>NC_133755.1:94198026-95553026 GCF_036562045.2 Rhinolophus sinicus
TGTTTCCCTTTCTCCTTTCTTGCAATATGGCCTCTGAGTACGTAGATTTATAAACTATCCTCTGGATTCTCTTGGGTCTGCTATGGGAGTGTTGGACTAGTGAATGTAAAGATGTGAATTGTCCCATCTGACACTGACTTGCTGAAGCTGTGGCTCTGGCCATTTGCTACCCATAGTGAATATTCTGTCATGTGGGCCTAATTTCCAGGTTCCATGACCACTGGCTGACTCAGTGTCTCTTAATTCCATCCTCAAGGCACTCAAGAGCTTCTCTGTCTCCACATGCCTTGTGCAGGCTGTGGAGAACAAGGAATTCATTTCTCTAGATGTTTCCCTGAACTGCTCTGTTGTGTTACAGGGCCTCATTTGGACTCTGAGTCCACCGTCCCAGCAAGTTCTTCCCGAGATTTCAAAGTAGAACAGAGGAAAATCTCCTTTGCTTTCAGTTTCCCCTAAGCCTCTGTAAAATGCCTGTCCCAACTGGAATTTTGGCACAAAGAAAGGAAGTTGGGACACACCTTTCCCATGACCTTCCTCTACCTTTGCCGGTCTTTACACTCCAATTAACCTAGAAAAAGTAGGCTTTCCCTGCTTCTCACTTTCTGGCAGGGTATTTCCCTTTTGTCTAATTCCATCTTGGGAATAAAAATATATCCTGAATATTATTTTGAGAAGATTTCCAATAAGTGAAACATTCCAGAAAACAAGAGAAGATATAAACCATGGAGACAGACAATGAAAAGTTCCTAAGTAATGGAAAAAAATGGGAATCACCTATCTTCTAATTGTGTAAGTTTTATCTCCTTGATAATAAGCAAGTCATTTAACTTCTTTGACCTAGTAATGCCATTTATAAAAAGTAAAGGACTACCTTGATAGCTCCCAGAGTGTTTTCAAATCCTGGTGTTCTGCCTTTTATAATTTTAGATATTATAGTGTAATGGTGTTCTGGTTATTATTGCATAATGAATACCCCCAAATTTGGTGTTAAAACAATAATAATTTATTTTTCTCAGGAATCGACCATCTGGGCTTAGATTCAGGGGGGAAGCTAATCTTGGCTCCAGCCGGCATTATCTGGGTTAGTTTGAGGGGTGTAATAGAAAAATTAAGTTGAAAGAAAGGAAAATTCAAACTGAATTTTTGGAATTATTTAAATCATTACTCATCTCAGCAACTGATAAAGTATTTTTATTCCCTGATAAATGATGAGCAATAAAACCAGTCAATCTGTAATTTTATCAACTAGATTCCTCAACTTCCATCTCTCCACAAGACCATGATAACTTGAGTTCCTCTTATGATGTCAAGGTACTGAGGAAGAATTGCTCTGTAATTAGTAGAGTGTTGAGGTTAAATGAAGGTCATTATGTCTTAATTCTTTAATAGTACGAGAAGAATTATCAAGCTCAAGCAGTCAAAAAAAATTCAACATACCTGGTTTCCTCAAGCTTGAGGGCTGAGATGATGGGGGAGTGGGAGGGGAACAACAGAATGCAAATTGATTGGATTGACACAAACGCAGTGATCAACAGGAATAGATTTTCTGTGTAATGGAAATTTTTGTAGGTCTTTTCTCAAGAATGGAAGAAACAATAGTAGGAACGACACTTATGTGTAAAGTCTGTATTAAGAAATTTACATTAATTCCTTCAAACAAGCCTATGAACACCAATAAGGATGCATGAAATAAATATCTAATGAATGAATAAGTGAATAAACAAATGGTCTCTCTCTTCACAGAACATATGACCTAGTCCATTGATCTCTTGACATGTATTTGTTGAATCAATATACTTACATTTTAGGAGATTAGAAAATCAAGGCAATGAGAAATTAAATATGTCTTCCAAGGTCACACTCAAGTAGGTGAGTGGCACATGTAAGATTTGAAATAAATCCAGATTATTTCAAATTCCAAACTCCATGCACTCAAATCCCTAAGCTATACCTCAGGGTGATGTACTGCAGTGAGGAAAGAGAATAAAAATTGGAAACATGGAAATGAGAAATAGTGAGAAAAGAAAGCTTTGTCAAGGAAATTTTTAATGTTCAATAGCATATGATGAAGTAAATACACATTTCTTGTGAACGTTATTTATAACCTCCGATTGTCTTCTAAAAGGGTGAGCTCTGATAGCCAGAAAGTTCTTTTTAGGTCTGTGATTTGGTTAGAGTTGGTAAATTTGGAGGATATGGCAAGGAGATCAATCTTTTCTCTCTGTGAAAAAAAAAGCAAAGGATTGAAAAAAAAAAAAAAGCAAAGGAGAGAAAACCAGAATTTGGGATGGGAGCTCCCTGGGGGAATGGCTGAGAAAGGAAAACCCCAGGGGGGCCGCACTAACAAGACTTGGAAGAAAAGACATATTTCTTAGGCATCACAGGGTTACATGCTATGGAGTTTTGAGTATAAATCATCTCACCTCCCTATTTAAATCTCCCCTCAATATTATAGCTCTTGCTAATGTTTCAGGTGTATGCAGATATTTTTTTTCTCCTGAGAAATACAAGATGTTCTGAGCCTTACTTCAGACTTGCCCTGAGTGAGAAAAGATACGTGCAGGGGCAGCTGACCCCAGGTAATAGTTTGTGCTTTACTTTGAGTGACAGATGATGGCCCACTAGATTCTATCATAGCCTGAGGGAAATATCCTTTAAACCACACAGATTTCTTACCTTTGAATTCAAGCTCATCAAAGAAAACATGTGTTCCTGAAGTAGCCCTCCCTGCCAGGGGGCAAGGTGGTGGGGAGTCGGGGTGGGGTCAGTGTCAGAGGCTACACAAGGTTTATCGTATCTAGATCCTGGCTGAAGTCAGTTTCCCAGACTCCCTGTGAGTAGAGTCACAAACTCTATGTCTTCTGGTAGTCTTTGTTTCTCTTACTTTATAACTTTGCCTGGAACTGTAGACAAATTCTATCTCAATCTCCTTTGGTACCTGAACCCTCTGCTAGACTCCAGGGAGAGCAATAGCAAACTAAATAAATGGGTGTCTCTCTTCACAGAACAAATGATCTAGTCCAGAAACATTTTCTATATAAAGTCTTTCTCATTCTTGCGTCCCACCTCCAATGAGGTAGAATTGAACATTTGTTCCTTTGTGCTCTTCCATACTTGTACAGACTTCAACCAAATAGTACATTATTCCTTTTAGCACTTTTGGAAACCATGTTGGACACTCGTGCTAAAATGTATGGTACTTACAGCAGAGTGTTCATAACTCCAGTGCTTATCCCAGATCCTTCCATGGAGTAGGTGCTCAATTAATGATTGCTGAGGGTAGATGACTGAAGGGAAAACTGAACAAACATTTCAATATGGCAGCTCCATGGACCAGGAAAAGAATCAATGGTCCTGGAAGCTGGCCTGGTGGTTGTAGTGTTTCTCCACGTTTTACAGCCTACCTGTGGTCAGGAGAGGCTGCAGAGGGTCTGTGATGGAAACATCTGAAATTACATTATAGTCTTTTGGGCCATGGAGCTTGCAATGACATGTGTATCATCTGATTAAACTGTACTGAGAGATCAAATTCCAGGTAACAGAAAGGAAGAAAGAAGCTAAAGAACATTGAGTTCTAGGTACATAATTATTAAAACCTATTTTAGTGAGGAGTAAGAACTTCAGCGAAGTTAGGCAACTTGCTATATAGCCCATGGCTTGCAAATTGTAGAGTCAGGATATGCACATGGGTCTGGGATACTGAGAAGGCCAACTTGCCTTCCAGAGAGGTTACGCCATTATGGGCAAGGTCGCCTAAGGAGAAGTTTTCTTTCTTTCCCCCCCCCCCTTTCTCCTGTCTCCCCCCACCCACCTCCGGTTCAAGCCGTTGTTTCTCAGCTTAGTTGTGTAGGCCGCTCATGCTGGCTGCCAGCCACTCAATCTGGCCACCGGCAGCTCATGGCAGCACAAAGTAGCCCACGGGCAGCACACAGCAGCTCACGCCAACCTCTGGCTGCTCACCGCAGCCCAGCTCCAGGGAGAGCTGTTGTTCACAATCTTAGCTGTAGAGGGCGCAGCTCACTGGCCCATGTCGGGATAGAGCCCAAGGTCTTTGGCGTTAGGAGCACGATGCTCCAACTACCAAAGCCATCGGGGTGGCCCAGGAGAAGCTTTTCACATGTGAGATGGAAGATGACTTTTTTGCTATCTCGGAACAAATACTTCAGAACCCACCTTTTATGTTTTAGATGCAGCTGACATGATGTGTAATAATAGTTTCCATGAAGAGGAGAGGGCTGCATACAGTAGTGCTTTAAAGAGAACTGGTTGAATGTATTGTGATTTTGTAAACATATAATAAAAATTAAAGGTGGAATTTTTCTAGGCTCATTTCCTGCTATAGCCTAGAAGTTATGAACTATTTGTTCAAAATGGGAATTAACACCCCAAATATGAAAGAATGGAGTGAATGCAGCATAAACATTGTCTGCCTGCATAAATGATCTGCTCCTGATAGAGCGATGGGCACTGAAATTGCTCTTAGATCAATCTTTGAAGGATATTATATAGTGTCTAAATCAGGGAAGCTGGCAAGAAATAGCTTCTCTTCTGTGGTCCTGCGGCTAGTGTTGGCTTCTCAAGAAATTAGGCAAGATGGCCACCCAAAATTTTTTCTGTCTTGCTTTCTATCAGTAAATCACAAACGAGTGGGTTCCAGAGTCCAATCAGTAAGAAGATAGAGGAACAGCTTCTGTGAAGTAGTAGGGTTCTACTTGTGTAATAATGGACCAACTGTGTGATGTGGCCACTGAGACAGATAACTTGAGCATGGTCTGCATGAAAGAGGTAACAAAAGTTCCCTCTTACTGTGCAGCAATCATACTGCAGCTGAAACTCTGTTTCTGAAGCAGGGCCCGGTTGGGAACCCCGTAGAAGAGCCTTGCTGCATTCCCAGCCTCACCTTTCCTTGACCTAAAGCTTAGTGATAGATTATACCCCTGCAGCTTGAGCTTGAAATGTACCCTGTCCCTGTTTTCGAAAATTACCCTGAAACTTATGATTAATACCCTCATTGTGGGAACAGAGCCAGGGTGGATCTCACAGTGCAGACAGCACAGGCCCCGGACTTGTTTGGCCTCCAGTTTCATGTCCATTTCTGGGCAAGTTCCTTCCAGAGTGAAGAGCAGGAGCATGTTCAAATAGGGAAACCAGCATAACGAGCAGCCGGCAAATTGTGTGATCTGAGCAATGGGTGAAGAGCTGGAGATTTTATTTTATAATGTTTTTCTGGAATGCGAGAGTCCTCAGGGGAATGAGAGATCCCATCAAATATTTGAGGATCTGTTATATGAGGGCCTTAGATCTCATTCATGTAATTTGTTCGTTCTGTAGACAAAGTCAACTGTTGTCATTTGGTCAGTTAGAGGCAGAGATAAAGGAGATTTTCTGGTTTTTCACTTACCAATGGTTTTTCAAAATTTTCTAGTGAGCTTAAGTGGTTGGAAACGGCGTGGTGGGAGTGATGGGCTCCTGGCCGCAGAACTCCTGTACTCATCTGCTCTACACATGCAGAGTTTTGCGTTGATCCTTGCTTGAAGAAAGGATTCCACAACTAAAAATTCAGAAACTCTTGTTTCTACTACATAGCATTTCCTTCTACGTCCTGCAGTTCTCAAGTAGGTGTAATGAAACTCACTCTCTGCCTCTTGAAATGCCATCAACTGCTTTTTCGAGCACCTATCACCTAAGTACCCAACAGAGAGTGAACAAGGGGTACATATTTTGGGATTTACTGGCTCAGTTCTATTATTTTCTTCTTGACTTGCTTCGTCACTGCGTATCACTGCTCTATTTTTCCTAAGCCATGGTTTATTTTTATGAATGTATTCATCTAACTGTTTCTAATCTTTCCTCTCACTATTGATCCTTCCAATTTGTCCCAAATATTTTTGGGTTGAAAATGGCTAATCTCTCCCCATTTCAGTGGTATGTAAAAACTATTTTCATCTCTCAATTTCATACTGCATGTCACCCCAAATAGTACTGGCCTATTTATTTCTTACAAATACTATAAATTCATTCTCCGCTTGTTTTCTCATATCTTTGTTGAGCTCTGTTAGCTTACAACTTTTTTTGCATTTGTGTTTCTTCTAATCCCCACACCCAAACCCAGGTTTCCCTGTGTGTTTCTCAGCCCGATTCATTTGGGGTCATTAATGCTTGCATCTTTAACATCTCTATGCCTATATTTCTTGATTTTCTTCCTTTGTGATGTTTAGCAACACTGGCTGCTTTATTATCAGTTGCAGGTTTGGTTTATGGTTGTTCTGAATCACTAATGAAGATGTAAAACAACGTTTGACTCTAGGGTCTGCAGATGACACCTCCCTTCAGCAAGATTCATTTCTATTCATTTGTTGATGCCGTCAGTCTTCCAACCCCGGGAATGTGCACAGCCCTAGAATTTGCAAGTAAGATTTTTGCAATATTATCTAAAATGCCTTCAGAAAGTCTGATTATATAGGCATATTGCTTACATATTCATTTTCTCTCCCATCCTGATTTGAATGATATTTTATCAATGTGTGGTCCTCACAGCTCTTTTAGAGAATTCTTAGAACTTAATTAATTTTCTTTTTAGTACTTTACCAAGTAGCATTGTCAGGATCTTTTTTGCCCAATAGGCCATTTTTTTTCTGTGCTACCAAATTTCTAAGGGAAAAAAAAATCCATTCATCCTGAATATTAGGATATAGTGAGTCCAGTTTAGCTTACCACACATTGTTGGTGATGTGTGGACAATTTAATGCACAAGGAATGATGTACAGAACCAAAGGTTATAAACTGAGGCTATAAGCCCAGATGAAGAGCTCATTTACTAAGTTTGTGGGGTAATAGTTGCCAATAGCTTGTATAGTGTTGTCTGTATTAAAATGTTTACCTGGCAGCCAGTCGTGATATCTAATGAAGCAGCTTTGGTTATTTTGAGACGTGACCCTTATGTTAAAAATACTTACAATTAATTGATTTGTTTTTTCTTAAAGGAATTCTAGACTTTGGTAAATAAGGGAGGTGGTGAAATTTACCTCATTCTAAGCTTTCTTTTTCTTGCAGTGAGAAACTATAATACCCATCCCTCAGACAAAAAAAAAAAGAAAAAAAAGAAAAGAACTCTTGTTTTGCTAACCCCTGTTACTAAGGGTTAATGAACAAATGGATAACTAAGCTGTTAATATTTACCACTATTGATTATAATATCACCTTTTCCAGAGACTTTTGCATCTTGATGCGGAACTCTTAAGAGTGGTAAGTTTTCAAGATCAAAGGAGTGAAATTACAAGGATACATGGTCCTGAAGTTGATATTTCTGGAGATGGTTTTCTTGCTTGTCAATCTTACAATTTATCTCATACAATCTCCTCCCAACAAATTGATAAGGCAGGCTCCTTGGAGCCGAAGGCTTTTACCAAAATCTGTATCTGGTAATATTTTCCTTTTTACTTGTCTGTTTCAGAGTAAATCTCGCAACGGCAGTGCCAATTTGTGTGATTCAGTGCCGGTCTTTTTTCAGTTTGTTGCACTTGTCATTATTTCCCACAATATCAGGATTTTGAGATTCAGTGATTATATTTCTGGTAATAGCAAAATTTGTTTTCATTTGGAGTTTGGAATGGAATAGTTAAGGCTTACACTGTGTAGAACTGGACAGCTTTGTTTGAGGGAGGACGGACAACGCTCAGGAAATCATGACAGTGCTTTCCTGAGACTGGGAGTAGAAGGGAAGAGTGACATCTAAATCAGCATGAGTAGGCCTCCACAACAATCAGCATGGACTTCCTGGTTTCAGCTTGTTTTAATGATATTCAGACACCCATATGAATTTTTTGGTTTATTTTCCCCTAGTCATGGGAATGCAAAATAGCCCCAATTCCAGGTATGCTGGCTGCGTACAATTTCATTTGTATCCCACATAGAGGAGGAGAGAAATTCTCGACAGTGTTTTTGGCATTTTAATAATATGCCTCCAAGGAAGGAAAGAGCCACAAAATTCATTTTCTTTGACAAAACTTTAATTAGAAAACCAGACTCCTTTGATTATAAAAAATTACACAAGCTGATAAATCTTGGTAAGTTATATAGAGAATAATTTTATGAACATTTTATACCTAATAAAAAAGTTAAAATAATTAACAAGCATTCATAAGATTAATTTTGTTTTCACACAGTTTTCTAATATAAAAAAGCATATAGTCCTCAACCTTTATATAAATCCATATATGTTTGTAATAGTTTTTCATAACGGGGAGGGACAATATTCATATTTCAATAATGGTATTAATAACAGGTAATGAGTCAAAACTGCCAAAAGCTGAAGCATGATAAAATTTATGATCAGAATTGCTCAGGGAACTCTTGAGTCTTCTGGATTCAGCAAAAAATAATCTTTTGGAGAAAACCGAGACACAAGAATTTATTAGGATAGTATTGCCCTACTTGAAAAAGATTACGTACGATCAGTGTTGCTTCCATGTTTTCAGAGCAATCACCTTTTCTTTTCTTTCAGCAGTTTTGCATCAGAGTGGTGCTAACTGTGTGCTGGTGTATAGTGTTGTCTGTAGAAAATGGTGTTAGATCAACAGTACACTGGAAATCAGACTAGTAAGAACAGGTGCATATTGAAAAGACAATTCCATCTGAAGGTGCACTTTCCTGTGGGGGCTGACTTCAGTCCGGGAATACTACATCATTTAAAAATATCTGCCTTCTTAAAACTTTGCTCCCAGAGCAAGGTGCAGCACATTGACTTTCTGATGATTGCCTGTCGGCCAGATGAAAGAATACCTCTTTGTTTAAACCAGAAATGAGGAGTCTGGGTAGCATGGAGTAGTCATATATAGTATCTACATTTCTTTATTGCATTCTGATTATTTCCATATTGCATTAGAATGCTGACCCAATTTCATAACATCACCAAAACCATTTTAACCTGTAGTGTTTCAGTTAAAAGTGCTGCTGTGTCTCTGGGATAGCATCCAAATATAAGAGCTGTAAACTATTAACAGGTTACTAATTTTCCTTTGGAGAATGGCAATGAAAAAGTTGTGAAGTAAATTATCTAGTAAAGATGGCACTACATTGAGCCCACAGATATTAAACACACTGATGGTTGTCATTAAACATTCTTTTACAAGCTGGTACTTCAACACTTATATCCCCAAATCCATTTCATTATAATCGTTTTCTAGCAAGCTGTAATTTGAACAAATTCAATATCAGTACCTCGAGGACTGAGGATAATACATTTAAGGATGACATTTGTTTCATATCTCAAACTCAAATTCAAACACAAACATTTCTGAAACACTTCAGTTAATTTAGCTAGAGTAGCAGAACCAGACCATCTATGCACATTGAAACTTGAATGTTGTCTGTGCAGTCTCTTGTTGTACCTTCCCTAGAAAGTGTTTTACTGAAAATTATATACCAAGTGAAAGCCCTGAATGAATTCCCTAGCAATTATAAGAGAGGGAAGTTTCTCGGATAGAAGTATACTTGATTTTGTACTAGCAGGCATTCCCGATTTTGGATTCAGGGGCAGACATAAGAAGAAAATTTGATTTTAGTTTGTAATATTCATCACCTTGCTCCATAAATAAATTCCTTATGTAGGACAAAGTAATGTGTATGAAGGAAAATTGGATATATTCAGCTTACTTCAACTTCAAGATTCAAATGGATAAAAATATAAGTAGCAATTTCAGCTGAGAACAAGGCAGAGATAAAAACATTAGTGGAGATAAAAGAACTATCACATCTCCCAAGAAACTATCATCTACAAAACTTAAAGATAACTTTGCATGTGCTGAAACCTATATGATATAATTAATAAACCACTTTCTGCCACAAATAGTGCAATGCTGCTTCACCAACATAAATTACGTTATTTTGGGGAAATTCTAATATGGATAAACGAAGGCATAAAACCAAAAGCAATAAGAAACTTGACCAAGCAACAAGGCTACACTTCACTAGCCATCTGAGTCAGAATTTCTGTGGATGGAGTTGAATAACAAATCTGCATATGTTAAAGAAACTAAAACAAGTTCTATATTAACAAAAATTTAGAAGATGAGAAATTTTTACCAGAAAGAAAAACAATACAACAAATACCACAATTGTACAGAAAACACTTTCTATATTTCTTCTTGAATTGACGAATTTAAGCTATGCAATTTCTTCTTAATTTTTTCAGCCCTGAGAGGACTAGTTAATGATCTTACAGAACCTGTGATTTAATTACGAGCATCTGTTTTTGAGACTAATAAATGAATCATTAATGTGAGCTTGGAAACAACAGGTAGAATATCAATGAATGATTCATTGTGAGGGAAGAAGGAAATGTTCCTGAGCATCGGATGATATATTTTGCTTATGCTTATGTCATGCTGGCTTTGGGGGCTTGTGTACATAATCCTAAAATTCCAGCTGAAAATGGCTTGGGGCAGTATCTTTGAGTTCCTTAGCCAAGCAAAAGTAGCATAGCAAGTACCACTACTTAAATGTGTGGTTGCCATGATAATCTTTTACTTTTTCAATGATATTTCTGTTTTTTTGTTTTTTGCATTTATAAGCTAAAATACGAACATGGTCCCTGCTATGTCAAAGAAAACCATGGCTTTTGTTAAAATTTAAGCTACTGATAAATATTTAAGGGAATGAAAGGCTGGATGTTAATATTACCTGGCAAGGAATTCACAGGCAAGAAACTTTTAAATTTATTAGTAAATCTGAATTGCTTACTAGACAATACGGTACATCTAATGGCTTCAACTTTATAATTGAAACGCTTGGAGCTTTCAAGGTCCTCTTGAAATTGGTCCACACTTTGCTCTTATTTCCTCCCGCCCTCCCTTCCTCCCTCTCTTTTTCCCTCCCTCCCTCCCTCCCTTACTTCTTTCTTCCCCAAATATTTATTGAATGCCTCATATATACCTGGCACAATTCTAGGGTAGCGGGGTTACAGCAGTTTTAAGAACAGAAAAAAAGAATTTCTGCCCTCATAGAGCTTTCAGGCTACTGGGGACAGACAGACAATAAACAAATACCATGATAAGAAGGGAAGGGGGCCGAACGTATTTTTGTTTGGTCATGGAAGGTCTTTCTAATGACACGCTATTTAAAAAGAAACCAAAAAAAGTGAAGAAAATTCGTGGCTATGCAGGGGAAGAGGAGAGTTCAGTGTGATGAGAACAGCAAGCACAAAAGATCCACTGGGGACTTGATTGGTCCAGAGAGGACAAAGTGAGTGGAGACACGATTGAGTAGGTCTTGCCTCTATCATGCCTCTTGTACCAGAATTAACAGCTCTGGAGAGCTGAGTCCTTTGCTGAAGCAGATCCAGTGCATCTTCAAGGCCTGCTTAAAGTTGCATTTCCGTCATGCAGCGTTCCCCTTTAATGCCAACAGGCTCTGATACTCAGTTCTCTTAATGCTAAAGTATAAACCATGCAAGTTATCATCAGCCATTTTCTGTGTTTGTCACTCATGACTGTTTCCTCTTCACAGAGATCTCAAACCACGTAAGTGTAGAAACCTTGTAACATGTTTTTTCCATCCCTTACAGTGCATAAACTGAGCTCAAGGTAATTAAATGGAAGAAATACATAAAGTTTTGTGTTAATTAAGAAATAACAAAGAAGTCCAAAACTCAACATAAGAAATTCAAGGGATTTTGCGAATGTTGCCGTAAAAACAAAAACAGTAGGTTGACACATTATCTTCTGATTTGTCTGATTATTTATATCATTGTCCTTCTTAATCTAGAGATTATATCTATATATTTGTAGACTCCTTCTTCCATCCCCACAGAAAATGGGGGCCCCACCTATGCAGCTTTTTCTTCCTTTATAATGGTATTCACTACCAATTGCCTTTAATGTCTGCCTTCATTTATGATTTTTTTCTCAGAATTTCTATCTCCAGTTTCTCAGGATATAGTTACTTAGCAGGGACAGGGTTGTCCATGGAGCAGAGGATTATAAATACAGAGGGTGCCAAAGAAACGTATACACATGTTAAGAAAGGAAAAAGCTGTATTAAAATTATAATACTCAATAGATACTGATAACAAAAGATGAATACAAGTCATGTGTACACATATTTTTTGCACAGCAGATATATCACAAAGGAAAGCTATAGTGTAAAAATCCACTAAGCCACTAGTTTATTTGAACCATTTGTTTGAGATTTACCTATTTAAGCAGGGTAATTAGATCATTGATGAACAGGAGTGATAAAACACTTTAATAAAAATTATTTCTCCGTGGTAAGGTCTTCATAATTTTTAGACTTAAAATAATTTTATAAACACTTTTCATCAGTTCTCTACCGAATACAGTATAGCCCTGAGGAATACATGTTGATGTGCTCCATGTTAAATTGAACAAAGAAGGAAAGAAAATTCTACTTGATGCCTCTTAAATCATGATTTTAGTGGAACCTATTATCAATCTCAATCCAATGTTTGAGACTTCACAATCCTTCTAGCGATAAATTTCAAACTAGATAAACACTGAACGAGCATTAAGGAGATTGTTTTACTCCACCCACAGGTAAACTCTTCTTCTCTTCCCAAATTACTTGTTTTTCCTTTCTTTAAGTCATCCTTTTGAATAGGCCTTAGTCATTGCTATGTAAATAAAAGTGAGCTGAGGTGGCAGCAGGGCAGGAAATGACTCCTTATTACCATTCTTTACTGATATACTTTCATAAAACAATTTCCTCTTTTTTTTTTTTTTTTTTTATTATCCGTGTCTCAATTTGTGAGTGACTAATCTACTTATTAGTATTTCTTCCCTTGGGTCAAAATATGAGTTTTGAAACTTGTTTGTACTTGTAGTCACTAACTTGTTTTACTATATTACTATCAAGCAAAAGGATTTATGCTCAAGCAATTTTTATCTTCAGCATTGTTAATAACACTAATTAATTGCTTGCCTGTCCTTGCCTTCCTACTTACCAAGATATATCTATCACTCATTGATACTCATTTCCAACAAACAAAAAATTAGCAGAGTAACTGCTATTTATTATGGCAAAGAAATAATAACTAAACATTTTGAACAATTTTTAGATTAGCTTAATAGCAGGCAAATAACTGTGGTCTTGCCAATGTTTCATAACACAATCATTTCAGTTAAAACAAATAGTTACTTTTGTCCTCTATTAAGCCATTAAGATGTTCCTTGGAATAATTTGAACATTGCATTGTCCCTAGCACAGGACTTGGTCCATTACTTGGCACATTATAAGTACTTAGTAAATGTTTGGTGGATGGATCGGTGAGTGAATGATAAGGCTAGCTCATTATGCCACTTTACTTTCCTAGTTCCTCGGTAAATGCTCGTATTTCTAGTTGTTGAAAAATTTCTTCCAATCAATAATTATTTTCAATCATTGTCAACCTTTAGTTGTGACTTCCTATTATCGAGAAAATAAAAATGAGTACTCTAAGTATTTAGATATAATACATAAAGAAACACTATTGGAACATTTGGCAAGTGACCTTTGACCTCTAGAGGCATTTTGTGTGTGACTCTTAAGTTTCAACAAGTCTTTATTCTATCTGTATAACCAAGGTGGCCTTTTGGGGGTCTGGTAGTGGTAGATTTTATTTTATTTTTTAATGAATTATGGGTTTGGCAACCATTGTTTTTTAAGCCATAGTTTAACAACTATGGTTTAAAAAAAATAATAAAATCCCCAATCTGGCATACGTCACAGTTCAATAGCTGCATGATGTTGAGAACAAAGGTCTGCTTACAGCCTTTTCAACACACTATGCTTTTTTTGTTGGCAGGTATTTTCTTTTTGTCTTTACAAAGTTCTCAGAGAAATAAACTTCCTTAGCGGTTTTATTTATGATCCACATTTCCCAATTAATCTAGAATGTTATAGCATTTTTCAAAAGGATGAAAATAAATTACCAGCTCATTTTTCCAGACCATTTTGGCAATTTTTTCTTCATGTTTTGTTCGTCTATTTCAACTCGGTTTCCATTTATTTATTTCCAATTCCCTGAATTTCTACTGGAACCAAACGGCAAAATCAGTTCTGTTACTGTTTTAACTAAATCCAGACTCTCAAAGTTATTCATGTCGAGGAGTCATTTTTCCTTAGGTATTCTACTCTCATGTGAGGACATAAATCACTTGATTATCCAGAAAACAACAATATTATTTAGGAAATGAGGACTAATTTCTATACAGGTCTGTTCATTTAGAAATTTAATGAGTGCTCATCCACACTTCGGTAACCACATTGACCTTCTCTAATATAACACTTCCTAAAGTTCGCTCCATGGAACATGAGTTCTTTAAGATGCTCCATGAACATTGGGTCCCATGGTCAAATGTATTTGGAAGATGGAATATTTTCTCTACCCCACTGGGAAATTAATGGCACACATCCAGGGTAATTCAAAGAGCAGGCTTCATTTTGCTAGTGTCAAAGCCCTTTGGACTTTGAGTAGCTCCTCTTGATGAGCTAGGAAGAAAACGATCTTCAGATGGTCTGGGCTTTGAATGTACTTAATATTTTTACCTTAGAGTTAATGCTTGGCAATATCCATTTGATATTTTACCTGATATTAATGATGGTCCCACATGCAGAGGCAGATCAATATTTTGTGGGGCCTGAAGCATATAAAATTTTGGAGTCCCTTTGTAAGAAAAACAATACAAAATTATGCTTTGCAAATTTTATATAAACCTATGACAATGTGAACACACAGCTAGGGACTGTCCCAGGGCCTTGGAACTCATGCAACTGAAAATTAAGCCTCATCCTTTACATGATAAATTTGCATCACCCCACATGGAAAACACTATTATATGATACTAAATATTTATAATGTAAATAATTATTTAGTATAATATAATATTGTTTCAATTTCATTCTTTCTAGTCCTTCTCTCCACCTGAGACACACCCTACATTCTTAGAGTTGACAGATATAGTAAATAAAAATATAGGATGCCTCATAAAATTTTAATTTCAGAGAAACCAATTTTTTAGTATATGTCCCAAATGATGCATGGGACATACTTATACTAAAAAAAATATATTCATTGTTTACTAGAAATTCAAACTTAATTGATGTCCAATATTTTACCTGGCAATCCATATATTCTAGTGAAAACACTCTACATCAGGACTTCTCTGAAAATGATGTATTCTTTCATGCTCCATGCCTTGGTTCAATGTTTTCTAAATTTTCTTCATGAGAAGACCCTCCTGGGAGACTTGTTACAAATAAAGATTCCGAAGGCCCACCCCTAGGGAGTTTAACAAGCTTTCCAGGTGAGTCTTATAAACAGGCAACCTTGGCAAGCATGGCCTTAACTCAGGTAGTTTCTTTTCCTCAGCCTGAAAGGACCTCGCACACTTTGATCATCCAGACTTTCAGGCCTGGTGAAGAGTAGTGGTCCCTCATCATCACCCCCATCCCAGGGCAGATTTAATCCAGCTATTCTCGGAATGCCTACTGCTGTTTACAGACTTCTACTGCAGTAAATTTTAAAATGAAAGCATGGTTCCCTGGACCAGTTATTAGCATCACCTGGGAACTTGTTAGAAATGTAAATTTCCAGGCCTCATTGCAGACCTGCTGAATCACAACTCTGGAGATGGGCCCAGCAATCCTTCTTTTAACAAGCATTCCAGGTAATTTTGATGCATGCTCAAGTTTGAGAATAAATTGTCTATGTTAACACCCATTACTCTTGATATAGTTATGCATGGCTGTCTCACTCTTAGTTTGCTGATCTAAATTCTTTGCGTAGCAGCTGCATCAGACATCTCTTTGCATTCATGCTCAGTGCCTGGCATATAGAGAATGTTTAAAAATGCTTGTTAAATGAAAGATTTGGAGAGTAAATGAGTGAATGGATAATTACGGGGTTTTTGCAGTAAGCTATTTAGTGACAACCTTGACCCAAAGGGTATACCATAAAACTAGGTGGATGATTGAGTTGCTCTGGGATGCTGTTGTGTGGTTTTGTGGCTCCAAGATCCAAATGTTTTACATTTTCTCAAGCTGCCGCTTGCTCCCTGCCTTCCCTTACACATTTTTGTTATTCTATAAAATTGTAGAATACAAATAGTTCATCTGGATTATTGTCTCTGGTTATTTTAATGCTAATGTTAAAAAGCATATATCTATAAATGTGAAATGTTTGATGGGACAATTATTTCATAGGAAAAGTTGAATTAGAGACAAGCCACCTACTGAATTATGTAACTGCTAGGTGTAAGAATATGTTATGAAAATTACATTTTATATGCATATCCAATATTGTTGATGGTTAAAAATGACAATACCTTATCTTTATGGTGGAATAAAGTATGTGCCTCACACAAAGATTTCAGAGAAGATGACTGAAGATCAGCTCTCTAATTGTGGGAAGAACAGTGATCTTCTTTCTAAGCATGAGTCACCTGAAATGTTAAATTCCCTGAAATGCAAACAAATTTCAAGAATTATTTGCCAATTACATTGATGTTCCCATCTGTATATTAATCTAGATATTGTAGATTAGTTAGGTATGATACATATATAGATAAACATGATACACTTGAGCATCCAGCAATGCAACGTGGAGAAAAGCACAAAAGATCAGATGTCCTATTTATTTTCCTAAAATTTTTGTTTATCCTCTTTAACTCATCTTCTATTTACTCTACTGAAATGACGTCAATAAGATAAATGAAGTAAATCAAATGTTTTCCCCCAAGCTAGATATATGGAGACCCAAATCAACCATTCCTGATATTTTGTGTTAAGAACAGGTCATTTTGCATATCAAAACCAGAGGAATGTGATTTTTAATATGAATTAGAGTATTGGAGTGAATAGATCATTCAAAGACTGCATGACTGGTGAATGACTGTAATACCCTATAAAACACATTAACATATTCAGTTGAAGGATACCATACTCTGGTGCTTTGGACACTCAAGAATTCTTGGCTGGACTGTCCAGGCTTCCTAACATATGTAGGTTTTTGTGTTATAGTATTGATGGCAATCACTTCTTCCTTTTTATTTTCAGTGCCACAGCCATATTTCATGCCATTATCACTATTATCCTTGGTGACTACAATATACTCCTGATATTTCTATGGTTCAGGTCTGTTATCTCCAATCTACCCCATACTTATATCATTGCATACTAATATTTCTAAATCCTGACACTAATGATATTTTAAAAGTTATTCAAAAGTCCATCAAATTAAGTATGAATTCTTCAGTATGACATTCATGGATCCATCACAAAACTTTCTACTTGTATAAATTCAACTTTTCTACTGGAAACATACATTCAAGCTAAATTGACTGAGTTCCCTGATCCAGGAGCACATTCTGTGCTTTTGGTTTGTTATGGCTTTGCTCAGGCGTTTCACATCACATGGGATGCTCCGGCCAAAAATCTAACCCCATCATAAGTATAAGTGCTATACTAAATACAATGCGTTTCTACCAGGTTTGGCTCTACTAGAAATAATCTCTCTATCCTCTAGGTAACTCCCTTTGGGATTCTCTACAAGTTCTTGCTTATATTTTAGTTGTAGATGCCATGATATCTTTGTCTTGTGACTTTTGTATCTTCAGTAAACATAAGGACTCTATCGGTATTAATGAGTTGAATTTGTTGACTCTAAGCCATTGGCTTTCAGAGTTAGCTGCGCATTGAAATCACTGGGGGAACTTATAAAATTACTGAGTCCTGAGTCTCACTGGTGGAGATACTAATTTAATTGGTCTGGCAGGCAGTCTGGGCGACTTCAAAAATCTCTCTAGGTCATTCAGATATGCAGCAAATTTTGAGGACCAATGTCTCTGCTACTCCTGGGATTACCCAGCATGCCTTTGGAGTGTTGGCCAGTCTCCTATGGCTACTAGGTTGGTGGATTTATGTCCCTTCTAACTCTGTGAACAGATGAGCTCTTAAACAAGCTCCAAAATGTGGCTTCCCCATACAACTCCAACCTCATTTTTAACTCCAAGTAACATTACTATGATGGTAGGGAATGCTTATCTAGTATTTAAAGGTTAAAATATACTCCTCCAAACTTCCTTTTAATCCTGCTTGATGTTTTTGGGGAGTACCAATTATTATTATAATTAAGACTATAAAAAAGAAAAAGGTTAGTATATAAATTGATTAGTTTAAAACTACGTACACATATTATATCCCACTGTGATCTCCAAAGGAAGTAAAGGTGACTCTTAAGCATATGATTTAAAAAGATAGTTTTAAGCATTTAAACCAAAGCATTGTCTTACATTTGGCATTTAGAAAAGGGAAGATGAGGGGAGAAAAAATCTATGCAGCTTTTTTCGTCACATATAATTCGCATTTGTACTCCTCTGTACAGGATCTTTCATACTGATTGATAATGAAAAGATGATGTATTGTACCATAGGGGCATAATACTTATTTCCATTGTTTTCTTTCTTAAAATCATTTATAAAGCAGGGATAATAATACCTTCCCTATTAGTCATGTATTATTTGAATTGTTACTAAAACTGATAATATTAACAGATGGTTAGTTTGAGTATATTGGTTTGAGTTGTTTTCCTGGAAGGTTTGGATTCCAATTGATCGATGTCAGTCCCTGGCTCTCGCACACTGAGGGACACCTGGTGTATGTGAGGTGACCAGATGGCCATAGGCATCTATGACAGAATGCAGTGGTGTTCTGCCATCAGGAAACTCAAACTCACGCCCGAAAGTGCCTCTTGCAAACATTATATTCTAAGCAATCAAGATTATAAATTTAAATGTTGTTGCTGAAATTTTGGATCCTTTAATAGACAAGACACAGGAAAGTGGATGGTGGTGTTTACATTGTGTAAACCTTTCACTGCCTTCAAGTCCAAGAATATATCTCCGAACAAGCTTTCTCTTCATGACACCACTCACAACTCCAAACAGCTCCCCATATCCTGGTGATCCCTACTTTATAATATCCCACCTGTATCCATTCCCCTTTGGGTTCCAATGAGCTCATTTGCCTTCATCTTCACAACCTGCTTCCCAGTCTATGTGTACTTGTGTATTCCATTTTCTCCCAGACTGTGGTGTCCAGCCCCTCACATCTATCTTTTAGAATTTTATCGAAGCTTCAGTGCGGATTATTTCATGATACCTTCCTTGACTTCCTTGAACATCCCAGTCAGAAGTTTCCTCAACAGATCATAGGTGCCTCAAAGGCAGGGGTTTTGAATATTGGTATTTTTCTCTGAGCCTAGCACAGTGACAAACATAGGTGCTCCTAAATATTTGCTGAGTAAATGAATATCATCTCAAGTAATCTAGGGGTGCTCCAGGAACCCACCCACAGTAAAGCTTGACCCTAAAATGCAACTGAATATCTGATCTTATTTTTTTAAGGATTAGCAGCCAACAAACTTTTGGAGATTTAGATATGTCAACATTTTCTGACCCCTTCCAATATATTTATTAATCCCTCCCCAAATAACTAAGCTAACAATCAGAAAACAAATTAAAAAAAAAAAAATCAGCTGTTTATTTCCCTCTTGAAAAAATTTGCATGTTTTCCTTACTGACCTCTTTTTTTTCCTTTTTTTAGAATCATCTGTCCTTTTGTAGTTTTTCTTCATGTTGAATCACATTCACTTTTATTTCACTATCAAGATGTGTATAGCTCTAGGCTCCAAGCATTTCAACTTAGAAAGGACAGTTAGTTTCAACATACCTGAAATTATTCTTTTATATGGGGCCTTATTTCTGGGTAACTGGCTATAAAGGAGAATTCCAGAAAATAAAATAAAACAAAACAACAACAAAAACATCCACATATAGGCCTTCATAGACTGAGACTGTTAAATAACTCACTTTTCATTAGGCCTTAAGCAGACAAATCAGAGGCAGGAGGATTCTTTCATTTTTTTCTCCATTGAACAGATAATTAGCAAGTATCTATATACTGTTTGCCATGTCAGCTGCCATTATTAAAAGCAGGAGAGAATTTCAGCTTAATGCACAAATAAATAACAGTGAGTAATTCTTTTCCCAAACTTTAGTGCTTGCAAATACTATGTTCACCTGTCCAGCTTAATTTCGCTAAGCTCTTATTTCAGTACTTTCTAGCCATGCACATTCTTACCTAAAGGAAAAACATGTCTTAATTATTCTAAAAAATTATTTGAGAAATGAAGAAAATTGAACATATGTAAACAATGAAAGCAAGCAAAATAAATGGATGATTAAAATATTAAATCTAGACAGGAAAATGGCTATTGAGTCAACCTAAACATTTCCATACAAAATTCTGGGCGTCCTTGTTTAAAAAAATAGGAAAAACTACATAACATGAAATGTTATTAGGCAGACTTCTCTATTTAGTCATGCAAATGCTATCAATGATAAAGATGACTCTGCAATGACAACAGCTTCTAAAGTGGATCGTGGATTATTACATTGTTTCAGTATAATTTTGCCATTAGGTGCACTTAAACCCTGTGAATGTTGGTTATCTACGTATTCCATGCAATGCCATCACATTATTCATCAGACTACAGTGGACTTGGGTATTCCAATGTTTAAGACTCTTGGTTTTAATACTAGAAGTGGTGCTGACAGCTCATGATTAATTTCAGCCAGGCTTGGCACTGTATCACCTGCATGTGGAGCCTGAGGCATGTGCCTGAGTAAGTCTGCTAAAGTGCCGGCCTGTTACTGCCTCCATTTCTGTAGCTTTCACATTGGTAAGAAAACTGTTGTTTTAAGCACTTTTCTAGTTAATGTTCCTACAGTAATACAATGTAATGCAGTGAGGAGCTTTAAGCAGAGTTTTTTTTGAAGTGATTATAAATTGCTTTAGACTTGAAATTCGTACAATTGTTATAGGTCCTCAAGGGCCATCTAAATATTTCAGTAGCACTTTAGGAATTTATGTTATAAAGATATTTGTGAAGTTAGATTCATAAAAAAACATGTCTCAGGAATCCCAAGGTATTTTTGCACTTGCTTCAGAATTCCTGATCTTTAAACCACGTAGGAATAATTGATATATATTATTGGGATATTATTTTTAATGTATGTATTCTTGAATTTTTAAAGGATAAAATTTATAATGTTTAGAACTTGTAATTCAAGAAAGGATTAAAGAACTATAGATTGTTATGGTACACTGTGATGTCATGAGATGTTATGTTTAAGAAGTTTAATTCCTGAAGCTGAAGCTGAATAATATTGCATGCCAACTACAATTTAATATATATGTAGTCATGGGATATGGAGTACAGTACAGGGAATAGAGTCAATAGAATTGTAATTGATATATATGTCAGAGGTGCAATAGATTGGGGGAGGGGATTATCACTTTGTCAGGGGTGAAATGTCTAACTAGTAAATGGTTTTGTACACCTGAAACTAATAAAAAAAAAGTTTAATTTCTAGCTTAGAGCAATCTTCCTCTAAAGGAGAAAACCCCAAAGATCCCAGTGAGGTTAGATGAAGAAGTCATGTATTATGGCATTCTGTGGGACATTTAATATTAATAATAAGAAGTGAAAGAGAATGCAGTGAATCTACGGACAGCCTAGTTTGCAGCATTTGGGATTGTAATCTAGAAAGAATTGGTAAAATCAACTGACCCTAGGAACTAAAGAGTAAACACATGTATCAACTATCACTATGCTAATATACTAACGGTTCCTTATTGTGACTAATGGAACTAGATTTTTGTTGTTGTTTTTAAGAAAAAAGGTCAACATAGCCAGAAATACTGTAAATAACTTTGCCTATTGGCATTATTATAGTAAATATAACTGAGATGACATTTTTGCAAGTAGCTAAGACTTTATTGTCATTTTTCTTAAGTTTTTTTCCTTTAGGCTTTGGATCATAGATTTTTTTAAACAGTAATCCTGAGGAATTTGACTAAAATTATTATAGCTCTGTATATCCAAAATATAAAAATAATAATGAAATAAACAAGGAAATATATGCAACATGATTTCCCTTGATTGAGTTATGAGATTAATGTAATTATTTAAATGTTTGCATGTGCAAATGTATGGAGAATAATTTATTTCTTTATTTTTATCATAGTTAGAAAAAAGTGGTTTATAAATTATTTTTTCCCTTCTAGAGAATGGAGATCAATTTTGATAATGAAACAAATGCAAGTAATTTGGAGAATTTTGAAGGACTCATGAGAATATTTGCTTCTTAGTAAGATCTAAAATGAGCACTCAGGCAGTTCCCTACTTTGAAGATATTTTGAGATAAAAATATAACTTAGGTATCTCATCTTTTCATACTTTTTATCATTCTTCTTTATTTTGTTATAAAAGTTAGCATTTTGTTTAGCCAGGATTAAGAACAAGTGGGCTTTTGTTTTAAGAAAAAAAAAAGGAAATAAAAGGGTTTAACTTTTACTTTCATTCCTACAACTTGTCTATGCATGGGCGAAGAGTGTTGATTCCCAGCAGTTTTCTTCTCACTGATTCTAACACTTCCAAAAGTGACCTGTGTTTCAGAACTCTGATTTAGTGAAAAATAATAGTAATGGCATCCAGTGGAAAAGAAAACCTAAGTAAAATGCCAAATACTTATAACTTTGTTTCTTTCTATTTGCTTAGGATAAACAAGCAAACAAACTGAATTTTCCTTCCATGGATAAGTAGTGCACTTGGAATTTTTACTGAAGTTACACAGAGATTATTTGATTGTGCACCTCACTAGGTAGACCAGTGCCTCAATTAGTCAAATGTCAGATTGTTCTCATTCTGAACCAAGTTTTGTGCTCTGGAATGCCTGTAGAAACACAACCAAACTGCCCTGAGAGATTTCATATTAATAAATGTTATATTAACCAAAATGCACAAGTAGGACTGCACATGGGGGTTATTCCTTTTACATTTAGCCTGGTCTAAATTTACAAAGTGAAAGAGCATCAAGGAGAGGTGATAAATAAAATTGTGTTGTGGCTTTAACATATTGCCATTTAATTAAAGGTTGCATGCCATTTTATCTTTAAATACCCGTATGAGGTAGCTTGGAGAGATCGCTGCCCTTTTCAAGCTGTGACAGATTTCCTATTTACGAGCAAGAAAGTCTATTGCTGAGAAATATGCATAATTAATAGGAAAATATAATAAAGTTGTTGCTTAAACTCTGCTAAAACATTGGGATATTTGCATTGGTGAATTTAAGATATAACTTATCAGTCCCTGGCACTTTTATGTTTGAGAAAAAAAGATGCCAGACTTTCCTGACTGTGCCTCAAAATAGATGCTTCATACTGTAGCAGGGCATGCAGGAATATGACAGTTTGGTCTTTTCCCAGCTCTCTTATTGTGGCTACCAATAACCCATGAATCAACCAAAAAGAATGCTGCAAGGTATTTCAGTTTCCAGGGAGATATTCTATCGGCCATCTTGCATTAGAGAACTTCAATGCTCGCCACAACATACTGTAGGCTTCCTCTGCCAAAATCCATGGTAATACATTTATAAAGGACTGGAAAGTGACACATTTATAATAAACTCCACTTTTCTTTTACACATGGCAGTTTCTCCTAATTACTCCTAGGGAATTCTTCAGTGAAATCTTCCAAAGCATTAAAGTTCTTATTTCTCCACTGGTTTGACAGAGCTCTGTGGGTAATATGATTGCTTTAGTAACTATGGAAATACAGGTGAAAGATAACATACTGCTCTGGCTGGTTATATCATTAGCCATGTGAGAAACCAAATCACAGTTAAAAATGACTTGTAAATATCCCAGTTCAGATAAGTACAAACATGTGACATGAAGTAGGAATCACACAACCAGTAGATATTCATACCCTTCTGTTTCTAAAGTTTTTTTCTGATTTGTAAGACTGTATAATTAGCATGACCTACAAGAACTTTCTTAAGGGAAACTTTAATTGGGAAAAATAGTAGGGACTGACTTTCTGTGATTTATAAAAGTGCAAACTTAGCAATGTTATTTTTAATAAATACTTAATATATTAAAAATTATCTACCTTATAGAGGTTCTCAGTTTAGGGTCTCAGCCCATTTAATTTTGACATCCTTAGAGGTGCAGAAAATATATGGCGTTATCTGTAAACTAGTCATCTGTATTATTCTAGTACTTGATTTTTGACTCTTTAGTCTCTCTTTGAATTGTTTTCCATTTCATAAGAAAAGCAAATGATTTTTCTACTAGCAATAGAGAGGTCCTTATTAAGCATAGAGAAAATATAAAAAAATGTTATGTTTCAAAGATGCAAAAAATCAGCTCAGTACCTGGCAAATGAATAATGCTTGTCTGGAAGCTTACCTGAAGCTTTCAAGTAATCTCCATAGTAGCCCACTTTGACCCCAAAAGTGATCTATGGCTCATGCTTGCTGGTTCATGCTCAGAAATTCAGGAGCTCTTTCCCAGTAAAGATCAGGTTATGAATCAGACAAACGATAAGAAAATCTTCAAGTGGGATATATTTGCATATGATCAATTTTGTTAGGAGTCAGGAATCTATAGTTTTGAGGCACCATGCAATTCTCTGTGCTGTATCCTAAACGGTAAAATATGTGGAATTTGCCCACCTATTCTATCACATCTACTTACAGACATTCCGTGCTAAGCATAAGCTCATTTCTCACCATCCTTTCAATTTTATTCCAAATACCTAATTCAACTCCACAACTCTTCAAACACAGAACATCAACACCTGCCTTTCTAACTAAAACATGATGGTGAGTCAAATCTTGGCCACTTAGCTTAGAAATCAAAGGAATTTATTGCTTTTATACCTACATATAGTCCCTTCCATGCTGGACCTGACGCAGACGGGCTTTGTTGCTTTCATTTATGATTTTTCTGCTTTCATTTGGGTAAATATATTTGTAGTCATGATTTTGAGACAAACCAGAAAAAAAATTTACTTAATTTCCCCCCAATACATTGGCAGACCATTGCTTACAAAGTGTTGGTGTAAATGCTTGCACCACAGTGACGATGCTGAGTTTTATACTAAATTCAAGATGGGGAGATTTCAAGGGCATACCAATTAGGCCATAGATAGATAGGTTTTGAGTCAATGATATAAAATTTGTCATATATATATATATATATATATATATATATATATATATATATATCTGTAACACAGAAAGAGCAAAAAGTCTTTTCTGTTTTTGTTTTTTAAAAGGAATGAAAGTGCTTCAAAATCTCGTTTGGAATGAGGGACAGTTTTCAGGTTCACATTTGAAATGATTATCAATACCATCTGCAAACACCAACAACATAGACTGAACAGAGAGACTCTTCTAGAAACAGGTTAAGCAAATCATTGAGTTCTCCAATCCACAGGCGACAATACCTAAATTCCAATCTCAAGGCATTGTATTCTCTGGTTCACCATGAGATTAGCAAACATAGGACATTAAAGTATGCTTAATTACTGACTAACACAGAATCTGCTATGTCTTTCACCTGGAAGCCAGAATTAGCCTGGCTGGATTTTTCTAGAGGACATTCTAGAAGAGGTTGCTGCCATCAATACCCAAGGAAGGCAATTTTTTAATTGGTCTTCTTGGCATGGACTTTTCTATGGACTTTGGGCCCTTGCAGCCAAAACCTACAAGGCATTTGTTACTAGGAGATAGGGAAATTTTAATAAAAGTTGCAATAACCATGAAAATAGTGTCTTTAAAAAAATCTATGTACTATTAGTAATAATGCATGCATAGTGCCGGGCATTCATAACTATTTGGTCATAAAAATATGTGACTGTAATTATGATATTTACAGTCAACTTATAAAAATACATGTAATTCTGAATGGCAATAGTTAATCCCTAGCTCTAACCACAAGCCTGGAAGGATTAGCTTATTACTGGAAAGTGTAATGGGTAATTACAAAATGGACAAAGCTCTCATCCTCTTGAATTCAACATTCAAGAATGGCTATTATAGCATCATAGGAGCTTCATTTGTCATAATTCTTCTAAGCTCACAAGGTAAAACCAAAATTCTGTGGAAATAAATAGAAATTAAATGGGAAAGGAACACTCACATGATACAACCACAGTGGAGGATAATTCCTTCATAGAATATTCATGCACCACCTTCAAAGAGGTTCACGGTCCCTGAAAGAATTTATGGGATGACCTTTAAGCACACCTTCCATTAAAAACAAAGGTCAGCATGGCTGAAGTTAGCATATGATTACCTTTAACTATAAGAGGTAAAGAATTTAACTTTTAGCCAAATCTCTATAATTTAGGTGAGTACCTCTTTGAAGCTTTATTAACCATCACGGAGAGTGAAGCTCTTATGACCTTTCTAATTCAAATATAAATTCTGATGGAAAGAAACAAATCCACATTCCAGTTTAAATTCAGAAAGGGGATGGTTTTTGCAAACTTGAAATTTCTCACTGTCAGAGAAAAACACGTTTCAACAAAATAAAATTTTCTACGTATCTGAGATATTTTCCGCAGGTTTCTTCTCTTGTAGGAGCTGATCGGCCATCTTTCAGCAGTTCCTAATTTGAACACCACCACTATTTAACAAATGGACAAAACAATAGGAATAAACTTGAAAAACTAGGGTGAGTTGCACACAAGCGACTGAAAAAGGCAGAGGTTTGATGTTACCTGCAAATCATGATCTCATATTTTAGGATGTATCTTGGCATTCAGTAAATTGAATTCTTGGAAATACCTGTTTTGGAGTTCAGCTGATGCTCAGGTAGATTCTTCCTGGGCTTAAATTACTTCGTAGGACTGAGTTAGGGCATTTTGGGCGGTACATTAACTCTTCCAGAACAAGAAATTTCATTTCAATAAATTATTGCTACAGTTCACTAAAGAGTACCATGGTGTCCTAGAAAAGATAATGTCCCTTCCAAACTTCCACCCTTCTAATCATTTGAACAATGAGAAACTCATGTTTATCATAGTCACTTTGATCCTTGATGATATAATCTAAAAAGGAGCTGTTTTCCCCCATCCAAATAGAGACTATCTAGATGGAGGAATGATATTAGAACTGCCCCAGTGGTCTGGTAATACATGCCACTATTCCCACGTGCATTTGGCAA
The DNA here is from genome assembly GCF_036562045.2 of Rhinolophus sinicus. Taxonomy (NCBI): domain Eukaryota; kingdom Metazoa; phylum Chordata; class Mammalia; order Chiroptera; family Rhinolophidae; genus Rhinolophus; species Rhinolophus sinicus. Next base: position 94,225,099 of record NC_133755.1, read on the forward strand.
CTGGCATGCTTGATTCTTTCTTTACAAGTTAGCCTGCCAACTTTCTTTGCATGCAGAATTGTCTAAGGTAATTGAGGAAAAAACAATGGCCTGCATAGGCAAGCTCTTTTAAATCTGGTAAATGGTTGGAGTATGGCACACCTTAGAGAGAAGTGGAGTGATAGTTCATGGAATTGATCAGCTGATTACCTGTCATCTTTTGAAAGGGATGTAAAACAAATCTTCACAAATGATGAGTAAACTATGAAAGAAGAATCTACTCCCCTTCCCCCAAAACAGAAAAAAAATCTCAACTCCTCAGAACCTTCTACTTCAGATGAGATCATGGTCTGCAGTTCTACTAGTGCCAAACACCAGTTCATCCTAGCAGAGCAGTCCAGCAGATAAGAATCTACGTTACCTGTGACATAACTTTATCAATAATGCATGCTTCTGGCAAGTATTTTCCATACTCAATCTATTGATAGTGTGGCCAGATGGACACAACCGAAAAGACATAGATCATTTCAAACAGAAACTCAATTAGCTCAAGGTAGGACAAAACAAACTCCATTTAATAAAGTAAAATTTTGTTAAATGTTTTCACTTTAGAGACAGTTCTCTTTTTCCTTAATATCCTGGTAAACTCTTTATTTGTCGAAGTACAGGTGTTTTGTCAATTTGTTACTTCATTAATCTACCAACTTCATTTCCCAAGTCTAGATCTACTGTGTCTTTTTTGAACTTAACTGAGTCCAGGAGATTGGCTTTTCTTTTTTTAAGATTTTAATATTTTAAATTCAATTAACATATACAACCAAAGTTGGTGGGAAACAGTCAGTAGCTCTCTTCCAGATAAAGGAGCTAACTAACAGGTTTTATAATCATTGGACATTTGTTCAGTCCTACCTGAAAACTAACTTAGTCTACTACTTGGTATGGAAAAAGGCATTTTCTAGTAATTTTTCTGTGACAGGAAGCACAGCATTAATCCAAATAAGCACCCAACAGACTGGGCCTATCTGCTGGGGAGTTGAAAACTTTAACCCAATGAAAACATTCACCTCAGTACTTTTTTTGAGAGAGAATTCAGGAGCAGTTACAGTTAACATGTCACCCGCAGAGAGTTGTGATCACCAGAGGGTGGGCCAGCTGAGGAGGACTTTCCAGGTAACGAGAACAATGATACAGCAAGAAGCTACAGAATGATATTGCAGTAGTTATAGTGACCACTCTGATAGTGATGGTGGTCAGGTTAATGTTCCAAATATTAATGCGAGGAACACAACAGACTTTATAGGATTAGGATATTTTCTTTACACTGAGAACCAGTTAATAGCACATGATGAATGATGATGGTCCATTTACTCTACAAGTTTCCTAGTTACATCTCCTTTGTCCTATGAGAAGCATCTCTGTTGCATGGCAGTATATTTTCGCCATCTAAAATGAAAATACAGTAACTATGGAATACCCCAACTCACACATACAAACACACACACACGCACACACACTTTTGCATCCTTATACACATACATATGGATAGTATATGGAAAGTGCTCATTTGCAGTGGGTGAGCTCTCTGAAAGCAGCCAAATCAGCCTCTCCAAATACAGAGAACCATTAAAAGCCAAGGAAAAGCCATATGAGCTATTTAGCTCTAAAATGAGATTTTAAACTTTGTCCACGTGGTAATTGATTCCAAGGCCTTTTGTAGTTTTTGCTAAGTCCTCCAAAGCAAGAATCAGAAAGACTGACAACATGATATGTAGACTCTAATGGATTCACGTCTCTGTTTATTTTGCTTATTCTATAGTTGAATAATACTCTTGCTGCTGAAACACTTGAGTTGGTTTTGAATGGCCATGAATGCTTCTGTATTTGGCTAAAGCCAATTTGACTTTTTAGAGAAAGACCAGCTCATTTGCAAATGGACATCTTCCTCCACATACATTTCAATGTACACTAAAGACAAATCTAAGTATATGTATATATGGCATATATATATACATATATGTGTACACATAAAATGGATTGGGAAGTCCTTTGGTTTAGACGGTATTGAATAGGTTTCCTTTGACCAACATGTTCAAAAAACAAATATGAAAAGTGCCATGGCAATTTTGACATTTCCTATGTCTCCCAATTTGGAGGCCCTCTTTCCTCTCTTCTCCATCTTTCCTAAGTATTTTATTTTTAAAAGCAGTTGGTTCTTTTGGCTTTTAACACTCCATTGATTTGTCCATTCCTTGAAAGAGCTCTAAAATCACATACAGAGACTTATCTTTAGTGGAGAACAAGGTTGCAAAGAACTTTTCCCCCTCCTTTGATTCCCTCTTCCCTCCCACCCCAAGGAGTAGACACCTTGATGTGTCATGAAGAATTCACTCTTGATCTGACTTGTCTTGTTACCCCTGGCCAGCTCAAGCAGCTGAGGTCTGAGTTTTACTCGCCCTGCATCATTGTGCAATACTGGAAAAAGAAAAATAATCCATTAGTCTACACCCTTCAGACTGTGGTGACGTGATCAGGGTTCTCTTGAATTTCTATGCATTCAATCTCCTCCCTCTCCTTTCGTTTGGCACGTTTCTTTTTTTTGTGGTGCTTTTTGGAAGGGGGGAAAAAGGTTAGAAACACGGGTAAGATAACAAAACAGTGCAGAAGTGTGCAACCCCCCATGAGCAGCAAGCATTTGAACAGTGTGAAGGTCAGGTTCGAAGGCACAAATAGGAGGGGGACCAACCCAATAAGAAAAGAAGTAACATTTTGCAAAATGGCTGTCCCATGCTCTTGCAGGGAGCTTTTTATACATTGTGTTCGGGTGTGCTCAGTTGCTAATACAAATGTGTAAAGCAGTGGTGCACAGTGGTCAATGGCAAAATTTAAAGTGTAGATAAGGCACAAGATAGAAATGCAATCCATGTCGACGTTCCATAATGTCATTAAGCCCAGAACGCCCAGCTCAATTGAGGTGACACTAAGAATTAGCCAGAAGTTTCCCAGAGGGTGGATCACTAGGAAAAAAGTCAGGATTAACACCAGGAGAACACCAAAGCCTGCAATGAGAACAGGCACTGTGACAGACAAGCCGTAATGGTCCATGAACACAAAGGACGGGTTGAACACGATGAATCGGATGCTCTTTGACAGGGATAGGGGCCTCAACTTTTCCAGCACTTCGATGACCTCTTTCTGCTTGTCCCTGCTAGTCCTGGCCACCAGATACAAGCGAGAAGCAATGATGTTGTTCTCATCCCCTGCCTTGGAGAAGATGATATCATTTCGAAAATGCTGGAATTCGGGCTTTTTTAAAAATGAACTTTGTAGGACACTGATAAAGTCACTCTTGTTGTTGGCACTGATGTTGCCCACTTTCAGGAACTGGTAATACTGCTCCACCCAGGACACTGCAGTGAACCCACTACAGAGTCTCCGGAGGTCCTCCTGGACGCTGCTGTTCCAGTACTCCAGGGGCTCGTAGATGTAGAATCCTATCACGGGACTGTAGTTGCTGAAATATTTTTGCTGAACCATGGCGTAGGAAACACTTGGGGAATCACTGGCTAGTAAATTGATGATGTTGGCTCTGTCACTGATCTGCAAGCACCCCATGAAGGAGAAGGACGCATAAATGAGATAGAGGATGACCACAAATGGCTTCACGTAGATATTGGTAATCCATTCATTGTAATGTTCGCGGAGGAAGTGCTGAATAAAGTGGTGCTGGTAGGGGTCCGTCTCATGATGGGACGTCTGTTGATGCCCATCACTCATCACGGTCTGGAACCACACAGGTTTGCGGTCCAGGTATTCCGCAGAAGGGATCTTACAGCAAAAGATGCTGTGGTAACGGTTTTGCTCCAGTTGACCAGCGAAGACCAGACAGGAGCCAAAGAAGGAGAAAATGTAGAAGTAGTTCAACAGAATAGAGACACACATGTTCTGACAGAAGACCTTCACAGCCTCTATGTTTGTGAATGGGCTGGCACCCATGCCGAAGGTAATGAGGTACAGGGAGCTGGTCATGGTATAGGTGACCATCACATCCGAATAAGCATCTGCCACCCTGTCTTTGAAGGGCAAATTCTCTCGGGTTCTTCTCCAACCAGACAGAAGCTCAAAGACTCCTTTAGTTCCATGACCTAATTTAAGAAAATGAGAAAAAGAATAATTGTTTTTATTTCCTCCGATGGTTCAAGTGAATTCCTTATAGGTTATCTATGCCAAACAGTACTTTATACTCTCATCTTCAAAGACCTATGATCCTCCTATTAGGGTCTCAAAGTCTGAGTTACACAACGGGACATATTTGGTTCATGTTTCCACTTCAGCCAAGTCCAGATTTATTGGTATTGCAGGCAAAATGAAACATTTATTGTCTGTTCTATTAATTTGACAAATGGTAAACAGAATGTGACATTAGTGTGGGTTTTTTTCCCCTCCTGCACACGTATTGTCTCCTTAAATAAATCATAAGTTGTCAAGGGCAGGGGCTGTTATTTGTGCATCTTCAGATATCCCTTAAACACCAATTTAGTACTTGATCAACTGATATATTGACTCATCGTCCCAAACCTCCATTTCAAGCAGACTTACATGCTAATGTCGGAAATTAAAAGATGATTTTAAACACTTAAGTATAGCTTTAAATTGATTTTACAACGTTAATAATCAGTTTGGTGGCCAAATGGCTTAGAAACCAATTCCTAGAGATTTGAGTGATGAACATTGGGTGGGAGTCAGAAAAATCTGCGAGGGTACATACAAGACAGGGCAAGACCTTCAGGGTGAGATAAGATGTCACAGCAAGCATCTCCTTTGGGCTCCTCACAGAGCATTTATTCACATAGAGTAGATGCTGACTAAATGTTTGATTGCCTCATTAAAGTGGATAGAGATGCTTCTTGTTAACCAACTTCTGTGCATCCTTTGATAAGGGTAAACAGACAAAAAATTTATTCAAAAGATTACATAAGCACCTACTATGTGCCAGATACTTTTAGACACTGAGATGCTTTAATTCAGGGAACTTGACAGTTCTTATGATACCAGCACTTGCTTCTTTACTAGCAAAATCATAAAGTAGCTGGGCAAGTAGGTATTATATCATATATGCAATTTCCGTTTTTTTCTCTTTCTTGAATTAGCTCCGTCAATTACCATCCAGGATATATCAACTGATAACTTTCTGACTGAGTGGAAATCTTCATAGATCACTCTTGCCCTTTGAGCCATAGCAGTACTACACACAAATCTTTTCTATGAATGGATACAAGCTGTGTGTGGGCTGTTCTCCAAGAAATCCATCAGATAAAAATGAAGCTTAAAGGCACAAAATGAACTAGTTCAAGAAAGCCTGGAAAACGGACTTTGTGTGGCCCTGAGATATTGGAGTTATGTGTTGCAGAGATACTGGAGTTCTATGTTGGAGTTATATGTAATTCACTTAGTATTGCTTTAACAAATATAGTCTAATGGCTAGGGTCTTACCATAATCACTGATTTTGTGTTGTTGATAGAGTTTGCTAATTGGCCTACATCATTCTTCCCTTTCTTCTTACTTTTATTTGGGACTGCAATGTGCACAATTAAACACTGTCTTTCTCAGCCTACCTTTCAATGAGGGATGGTTCATGTAACTTATTTCTGAACAAAGCAATGCAACTGGAAGCCATTTAAGGATTCTTTGTCCTAAATGACATATTGGAGCCACCGATATGAGCCCTAGCCTACCTTCCTCTCAAATTCTCTTTAAAGAAAATCAAATCTCCATTTGGCTAAGCCACTGTAAATAAGGCTATTATGGGCTGGTGAACCTATTCCTAACCAACAAAGCTTTGTAGTGAGTTAACATCTACCAAAACCTCTTTTATGGGGATCTAAGAATTCTTGTTTTATAGTTAATTTGACTCTGGAATTTACAGGTTTAAATACATATAATGCTAATCTTTGATTTTAAAGACAACTTGGTCCACTTATTTTGGGAGTTGATATTAACTTTTAATTGTTCTTGCATTGGCACTCTTCTTATTCCAAATATAAAGCCTATATATTCTCCAAAGTTCTTTCTTCTGAGTCTCTAGTCAGGAAATATACTTTTATCCTACCAAATAGAAAGGGCTATGAAAGCTGCACTCAGGTATAAGGTAAGGTTTTATTTGTGTGTGAGGATAATGATCTATTCCTTCTTACATTTAATTAGTTAGTCAGCATATACATACATTGAATTAAGATTCTTAACAAAAATCAGTTGTTCATTTCTATCTTCTGCAAGACTCCTTGACCAAACAAAATAGTTGTTCGTTTATTCCCTTGACAAAAACATAATGTTAGGATATTAGTTAAGGTAATTAAAATAATTCTTCAATTAGAGCACTTCTCTTCTGAAATGAGGACTCTTGCTATCTTTGTAGTCACAAGAGGGAAAAGGCTACATGGGACTACAGCTAAATTTGGCTTGCCTTTGCTAATGGTCACTTTTATGGAATCTTAGGTACATTATGTAGGCCAGAGTGTCACTTTATATAGTACAAAAGTCTGTATGTATAGGAAGATGTGCTAAGCCCTACTAGGTTAAGTAATCACTTTATGTATGACAAAGACTGAAAACACAGGAGATGGCATTTTTTAACCCATTCATAGATCTAGATATTTTATAGGGTATCCCTATCAATCTTTACTCATTTGTTTCTCATCAAAATCTGGCCACTTCCTAGCAGGTCAAATCTCTTACGTGCTTCAGCCAGCGTGGTCTTCTCTGTCCCCATGAACCTGCCGGGGATTAGTCTTATCTTCTTAGTTTTGTTTATGCTATTTCCTCTGCCTTATAACACCATCTCCTCATTGGTGGTCATTTAATTGAAATTCTATTCATTGGCTTGTGAAGGGTCAGCTCAATTCTCATCTTTGCCAGGAAACTATCTTTGACAATTCCAGACATATTGATTTTTTTCTGTTCCTTAAATTCTTATTGTACTAATTAATTACTCATTTTGACACAACTATGTGTTGTTTTGCTCTGGAACAAAATGGCTTTATCAAGATATGTTCTATCTCTTTGGTAAGACTGCAAATTCTTCAAGGTGAGAGAATGCATTTTATGTTACTTTTATACTCTGTAGGACATCTGGTAAAGTGATAGATGCCCAGACGACACCCACTAACTCTTATTGAATTAATCAACTGTAATTCTTGATTCTAAATGGGTTCAGAAAACCTTTTAATTAGCTATTCTTAGTTATAAAAATAGTATACTTAATACGTCTTTATACCTCTATTCATTGTGTCCACAAGAGCTATGTATTTTTTAAAATATTAACATTTTCCAATTACCATTAACATACAATATTATATTAGTTTCAAGTGTACAAAATAGTGATCAGATATTTATATACCTTATGAAGTGATCACTCCAATAAATCTAGTATCCATCTGACACCATACATAGTTATTACAATATTTTTGATTATATTCTTTATGTTGTACTTTGCATCCCCATGACTGATTTTATGTTTGACAATTTGGACTTCTTAATTCGTTCACTTTTTCACCCAATCCCCCAATCCCCCTCACATGTGGCAACCATCAATTTGTTCTCTGTATCTAGAAGTTTGTTTCTATTTTGTTTATTTATTTTCTTTTTCAGATTCCACATATAAGTAAAATCACATGGTATTTGTCTTTTTCTATCCGACTTATTTCACTTAGCATAGTACCCTATAGGACCATCCATGTTGTTGCAAATAGCAAGATTTCATTCTTTTTTATGGGTGGGTAATAGTCTGTTATATATATGTAACACATCTTTATCCATTAATTCAATTTAACTCAATACATATTTACAAGCGTATTTAGAATTTGTTACACATGAGAACCTGTGCTAGTCAATATATAAAACATAGAGGTAAACAAGAAGCATAATCTTTTCCAACATCTGTCAGTCCAGAAGTTTATTTTTACTTGGATAATTCTGAGACAGAGTTCAAAGCTTCTAATAAATATAAATTTTAAACGCTGTCCCATATATTGTAGGGTGTTTAGAAGCATTCCTGGTCTCTACCCACTATGTCAATAGCAGACTCTATAGTTGTGACAACTTAATATATCTTCAGACATTGCCAAATGCTGTCTTGGAACAAAATTGCACTCAATTGAGAATTATTGGTTTATTAAAAAGAAAAGAAAAGAAATAGTACACACATATGCATATCATACACATATTTAATCTAAACCTTTTCCTGATTATAAATACAGGACATATCCATCCATCCATCCATCCATCCATCCATCCATCCATCCATCCATCCATCCAGATAGATAACTACTCAAATAATTAATTCACAGAACTGGGCTCCCACCAAGAAGAAATTAGGATTTGGGATTACTCTTGTCACTGTCCAGTGGCCTATCAATCATGGAGAGCCTTTTTTCTAACCTCTGCAGTGTTTTCTCTCTTGGTTTCTTACTTTTCACTTTGGTTTTCATTCTGAGGCCAGAAACATTTTTTGACCATCTGCTTACTTGAAAGAAGCCCTAACTCTCCACTTAGCTTTTCTAATATGGTTGTATTCACTATTTTTCCACCTGTACTCAGAGAGTCCTATTCCTATTCAAACAATGCACATGAAACCAAGACGCTGATATCCACCCAAAAGATAGGTGGTCCAACATCTCAGATGATGCATGGACTAAATATGAATGTGAGTTGACCTATTGAGCAATAACCTGAACTAATTCCAGTATATTACTTCCCGGTACCTCAGTTCTGACTATTCTTTGCTTCTGTTTGATTTTCCCATGCAAATCCTTAATTCTTACCTGAGGCCTCAACTTGTTTTATGATCAAGTCCATTCAAGTTCCTAATTGGCAAGAGAGACATATATGTAAGCAATTAACTGACATGTAAGGAAGAATTGCATTCTTGATAAGTAGAGATGTATGCTGTATACTGTAAAAATACAGTTGATTCTTTCTGAGGGATCAGGGAAAGCTCTAAAAGGTTTTAGAAGGCAGCAGATGATGTTAATGGCAGTCTAGAATATTCTGATGCAATAACATGAATAAAGGCTCAAACACCTATAAATTGATAACAGGTAGTTGTGGTTTTTTTTTTTTAAAGCATTTTACAGACTTTTATTTCTAATAGAGTAAATGCCAATCTTTAATATCCCACATAAACAAAAAGCTCTTTGGGGTCCCCCTTTTCTTTTCGAGAGTAAAAGGGTCTTGAGACCAAAAACTGAGAAAAACCACTGTGGTTTATCCTCAGCTGTGATTGGTCGGTTTCTTGCTCTGACCTCATAAAGCACCAGTGTGATGGAATTACCAGAAACTGCTATATAAAGTCCTGGCTGGGCTGAGCTTTCTGTCCGTTATAGCCCAGGAAGCTGATTTGTGGTGACCTGTTGGACTTGGATCTTTTAGCTTGTTTTCTCCTTTTATCCCCATTTTATTTAGTTAGCATACTTGGTATAGTTATTGTTTATTAGTAGTTAGTGATATTTTTGATATAGTTAGTATATTTAGTTAGCATAATAGTACAGTTATTATTGTTTATTATCATAGCTAGTAAGCATAGTTTGTATTGTCAGCTAGTGTATTAGGGGCTCACCATGTCGCATGAACTGGCAGCCACCTCTCAGGACCGGGAGCTCCATCTTGACCATTATGAGTTCCTGCAAACCATTGGCCGGGGCAACCATGCCACGGTGAAACTGGGCCAGCACCTTCCTACCAGGACCCAGGTGGCTATCAAAATCATCCAGAAGGAGGGCTTCCGCATACAACAGAGACCTATCCTGCAGGAAGTCCGCTGCATGGCAGGCTTGCGTCACCCACACATCGTGCAATTATTCGAGGTGATTAACACCAAAGAATTACTGTTCATCATCATGGAGCACGTGACTGGGGGGGACATGAAGGATTACCTACTGACCCATGGCCGCATGACGGAAGGTGAGGCCCGAGGCTGCTTCCGGCAGCTTGTATCAGCGGTGCACTACTGCCATGAGAAAGGGATTATCCACCGGGACCTGAAACCGCAGAACGTGCTCTTCGACACTGAAATGAATGTTAAACTTACAGACTTTGGAATCAGTACGCCATTCAGTGGAAACAAATTGAGCACGTTCTGCGGGAGCCCCGCTTATGCAGCCCCCGAACTCCTCCGGGAAGAAGAATATGATGGTCCTCCCGTGGACATTTGGAGTCTGGGAGTGCTGTTGTATAAGATGGTGACGGGGACCACCCCTTTTAAGGGAAAAACCTTGATTGAGCTGGTGAAGCACATACTGAAAGGGACATACACTCTGCCTTTCTATTTAACAGCCGAACTGCACACCCTCCTCCGTAAATTAATAACCATGAACCCCAGAGACAGAAGCACTTTAAAAGAAATCATGCCAGACCCGTGGCTAAATATGGACCATGTGGAGGAACTCACACCTTTCATTCAGCCACCCAGTGATGAGCTAGACCCCAATGTGACACAGGAGATGATCGACATGGGCTTTAAGCAGGACCAGATCCAGAAAGCTTTAACAAAGAAGACCTACAACAACGTCATGGCCACGTACCTCATTCTAAATACAAAAAAGTCCAGGGTACAATATCACACCATTCGGGTAAGGCCCTACCGAGCCACTGACCTTAACGGCCTCAGTTCCTCCCCAGACCAGGAGGCTCAGACAGAGATCTCACCGTGCCCGCAGGCCGAACAGCAGCCGAAAGAACAGGAGTCAGGGCAGGAAGCCGAGGAGTCTGCAGGTCCTTCAGCCAGCCCAGATCCCAGGAACGCCGCACCGGGACCCAGCCCGAAGTCCAGGAAGGTCATTCTCCAACCCAGCCTAAAGTGGAAGAAGGTCACGCCGCGACACAGCCCTCAGTCAAGGATCGCCATTCTCAGACCCACCCCAAAGTCGAGAACCGCCATTCTCAGAACCAACCGAAAGTCCAGCACCGCCCAGAAGTCAGGTTCGAAGACCATCACTCCCCGACCAATGCCGGAGGAGTCGACCACCATGACTCCCCCACCCAACCGGGAGTTGGAGTCAAAGACCATCACTCCCCCAACTATGCAGGAGTCAGAGTCGAAGGCCACCACTCCCCCACGCAACCCGGAGTCGAAGAACACCACCTCTAGCCCACCCCCGATGTGTGGCCCTGAGGACTCCCGGTCCACCCACAACACCAGCAGCAGAAGGAGCAGCAGCAGCAACGGTGGGAGCCCAGCAGAAAAAAGCCAGGGCCTGAGGGGGGTGACTAGGAGGTGCTTGGGCTTTCTAAGAAAGCTCTGCCTTAGGCCGTTCAAAAAGGGGCTTGACAAACACAACAGCGTCAAGCCCAGTTAGTTTGTGGACGGCCAAGGCAGGGCTACAACTGGACTCCTGGGAAGTCAAGCCGGGCTCCCTGCATTTGAAATGCTGAATTAGACCAAACTGATGTCCAGGGAGCCTGGCCACGTGGTGGGGGGATCAGGCCAGAGGCAATCTCTCTCAGCAGAGATTAGCTTGCTGGTACAGCAGGTTAAGCTGTTTTCTAAAATATATATTTTATTTACTGTTCCAAAAGATGACTGCCAAATTTGAGTGTGATTCCCTTCCACTATATTCATATAAATTCACAAGCTATGTTAGAATAACGTAATATGTAGCTCACCTAGGGCACTATTGGATAACTAATATTTCCTTGGGCAAAAATTCATGAAAGAGAGAGAACTCTTAGGAGTGAAAATGATTTGGGCAGAGTTGGGACTGGGAGAAAATTCAAAGAGGGAAGTGAACAGAAATAAAAGAATAGTGTGTGTATGTGCACATATTGAATATTCTAAAAGTTTTTGTTGCTGTTGGGGAGAGTTATTTTTCTAAATGAAAGCAAATGGAAGCATTGTGCAATAGCAAGGAAAACTTACATGGCAGCTTGCCAACACACCTTATTTAACAATAGTGGCATGGGTATGTAAAGTAAAGCATAGGGAATATAGTCAACGATATAGTAATAACTAGATGTAGTGCCAGGTGGGTACTAGACTAGTCAGGGTGATCACCTCTTAAATTATATAAACATCTAACCACTATGCTGTACACTTGAAATTAGTATAAAATAATATTGAATGTCAACTGTAATGAAATATTTAAAAAGGGGGAGAAAGATGAAGGGGAATAGGAGGTCCAAACCTTCAGGTATAAAATAAGTCATGGAGATGTAATGTACAGCATGGGGAATATAGTCAATGATATTGTTGTCAGATGGTTGCTGGACTTATGGTGATCACTTCTTTAGGGATATAAATGTTAAATAACTATTGTGCACACCTGAAACTAATATAATGTTGTATGTTAGCTGCATTTTAATAAAAATCTTAAAACAAAAAATAACTTCTGCTATTTGCAATTGAGATGTTGTGGGGGCAGAGCCCCAGAAAGTAGTTTCCAGGCTCTCGGCCTCACATAGAAAGGTGTTGGCTCAGGTAGTAAATGGCCATCAGCTGTGATTGGATGGCCATCAGCTGTGGCTAGTTGGCCGTCAGCTGTAACCAGTGAGTCATTGGCCACTAATATAACTGCTGTGGCTATGCTAGCAGGGAGAAGAAGAGAGAAAGAATGGGGGCTAGCAAGAAGATGGCGGCTGGGCTGGCAAGTGTGGATGGCGGTTTGCGGACAGTGTGAATCCAGCCTCCAGTGAGAGTATAGTGCCGCCAGAGAGAATATAGCGGTATGACTCCCCTACCTATGGCTCCGTGGGTGTTCCTTTTTGGCCTCACCATATCCTGCGTTCTTGTATGGGGAGCGGGAGCAGAGACCCCACCGGCCGCCCCACATGACAAATGGCGCAGCGAGCAGGGTCTCCCGCACGACAGATGTATTAAAAGATTATGTGAGTTCTTCTTCTGACTATGATGGTACAGGTCAGCAGAGCAAATAGTTTAAGTGATTAAATTAAAAATAATGTTTTTATTACTAACAAAACTGATTCCAGTCCTAAATGAGCTGAACGATATTCAGAACTGGTTATAATTCCATTTGATTCTCAAGTAATCACTCTACAACAAAAAAAGAGGGCTTCTAAAGTAAGACGGATCTTCTCTGACAACTGATTTCAACCCATATTTAGCAACAGTTGTCTAAACTCCTGCACCTCCAGGGTAAACTTCCACACTGTGATTGTACCTTGCAGTGCTGTAGGAAAACTGGTGTCATGGCTTGGCCTAAAGTGACTTCTTTCCAAGCAATTTTGTTCCTCTGTAAATCTGACACAAACATGACAGTTACCATTTTATTCCCAAACCCAACCTCCCCAAAACCCAGAATTGAAAAAAAAAAAAAAAGTTTAAACAAGGATTAAATCCAATCAGGACTAGTTGTAACTGACTCAATTAGTACTCCTTACTGGGTTTTTCTTTCATATATTGCTCTAAGCACCATCTGTGGGCTTCTCATTCCTTCTAATGAGCTGAGTCAGAATTTTCTTCATTTGGCTCAAGATTTATTCCCTTTGCACTCAAACGTGTTAAACCTTTAGCGGGACAGGAGAGCATGAAATAAGAAATAGAGATTTAAAAAAATACTCCTTCCTACGACCTGCTCCAGAGAAAGCTATCTATTTCCTCTTAGCAGTTATTTCTGCTTTGGTTAGCTATTCTTTCAATAAACTTGTTTGTGGAAATCACCACTGGTCTCAGGTGGAAAAGAGCATTTTGACTTTGTCTTGGGCTCCTAAGATGTGTGACTTCCCGATGCCAACCAAATGAGTAAATAATGAATGAGAAAAAAAAAAAAAAAAAAAAAATCCCAGTTAACTGAACCAGTGAAGCAGCTGACAAAAAAATCTGGACATTGAATCAGCATTTTGTTATTGTTCACTTGTTTGGCATTTCATATATACAGGATCCTTATCCATATATACAGGTTTCTTCTCTTTAGTTGGCTGATATCCACTTAGATTTTTAAAGATACCGCTCAAGCATGATCTGATTTCTAACACCTTCCCTTTGCTCTTTTCATTGCCAACTCACTTGCATAGAAGTCTGTCCTCTGCGTTCCAACAAGTCTCATAGTGCTTACAACTACACCCAGCTGAAATTAGCCACTGATGGGGCTGTCTTTTATGTAAGTCTATAAAAACCTTGCTGTCTAGGGCAGGCACCTCCCTTTATCATTTTTGTATTCCAATTATTTGGCATGTTATTGGTGCTTAATACATGTTTGTGATACTGAATTGGCCATGATCTGTGTCTAGTTTTAAAGATATTTTAAAATGACCTTGCAACGATTATTATTAACAGCCCTATAAGCAGCATAAGATTTTATGAGATACAGTAGTTTGCCTCATTTTACTGAGGACACTTGCTGAGTGTTACTCAATGATTCTGTGGCAGAGGTGGTGATAGATGTTAATGATGTCCAATGGCAAAATTAGCATGTAATTCGTTAACTTGGTTGGTTCAACATTATAAATGTCTATAGGGAGTGGAATATGAAATTAAAGAACTTGCTCTAAGTTGCTATTTGGCAGGGTACAAATGGGTTCATAAAGCACTCATATTACCTAAGAGGTGCTGAAATTTTTAGATATTTTCTAATCACCATGGTTTCTAACCTAGAGGTGATGAATAGTGTGTATTTGTAGAATAACTACTTTTAATTAACTCTTATCTAGAATAAGTAGGTGATTGTCAAGCTCCATTCATAAAGGATGGCCAAGGCTTTTGCCTCTTGGTAACTATATACACAAAGACAGGGTAAGAAGTTATTCAACAGAAATTCTCCAAGCTACTTTTGCCAGGGATGTCTGATAATTTTGCCTGGAAACCTGGGTTGGTGTTGTGCAACGAAAAGAGGGTCTAACTTCATATTACCCTTAAGCGGGAAGTGACTTCTCTTGAGATGCCCCCATCCCAGTGCAGAATGACACAGGCTAAAACACAGACTAGAGAGACAGGGAATTACACAGAAAAGAGGAATTCAGAATGAATCTGAACACACACTTATCCTTAGCACTTGGGAGGTTAGAGGATTTTATTAGGTTCCCAATAAAGAAAAAGAGAATTTAGCAGCAGATTTCCACTGTATGATTTTCAGAGCTGTTATAGATTTCATACATATCTGAATACATAGAAAAGGGCATATAATCTCATTCCAGAGGCTGCATTCCATCATTTTTGACAATTTATTTTTTAATTCTGCATAACATTAAAAAATTAAAAAATCAATTACATATATACACACATGCATGCATATATATGTGGGCATATATATATATATATATATATAGAGAGAGAGAGAGAGACAGAGAGAGAGAGAGAGAGAGAGAGAGAGAGAGAGAGAGAGCAGAGATAGCAATAGAGATAGGAGATGAAGGTGTTCTAAAACCTACTGACTATTATAGAAAAGGTTTTAATACTCGAGGTAAAATTACTTGATATTGTGGTTAGCAGCACATTCTCCAGAGCCAGACTGCTTGAGTTTAAATCCCAGATCTCTTACTTCCTAGCTCTGTGACCTTGGGCAGGTTGTTTTTTGAACCTCTCCACAGCTCAGTTTTCTCATCAATAAAATGAGGTAACAGTGGAACCTACCTCATAGGATTGTTATGGGTTTTAGATACATTAACACAGGTCCCCAATAAGTGCTATATTGAATGGAAAAGCTCAGTGCTGGCAATTGCAGGATGTTTGCCACAGAGAATGGTCCAAATCATTTGACTCTGAATGGCACCTTCTGAATGCAGCTCGGGTACTGTACTGCAGTCTTTACCACCACCGTTGAGCTGGCTTTTGCGGGGAAGCCCTGGGCTCTCTTTTCAGCTTTTCTTGCTGCAGGGCCTTGGAATTGCCAAGAGCTGAAGCACCACTGCAAAGCCAGCACACACACACACACACACACACACACACACACACACACACACACACGATAGCTTGCTTTCTTTGCTTTCTTGTTCTCTCACTCTCCCTGGTCTTCCCATTCAGGGATAAAAAGACTACTAGGAAGCTTTCTGTTGTCTTCTCAATGCTTTCCATGCCTTTCAAGTTTCATGAAATGAATATACATTGTCTTTGAGAAAGAAACAGTCCCGACTGCTGGGTACTGTCAATAGGCCTTGGTGTTGCCAGGAACTGGGCTGGCACTCCCAGCTGGGCTGTGTTGTCCTGTTGACCACAGATAGTTGGGCAGAGCAGCATCAGACAAGATCACTCTGGACTGGGAGGGACTGAGCTATAACAAGACCACTCCATCATCATGACTGAATGCAAACGTAACACAGGCATTGTCTAAAACACAAAATGGACCAGGCATCCTCTTATCAAGAATAGTAGGAGTGATTCCTGATTCTTTACCAGTCACAGGTAGCTTTGGTCTGTTCTTCTCACCTTCTAGGTATAAAAATTATTAAGCTAATTGATCATAGAAACACTCTCTTGATAGTAACCAACCACGCTGCCTTCAACTTCTTCCAAATCCACTAATACTTGCAAAAATCATACGAGTCCATTCTAACAACTTCCTCCTGAAGTGTCCCACAGTCCCCAGTAATGTATGTTCTTCCACATTGTAATGAGTCAATAAACCCAAATGTTTTCAATTACAGCAGTGTTTCTGTGGGCTTTCTCTGGAGGGCATTGGCATTTTATGAAAAATAAATATTTTGGAAAACAAAACGAATGAAAACTTTTGTTATTGTTGTTGACTTTTTAATTTGATTTCTTTAAATGTAGGAGTTAGAACAGGAACATTGGGTGAGAGTTAATCCCTGGAGGATTTGAATTTCCAGACTGTGTCACTAATAAAAGGGATGACTTCCTGGTAAAAATAATATTTTAGTTGCATTCTCACTGAAAACAGAATGCCAGCTGGGCATTTGGGAAGTTAGAAGATGTTCTCAGAGGAAGATAACTTAGATATTTACAGAGGAGAAGAGAGCAGGGGCCATGTGGGAATAAAAAGTCATTGCTTTAAGCAGAGAAGAGCAATGAATGGAAGAATGGATGGTAAGGCTGAAAATTGTCTTACAGTTGTCAAAGGAAGTGGATTGGTAGTTTATAAGCTAAACACAAACATATGCTTTAAAAAAATCAACACCTAGAATAAGAGATCAGATAAAAAAAGAAAACAAATATAAGAACTTGTAGGAATGAAAATTAAGATAATAGTAGTGTTTATTGAGCTAAAGACATTTAAAGAACCAAAGTTAGAAAAATGTATTCATTCATTTGAAAAACATTTCCTGAATGCCTCCCATTATGAAAATATGGTAAAATGTTATCCCTTTGAAGTTTAATAACTCCCATTTGTCTCATTAGAAAACCATATCACATCTAGATGTCTGAATTTAACAGATAATTAATTACAAGCTTTGGGCTTTTCAGTCTTATAAAGAGTAAAAGTAGTGATGGCTTAGGATTTGTGTAACACCATCATCTGGAGAATACTTTTAAAATGTTTGATTCAATCATTAAGAAACATGTTGGAAATGGAAGGAATCTTACTGAGCAAATTTAAATTATGCACAGTTTTGGTTTCTAATATCATACAAGAGAAAAATCTTCAAAGTTGTAGCACCAATCCTTGATAAAAGCACAGTGCTCCAAAGGGCAAGTTTTCTGGAAGCATCCTTAAATATTTTGCTGCCTTTCTTACAAGTGAAGATGAAATAAAAACATTCCATGGCTGGAATTCTGTCTGAAGAGAATGGCCTGAAGCCAGTGAAAATTCAATTAACCAGAAAGCTCAGGAATTGGACCGGCTGATTATTTGAATGGTCATTAAATTCATCAACCAGAACTTCCTTTTTGATTCAACTTTTATTGGTTGATTAACTTTATTGGAGAAGATCTTTCTAAAATGCATTAGATTTGTATTTCTCTTCTGCATCAAATCCTAAAGAAAAATAAATAAATAAATAAATAAATAAATAAATAAAAAGAAAGGAAGAAAAATAAAAGGCAGTATGTGTAGCAATTAAAAGGATGTACTTTGGAGTAATGCATCTTAGTTTCAGTTCTGGCTCCATTACTGTGTGATGTGGAGAGAATTAGTTTAACCTCAATGTGCCTCACTTTCCTAGTCTGAAAAACGGGGGTGAAAATAGCACCTATTTTAAGGGATTAATGTGAAGATTAAATGAGATAATAGTTATAATGTACTTAGAGCAGTGCCTGGCACATAGGAAGAGCTCAGTGAATGAGCTACTACTACTTATTGAATAATATACTTGTCATCATTTTATCATGCACCAACCAACATGACATATTGTGATGCAATGAGTTCTGTGGGTTAAGCTTGATACCATCTATTAGACGTATGATCTTGGGCAAACTAACAATTCCATGACTGGATTTGGCAATTTGTGAAATGGAGAATAACAATATCTGCTTCAAAGAATTGCTGTGTTAAAGGAAACGCAGACGCCGGATTCCCTTAGTACTACAAATATGTGGCACACAAATGTGCTTTCACAAATGTTAGCTATTATTGAATAGTATTATATAGTTGTGGAAGTGTGGGAGTTTGGGCTAAATTTGCATCAAACCTAGAGCAAAGTTTAAAAGTTTTCTTCTCTGATGATTATTTTGAAATTTGCCTTTTTTTGTCCTTAGAAGTTAGTTGTGGAAAAATACTGATTTAAAAAGGGTTTTAGTTAACTGGATTCAACTAATTGCAGCATTCCTTACCTGGGTGTTCTTATTCAGAATAAGCTAAGAGAGTTGCTCTCATTTAGCTGCAGAGAAGGTGAAAGGGAGCTTCCCAGACACTGATTTACATACTCTGCAGCTCACACAGCAAACCAGAGTCTCTTCCAAAAGAAGAGCACAGCGGGTTTGCTGGGCAGCTGGTGGAGTTCCATCAGCCCCAGGGAAAAGGAGGCCTTTTCCCAGATGTGACTCTCAAAGTGACAGAACTGGTGTCATTTGAATATATCCCTGATGAGCACAGACTTTCTTTTCAGTTGAAAAGGTCCTTTTCTCACCATATTTTTCTGTCATCTGTCCCCTTTCAGCAGTTCACAGTTTAGTTTAGCCTTATCACAGCATACATTTATAGACAGGAGTTGTCTCAGAAAATGTTAGGTGTTAATTCCTGAAGGCAAAAGATAGAGGGCGTGGGTGGGGCAGATAGCAGCCTGGCAGAAGGGGACCCAAGCACAGGCTCTCATATTCCCACTTCTGTGTTTCATTCTTGAACTTCTCCATAGAAATGACAATTAATCATGATAACACGCCAGGCCGCCAAACTTAGCTTCAGTGAATGGAAATGATAGGAAACTCATTGCCCTCTTGTGATAAATCTTATTCCTTGTTCCCGTCTTAATAATCCTCATGGACTTAGTCCTGCTCATTTCCATTACCCCCCAAAAATCAAGAAACAGCACAAGCACCAGGGAAATGCAAATCATCAGGGAAATGCAAATCAAAACCAGAACAAGATGTCACCTCACACATGTTATCAAAAAGACAAGAAATAACAAAGCCTGGTGAGGATGTGGAGAAAAGTGAACCCTCCTGCATTGTTGGTGGGAAGATAAATTGGTGCAGCCACTATGGACGACAGTATGAAGGTTCCTAAAAAATTGAAAATAGACCTACCATATGACTCAGTAATTCCACTTCTGGGTATTTTTTCCAAGGAAACTAAGATGCTAACTTGAAAAGATATCTGCATCCTCATGTTCACTGCAATAATAGTAAAGACAGAAAAAAACCAAAGTGTCCATTGATGGATGAATGATGAATAAATAAAGAAAACGTGATATATATATATATATATATATATGTGTATATATATATATATATATATATATATATATATATACATATATACATATACATACATATACACATATACATACATATATACATATACATACATATATACAATTAAATATTATTCAGCCATTAAATGAAGGAAATCCTGCGATTTGTGACAAAATGGAGGGCATTATGCTTAATGAAATATGTCAGACAGAAAAAGACAAATACTGTATGATCTCACTGATGCACGGACTCTAAAAACAAAACGAAAGAAAACAAGATAAAAACTGAACTCATAGATACAGAACATAGATTGGTAGTTTGCCAGAGATGGAGAATGGCTAATGGGAAAAATGGGTGAAGGTGGTCAAAAGGTACAACCTTACAGTTATAAAGTAACTAAGTCCTGGGAGTGTAACGTACAGCATGGTGACTGTAATTAATAATGCTGTGTATTTGAACGTTGCTAAGACAGTAAATCCTAAAAGTTCTCATCACAAAAAAATTGGTAACTGTGTGGTGATGTTCACTAGACTTATTGTGGTGATTATTTTGCACTATATATAAATATCAAATCATTATGTTGTACACATGAAACTAATGTCATATGACATAATGTTATATGTCAATTGCGTGTCAATTAAAAAATAATAAGAAACAGTCAGATGAAAATCCTTCCAGATAGCTATGACTACAGAACAGCTAACTGGATTTCTAGGGAAGGATGATTTTTGGCCAAGTGACCATCAGGAAGTGTAGGCAAATGATTTGGAGGTTTCTAATCCTTACAGATATATAAAAACTCTCAGATTATTTTAGCAATTACAAAACAAAAAAACAGATCCACATTATTTCTTTTCAGGACATTTTCACTTACTAACTGACAACAACTCAAGGCACAGAAATGTTGATGAAAGAGCTAATAAAAAATGTCAGCAGCTTGTAAAATTTATTCTCTCTGATACCTGAGATTTCTGAAGGGGTAGACTATGTTAACAGTGGCATGGGAAGCTTTAATAAAATAATACCTCTGAAATGAATCAACTAACCAGCAGATATTAGTTAAGTACCTACAATATGCAAATCATGGTGCTACATGAGAGTACACTCAGCTTTCCCCCATTGTTGTACTTTTTCCACATGCCCAAGTGCATATCCTGCCCAGACACTTTCTGAATTTGGAAAGTTTGCCCATATTTAGAGTTGAAATTAGTTGCCTGAAATTTCCAAAATTTGCTTTCAATTTCGTTGTTTGGAATATATGCCCGTTATCCTGCCACATACTCATACTTCAAATATTAGAGACAATAGCATGGTACCTTCCATCTTCTCCAGGCCCACTAGCTCATTGCTTTGTTTCTCTGATAAAAATCTGCATAGAATTCCATGTGAAGTACTAGAGAGTAGTGAAAACGCCTTGAAACCAAGGACCGTGTCTTCATTTTTTTGTTTGCCCCTCAGTACTTAGCAGGGTTACGGGGTAGAGGATACTGAAGGAATATTTTCTGAGTCTAGTGATGATAAAAATTTTGTAGCTAAACTTGCTAACCTCAAAAGCTGATTGAGGCATTACAGGGAGTAGTAGAGGATCGGTCCTGTGATCATCTCTGAATTACAGTTAGGGAACCTAGCCGAGGGATTGATAGTCACATGTTATGAATTTTTATACCCTTCTGTCTTCTCCTGTACTGTAGTGGGTGATGACATGCTCTTATACTTTGATGATTAGGGTGATTTCTGTGACAGATGTGGTCAAGTAAATATTGTACAAAGCCTGTGCTCACCAACTGTGGCGGTCCTCAAAGGAAAGACACATTTCCTTCTCATGAGGCATAGTATCCTACGAATAGTTCTTGGATAGTTTTATAAAGTCTGCGAATGAACTAATACATGAAAAAGAACAGAAAAACAAAAATCGGGTTTTCTATGCTGGCTCTCCATGCAGAAGGGCTGGGCTGATTTTTCAGTGGGGTTGCCTGCCACATGAGAATAATGTTAAGAAAAACTGTTACTATGTGGAAATTTACCAGTGGAAATTATTTCAGTGTTCAATTTAAGGAGTTAGTATACTATGAAAATAGAAATACTCTTGGGAAGATCCACCTTTTAAGCATAGTATTCCTTTGGGTGAATGAGTTTTTCATATCCTTTCCTAAAATGAATGTGTGTTGTCAAAGTAGGCTGAGTCCAAAGGAAGAACCCAGTAATGAGGAGATGTGGACAAAGGGGATCTTTGGGGATATCACTGTATATGAGCCTTACGAACTCCTCCTGAGGCCGACATATTACTTTTGCTCCTCATTTGATGGTAAGAAAATGGAAACTCAGGAGAGTGAGGGACATGCAAAGTTAGTAGAGTTCTTTAGGTAGCCAGGACCAGAACCCAAATCTTACCCCAATGTGAACAGATTGTGATTCTGAGGGCAGTGTCTGTGTCTTGCTTTGATTATTCTATCACCATTTCCTAAGGCAGTATCTAGTACTCAGTAAATATTTATTGAAAATTGAGGGATGAGTGTGTGCCTCTCAGTTTCCAAGATTTCTGGTGTTATAGTAATTCTTTTTTGGAGGGAATACTTGTTCCTTACTTCTCGTGTTTCCATGAAGAGGGGCTTCCACACCACTCTCACTGGGGTGATAGACAGTACACTTCCATTATTTCTTTGTTCTCTTTTTTTAAATTAAATTTATTGGGGTGACATTGGGGGTTAGCAAAATTATATAGGTTTCAAGTGTACATTTCTTTGTTCTCTTTAACCATTTTCCCAAGCACTAGGAATAGCTGATCTGAGGGTGAAACCCTGATAACAACTTATGACAATTTATCAGTGGTTTGCAACTATTCCTCTAAAATAATAAATAAGCTGAACCCCATTTCTCTCTCTTTCACTACTGCTATAATGGATGAATAAGAAAGGTCAGGGCTTGCCCTGAGCTTTCTCATTCCCTGCAGGAAGCAGTTCTGGTCCTGGGGAGTCGGGTTATCCATCTTTTAATGCTGGTCTCTGGCACACTCTCTTCTGACAGCAATTAGATTTGTGAGGCAAACGATCTTTCATGAAATTGCCTGTCAAAAAAACCTTAGATGAGGGTGTCTTGAAGACTTAACTCTCTCTACAGGTAGGAGGGGGAAAAAAATCTCGATTTTGGATTGGTTAGGTGAAGAGCCCAACGTTGGCTTCTGGTCCCATAAAAGGTCACCATTCCAGCTTTATCGGGGACTTTGGGAAACACTGTGCCTCCATTTATAAGGATGAAAAATTGACTCTCATTTAGCTTCTTAGGTATATATTTTTCCATTGCATAGAACTCAGCAAGAAGGAGGGTTGATTGATTGAATGACTGATTTCCAGACATTATGAGATGAAAGAGAATCTCTAATGTAACAGTCTGGTGCGAGATACCGAGTAGGCATGTTATGAACACATTATATAAAAGCTGCAGGTTTCTTTTTCTGTAATTATTTCATTCTCCTAAAACAGCATTTTCCAATTTTTTAACTGCATTTTTAACTGTCATAACCCTATATCTAAAATTTTAGGTAGCTTGCAGAATCTTTTTGGCTAGCACCGTGTTTCCCCAAAAATAAGACCTAGCCGGATCATCGGCTCTTTTTTTTGCAGCAAAAATTAACATAAGACCGGGTCTTATATAATATAATCTATAACAATATAATATAATATAATACAATATGATACAATATAATATAATACTGTGTCTTATATTAATTTTTGCCCCAAAAGACACATTAGAGCTGATGGTCCAGCTAGGTCTTATTTTCGGGGAAACACGGCAGTAAGTTTTAAATATCTGCTTAACAAGTACCATTCCCATTATTATATCTGACCGTATATGCTGTAATTAGGCAAAACTATTTTAAAAAGTCTACAAAACATATATTGTGTCTAAGGAATTTTCCTCATTGAACAAGAGGGGAAGCATGGGGTCAGCAGAAGAAAGTCTCATCAGGAGTGTGGAGACTCAGGGTCGCTTTAGGGTGCCCATGCTGCCACTCAAATTTCTTTTCAAGCATTCTTGTAAATAAACACAAAGACCTGAGCTAAGCAGCAACAAATTTATCAGCTTGCTTCTGGTGTACACTAGATGGGAGGATACTGGAGCCTTCTACCTCCCAACCTGATGTAGCTGCCCTGCCAGTGAAAGGCAGAGTCACTTCAGAAAGACAAACATCACTTGCAAGATGAGGGAGGCTATGCCACTGTGGAGAAATAGTGGGATGAGAACAAGGGAAGGAAAGAAGGGAAGAGGAGGAAGAGAAACAAGGTTGCCTTTTAGGTCCCTACTGGCCTCGGGGCTACCGATGTGAGTCTCCCTGTTTCTCTAATCAAAGGGGAGGTCACTTGGCTCACTAGCGGGGAATTCAGGGACAGGCTTGCATAAACGCATGGAAAGCTTTCTCCTTCCGTTGTTCCTTCAGGGAGAAGACTAGAAGGACGCATAAGTAGAAGAGTATTTGCTCCTACATGAGATAAGAGGTAAATACTGAAGCAGAACATCCAAGTGGATACAGGTTTCAGAGCGTCTTTCCCCTTCATAGCAGGACTATCAAAAAACCAGATATGGCACGAATCCTGGGATCCTCACAAGAATTTCTCCCATGTAATGCACATGGTTAAATACGCTTTTTATTGCTCCTCTATTGTTCTTGTCATTGCATATATTTTGCTAACTCCACAAAATAATATTTGATGTCTCTATGCTTCCAAACACCTGAGCTTTCACTGTGCTAGGATTATTAGAAATGCTTAGAAAATGTTTTTGACAAATTTAATAAAATATTTCCCATGACTGCCACCAAATGGAATGGTGAAATGACTGTGGAAACAGTAGTTCTATTCTCTATTGTGCTTTATAACTATAACTAGGGCGTAATGTTGTACAGCTGTTAAAGACGTCTGAGTTTGAATTAATTTCATAGGGTACAAAAATGAGTCTGGAGATCAAATGTTTGCTGAAATAACTTTGCGTGTTGTCCTAATGGGGTTTTCAAATTAAATAGAAGAAAAGATAGGGACAGTGAACCCCTTCGTTTTGTTTTGAACAGCTGTATTGAGATACATGCTATACAATTCACCCATTTAAAGTGCATAATTCAATAAGTTTTAGTACATTAAAGAGTTGTGTAGCCATCATCACAATGAATTTTAGAACATTTCATCGCCCCCTCCCCCAACCCTATATCTATTAGCAGTCACTCCTATTCCCCATCTCTATCCCCTAAACCACCAGTCCTAGGTAACCACTAATCTCCTTTCTGTCTCCATAGATTTAGCAGTTTTATGAACATTTCATATAAATGAAATCATACAGCACGCAGTCTTTTAAAACTGGCTTTTTCCACTTCACATAATATTTTTAAGGGTCATCTATGTTGTAGCACTTCATTCCTTTTTACGGTCAAATATTATTCCATTACATGGATATACCACATTTTATTTATCTATTTATCAGTTGATGGACAGTTGGGTTGTTTTTACTTTTTGGTTATTATGAGTAATGCTGCTATGAACGTTTGTGTACAAGGTTTTTGGTGGACATATGTTTTCTTTTCTCTTGGGTGTTTACCTCCAAGTAGAACTTTTGGGTCAGATGATAACTCTACAGTTAGCAGTTTTAGGAATTGTCAACTTGCTTTCCAAAGTGCTGCACCATTTTACATTTCCAGTATCAATGTACTCATATGAAGGTGTTCCAATCCTCCACAACCTGATCAACACTTGTTATTGTCTGACTTTTTAATTGTAGCTATCCTAATAGATATGATGTGCTTATTGCGGTTTGCATTTCTCTAATGACTAATTATGTTGAGCATATTTCATGTGTTTTGGCTGTTTATTTATCTTCTTAGGATAAATCTATACTCAAACTTTTTGCTCACTTTTTAATTGGGTTATTTGCTTTCTTGTCATTAAATTGTAATAGTTCTTTACATATTCTGGATACAAGCCTCTCATCGGATATATGATTTACAAATATTTTCTCCCATTCTGTCAGTTGTCTTTTCACTTTTTAAAAAACTTTTATTTATTTTAAGTGTGTTTTTTCAGGACCCATCAGCGCCAAGTCAAGTAGTTGTTTCAATCTAGTTGTGGAGGGCGCAGCTCACAGTGGCCCATGTGGGGATCGAACCAGCAACCTTGTTGTTAAGAGCACTGTGCTCTAATCAACTGAGCTAACCGTCCATCCCCTCTTTTCATGTTCCTCATGGTATTTTTTGAAGTGCAAGTTTTTTTAATTTTGAGAAAGTGCTATTTATCCATCTTCTCTTTTGTTATTTTTGGTATCATATCTAAGAAGGCTTGGCTTACCCAGGGTCATCAGGAGTTACTCTTATATTTTTTCTAAGAGATTTATAGTTTTAGTTCTTTTCTCTAGGTCCATGATCCATTC
The DNA here is from genome assembly GCF_036562045.2 of Rhinolophus sinicus. Taxonomy (NCBI): domain Eukaryota; kingdom Metazoa; phylum Chordata; class Mammalia; order Chiroptera; family Rhinolophidae; genus Rhinolophus; species Rhinolophus sinicus. Next base: position 94,251,234 of record NC_133755.1, read on the forward strand.
TGAGTTAAATTTTACTTATGTTGTGAGGAAAAAGTCCAACTTCAATATTTTTCACTGGCTATCAATTGTCCCATTATTGTTGGTTGAAAAGACCATTCTTGCCCCATTGGATTATCTAAGCACCTTTGTCAGAAATCAATTGACCACAAATGTAAGAGTTTATTTCTGGGGTTTCAATTCTATTTCACTGATCTCTATGTCTATCCTTGTGTGAGTGCCACTGTGTCTCCATTATTATAACTTTACAGTAAGTCTACTGATCTATGAACAGAGAACATTTTTCCATTTACTTAGGTCTTACAATATTTTTTTTTTCAACAGTGTTGTGTAGTTTTCAGAGTACAATTTTACACTTATTTTGGTAAATTTGTTCCTTAGGATTTTATTCTTTTTAAATACTATTGTAAATGGAATTGTTTTCTTAATTTTGTATAATTGATCTTTACATATTGATCTTGTATCTTGCAACCTTGTTGAACTCATTTATTAATTTCAACCATTTTTTGGTGAATCTTGGAATTTTCTATAATAAGATCACATCACCTCCAGATAGAGATATTTTTGCTGTATCTTTTCAATACGAATGTCTTTTATTTCATTTTGTTGCCTCATTGTCCTGGCTAGAAATTCTAGTACAAGGTTGAATAGAATAGAAGTGGTGAATGCAGACATCCTTGTTCCTGATCTTAGGGAAGAAGCATTCGCCATTATATGATGTTAGCTTTGGGTTGTTTTATAGATGTTTTTTATCAGGTTATGGAAGTTCTCTTCGATTCCTAGTTTGTTGAGTTTTTTCTTTTCTTTTTTTTTTTATCATAAAAGGGTGTTGAAGTTTGTCAAATGCCCTTTCTGGGTCTATTGAGATGATCATGTAGTTTTTTGGCCTTTATTCTATTGATATGTTACATTAATTATTACACTAATTGATATTTAGACGTTAAACCACCCTTGCGTTTATAGGAGAAATTCCACTTACTTATGGTATATAATCCTTTTTATATGTTTCTGAATTTGGTTTGCCAATATTTTGCTGAGAACTTTTGTGTTTATATTCACAAGAAATAGTATTGGTCTATAGTTTTCTTTCCTTGTGATGCCTTTCTCTAGTTTTGAAATATGGGTAATACTGGCCTCACAGAATGATTTGGAGTGTTCCTTTCAATTCATTAAATATAAAAATTGTTCTTAGCTATCTTGCCAGGTAACTTCCTTCATTTTGTTTATAAACTATAGCATATCTAAGCTTCCTCATTAGTCAGTACTTAAGAAAGTATCTATGTGATTTGAACCAATTTATTCTCATCATCAAATGGTATTTAGAATGCTCCCACATGATTTAAACCAATTTAATTTTCCCATGAGATAAGTCAGGTGGGAGATAAAGAGAGATGGTGTGTGTTGCAGAGGTGCAGCAGTCAAGCACAGGGAGAGAGGAAATGCCTGGACGACACTTAACCTCCAAGGAGCACAGAGTAAGGTCCTTGGACCACAATAAAATCTCAGTATTTCACAGATTGCTCTTATTATTATTATTATTATTATTATTATTATTATGTACCCTATCTTTTAGACTCTAGGAAAGGTGTCTTTATGTTTAATCTTCCAAATCTTGATTTTTTTTCACTTCTCTTTTCCACCAGAGCTTTTTTCCTCTCTCCCTTTCTTTCTTTCCTTCCTTCCTTCCTTCCTTTTTTGAGAAGTAAATTTGCTTCTAACTTGAGGTAAATTTAGTGGCGATAATCCATTGATGCATTAAAAAGAAAATGAATAAGTTAGTAACTAAAATTTGAGTAAATGTTATTTTCTTAGCTTAACTCGTATTTGTGACTTACCATTGTGAAAACACTGGAGAATTAAATATTTTAAAAACAACAACAACAACAACGAAAATAACAACAACACAATAACCTGTCTGATTCTAGATGAATCAATATATTCTGGCTCACATCACAACACTAGGACGTTACTGAAATGCTTCATTTTAAATGCTGTAAAGTTATAATCCTTTAATTCTTAAACATCTGCTGTATACCAGTGTTTCTTTAAAAAAAAATAAAGTCCAACATGTATGTATTCAGTAACTTGTATGTTCTGGATATTAGGGATTAGAGAGAAAGAAAGGTTTAGATACTTTTTATTTTGAGAGGTTTACAGCCTCATTGAGAGAAGGCATATATTTAAGAAATACTTAGATAAGAATTCAAGATACTTTCACCCAGGGAAACAGGCATTTGTTGTTTACCTAAAGTGTTCAAGGCATCGCATATCACCCAAAGGTGAAACTATAAGAGCTCAGGGAAACAAATAAATAGGAAAGTTGAAATAAAGGAAATGTTGTTAGAACTCAGAAAGATGATGAGGATATGGATTGCTAAAAATATGGGACGCATTAATGATGATTTTAGCCTGAAGATTAGTTAGCCATGGCTTTTCCTTCTATTTCAAACAAAGCAGCTAATTTTAAAACTATCAGCAAATTTCCCTTAGTCTGATTTCCTCTTAATCACGTATAAAGAAATCCAAATTCTAATCTTTCTTTGTCCTTTTGGTTGGGTAATTGTCAAAGACCTCTTACCTTGAGCCAATTTCAGATGCTCGTAAGTACCTCCTGCACACATTTGAATCTTAAAAATCTCGATGTTTTCCTTTGTTACAAAGTACAAAGGAAACATATTCACATAGTGCTTTCCATTTAAAGTTTTGAAATGGAATTATTGTTCTTGGAGCTCTCTAAGGAAAGTTTTTCTGGCATTATTATGACCCATGGGTTAACGGTCTGGTCAGCACATTCAGAAATACCCAGAGAATAAAAGAAACGTTTCAATAACCAATTTCTGTGTATGCATTCAATTAAGAAACAAGGCCCATCTTTTTGAGTTTGACAGCTTAATGTCCCTTAATGTGATGTGTTTCATCACATCAATGGAGAGAGTCAGTTCAGGAGAAAAGAAGTGGCTAAAATGCAACTATGAAGCATTCTTAATTTGAGCACAAAGATGAGCACAATATATACCAACTTTCAGTTAAAAATTTGACTATTTTCTTGAATATGAAGAGGAAAAGAGAAAATTACATGTGATGGTATCATGGTTCAGAAATACCTACAAGGGGAGAGGTCTTGCTTATCCATTTATTCTTTAATCTTATATATATTTATTGTGTATATGTATTATATAGTGTATACCATGTACTAAGTACTATTATAGCAGTAGGAATACAGCAGTAATCAACACAGAGGAGGTCCCTGATCTCATGGGATCTGCATTCTAGTGGAGAAGATAAATAACAAATAAGACAAATAATCGCAATATATAGTGTGTTATATACCGGTAAATTAGGAACAACTGAGGCAGAAAAGAGGAGTTAGAAGTATTTGGGGTGGGAGATTTTAGATTGGGTGGCTAATGAAGACCTTACCATACAAATGACTTTGAAAGTATGTTCAGAAAGGAGCAAAGAAGCTAGCTGTGATGGCTTCAGAAGAGTATTCCAGGCGGAGGAAACCTTAAGTGCAAAGGCACTGAGACAGAAACCTGCCTGACAAGTTCAAGGAGCAGCCCAAGGCCACTGTGACCGGAGGAGACTGAGAGAAGGGAGGATGGCTAGGAAATGAGCTCAGCGGTGGAGATGGTGAGGGACAAACAGAGCTTTGTAGATCACAGTGAGGACTTCGGCTTTTAAGCTGAGTAAGATGGGAGGACATTGGACAAAATCATCTTGGTTGCTTTAATGAGAACAGAAGGCAGGGGCTCAAATGAAAAAGGATCAGTATCAGTTAGGAGGCTTTTGCAATATTCCAGGCAATATAGATGTGTTCTCTAAAGCTGTGTCTCTGATCACTTAGAGCAGGGGTTGGCAAATTATAGCTTGGCCAAAATCAGCTTGCTGCCTCTTTTGGAAATAAATTTTATTGGAACACAGACATGCTCATTCATTTACGTATTGCATATGGCTGGTCTCCCTACAATAGCAGAGACCATATGGCTAGCAAAGTCAAAAATATTTAGCATTTGGCCCTTTACAGAAAGTTTGCCCACCTTTGACTTAGAATCTCCCAGAAGGAGGATGACGGCAGTGAAACTACCTCCTGGATATGCAAAACAGCATAGGCACAAACAATTGCTTCTTCTCATTACAATTCTGTATAATGTATACACTTTGCAGAAGGTGGAGAGAATTATATCTGGGTGTTAGTGAATGGGACAGCATGAAAATAAGATTAGTTTTCCAGTAAGAGATAATAAAGAATATCATTAATTCACTCAAGAATTATTCTTTGGAAATGACATTTATCAATCACAAAACTTAATGAGCGAGAGAGAGAGACAGGAAATAAACACACAAGTGAATATAATTTTAAAAGCATTACGTGCCATGAAGGAAAGGGTTGGGTTCAGTGGAGAACGGCAAGTGGTGTATTTTATATTAGGGGAGATCAAAGGAAATGCCAGTTCAGTTGAGACCTGAAGGTTGAGTGGGAAGGAAAGAGAGGAAGCATTTCACGGACAAGGAACAAGATGTATAAAAGGTCAGGTGAATTGGGTGGAGAATTAGAAGAACTAGGAAGAAAACACAGAGATACAGACATAGGCACAGACAAACAGACAGACAGACAAACACACACACACACATGCCCCACACACATACACATACATGAATGGCTGGGTCTTTAATAGCAATGAGGAAAGAATCATGGAATGGGTTGGAGACAGAGACTGGATTGAAAATATTGGGCTTTATAGATCATGTGAAGGAGTTTGGATTTTATTATGTAAATCCAGTGGGGAGTCATTGAAGGATATAAGGCAAAAACCTCGTCAATTTTACATTGTATACCCTGGCCCCACGAGGGTATACAATGTATAGATTGAAGGGGGCCAAAAATTAAAGTCCAGCAACCAGTTAGGAGCTGATTTGCGGTGACTCAGGAGAGAGAGGATGATGGTGGCTTACACTAAGTTCGAGTCTGTAGTTTAATTCAATAGCCATTTATTGTATTTTTACAAAAATAAAATAATATTCTTGGTTCTATGTTGGCGGGGGTGGGGCAAAGATAAATGGGAGACTATCTCTGCCATCAATAAACCTATAGATCTGAACAATAAGAAAATTATATAAATATTTGTTGTATGGTGTCAACTGTGACAAATTCTAAATTCTGTATGATGACTTGAAAGTGTACTATTGGAGCCAAGATAAAGAAAATTTCTACCAACTTGATTGGTGAAAGAATCTTAATCCCCACTGTATCTCTAATACAAGCCCGATGATATCTCAGTACCTCACACATCATGGAGGCTTGGGAAATATCGGGAGAATGACCTGAATCATGTGTCTGGATTTTTGTCTCATTCATTTTTCCCAAATATGCTAATTTCAGTAACTGGATGTGCCAATCTCAGCTCCTTTCTACATTGCTCTGTTGCTAGCAGTTGGCTTGTTCCTTGCCATCAGATCTTCTTTATGTCACAATCAGACAACCTGCCAGGACAACCGTGCCCCTCCCTGGGCTTTTGTTCTGCCTACAGCCAGTTGTTGGTTGTGTCTGGCTTCACAGTGTGAAAAGGAACCAGGAATAGGAAGTGAATATGCCAAATGAAGTTGAAATCGTTCATAGAAGCGCAGGACCTAATAAGTTTATTCTGTATTGTGGGCAAGAGTTCTTTGATTCAATTTAGATCTATATGAGGGTTGTAGGGTTTTGCCCCTCTCACCTTGCACGCACTAACTGTTTAATGAATGTTAGTTGAACCAAAAAGTACAAAATAAGCTGTGGTGAAGTTTCAGTTAAGCCAGCTCATAGCAGTCATTCCACACAGTGAAGAATATTCCATGGTGTTTTCCTATTGCTAGTGAGAGAGTCTGCCAAATCTATTCTTTCTCTTGCCCTCCAAGCTGGAATCACGTCCACTTGTAGGATGGGTCTCACCTAGAATGAGCCGACTCAGGCAGAGAGTGTATTGCAAAGCTTAATTGCACCAAGAGATGGAGACTGCATTGGGCCTGGGGCCATAGGTTATGGTTCTTTGGAGGACAGGACTGACTACTGACTAAAGCCCACTATTTGAAGTCTAGATGCTCTCATTTTTTCTCTTCACACTGCCATACTCAGGCTGTGTAACTTTGGGCAAATTTCTTAACTTCTCCGAATCCTAATTTTTTCATTTAAAGAAGGAAAACACTGAAATCTTTCACAGAGGATAAAGCCCTTAACATACATCTTGACATGCGATCAGCTTTAGACAAGTAACAGCTTTGTGAAATTCTCGTGGTGACGTGGCTCATTTCGGAAATGTTGGATATAAGGAGATTGGCAGCTTCCCATAGTAGGCTCACCCTCATCATTTCATTAACTTGACAATAGTGTGACCTTGATGTTTTTGGACCCCATTTACAGAAGAATTATGGTGGGTTTTACTCTGTTATTACCTGTTGAGCTATCATATTATTATTCATGCAGAAACCTATACTAACCATAAGTCAGCCTGGGAGAGAGACAGAAAATTTCAACTCTGTGCCCCCCATCTTTGTTTTCCAAAGCAAGACCATCTTTGAATGTACATCGATATATGCCTGTGTTATATTTTACCCACGTAGAACACCCCTTGAAACAAACATGCCTTCAAATCTAGAATGCAGTTACAGGTCTTTAGTAGCCAAGTGGAAATGGTGGGAAGGGATTTTGGAAATGACTGTACCACGGGATTGAAAAACTTCTCCGTAGAGTACTGTTTACCTCCCCATGGTGTCAATAAAATTTCCTAAGATTCTGTCAGCCAATGGCCTTGGTCTTATTTTACGTTAGTCTGAGTTCCCCAGAGCACAGCTACGGGAAGGAATTGTATTTTGTGAATGATTGTAATAATTAATCTTATTGAAGTGAGACTTCTGGTTTTGGACAAGATGGAGAAAACTCATTTCTCACTCTATGTCCTGCTATGTGTAATTATAAAGCCCCTGAACATAATTCAACAGACAGATGTAAGAAGACTGTGAAGGGTGGAATGAAGAGGTATACTAATTAGGGACCTTGGGACTTCAGCAACATGGAATGAGCTCCCTACACTATCTTTTTGTCTCCCATACATTCCAGGCTGGGTGCTGGAGAAGCCCTTAACTTGGAAGTGCCAGAAGACACTGACAAAAAAATTTCCCCAAAGCCTGCTCTCTACAACTAGAAAGGACCAGAAAGTGGGTGGTCTAGCAGGATGGCAATACTTTTGAAAACATTCACTGTACTCCAGCCCAGCATCATGGAGAACACCCTGCCCTCTCCCCTCACTCCCCTGTGGTGCTGGCAGAGACAGAGTGGGGAGCCTGGACTTCCAATTTCACCTGGGAGCAGCACGTGGCAAGGTGACAGGCAGCTCCCCGATTCCCCTGCAACCAGGGTGGTGTCATCAGAGATTGGGGGTGAAATTTGGACTCCTGAACTCCTACCTCAAGCTGCACTCCTCCCCATACCAATTAGAAGAGGGTGGGTTTGGAGAGGAGTGAGCTGGAGAAGGGATTTCTTTAAATCTTTAAATGTGCAGATCCCTAGTAACCCACACCTGAAACTGATTAGAATTAACATTGCAAAGGTTTAAAACAGCAATACAGTAGAATACTGCCCAAGTTTTTATAGTGGCCTCTCGGTAGCCCACCCACAAAGCGGACTAGAATATCACTGCACAGGCTATGAAGACTAAGTTGTCATTAGAATCACATCATATTCCTAATTTTTTGAGGAACCTCCACACTGCCTTCTACATCCCCATGACTATTTTGTGACTGCCAATTTGTGCTTCCTAATCCCTTCACCTTTCTCATCCATCACCCCATGCCCCTCCCATCTAGCAATCATCAATTTGTTCTCTGTATCTATAGGTCTCTTTCTGTTTTGTCTGTTATTTTGTTCTTTAGATTCCACATATAAATGAGATCATATGGTATTTGTGTTTCTCAGTTTGACTTATTTCACTTAGCATAATATCCTTTAGGTCATCTATGTTATTGCAAGTGGTAAGATTTCTTTCTTTTTTCTGGCATAGTAATACTCCATTGTAATATGTACTACAATTCCTTTATCCAATCATCTATTGATGGGCATTTCGGTTGTTTCCATGTCTTGGCTATTGTGAATAGTGCTGCAGTAAACATAGGGATATATATATATATATATATATATATATATATATATATATATTTATTTATTTATTTATTTTTTTGAATTAATGTTTTGGATTTCTTTGGACCCAGGAGTGGAATTGCTGGGTCATAAGATATTTTTACTTTTTTTGAGGAACCTCCATACTGTTTTCCATAGTGGCTGCACCAATTTGCAATCACACCAACAGTGCACAAAGGTTCCCTTTTCTGCACATCCTCACCAATACATGTTTGGTTTGTTAATTTATTGATGATGGACATTCTGACAAGAGTGAGGTGGCATCTCACTGTGGTTTTTATTTGCATTTCCTGATGATTAATGACATGGAGCATCTTTTCATATGTCTATTGACATATGAATGTCCTCTTTGGAGAAATGTCTATTCAGGACCTCTGCCCATTTTTTAAATTGGATTGTTATTTTGGTGTTGAGTTGTATGAGTTTTTTAAAATAAATTTTGGATATTAACCCCTTATTAGATGTATCATTGGCAAATATCTTCTCCCATTCAGTATGATGCCTTTTGTTTCATTGCTGGTTTCCTTTGCTGTGAAAAAAATTTTTAGTTTGATGTAGTCCCATTTGTTTATTTTTTCTTTTGTTTCCCTTGCCTGAGGAGATATATCAGTAAAAATATTACTTAGGGTAATGTCTGAGAATTTACTGCATATATTTTCTTCTAGGAGTTTTATAGTTTCATGTCTTACATTTAAGTATTTAATCCATTTTGAGGTTATTTTTGTGTATGTCATAATAAGGTAATCCAGTTTCATTTCTTTTGCATGTATCTGTCCAGTTTTCCCAGCACCACTTTTTGAATAGACTGTCTTTGCCCCAATGCATTCTTGCTTCTTTGTCATAGATTAAATGACCACATAGGCATAGATTTATTTCTGGGCTCTCTATTCTGTTTCATTGATTTATGTGTCTTTTTTTTAATGCAAATACCATGCTGTTTTGATTACTATTGCCTTGTAGTATAATTTTATATCATTTAGTGTGATACCTCCAGCTATTTTCTTCTTTCTCAGGATTGTCATGTCTATTCAAGGTCTTTAATGGTTCCATATAAATTTTAGGATTATTTGTTCTCGTTCTGTAAAAAATGCCATCAGTATTTTGCTAAGGACTGCATTGAATGTATAGATTGTTTTCGATAGTATGGACATTTTAACTCTATTAATTCTTCCTGTCTATGAGGATGGTACATGTTTCCATTTATTGGCATCTTCTTTAATTTCTCTCTTCAATGTCTTATAATTTTCTGGTACAGGTCTTTTACTTCCTTGGTTAAATTTATTCCTAAGTATTTTATTTTATATTTTAATGTAATTGTAAATGGGATTGCTTTCTTAATTTTTCTTTCTGATAGTTTGTTATTGGTATATAAAAATGCAACCCATTTCTGAATATTAATTTTGTATCCTGCTACTTAAATATACAACACAAATATTGTTTTATAATTTATTTGTAATTTTGATGTGGTCCTGGGATGCAGTAGGCATAGTGTTTACCTACTTCGCCATCTTGAACCTCTGATTCCAGGTTCAATATCTTACGTTTATATCTCCAACATTTTGGGATGGCACGCTGAAATAAGCTGAGATTAAAATTTAAATGAATGCTTTTGTATTTATCTACTTTTAGGACCTCAGTAACAATTAATGAATATTCATGAAGTCGGACGAGAATTGGTGAGCCTGGGTAGAGGATGATTAAGATCTTGTCACTATTGCCATTGCTCTTTACTGAATGTGTAAAGCACCTCTGTTCTTTCTAGGACTTTCCTGGTTGCAAACACTAGTAGTATGTCATCATGCTTAATAGCTAATAGGTTGGTGTTTTGTTATTAATTCACTTTATGATATTATGGGCCAGCAGAGGAGATACTGCTTACCTCCTGCCTCACCTGCCCACGATGTCTGCTGCCACCTGGAGCTACACAAAGCACCACGTGCAAGATGGAGGATATATCAGTTCAACCTGTGCTTGCCAGCCCTCTGTAGTGTGGACAACCACAGCACAGAGGCAGGACATACTGCTTGTAAATATTTATGTTCCTCAAAGCAAAGCTTTATTTCGTATTTGTTGGAGTGTTATTTTCTTTCCTAATTCTCCATAAATAATTGAAATCAAGCTTTATATTTGATAAAACCCTTTAGAAAGAGCTTTTCAATCTAAGTTAATTTTCTCTTCCTACATATTGCCACATAAAAAATAAAGATAACGTGTTCAAAAAATGCATTCTTTTAGCTGTGCTGAAAACTCTTCCAGTTCTCTAAATCCATATATCCCTTGTGAGCTGTAAACGCCTTGCGAGTCCGTACCTTTTCTACTTTCTGGTGTGCCTTTATTCACAGCCCTCACTCCCAACCTTAGCATACCTTCGATAAATATCCCCTATTCTCAGACACATGTAGTCTTCTGTTTTGGTCAGAGATAATCATATGCTTCAAGACGTTAAGAGGTTTTGAAGAGAGTTAAGATCTTCATTGAGACTTTGGATAGAAGGGCATATCCTAAATGTTTTGAGATAAAAATACCACCCCTCCCCCAGTGTATAAGAATCACACACAGTGCAGTGTACTAGGTACTATTCGAGGCACCTGATATATAAAAGAGAAAAAAAGTTGACAAAGTACATCTCCTAAGAAGCTTATGTTCTAAATGAGGAAGACAGATATTTAACAAGTTGCTAAATGTGCAAATAAAGTCAAGGAGTGATTAGTACTTGTGGTGATCACTTACTCACCGCCCTTAGATCTATTTCCAGCCCTTCCCCTGGGAAATATATTTCTGAGGGTCTCTTGTCCTCTGGATTCCAGCTAATTTTGGCCAAAGGGAGGCCCTAACAGAAAACTGAGGTCAAGAGGAATGGAATTTCTCTTCCCCCCTCTCTGTTTCAGGCAGTGCGGCATATAATAGCTTCATACCCTCAGTATAAGCCATCTCTCCTTTCTATAAAAGCTGCTTTGTGAATCCACTCCTCACCCTCCCTCCAAGAGCAGCTCTTGGGCTTTGGCAATTCTGTCTCCTCACTTTCTTCCTCTAGCTCTAAGGGTCATAGCAGCTTCCTGTTCTTCCTAATCTTTGTGCTGCCTCTTTCAACGGCTTTGTTCCTATTTCCTTATATTATAGGTCTTCTTTTGGACCACCTAGTGTGGGCTCTTATTCCCATATTGTACCTTGCCTGAAACAGTGCCATGAAGTATAACTGATAAGAAAACAGAGAGGGAAGGGGAATGCTGTGTTTGATAAGGTGGTTAGGAAAGGCACCTCCGGGAAGGTGGCTTTGGAGCAAGGACCTGGATAAGATGAGGATATGTGCCATGATTATGTCTCAGGGGACAATGTCCGAGGCTGAGGGCATGGCAACTGTACAGAACTTGAGATGCAAACATGCTTAACGTGTGGGAATAACAGCAAAAACACCAGTCTTGTGAGAGTATAACATGCAAAAGAAAGAAGTATAGCAGGTATCAGATCATGTAGTGCCGTGTAAGGTCTGACAGAAGTAATCAGAATAATTGGAGAGAAGAGTAAATTGAACTATGCCTCTGGGAAGAGTGTGTGCAAGGAGACCAAGTAGGAGGCCATGGCAGTACTTTGTCCAAGTAGAATATCATGGTACTTCAGACTAGGATGAGAGAGGTAGAAGAGTTGGTGAGACATGGCAGATAAAAGTGATAAAGAATGATTTATTAAATTAACAAACTGTAGGATATTTTTCAATAAGTCTGAAACCCAAAATTTACCAGTCATTGTAGAAGCAAAATTACTTGCCAAAAGCTCCTGTATTAAATGTCATCACATACAGGATGGATACATAAATAATTTGTCTTAATTTTTACCTGGTCTCTGTCTACCAGTTGTTTTTATAACCTCACAAGGCTAATATCTGCACCACATCGCATAGACAGTGATTTGCCTCTTTGCTCTCGGTCCCCATTCCTCTGCATTCTGTTATGCATTGTAGGGGGTTGGCAGTCTGCAAACTATATTTTTCCAAGCTCTCTTGCTAACTCACTTTAGGTTACACTCTACCATGGGTAGGCATGAGTAGAAGAATAGAAGGCAGGAGGAAGGGGAGAAGTGACTCTTCTTCCTGGCTTTTGGTGAACATTTTGCTAGCAGTAAAGGTGACAATACAACAGAGGCTACAGAAATGACAGCTATTAGAGTTTCAGGCAATGGGTTAGCTCTGACCAACTCTGGGTATCATGCCTTCCTACTTTTTGCTCTTCTAAGCCTTTCCTTCTGCTTTTGATCTTCCTGTCCTTCTAGCAGCTTTGTATAACATCTAATCCCCTGCACTAAGGTCCCTGTTTGAGATATTTATATTGTCTTAAAGGTGATATAAATGGGAAATATCTCAACTGCAATGAAATGTTTCTTTTTAGAAAGTGTTGCACACATTTAGTGATTTACCAAGAATTTGTGGGAGTGGCCTTTGGTTATATTTAAACTCTCATATTTTATCACCAGTTCCTATAATTTGGAATGTCTGTCCTGCAAATTTTCTTAAAAAAGGCAAGTAGTTTTGCCCAGCAGTGAACTAAACCTCAAACTCAGCAAGCAGAGTTTTGCAAAACAATGGCTTCACCAGGAAGTGATAATTAACTCAGCTCCTGTCTGTTTCAAGGAGTTTCCATCCTTCTACTTAGTACAAGTAGATTTTATTATTAGTGGAGAATCCTGGTGGTATATACTCTGTGAACTTCATTTTATGGTGCTTCCCATGGGGACACTGTTTCTTATGACTTTCCCCACCAAGAAAAATCTTACTCATTCCTCTAATGAGGACAACTTTTTCACACTATGTAGCTTCTTTTCAACCTGGGTGATCTGTAATCTCAATTCTCATTTCCAAAAACTGAAGCAATGTTCTGCTCTTTTTTGTTACAACATTTTTTTTCCCCACTCTAGGGAAAAATCGGAGAAAGAGAAGAATTGAGAAAAAAGATTTGCACTTGCATGGTGAACTGGTGCTTGATAAAATGAAATCATTGCCTCATTGTGCGGAATACATTGAAAATTCTGGACCAGATCAGTGATGATAAAAATGGAAGAAAACCCTTTGTGAAGCACTTTCACCATGAGTAGTGGGTCCAAATTTCAAAACAAAGAGTGCCCCAATTCCTTCAGCACTACTGCCCATTTTTAGGCTCTGGTTACTTCAGATTATTTCAAAGAGAGCGTCTCTCAGCAGAGATTCAAACTTTAGCATGCTTGAGGAGGTTATTAAAATTTAACCTCTAATGCCCCTTCCCAGCATTTTTCTGCAGATTGAGATGGAGTTCAGAAATTTGTATTTTTGACAAGTACCCAGGCAATTCTGATCCAGGCCATCTCTGGATCAGATTTTTAAATGCTCTGTATCTGGAGTGCTGGTCTCTGATTATTTCAGAACATTCCATATTCACAAATGTTAAAACTATGCTGATTATTTTTTCCTCTCTCATGTTTGTTCGTAACCAGTTTTCTGCCTATAGCGTACCAAAAATATGGATAATAATGAAGACATTTAATTAATTTCCTAAATACATTCAAACATCTGAATATTTGGTACCGTGTACACAAAATATGTGTATGGATGATAGATCTTTTTATCTTTCTCCATTAGTATGGTCCTTGTTTGTTTCAGAGGCCATTTAAGTGTTGTTCTGATAGTTAATTTTATGTGTACCATCACATGGGATTCAAGATATTTGGTTAAATATTATGCTGAATGTCTGTGTTTCTGGATGAGATTAACACTTAAGTTGGTAGACAGAGTACAGTAGATTACTTCCCCAATGTGGATGGACCTCATCCAAGCCACTGAAGGCCAGAATAGAACAAAACAGAATTTTCACTCTTTCTGCCTGACTGTTTTCAAGCTGGAACATAGATCTTCTGCATTCAGACAGGAACTTAAACCATTGGCTCGCCTGTGTACAGACATATGTACTTGAATTGGAACTATACTGCAAGCTCTCCTGGGTTTCCAGTTTGCATATAATGGGACTTCTCAGCCTCCATAATCACATGAAACAATATGGTATTGTTTCCCTATAGATATATTGCTTCTGTTTCTCTAGCAAACCCTGACTAGTAATGTAAATCAATAAAGGAAAGAAGAAAAAAGGAATGGATACTGCACACATCAGAATAAAGAGAGCATGGAAATGATACATTATTTACCATGAGGTTCTTTTTTCTTTCCTCTTTCATCAACCTTGTCAAAAATCCCCAAAGCTGCTTCTTAAACCTTTATTAGAATTCATTCCAGATTTGGGGCAATAAAATATGTCTGCTTAAGGTAGTGATTAACTGTCTATATTGAAAGGTCTACAATTGTAATTCTGGGGAAAAGAAACCTAATTAAATGTCATAGACTTTTTACTACCTCTCTGCTTAAAAAGTAAAGCCATGAAGAGGGTTGCCTCAGGCTCTCCAAAATGCTTGTCAATATGGATTGTAAAAGCTGATGTTAAATCTTTATGCCCTTATTTATTTAAGAAAATTACATATTTAGTCCACTGGCATTTCTTTACATTACTAGGTTTGTTGACTGATGTGTTAGGTTTATATTGTAATATTTACTGTTACGGAGACATAGCCAGAAATCAAGTCTATTCCAAAACAGAGAAAAATTCTTTACGGAGATTATTTTGAGACAATGACGATGCCTGGTTATAAAGGAGAACAATCCATTGGTATTGAAAGTCTTAAGCAGCTTTCATAGGGGCATAAGAGTTACATCATTTCTGAACTAAAGTTGTAAAATGTTTCCAAAAGTTTTTGAGTTGGTAGAATAGACTTATAGAAGATATAGGAGAGATTCTTTTTGCTTACAAGAAAATTGAAGCTAAAAAAAGAGTGAAAACTAAAAGGTACACACTAGAAGTTGGGCTACTCATAATGCTGTTCTATTTGCAATGAATTTGATGATAAATTGTAGTGGTTGGCATTTATAATTATTATGTTCGTTAGAAACAATGACCACAACTTTTCCCATTGACTCAGAAATGCCCTGTACTGGGACAAAGGAACATAAATTTCTTGAAAACACTCCTAAATTGCACAAAATCAGTAACACAGTCTGAAAGAAAACTTTGAGTGTCTAAACGTGAAAAAAGACAGTGAGGAATTTTGGGGGACAGGGTGGCCAGTGATGTTCTAAGAGAACCCTTTACACATACCAGCTGGGAGGTTTCTGAGCTGCAAAATCTGAGCCCCATTCTAGTGCTATCATCTAGGGTATGGTGAGAGGTTTCTTGGGAGAGTGTGATATGTGTGTGTGCCCAGCAGTTGTGAGAGTGGACAAAGAAGCCTGACTGCTTCTGGTGTGTTAGTTCTAGAAAATGCTGGAAGGGTGCTGGAGTTGCTCAGAATAGCAAAATGACAAGAGACTGCAATGTAGAGTGGCTTGGGAGAAAAGGCTAGTGGTGGACTGCTCTGTGTCCTTCTGGTTCTCTGAGTGGGTGGGAGCAGTTCCTCTAGTTCCCCTGAAGGGGCAGGAAGATGAATGGAGGAGGCAGGACATTGGCAACTAAAGCACAAATGGGCCAACTGAGGTTATACCCCGCCTAGGAATCTAAGTGCTGAAGGACTGCAGGGAGCCCTTGGAAACCCTCCTTGAGGTATCCCCGGCAAACCACCCTCATCATCCCTGGGAGGGAGACTACCACAGCTGAGATGCCTTCAGCAGCAAGTGGGACCATTTTGAGCCAGAGCGAGAAGACTTCCTTCCCAGCATCTACCGACAGGTATCAGTTGCTTAAGAAGATCTGCCCCTCCTGATTCCTCTTCCCCATACCCAATTTTTGAAGAGCTAGACCTAGAAGAGGGAGCGGAAACATGTATCTCTGAACCAACCCTTCCCACACTCCGCTCATAGCCACATACATACACATACCCTCCAAGGGGTGAGAAAGGGAGCAGTAAAGCAGGCCGCCTCCCTCGACTAGTTGAGGATGGCTGATGAGACAGGAAATTAAAGATTTACAGTGAAACAGGCTGAATTGTAATACCTAAAATTGACCTGAAATTATGGAGTCTGTCCAAAATGTTAAGGCTTGTGTTGAAGGCTGTAATTGGAGAAAAATAAAACCACTCTGTATTTACATCTTCTTTCTTTGGTGTTCCTCAACATATCATTTAAAGAAATTCTCTGAGTTAAAAAAAAAAATCTGAATTTAAATAAAACTCAGTTGCTTGTCTTATAACGACTCCTTCTCTGAACTAAAACTACAATATAAAGTAGCATGCAGTGAGAGACTCTGCCTTTAAAACATGATTTTTTTCACAATTTAATTTATAGTAATTTTTAAAAAAATACTGCTTTCGTGTAAAACACGTACCATGTTTTTAGAGAATCAGAATAAAGAATTAGTCATTCCTTCCAAGTTCCTATGTCACAAAGAAATTAAGTAAATTGCTCAAGGTCATGTTTTAAGCCTGGTTTAGTATTGAATGCATCACCAGTCAGCCTACGCAGCCCAAATAACAAAAGCCAGGCTGATGAAAATGTATCAGTGAAACAGAAAACGATTGTGACATACACAGATTATGCATATTATCAAGTAGACAGATGCGTAAGAACATACGGACTCTTTAAAGTGCAGTGTGCTGGGATTGAAAGGCTTTCTTCTTTGCCTCCCTTCTTTAAGGATGCCATAACCCTTTTAGATCACCAACCAATATTGAAAAAAAACACTTGATTTTACTATATGTATATATACACTATATGTAGTATATATACATATAGTAAAATCAAGTGTTTTTTAAATATACTATAGTATATATATATATTCTTTTATAAATTTTCTTAAACCTAAATACATTGAGACATTTGCTGGAGAAAGAGATTTAAAGGCCTGCACGTGCCAAATAATGTTCAGTATATATGTTTTGAATGTAGAGTTTTTCGAAATTTGAAAGATTTATCTCTAGAGATACTCTCATCATACTTTTTTTGAGACAGGCATGCCTCAAAATTTACTTCTATTTGAAAGTGCTAAGGGCACTTTTTCACAGAAAAGGAAGGAAAAGTAAATCTAAATAGCAAGATAGTGAGACAGTTGTAATCATTAAAAATGTACGCAAAATAGAAAAATTAAAACGCTAGTTGAGCAGAATTGTATCTCAAGGAATAATTCTCAAGTTGCTGAAGCTGTAAAGACAAATGGTGATTGGGGATGGGAGGGGCTATAGAATATGATTTGCCAGGAGGAGACAAGAAAAACTCATTGCAGGAAAGAGTTTCACAGTACGCTTTTCTAACCTAGACTCAACTTAGACTTGACCTTTTCCACACGAAGTCCAGGGAAGCCCCTGCAACGCCCTCCAATCCCAGCTGCCGAGGGCACTCACAGGCACTCGGAGCTGAGAAATTCATATTTGCATCAGAAAGCCACTCTGTCCAATTTCCAACTTGCACACACCAGTGCACTTCTGAGGAGGAAAAGAACTAGCTAAAGGGATGGAAAGACCATGGACAACGTCAGGGTAGTCAAGACACAATACTGCTGCATTTTAAAAATTCAACCTGAAATGCAGAATCCTTTGCAGTCAGTCCATTAGCTTTAAATCAGAAATAATCCAGATCAGCCTGGGGAAATCACTCTGCGTGGGATGGAGGAGTGAGTAAGAGGCAAGAACCAGGGCAACCAAATGCCAGAGAAGTTGAATCAGAACTAGGACAGAGATTGTGCTCTACTATTTTTGCTAAGATATTACAGATAATTAGATGAAAAGGGATTGGTAGTTAATGTCAGAATGTTTGATGTTTTTGTACTTGGCTAGCTATAAATATATACTTAACTGTCAAAAGTACTATAGAGGTCATTATACACTGAAGGTTCAGTTCTTTTTGATGTGGTTTCTTCCCTTATAAAATGCTAATGGAAAAAATATCACTTCAAGTGTTATGGTAGAGATTTTTAGTGTTCTTCCAGTATATCTTCCCTTCTTCTATAATAACAGACCCCAATTTTTTATCTTATCACATACATACAAAGAATCAGTCTGAATTTTTCATCCACTCTTACAACAAAGTGTGACTACTTAACTGAGTTTTAGGCAATGGAATGTTAGAGGAAATGGTGTGTTTAACTTCTGCGTCCTGGATATAAAAGGTTGGATGCTATTTTCTCCCACCTGCTGGCAGGAATGTGGATGAGGTATGTGCCATGGTGAACCTGCCAGTTAGGGCCAACTCCTTGTGGAGCCACAGGGAAGAAGGATTGACTCTGTGAAGCTGATTTGTTAGTTTTGATAGGCTTAAATCTGGGCTGTTTATACAGGAATTATTTACTTGCGGGAGAAATAAGCTTTAATCATATGTAGGCCTCATTATCCTCATTATTCGAGGTCCCTTTTATAGCAGCTGATCCCAAACTCATATCTAACTAAAATAGGTATTTGTTCATTCATTCAAAAAATTGATATATTATGCGTATCCGATAGCAGTCACTGTTCTCATGATGTATTTGACAATGAACAAAATATCCTAGGACCCTGCTCTTAATAGAATAATAGGCCTTAGACAATAAATACAATTAAGTATAGGGTAATAGCTCATAATTGTAAATGCTATAAACAAAATAGCCCATGGTAATATAACAGTGAGATATTAGGTGTGTAGGAAGCTATTTTTAATGAGTGAATAATGGACAATTTCTGTGAGGAGGTGACAAGACAGAATGATAAAAAGGAGTAAATACCCAAATATATGGGAGAAGAGTATTCTAGAAAAGGGGGCCAGCCTGTGCCAAAGCCCTAAGCTAAGAGTGAACTTAGAATTGCTATGGGGCATTAGAAAATAAGCGAAAAAGAAGTGTAGACGCATCTAAGGTCAGAGGTACACACATGTATGTGATCATATAAGACTGTGTAAACAGGATAAGAAATTTGTATTTTGATGTGATCACAGTGGGGAGCTACTTGAAAATTAATCAGGGCAGTGATATGCTCTGATTTTTAATCTATATGAGAAGATGTTATAACTGTTGCAGAAGCAGGAAATAAGTGTGGCAAAAACAATGCTATGTGTTCACCAAAATATGTTTTAGTTTCTTCCTGGACAGACAGGAAGACTTCATTACCCGGGCTGCCTTACAGAGATGGGGCCATGTGACTGACTTCTGCCCAGTGCGATGTTGGTAGAAATGATATAGGCCATTTTAAGGTTGAAACCCTAAACATTTTCCTGCAAATCTCCATGAATTTTTTCTTCCCTCATCTGCTAGTTGGATGCTACACTTTGAGGACTTAGGTGATGGTGGAGCCACTACTTGAAGAACCCTAGACTCTGAATGACTGCATGGAGCAGAGCCTCACTGGTAGAAATAATCCTTTATTATGATAAGCCACTGAAGTTCGGGTATTGTTCGCTGAAGCAGCCATTCCAACCTGATTGATACAGATAGCTAGAGTGGTGGTCAACAAGAAATGATAGTGGACTGGACCAAAGATAGCAGTAGAGATAGTGTGAAGTGACTGGATTTGGTGTATACCTAGAAAGTGGAGCAAATGGGACTTTTTAGGTGGATGGAATAGAGAAACCAAGAATATGAGCAAAACCAGAAGAGTTTATAGTTTTTACCTGAACAGTTGTGTGACTTGTGATTTTATTAAATGTGGGAGTAGGGTAGGAAGACTTGGGAAGAGGCAAGTGTTTGCAGGGTGGGGGAATCAAGCATTTTATTCTGGCTAAAATATATTTTTAGATACTTAATTAGACATTGAAATGAAAGTGTTGGATGCATAAATCAGGTCCTAGAGGAGAGGGAAAAGAGCTAAAGACAAATTTTGGAATCATCATATCATAGATGATGTGGATTTGACCAACATTTGCATTCACGATACTTGTCCACAGAAGAGATTGTTTCTCATAAGCATGTCTACTCCTTACCAATGTCTTATAAAGATCCATTCACCACTTATAAAGATACACACACATATACAGTCGTATTAGAGAGGAACATTAGAAAGATGTGAGCCTGAACAAGCAAGTCTGAAGAATTAGACTATCGATAGACACATAGACTTTTAGCTAAAATTCTGTTCCTAAGAGAATAATGGCTACCACCCAAGTGTCAAAGAAAAGAACAAGATGAGAGGACCGGGAACCTCTTAAGTACAGTTAAATAAGTTCTGTTGATTGTTGTTGAGATTATAAGAAGACGAAAGAAGAAAAAATGACCACTGAAGTGTAATGCCATTTACCACGCTGTTGGTTTAGGTCAGGGAGACAAGAACTAAAATTGTCTGCTGTAAAAGTTAAAGAGGCATAAACAGAAACAAAAACTGCAACTGGCTAACATTTAAAGAAATTGTCACTACTCTAAATTTAAGACAAGCTTTTCTGAAAAAAAAGTCATTTGTAGTTCCACTGCTTCAAGATAACTATTGTTAACCATTATATTTTTCTATAAACTATTCAGCAAATTTTATTCTTTTTCAAGGGTTTAATTTGATAAGAGAAAGTGCCATCCCTCTGCTTTAATTTACATTGATATAAATGATAGTACATTACATGTTTACCCTTCTATTTGCTACCCCATTATATTTATCTTTTGTCAATTAACTGGTCGTATTCCTGGGCTTTGTTTTCAAATTTCAACTTCTGTCTATGTGTTAGATACTACTATTTTCTTACCCAAATATCCATTCCCCCCCCCCCTTAGAACCTCTAGTTTTTAGCTGTTCTTAAGGCAAATTGAAATAAGACATTTTCCAGCTTCCCTTGTAGCTAGGTGTGGCCATGTGACTCAATTTTAGCCAATGGTATATTGGCTAAATGGAAATATAGTATAGTAGTTTTCTGAGAAATTTCTTTAAGAGACAGTAGTATGGGTCCTCTACCCACTACCCACCTAATGCTTGAAACATGGATATGATGGATGGATCTCTATTTTGGACCATGAGAACAAGGGCCCCCTCTGTAGCTGGCTGCCTGGAAGCACATTGAGTTCCAGGTGGCAGGACACTCACTATGCCAGCCCTGGACTGTCCACATCCACGTTTTATGTGAGAGAATAGATTTCTGTTTTGTTTAAGTTGCTATTTTACAGATGTCTGTCATCCATAGCTAAGCCTAATCATAACTAATATAGGTATTACATTTAACTTTTCATTTTCAAATGAATGTTAATTTTGAGAGACTCCTTGAATACAAGAGAGATGTTAGAAGAAATCATTCTAAATTATTTATAAAAATTCCAGCTTTACTATCTTGACCGGATCCCTTCCATCAGACTCTTCCTTTTCTATTCTACTCCACTCAGTTCCTCTCTTTCTTCACCACCACTTTCTTATTCTGGATATGCATGCCTGCATATCTTTACCAGGGCCTCTGATAGCACAATTGGCCCCTTTGTAGAATTAAAAAGAGGCATCCTCAAAGTGGTTTCAATTCCACTGGTTTATGATTTGGCAAGAGAACCGATTGTGGGAATCAGAAAAAGGTACTCCTTCTTCCAGGCAAATCCATTCCCATACAGAGCATATGGTTTGGCAGGCAGAACCTGGGCTGGATTTCAATGCCTATTCACTCACTTGGCTGGGTGCCCTTGTGCAATGAACTGCATGTCCATGTTTGCAGCTGGCTAGTCCTTTATTAGCAGGTTCAGCTCTTCTGCAACAGGACGGTGATACAAAGAAGCATATAACAGTCCCTTAGTTCACAGCAGTCAGTTGGACTCAGTATCAAGTATCGTTCTTATTATTGGTTTTCCAGGCCTGAAACAGAACTCTCTTTGCTTATCTTATTCGCAATTAGATTATAATCAAGAGTCTTACCGAGATTCATTTGTTGCCTGCATGTATCTCTGATTGCTGACATTGTTTCTGGTACCTCCTACTACCTGTGCTTGCCTATCTGGTTATTTGTCTTGCTTTTCTCAGCCCTTAGTACATAGTTACATATTTGGTTCTTATCATCTTAATTCTCAGCTCCCTTTTGTGCTGATGTCTCATAGACTGGTGTTGGCTAAGGGTGTAGAGGTGGTAGACACTAACCAAATTAGCTGGAAAATTAATCAAATTTACTGACTAGTCTTTCAGCCATTAGTTGAATATTTTCATCACATAAATGACATTTAAAAACTTTCTTCAAATTTAAACTGCAAGGGAGAAAATCAAAATATTAATATTTTATACAATCCTACAAGAAGGCCAGAAGCATCACAACTCTACGTGCTTGGGGGAGCACGGTCTTATTTTCTCTTCATAAACCTTCCTCCTCATAATTTCTGGGTCTCGGTAGTACATTATACATATTTTATTAGAAATTCTAGTTCTCTTACTGCTCTTCCTACCAACAGAACCAACGACCTCTTGTCCTTACCCAAGCGACACCATTAACACTTTTTATTATCTCCTTTTTCTAGAGTCTTAACATATAAATGTAAACTTGCACAGAATACAACGTAAAACAAAACCTCTCTGTCATTTCCAGTCGATGCCTTTGGGGTTAAGAATGGAACTCATGCTATTACTTTTCTCATCTGGCACGTCCACGCGGTATGGTTTCTTGTACCCTTCATTTGATTCTTTTTCTTGCTCCAAATATATAGACTATAGATGATGTCAAGTTTGAGATTTATGTTTCACATTAAAGGTAATGGTGACTGTAAAACCACTGCAAATGGTATTGTCTCCTTGTCAGGTTTTCCTTGTCTTAACTTTTATTTGTTGGATGGAGAACATTGAGTTTGAACACGCAAGAGTGCTTGATTGCAAAGTTAAAGGGGTTCCCTGAAATTAGCTGGGAAGCAATGTCACCTCAGTGCTCTTGACATATGCTCCCTGTCCCAGCCAAGGACAGTGAGCTCTTGAAATCTTCTCACGTCTGAGTGACTTCACAGTGCTGGGCTGAAGGCTGACTTCACTAACAAAATATGAATGGACAGCAAAAAAGTCTATCTCTGGATGGTCAGCCCTCTCCTTGACCTGTCCAGTTCTTACTGACCCTGCCCTAAATATGTCTAAGCTTTGTATCTTGCCCTCTGAGTCCGTTATTCTTTAACTGATTTCTACATGAAATTCAATCTCTTGGTCAATGTCACCAGCCTGTCTGTCTGAGCCTTGCCCTGCTCCTGAGCTGCTGTCTCACCTGCTTGGACCGATGTTGGTCCAGACCACCCCTAGTCAGTACTGTCTTACAGCTGCCCAGTAGACTGGAGTCCTGACTATGTGGAAAAGGCCAGAGAGAGGAAACTTATTTCAAAATAAGCATGAGAATGAGGGAAGAAGAAAGAAAACACATCTGACAGGCTGTTTCAGGCTGTTACCAACATGAAGATTAAGATGGTTTTGAAACTCAGTGGCACAGAGGTATTCAAAATGAGGGGGAATATGAGGAGGTTAAGTCACGTGCATAGACCCAGAAGTGAATTTCAACCTGCCACTTGCTTTTGAGTACCTTGGGCTGGTTTCTTAACCCTACGAGTCCAAGTTATCTATTTTTTAAAATAAGCCATACTATCGCCCTTATAGACTTGTGAGGATTATAGGAGATAAGGTATGGTACCCACTTAGCATGGTGCCTGGCCCACTCTGTAACTGGCAGCCTGAAAGAACAGGTTCAAAAACCCTTGGTCTTGGGCTGATAGAAGTTTTCATTGAGGCTTCGTTCAAAAGCAGCTAAGAGCTTTCAAGTAAGGAACACAAATACAATCCTTTGCCTCTAAGTCTGTTGTTGTTTTTTCTTTTACTCAGTTCAAACCTCTACTCAAATGTTGTCTTCTCAGAGAAGACCCCTCTGATCACCTCATGTAAAATGGCACTTCCCATCAGTTTCTTTCCTCTTGATGTGTTTTTCTTTGCATCACTTGTAACCAGACATTATATCATATACCACAGGTTCTCACTTAAAATCATCAAGAAGTCCTTAGAAACTGCGACTTTAAGGAAACAACGTATAACAAAACCGATTATACCATAGGCTACTTGATATACACAAGAGTTAAGTTCCAAAGCATATTTCTGGTCACAAAAACATCACCGAACTTCTATGTACAGACCTAAAACACCTCTAATATTAAACAATGAAATAAATGCGAGCTATACATACATTTAAGAGAGATAAACAAACACAAGTAAGATCATGATTCTCCAAGCTGCTTATTCCAGTTCTGGGGCACCAGTGGCCAGAGACCATCCCTGCAGCTTAGGGCACCAGGCAGGCCCCCACCCTGGACAGGATGCCCTTCCATCGCAGGGCCACTCACACACCCACCCACAATCTCTCAAACTGGGACAATGTATCCACCCAATTCACGACACACGCACATCTTTGGGACGTGGGAGGAAACTGGAGAAAACCAACCCATACACCAGGACCATGTATAAACTCCACACAGATAGTGAGATTGTGGCCCCAGCTGGGAATCAATTTTTTTTTTTCCCATCAATGTTATAATATTATTGGAGGAACTACTGTGTATGTTTTTTTCTTTCTTTCTTTTTTGTTGTTGTTACTGGTAGTGGTGGTCTCCCTTCACCAGTGTCTTCATGAAGGAAGTGACTTTTTTTGGTTTATTGCTGTATCCTAAGTACCCATAAAAATGCCTGAAATTAAGGCAGTGAACAATATTTGTTGAGTGAACTACAATGAAGTATTTATGTCCTACTTCATGTTTATTAATATGTTGTTGTTATGGTGAATATCTGTGGTCACATACAGACAGAGGCAGAGGTATGGCTGGCAGGGTATTTTCCTAATGTTCTTAGTTTTCTTGGTCCTAAAAATTCTTCTCTACTATGTGGCAGCAACTCATGCAACCCAAGCAAATAATTTGTTCCCTACAGAACCTGAAGAGTCCCTTTCAGGCTTACTGCAATTCTAAAGGAAGGCCAGAGGCATCAAAACGCCTTAATTTTTTTGCCCCTCTCATTTCTCAGAGCCCGTGACCTGTGTTGACGTCCACAAAGTCGGGATTTCACAAGAGTCTGTGATTCTCTGTTGGTTTGCTTTTAGTCATTCTTTCCATCCCAATAAATCTGCACAGCTCTTCCTTCCTGTCATGTGCACTCCTGCCACTTTGTGTGCTCTCAGGCTCAGGGGCAATTTATCAGGGCTTGTTTCCTAACTTGCTCCCAGTCACACATGCTTCCCTCTTTGATTTCATTGTTCTTCGACCGAGCAAAGCACAGGTTCTGGGGATTGATTATCAGCTGTTCCTGCGCTAATGAGCAGTTTGCTGTGCAAGGGCTGTGGCGGCCACTGAGGGCTGGCAGGAAGGGCTTCCGGGAGTCAAGCACACGATCCTGTTCATTTCTTCCTTCTGCCCAGCCCAGTGAACACCAAATACCACACTGCATTCAAAAGTGCTGGGGCTCAACTCATCTGTGTTATGAAAGAACAAGTGGAGGAAAGGACAACTCACCTCAAAATTGCAACAATTGTCTAGACTCCTTGACAGGGTGATGGGCTGAAAGTCACTACTTGAGGTAAGGAGGACAGGTGAGTGCTCTGGGTTGACCATGGACAGTGAGCAGATTTCTCCCTTCTTTCATACTTGGAAACTTCAGTTTTTAAAATAAGATCTACCAGTTGGTTTCAGATATATATTTTATATATATATATATATATATACACACATATATATAAATATATAACATATATAATCTTTATGTATATATGTAGGTATGTATATAATCTCTCTCTATATAATTTATATAAAACATAAAATATGTTATATAAATATATTTTATATAACACATATTTTATATATTTATTTTATGTTATATTTATTATTATATTTATTATAAAAGATATATATAAAATATATTTTATGTAATTTATGTAAAATATATTGTGTATAATTTTATATAAATTATATTTATATATTTTATATGGCTTATATATAAAATATTTTATATATAAATTATATATATAGATAAAATATTTTCTTTGAAAAGCTTAATGATGCAGAAATATATTATTCTAAGGGGATATGACTGCTTTTGAAAAAATGCTGTTTATTTCCTAAAAACTGAGATGTACCTATTCTTTATTACTTAATGATAGTATCTTTGATTTTCTGTAACTTAAATCCCATAGGATGAGAGAGTTACACTAGATTCTCCATTAGATACCTTTATGCATTTCCACTCAAAGTGTGATTCTTGGACAAACCGCATCACCTTGACCTGGGATCTTGTTGGAAATGCAGAGACTGGGACCCCGTCTAAGATCTGTTGAAGGAGAACTTGCATTTGAACCTGCTCTTAGATGATTCATATGCACATTACAGATTGTGAAGCACTGGTCTTCAGCTCCAATATTTTGAGATTCTATGATTATATTTTATAGGTTAAATAATATAATTATCTAAATGCAAGCAATAGCATGTATGAGGTGTGATAAAAAAGTATGGTGAATGTTTAAATTAAAAATAATTTATTACAGTAAAAGACACATTGCCCTTAATCCCCCTCAAAATACTCCTCCTCGTTTCGAACACACTTATCCCATCGTTCTTACCACTTTCTGAAGCAGTTCTGGACGTCCTCTTTCATGGAGTGTCTTTAGTTGTGTTGTCATAGCTGCCTTGATGTCCTGAATTGATTCAAAACACTTACCTTTCATCGTCATTTTGACTTTGGGGAAGAGCAAGAAGTTGCACGGTGCCAGATCTGGTGAATAAGGTGGATGAGGACACACCGTATGTTTTTATTTGACAGAAATTGCTGTACCAGAAGCGATGTGTGACAAGAAGCGTTGTCATGATGGAGGATGAAGTAAAAACACTCATGAAAGAGGACTTCCAGAACTGCTTCCAGAACTGCTTCAGAAAGTAGTAAGAGTGATGGGATAAGTGTGTTTGAAACGAAGGGGTGTATTTTGAGAGGGATTAATGGCAATGTGTCTTTTACTGTAATAATTTTTTTAAATTTAAACATTCAGCATATTTTTTTTTTTATCACACCTCATAGTAGAAAGAACATAGGACCAAATTTGATTTTCAGCTCCATTACTAATAATATTTGGGAATATAACTTAACTTTGGTTTTCTAATTTGTAATGTGGAGAAAATAACCTCTGCCTTCAGGGTAGATGTGAGAATTAAAAGTTATACATGAAAAACACTAGTACATGCAATATCTGGCTCAAAACCTGATAACTACTGCTCTTATTTTATTAAAATCTATACAGTTATGAGATTCTTGAAATTCTTTTACTCATTCAAAGTTCATTTTGTAGAAGGCCAGGTGCATTGTCCAATGAGTACTCCCTAGATAGCCTATCAATGAGTTACCTGGGACTGAAGGGCCCTTTCCACCCCAGAAGGGAGGCTACACTTGATTTAACTGCTTATGGGACGAAGGATCCCCAGGCTCTCCAGGTGTTGGAAGCCACCCCTTCCCAGGACTACCCTAGGGAGCTGGCACCTAAACTCAGCTATTTGGACCCTGAGTCCATGTTGATGTGTCCTTTAAACCCCCCTTAGACTTCTCCTTTTAAAAAGGGAGAGTTGGAGAGGGTGGGGCAGGAGGTCTCCCTGGGGCCAAGTAGTCTGTCTGCACCCTTTCTGTAGGATAGTGAAATAACAAGGCAGTCATTCACCACTGGGCTTTTTGTCTGTTAGTTCTGGCTTGCTCAGCGTGACGCTACTCATGTTTACTGAAGCCCTTTGCTCATTATTACTAGAGTGACAGACAATACAGCCGCCTTTTAATCTAAGTGGTACAAGATGTGATGCTGTAGGGACCAGTGCTGGATCTCTTTTTCATTTTGCTTCGCCTGTCATCCTTCATATAAGCAATTTGTGGCCCATGTGAGGTTAGCGGTGCTCTCTCAGTCAGTGGCTCTGTGTTTCTAGGATATTGCCTTATCCAAGCACACACATATTTGAAGCTTTCCAGGTGATTGAGTTTTAAAGAACTGCTCCTACGGTTGTAAAAAAAAAGAAGCTTAGCCGCATAATTTTGAAAGGAGCATTCCTTATCTAAGATGAGCAAAAGATTTGCATTCTAAATTTAGCAAGGAATAGTTTCTACAACTGGCACTGACAATTATTTCCATAAATAGGAAAGTCAGTGAGAAAGAAACCAATAGCAATTCCCAATGACATTTCCACTTACTCTACTTGATTGTGCGTTCCTTGAGGACAGGGACCATCTCTTAATCATCTTTGTCTTCCCAGGGGCTAAGGCAGTTCTTGTTGCAGTTTATACTCAATAAATGTGTTTTTAATGTTGAACCTGTGAATTAGTGTACAATGTACTAATATAAGGAACTTATTATAATGGTGCTTTAGGGGAGAAGTATTACAAGTAATCATGGGGTTTTCACTTTAGAGTGGAAATTTCTAAACGAAAATAAGACTTTAGCTGAATCTAGCCACATCCAGGGTATAGAAAATGTTTTTAAATAGGAGGGATCTACATGGAGCTGCATTTAGAATGAGACTGCTGTTAAAATTGTAAATTGGTACCTAACACTTAATTTTAATAACTGGGCAATTTTAATGTGGATTACTATTGAATGCTATGTAAGCACCTTGATATGCAACAACTTCTTTATAAACAGTACAAAATGAAAAAAGTTGGCAAAGAGGGCAATCTACTTAGAAAAGACAATTTACCTATCAAAATGAAAATGCTCATTAGAACTGAAGATTTTAACTCAGTAAGAAGATTTAGCAGAAGTAAAGAGAGATCGTCTACTTAAAAAAAACAAAAAACATTCAAATAGGTCACTGAATATTAAGAACCTCCCTGCACCCAGGTAGTACGTCATTAGTTTTTAATCTTTGCACTTACAATTAATAAAACTGTAATAGAAAGAGTATCTCATAAGCCCAAAGGGATGATTCTATAGCAATTCATTGTAATTCTTGCTCCCTGGAACTTGCCAGCATTTGGAGGCCCTGCCTATTTTGAAGAGAACACAACTTTATCCCTTTCTGTCTTGCAGTAGGTAAAAAGGTTGTAAATTCTGACAAATTACCACTGCATTTTAGTTTACGACACCCCGGTGCTATATACAACCATAGATGTGAAATTGCGAATTTCCACAGAGGAGCTCCGGGCTGCTGTGAGGGAGGGGTTTGAATCCTTGCTTGGGAAGTGGGGTCTTGTACACTCTGGTGCTGTTTCATGGATGACTTATGGACATTCGGAGTGAACAAAACCTGTAGGCCACATAAGCCATCATGATCATGACAATGCTGTTCATGGCCAGGTATTTGTCTGCTCTTGAGTGTGGCCCCCTGCTGGTCCTTTTTCCTTGTCATTCCTGCTGAAAGCACCCCACGCTCCTCACAGATGGATGAGTCATTGGCCAGGCCCAACAGAAGCAATGCCTCCTGCTCTTTGTTCTGCAGCTTTTTTACTGTTACCTAGACGCATTTTATCTATGACAATGTGCATAGTCTTAGACTAGTTTCATCAAGCTGCAGACCCTGTGGTCGAAGGTGGCTCAGCATCCTTAAATCAGCTGTTGGAAAACTGGTATGATTTTCCTGATGTGGATGGAAAAGAGAAAAAAGAAGTGAGTGGGAGGAGAAGCAGTACGTGGGCCTCAGCACCAGGACCCGCTCTTTGCAAGGACAAAATGGCAGATGTTTTACAGACCTATAACAATAGTTTATACCTTAACATTCAACTTCATTAAATAATTCTAAAGATCCATTTTGAGCATGACCAGATACTTGGATGAAAATTTTGCTTAGCACGCAGACGTTTGGAATCTGATAGAAAGTCTGCAATAGGGACGTGGATTATTGCACTAGAATTTCTGGAAATGAGGTCCTTTTTAGTCTACACAACATTGATCCTCACAGCAAACCTTAGATCTCAGTGTCTATTCAATAATCGTATTTCTGTGTATTCCCAGGCACATAATCCAGGGATCTGTGCCATATATTGAAGATTATTTTTAGGAGAGTCTCTTTGCAGAAACCCCAAAATGAAATATTCATAAGAGCTCTGTGTGCTTAGAAGGTATGCAGAGTTCTATCACAATTTATACTCCAAGTGCTATCTCTGCACCAGCTCAGATTTAGAGGAAGTTAGCAACTTCACATTACATAGGCAAAATCTTGGAATTATTTCTGTTTCCATATTCTACATATCGGTATTCTAAAGAAGTTAGTACACCCATGAAGTATATTACAGTCTGACTTTCCCTTTACCTACTTGTGGGGTGATCTAGGGTGCCAAGGGATCTGATACCTTGTTTGTATCAGATTGTATCTAAATATGGATTTTTCTATATTGCTATATATTTTCTATATTGCAGTATGTTGCTATATTGTTATATATTGCTATATTGCTAATATATTTTCTATAAATATATAATGTAATTGTATATTTACAGAATTGCATCTAAATATGGATTGTCTATATTGCCTTTCATCCAAGTTGTTTAAAGATGGTTAAACATTCAGAGATCGACAGTGGCTATTACTTGGGTAACTCAGGACACACTCTGTTCGGGTTTGTATCATTCAGAGAATTCAGGCAAAAGCAGATGTAATTTGACTTTTTTTCTTCTTCTATGTATAACGACACCAGGCTTCCTCTTTCTCTTTAATGGAGCACGTCAGTGAAGATAACTAACCCATGACGGTGTGTCACGTGTGGTGGGCTGAGCAGCCCTCTTAAAACATTTTTAAGGAAAGGAACCTAGCCTTTTATCTGTTTTGGGGCCCCCTATAGAACTAGACACAACTGCTGAATAAATATAATAATGGGAGTATTATTATAATACTCTTATTCAGCAAGACAATACTCTTTCAGGAACACTTTTTCTTATCACAAATTTCCTTAAATTGGGTAGGTATTAGGTAATAAATAGGTAGACATACGGATATGATTAGAACTTCTCATTAGCAGAGAAAGGGAGTTCGGTTCCCAAAACACAAACAGAAACATGCAAGATTAAAAGCATTCATAGCCAGGAAAGTTGACAGAGGAGAGCACAGATTAGGGTCAGTGGTTGTGATGGGGGAGGGGCTAAACTCTTCCGCATAAAAGAAAAGCTCCTGGGAGGCCGTGTGCCCTCAGAACTATGGGTAAGGCAGGATGTGGTTCTAATAGAGGGAGTGACAATGAACAGGATAGGTTCTTTTGTCCTTAGCAATTCTGAAATAACATTATTCCTCAACTGGAGGAGGCTGGACAGAATCCCTGGAAGAGTGTGGTATCCTTCTGTATGTGTGGGTACATTACAGACTGTGACCTCTAAGCCACCCACCTTTGTCACCCATAAACTGTCTATCAGGTTTCCCTTGGTGGGAGCCTTGAAACCAGAGGTGGGTCTCCGCTGACTTCATAAATTTCTTGTGCACTCCAACTTCCCAAGACCTCTATCTCTTTGCCAATACTTAGAAAAAATACTTTTAAGAAGAGGTGTGTATGTGTATGTGTGTGTGTGTGTGTGTGTGTGTGTGCGTGTGTGTGTGTGTGTTACAGAGAGATATTTCATAATGGGCCTTACACTGAAGCTGAGATAACACTACAGTGTGAATTGATTTTAGTCAAAATTTAATTGGCTCTGTCAATCTAGAAAGGCCAGGTTCCCAGGTCCTTTACAGTGTGGATTCTGGGAAAGCAGTTAGGGCTAGTAATTTTTATTGAGAAGAATTCACAAAGGGACCAAAAACGAGAGGCTGGGGAGAAGAAAAAAAAAAAAAAGGAAAAGAGAGACAGCTTTAAATATCTGATGATTTTGCCCTGGAGAGTCCTTGTTTCTCTTCAGTTGAAGAGGACAGACAGCTGATGTGCATCATGGGATTTTTGTCAGGCTACTGGAAACGGCAGCATCCTCACTTTGCATGATTTATGAAGCATATTTTGGTTTATTTGACATGGCCTTTGTGAAAGACAGCATCTCTCAGAGAAGGTTCATTAATCAACTCTGGAGGTCCTGAGTGTGATATCTGACAGTGTCCCTCTTAGCCTTCCCTATACACCACCGACAAGGGGCTGCACCCACATCGGCAATGTATCCGTCTCACTCCAGTAAGCCTCCCTGCAGTCACTCAGTGGCTTTGTGGTCTTACCATTATGCATGCCAGTATCACAGGGTCCAATGAAAATTTTACCTATATATTATATATGCATATTACACACACACACACACACACACACACACACACACTTGGCACTTTCTCTTTGATGAGTTTTCCCATATTTGGAAAGAGAATTATTTCTAGCTGGACGAACATGGCACTGAAGATGCATGGCTAAAGCCAAGCATTTCAAATGGCAGCTGAAAGGCTACGAGTAAAATGCTTCAATAAGGGAGCACATTCACAGTAGTAATTTCAGATGGAGAAAAACAGGTAATTCTGCAATCATTATTGCTTGACTGAAGAGCAATGAAATGCCTCCTTTAGTTACATAGCTCAAATGCTATTTTTAAAGCATATTTTCCAAGCTGGATAGGATGAACCAGTAAATTCTCATTTTCGTTTAGGTTGGAATACAGATTCCTCTTTGGGCCTGAAGCTGCTGAAAGGCACTATTAGCATAATAATGGCCTAACAATAGCAGGGATATAATAATGCTCATCTGTAAGGGGCCAGGGAACTCTCCCAGGTGGTCCTTGGTGAATTCTCCCATGGATCCTGAGGAGGAGATACAGGGCAACCAGTATCATAGTGATTTTATTGGTGGGGAGATTGAGGTCCAAAGGCGAAGTGATCCAGGGACTAACAGACTTCTCACGGACGCATTGGACACACAGAAGTCAATATAATGCCACAAAACCCAAGAACGGGCCTCAAATTCCAGGCAGCATGGGACCCACTCCCGCCTATCCCACCAGCATTACTCTCTATACAGAATCTCTCTCTTTACAGAAACATTTTCTTGCTTGCCCACCATCACACCTTGTTCCTATTGAAGAAACTGTAGGTCCTGGTAGTGAAGAACATCACATCCGGAGCCAGGCTGACTGGGGGTGAAGGGCCATTCTGCCCCTTGCCAGCTGTGAGACCTCCACAAGTGATCTCCGCTCTGGTAACAACTGTTTCCTTATCTGTAAGAAGGGAGCATAACTGAAGCCATTTCAG
Organism: Rhinolophus sinicus; assembly: GCF_036562045.2. Lineage (NCBI taxonomy): Eukaryota > Metazoa > Chordata > Mammalia > Chiroptera > Rhinolophidae > Rhinolophus > Rhinolophus sinicus. Next base: position 94,284,405 of record NC_133755.1, read on the forward strand.
GGATTGCTGGGAGGATTCAATGTGAATCTGTGTAAGAGAGTTGGAACAGTGCCAGGCCCGTGCCAAGCCATATGTGTTTGTTAAGTGAATTAAATCACTCGTCACTTTCTGCTTTGCCTCACATTTTATTCTCCAACAAAGGCAATTCTCTGCACCGTAAGTTGACTTGCGTGCCTTTGTTCCCGGTGTTTACCCTTTCAGGAAAGCTTTCCCCCCTTAGACCACACCTCTTCCTTCCATGGCTCCCACAGCTGACTAACCCCACCGTGCCCTATAGCTGTTCCCATTAGAGCATTACTTACATTGTATTGCAAGTCCGAGTAGAATGAAGCCAGGTCACAGCTGGCACACACACTGGTCCTTCACTTCCATTATTCCTCTCCCGGTTTCCTCCTCTCTTTCTAGCCAATTCATCTTAATTGCCTTTTTGGATGTCTCTTCGTTATTCCCTCCTCTTAGGACTCCGTTCTAGATTCCTTTCTTTTCTCATTAAATGTACTTCCATTCCTAGATGCTCTCTTTAACTCCCTGAATTCAAATCCTTAAACTGACTATTTCTAAACCTATTTCCAGATTGTTCCAGGAGTTTCTGACCCATATTATCAATGGTTACCACAGTCGCTTTACCCACATGTTCCAAGGTACCCAAAACTCATCATGCTCAGTATTTTTCTCCCATATCAAATCCCATCATAAAGTTGTCACTCACCCTCGTATTTCTCTGAAGTGACCATGCTCACAAATTACCCCTTGTTCCTCTCATTCTCTCACTCAAACTCCCATCCCCTTAGCTGATCTCAGCAAAGTCTTAGGAAAGACGACTATGTTAGTTGACAGAATTGTATAATAGGGGCCCTTCTCACTCCTCTGAAGAGTGTTTTCATATTAATTAAAAAGGAATCTCCAAAATTGGGATTCTGTGTGCTGGGAGAGGCATTTCTCATAAATTATAATTCAGTCGACCCCAGTGAGGCCCAGACTGGATGGTTTGTTCCAGAATTCCTTTGTTTATCATTAAAGTTGGAAACTAGAATTTCATCCTTTTCTCTTGTCTCTCTTCTTCCAGAGCTCCTCCCTACTTCTAGTCTTGGAAGGGGCTCTGTTCTATTCCATTCCTTTCCAGGCTGGGTAGGGCTTGACTCTTAAATTCCCCATCTTTCTTCAACTTTGAATGCAAGCCTGGTCTCCTGGACATCTCTACTGAAGAAGCAGAAACCTGGGTGGCTGTGAGCCAACCTGGGTGAAGTGTAGTGAGCGGTTACTTACAGTGCACTGATCTTCAAATGCTTGTTGACCAAACACAAGTGTTGATAACATTTCACACTCACTGGAGTAGTGTATTTCTTTTTAGAGAACTACTCAATCATGCCCACACAAATAAATGAACATTTTGATCTTTACTGAATCTATTAGTAACTATTATAATGTGTTTTCATGCTTCCTCCTAAAAATACATTTGAAGTTAGTCAAAGAGGCACTAATAATAGAATAAGGGAGAAAATTACAGAAAAATAAGGCTGAATAATAGGTTTTTTGCCTGAGGATTAAATTAGCTGATGTGTGCAAAGGGCATAGAATAGCACCTTGGCACAAAGTTTAAGCTATCATTAATCAAAGAAAAAAGTATAGAGTATCTAGAAGAAAGACTACACATAATTTAAGACACTCACAATAGAAACCATTTCTTGCTGAGGCACTTTCAATCACAGTTAGGAGATGATAGTTTGAGATTACATTTTGTGACAAGAACCTAGCCTGCAGAAATTCTATATGGCTGATTAAAGGAGGAACCATATGCTGTGATAATCAAGTAAGTGGAAAGCTGGGTTGACATCTGTAATGAAAGATCAGGAGCCCAACTGAACACATGGTGAATGGAAGACCATTCCTCCACCCTGAGCACTGCACGGCTACTTGTGGAAGAATCCAGATGTGTCTCAGGAAAGAGTTTTGGGACCATTAAGAAACACATATATCTTCAAGGGCCCGGATTCTGCGCAATAGGGAGGGATTGGCTGAGATGCTTTTAATTTGGAGAATTTTCAAAGTGAGTATGAATATGTAGCCATCCTGACCTAATAAGAAACCCGAAAACACTTTAATTACTTGCAAATTCCTAATGAATCCCTGCAAGATAAACTGGATTCAGATACACCTCTAGGTAACCAAATTTTGGCTTGCTATGTAGGGCAGCAAGACACAAGTAAATCAAGTGTTGGAAAATCATGGTTTTAGCACTTGAGTTGTAACAAAAGTCCATTCTTTTAAGTCTTCAGTATCAGTTATGTATTGAGGCCAACCCTCATTTACGAGGGAAAGTGCCTTATCTGCAAATACAAGAATCACGAGACCTTCTTTCTTCTCCACTTTGAACAAAAATGTGCCTGATGATTACATTATTTTCCTGAACTGTTAACCATATATTTTGATTGCCATGCATTATAAAATAAATGATGACTTATTCATAAACTATGTCAAATGATTAAGTTGTTATGTTTCATTTGATTATTGCACAAAACATTTAGGGTGTCGTCTTTATAAATTCTCTGTAGAACAGAATGGTCATCAGTTCACAACTCAAAATATTCATGTGTACATTACATACATGGACGTCTGTGTTGCCAAATTCCTCATAAAACTGTTACGTTGAATGCTATTACATATGCAAACTTTCTGGATATTAAGCCAAGAAAAAGGAAAAATTAATATGATGCTTTACTTTCAGCACTTTACAGACCTAAGTCTAGTAACTTAATCTAGTGGTATAAAAATATACGTGTGTGATTTAGTTTGCTAAAGCACATATGACCAGTTAAACTTGACCGGTATGACTTTTAGTTCACTTTTCAAAATTCTTTCCTCTTAAACATTTCCCTTAAACACCTAAAATTGTACTTTCTTCATAAAGCATTTAGGACTGAATTGAAATGGAATAGCAGCTCTTCACTGTCCCACTCTCCCTAAAAACCCCTGAATTTACATATTTATTCAGTTCCTCCTTCACCCATTCTAATTCTGTCATCTTCATTTTTTGGTAAAGGGTATTATTTGTATTTGATTCTAAAACCTACGCCAATTTTGAGAAGCGAGATTTTAAATAAATTTTCATACTTCTAAGCCTTTATAAAACAATTAAAATTATTGGGTATGCACAGTATTATTCAGCTAAAGTTCAAAATATTTCATTTACCTATGTCTAAAATTAAAGAAGGCTGTGTTCACGTAGCATAGTAAATCCAGTTAAAAATATATCCTCTCACTCCTTATTTAATATCGTTTACAATGCATATTTCGTTTCCAGCAAGTTGTTTTTGTGTGGCAGTGTCACAGATTTAGACATCAGATCTTTTAAGGAATTTTTTTGTCATGGAATTAAATGCATTCACTTCTGTGTTGTTCTCATATATTGCACACAGCCTTGCATTGTAAGGCTCTTATTAGATTAAATACATAAACTATGAAATCAACTGTGAAGTATATCATCCCTATGCTACCTCTTCACTTGTAGCTTTAAATTGTATTTAGAGATTTGTTCTTATGGTGAGTCTAAATTAGGGATGGGATTAATATGTTGGATTCTATTAAATGGAGAATATGCTATAGGGCACTTTGCATTGTTCAGATGTCTGCATGATCTCAAGTGGAGGAACACCAGCTGGCACACCCTGTGCTTTCTGTCACCTCTCGTTTGCATCACCGCCAAGACTGTCTTAATATTCTCTCCCTCACATACCAAACAACATCAAGGGAGGCCTCAAACTCTGTAAATGCATTTTGAGAGGAATCCATTACAACCAATGCACTTGCATATCCTAGCTTGGTTATTATTGCTTTATACACGTTGACTGATGTCTGACTTGCGTTTAATCATGCCTTCAATTTCTTTTGTCCATTCACTTATTCAACAAATATATAGATTGCTGATTAGGGGCTAACATTGTTTTAGGTCCTGGGTAATAGCAACAGAAAAAAAGAGTTCTCACTCTCCTTATGTTCCAATGAAGGAGACAGACAATAAATAATTATATACAAAGCATGTAATATTAGGTGAAGACAAATGCTCTGGAGAAAAATAAAGCTAATAAAGCAGATAAGGAGAGTAAAAAGTGCCAGTAGCAGCATGATTCAAGGGAATTTCAGGAGGAGAAAATAGTAAGTGCAAAGGCCCTGAGGTAGGAGTATGCTTGGCACATTGGAGGAATAGCCAGGAGATTTGGTGAAGCAAGTATGGGGAGAAATCCTAGGATAGAAGGTCAGAGATATAATGAATGGATCTCGAAGGCCACACTAGGCAGTTGAGGTCTTATAGTGAGTGAGGCAAAGCCCCTGGATCATTTGAAGAAGAGGAGTGACTTGACCACATTTATATTTAATAGCACCAATCAGGGTGAGCTGGGGAGGACACTTTAAAGGGAACAAAAGAGGACAAGACAGCAGGCTATTGTAGTGACCAGGTTAAAAAAAAAGATGATGGCTGGGATTAGGGTAGTGATGGTGATGGTGATAAGAATTATGAGACTCTAGGTATATACAAGTATTTTGAAGGTAATTTCAACAGGATTTGATATAGGAAGACTGTGTCCTGGTTTGCACTGGACACTCCAGTTATAATTATCAAGAGTGCCCTCTTTCACTCTCAAAAGTATCCTAGTTTGGATTAAATTATATGGTCCCTTGTTTTTAAAGCACTTTATATGTTCCAAGCAGTTTCTCAAAACATTATCTCAAAAATCTCTGATAAAATAGATACCATGATTCTCCATCGATAGACATAGACTCTGAAGCTAAGAAAGTTTTAATGACTTGTCTAACGTCAGATAGTAATAGCAAATGCAGAATTTCAAACCAGGTCTTTTGGCCTCCAGGCCAATGATCTTTCTCCTGTCCCACAGTCATGTTGCATCAACAAGGCACAAACACACTCTTCATCTTCTTGCTCAGTCACTCATTCATTAACCATGTATTAACCATGTATTTGTACATACCAGACACTGTTCTAAGCAGTTGGGTCCCATCAATCAACCAAAGATCTCTGTCATCTTACAGATTACATTCTAGCAGGGCAAAAAAAAACCAAAAAAAAACAATAACTATAAGAAATGAGTAAAATACACCGTATGTTAGAATCTGATGAGTGCAATGGAAAACATTAGAAGAGGATAAAGAAGATTGGTTCAAAGGGGCTCTAGTCTCAACCTGTAGGTAGTCAGGGTAGGTCTAAAATGGTGAGTGAATCAAGCAGAAGAGCGTTCCAGGCAGAGGGAACAGCTAGAGGAAAGGCTCCAGACAGTGGCAAGTCTAGCATCTTCAAAAAACAGTAAAACACTGAAATGGCTAGGGCAGCGTGAACAGCAGGAGCTGTAGGAAAGGTAAGAGTGATAACGGGGCCAGCTCATGTAACATCTTCCAGGACACTGTGAAAACTTGGGATTTTCCTCTGGGTAAAATCAGAACCCACTACAGTGTTTTGAGCCAAGGAAGGGCATTGTATGACTGGTGTTTCAAAAGAATGACTCTGGCTGTTTTTTTGATAAAGGACTGCAGAAGAACAAGAGTAGAAGCAGGGAGACTAATTAGGAATCTACTGCAGTATCAGCACGAAAAATGATAATGGCCTGGATCAGTGTGGTAATAATGGAGAGAATAAAAAGTGGTAAGAGACTGGACATATTTTGAAGGTAGAATTAGCATTATTTCCTGATGGATTTTGTGAGGAAAAGAGAGTTGTCAATGATTATTCCATGGATGGAGTTTGCTGTTAACTTAAGGAAGTCTGTAGGTAAAGTAGGTTTGTGGGGGAAGATCAGGAGTTTTGTTTTCTACATGCAGGTTTGACATGTCTATTAGGTATCAAATGACTATTTGGCATCAGGACACACTTGAGGTTTAGAATAGAGGTCACGGGCGTCAAATGACTATTGGGCAGCAGGACACACTTGAGTTTTAGAATAGAGGTCATGGGCTAGAGGTATACATTTGGAAGTTGTCAACATATAATTTGTATTGAAAGACAAGAGACTAGACAGAATCACTGAGGAAATGAATGTATATAGAAAAGGTCACCTAGAACTGAGCCTAGGGCACTCTGACTGAAAGAGGGTGGGAAGAAGAGAAAAGAACCTGCAAAGGAGATTGGAAAGGAGCAAGCAATGGCATTGGAATAAAACCAAGAAAGAGCATTGATAAACATGTGAAGAAACTATATCAGCGAGGAGGGACTAATCAACTGCAAAATATTGCTAATAGGTGCAGAACGATGAGGACTGAGAGTTAGTCATTGGGTTTGGCAGTGTGGAGGTCATCAGAGGCTGGATAAGAGTTGTTTGGTGGAATGATGGGGCTTGAGATGCTGTATGTGTAATGAGCTTTCAGAGGATACCAATGCTGCTAGTCTGGGGATCACACTTTGACAAACAAAAATCTAGGGAAGAAGGGGAGGGATTGGTTTTAGGTAGGAGCAAGGGGAGGAAAGGGAGACCATGTGCCTATGGATGGTAAAAGGTAGATTATGAAGCTGAGAAAGTTCCTTCTGAATGCTTCTATTTTCTCAATGGAATAGAAAGTAAGGTCATCAAGCTGCAGGTGAAGATGGGCGAGAAAGTGTTGGATGTTTGAGCAGAGAGGAGAAGATGCAACATAGTCATCTAGGTGAGTGGGGCCGTGAATGGACGGAGGGTGAATAGCATGATTGCCAGGGCCAATGTCAGGTGTGCGGTAGTGAATTTAAATTGAGGAGCTCAGTGTGTTTGTGTGGTTTTCTCTGAGCATGGCCTGCTATACAGGCACATGTGCAGAGTAAGCAGAATTAGATTTAACCACTATCATAGTTTCACTAAGTGAGGGTCCAGGGAGTATGGAATCTTTACAAGAAAGTGATTATAATAATTCTCCATGGAATTTAAGCTAAGTAAAGAAGGAAGAAGATGAGGAATAGGGCAAGCTGGTGGAATCAATGTACTGTATGTCCCATTGGGGATAGAAAGAGAATTTAGGATATAAGAAGGAGTGAGTTGGGAAGGCTGTGGTGGTGTTCAGAGAGCAAATGCATGACACTGAGATCACGGAGAGGTGCACTGGGGAAGGCCTCGGTGATGGCCTTGGGAGTGAGTGCCTGCAGCTGGGTGGAGGAAGCTCCATGTAGAAGAGTTGAGGGAACTAAGAGGCCACGGAGATAGGTCACCTACAGCCGTGCTTCTCAAATTTTAGCCACATCAAAATCCCATGGAGGGGTTATTAAAATTCAGATCGCTGAGCCCCACTCCTAGAAATTTTAATTCAATTGGTGTGGGGCGGAGCCTAAGGATTAGGTGATATTGATATCACTGGTTGGGGGACTACATTTGGGAAATAATTTCTTCCTATATGTCCAATGAAATCAAGAATTAAGAGAGGAATAATATGGGAGAGAATAACACTGAGTCTGGAGCTAAAATTGCCAAAAAAGGGGAGGGAGAATGACCCAGAGGTTGGTAGTTAGAACAGTCTCAGGGAGCTGTGGTGGAGAGCATAACCTGATCACCATGCAGTGTGAATGTTTGCTTTAGTCGTCTTCACCTGCTCTTTACCAGTGACTCAAACTGAGGCTTCTGGAGTGAGACTGGTTGTTAATGAGCTGTGCGACCTTGGACCAGTTGATTACCTCTTGATATCTTTGTTTCCACAACTGTAAATTAGGGCTCATAAATAAATGTACCTATCTGCTGAGGTTGTTGGGAGAATAAATGAGTTAATAAGTGTTCTAGGACTTTGGGCAGGATTGATGCAGGTTGATCACTAAACTCAACACAATTGTACCTGTTATTTCTTCATTCCCTCGTGTTCTTTGTTTCAATGAGCTCTCCTGACATTCCCTATCTTGCTTTGAAACTGATCTTTTGCCCCTGCTTTGATGTGCTTTCTTTAATGTTATTTGGAATTTTAAAATATGACTCCCTGTAACAAATGGAACTTGAGGTGATTCAGACATTCATTCCTTTGAACTATGAATGTTGTAAATGACATTGGCATAACATGAAAGCACTGTCATTATATAGGCATAATCTATAATAATTGTTTTACTTCTATAAAGGTATTTTACCCAGTGTGGAAATAAATTTGACCACAGCTCTTTTGGGATCTTTTCTGTCTTGGATCCCAAGTGTGACCACAATGAAAATCATAAATGAAATTATAGAGAAATATATAGAAACATTTCAACTCCATCTTTACTGTCATTTTGTAATCTCAGGGGAAAAATGGAAGGACTATAACTAGTCTGTATATTGACTTTAAATTGCTCATGTCGTATTTCCTGCATTATACCCCACATCGTGTAATTAGAAAGAAGTATTAGGTGGCTGCTCAGAAAGCTTGGAATCCATGTTGCTCATGTATTTTTCTCCCCTTTGAAAATAAAATCAGAGAGAGAGAGAGAGAGAGAGAGAGAGAGAGAGAGAGAGAGAGACAATTTAAGAAATGATTTTTTTTCATCTCCAAAGGGAGTTCCCCAGAGGCATTCAGCTGAATATTTTTCAAACTTTATACCATAAACATTAGCCTTTCTAGGTCACTGTATTGCATCTGAGCCATCTGAGCCTTAAATTAAAACCATAAATACTTAAAGCCTTAACTGCCACACCTTTTAAAAGCTGGTAAAAACAGGCAGTTCTCCTCACCACTTTACTGTGCTTATTTATATGAGAAACAGCACTTTGAAAAATAGGGCATAAAGACAGTCACACCGAGAATAAGAGAAGAGAAAAACCAATTTACACGTTTCCATTTTTCTTTCCCTTCTATTTAGTCACTCCTGCTTAGCATCAGGACTCATATGATAAAAGAGAGAGGAATTGGCCATCCCAAGCTAATAGTGAAATCAATACTAAAATGTGGAAGGTGGTTGTAAGTCTCACATTCCCCATAGTACCTGTTCCATTGCTGGCCCACAGCAGATAACTAGTAAATATTGATTCTCTGACACTGAGCCTAACGTATAGACCTTTCATGATCTGGTCTGCCTGGTGAGCCACAATACCAATTGCTTTGGAACAGACTTGCCCTGACTTCCATGGTGCCAGTTGGCAGCTTAGTGTCGTTGTCCCCGCTCTGGGCTGTCCTGTAAGGCACGAGAACTCCTATTGTCTCAAAGAAATAGGAAATAAGGTCACGACAACTACACACGAGAACTACAATTTTCCAGAATCTTTACTAGCAGGGTTGCTGATAGAGTCTACCAATCAGGGATACTTCCAAGGTATCTGGAAGGTGGAACAAAAGCAAAAGACATATTTGTGCTCCTTCGGCAGAAGCAAAAGACATGTGCTTTGGGGGATGTGAGATATTCATCGTGGATACTGCTGTGAATGCTGGTGGTGTATCCTGTGGGTCCTGACTTCCTGAGAACTTGTGGAGCCCTTTGCTGTCCTTAGTCCTCTAGCCCTGCTCTGGATATTAAATCTCTTCTGGCTCGAAATACCCATTTTCTTGATGGAAACTGTCTGATAGACTGGGGGAAGGAGATGACTTGGGAGATGGAGGTTCACCATAGGAATCCATGCTGTGTAGCTGAGTCGGCTAGGGGGCATGGCTATAAAGGAATTAAAAACTAACGCCATGTAGAAACATACTAAATATTCTGTGTCCAAACTGAGTGGGAGATAATTAAAACACAACACCAACTAGCTGTTTAACCTTGTATGTTATTTGACCTCAATATTTTTCATCTGTAAAATGAAGTTAATGACATTACTTACTTCATAGGGTTATGTGTTTTAGTGCATTAATATATTTGTAGATAGAACAGGGAATGGTGCATGGTTAGTACTATATGATTTTTGTTACAAAAAAGTTAATTGAAAAAGGAAACACAGCCACATTTCCTTAAAAGCGGTCTCCTTGGGAAGTGAGCCACTAATTCCAATGTTCAAAACATTCTCACTATGTGGACATTTTTGGAATGTGTTGACACCCTGTCTAGAAGCCACAATAGAAAACTGTAATGTATGACCCTGACCTATTCTGCTTCCCAGGTTAGGAAGCGCGCAAGCCCTGGTATCTCTATCTAACAGTCCATCTCAGCTTTGACTGAAAAATTGTGTTATGCAACTTGCTCATTCACCTTGCCTATCATGTGCTTTAGTTCTCAATGATTTAGGATTGTTCAGACAAAATAAAGCACACTCCCAAAGGATGAAGCACTGCTACCCTAAAAAATGTTCAAAACACCACTGCCTAAAAATCCGAAGGGACTCCAACTGAGCAGCTGCAAACACATCCTGGACAACGGCACGGCCACTGGCATAAGTTTATAGGCTCTCGGAATAACTCTTCTGAAAAGGACAGAACTCTTTGGTTGATATATTTATAATAACCATGGGTATGTGGTGGTTGTCCTTCATATATTTTCAGAGGTTGCAGGGAGAATAGAGACTATCAAAACACAGCACAATAATAAGAGTAATAATAATAATAAAAACCCTGTGTAATAACACAAAATGGCTTCAAAGACGAAAATGTAAGCTGCGGGGTCATGATGCTCTTTCCCAGTTGCTCTCATAACAGCAGATGAGGGCTGCGGAAGCTGCCCTAACCGTTAGGCACAGATTTACATCTGAAAGTTCCAGCTGGGGAAAATGTGACTTCAAAAAGCCGAGCTTCCTATTTCCTAGCAAACCAGGGTTGGCCCTTCTCTACTTTTCCTTGCAGACATTGCTCAGTTTTGCAAACTGAGACACACTTTTTGTTGTTGGCAGATGCCACCCAGGGGAGAAAGAGCAAAAAATAATTTCTGTTTTGTTGTTTCTGTCAGGTGCAAAAATTTTCCCTGTGGTTCCTTAGTGTCTCAGTAATCAGTTGAGAAATTCAGCAAGAATATGTCAGATAATCTGAAAAATATTTCTCCAGGTGTTTATATTAACAGAGAATGAAAGCATTCTATGGTAATCCTGAAGCCTGTAACAGCCGCTTGCAACTTGCTTGTGGATTGATCTTTTTTATGTATGTTTCATGAGAAAAACGATCTAATTAATTAGTCCATTGCAATCCAGCTGAATACAGACATTAGTAATTTATCAAGGTAAGTCTTTAGGGCATGCCTAGTTTCCTAATCTTATCTATTTGGGGCCAATTTTCTGATTAAGGACTGCAAAAAACGTCATACTTTTTGTATATTTAATGTACTTATAAATGCAAATCTGAGATTTGCGTATTTAAACACTTACAATGCTGTGCATGTTTAACATAAAGTTTGCAAAGAAGGCCTGTCGATTTTTTTATTCTTTGATGATTATGAATAAAATTATTTTTGTGATTTTCTGGAGTTTTCCTAAGCATTCATTCATTCATTCAACCAACATTTGATGACTGCCTACTGTGTCTTGGCGCTGTGTGTGCTAGGACCTGGGGATTCCTATGTAGTTCCTAATCTGGGGGAAAATCACAATCTCCAGATGAAAAGGGAGTGGGGCAGTTAAATGTATTAATTAGCAAGTAATTGTCAATTACAGTGCTGCAGTTTAAGCATATTTCTCATGCTCACACACCTGGAAAATGAGAGTTTATAAAGGCTTATCAATTTATCGGTTTATCAGGCTTCAGGCTTCAGGCCAAATCCAGTCTGCTGCTGGTTTCTGTAAATAAAATTTTACTGGAACGGAGCCAAGCTCATTGATTTATGTATTGTCTATGGCTACTTTCAGCTACAAAGACAGAGGAACTAAGTACTTGCTAAAGAGAGGTGTTGCAAAACCTGAAATACTTACAATCTGATCCTTCAAAAAAGTTTGCCTTTCCCTGGTTTAGATTATTAGAGTTGCAGATCAGGTGTTTGAATATAACCCCTTTAACCTTGTCTTGTCAAACTTCTAGAACCCTAAATATCTTAAAATGTTCTCTAGTAAGTTTCTATTTATTAGTAGCATTATCTATTCATTTCTTTTTTAAAAAGTTTGTGAGGCTGGACTAAAAATCTCCACCCCCAGAAATTATCAGTCTTCAAAAACAAATTCTACTTTTGCACATATATCAATTCAGAAAGGGAATCGTAGAGCTGAGTAGCAATAAATAAAATGAGAGAGTAGAACCAAATTGTCTCGAAAGAACCTTCCAATTCCAACATCCATAGCTCTATATTTCTATAATAACTTCATGGGCTAAAATTAACAGCACTGCAGCTGGAGCAAACACACAGCACAATGGTTTATGGAAATCAGTTAAGGATTGAAACAAACCTGACTATAATTACACCATTAAAAATCCAAGTCTCCCAAATTTTATTTTGCAAAAGTAAGGATAACCCCTAATCAATAACACACTCAAAGAACTTTCAAAAACATCAATGAAAATAATTTGACAGCATCCTCAGTCCATTTCTGACATATAATAGATTCTAGCCGATGAATATGATGGGAAAAAATGCCCTTGAAGAATAAAAGAAAAAAATAAATCAACAGCAGACTTGATGGCGATAATGATTTCTTCACATTACTTAGTCTTAATGACCCATTAAGACACATGTTAGTTTTGATGCGGGCTTTTGACTTGAGAATATGAACAGAGAGAGCCAAAAAAATGTATACAAGTGGACACTTTGGTCAGTGCTGCTCAAGCAGTAGTTCACTGTAATCAGAAGTGTCTGGACGCTGATGGTAACCACTTTGAGCACCTCTTGTAATTGCAGACGTCAAACGTGACTTGTATTCACCTTTTGTTATCGGTATATATTGAGTATTACAATTTTAATAGTGTTTTCCTTTCTTAAAATGTGTATACATTTTTTTTTTGGCACCCTCTGTATATAAAGAACCCTGCTGGAAGACTTGTATTTAACTAACAAGTCCAGTTTTAAGAGTAGAAGAGAAGGAGAGGGGAGCAGAGAACAGTCCTCCAGTTCTTTAGGCTGATGTAATTAGCTATGCTTGCTAATGAAACTTGGGAGCATCTTTCTTGCCCATCATCCATTTAACAAAGATTTATTGTAGACCTACTCTTTGCCAAGCACTGAGCTAGGTACTGGAAATACAATGGAGAATAGGGCAACTTGTTCCTCACTTCGTGGTGCCTATGTTTGAAGAGAGTCATTGAGCCAATTATAATGAAATATGATGGGTTAATGGGTGCAGGGGGTGTAGAATTCTACTCGCGTAGAATCCTACTTGCGTGCCAGGCAGGTCTGCCTTGGTCTAAGCTACGGTATCAGAGTCCTTCCTGACAGATCACCTCAGACCTGAAGAGAAGTGGGACTTTGCCAACCCTTCTCTGCTCCTTCCCTTCTCTGTATAGCCCCTCTTTCCACCTTTCTTGCTTATATCTTCTCAAGGTCTCAAAAAGGAAACTGACCCAGGATCCATTTGAGAAAGTGGTGAATGTAGGGTCATGTGTCCACCAGGAATCATCAATACAAGTAGATGCTAAGCAGGTAATACAAACAAAATGACAAATCTAAAGATGACAGAATCCATTTACTTCTTCAAGGCAATGATGACCCTTGAACAACACAGGGTTGAGGCCCCGATCCCTAGCAGTAGAAAATCTGCATAAAACTCTTGACTCTAGCGTCAGTCTTTTGCATTCATGGATTCAACCAACTGCAGATGAAATTGTTTTTCTGGGACTATCATTAAATGTTTGTTAAATCTTCTCATTCTGTTTTGTATGTTCCTTAACACTTTTTTTTCATAATTTTTGTCTTTGTCTCTAAGTGTCGAGGTATTCTACAAGTAGAGTATCTTCAGCTCTATTTTCCAGTTTATCTTCTCTCTAGGTCTCACCCACTGAGATTTTGATTTAATTATTATATTTATTTTTTATTTCTAGAAGCTTTATTTGTTTTTTTCTCAAATCTGCCTTTTCTATTTTGAAAATCCTGAAATGCTTTATTATTCTTTTAATTCCCTCTTTTATTTTTGTTTTTTAAAAGTACCATGCTTAGTTTATTTATTATACTGGCTAATTCAAAGATTTGTAATTTCTAAGGCTGATTCCGCAGTTTGTTCTTTTCTGTTAACTCTTGCCCATTGTTTGTGATCATGTGCTTTATTTGAAACTTTATTTTCTGGAATTATTTGAAGATAGCACTTAAAGTATATATTTTGAAAGACCATCTATGTTTGTTTCTGAGTACAGAATTATAGATATGAATTCTCCATTAGTTTTTTCATTTCACTCAGTACCAAGCACAAAAGAGACATGCACTTCTCACTGTTCTTCTCTTATAGAATCCATTTTTCCCAATTCAACCTAAAAAGATGTCTTCTTTGAGGGTCCTCCATCATGTGTGAGATCCCATTTCTGTCTCTTACTCTACTCAGGTGCCAGGCTTTTCCTCCTGGCTTACTCAGGCCTGACCTATCGAAACCCAAGGCTTAAGGCCATGGGATCAGCAGGTCCCCTCAGGGCAAAGCTGACTTTGAGGCACAATTACATCTCTGGATTTGCACTTCCTTGTCATTTGTAACCTCTGATTATTTTTCTTACTTTACTTCCAGGTCAACTTTGCTATTAAAAAGATTTTTACAAAATGCTTTATTTAGTATTTTTAGGCATTGGTGCTGGTTGAAGTTTTCCTGAATAGCTACAGTGCCATATTTCTTAAAAAAAGAAATGGCTAAATAACAATTTTCTTTCTTACCCACCATAGGGCAATATATGACGGACATAACTATGATGTGAACAGTGGTTATTCGTTGTAGTCAGACTTTTTCCTTTTTTTTTTCTTATCTATGTGATTTATCTACATATCTTCACTACACGTTACTTTGGTAATAAAAAAAAAGGTTATTTTGAATGAACCTTAAATTCACTCTGAATTTCTTGATAGTAGTTGTAGAAAATAAACTTCAAAGTAAATGCTGTAGGTGGTACCACTGGCAATTAAAAAAAACAAAAAAAACAAAAAGGAAATGTGCTCAGATAGACAGATAAACTGGAGTAGGAGAAAGAAAATAAAAATCAAAGTTCTGAAATAAGACGAAAGATAATATCAAAGAGGTAAAACTGGAGAATTCAACAGTGAGAATTCTTAGAATATGCTCTGGGAGAGAAAGTGATGTAAAACGTTAGCATTTGGGAATTTGGAAGTGAGCAAAAGGCTGACTGCAGATCTGATGCCAATTTTCCTAGAGCTTTGATGGGAAATCTGTTTGGGGGACCTTACGAGTGACTGGACATACTCAGAAAGCAGCTCACACATCTGCCACCAGAGCAAGGAGTGTGAGGAATGATTAATGAAGCACTGTTCTATGGTTGAATGTTTTTGCTTTTCAACATTATAAAGACAGAAGACAACACTCATTGGAGAGAACGCATCTTGGATTGGAACACAGGTGGACTCGGTAAAAAAGGGTTCTCAGATCTGAAAGGAGCTAAATCTGGAAAGGGGTGAAGAAGATAAAAGAAAAGTCACAGGCATTCTGTCTTTCAATTGCAGCTTACTAGAGTTCAGCGGGATCTGCCTGGGTTTGATAAGAACAGCTTCTCTCCAGGAAATAACTGTGCGTGCGTCTTCTGGAGCCCAGATGCTCAGGGCTCTCTGCCAGTTGTCTCTAAAACACAACTTTGGACCAGAGACCGTAGACCCCAGGAACTTGCTGCCCTTCCTTCTTTCACTCACCTGTCAAATAGTTTAAATAGATGTATTTCTGAGTGGCTGTTCTCTGCTGGATTGTGCTAAGCCTGCAGGTGGAGTGTGGAACAAAAAGAAGTATTCCCACTATCCCTGGCTTTGGGAAACTTAAAGCCTGCTTAGGAGAGATAGGAATCAAACAAATATTTGAAAACCTATTTTATTATACTTATGATAAGCCCTATAAAGGGAAACAAACTCCAAATCGGAGGGTACAGATACCAGGCCCTTGCTAGGCATTTGCAAAGATCTTAATTCACTCACGTGGTATTGCTCACTTCGGAGGCAGTTTTCATTCTTAGTTTCTACGTTATTTTCCTTCTTATCTTTTTTTGTTTTAATATGTTGTGTTAGTTATCTATGTGGTGTAGCAATAAACACCACACATTAATTGTATCACTGTTTCTGTGCGTTATGAGTCTGGGCACAGCGCAGCTGGCTCCTCTGCTTCAGTCTCCGGACTGCAGTCAGTGTGTTGGCTGGGACTGAGGTCTCATCTCAGGGCTAAATTAGCGATGGCTACACATCCAGACTCACATGGCTGTTGGCCAGATTCAGTTCCTTGTGGTTGTAGGATTGGGCCTCAGCCGGCAAGGTGGAATGTCCCTTTGCAAGACAGAGGCCACACACCTGTGTAACGTAATCATGTAGCGCATCCCATGACCCTTGCTGAATTCCACTGGCTTAACGCGGGCCACGTCCAATAACTACCCCGAAGCAGCAGGGACGACACAAGGCCATGGACACCAAGAGTAGGGTTTCACGGGGGTCACTATAGAGTTTGTACACGACATATGTTCTTTTAGCTTAGTTTATCTTTTTCTTTTTTACTCCTACATATGATTTTGTAAATTTTAACTTTAAAACAGGAAACAGAAAGCATCAACCTAACAGAGGGAGCTGAAACCTGCTTTGCGCTTTCTATTCCCTTGTCTTTTGCCTGGACTTCCGTAATGTTCTCCTAACTGGCCTCTTGTTTTCAATCTGGCTTCCCTCTAATCCATTCTCGACATTGCAACCCCTATGAGCTCTCAACCTGGTCCATCTAAATATGGAGCAGCTCTGTTTCTTTCTTCTCAATGGTTCCACACAGCCCTGGGGATGGAGCCTGCACCTCAGGCCTTGCCTTGCATATTCTTAGAACTTTGTATTTCTCCAGCTGCATTTTTCACCACTCTCCCTTCTTTACCCTCACTCCATACTTACTAGATTCATTGCAGTTCATATCTTCAACAGAAATTACTGAGACTATACTTTAAATCTCTAGGAATAATCAGCAAACTAATAGGTGAAATACCTTCATTCTTGGAAGTTAAATTCTGGTCAGGCAGAGACACAATAAACAGGTAAGTTAGAAAACTCAATAAAAGAACAAACAAACAAATAAATCTATATTTCTTAGATCAAGAAAAATGTATGAAGACAATGCAGAGGCTAAGGGTTTCGGAGTGACTGGGGCTGGGTTAGGGGGCGGCCAGTTTAATCAAACATTCTAAACTACTATAGAAACAACGTACAGTGATGGTGATGGTGGTAATGACGATGTCAATGACAAAACATACAGACAGCCCAGAAGAAAGGAATCCATCCCTTAACCTTATAATGGATCTCCTGCTGAGAGTTTGTGATAGCTTTGGCAACCGTATGCAAAAAAAAGAAGAAAAAAAGAAAAAAGAAATGAAAAGGTATGACTCTATAACTGTGCATGTGTTTGTTTGTTTATTTTTACTCAAACGTCCTTATCTTTCATCAGCATTTTCAATGGTCTGGATTTTTAAAAAAAGTTAAGAATTCTGCTTTGTGGGGAAAACCACTTTGAGAAAATGCACAACCTGTGTGCTAGTGTGAGATTTATCTCTAAGCTTGAATGAGATTTTAATAAAAAAGTCATCTGTTTACTCTTCTGTATCTTACTTAGAATGTAAGTAAAATTACTACTGTACTTACACGTCTCAAAAGGAATTCCATTAGGTTAAATGCTCTGAGATGTCCCTACAGGAAAGATTCTAGTATGACCACAAAATGGTATTATATTGATTTACATTAACATCAAGGTGGTCATTGAAATACTGGAATCAGAATGTGAAGCATAAAGCACATAAAATGCATTAACAGAGAAGTAGATTGAGGCCAAGTATGCCTTGTCCCAAATGCTTTGCATGTAAAAATATTCCATTAAGAAAAAGATTATTTGGGTGATGTATTGATGTAACTAAGGACTGTGAAATAATTTCTCAGGAAAACACTGACTGTTTAAATGATAACATTATATTCTCTACTATGCTGTGTCTATTTTGTAACTACCAATTTGTGTTTCTTAATCCCTTCACCTTTTCACCAGCTCCCCAACCTCCCTTCCCGCTGGCAACCATCAGTTTATTCTCTGTATCTATGAGTCTGTCAGTATTTTGTTTGCCCATTTATTTTGTTCTTTAGATTAGACACGTAAATGAGATCATATGGTATTTGTCTTTCTATGTCTGACTTATTTCACTGAGCATAATACCCTCTAGGTCCATCCATGTTGTCACAAATAATATTGCAACAACTATGTATAGTGCAAGGTAGGTACTAGACTAATCGGGGGAGCAATGCATAAATTATATAAATGTCTAACCACTATGCTGTACACCTGAAACAAATATAAAATAATACTGAATGTCAACTGTAATGAAATAAATAATTAAAATACAAAGCCAACACAATAAAAACTACAAATCCAAGTTGTTAATTGAAAAAACACACAAACATTACATAAACACTATCATGACTAAATTGGAACCTCCCTTCAATTTTGAATGGCAAAAATAGATTGACGCAGGGCCACTGTGTGGCTCAGTTTGTTAGAGCACAAGATCTGAACAACAAGGTTGCAGGTTTGATTCCCACATGGGCCAGTGAGCTGCGCCCTCCACAACTAGATTGAAGACAACGAGCTGCCGCTGAGCTTCTGGAGGGGTGGGCAGATGGCTCAGTTAGTTAGAGCGTGAGCTCTCAACACAAGGTTGCTGGTTCATCCCTGAATGGGATGGTGGGCTGTCCTCCCTGCAACTAAAGACTGAAAACAGTGACTGGACTTGGAGCTGAGCTGTGCCCTCCACAACAAAATTGAAGGACAGCGACTTGGAGCTGATGGGCCCTGGAGAAACACACTGTTTCCCAATATTCTCCAATAAAATTTATATATATATATATATATATATATATATATATATATATATATATATATATGTATAAATAGACTGAAGCAGCGGAAGCTAAACATCATAGTATCTTCTAAATATATAATTGTTTGCCCTAACATTTCCTGAGGGAAAACTTTACATCCTAATTCAATATTTAAGAAGAGTTGTACTTTTTTAAACCTCTTAAATATTTCCTATTTTGACATAATCTTTTCCACTTTGTTATTGAAGGTTAGCTAGTCATTAAAAGTTTACTAATGCATTAGAATCATTTTAGAAAGGTATAGTGTATTATCTCGGATTTTTTTAATTGTGATCATTCAAACTTTTTACTCATGCAGCAAACATGTATTAAGTGTCTGTTCTGCACTAAGCCTCATGCTAGGATTTGAAATAAAATATGGCTAAGATACAAATCCTGTTTTCAGGGAACCTGTGTTCAGTGAAAGAGATGGCCATGAAAACTAGAAAGTGCACTAAAGTAAGGCAGTTACCAACAGACGTATATGTTAAGTATTGAACTATTAGTATTGATATTGTGGTTTTAATATATGACAATACTAGTATTTTGCAGCATTAGTAGTATTGCTAAAATATTAATGTGATAGATATTAAAAAATGATCACAGCACTATTTCTGGCCCAACATGTTCTTCTAGAATGTTGCCACTCCCAGTTTCAGAACCACCCCCCACTCTCTTATACCTTTTACCTAAATTACACTTTTGTTTAAATAATTTCTGAAATATGTCTCTTCTTGAGGTGGGATCTTTGTTTTAATTACAATATACTGATGTTTTTATTATGTATGTATCATTATACTGGGGGTGCCAAAAAATGTATACACATTTTAAGAGATGTTAACATTTTGGTCAGTGTTGCTCAAGCAGCAGTTCACCATAATTCAGAAGTGTCTGGACGCTGATGGTAACCACTTTGAGCACCTCTTGTAATTGCAAAAGTCAAACGTGACTTGTACTCATCTTTTGTTATTGATATATATTAATACAGTTTTTTTCCTTTCTTAAAAACTATATCTATCTATCTATCTATCTATCTATCTATCTATCTATCTATCTATCTATCTATATTTGGCACCCTCTGTATAATAGTTCTTGCCATCTGAGAATGTATATCTAGCTCATCCTTTTCTGTCACTTCTACTCCCATCCATGTTGGTTTTGGATGAATAAGTATAGCATTAGGATATATTCTTTTCACCAAGAGAGATATTATTATACATGAGTAGAGACAGAGCTTATCAATCTGTGATACAAGCATTCAAGAACTTAAGATTTTTAAGGAATTTTTCAACCTATCATCTGTTTTAGGTTGATAATTAAAGAAAATGCCTTTTTTTTTTTTCTGTAAAAGAATAATCTAAAAAACCAACTGTGTATTGGTACAGCCCTTTTGGAAAAGGGCATCACATGCAGACCCTTGTACACAATTACCCCACTTTGATATATAATTCAATAGAATCAGAGATACATATATGAAGATTTTTTTGTAGCATTATCTATTACATTTAAAAATAACTTGAATAAAAATGAGGAATTAAGTCAATAAATTAGAGACCTTTAAGATGATGAATGTGGTCATAAAATAATTATAAAGAATCTATAGAAACATGTATCTATGAGAATAGCCAATATTAAGTGAGTGCTTATTATATGTCAGTCTCTATTTTAAGTATTTTATAAATATTATTCCATTAGGTCCTCAAAGCATCCTCATGAGGTGGGTGATATTATACTCCATGTTATGCAGAGGAGGCACAGAAATATAAATAACTTGTCCAGGATCAAAGAGCTAGGCAGTAACAGGACAAGGATTTGAAGCCAAAGAGAATGGTACAGAATCCAAGTTCTTGCTGTGCTAGATACCATGCTATACTATGTACTTTTTGGTTTAAACTGTTCACACACACACATATACACGCGCGTGCATGCGCACACACACTCACATACACAGATAAGGATTGGAAGGTAATACAATATTTGAAATGATTGTTTTAGGATAGTGAGAATATGAATGCTTTCTACCATTTTTCGAAATTGCCTATAATATATTAAATGACTTTCAAACAGAAAGAAGAAAACAAAATTCAAAGAACTTGATGCCTAAGAGTAAAAAGCAAGTATAGTTTCATTCAAGAAAGACTGAAGTTATTGCACAGGATGTGGATTCTCAAATTCCATTTTGAGACATTACTTAAGCTACCTCTGTTAGCGCAGGTCAAATTTCCATTATTTGTGAGACCATGCAGAAATATTATTCCTAAAGCTGTGCATTCTATTCCTGTTATTAATTTTCAGACCAAGTAATATATGGTGCATTCTTATAATGTGTAATAATAATTCAGAGTAATCTGAATTATTCTATGTTCTCACCCCACCTTCTCCATCCCAAGGAATACTGTAAATAGATTTCTACCATTCAAATTTAAGACTACATCCATATACTCCAATGCTAAGCAATTCTGTCCATTGGGGGCTGGAGAGAACCAAATCCACATTATTTTCCAAAAGTGTATCATGTAGAAGTCTCAGTATTTGAGACAGCCCTCTCTCTACTAATGGAAAACCTGATGCCTTTTTATAACAAGAAAGTTGAAGATGTCTTAAATCACATGGATTTTGTTTTTATTTCAGATCAACAAACACTTTGTTAATAGACTCTAATTTGGGGATAATGTGTATTTATTAATTAGGATAGATTAGTTTATGTTGCGGTAACAAATTAACCTCAAAATCCCAGTGGCTTGGACTTCCACTTCTGGCCGAGATAGAGCCACAGGGACCAGATTTATCATCTCCCACCCCACCTGAAAAACAAACAAAAGAACTGGACAAATGGTATAAAACAATGGTTTTCAAGATACTGGACATCAGACAATTAAAGACAATGATCCCTGAGAAATGGGAGACAAATGAGATGAGCCCTGCTATTCTCCCCAGCTTACTGCCTTGAGAGGGCTTCCAGGCCATGTCAGGGAGGTAGAACCCAGTGGACTCTCTGAGTCGAGACGCAGGTGAGAGTATGGGGATGCCAAGTTGACTAGAGGTTGAAGAACAGAACACTAGAGAGGAAATAGCTGCATGACAGAGAATGCTGCAGATCTCCAAAAGGTCACCCTCAAGAATCCAGCAGAATACTGATCAGCACACGCATGTGAAGAAGCTGCCTTACATTGGGGGTTTGAATGATTTTTTTAATAATTCAAAAGTAATAGAGGGAACAGGACCTGGTGCTCACAGAGGGACTGGAATGGTGCCTGTTACACTGGCTAGACTGGGGAACCTCTGATTCATGGGCCTTGAGTGTAGCACACAGAAGGGTCCTGCCTCGGTAACGGGGAATGATTATCTCTAAATGAACACTGCTCTGGCTTCACCTAACAAAACTTTCATGCTGAACTGAAAGGATTAAAGTTTCCAGGTGAGTTAACTGTGTCCTAGCACAAAGCTCCAAAATAATGAAAGGAATACAAAAATATGCAGACTCCAACAAGGTAAAATTCACAATCTCTGGCATTTAATCAAAATTATCAGACATTAAAAGAAGCAGGAAAATATGATCCATACAGAGGAGCAAATCAGTCATTTGAAACCAAATTAGAATTGACACAGATATTAGGATTAGCAGACAAGGAGTTATTATAATTAAAAGAGTTATTAAAAGTCATTAAAAGAGTTATTATAATTGCATTCCCTATACTCAAAAGTTTAAGCAGAGATATGAAATATAAAAATGACCAAAATCTAACATCTAGAAATGAAAGCTACAATTTCTGAGATGACAAATATACTGCACAGGATTAATGGCAGAGCAGGCATTGCAGAAGAAAAGATGAATAAACTCAGACATAGAAATAGAAACTGTCCACAGTGAATCTAATTGAGAAAAAAAAAAGAGTTTAAAAATGAACAGAGTATCAGTGAGCAGTGGAACAACTGCAAAGAGTAGATTATATATTGAATTGCTGCCCCTGAATGGGGGGAGGGAAAAAGCATTCAAAACAATGGCCAAAATTTTTCCAAATTTGATGAAAGCAATAAAGCCAAGATCCAAAAAGCATAAGTGCAAGAAACATGAATTAAACTACATTAAAACTACAGCATCAAATCGCACAAAACCAGATTTTGTTCAAAAACAGTTTCCTGAGAGAAAATCTTAAGCACCACCAGAGCATAATGTGGCATATACAGAGGAACAAAGATAAAAATGACAGGAAAATTCTCATTGGAAAAAAATACAAGTGAAAAGACAGGGAACAATAAGACAGAGGAGCTTTAAAATACTAAATGAAAAAAAAAATCTGCCAATCTAGAATTCTATTATCTAGAAAAAACTACGTTTCAGAGATGAAGGCAAAATAAAGACTTTATAGAAAATATTAAAGAAAGTACTTCAAAAGGAAGAAAAATGACAGCAGATGGAAATAAGGATCTATATATAGGAATGACATAGTAAATTGTATTCATATGGGCAAATATACAAGTTTTTTTCTTACGTAATTTTTTTTGATAAGATAATTGACTGAAAAATAATAGCAATGTAGCATAGGGTTTATAACATGTAAAACACATGACAACAATAATATATGATAACAATAAAGACGCTGAGAAGAGAGGAATGGAAGTATACTATTATAAAGTTCTTATCTTATTTGTGAAGTGGTATAATAAATATCATTTCAAGGCAGACTGTGATGTATAAAAATGTATACTATAAACTCCAAAGCAACCACTTAAATAATAACAAAACACAAAGAGTTATAGCTGGTAAGCTAACCAAGGAGATGAGGTGGAATAAAAAACAACAACACTCACTACAAAGGAAGATACAAAAATATGTAAAAAGGAACAAAGAAAAGATAGGCAAATGATAGAGTTAAATCAAATCATCAAAATAACATGAAATGCAAATGCTTTAAATGCCCCACTTAAAAGACAAAGATTGTCATACTGGATTTAAAACAAAAAAAGCAAGATCCAGCAAATAATGTCTCCAAAAAACTCATTTAAAATGTAAACACACAAATCAGTTAAAAGAAAAAGGATAGAAAAAGACATATCATGCTGATACTAAGCAAATGGAAGCTGGAGTGACTATACTTGTATTAATATCTAACAATGTAAATTTCAGTATAAACAATACTATCAGAGATAATGAAGATCATCTCATAATTATTCCTGGGTCAATACATCAGAGGGACATAATAATCCTAAATGTTTATATACCTAACAACAGAGCTTCAAAATACATAAAACAAAATCTGAATTGAAAAGAGAGAGACAGATTCACAATTATAGTCAGAGGTTTCAGTACCTCTCTCAATAACTGATAGAAAAAGTAGACAAAAAAAATCAGTAAGGTGATAGATGACTGGAAGAATGCTACCGTGTTGCCCCGAAAAAAAGACGTAGCCGGACCATCAGCTCTAATGCGTCTTTTGGAGAAAAAATTAATATAAGACTCAATATTATTATATTATATTATATTATATTATATTATATTATATTATATTATATTATATTAGACCTGGTCTTATATTAAAATAAGACCGAGTCTTATATTAATTTTTGCTCCAAAAGATGCATTAGAGCTGATGGTCTGGCTAGGTCTTATTTTTGGGGAAACACGGTATGAACCATCTCAACCTAGGTAAAATTTATGGAGTAGCCAACAACTGCAGAACGCACAGGGAATATTTAATCAAGACAGACCATATTCTGGGCCATCAAACAAGTCTTAATAAATCTGAAAGACTTCAAGTCATGCAAAGTATGTTCTCTAGCCAAAATATAATTAAATTAGAAATCAATAGTAAAGAAATCTCTGGAGTATCCTTGAAAACTTGGAAACTACATAATATATGTAACTCATGGTCAAAGAAAGAGAAAGAAATTAGAAAGTATTTTGAACTGAATAAAAATTAAGCACACTATGAAAATATGTGCCACTAAATCAATACTTAAGGGAAAATTTATTGCACTAACTAAACAATATTAGAAAAGAAGAAAGATCTCAAACCAATGATTTCAGTTTCTACCTCAGGAAACTAGAAAGGGAAGATGAAATTAAACTTACAGTAAGCAGACGAAAAGAAACAGTACATGAGAATACAAATCAACTAAATAGAAAATATAAAACGAGTAGAAAAATCAATGAAAACAAAAGCTTATTTATAGAGGATGTCAAAAAAATCAATTAACCTCTAGCTAGACTTAACAGTAAAGAGAGAAGAAAACAAAAATTAACCATTCTTAGGAGGGAGGGTGGGACATCACCACTGATTCTACAGATATTAAGTGATAAAGAGAATACTATTAAAAATTTCATGCCAATAAATCAGATAATTTAGATGAAATGAACAAATTTCTTGAAAGATGCAAATTACAAAAAAAAAAAAATTCCCAGTGACAACACAGCCAAGATTTCCTTCTTATCCATGCTATACAGGGTTCAACAATTAAGTTCACAAACTTGTTGCAGTGATGTTGCTAACCTTTTTTTGATATCAGAGGGATTATTCATAATGAATTGTACCAACTGGACAGTTAACCAAGTTTACTATTTGGAAATGCTGAAAAGCCTGCGTGAAAAAGTTAGACGACCTGAACTTTTCACCAACAATTCATGGCTCTTGCATCACGGCAATGCACCAGCTCACACATCACTGTCTGTGAGGGAGTTTTTAGCCAGTAAACAAATACCTATATTGGAACACTCTCCCTATTCACCAGATCTGGCCCCCGATGACTTCTTTCTTCATCCAAAGATAAAGGAAATGTTGAAAGGAAGACATTTTGATGACATTCAGGACATCAAAGGTAATATGAAGAGATCTGATGGCCATCACAGAAAAAGAGTTCCAAAATTGCTTTGAAGGGTGGACTAAGTGCTGGCATCAGTGCATAACTTCTCAAGGGGAGTACTTCGAAGGTGATTGTAGTGATATTCAGCAATGAGGTATGTAGCAATTTTTCTAGGATGAGTTCACGAACTTAATTGTCAGACCTTTGTATGTCTTTTGTAGATTAATAGGGACTTTGCTCCACTCACTCACTCAGGCACTCAGGCTTTGTAAGCTCTAAGATTTGAAAGCTTCAGTAACGTACTAAGGACACCAGATCTGCTGCAGCAAAGCAAGAATAAGACTGGAAAATCACATACGGGTTTCCATTGTTTCAGCCCAGAAGACATACACACATCCCTTTTGGGATTTAATTGGCCAAAACTACTCACATAGATCTTGATTATTATGGGGTGGAAATTGCATGGTTAGCATATATTTCTCTGCCATAGACTGACAATAGTATATACAATGTTACTACTAGAAAAACTTCTTGTTTTCTTTGGAAAAAAAGATGTAGACTGAAAATTCTAATTATCTGTAATTTTTGATATCTACATCTAATTTTTGATACTTACAACAGTGCTTTTTAAAGTAGTTTCATCTTGGGAATGAATGGTTTAATCCTACCACAGTATGTCAACACCATATATCCCACATTCTGTTTAGTAGTTTATTTGATTGTTTGAGAGCTGCAATAACTTCACAATAATTAGCGCAATATATTGCACCCAATTCTAAAGTTTCGTTTGAAATGACTTTTTTTATCCTATGCAGTATGTCATTGCCGTGTTGGAAAGTATTGTGAAGATTTTAAAAATAGCACACAAGAGTGGATCTCTTTTGCAAAGAACCACCTTCTGGGGTATGACTGTACAACATTGAGAACTGTCATTATACATCTCCGTTTCTAATAGAGTTTCTGCCAGTCATTAGTTGGAAAATACCTGGCCTTCAGTACTGATGAGGTTTCTCCTGAGCTGCACCTACTCATTATTCCTCTTAGCATTTTGTGTCTTTTTGATGGGGTACTAATGAGAAAATGTTGTTAAATAAAAAATGTCCCTCAGTGTAATTTTCCCACAGTCTCTCTGCTTCAATAAGCAAATTTGAAGGCCCTGAACATGTGCTAAATTAGGTTGAATTTTAATTGAAACTCAGAATATATTTGAAGATAAATAATTTTTCATGAAGTCCAGTTACAAAGGCAAGATATCATTTGTAGGTATGCAGGCTTATATTTTATAGCTCTGTTGTTCTAGAAGTCTTAAAACCAAACTTGTATGTTTTAAAGGATCTGGAGAAAGAAGTATTTCCACATCACGCTCCTTATAAAGGTCTCAGAATAACCCAAAGTAACAGACAGAATGAGTCCCTTATTTTAATAGGAGCTTAATGATTTTAAGTAATGATGAAAGAAATACAAAGGGAAGTGGCCTGCTATCTGTAAACCATGGTGTGGATGTTAGTAATAATACTTATTTAATAAGTGAAATCTATTATGTCATAGAAAGATCAAGAAGCCATTGTGAAATAAGTGCATTTTGTGGAATAAAATACGGAAGAAATATAACTATATATAACATGATTCAGAATGAATGATGATATTGCATTTTGGTTTATAGACTTTTTAATATCTAGCATTTAGCAATGAAAAACATTTGGCTCTGTGTACACAAAGAAATGTTAAAAAAAAATCAGTGGGTTATATTTGTAAATATGCTGTCTGCTACCCTGTTGCCTATTGAACTGTTTTCCTGAATATTTCTCTTTTCAGACCACAGCTTTAGTACCAAATGGAAATGGCCTCAAACAGCATCTTTTTCGATATGTTTGAGATGACAGGAAGGTGGAGAGAAGAAGATGTTTTGGAAAACTGAAAGAGGGAAGAAAAAACACTTCTATAAATACAAATTAGAGTCTAAGACCTAATCCGGAAAACTACTATAAGAAAACCCAAAGGGTCAAGCAGAGAAAAGAAAATGATGTGTGTTACAGTAAAGTATGTACTCAACCAGTTCATGCCGAATAATGGGCTGTGTAGACTTCACTGATGTCTGCAGTTCTTGTTCTAATCTCCGGTGATTTGATTTATTTCTTTGTTAGATTCCCTTTATTGATTAGCTTGCAAGTTCCTATCAGTAAAAGACAAATACAGTTTCTGACACATTGCATAAACTTTATAACAATTCAGAGCTGTTTTTTTTTAATGGTTTGAATTGAGTTTCGTATTGGTAACACTTCTTGTTTCGTATAACTTCACTGGATATTGAGGAAAACAGAAGCAAAACAAAGACAGAACTACACATTAAATTGAGACAAAATAAAAGAAACTAGGGCTACTGATCATCTGTTCAGCCCCTAAACTTCAGGATTTCCGGAGTACAGAGGGAACATGTTTTGTTTTCACATGGATTTTCCTGCTGAATGCTCCTACTAGTGACCTGCTTTTGGTGACAAAAATTCAAATTTTCAGGCTCTACCTATTGAATCAAAAAACCTGACGGTGGCACCTAGCAATTTGTGTTTTACAAGATTTCCAGGTGATTCCAGGACACTCGGGTTTGAGTCTCAAACTCTAGATTTGAGAAGCACTGCTCTGAGAGTGCTCTGGTGCCAACCAGATCACACTGCCTCAAAGCACGCCAGTCGGCTCTACTCAAGAATGCACATCAAGCTTCCAACATGCACGTTAAACACCTGACATGTAAGAGAGAGCACAAGATATTTGAGGAGAACCTTAAAGAGGGAATACAGAAACTAAAAGAAACAGAAAAAAAGACATAGAGAAATGTGTGATATTGAAGAGAGCAGAAGAAACTTCAAAAATTATAAAGGATATCTTCAGAAAGTTAAGAAAAGACATTGAATTCATGAAACCAGATAAAATGATTTAAAAAAGGAACAACAGGAAAACAAGAAACAACTCTTTGGAAATTGAAAGCAAGATTGCTGAAATTTAAAAAAGAAAAAACTCTCTGGAAGAGTTATTTGTGATGGTCGTCCAAACTGAAATGACCCACTGTGTACCCAGCACAAAAACGAAAAAATACCTGCACTGATTCAGAACGTGACATTTTGGAACAATAAAGCTTTAAGAGCAGTGAAGGAAAGTTACATATAAAATCTGGGGAATCAAAATGGCATCTGGTAAATGCAGCAGTCACATTGTAGAACCTAGGAGACAATGGAAAAATGCCTCTAAATTCAGAAAGAAGTTTCTAACTAGTGTCCAGCCGAACTATTTTTAAGGTGCAAGGGTAGAATGAAAACATTTTCACACATACAAGATTTCTGATATTTACCTCCCAGGCTCTCTTACTCAGAATGGACTCTATGTACACAAGAAGACATGACGGATTTGGGAAATAAGGCCAAAATCACAGGATATAGAAGAAGGGGGATCAAATCCAACCAAAGGTGATGATATTTGCAGCAGACTTAGAGAGTAATCACTTGACTGTCTCAGGAGAACAAAAGGTTCCAGAAGCAACATTTCTAGGAAGGAAAAATGAACTTAACCAATTAAAGCATTTTGACCTGTGGGAAATAATACTAAATTTGGGAGAATGAGCAATATTAACAAAGAAAAGCAAGTAATTTTCTCAAATTACAAATTTGAGGAAAAATCTGAACAGGAGAGATATGTAAGCATGGCTCAGTTCCAAAGTTTTTTTTATAATTAATTATTAATATTTAATTAAATATTAAATATTTAATTATTAAGTATATAACTAAATAATTAATACTATAATTAATATTTATAGCCATATTAATGTAAGCACTGACTTACGTTAATAACTGATTTCATAAAAATGATGATATAACCATAAAAAGAGGATGTGGGGAGTGAAGCATGTAACAGAGGTGGTGTCAGTGGGCTAAATCCTCATATTCCATAATAGGACATCAATAGATAGTACAAAACTAGTAAGTCAATCATGAAACAACAGAATAGTCATGCATGGATTCAGTGAAAAGGCTGGATGAGACTGGACTCTATTTAAATGCAGAACTGAAAAACTACTGAGAAAATAATGGTTATGTTAAAAACAGTTACATTAATATATTAACTAGCAAAGGTCAGGAGGTGGGAAAAAGGGAGCTATGAGGAAATGAAATGTGCTAATTTCAAAGTGTTTCATAAAAGGAAAAAAATAAGGGTGGACTTAGAAAGGGTAAAAGCATTTAAAAAACTTCAATTCCTTAGGTTTTGCATAATTTTTTCTCTTATTCATAGAAATTCTAGAAATGAATATCTCTTATGTTTGTTGAACTTTGTGTAAAGTTCAGCAAAACTTAAGCTCCAAAATTTCTTTTGCATTTTTAAATTAAAAATAAAATCTAACCATTTGTAATAAAACATAATGCAATCACATTTTATTTTTCAATCTACCCACCTATTTTGTGTATATAAACATTCATCCATCCATCCATCCATCATGTCTGCATAGGTACATTGAGCAATATATAGACTGAGGTTCACCTACTGTTACTAATAATTGTTTTGAATGGTGAGACTTAAAATTATTTTTTAATCTTTTCTTTATAATTTTTGTATTGATTGGACCTTTAAAAAATAATAATGATATCAGTGTTAAAATGTCTTTAATTTTAAAATTGAAGGGATCTCTTTAATGAGTTTTAGTGCTTGAAAGTTGAATGTTATTTTCTTTTTATCATGTATCTATATTACAATCTCTCATATGCATTTAGCACTCTTATATTTAAACCACTTGTTCCACGTTGCTCATTTCCTCACTATTTTTCTCCATGTAAACATTATTGTTATACTTTTTATCCCTATGAGTCAGAAAATTGTGCAATTCTCTGTGTATTTCATGTTTGAAACGGACATGAACAAAATGGTCAGATTTTTGCCATGGATTTTTTTTTTTTACTACAGTTAATTATCTTGCAGAAATACATAAATATATTTCTTGGGACTTTAAGAAAGATATTATGGAAGATCAAATTTTGGTTCATATCTGAAGTTTTCTGGTTTCCTTGGAAACTTTAAAACAGTTACACAGATATACATCAAGGAAGGGAAGCTTTTCACCTACATTTAAGTATTGATATCGAAGAAGATAAGCACTACCTCCACCAACAATAATGACAGAATAACTTGACAATAGTTGTAGCTGGTGCTATAATCAAAACACTATTTAAACTATTTAACAACTTGGGCAGGGGTGTCAGTTGGAATCAGCCAATCAGAGCAGAAGCTGCCGGAGTTGGAGGGCACTTAAGGGATAGTATTAACCTTGTAGTTGCTGAACTGTGGGGAGATGGAGAAGGGTCCACAGTGCAGCTGGGTCACGGGGGATGATGGTGGGCATTCAGGAGGCTTAGGGCAGCAGCTATATAGCTATCAGTGTAGAAATTGTTCTAGTAGTTTACCCACTACCAGTGGTTAACTATAACTGGTTCTATAGCCAAATATGAAGACCAACCTTGGTTTTAGATTCTTATATTTATAGAGTTAGAGTTTACATACAAATTCAATCCTAAAGAACAAAGCCAAAGTTAAAGACATGCTTTAAAGAGCTCTAGTAAGTCAGTGCTTGAAATCTCACCATTATTTATCAATAACTTTAGGTTAAGCGTTACCATCTCCCTTTAAAAAATGAAAATACAGTCATAAAGTAGTAACATTCTGGATAGAAAACAAGAAAAAAGTTGGTCCCAACATTTTATCTCATTTTAGCAGCAGGCAAATGGCTAACTCTTCAATCATACCTTGTTCAAGAACCAAAATCCATTTTCTCATTCATGCTTCTTTCTATATTTTGTTCGGTCAGGAGCCAAACACATTCACTGTAATAAAAACAAACTTTGAGAGCTAGAAGAGTTCTATGTGTTCAAAGATAAAACCACCTTTTGATGACCTGTGCCAAATAAGTACAGACCCTGATGTTAAAAATCCAACACTATTGACGTTTTGGGCTGGTTATTTCTTAGTTGTGGGGGCCATCCTGTGCGTTGTAGAATGTTTATCAGCATTTCTGTCTCTACCCTCCAGACGCTTGTCATCCCTCTTGTCCTGACAATCAAAAGTGTCTCCAGACATTGCTGAATATCCCTGGGGAGCAAAACTGCCCCTGGTTGAGAACGCTACAATCATCTAAGAAACATATTTGATTTTGAAAAGCATAATGTTTTTATTTCTTGCAGATTTTCCTTTTTAATTGTGATTAATGTAGGCTAATATTAACATTGATTTTTATTTGCTGAACACAAATTATTGGTGAACAAGGAAGTTGGCCAATAGATGTAAAATTATCAGCCAGAAACTAGTCCGGGATTCAATGGTTAAAACGATAATTGAGTCTGGCCTCTCATGAAACTTAAGTTTCTATGGCTGCTGCATGCAAATATTCCGGTAAAATGCGGAAATTCTCAATATGTTCTAGCCAAACTTTGACTCTTATGTTTCACTGTACCTACACCAATTCTAAAATAACATTCCAGAAATGTAGTTCTTTTTGGTCATGCCACTAAGGGTACGACTGGTGGTTAAGATTTTTAAAAATCCAATTAATTGTATGCTTGCTTCTCTTGTAAGTTCCAGGCTGTACTCACCCCGGAAATATATGAGGTTTCCTGAGTGCTCCAAGCTCTTTCTCATCTCCATATTATGGTGCACTGTGTCCCTTTCAGGAACTTACCTTCCAGTTCTCCTCCCTTACCTCAACTAGTCATCCATCACAGTTGTCTTTATAGTCTCCTCTCCTCTGGGAGGCCTTCATCAGCTCCAAGCCTGGGTTAAGCTTCTCCACTTAAACTTCTTTAAAACTCTCCTTATTCCATCCTGGCTTTTATGCTGGGTTGTAATTCTTTGCTTTTTGAAGTTTTAGGATGTAGCTTGTTGACCATCATATACTCTGTGAGTAAGGTATAGGGTGCTTAATGTATAGTTACTGAATAAGCAAATGAATGACTAATCCACTTGGAAATGTTTCCTGTTGTTGAAAGTAAACTGATAACTTAAGACGGTTAACCATAGAGATGGGAGGACTATGCGTGGAGCTGGGCCCCTTGTTAACTCTCTAGTCTTGACTTCCTGTTGAACTCTATGGTAACCTCCGTGGGAGGGATGCGAATACAGAGGGGAGCCAAGTTAGGCTCCTCCCTTCTTCCCACGCGGGTGGCGGGTGGGCAAGACCAGCCAGTTGTGTGCACACACTCCTTGGTACTGTGCCCCGCCCCGCCCCCCCCTTCCCCCCCAGGAAATAAACCGTTTTCTTTTGGTAGATTATCTGGAGAATTATTTGGCCAGTTGACACTGTTATAGATTCTAACCATATATAACCCATCCTGGCTGAGGCAGAGGTTTATCCCAATATCAAGATACCCCTTTGTTGTTTCCTAATATCTGTATTCCCCGTCTTCTTGATTTCCATTGATTTCTCAATTCCTGACAGTTTGCTTAGCTACTGATCTTGTCTTGCTTTTGGTATATCCTTTTTACTTTGTGAAGTTGACTTTGATAACCACACTCCACTCCCAACCATCTCTCTCTTTCTAAGCACCCATGTATCACTGCTGTACCCACCTAGGCCTTTTTCTAACTGTTCTACTATATTCATTCTTTAGTTAAACTATTAAGAATTTGCCACTGTGCTTAGCATTCTGTATATGAAGATAAACAGGGAAACTCCTGCTCTTTGAAAGTGCATAGTGAGCCATACACTTCTTCAACTTTACACAGACATCCTGGGTCATTTGTACACAAGAGAGGTACCAGAAGGGATGAGTCTTATTTTTGAGCTGGGTCTCCTCTATTCTCTGATCTCATGTTTTCCCCCTTTCAGTCATCATTCAGCTCTCAGATGCCTTGTCTGTCTTGTCCTTCAAGGTTGGCAATGCCATTTGGGGAATTTTACAGGACACATCACTCTCCAATTTCTTATGTTTTTTACTTTGATAAAGCACTTCCTGACACTGCTATCCCATTTTACACACTTCACTCAGCTTGTTGCTGGAGCCCCCACAACCTTGAAAAGCCCTTATTAGGTACAGTTCAGCACATAGAAAA
This sequence comes from Rhinolophus sinicus, assembly GCF_036562045.2. NCBI lineage: Eukaryota > Metazoa > Chordata > Mammalia > Chiroptera > Rhinolophidae > Rhinolophus > Rhinolophus sinicus. The sequence goes on from NC_133755.1 coordinate 94,318,090, forward strand.
TGAATGCTTTCCAGGATGTATTTCAAGAACAGGATCAAATGCACAATTTTTTTCCCAGAGAAAAAAAAAAGACTTCCTCAGAGCCTTTTCACCCCTCTGCTCCCAGATGGGAAGTGAATAGCTGCAAATCGGCTCACATCTCAATACATCTTGTGGCATTTACATTATAAAAATAGATAATCACAAATTAATGATTTAAATAATACATCTCAATTAAAATGGGTAAAGAATATGAATTATAATTTACAAAAGAAGAAATTTATACTGTCAATAAGGAGATTTAAAAAGTTCAGCCCCTGATCCAGCAGTTCCACTTCTGGGTATTTATCCAAAGAAAATGAAAACACTACCCCAAAGAGATATATGCACTCCATGTTCACTGAAGTATTATTTACAATAGCCAAGATACGGAAACTACCTACGTGGTCCACTGAGGGATGAATGAATGGATAAAAAAATGTAGTACAGATATGTACAATGGAATATTATTCAACCATAAAAAAGAATGAAATCTTGCCATTTGAGACAACAGGGATGGACCTTGAAGAATTATGCAAAGTGAAATGAAATAAGGCAGAGAGATAAAGACAAATATTCTATGATCTCACTTATATGTGGAGTTAAAAAACAACACATAAACAAATAAACATAACCAAAAGACAAACAAAAAAAACAACAAAAAATACCCAAGCTCATAGATACAGAGGACAGATCTGTGGTTGCCAGAGGCAGGGGTTATAGACGGGTGGGATAATAGGTGAAGAGAGTCAAAAGGTACAAAGTTCTAGTTATAAAATAAATAAGTCACGGGATGTAATGTAACACATAGCAACTATAGTTAACAATACTGTATTGCATATTTTAAGGTTGCTCAGATAATAAATCTTAGAAGTTCTCATCACAAGAAAAAAAAATTCTGTAGCCATATATGGTGATGGATGTTAAGTAGACTTATTGTGGTTATCATTTCTCAATATATATATAAGTATCAAATCATTATGCTGTACACCTGAAACTAATAAAATGTTGTATGTAAATTATGCCATAATTTTTTGAAAAAGTTCAATCTAAATATTAAGGATATACAAATCATCATGAAAATGTAATAGCATTTCTTGTTTTTCACATTCTCATCAGTTATAAAGATGAAATTATCTAGAATTGGTGAGAGTTTGAGGAAACAGACACTGTCATGCGCTGCTGAGAAGATAAATTAACATCACTTTGTTAAAAAGTAATTTGACAATGTTATTAAAAGTGCATATATCCTTTAACTTAGCAATTTCACGTTTAGGAATTTATCATAAGGAAATAATTAGAGAGGTGAATAAAATTGTATGTCTAATGATGGTCACAATAGCATTTTAATAACTGAAATACTAGTGATAACAATGAAGATAATAATAACATTTATTGAGTGCTTACTGTATGTCAGGCACTGTTCTCAACTCTATGAAGTACATATTATTATTAGCTCCATTTTACCAATAAAGAAACTAAGTTATCAAGATGTTAAGTAAGTGCCAAAGCCTCCCAGATACTAAATGAGAAAACAAGATTCCAACCCAGTCAATCCAATTCTAGATTATGTTCACAATCACTAAGTAATGGAGGGCTGGCAGCATCACCACACATCCACAGGATGGGATGTTATACAGGCTTCTAAAAAATTGTAAATACTCAATTTCATTGGAAAATATCCACAGTACATTTTTGACTGAATAAAACAGTTTAGAAAAGCAAGTTTTACAGACTGATATCAGCTTCAGTAAGATTTGGGTATATCTTCTGTGGTAGGCAGACTTTTAAGGTGACTCCCAGTGAGCCCCACCTCCTGCTATTTACAGCCTTTTGTAATCCATCACCCTTGAGAGTGAGCTATACTGAGTGATTTGCTTTTTAATAAAAAAAGTAGAGCAAAAGTGATGGAATGTCACTTCTGCTATTAGTTACAAAAGGCTGTGACTCCCATCTTGCTCATAGACTCTCTTGTGCGCTTCCAAGAAGCACGCTGTTGTTCTGAAGAATTCCATGTGACAAGGTATATTACAATTTTTATTTAGCCATGGAAAAATCTGGGCTCAATGAAAAACTGGGCTAGACTCAGAGGAAGGAGGAGTACAAACTGGGGAAAGAATTATCAGTAACTTAAGATATGCAGATAACACGATCTTACTGGCAGAAAGCAATGGTTTGAAAGGACTTAAGATAAAAATGAAAAAGTGCCAAAGCAGGACTGCATTTGAAGATTCAGAAGACAAAAATCATGACTACAGATGAAATATACAATTTTAACGTAGACAATGAAGACATTGACATTTTTAAAGATTTTGCCTAACTTGATTCAGTCATCAATTCAAATGGAGACTGCAGCCAAGAAATCAAGAGAAGGCTGAGACTTGGAAGAGCAGCAATGAAAGAATTAGGAAAGATCACCAAGAGCAAACATGTATCTTTAGAAACCAAGGCTAATACCACATCCTTGTATTCCCAATTAACTATGTACAGATGCAAAAGTCGGACAGTGTAAAATGATGACAAGAAAGTAAAAAAACAAACTGATTCATTTGAAATAGAGTATCGGAGGAGAGCTCAACAGATACCGTGAACTGCCATAAAATATGAAAAAGTCGGTCCTAGAGCAGACATCGCTGGAGGCAAAAATCACAAAACCAAAGTTGTCCTACTTCAGGCAGATCAGGAGAAGGCAGGGCTCTTTGGAAAAGACAATAATGCTGGGGAAAATGAAAGGCAGCAGGAAAAGAGGAGGACCAAATATGAGATGAACTGACTCCACAAAAGCCATAGGCATGAGTCTACAGGAAATGAGCAGGGCAGTTGAGAACAGGACATAGACATGAGTGATTCACAAGGTCCCCAGGAGTTGGAGCTGACTCCATAGCATGTAACACACATGAGATAATTTGCTATGTGTTGTGCTTGTATAGTTCCATTCAATATTTCTTCATATTCATTTCTTCGTTCTCTGTATTGTTAATCCCCCTTGTTTTCATTCTTAACACTCTTTTCTCCATAACTGCTCGTCTTACTTAAAAATTTAAAAATCCCCTCTATCCTTCAATGAATGTTCAAAGAAATGAGAGTTGATTATATGAAGGATTATTTTAAAAATTACGTTTTAAATAATAAATATGCTTGTTTAATATCAATGACAATTACTGAATGATTTTGGTAACTTAATGAAAGTGTTATCACATTTTTTTATTTAAATAAGTTCTTCAAAATAAATTACGAAACTTCACGTGGAATTCTGTATATAATTATAAAGTTTCTAAATAATTATTCTAAGTAAAAATACTAAAAAGTTATAAAATATTAAAATAGGTCTCTTTAAAAATTTTGTTTCAACACTAAGCACTACCTGTATATCACCCAACCTAAAAGGCAAGAGGTACACACAGTTCTTTCCTCCTCCTCAGTTTTGTTACTAGATAAATATTTTACGTTTTTAAGATTTATAATAGGTTCATTCTATTCTCTATCGGTAATTCTCAGAATTGGTAATTTTGGTTCTATATTTAAATAGTCTTATCATGGTTTCTCAATTCTGAGTTTTAATTTAGGTTATTTTTTAAACGACATTTTAGAAAGGAGTTTCTTTTTCAAGAAGGGGTCATGTTTGCTGTATTCCCTGAGCTATTACACATAAGAAATCATCTATCTTTAATATTCATGCTTGAAAGTCAATTGGAGTAATTATGAATATTTTATTTTTGTTCCATATTTCTACATTTTCGTCAGAATTACAGCTTATCATTATGTTGATTCTTTTGTCTCCATCTTAATCATCTCTCTAATTGCTTTCCTATTTTTGTTCTTTTTTATTTCATTTTGTGTGATTTCCTAAGTCTGTGCTCTATGTTTCTGAATGTGTTTTCACTCTTGCTTATTTTATATTTTGTTGCTTTCAAAGTAGCTCATCTCTCTAATAATGGTTTTATTTTTCCCTTTCATTGTTTTCTCTAAGCTCTGCCAGATTGGTTTTCCTCTTTTTGCTGTCTCTTCAGATTTTCCATTTTCTTTTGTGTCTATTTTTCACATTTTTGTAATCCTGAGAGAGGTCATAGTATTTGTATTTTCTATGGAACATGCTTTGAGGTTTCTCTATTATCTAGGATAAATTACTCTTGTGGTAGAATTCATCATCTGCATCTCACTTATATTCTTTTCTCCTTCACTTTGTGTGCTGGCACCTCTCCAGTTATAGAATAGAGGCAATTTTATCTGGAGCAGCTGTTGCTGAACCCTGAGGAGGTGGTAGCAGAAGTGAGGTGGACTTGCCTTCAAGTTTCAGTTTGGACTGGCCATCTTAGAATCTCCCTAACTAAATTCTCTGTGTCCTCTATTGGTCACATCTCCATTTAGCTTTCAGCATTTAGCAGGTCAGAATGGCTTGTGGAGACCATCCTGAAATGATAGATTCCCTAGATTAGGGAGAGACCACATGGCTCCCCTCCTGCTCTCACACAGGCTTACCTTCATTAATGAAGACTACTCTTTCCTTAGCTCCATTTTCCTAACATTTTACACTAGATTAAGTTCTTATGGGGCATTCCTCTGACTCTCCCAAGGCTTGCCTCAGGTTCTACATCTCATTTCACTATTAGAAGGATGGTTTGAACTCTTCTCAGAATTGTGACATTTAACTGTCATGGAATCTGGAGCTTGCCACAAGGATAAGGAGGTGAACACATGTTGATTTTTTTCATCTTCTCTCATCTTTATCCAATATAGTAGATACTCTTCACAATTTATAGCGTGGGGTTGTGACTCTTAGGTTGCTTTCAGTGGTTTGTAAAGGAGGGAAGCTATTAAAAAGTCGTGACGGAAGTTTCCAAAGATGGCAGAATAGTAAACACTATGCATGCCATCTCCCAGGATCACATAAAATTACAACTAAATTATAGAGCAATCAACCTCAAGAATCATCTGAAGACTAGCTGAACAGAACCCCTATAACTAAGGATATAAAGAAGAGGCCACATTAAAATTGGTAGGAGGGGTGGAAACATGAAATGGGCTGACCCCAAATCCACAAGTAGTGGTTGAACATCAGAAGGAACACCTTGGCAGCAGAAGTGCCCCCTGGAGAATGAGGTTCCTATGAGCTGGTTTTTGAAAAGATAAACAAAATTGACAAACCTTTAACCAGACTCATCAAGAAAAAAAGAGAGAAGACCCAAATAAATAAAATCAGAAATGAAAGAGGAGGAGTGACAACAGAAACCACAGAAATACAAGAAAAGCTTAAGAAAATACTATGAGTAACTATATGCCAAAATATGGACAATCTGGAACAAATGGATAAATTCCTAGAAGTATACAATCTTCCAAGGCTGAATCAAGAAGAAAGAGAAAATCTGAACAGATTGATTACTACTAACAAAATCAAATTAGTAATCAACAAGCTCCCAAGAAGCAAAAGTCCTGGACCAGATGGCTTCACAGGTGAATTTTACCAAACATTCAAAAAAGAATTAACACCTATTCTTCTCAAACTCTTCCAAAATATTCAAGAGGAGGGAAGGCTTCCAAGCGCATTTTATGAGGCCAGCATTACCCTGATTCCAAAACCAGACAAAAACATTACAAAGAACCAAAATTTTAGGCCGATATCCCTAATGAACATAGATGCCAAAATCCTCAGCAAAATACTAGCAAACTGAATTCAGCAATACATTAATGAATCCCCCATGACCATGTGGGATTAATTCTTGGTATACAAAGTTGACTCAGTATCCATAAATCAATTAACATGATACTTCACACAAACAAAATGAAAAATAAAAATAATATGGTCATATCAATAGATGCAGGAAAAGCATTTGACAAAATTTTGCATTCATTTATGACAAAAGCTCTCAGCAAAGTGGGACTAGAGGATACATATCTCATAATAAAGGCCAAATATGACAAACTCACAGATAATATCATACTGAATGGGGAAACTTTTAAAAGTTTAAAAATAATTGCTAAAACCGCAATTACTTTTGCACCAACCTAAGCATTCTCCTTAAGATCAGGAAAATGACCAGGATGCCCACTTTCACAACTTTTATTCAACATAGTACTGAAAGTTCTACTCACAGCAATCAGACAAGAAAAAAAAAAAAAAAAAGACATCCAAACTGGAAAGGAAGAGAGGTAAAACTGCCCTTATTTGCAGATAACACGATACTATACAGACAGAACTCCAAAGATCCCACCAAAGAACAATTAAAACTGATAAATGAATTCACTGCAGTAGCAGGATACAAAGTTAATATTCAGAAATTGGTTGCATTTTTATATACCAATAACAAACTATCAGAAAGAGAAATTAAGAAAACAATCCCATTTACAATGGCATCACATACATACATACATACATACATACATACATACATACATACATAAATAAATAAATAAATACAATGAAATACCTAGGAATAAATTTAACAAGGAAGTAAAAGGCCTGTATTCAGAAAATTATAAGACATTGAAGAGAGAAATTAAAGACGATACAAATGTCTTATTGATGGTTTACTTTGCTGTGAAAAAACTTTTTAGTTTGATGTAATCCCACATTTATTTTTTCTCTTACTTCCCTTACCCGAGGGGATATATCAGTAAAAATCTTACCCCGGGTAATGTCTGTAAAGTTTCTTCCTATATTTTTTTCTAGGAGTTTTATGGTTTCAGATCTTACATTTAAGTCTTTAATGCATTTTGAATTTATTCTTGTATATGGTGTAAGGAGGTGGTCCTGCTTCATTGTTTTGCATGTGTCTGTCCAGATTTCCCAGCAACATTTATTGAATATAATCAGAAACAATCTTAGAGACATAGAGGAAAAACTGAGGGTTGCTAGATGGGAGGGGGGATGAGGATAAGGGGGAGGGGGAGGGGATTAGAAACCACAGTCAGTAACCTCAAGATTGCCATGGGGTTACGAAAGTCAATTTGGGGAATGTAATCAATAATGTTGTTAGATTTTGTAGGGTAACGGATGGACACATGTCTTGTTAGGGAGACCACCTCAGGGATGATGTAGATGCCTGATCACTGCATTGTACACCTGAAGATGAAGCTGAACAATAATGAATGTCAACTACAATTTTATATATATATATATATATATATATATATATATATATATATATATAACTGTATATATATATACATATATAAATATAGATCTATATATATCTATATCTATATCTATATATATATTTACAAGAAGCGGAGTATAGCATTAGGAATAGAGAGTGGAAATGTAATGGTTGTGTGCAATGTCAGAGGGATAGTGGATGGGGGGAGGAGGGTTTTCACTGTGTGAGGGATATAAATGATAAATGTCTATTACATTGTTTTGTGCACCTGAAACTAATAAAAAAAGTTATAAAAATAAAATAAAAGTGAAAAATAAAGAAGATACAAATGAATGGAAACATATACCATGTTCATGGATAGGAAGAATTAATATTGTTAAAATGTCCATATTACCCAAAGCAATATATAGATTCAATGCAATCCCTAGCCAAATACCAATGGTATTTTTCATAAACTAGAACAAATAATCCTAAAATTTATGTGGAACCATTAAAGACCCCAAATAGCCACAGCAATTCTGAAACAGAAGAACAAAGCTGGAGGTATCATGCTATGCTACATATCAAATTATGCTACAAGTCTATAGTAATCTAAACAGTATGGTACAGGCATAAAAACAGACACATAGATCAGTGGAACAGAATAGAGAGCCCAGAAAAAATATCCATTCCTATAACATCATTTAATCTCTGACAAAGGAAGCAAGAATTTACATTGGGGTAAAGACAGTCTATTTAATAAATGGTACTGGGAAAACTGGACAGATACATGCAAAAAACGAAACTAGACCACCTTTTTATGCCATATACAAGAATAAACTCAAAATAAATGAAAGAGTCAATGTAAGACACCAAACCATAAAACTCCTAAAAGAAAATATAGGCTATAAACTCTCAGACATTACCCTTGGTAATATTTTTACTCATATATCCCCTTGGGCAAAGGAAACAAAAGAAAAAATAAACAAATGGGACTACATCAAATTAAAAAGTTTTTGCACAGCACAGGAAAGCTCCAACAAAACAAAGACAGCCTACTAAATGAGAGAAGATATTTGCCAATGATACATCTGATAAGGGGTTAATAGTCAAAATTTATTAAAAAACTCATACAACTCAACACCAAAAAACAAACAATCCAATTAAAACATGGGCAGAGGACCTGAATAGACATTTCTCCAAAGAGGACATACAGATGATCAATAGACATATGAAAAGATGCTCAATGTCACCAATCATCAGAGAAATGCAAATAAAGCCACAAAAAGATATTACCTCACACCTGTTGAAAAGGCCATCAATAAATCAACAAACAACAAGTGTTGGCAAGGATGTGGAGAAAAGAGAACCCTCATGCATTCATTGTTCATGGGATTTCAAATTGGTGAAGCCACTATGGCAAACAGTATGGAAGTTCCTCAAAATATTAAAAATATCACTACCTTATGACCTAATAATTCTACTCCTGGGTATTTATCCAAAGAAATACAAAACACTAATTTAAAAAGATATATGCACCCCTGTTTACTGCAGCACCATACACAATAGGTAAGATATAGAAACAACAAAAATGTCTATCAATAGACTTGATAAAGTTATTGTGGTACATATACACAATAGAATATCACTATGCCATAAAAAATAATGAAATCTTACTATTTGTAACAACATGGATGAACCTAGAAGGTATTATGCTAAGTGAAATAAGTCAAATTGAGAAAGACAAATACCATATGATCTCACTTATATGTGGAGTCGTAAGAACAGAATAAATGAACAAACAAAACAGAAATAGACTCATTAGATACAGAGTACAAACTGACAGTTCTGGATGGTAGAGGAGTTGGGGGGATGGGTGAGAAGGGTGTAGGGATTTATAAGTACAAATTGATAGTTACAGGAGAGTCATGGGGATATAAAGTATAGTATGGGGAATATAGTCAATAGTATAGTAAAAACTATAGTGTCAGATGGCTAGTAGATTTATTGGGGGATCACTTTATAAATTATATAAATGTCTAACCATTATGTGGTACAATTGAAACTAATATAGAATAATATTGAATATGAACTATAATTTAAAAAATAGTCACGGCGATGTGTAGCGCAGCATGGGGAATATAGTCAATAGTTCTAATAACTACGCAGTGTCGGGTAAGTAGTAGACTTGCTGGGGTTATTACTTTGTGAGTTATGTGAATGCCTGATCACTATGATGTTTTGTAAGCTGGAAAATAATTTTTAAAAATGTCTGTAGTAGCATCTCTAATGAGAAGCACTGCCTATCTATGAAGCTGGTATCAAGTTCCATCTCCCCTTGAATTTTCTTCAACAAATCAACTGCAATCTGATTACTCTTCTGTATGTCTCCTTCATTGTGCTTACTATTTTATCTTTGCAAAATACCTCAGATTATATCCTAAATCAGTCCTTATGTCTCAATATTTGTAAAAATTAGAACTTAATCTTTATAAATAAAGGGACCATTTTAGTCCGGCTTACCTGTTTTCCCCACTACCTAGCACAGTGCCTATCAGATAACAGGTGCTCAATAAGAATTTTGAATGAAATCATGAATTAACTCATGAATGTAGTATAACTTGACTTTCAAACTAGATTGTATTATTTTTGAAAGCATCCAATGCATACTACGATAAATAACTTTGAAAACTTTTCAAAAGGACTATAAAACAATATATATTGTGTACATGGCAAAGCAGAGAATAAATAAGCCCTTACTGCCTTGAGAATGGAATTGAATTAAAGAATTAACTAAGATAATTGAATTTAATTAAATGAATATAATTAAATATATTAAGTTAAATATAGAGGTACATTTGGAAGTATATGTATACAGATCACATGTTTCTGAAAGTCAGGATAAAATAAAAATGCAGACATCAAAAAGTAAAATAAATGACAAAACAAAGGCAAGGGAATTATGTCAGAGGTGAAATGAAGGAAGGAAAAGTTGTTTGAATATTAAAATTTGTGAAGTATTTTTTGTTTGTTTTTTTGCTGGTTTCTGCAACAGAAAATATAGTTTTAGCATATTAAAAGAATATGATTAAAGGAAGTTTGCATGATGCCTTTTAATGCCAATACTGAATTTATGCATAATTCAGAAAATGGTTTTAAATTTCAGAAGGGAAAGGTTTAGCTTTTTCAGTGGTTTAAATATTTAGTTTTCTTACAGTTTAGACAGACATCCTGAGACCAATTTAAAAGCACGACATTAAAACAGTTTTGAAAATATATATAGATTTTTTTCTATTTAGGAAGGCACACTTGACATTTCAAGATTTGAAGGGAAAATAACTGAGATTTCCAAGTTTATTTTTTTATAGTGCAACCATATGACAAAACTCAGTCTTTGTGTGTAATAGCATAAAATTTTAGTAAATGCCTAAAGTTCTTTTAAGATATTAAGGGAGAATGAAGAAGAGAGTAAATTACCATAAACTCAGTAAACTATGCTTTAAAGGCTTATGAAGTTCAAATTTAAAAAAACTCTAAATATTATGGTAATCTAGGCTAACCTGTTATTCAAATCTTAAAAACTGGTGAAAAAGGATAATTCTAGTTTGCATTTATGAAATACAATAAATCACAAATATCAAACCTTTGACTGTAAACCAAATGGCATTTTAATCCAGTTCCTATGTAAATTCATGATAGTACCACATACGTAATATTTACACAAAAAGAATGACATATTTCCTTCACCTTGTAATATGGTATATTCAAATAGAAGTGAGAGGTTCTATAGGAATAGTGACATAAATCATTAATAAATGTTTATTTTAAATATATTTTCATTAGTAATATTTGTATATAAATATATTTATAAATTGATTAATTATCACTGACTTCATAATTACTGAACAAACAAGTTTTCAGTTTCCTTGAAAACTACAAAAAAAAATTCAAGGATTCCCTTGAATTTAATACATGCCATATATTAAATTAAATCTTAACAATATTTTAAAGGTGATTGCTCTCAAAGTGATTCTTTTTAAAAGGAAAGCCTCTATGGCACATAAAGGTTCAGCACAGATGAATAGATATTTGAAAAATATCTAAGGTACATATATGGGTACAATTTCACAAGATATTTACTAAAGACTATGCATCAAAAGGAAAATAAATGGGAATAAATTACATGTATGATTTAATTAACAATTTAATTCACAGGTAATTTGTCATACTTGCACCTATGATCTAAAATAAAATAGGTGTGGGGTATAATTTAGGTTGGAGAAATTTCAAAGCAGGGAAAACAATTACTTAATTTATAATTTCAAATTTTCTTTGAGCTTGTGTCTAAAGACAAATTTTCATATTATTGTCTATTGCGTTAGGATTTTCTCTATGAATTTAATGTGAGTATGGTGTTAACTCAGTTCTCTGCAATGAAACTCATGATATGGGAATTTCGAATAGAATCGTGACCATTCCAATACATTTTCATTTACTTATGAGAACTGATTTTTGTTCATAAAACATAATGTAGCTCTTCATGTGATTCCTTTGAGTTATTCTCAGAACCTAACTTATTGACTCCTGCCTACCTTATGCATAGCTCCCATTCTTCCTGCTCCTTTAAGCTGACATGGTTGAATAATAATTATCACGCTGATAGGACTGGTTCTTTATGCCAGAAATATGTATTGGAAAAGGCCACACAGCACAAAATGAAGACGATGCTAAAAAATTAGAAATGGTACAAGGCCAAATATCAGGACACATGGAATTTTATGAAGTAACTAACTAAAATGGTCTAATATATTTGGGTAACAATAAAATTATTTTCAGTAACAAAGAATATGTATAGATAGGAAGACACTGTATGAAAGTAATTTATTCAAAGTATTTTTAGCATTATAAAGTTAGAATATGTAACAAATAGAGGAAGAACAATTTTTAATAAAACTGTTTTCATTCAATATTCTTGTCTTAGGAAAAATCTTGCATTTAATGAAGGATGAAAAAATTAGTTTTAATTAAATAAAATTCATGCTGATTCAATTGTTATTTATGTTGTATATCTATATTCAGATAACTTTTTATTGCTGTGCCCTATTTTTCACTGTTCATTTAAGGTATAGAAAGCCTAACATTTCAACATAAAGACTTTCATTCAAACACATTGATATTTTTAGCGATACTAATGGAGTCTACATTGTGAGAAAAACTTGTGGAGGTGGGTTTTTCTTTTTTAAATTTCATTTGCTTTTTGGGGCTTGATTGTTTTCTCAATATCTAAATTGTTTTTGAGTAGAGGTCAAACAGACCTACCTCGTGCTAACTTTCAATCGATGTTGAACTGAGTAATTGTATGTGTATGTGTTCATAATTATAATAATATACTAATGTGATGTTAATATTTTATATTAATATTATATGTATATAATTTTTATCAGACAGGGAATATGTATACATTTTGAGATAATCTGCTATACAGTATTAGTTTTGTTTTTAGAACTTTAGTTAGTCTAATAATTAGCTACCTTTGAGGACCTGGAGTGACAATATGCTTAGTGGTAGAGAGCTTACATGCAGCTGAAGCTCCTGTGTTTGTACCCTAGCTCTATCACATACTATCTGATATGACCTTCAGCCAATTAACACTCTCTCAATCTCATTGTTTTTACCTACAACAAAAGTTTGCATGTAACAGATTATTGTGAGGACTAAGTAAATTAATTCCTGTAAAGTGTTATCACTGGGACATGCTAAGTGCTGAATACATTTTAGTTGTTATTAAATCACCACTGTGAGTTTTCATGGTTCCCTGACTACACAATGGGCCTGCAGAAGGGCGTTATATAGATGGGGCATTTTAAAAAATTAAATTTCAGTGCTTTTTGTCTGTGTATATATTGTCTAATGTACAAATCACCCCCATTCCCTATAGTTCTTAACAGTTTAGTGCATCTGTCAGTGTTAGCAGACTCTCCCCTGAAGCATTTGAGTTCAGAATATTTTGATAAGGAGATACTTGTGCCTGCTCTTAACTGACTTTACCTACTTCACAAGATATTCTTTGTACCTTACTGCATCAAAGCACTGGACCTGTTCTGTCTAGTGGAGCTGTGTTATGTTTTCTATCAATCTGGTCTAATCAAACTCAGACCTACAGTACCTCAAAGAATTATGTTTTTGAACTGTAAACTCTAAGAACCACCATGAAAACATCATTTCTGTTTTCTCTCATATTGTACATCAGATTGTAGGATAGTATTACCAACAATATTGTCTAGTAACATAATTATTGGCATCCTCTCAACTTTCTGGACATGGATATGAAAAGTAAGTCACTGCAAGGGGAAAGCACTTGATCAATACCAAACTCCGCATTTATAATGTAATAGTGTCATACTCTGAATAAAGTCATTCTATTTACCTTGTAGTTTGAAATATTTTGCTTCTACATTCAAATTAAAGTTCTCATAGTGCCAAGCCCTTTCCTTTCGGAAGGAGATGCCAGTGTTTCTAAGAAAGGTTAAAAATTGGTTCGCTGTAAAAGCAAGTTTGAAAAGTTTGTAGTTGAATATTATCTGTTAAATAAAACATTAAAGATAATGAACAAATTGTTACCTATGAATTTATGTGACAAGTAAACTTGGGTTAGAAGGCAGTTAATACTAAGTAAACAACACACATGAGGTCTGACAATTAAGTTCGCGAACTCATTCTAGAAAAAGTGCTACATATATCATTGCTGAATATCACTACAGACCCCTTCAAAGTATTCCCCTTGGGAAGGTATGCACCAAAGCCTTTAAAGCAATTTTGGAACTCTTTTTCTAGAATGGCCATCAGAGCTGTTGTCGTATTACACTTGATGTTCTGAATGTTATCAAAATGTCTTCCTTTCAATATTTCCTTTATCATCAGGGAAAGAAAGAAGTCACTGGTGGCCAGATCAGGTGAGTAGAGAAGGTGTTCCAAAGCAGTTATTTGTTTACTGGCTAAAGACTCCCTCACAGACAGTGCCATGTGAGCTGGCACATTGTCGTGATGCAAGAGCCATGAAATGCTGGCGAAAACTTCAGGTTGTTTTCGTCTAATATTTTCATGTGGCCTTTTCAGCACTTCCAAATATTAGGTTGGTGCTAAAGTAATTGCGGTTTTTGCAATTATTTTTAACCCTTTAAACTGCAATTACTTTTGCACCAACCTAGTAAACTTGGTTAATTGTTTGTCCAGTTGGTACAAATTCATAATGAATAATCCCTCTGATGTCAAAAAAGGTTAGCAACATTGCTGCAACAAGTTTGCAAACTTAGCTGTATATATCAAGAAAATACTAATTGTATATATCAAGAAAATACTACTAAAATGATAATGGCTTAAAAAGAGGGCCCAGAATAATATTCAGTGATTAAAAGTGAAACTGCAGCTACTTCTGTTTCTTGATATTCAAGATTGTGTTATTTGGATAAACCTTTAGTTGAAAATAAGAAAAAGACTGGATAAAAAAAATAAGCACAAAATAGACTAACAAATCTCATCACAGGAATCTGAAGTACTCATAATTTTTTTCAATGACAATGACTACCACACACTCATAGATAACTAGGCACACAAGGAAAAGAAGTGATTGATTTAAGACCTGTACAAACAATAGACAGCAGCAGAGCCAGAGACCTCAGGTAATGGAATGATTATAAAAAGTTATGAATATGTGAATGATTATATAGAAATTATATGCTTACTTAAATACACACAGACACACACACAATGCCAAAAAACTGTGTACATATTTTAAGAAAGGAAAAACTGTATTAAAATTACACTGATGGTAACCACTTTGAGTACCTCTTGTAATTGCAGAAGTCAAACGTGACTTATATTCATCTTTTGTTATCGGTATATATTGAGTATTACAATTTTAATACAGCTTTCCTTTCTTAAAATGTGTATACATTTTTTGGAAACTCTGTGTGTGTGTGTGTGTGTGTGTGTGTGTGTGTGTGTGTGTGTGTGTGTATATATATACATATATATACTCTTAAAATTATCTTCAGATAACACAAAATAGAAATAGACATGGGGGGGTCTCCAAAAAAACAAACAACAACAACAACAAAACACCTAAAACTTATAGAAATGAAAAAAAAAAAAAATTGAAATTTTAATGGGTAGCCTAGCAATAGCCTGGATACAGTGTCTTAGTCCATTCAAGCTGCTATAACAAAATTACCATAAACTGGGTGCCTTATGAACAACAAACATTTATTTCTCACAGCCTTTGAGTCTCAGAAGTCCAAGATCAAGGTGGTAGTAAATTCAGTTTCTGGTGAGAACCAGTTCCTGGTTCATAGATGACCCCTTTTCATTGTGTCCATCACATAGTAGAGGGGAGGAGCTAGCTCTCTGGGGTCTTTTTTATAAGGGAAGTAATAATAATGATGAGGGCTGTACCCTTATGACCTAACAAACTCCAAAGGCCCTATCTCCTAATATCACTACCTTGGGAGTTAGGTTTCAACATATGAATTTGGGGGGTAAACAAACATTCAGACCAAGCATGCAGCAAAAGAGAAAATTAGTAAACTGTTCTATCAAACAGTAGAAATTATTCAGAATGCAGCACAGAGAGACAAAGAGAAAATGCAAAAGGAAGGGTAAGAGGCATGCAAAGTTGTTACCTATGTTTGATTGCAGCTCAAGAGAGAGAGAAAATAATAAGATAGAAATAATTTTTGATTAGATAAGTTTTTAGAATTTATAAAGGACAATAATCCATGAAGTCAAGGGGCTCAGTGAATCTTCAGTGAGATAAATACAAAGAACGTCACATATAGATACATCATAATGAAACTGCAGGAAACCAAAGACAACGAAAAATCTTAAAAACAGTCACAGGAAAAAGACAATGGAATAAAGATGATAGAGAATATTATTTTCAATGTAATGAAAAAAATTCTATAGTCAACCAAAATAACTTTCAGGTATGAGGGGAAAAATGATATGTTCCTAACAACAACAAAAAAAGGGTTTTTCACCAGCAGAACATCTCCAAAGATAGTAAATAATTTCTTTTAAAAAGAAGAAAGTGATTCCAGATAAAAAATCTGAGATGCAAGACATGATAATCAAAAAAAGTAGTATGTGGGTAAATGAAGAAGACATTGAATTGTAAATTTAAAAATAATGTCTGATGAAGTTAAATAATAACATTAGAATTAAAACACTAGACAGCTATCACATATAAGTCAGGAAGGTGTCTAAGTGGAGTTCAAATGATCTAATCGCTTTATCATATAAGGAAGAAAATAGAGGTTTTGATAAATTTTAGATTTTGATAAGTATGAATATTGTAATACCTAGAGCAGTCACAAAATTAGAAGCAAACATGTAACATTCAAACATTCTAAAGGAATAAAAGTATAATAAAATATTTTAAGTCAATCCAAAAGATGGCCAAAAAGAGAGTGAAAAAGAATATATAGATAGAAATATATATGAGATTTGTGAGATAAATAGAAAGCACAAAATAAAATGGTAGATTTAAATGCAAAAATATATGAAATTATATTAAAGGAACTAAAGGGACTAAGTTCATCAGCTAAAAGACAAAAATCATTAGACAGGAAAAATCTCCACATCCAACTATGTGCAATTCACAAGACACATATAGAAAATCTAAGAAAAGGTTGCTACTAAACGGATGAAAAAACGTACACTGTATACTTAAAGTTGAAAAAAAGATTCTAATGAAGCTATATTAATATCAGAAAATAGGCTTTAAAGCTAAAAGCATTTCTGGGGATGGAAAATAACTCTATACTGAAAAAATATTTAGTTCATTAAGAAGATATAATATTATATATATTTGTATGCACATTATAACATAGGTAGGTGAAACTATAAAGAAAAGCTAAAAGCTGATTACCTTAAAAGTCAGGATAATGGTAATTGCAAAAGACACGATTAGAAAAAGACACTCAAGAGGCTTTTGGAATGCTGGTGATGTTCTATTTCTTAATCTGAGCCATATTCAAGCTAGGGTCCAGCGTTGTGGGCACCTGCTATAGAAACACAGCGGTGCTGAGCTGAGTAAGTAGGAGTGTTTGGGTGGGTGTTAACATATAACTATTAGTCAAAAAAAAAATATACATACAGGCTTTATACATTTTATGCATGTAGGGAAATTCTTGAGTTATTAAATGAAAAAATCCACACTGCATAATAATATATGTATATACACAGCCATCTTGCTTTGTATCTACACATTTATCTATCTATAGATATAGTCAAAGGATTTGAGGAAGGACAATTAAGTTTGGGAACTCATCCTAGAAAAAGTGCTACATAACTCATTGCTGAATATCACTATGGTCACCTTCGAAGTACTGCCCTTGGGAAGCTATGCACTGACACCAGCATCTAGTCCACCCTTCAAATCCATTTTGGAATTCTTTTTCTGGAATGGCCATCAGAGCTGTTATTGTATTATCCTTGATGTCCTGAATGTCATCAAAATATCTTCTTTCAATATTTCCTTTATCTTCGGGTAAAGAAAGAAGTCACTGGGGGCCAGACCAGGTTAGTAGGGAGGGTGTTCCAGTACAGTTATTTGTTTACTGGCTAAAAGCTCCCTCACAGATAGTGCTATGTGAGCTGGTGCATTGTCGTGATGCAAGAGCCATGAATTGTTGATGAAAAGTTCAGGTCGTTTTCGTCTAACTTTTTCACGCAGCCTTTTCAGCACTTCCAAATAGTAAACTCGGTTAACTGTTTGTCCAGTTGGTACAAATTCATAACAAATAATCCCTCTGATATCAAAAAAAGGTTAGCAACATTGTTGCAACAAGTTCGCCAACCTAATTCTCAGACCTCATACACATGAAATTTTTATCAAGTTATCTCTGGATGGTGATTTTATGCTTTTTTTTTCTTTCAATGTTTTCCTATAATATGCATTGTTGTTGTAATAAGAGAAAAATGAATTAAAAAAAACCCCTACTACTCAGGAATAGAAAATACGGTTTCTAAGAGAGAAGAAAGGTTGGTAGAAAGATATGTGTCAACGTTGAAAATGGAAAATGAATAGCTTTGTGGAAAATGAGACATAGATACTCAATGAGAAGGAAATACTTGGAAAGCAGCAGTGCTGAAAAGGACTTCAGGGTGAGTATGGACAGCAAATTAGATAGAAGCTTGCAGTGTTATGTGCCAGGAATGAGAGCCAATGTTTATTTATAGTTGCAAAAGTACAGGCATCACGGCACAAAACAAGGACAGGCAACCTTTTCATATGTATTTGGAAAATCTGACTGTAAGGCAACAATTTTGTAGCAAACTATCTTTAGTTTAAACTAGGTACAAGGAAGAAAATAGCCACCATGACCTAAAAATCATTATAGTGATATGGAATTCTCCAAGGAGATAATTTCTCATTCTTGTTTCATAAAGGGCATAGCCTCTGTTAATGAGAGCCCCAAGTGATGGTAAAAACCTGGATATTTGAAAATTTGTCTTTAGAATCTTTCTCAAAAATGACATATCAAAATATCCATGAAAAGTACAAAAATAAGTCTGCATAGGAAGTTTGCATGCCCTAAAACTTTGACTTATTGGAGAAAGCTAAGTACAGAAATTATAAAAGTAGGAGAAATGAATCCTGACACAAGACTGGCCTTTAAAAGGAGATACGGTGCATAATGTCCAAAGGACATCATAAACTGAAGATGTTCAAAATAGCAAGCAGAATATGGCAGCAGATGTCTAGGTGTCAGTTGGTAATCAAAGTCAGGTAGGCAAAGCAGACGGCTCCTAGGTCCATTAGTGGCCAGGAGTTGGGTTGGTGGAGAGTAGGGTCCAGTGCCCCGGAAGAAGGTTGGTTGGCAAGAGTTAGGCAGCAACTTAAGACAAGCAAATGGACTTTAGTGCAGGACTTCAAACCCAGCAAGATAGCGGGGTACTACATCATATCTCGCAAGAGATAGAAAGGCTTGGCAGAGACAGAGATAGAGAGGGATATAGATATCCCTCAGTATAAATAAAAAAGGCCTTACTTAATTGAGAGACTACTTACAGAGGTGTGGACAGAGTCATTTCTAAAAAAAAAGGAATATTGACATACGCAGAGACTATCAAGAGCAGGAAGCTGTTACCACTTTGGAGTGTAAAGGAATAAAGGGAGTAAACAGTATTATCAGGGTCCAGTAAGAACTGTAGGTATGGAGGAGTGGCTGCCTGTCAGAGGCTGAAGCTGTTGCCAGAGAAACAGTGTCAAAATAGTGAGGAAAAGAACAGGGAAGAAGGACCGTGACCTCTTCTTCCTTCTGCCCTACTGTCTGCTGGTGTTTTGCCTTTATTGGCCAAGCCCAACCCAAAGCCAGAGGACAAGGGAGTCTGGGTGATGCAGGCCATAAAAATCAACCTTCCAGTGCAAAGATCAGGGAAGAGAAGGGTAGGAAAAAAAATGCATTGGTGATGATGGGGAGTGCAGAGAGTCATCTGCCCAAGTGCTGTGCGAGGAACCCGAGGCAAAGACCAGGTATGCATAGTGGGCCAGTATGCCAGAGCTGTCCTTCATTCAGTCAGCCCCCAAATAACTTTAACATACTTCCTGTATTGTGCTTGCCCCACTCCTAGTTGCTGAGGATACAAAAACAGCAAGTCATCCTTTCTAATGAATGCTTTGCAGCTCTGTGTGGAAGTGAAGATAGCACAGAACAAAGTCAAGCAAAAAAGAAAATCAGTCATTCTTGGGTTTGGAAGTCAGTAAAAAATACTATAGAGCAAGAGACATTTAAGCCTTGAAAACCAGAACATGGGAGAGATAGAAGGTAATTCACGGAAAAAGGAACATCATGAGACATGAAACAGTCTTGTGTATTTGGACATGTAGCAGTTTGGTTTTGGTAGGAGCCAAGAATGTTAGAGAGATTGGAATTAGAAGCTACGTAGAGATTAAGACCATGGGTCGCCTTGGCCAGACAGCTATAGAAACACAGTGGTGCTGAGCTGAGTAAGTAGGAGTGTTTGGGTGGGTTGGGGAATACAGGAACGCTCACACAACGTGCCACTCTTTCAGGGTTTTCATCTCTCAGAGTAAGATTAAGAAGAATTAGCAGAATGGGCAAAGGGTTACACAGACTGGAATAAATAGCATAACCCAAAAGAAAAATATCATAGAAAGCTCGCAGTGGGGAATAGAAGGGAGGAAACTCAAACCCTTGGAAATCATAATAGGATGGTCACCCTGATGATTAAATTCATTTTATCAATAAATAATCAGAGGAGAAAGAATGTCTCTTAGTCCCAACAGAAACCCTATTTACTTAGTTCATTTACTCACATTGTCAGTGGTGTTGATTCACGTCACAGAGGCAGTTTATCAGCAAAAGAAGGTGGCCAACATAGACTGGTGGGGTTCAGTGTTGTGGGCACCTGCATTGTGTATACAGAACTTTCCAGGGAAGGATTACACTGAATCTAGGAAGAGGGGTGGGCATTTTGGCAGCATTCTTTGAGGGGTACAAGGAAATTCATCAGACATCACTATGTTATAATTTATGCTCATCATAAAGCCTACAGAGCAGTACTTGGTCTTTTGTATGTATCTAGAGAGAGGGAAGCCTGGTTAGGGGATATGTGTAAAGCACTGTTTGGAAAGCTTACCAGCACAGAGCTTCTGGCTAATATATTATCTCTTGTCAACTTAATTAAGATAATCTAGTTTTACAACTGTGCCTTTACAATATGTTTCCTGACCTGTAAGACAGACATTCTAACCCTGAAAGACAACAAATTCTACCCTTTGGCAGTCTCACTCAGTTTCCCCTGCCAACCATACAATCTCATTACCTCTATCCCTTTAGAGTTTCTGCATCTTAAAATCAGGTTGATTTATCTATAGAGAAACTTAAGGTCTTACGTAGAAATCACACCTCTAGAAACACTTCAATAAAATGACTACAGGAAGTGTGTAGATATAACAGTCAAATGAAGCACAGCCACCCAGGATATAAAACAAACTTAGTTCATCTCAAAGTTTGTATCTACCTTCCATTATATTATGAAGGAAGCACTATAGCATGGCAGAGGACTAGCCTTTTTCAAACATTTTTTTTTTTTTTTAACCCACAGGAATTTTTCCTCAAACTAAATCTTTATAAAAACTGTCATATAAAAATATGAACATGAAATGTATGGTCAGAGCAGGAAAAAGTAGGCAGGGTTCTGTGGGCTCAATTCTTTTCAGGGCTCACTGTACCCCAGCACTTCCTGAGGAGCTCCTGGGGCTCAATTTGAGAACAGCTAACAGACTGAAGGAAACTGAGAGGAAAAAAAAAATCAAGCAACACATGTTTTGACCTTGGCTCCGCAACAGACTTGAGAACAGTTCTGGTGACAATTTCCTTCTTTAATAGAAACAGCTGCTCTGGGCCAATAAGGAAGCCATTTCCATGATAAAATGGCCACGGGAATACTTTTAATTTGCATGAAGCACCAAACAAAAGATTTAATGTTTAGACTAAACTCTCATATTTGTAAATCCAAAATCCCCTCATTACATAATCACTTCCAACAACTTTGTTTAAAAGCCATTGTTCTAAAAGGTTTTTAAAACCATATACAATTTCATATATAGATTTATATCCATTTCTAAAAAATTAAGCTTTATCTTTGTTGTGAATTAGTCAAATTATGTCATTTATTCAAGAAACCGTTATTGATCACTTATTAGTCAGAAAATATTGCGCCAACACAGTTAAATATATAAAGTTGCCTTGGCACTTGACCATGACAGAGGAAAGGAAGGGGACGGTGACAGAATCAGAAAGCGAATTCAACTTACTTTTAAGTATTATGATGAGTCCTCATTATGTTCATCAGTTTCATCTAAAAATCTACAAGTTAGGTACCTTGCATCAGTCTCTCTTTTGTGTGTGTGATCTTGATTGGTTTTCATTCAATGAAATGAGCCATCTAACCTGTTTTTTCCCCTCTTCCCCCTCTTTTTTTTTTTTTGGTTAAGAAGTAGTTTAATTTAATCTTATACCCAGGTCTTTCATTATGTGGTTTATATCATTGACTGTTATGGTCATACTCCTTGGTTTTTATTATCTCAAACACTATTAGTAAATATTCTTAACTAATACTTTACTGATTTATATTATTTGTAAATATAAGATAAATATAATATTTAGTTTAGGATGTTCCACTTAAAATAGAAACAATCGCTGGAAATATTACTGACCTAGATAAATTCTTATTCCCATTTAGGCCAAGTCAGTGTGGGGAACCCGTAGGAAAAAATAAGAGCATCTTCTTTACATTGAGCTCAAACTCAGGGTTATAACTTCTCTAAGGGTACATAGTAACATCTACAAACCAAGGCTTGAATAATAGAGATTTGCCTTGGTCTGGATGAAGGCGCTGCTCAATCATACAAAAGAAATCAACAATGACATATAGATGTTTGGTATATACGGTATAAACCACATTATCCCAGGAAGGCAGGTGACAATCAGCGCACAGGAATTCTTCAATTCTTGGAAGCATAAGGCTGACTTCCCTGACCCTCAAATCAACTCAGCTTTTTTTTTTTTTTTGTCATTGTTGTTGTTAGATGTCTGGGTGTAAAAATACTGGCTTGAAAATAATTGAATCTAAGAAGTAAGTCTCCAGTTATTAAGTGATTTTTATCTGGGTGGGACTTTGTTTTTCCTCAAAAAAGCAATGGCCTAAGCTTTTATGCTTTTTCAGCTTTCAATTTTCAAGAATTTGCATTGTAGCATTTGCCTAGATGGAACACTGCAGAAAATTCCATTCTCGTTGGCCACGGCAGCTTTCCTGCATCAGTGATATTTTTTCTTGTAATCTTCTGACATGATAGTCAAATCAACTCCAATTAATGAGGATAGTTAAGGTTGCCTGTGATAGGCATGTATTTGAAAAAGGCTGAGGTGTCCACGCTGGAGACGTGGCAGTACCTGACATATTCATAGTTCTACCATGTGCTGAATAAATTGATGTCTCTCTCATTTCCCTGTCTGCTTAAATATTCAAGCCTGATTCACAATGTGATTCAAGAGGTAAAAAGCAAGGGCAGTACATATTAGGCAACATACGGCTTAGATACAAATCATTCCATTTTAGAAGTCTAAACTAGCATATCAGCTACTCTTGAGATAAAAAAGATCACCAACATGGGTCCACATGCTTCTCATCCTGAGTAAAATTGGGTTACGTAACAGTTCTCTTGCTCATTCCTAAATTCCAACTACCACTGGAGGAAGCTCGTTAGCAGTAAAAAGTGCAATAGATGGAGGTGGATTCCTAAGGAGGAATCTTAAGGAGTCAGGATATAATAACTACTGATATTGGACAGTGTTATACAATAAAAAGTACATACTTGTCAATGCTACTTCAAATGCTTGGCATAAAATTTAACTTCTTACTTGTTATGCCAAGGTCTGTTCCCTTCCCACCTCCTTCAAAGTCTACAAAGACCAGTAAGTAAGACAATATCTTGACTAATTAAAAACGCCTGTCCCAGGAGGTCCATTTCACATCTACAATGGAAGAAAAGATCAATATAAAGAAATTAAAACTAAAGAATAACATATAAAAAAATAAGGACATTAAGATACTCAAGTTACAAACAACCAAAAGTTTAGACTTTTCTTGCTCTGAGAACTTTAACAGTCACAAAACCATCAATAAGTCAATGTTTGCAAAATGCCTACTACACACATCTTGGACTAGACAAAGGAAAAGATGCCAAGTAAACCCAATTCCAGCTCCCAATGAGCCAAAAATCTATATGGCGTGACATATAGCCTAACTGTCAAATAAATGATTCACTAAATAAAGAGTAAATGTGTAAGAGATGTTAAAGAACAATCAGTCCAACTTCCTCAACTTATGAAAGAAAAATCATGGGAGACCAAGAGAGAAGACATCACTTAGCTGATAAGAGGAAGGGACTGGACAGGACTCCAAGTCTTCTAACTCCAAGCCTCTACGCATATAGATTCTCACATCATTGGACCTTTTCTTAAAGGAAATGACTATTATCACCAAAATCAGAGTGGCTGCAATTAATGTAGCTGAGAAACTCCAGTTGAACATTGCCATAATAACGCCCTTTCTCTTCCAGCAATGGGGTGTTTTTGGGAAGGCTTTTGATCGGTTTGATGACCCCAAGTAAAACAGGCCCTGTGACAAAAGCAACTTATTGAGAAACATTTCCAATACTATAACATAATCATTAAAAACCTTTAGCCAACCATCAAATCTTAAAGGGCCCATGATTTGCTAAGCACAGTGCTGATTCCTGTCTGGGAAAATGAAAGTGCCCAAGAAATAACACCTCATATCCCTGGCAACCCTGCCCTTTCCTAAATTCAGATACTGCCTCTAGCAGCTACCTATGCTTCTGATGAGTTATTCCCATCAAAAAATCCCCATCTACCAGCACGATCCGCTTAGGACATTAGTTCAAAGAAGATTCTACAGAGTGCTTTTTCTAAAAATTTTGACTGTGGCCCACATTAGGAAATACATCTTACATCATGATCTGTTATACACATATATATTAAACTGAAACAAAGAGTATGACACAATAATACTTTTCTATGTGTAACACCTTCTGATATTTCCTATTCCTTTTTATTCTCTTCTCCTTCAGTGAAATATGTGTATCATAATACATTAAATTGATTTAATGATGCTAATAGATCATAACTCATTTGAGAAACACTAAGAGGCAATTCATTCATTAATTCTACATATATTTATTGAGTGGCTGCCCTAGGCCAACTACTACCATGTTTCCCCGATAATAAGGCCTAGCCGGACCATCAGTTCTACTGTATCTTTTGGAGCAAAAATTAATATAAGATCTGGTATTATATTATACTATATTATATTACATTACATTACATTATAGTATATTATATTATATATTATACTATATTATGTAAGACCCGGTCTCCAGAAGACGCATTAGAGCTGATGGTCCGGTTAGGTCTTATTTTTGGGGAAACACGGTATTTAAAGCATTGGAAAACACTTTCCTTGGTGACACCATGTAATAAGTCTGACTACCCGGAAAATACCATGCTGAAGAAACCACATGTAGATGCTATGTTCAACTGTCCCAACTGAGATTATCCTTCAGAAATCCTAGATGTAGTACCAGCCATGTTAGCAAAGCAGCTATCTTGGAAGTGGTTGATCTAGTCGCAGCGATTCCATCCCTCTGACGTTCAAGTCATCCTCAGCTATTTAAGTCATGTCAGCTGAGGCTCTAGACGTTATAGAGTGGGAAGAGCTCACCCCATTGTGACCTCTCCAAATTACTGACCCACAGAATCCATAAGCATAATAAGATGGTTATTTTACACTAAGTTTCATGTTTGTTTTACAGCAATAGTTAACCAGTACAGACTCCAACTTGAAACAATTTTCCGGCCCCACAAAATAAATCATTATATTTTGACACTACCAGTTTTTCACTGTGATGATGATGGGAGATTAATCCTCGTCTTTATTGTTTGGCTTAGTTTATGTGGAAAAGACAGTTGATGCTCATAAAATAATGCATTTCCTCTTCAACCTCCCTACCAAGCCCTTGCAGTTAGTTTATGGCTCTCTGTCCAGTTTTGTCCAATAGAATATGCTAAGAGATAACTGTATCACTTTGGGTACAGTTAAAAGTACGTGTGATTTCTCTAACTCTTTTCTCTTTTGGACTAGGAGCACAAACTATGGGAAGACAGAATTGCAAGATAGAAGCATCCTGGATCCCTGACATTGTTTGAAAAGAGTTGCCAAAGAGACCTTCATGGCCCACATCAAACTACAATATGAATAATAAATAAATCTTTGTCATGTTAAGCTAAGTAAATTTAAGGCATTGTTTGTTATTGAAACGTAGTCTAGCGGACCTTAACTAGTATAATTTTCACGGTGTGTCATTAGAGTCACTTAACATACACTATAAACCCTCATTCTTTAGATGGGATTTTTTTTTTTTTTTAAATTCATCTCAATGCTTACTCAACTCCCCCCTCAAGCTGCTATACTAAATGGCTGGGCTGGGAAGGGATGGGATTCACCATGCTGACATTTCTTTTTTTAATTTCTGTACACACATGTCAAGTGGACCCTTATTGCCCCCTAGTTATTCTCCTAAATTTTCTGCTTTCATTCATTCTCCAATTTTCCAAAGTGACTCTTTCAAATTCCCTTCACTTTCTTCTCAACAGCTCCTTTCTCAAGTTTATTCTCAGCTGATGACTTGCTTCATATTATACTGACAAAGTTGAAGCCACAGAAAAGAATTTCCACATGCTCCCACCCACACATGTACCAATCTAACTGGATCTGTCCATATATTTTGTCTTCCCTTTTCTTAACTGTAGATGAGCCGTTTATGTTCTCAAATAAAGTCAATGACTCTTCTTGAAGCTCTGAATCCAGTTCTATTTCTCCTACTCAGTGATATTGCTTCTGCAATTTCCTTCTCTCTCTCCTTTATTGTGAAGCTTTCTTTCTTTACTGCACATTCCCAAGATCGTATAATCATTGTTATTTCCCTTTATTGCAGAGCTCCAGAAAAAAATGATCTTTACTCACTGTCTTTATTTCTGGATCCTCCAAGCTCCACTGAACCTCTTTAAATTACCCTCATCACTCCTCCAAAGCAGGTCTTGTCAAAGTCACCAATGACCTTCAGATTGCTAAATAAAATGACATTTCTCACTTCTCATTGGACACAGTATCTTAGCAGCTTCTGGAACAATTGATCCTTTGCTCCTTCATGAAACACTTTCTTTACTTGACCACTGGGACAATATTCTCTTTTGGTTTTCTGCTATTTCACTACCTGATTATTCTTAGTGTCATTTTCTGAGTCTTCCTCATCTTCCCAAACTCTAAGCATTGGAATGGTCCCAATCTCAGATTTCAGACTTTTTCTATTTTGTATTTGTATTTATCTTTCTAGTTGATCTTATCAGATTCCATTTCTTTCATTATTACGTATGTCATGATGAATCCAAATTTTGTATTTTCAGCTCCAACTTATAGATTTTACTTCTGAACCTGATCTAAATACTGTCTTATGTAGCTAACCTCACATTTTCCCACTTGGATGCTTAATAAGTATCTCTAACATAGCAGATACAAAACTAAACTCTTGATATTTTTTTTGCCTACAACTTATTCCCTCCACAATATCTCTATGGCAATAAGTGGCAACAGCTTTCTATCAGTTATTCAACTCACAAAGCTTGGGGTCATACTTGACTCTTCTTTTTCTTACATACCATAGCCAGTCCTTCGGCAAATCCTGTCAATTCTATTTTCAAACACACACACACACACACACACACACACACACACGCACACATCTATATACTAAGTTTAATCCCTTTTTACCACTATCACTACTCCCATGGCATTTCAAACCACCATTATTTCCTGTAATGATTTACATAGTCTCCCTATAACCATTTTTCTTCTATTGCAGACAATTTCCATACTGTAGTCGAAGATGCTACAAGTAGGTACAAATGTGTTTTAAAACGTAAATCAGATCACATTCTCCTGCCTCAAAATACTTCAGAAAGCTTTCCATATATAGTATTAAGTTCTCAGTACCCTACAGGACCTGGCCCTATAATACCTCCTTAACCTTATCTCATAACACTAAGATAGTTGCCAATTCGGCTTCAACAACACTCTTTCTTGCTCTTCCTTAACTTCACCATGCAAGGTCCATCCCAGAGCCTTTGCATGGATAGTTCTCTTTGAGTGGGACACTCTTTTCTCAGGTTGCCATGGGGTTCCTTCTTCACTTCATTTAGCTCTCTGCTTCATTTTTCATTTTTTAGAAAAGCTTTTCTTTGACCACCTCTGCTATTTATCTGTTATCCTCCTTTAATTTTTATATTTTATATCACTAATGAACAATATAACATAGTTTCTATTTATTTGGTTATTGTCTGATGCCTCCTCTTTGCAGGTCTAGAATGTGAGATCCAAGCAGGTAACAATTTGATCAGCTCTGTTCAATATCTTTGACTCTAGAACCCAACGTACCTGGAACATAGTAGGTGCTCAAGAAATATCTGAATAAATTAATAAAAAAATTAATGTGAAGCTAAGTTTTAGATAATGAATTAAAGTCTCACATCTGGAAACTCTGGGTTCATGTAAAGAAAACCAAGTTGTCTGCATGTATCCAGTGGCATCAAGCTGACTAAAATAAGACTTCTGGAACAGAAAACAAACTCAGGATGGACAGCAAAAATAATAGTGAGTCAAAGCTACTAAAGCCCCTGGCAGCTGTTTACCAAATATCAACAAGATACAGCAGGCACCAGCCAGCTTGGCACCTGTGGGTGATATTAGCCCATATTTCTCCTTCCAGAAAGAGGACACACAGCACATAAAGTAAATGAGCTAAAAAAAAAAAAAAGAATGAAAGAGAGAAAGAAAGGAAGGAAGGAAGGAAAGAAGGAAGGAAGAAAGAGAGGGAGGGAGGAAGGAAAACAAAAAGAAAGAAAGAATGAAAGAAAGGAAGACAGAAAAATGAAGAGAAAGAAAGAAAAGAAAAAAGGCTGACAATGGGTTATAAATTAAATTAGTGGCATTCTCATTGGTTTGTGCTTGTGTACAGAAAGGGCAATAGGCTTGGAGCTAAATGGGGACATTTTAGGTGGTTTTAAAAAAATTATTGTAAGTCTGGATTTCTTTTTCTGATATCTCTTCTAGAGAAAATACATGTGTCTATAAACATTTTCTTTCCTATAGCTAAGTCTGTAATATACAATTTGACAGACATAAATTTACTTATAGGGGCACCAGGACAAAATATACAAAATGACACAGGCTTAAAAAAATGCAGGATATAGAGGTACGGTCTATCTGACTCTGAAATGACAGTGGGGCTACGAAGTGGATGAATGGTCATAAGAAAGAACAAGCAGACGCAGTACGAAAGGAAGTTAGGTGGTGAGAAATAAGCTGACTGACGATCAGAATGCCATAAGCAACATTCCTGGCTTCAGGGATGAGTTCTAATGAGGATGAGTGGATTGACTCTTGGAGCATAATAGAGTGAATACTCGCTACCTCAGAGAAATCCTTGTAGGAAGGTAGGAATAGAAATAGAGGTTGACAAAAGGAATTGGGCCTCTTTCCTTTACACACAACTGACTTTGGGTAATGTAGCTGTGATACTATGTAAACTGCCATTCATCAAAAGACTAGTTTTAACCAATGCTGTGTGTACCAGGAGATATGTATCTGCCAAACTCAACTAACTGATGCACAATATCTCTCACACCTCACCACCTCCATCAACATGTGCTTTCTGTAGCTCACAGCCTGTTGTGTCTGAGGCTCTGTGCGCACACACACACACACACACACACACACACACATACTAGAAGTCAACAAAGGAGAATGAAGATTAGAGGTTTGAGGATAATACGAACCTTAAATCTTTTTATAAAGGAATGATCCAATTCTAAGTTCAATTGAAGAACGAAAAGAATAATATGGTAGGATCTTTGGAATTTAAGACTGAAGAGTCCAAATCCTTCATTTAATATATGAAGAACTCACACAAAAGGACAAAAAGACTTGCCCAATAAAGCATATGAAGTGAGTGGAAAAGTTGGGATAAAAACCCAGATGTCCTAGCCCTATGGAGTATTCCTTTCATTTCACGATTTCTCATCTTGCTATCTTTACTATTATAACAAAATATAATAACTTTACAAACAAAACATAACAAAACAAACTCCCCCTTGACAGAGCAAATATCTTAAAAAAGTATACATTTATAGGTCTATCATTGTTATGTTTCAGATAGCAGAATAGTTTCTTTTAGAATACTTTAGGGACTTGAATTGCAGGAATACTGAACAGTAACCATTCACCAGCCTTCCTAGAGTCTGCACTCACATGGTCTAGGACCGATTTATGTGATCAAAAATCACTGAGAGAGGAGAAAAGTGTGTGCCGCACAGTCTGGACTTTTCCTTCATTGTGGATTTCAGTGTTCTTATTATTTCTTTAAGGAATAAAAACACTATCTGATTTTGTAGAGCCTATGCTAAAATTCAGCATCACCAGAGAACAGGTTTTATCCTTATTTAAATGGAATATAAAAGTCTATATATTATAGACTTTTCCTGATAAATCTTTCCATTACCAAATTAGATTGCCACGACTTTTAGAAAAAGCCCTAATAGGCTGTAAGATACCTAATTTTTCAAACTTGAATGACTCATGTTTAATTTGTGATTCATGCTATATGATTCTTATAAATCTTATATTATTTCAAGGCCCAAAAAAACATAATAAGTATAAATGGTTCAAATCTAGACTCATCCTTATCACTGGTGAAAAAAATTCTTATACAGTTCTTTGGGAAAAAGAAAAACACTTTGTTAACAAAATGAACATGCATTTAAAGATGAGATGCAAAATCCAGAGGGACTTCCAATTTCCTGAAGCCAAGGCCTGTTTCGTATTCATCGTTGAACCCACTGCATTTAACACACCAGGTTAACCACTAAAACTTGATGACACTTAATTGAGCATTTGTTATGTCCTATTAGCATTAGGTATATTCTATTACATTCAAAACACAATTCTTTGAAGATGATACAATTATTATCCTTATTTTATACAAGAGGAAACTGAGGCTTAGTGAGACGAACTAACTTAACAGGGCCACGATGAAGTTAGGTTTCCAGATAAAGAAATTTGATTTCAGTACCTATGATATGAATCTATTTTGCAGTGTTGTTCTCAAAAATCTTGGTTAAGGTGAAAACAAAAAGGGCACCTAGAAAAGGCCTACTATACTCTGGCATCCTTTTCATTTAATTACAAAATTGTAATTTAGATTTGATTTTAACCTGGGGAGTGAAAAGCAATGACTTTACAGCTGAAGCTCTGTTGCTCATGTCAGTTCACCACCTAGAGGCGATTATTACAGCTCACCTCCAAATCGCTGCATGTAGGGATTATATTATATCTGACAGAACTCTTTTGCAGTACCACAGTTATCACCATTATCCTCTCTTTTCTGATAAGCTCCATCGGTTTTGTTGCTGAGCCATCACTCACTTTTCTTCCCAGACTTGATCTTCTCTTTTACAAGAACACACACAAACACACACACACACACACACACACACACACACACACAAACACACACAGTACTCATATACTACTTTCTAGACAATTTATGTATGTCTGGGAGAAAACTTACAAGAGGGGACAATCTTGACAGAGGATGCGCATTAATTTTTTTCACCAGAGATGAAAAAATTAGAGGACACATTTTTAGGCAGCAGCAGGATGGTTTTAGTTTATATAGAGGTATATTCTCTGCATAAATTTCGAAATGAATTAATAAAGTTTAATAAAGAAGTTCTTTGAGATTAGAACATATCAGTGGTTCTCAGAATCCCCATCCCATGATATTCACTCTTTATCATCAACAACTTGAGGATGCCCGTAAATATGAGCCATAAAATTTAGTTTGAGAATTTTGAAGGTTTTGGGTCTCTTTAAATCTGTACCCCCAAATCCCTGACCTATAATTTTTGAAGCAGCTGAGCAGAGAATTGCCGTATTGGGTACTTTTAAAATACGTTGACAGCGTTAAATTCCCCACCATAAATGAGAAATTGGCGTGGCCAGCCCATTATTTCCTGAAAAGCTCAATAAGGTAAAACAGTCACCACCCCAAGTACACTTTCCCATAATCACACAGAGGCACCAAGGCAAAATTAAAACAGATTTCCATCGGAGAATTCAAGAAATGTACTACCTTGCCCCAAACCGGAAAGAATCCGATTACCACAAGGATGGATAGTTACCCATGGCGAAGAAGGGGATTCCCAGCAGGGTGGAGTTGTACTTCCCATCGGTGACGAAGAAGATCCCTGCTGCGGTGACGATGGAGATGCACACGGTGAGCACCCCAAGGAGGCCAAGGAAGGGCTTGCTGCGCAAACAGTCCTTCATGGAGCTGGAGAGGGTGGCTGTGGTCAGGATCAGCACGAGGCTCACCAGGACCTTGCTCCTGGCCAGGATGCTGGTCTTATGAAAGTCTCTCCAGAGGCTAAAGGATGCTAAAGAGTAGAGCTGGAGGTCCTGGTGCTCCTCCTGGAGCTTCCTCATCAGCTGACAGAACTCATTCTCCCACTTCTCCCCTATGAGGTCCTGGGTGGCCGAGCCATAGGTCTGGAGGTAGTAGGTGATTTGAATGGCTCTGGCTGACTTGACCCGCTGGTCCTTGCTGTTTGGCACTTCCACTACCCCGCCCAGTTGGTGTCCAATAAAACTGTTCCTCCCATCCTTGAAAACAGAAAAGGGGAGACTTCAGTTACCAGAGAGATGCACATTCTGGAGAACAGTTTCTTACGCTAAGTGAAGGAGTCCAAGGAAAGCAGAGATAGGCTTAAGCAATTGTGGAACTGATGTGGGTGGAGTGATGTTAGGATTTTATGTTCCACCTTTTAGAGTCACAAGGGATACCATGCAAGATGATTAGGATTAGAAAAGATGCAAAGAGTATTATGAAGCTATGCAAGTCTTGCCACATGCGTAGGAAATGTACGTAAATATTATTTCGATCTCATCCATACTCTCATTCCATATAGTGGATTCCCTTCTGTAACAATCCACTATAACTCCTTTATGCAGGATCACGTTTATGATTCAGTTTCGATTGAAAGTGAAGCATGGCATGAGTTAACAACGTTTCAAAAGTTCAAGTAATTATTCATTTAATAACTGTATGCTAAACTTTCTAGGGTTGACACACACACCTACACAAACAGACACACAAACACCTACAAACATTCCAAACATCCATACTCATTTTTCATATTCTGGGGGTACAAGTATGTATCACAGAGTAAGTAGAAGAAAATATGGTGTGTTTTTTTTTTTTTTTTTTTTTTTTTACAATTAATCTCATAGTGTTGAAATGTTTTTTATAGATGATGTGAGCACCTAGTTCACTCCTTACAATTTTCTTTCCAGACACATGCCTCAGTCATAGGTTGTCGTTTTCCCCACAGAAGACAGTGGATGAATCCCCCAAATGAGACTGATAAGATCTCTGGTGGGGTTGTCAAAAGTCCTCTCAATCTCAGAGTTTCACATACAGTAAAGTACACACGATCATAAGAAGAGGATATTTATAAGAGAACCAACCCTTCCCCTTTAAGGCACACAGACAGTGGACACAGAGTTGCCTAAACAAGTTAGAGCAGTAATATTCTCAACTTGTGTGCCTTAACACTTTGAAGGAAAGCCATTGCCAAATTTTAAACCATTTGGATATTTTCTTTTTGCCACACTGCCATTTACTCTAATAGCAATAGTGGCCAGATGGAATATTGAACCCAGTAGCAGTTTGCAGGGTGGAGGATAGCATGGAAAATGTGCTGCAGGTACTGAGTGAGATATAGGCACAGAGGTAAGTTTATACCATGAATAAATTATATGTTTGTTAGATCAGGCAAGACATTCCTCTCATGAGGCTATGAAAGAGTAGGGTCAGAGCTGAAAACAATTATTTCTACAAGGGTAGTGCGGGAAGGCAACAAACTGTGATAATCCTGGTTGTTTTCACAAAACTGTGAGGTTTTAAATACTCAAGTAGACATGTGTAACAATTATTGTGGACTTGTTTAGTCCAGACACCTACATCTGAGGTACTTGTTTATATTTGTATTTTTAACAGGCTCTGAAAGCAACCCTAATACTTGAGAGTGTGTGGCAAACACAAAAAGTTCGAGAAATGTATGGAGAGTATAAATGCTATTCATAGGATCAGAATTGAAAAAGAGACATTTCATAGGCACCCCACATACCATTTTTTCCCTACATGTTCAATAAAAACAATCTTTCTATTTAACTCAACCTGACAGACTGTAAATGAACAATATATTTGTAAATAAGAATTAAATTTGAGGTTTTGTTTTGTTTTGTTTTCCCTTTGCTTGGTGTATCTTCTACTTCCAAGCCATCTTTTTTCCTTATAAAAATCAAACTAAAATTCCAGCTGTAGATTCCCAAGGCTCTCTCTTGATGAAACCTCATTGGGTTCTCCAATGAGTTGCAAGAGCAAAAGTAGAGATATTTAAGGAAGAAGTGGGAGTCCTGTCCTGGCACTAAGAGATTCTGGAATATGGTTTCCACTCTTTCAGTCCAGACACAGTGCTCCTCAATTAGGCTTGTTTATTTTTGTTTTTAGCTTGGTATAATTTTTAGGTCCACCCTTGTTTCTAATTCTTTGAAATCTCGTCTGTGATGTTGACTTGTGCTTTTGATCATTTGAAAGAGAGAGTATTTTAAAAGCTATATTTATTCACTTAAGAATGTGCAGTTCCATCTGTCTTTACTCATTTCCATAATCAAAAAGATTTCTCAGGGATCTTTAGCAGCGGAACAAAAATTTATGCATCCCTCAGGCCTCATTTGGAGATTACAGTGGATCAAAGAAGGTGCTGATAATATGTCTGGACAAAAGTGAAAATTTTAAAGAAGGCAAAATATAGATTATTAAATAAATGATCTTCATTGGTTTTGGCTAACTGTTCACCCCTCCTTTTGAGGTTGTCTAATTTTCATTTTTTACAAAAATGACTTCATAAAATATGTGCTTTCATTCCATTATATTCAAATCAATGTAACAAATAGAATGAGTTTCTCTCTCTTTGTCTGTTTTGTTTTACTCCACGAACCAAAGGAAAATAAACAAGGTCTTTGGATGT
Source organism: Rhinolophus sinicus (assembly GCF_036562045.2). NCBI lineage: Eukaryota > Metazoa > Chordata > Mammalia > Chiroptera > Rhinolophidae > Rhinolophus > Rhinolophus sinicus. The sequence continues at coordinate 94,352,993 of NC_133755.1, forward strand.
CCTTGAATCGAAAAATCTATTGAATGGTCCACATTTGAGACAAGCCACTGACTCAGTAATTCTAGTCAGTACAGTCCTTTTATACATTATCTGTAAGGGGAAAATTCTACTGTTTTGTAAGGGATGGTAGAGGGTTCTTTAGTTCCCCAAACTAACCAATTCATAGATGTTTCTATGTCAGAAACAGAGAAAGAATATAACATATTGTAATTATCCTCTGGATTTGTAAAAAGTTAGATGGGATTAATGGAGAAAGTACTTAATCAGGAGTCATGTGACCTGGGTTGCTGTGTGCATCTCATACTAAGAAACTCTTGTCTGGTTCATTTCCCCTTCTAGGTTTCAGTTTTCTCATCTATAAAGTGAACAGATATGAGTATATGAGTAAATGTTTATGTCATATTGAAGACACTTTTCAGCTCTATTATTCTATGAAAATATCATCTATGAAGCCACTCCGAAGAGATCTAAATGTCAGAACGATACCATTATAACTAATAGAGCCATAAATTCATTATTTTTACATCTGGATAAAATTTTACCAATCACAGGGTAGAACTGTTTTGTTTAATAGATGAGCAAACTTAAAGACTCAGAGATGACAAACCTTCCAAAGGGATAAACCCCTGAGTTCCAACTCAGTTTTTCTGATTCCAAATCCAGTACTTTCTAGAATCCTATGAGGGTGATTTCAGGGAAGCCACATTGGCTTCCACTCCCCACTAAATGCTCCTTATCATTAAAACTATTTCACATGTGGATCCCCCTTTTCCAACATTTTCCTCTCTACTAAACCAATTGCCTCCCATTTAACACATACGTAAATTCAACTTCCTACTTTCCCAATAAAACCTCCTACACAAATTCTGATATTCCTTTAAATGCAAAAATCACTTTAATGCCTCAATGAAGATAAATCTTAAAAATATGACAAGATGGTAACATATTACTTTCGATGCTCTCCTGTTTCAATGTTCACTGTACTGAATTGTCGTCATTAACATGAGATGAATTGAAGTCTGTAACTCATATCCTTATGTCCACTTTAGCTCTTCCTCAATATGGTCTCCCTATTAAAGTCAAACGTATTTGCTCAATTTGAAATGAGATTACACCATTTCTGCATTTAAAACCTTCTGCTGGCTTCCACTCGCACTGGGAATAAAGAAAGAACACTTTACCAGGCCTACAAGGCCCTGCATGCTCCATTGCTGGTTGAACCCTCAGACCTTGTCTCTTACTATTTTTCCCTCATGAACTCTGCTCCAGCTTTTTTCCGTGGCCTGTCTTCCTACTCCTTGAAAACACCAAGTTAGTTTTCACCTCATGGCCTTTGCACCTGCTGTCCCCTCTGCCTGGAATGCTTTCCCCATTCTTCTTATGGCCAGGGCTACTTCCTCATGGAGAGCTTAGCTTAAAAGAGAGCTTTTGAATCACAGCGTCTAAACTAGACCCCTCTTTGTCCACAATCACTCCGTATTTTATCTTCTTCTTTTAATGATTTCTATGCAAAGTGATCTTTATGTAATCATTTAATAGTTCCTTTTCTGTCTCCTCCACTAGAATGTGTGCTCATTGAGAACTGGCATTTTTCCTTACCTTGCTCACTGATAATTTCCATGCGCCTAGAACAAAGCCAGATATATAATAAACACTTCATAGTATTTAACTCAGTGAGTTCACTGTGAGGTATATATAACTAATCATATATTATTTTTTGGAGACTACTTTGCTAAGAACAGGAAATGTAAGAGACAGCTCAAAGTATCTGAAGACAGGAAGATCTCAAATGAAGAGAGTTGTACATAGAAATTAGAGATTGGTACAAAAGAAAATAAACTCATCTTTTCTTTCAATCTGTTTAGTCTAGTGTAACATTTCCCCCAAATATATTTCCTTACCTATTTTCATTGTACACAAAACATGTGCAATAAGCTAGTCAATGGGTAGGGGAACTTAGTGAGTACCTAGAAAAAGGATTTGTACGCACTATAGCTGAGGCTAAGAACAGCACAAGATGTTCTAGGAACTGAAGGAAGAGATGGGAATTGAGGCTAGAGAAGAAAGCAGGGCCTCTTCTCAAAGTGCCACGAAAGCCTTATTAAGGAGTTGGAATTACTTGTCCTGCAACAGAAAACCACTGGTGAGTTTTAAGCAGAGGAATAATGTGATTTACTTTTGGAGCACTCACTCTCAATCATGATTTAGGGAGTAGGGCTGACTGAAGATCTCAGTTAAGAAGTCCATGCAATATTTCTGGTTCTTGATGCAGCATTAAAAAACGTCAGCTGAGTCAGTCTTTGGTAGGTAAATTGTCTCAAGGTGAATGAATAGAATTATAGGTCATAATGCTATCTCACAGCCATGAAGCATCTCATCACATTATCTCCCCAGGGGTAATAATGCCAGGATAAAAAAATCTTGGGTTCATCAGGTCTTATTTAGTTTACAGTTACTGCTTTGTAGCTCTTAAAATTACTCCCACCCAAACCACACCTCTAGAGTCCAAAAGGAAATTGAACTCAGAGATAAGATCAAAGAATCAATTCTTTAAAAGATACTAGAAGAAAGAAACATTAATTTCATGAACAATTGCGCAGAAAAAATTTACTTGATGATGCTTTGAAATTATAGGAGAGTAAATGTCATATCTGTTGATAAAAGTGAATTGGCATCCTAAAATGATTAACCATAGAGCTGGGAGGACTATGGGTGGAGCTGGGCCCCTTGTTAACTCTCTAGTACTGATTTCCTGTTAAACTTTGTGGTAACTTCCGGGGGAGGGATTCTTGTATATACCATGTTTCCCCGAAAATAAGACCGGGTCTTATATTAAGTTTTGCACCAAAAGATGCATTATGGCTTATGTTCAGGGGATGTCATCCTGAAAAATCATGCTAGGGCTTATTTTCCGGTTAGGTCTTATTTTCGGGGAAACATGGTAGTGAAGCCATCTTGGGAAGGTGCTTCTTCTTTTTGCACATGGGTGGCTAGTTGAAACAACGGCCAGGAAGTATGCATTCACACACTCCTGGGTGGTTTTGTTTCTTTTTCTTTTCCTGAGTAAAGCACTCTTTTGGTGGACTACCTGGAAAATTATTTGTCCAGTCGATCCTGCTTAATAAATGCGCTCAGTTGACATTAGATACTTTCTGTGACTGCATGCATAGAAAGTATCATGCATTCACAGAAAGTATCTAATGTCATTAGGAAACACAGCTTCTATCCAAGACAATTGTAATTCAGATTTCATTGATTTTTTATCTCATTTCAGATTTCATTGTCCTGCGAGGACAATGGAAACTTTTAGATGGTCAGTTGTCTTTTATTATTGAAAAGAATATCTTCCTATGTATGATAGACAGTGACATTTCTGAAGGAATGGTAAGGTGTTTGTTTTTTTGTTTCTTTGTTTTGTTTTTTGTTTGTTTAAACAAGACGTTCTCTCATACTTGTTTCCTAAATTAATCTGTTTTATTCTCAGTATCAAGTATATTCAGAATCAAGTTTATTCACAAACCGTGTGTGAATAAAATCAACTATCTTGCATTTCCTCTCCAGAGCTTCATGTTTAGTAGAAACAAGCAAATATTGAGAAAGCAAGTTCCTACAAGATATTTAGTTAAAAGAAAAATCGAAAGTCAGTTTCAAAATTAAGTCTTTTAAAGCATTAAAATGTCCTAATAAAGAACAAATTAAATTTCTTATGCATAGTACTAAGCTACAAGGAGAGTGCAGTCATGAATTTTTTATTTTTGTTTTTTTCAAAAAGGAAGGGAAAAAAAATAAGGTTTCTGTGTTGTTGAAATGCTATAAGAATTTTAGCCAACCAGAGTATGAAATAAGTTTAACAAAGCACTCCAGCATATAAATTAGCTGAGACTGAGTTGGAAATTTTTAACATATGTGACAGACGTGGTTCCAAGATTTAAGAACTTTATTTGCATTATCCTAGGTTAACTGTTCCAGTCATTCTGTCAGGAAGGGTTCTACTGGAGTAACCTCCAATCACCAATGAGGACATAGAGGCTGAAGGGGAGCAGTTTGCCACCTCAAATATGCCTCTTAGGGATGTTATTTTAAGCTGGTTATTTTTAAGGCCCAGAAGGCTCAGGAAGAATCTTTGACCTTCCCCCCAACTGACTAAAACAATTTTAGAAGAGCTGTTCTGGGAAGGAACTAGCACCATAGTTACCTGTAGTTTAATCTCATCAAGCCCCTTTGATCCAAGTCCTCTCTGTGTCACATTGTCTCTAGATGATCCAGCAAACATATGTTTACTAAACATTAACTCTTTCATCTCCCTGTGAATTGCCTTATTCCTTTTTGAAGTCCCAAACCCCTATGTCCTTTACCTTCATCCAGAATTATCTATCTTTCCATCTATCTATCTATCTATCTATCTATCTATCTATCTATCTATCATCATCCATCTATCTATCTATCTATCATCTGTTATCGATAGATATACACACACAGCAGGTCCTCAAATAATGTTGTTTCCTTATAATATTGGTGAGAAACAAATATTGATTCCTGGCTGGGGCCACTGTCTGTGGAGTTTGCATGTTCTCCCTAAACCTGGCTGGGTTTTCCCTGAGGAATCCAGTTTCCTCCCACATTCCAAAGATGTGCAAGTGTCTACATGGTTTCAGTCTGAGGGAGTGTAGGTGTGAATGGCCCTGTGATGGAAGGGCATCCTGTCCAGAGTGGGTACCCGCCTGGAGTCCTGAGCTGCCTGGAGAAGCTCTAGTCACCTGACATCCTGAACTGGGTTGGAAAATCATTAGTTTACATATTTCTATTAATTTTTCTTAAATGTGTATATATAGCTCACATTTAAGTCAATGTTTAATATTAGAAGTGTTTTGGGTCTTTATTTAGAAGTTTCGTGATGTTTTTGTGACCAGAAATATGCCATAGGAACTTAAAGCTTGCTTATATCAATTAGCCTATGGTAAAATTGGTTTTGTTAGGTCATTTCACTTAAAGTTGCCATTTCTAGGAACCTGTTAAGTGAGGACTTACTGCCTTATTGCCTTTGGAATTCTTCATGCTTATGTGAACTCCTTGTGTGTATGTATTAAATTTGATTTTCTCCTGTTCACCGGCCTTATGTCATTTTAATTATTAAACCAGCTGTAAGAACCATGAGGGGAAAGGGGGAATTTTCCTCCCCCACAAAACCAAGTTACATAGCTCCTAAGCGGCACAGCCGATCACTTGATTCTTGTTTCTGATTCCAGTGCTCATACTCTTAACACTGCTGCACAGATGTCTGCATAATTTATGGATAGACTTGGATGAAAGGAAGTACAACGTAGCAGCATGTACACAGACTCAAGAGTTCAATTGTCTCACTTAGAGTCCCAACATCAACGCTGACAAGCTGTGCAAGTCTCTTAAGCTCTGGACATGAGTTTTATTATTGGTTAAAACAAAAATCAGAAGACATTGTGAGGATCAAGTGTGTTAATACACATAAAACATTTAGAGTAGTGCTCAGAAAGTATTGGATATTATTCTTGTTAATACGAGTATGTGATAAAGTAACTATATGAATGATACTTTCTTCACTTAGCCATCTGAGCTTATTTCACATTTCTCAGCAAATGTCTGTCAACAAGGCACACGATCCAGACACCTGGCTGCAAGTTCCAGTTGTGCTACTATACACATACAGCACGGTGACAGAGGACATGGTGCTTGATTTCTCTGAATTATGAGTCCTTCATTCCAACATACACATTTTAGCTTGTATTATCTCTAAAGGTTTTCTTAACTCTGTATTTAATGATGCATCTGTGATAAAGTCATTAGCCACTACCAAGTGAGCTAGAGTCTGCCCTAACGCGGTGGGATGGGGTGTGGGGGGTCAGGGGGGGAAGCAATAAGAAGGATAAACGCAGATGACCTATGTTCATTTCCATAGAAACAAGAAGCTTTTTATCTTTTTTTTTCATCTGGACGCAGTAGCTTTTTCTCCTCTTTCTGTGAATAATTTCCAGAGAGTATTCTGCTCAAAATTCTCTGGAAAAAAATCAAGAATTTTCCCTATTTTCCCTATGTAAATCATCTCTCAGTAGCCCGGATGAATTAATTTATTTCCTAGACAGTAAAATTCATTTTCTATTCAGATCTCTATTTCATGAGTATCCTCTCCACTGTGTTGGCTTACTTATTACATAATAGGATAAATATTCGCAATTTCTCCTTTACGTGTGCAAAATCATTACACAAATTTATCAACAACATGTGGAGGTCGAGTTGACATCTACATTAAATGTACGGCGTATAACAATGACATTTCTGTTTCTCTGTAAGTTGTACTTGTGACCCTATACCAAAGATTTCCATAAGAAGCAAGATTACTGTTTCATGTGAGTTTTCTTACAAAAGGATCACAATGACCACTCATGGGCAAGTATTCCATATTAAAGGACAGTTATCTCTGAGGCTGTTCTACAGAAAGGAAGACCACACAGCCCCCTCGTGGGAGCATTTGAGGAATGTCTAAGTAGTGTGCCCCCTTCGGGAGAGGGATTGAAAGTTCCCCCAGTATAACCTTTCTTTTGGGTTAAGATATTCTCTCCAGTAAAAACTAATTTATAACCACATGCTATACAAGGAGTGTGACACCAGGGCCAATAGCCCCTCTGAGTGGAAAAATAGATCAGGCTCACAACCTACAGAGGCAAACCTCAGAATAGAGCTCAGAACATCTTGACAGACATGAGAAAGTTAGGGCAGATCAAAAGCCTAGGTACTGCAGGTACCTACACGGGGCACTAGTGTGGTGAATTTGTGGGGTGCCCTAGGACCTGACACACAGGTGGGAATAGGCAAGAAGAGCAGTCATTCATTCACACAAGAAATATTCAGTGAGCATATGCTCAGTGTCTCTGTGTCAGCCAGCTATTAAGGATAGAGTGGTGAACTTTCTTCAGAAGATACAGTTCTTATCTTCAAAGAGCCTATGGCTCTGGGATAGAGTGGGGGGTGGGAGAAGATAAGTAAGCAGGCAGGCATTTTTTAAAAAAAATTACATAAACACTATGGTACTGGTTAACACAAGATGTTAAGGGAGAACTAAAAAGGAATCAAATAGCCTCGCAGGAACTAAGAAAGATTTCCAAAGAAGGTAGCATCTTAGCTGAGACCCAAAGCATGAGCAACAATTATTCAAGTGATGATGGGGGATTTGGTTGGTGGATATGGGGAGGGGTGGTCTTCTAAGCAGAGAGAAGAGCATGTACCTAGGCATAGGAAGAAGAGCATGTTGTGTTCCTGGACTTTGAGAATGATGGAAATATATAATGGGGGCTAGGAGGGGTGATGCAGAGATGGGTTCTGGTAGTGAGGATGGAGATCTGCACACTCATAAGCTGTCTTTGACTGCACTGTGAAAAATAAACTTTAGGTGGGTCTTGGGGAAGGAGATGGGTACTAGAGAGAGGGCATGGGATCATATTTGGCCTTCCTCATTGCTTTGTGTAAGTCAAGACTTACCTAACTGATTCTATGAGCATCAAAAAAAGATTTTTCAGATCTTATGAAATGCATACTATTTTGAAAATAAATTTTCTTCACACCTGGGCCTTTTTGCAAAGTAGCACTTCTTCTGGAATGCTGAGGGATTCTTGGAGAAAAGCTTACTTCCCAGAGGTGCAAGGTGGTTGAAAGTGATCTATTTATTGTGATGATTCCCATAAATCCAATAAATTAAAACAATATCTGTGTTGAGTGCCTGGGGAGGTAAACTGTTAGTCTATGTGTAGAAAACAAGGACAAACAAATGGAAGAGAAAGTCTCTTCCTTGGAAGAGTTAGTACTTTTGTTATAGAAACAAAGTACATAAATAATATGTCCAAAAATAAAAAAAATAAGAAAATAAAGCAGCCTAGAGTATTACAACACAGAAGACATTGCTGAAGAGAATCAAAATAATAGCTGAGGGCTGCAGAATTATTTACATACGGCATGAGCTCAACCATGTAAAAATAAATATGCACATATAGATATTCAAAGGAAATCATCAAAATTTTAACATTGGCTTTTATTTGATATATAAAATTATAGGTTATGTCTGCTTTCTTGGTTAGCTAAGCAATTTTATATTATATTTTTTAAAAACTTATTGACTCACCCAAAAAAATAATAAAAACAAGTGTGTTTAGGGAACGGAATACAGGGTAGATAGGAATGGGAGGAATAAATTAGGTACACCTTCTAATCAAATTTCACTTAGGCAGTGGGAGAGGAAGGAGGGCCAAACCTTAACTCCAGGTTTAAGTTGTAAGCAATTTGCCATGCGGCATCTAGATCAACTTGAGATATGATGGTTCATTATTCTTTATGAAGGACTGTGGTTTTGTCCGTTAAAATATGAATAATAATATTCTACTTAAAATTATAGGTAATGTGGATAAAAAAGAGGCCACAAACGAAACCTGACAAATTCAGGGAGGCCAGCATGGCGGGCCCTACAAACTGAGAGACCAAACGTAACCACATGGGATGGTCTGAACATAAAAGTTCCTAATTAAAAGTGGGTCATGGCAGGTAGTCACATCTTGTGCCTGTAACTTTCTAGACAGAAGTCCATCTTTATTACATATGCCTATCTATTGTCTTTTTTCAACTGAAATAACATACCCTTGGAATGTCAGAGTATCCCCCTTTTTTGGACCCCTCAGGGCACAACCCACCACACCAGAGTTCCCGGCCACAAAACCCCTCATTGTTACCTTGTTCTCCAAATAGCATCTCTATATGCTATAAATGTTAACTATCAACTATCCTGCTCTCACCAATGTAAAAAAAGTATGTGTCTCTCCATTTTGCTTTTCATTCAATCCCAAAGATTTCCCCACTTTGCTTTCTTCCACCCCCTTAATCTACCACCAATGGATTTCATGTAACCCTCCTTACATCTCCTTTGATTCGAATGTATAAAACAAGCTGTAAAACTGCCATTCTCCAAAGCATTTTCTTAATCCGTTGAGATTTTGATTCCAGACCACTGTCATCAGTTTGGCTCAAATAAACTCATTAAAATTCTCTACAGGTTTGGACGTTTCTTACGTTGATAGTAAGAAATAGCTGACTCCTGGGTGCTAAGGTAAGATCAAGTGCTCACACACACTTAAATCTGGAGCTGATCTGACCTTGTACTTGACTAAATGGTGTTTTCAAAGAAAAGATGATGAGGACGTTGGTGGCTCAATATCACTTTTCTTATATTAAACTCGAGTTCATGAGGTTCTTTTTACTTTTTGTCTTTGTATTTTTCCTTCCTGTGCACTTTTTTCTTTACTTTGAAAACAAAGGTCAAATTATTTGACCAACCAAATGGAAAATGCAGAAGCTGGTTTATTTCTTTCTTGAATTTCTGATAATTGTAATTGCAGAGGTCTAGATTATGAGGTTGAGTAAAACTTCAGGAAATCTGCCATTAATTTATGCAGTTTGGAGATAGTGTTGCCATTTATGAACTCCATTTTTTCTAATTTCTGTTTTGCTTTGTTTTCCAAGATTGTACCAAATTTTCATCCAGAGGAGACTCTTCTGATAATGAATACATGTTTTCTCTTACCACTGTTACCTGTTTTATCACTCCAACTAGACTTTCCAACTCATTGAAGATGAGAAATGAAGGTTGCACCTTTTTCCAGCCAAAGGAAACAATTTGGGGCACAAATTTCAAGGAAATGCAGAAGAATGGCTACATTGTGAAAGAATGTGAAAACAACATTGTAGCTTTCATTCTCAGTTGTAGGTGAAGTTAGTGTCTTAATCCTTTGCCAAAACAAAAGTCCTCTGACACCCTTATACCTCCACTGAAGATGAGTCAGATATCAGTATCTCATTGTTTTATACTCGTATGAACATCCTCCCCATCTCTTCCTGGCTCCATCTCCTTTCTCCCCTAATTTACTAATTTACAACTACAGGCTATGTAAGGAGTGTGACACCAGGGCCAATAGCCCCTCTGAGTGGAAAAATAGATCAGGCTCACAACCTACAGAGGCAAACCTCAGAATAGAGCTCAGAACATCTTGACAGACATGGGAAAGTTAGGGCAGATCAAAAGCCTAGGTACTGCAGGTACCTACACGGGGCACCAGTGTGGTGAATTCGTGGGTGCCCTAGGACCTGACACACAGGTGGGAATAGGCAAGAAGAGCACTCATTCATTCACTCAAGAAATATTCAGTGAGCACATGCTCAGTGTCTCTGTGTCAGCCAGCTATTAAGGATAGAGTGGTGAACAGCTACAGTTCTTATCTTCAAAGAGCCTATGGCGCTGGGATAGAGTGAGGGGTGGGGGAGGATAAGTACGCAGGTGGGTGTTTTTTAAAAAAATTATATAAACACTATGGTACTGGTTAACACAAGATGTTAAGGGAGAACTAAAAAGGAATCAAATAGCCTCGCAGGGACTAAGAAGGATTTCCAAAGAAGGTAGCATCTTAGCTGAGATTCAAAGCATGAGCAACAATTATTCAAGTGATGATGGGGGATTTGATTGGTGGACACGCTACCTAGCTGTTTCTCCTGCTCTCTTGATTTTCCTCTCTTTCTCTCTCTCTTCCCTCTGCTCTCTGACCGCTCTCCTGGTTTTCCTCCACTTCCCCCTCCCATTTCTGTCCTTCCTTTATTTGAAAGACAACTACCTCAAAGCCATGGTGAGGAATAATTATTGAACTATGTCAGTAAAATATTAGATAAAGAATGCAAGGCTCGCTTAAGTTCACTTTGTCTTCACCAAATTACCTTTTCTTTTTAATCCCTAAAAGGACAGACATGCTTTGAAAGTATCATGTGTGATATACATTCTAATGAGATCCGTTCAACTGTTCTCTACTACTACCAAGATATTCAGCCTCTAAGATATTAAAATAATTGAAAGCTTTTTGATAAAGCTCAGAAAATAGCTACTCTCCTATCTTGCAGCTCCATGTGGGAGTTAAATATTACTTTTCTCAGCACAGGAGATGAGGGTATAAAGGTTCCCCTTTGCAAATGTGCTAACATTATCTGCGTTGATGTGACATATTTTAGTCAAGTGCATGGGCTAATCTTTGTGTGAAACTGTATATTCTTGTGTGGCTAGCAAAGGAGCATCTGTATGCCTTTGGGAGGTAAAAATAAAAAATTAATATAACTTTTAAAACACACCTAAATGAAAAATTAACTCAGAAGCAAAGTACCTGGTTTTTTTTTTTGGTTTTTTTTGGTTGATAATTTAACTTACTACAGATTATCCAAAAATCACTAAAGATTTAGAAAATAATTTTGTCTTTATTTCTTGAAAGGAAAAACACAGCCTCTCTCATTGTCTTTGTTTAAAGCTAATATAATGATAACTTAATATTAAAGCTAATTTAAGTGCTATGTAATAATTGTGGACTTTAGCTTTAGTAAGGCAGGTAAAATTTCATATTATTTCATTATTTAGATAAGAACAGTTCATAGAACACACACATGTTCTTAGTTTATTCCTCAGTGGCATTTTTAAATTAACAATATTCTTAATTAAAATATTTTATTTGATCACATATCCCCATTTTTAGTTTGGAACATATGGTTACTTTAATAAATTACGTGGTAGTAAGTTAAAATGAGTAAAATAAATTTGATGAATCATCCCAAAAGGTTTGACAGTCGATTTAGATTTTTATGCCATTGGGAAAAAATATTAGTAAGATATAATGAAAAAATATAATGAAAAGTAATCATCACTCTGAATTCACTATTCAAAATTAGGCCAGTTTTAAACGGGCCAATCCACATTCCAGCCTTTGGGAATTTAATTGCCTCCACTGCCTAAACATGATTGCTGCTTCTTCCAGCCATACATAAATATCACTCTTAGCTGTGTCAGTTCTGATATCACCTAGTCTTATTTCATGGAGCTTGGAGACAAGTCTTCTAATCAAAATTGCCCTCCTATTTTAGGCTGGTTTCAATTTACTTCTGAATATTTTAAAATAGTGCCAAGTTTCAGCAGCCCCATTTCTCATAATTTGACAATCAATATATTTTTTCTTCAACAAATCACTACCTTTCTTTTCAAAGGACAGAACTTTGAAAATTCTCAGAGAATGCTCCCAAACCTGTTCTTAAGAAGTGTTAAGAAAGGCACTGAGATCTCATCCCCATTCTTCACGGGAAAGACGTACAGTGAATATTAGAGGTCACATGACCTCATTGCCATGGCAGTGATGTCAAAACCATTTTGGCATCATCTCAGGCCATATGGCTAAGTATAGCAGTTAGGCTTTAACGCTCAGAGAACTTGGGCTTGAGTTCTGATTTGGCCGCTTATAACTGCTGTGACTTTTGGAAAGTTACTTAGATTTTCTGAGCTTCTTTCTTTAGTTATGAAATGGGACTATTTAGACCATGAGCTTTATTATTAAAAAACACACACACAAGTTTGATGATATTTGAAGAGGGATGGCACCCCGTGCATTATTTTGTAAGGTCTCTATCAACAGTTACTATCTAATTGCAAAAAAATGATTGAGTTATTCAGTTATCTTAAAATGAAATAAAAACAGACAATGGCCCATGGAAGTGAAAACATTCCCTCAACCCTCAGCCTACACTACAAACATGGAAAGTATCCAGGTTCCAAAGTAGGGTATATTTAGCTAAAAGGGGGAACAAACTCTCTGTTCCAGTCCTGTGGGGTCCACTCTCTATGTAATCTAGAGGTTACTCCCAGCTCAGTGCAGTTTTAGGACACAGATTTTATCTGGTATATTTAGGGGAAATCTACAATTGCTGATTCCAGTTCCCTGTAGTATTCTCCAGATGACCATCTGGACATAGGTTTTCTCTAACCCAAAAAACAATTCATTGTCAGAGCAAATTTCTGGGACAACTGACCTCATGGACTTTACCCTTTTTCACTGTAGGCTTCCCAGGGTTCAGTGGGTTCAGGAACTGAGTCAGGACTGTGTGTCAGCACTGCCATCTGCTTTTACTCTAGGCACCAAAGAAAGGAGGCTTCTAGTTGTGGCAAATTTCATGGTGGAAAGAGGGTTTTGTGGCATTCTCTGCAGCCAGCATTATGGTGGAAGTAAGAACCAAACCTGTGGTTTCCAAAACACAGAGCTCCCTACTCTCCAAAAGGTCCTGTAACTGAAAGTTCCTGGTGAAATCATGAAGGACCCTCACATAACTTCCTTATTTTATCATCTGTCTTTAAATATCATATATAACATGGCGGCATGCAAAAGCCAAATGAGGTGATTCTACACTCAAATGGTCTCATTTTGTGTTTTTTGATCTATCATCTGATCACCCTACTGGATTGCTCAGAGGAATATAACTTCATCAAAATAATTTATAGGAAACTTTGATTTTAATATATTTGTTTCAGTGCAACATTTCGTGCTTGCTAGAGATAAAAATGTTCTCTTTTCTGTAACATGGTACGGACATCACTGATATTTGCTAAAGAATGCCAAAAATACCTTGTACAGCACAGTGTTAATATAAATTCAGTGCATGTCATTTTCCCCATTGATAGCAAGTACCTTCCTTCAAATGACTTGATTATATTAAAATGAAGAGAAGAAAAAAATACAGAGTTAGAAATGGAAATACAAAAATGGTACACATAGACATTACTTTCAACTTAATACACTCAACACAGAATTAGTTTTTTAGAGCACCTGCTATACACAAAGGTTTTATTTTACAGGTACAAAAATATACAAGGCTGGTGCCTTGTCCTCAAGAACATTCACTGTCACTCTCTTACTGCAACACAAATTAATTTCCCATAATTTTTTAAGTAGTCAGAGAATTCGAGGTGACTATGTCATGCCTTCCTGATGAATAAGGTGAGAGGATCTCTTTTTTACAGAGCATATGTAAAAAAAACCACCCAATCTAACATGGAGGTACTTTGTGGAAGCATGATTAACTTGGTAAGTGGGTGTCTGCTTTGACTGAACGATCAGGGCTATTTGAAGCCACTGCAATCAGTTATATAAGCAGGTATTTAGGGAAGACTTTTCAAACGCATATTGCTGTCAATGCACTGGTAAAAACACCAGTAATAACACACACCAAAAACAACACTCCCTCAGAACTGGGGCTGGCAGCACTGGAGTTGTTTACAAGGAAATACTGAGTAAGAACCGGAAAGAGTGGAATGGCACTCAGGACTGAGCTAGCCAATTCGGAACAACTAAGGCCTCCTCCTGGTGTGAAAGGGCAATGAGTCCCAGCACTCCCTTCAATGGCAGTTTGTTTGAGCAACAATGTTTGTTATTGCTCATCCAGAATGGAAAAGAAAAGAAGGATGAACAAAGGGCCATATCAGAAGGGACTTGTGTATCACCCAAAGGAAGGTGGCATAGTTGCCATTGAAAATCTTTAAAACAAGAAGTAACCTGGTGAAATATATATGTTAGAAGTTCCCGTTGGTAACAATATGAAGAATGGTCCGAGATGTGTGCGTGTGTGTTGGGCTTTTACCACAATATTGACAGGGCGACTCATGAGCAGGTTCTAATAGATATCCAGATGAGAGACAATGAATCTCTAAATTGAGCAAGTGGCAATAGAGAGAAGAGAAAATTAGTTAATAAGAGGATATTTAAGAAGTACAATGCATAGAACTTGGTGACTGACTGAATGTGAGAGATGAAGGAAAGAAAGGACAAGTAGATGATGGCTTGACAGTTGTTGCTTAGGAGTCTCGGGGACAATACTGCAGCTCCCTGAGGTGAAAATTACATTGGTGTGGGATTAGGGGAACTGGGATTGAACTGAGCTCTATATATTGAATTTTAGGAACCTGAAAAACTTCAAGGTAGGGATACTTACAAATGAATATAACTATGAGTAATTGCTTAAGACAGGGCCTAGAGATGGACACTTCAGAGGTATTACATGGCCAGAGTGTGGCTAAAGACACACTTGTCCAGAGAAAGTGAATAATGTGAGGAGACTAGAGGTTGTTGGGATAGGAATAAGGACAATAGGCCAAGAAAATTCATAAAAAGGCAAAACAGTGCAGAAAACTAGCAGCACTTCCTGTATAGCCTATGATGATGAGACATTTCACCACCCCTGATGGGAAAAATGCAATAAACAAAGGAGGAATTATAATGGATGGCAATCCATTTGCTGACATTGTTCAATTATCTCAGACTAAATTTTTGCAGGATATGGGCTTACAATACACTCAAATGTTCCAATTCATTGAAATGAAAGTGGCTCAGATCCAAAGAATAGTCTTTAGTTGGAAATTTTTTTTCAGTGCCTTAATAGGATATTCCTGCCAGTCAAGTGAAGTCACATCCTGTTCAACCTTTTGAGATGAAGGATTTGCCTTTTAATGAGAAATTTGCATTTCATTATAATGATGTACCCTTTGTCCTTGACTTGGTTATTCTCCACAGAAGCAGGGACTACGTTGGATCATGTGCTCAGCATATAAGAATAACAAATTCCAAACAATTTATCTCAGGCAATAAAAAAAATAATAAGCATAGTAAAATGAAAGCGAGTATGAAAAAAATGAAAACATACTCTTCTTTGCTGAGTGCACTATAGAGAAAATCCTTAGAGGTGACCTCATGAATTTCCTATTTCACAGCCGGGCAGGCATCTTTGAAGACAGATCTAGTTATGAAAAGAGTTGTGTTAGATTAGGTCACTGAGTATGCTAAGAATTATTTGTAAAGGGGAGTTTGATCATTCAGGGCCACGTGAGTCAGAAATAGCTCGGGGGAAGGGGGTGGGGGAAGGAGGAGATCCAAAATTCTAATTTAATTTGACATAGTAACACCTTGAATAGACAGAAGTGAAATGAAATAATAAGGAATTGATAAAAATGATCTCCTATTTATGAAGAAAAAGCATATTGAATTAAGAATAATTTTAACAACTTAATACGTTTTCTGGTTATAATAAAATAATATAATGGACGGGTTTTCAAGTAGGGTTAAGTGACCATTACAGTCTCAGTATTTCTGAGGAAACTTCAGAATTGTCTAAGTCAACTTATTTGCAAGAGAATGTGTTATCTGTGGTAAATAAAATGTTAGAACTGACATAAAATGTTTCACGAAACTTAAACTGGAAGAAATCTCTTTCCTCTGCAGTGTTGTGATTGTTTTCTGGATTGCTCCTACGACATGTATAATTATGTTATTTTCATTATGTTTGTTTCTCCTCTTCTTTACCGGAAACTCTTTGGAGGCAGAATAAGTGTTTTTTTGTTTTGTTTTGCAATTACCTATGTTCAAGTAGCTTCACAAAAATCATTAACAAAGAGTGATATGTACCTTAGCGAAAAACTTTTCTTTATGAATTGTGTGGAGACTTGTAATACAATAGCAGAGAAGGGCCAGGCATTAAAATTACAAGCAGATGGATGAAATCCAGGTTGTTCATATTTTTCTTATGTCAAAATGGTAACTGGACCAGTCCCAAGTATATTTGTATGGTTTCAGCCTTCTCTCAAATATCTTTTCCATTGACTGTCATACCCTGGCTTTCACCTCTTATTTGGGCTTGAAATTCTTACTACTATCTGTGTTAGACAACAAAGGACGTGGGGACAACATTCCCCCAAAAATCACCCTTTAGAATAATTCTGGATGGGAATGATTAGCTTGGATACTGTTTCTTTCTCACTAACAGGTCAGCCCAGAGCAACAATCTGTTACCTTGGAAAACACAGAACAAGGGCCTAAAAGAACGATCCATTAAATGATCAGGTTTTGAAAAGTCAAATATGAGGCATCCCTTGAGACATTGCGGGACCTGGGAGACATTACATATTGTAGGAAACGCTAGGCTAGTGCATGTTGGAGAAAACGAGGTAGTTTGAGCATACTATATACTTCCGACTAAAATTAGCTGAAGGATTTCTTTTGTGTGATAGGTGTAAAAATCATTGTTATTTTATAAAAAATAAAAACAAAACAAACAAACAAAAAACCCCATAGGCACATATGACCTAAAATGGCAAGTTTTAAGTAAGCAGGTTTGGACCCCAATGATGGCATATTTGGATAAGGAGAGATATCTAAGGACAGTCATTACTAGGTGAAAATGTATGGTTGCCAAGGTAGATCCTGACAGATAGAACTTCTGGAAGTGGCTCTCACCAGAAGAGATTAGAATTAGGGCCTAGAAGTAAAGATGAGGAGTAGACTGTACTGCATTCTATCAATTTCCTTGGGAAAAATGAAGATCACCCAGTTACCCTTTGCTTAACATCTGATAGAACAAAGCTGAGGGTGGGAAAGCATCTGAAAAAATTCTTATTTTATGATTTCAGAGGATCATAGTATTTGAATAGAGTTTTGAAATATTAAAAAAAACACAAAAAACCCCAATACTTGCAAGGTATAACAGGGGGAGTGTAGGGGTGGGAGAAAAGGTATCTTGAGAGAAATTATTTTCTGTTCCTTTGCTGCTTCTTTCACTTCTGAGCCTTGGCATACAGTGCACTTTCCCAGATCTGTCAGCAAGTCCGTCACTCAAAACCTAATTACTGCAGGCACCATCTCTTATCAAAATAAACTCCCTTTGAAGTCAATGAAAATTTTGCTTTTCTCTCCTTAACCTTCTCACTCCCCAAACAATGATTAGAAGACAAGATGTCTTGAATTATTGAGTAATAATAAATGCTGGTTAAAGGTATGTGGGTAGGGAGCTACCTTATCAGGGAAAGTGAAGTACCTTCCTTTCCAGAAAAGTAGTTACACACATTCTGCATTCATTCCCCCACAAGAAAAAGGGGGAAAACACTATTTCTCAAAGAGTTGAACTACTTCTCCGTGATGCTCTACTCTTCATGTATACTAAAATGTGTATCAAATGCAAAATATAACTGCTTCTTATTTACCTTTATTTTTTAAATCATCTTTGTTTCCTTATTATTTGAGTGGTAGATAAGTAATGATCTCTTCATTGTTTGCAGGGATAAAATCATTGAAATATCATGATTTTTCTTAATACATGTAAAATACCATTGAAACACTTAACTTGGAAGATGGCAACACATGAATCCACACTAACAGCTTAAACTCTATCATTTGTAATGAAGTACGAAGACAAATTGGGTTACTCTGAATTAAGAAAACCGATTCTTCAGAAAATTGTAATATTCCGCTCTATTGCAATGGTTTCCAAAGTGTGGTCCCTGCACCAGAAACATCAACACCACCTGGGAACTCGGTGATTCTTTCAATTAAATTCTGATTCTTTGAATCAACAACTCAGACAGTGGGGCCCAGCAAGGTGTGTTTTACGAAGCCCTCAGGTGAGTCTGATGCACACTCAAACCTGAGAACCACTGAGCGAGACGAACTTTCTCCTGTGCTTGCAATGTCAGCTTGATGGTGATGAGTCAAATTTCACATCAGAAACATGATAAGAAGTTTAATTTTCTTTTTTGTTCCCAAGTAATTAAGTATGTGTATATTAGCGGAGAGATGGTTAGAAGGAAACCCAGAGAGATAACGTTTAAAGAAAAAGAGGTTCTGCTAACAAGACAGACTGGGGCTGCTAGGCAACCAGGAGAAAATGGAAAAAGACTAAGGTGAAGAAGTAGGAAAGTCCTGAAAGACAGCATTATACTGAAGAAATGTGGAGGTCCACAAACTTCAAAAATCTCTAGAAGTCCTTTGATCGTAAAGGAAGTATACACAGATTTGTGTCTTTTTCTTTTCTTCTTTTCAAACAAATCTCATTCTGATTGAGCTCAGGCCTAGTCAGACATGCACTGCGAACTTCAGAAAGAAGACTTGAAGGGTTTAAAAGAAAAAGTTGACAGAATCAATGCCATATAACTCCGTAACACAAAAAGAAAGCTCCAAGTTTGGAAAGGTATTCAAAATACCATCCAGACTATACAAACAGAAAAAATTTCACTGATGAAGGAAAAAGGGAGAAAATTACAAAACAAATGAGGTGGCACAGAATGTTCTTCAATGAGTTTAACTTTTAAAAGGAGAGGTCCAAATAACAAAAAGAAGGAGACAAAAAACAAAAAAAAAAGCAAAACATGATGGATCTATAACAGTACCATTTGGCAGGCTAAATTTAAAATAAGCCAAGAAATGCTAAGGGTAAGAAAAAAGCTCTTTTTGTTTGTTGTTGTTAATGTTTGACTTGACTTGTTTTTCTTTGTTTGGACCGAGAAGGTCAGAGAAGAAATAGCCCCACTGCTGTAAACTAGTAATGTAACTCTTGGTTGCTGACCAAAATTTTAAAATGAAGAATAAAACTACTACTTAGTTTTTGTCTTCTCTTTCCATGAGAATAAAGGGGAAGGAAATGAATATAGGGGAAAAGAAATGGAAGCTGAGGAAGGAATAGAAGATGACCCAAACATGGTTGAAAGATGCCTTTAAATTATGTCTCCTGAGCTGGGTTCATTGCCACCCCCAGTTCCAAGAAAACATCAGAAGGAGACTCAGCTGCCAATGCTGATGCTAGTGCTGAACAGAAAGGGATCAGAGCCTGGGGATAAGCAAATGTAATTTGGGTTTAAAAACAAGCAAGGAAGTGATTTTCTCACATGCATCTACAAGGAGTGATGTTGATTTGAAAACTGATATTTCAGGGAGTGGTGGATGAGCAATTAAGATAAAAAGATAATGAGATGCTGGTTTGAGATTTTTAAAAATTTTTTAAATAGAGTCACAGAGGACCTAGTGCAGCTGGACTCCATCAGGCAGCATCTGAAAATGTCTCTTATGGGCAGTGACGGGATTCTCACCTACTCAGCAAGTAAATTGATCGTTCCACTTGGGAAAACTTTTCGCATTATCAGGTAAAGTTGAACATACAGAGACTCCGGAGTATCCATGACTCTGGGATTCCTCTGTTAGCTAGGTAGCCCGGACAGATTTTGCATGCTGCACTAGGAGATAGGTCCGCAAAGGTTCATGGTAGTGTTGTTTATAAATGGCCCCAAAGAGCAAACAACATAAATGCTCATGAACAATAGACTACATTGTACATTAGTGCTCAATAAAATCTCAACAGAAATGAAAAGGAATGAATTAAAACTAAACTAATCAACATGGATACATCACCCAAATATAAGGTTCAGTGAGATTAGCAAGGAACACACACCATAGAATTCCATTTATACAATGCTCAAAAACAGGTGAAACAGAATCATGACATTTAAGGATGTATACTTCAATGGAAAAACTACACAGAAAAGCAGGGGGAAAAAATTATCATAAAAGTTATACTTTTAGTGGTTATTATCATTAGCAGGGAGGAAAAGGATATGACTGGGGATAGCTGCCACGGAATGCTGAGTTACTGGCAGTGATTTATGTTTTAACCCTGAGAGTGTTTACATGGTGTTTGCTTGATAATTATCTTTTAAACTAAGCATATATTTTATATATTCTTTTGTATGTATGATATATTACACAGATAAAATGCTAGAGAAAATGTCTCTCAAGACATTACTGTGAAAAAGACGAAGAAAAATATTTTGGGTGATGATATTTAATGAGGTGAATTTGTATTACTGAGCAGGATGCCAATTCAATCACTGATTTCAGACTAGGTTTGGGACAGTTTTCAGAGGTGCGTTGAAGGATTCTGTCTTCAACCTTGCTCATTGCTTCGATGAACACTTTTTGAGGGACTCAGATGACAATATAAGATACACATATCAGATTTGAAGCTTACATGAAAATAGGATGAGTATGGACCTGGCCAGTGTTTCTCAAACTTTTATGTGCATAGGAACCTCCCAGGAATCTTGTCGAAATGTAGATTTTGATGAAGTATGACTGACAAGGGGTCTGAGATCCTGCATTTCTAACATGTTCCAGGTGATAATGATGAGGTAGATCAGTGGATGTCACTTTGAATAGACAATCTTTAAAGTCCTTCTCAAGCCTAGAATTTAATGATGCTATGATTCTAATTCCTAATTTAAGCACGAGTCAATCTCATGCTATTGAGGCCATGTCACTCACAGGGTGATGAGGATGGTTTATCAGTCCAAGCAGTCGGATTATCCTCTTTTCCCACATTTTCTCTTACATTTTTATTTACATTTCCCTACCTTTATTTACAACGATTCTATTTTCATCCATTCTGAAATGCAATAATTAGCCACTGGTAAGCGTTCATCCTCATTTTTATCTTGTAACACATGGAGTAGAAGAAAGCATAGCCACCATGGTTCAGAGGCAATTCCTTCTTCTGTCAGTGGCACCCCTAGTGTGAGTAAGTGTGTCTTGCATTCTAGTTCTCATAATGAGTGAATTATAATGATCAGTTACAACTTTGAGGGCCAGCAGGATGGTTCTAAATTACGAACAATAAACATTTTATGAACAACTTTATGTCATGGAAAAGAGTTTAGCGTAAGGAAGAAAAAAACAACAACAACATTTACTAAGATTGCACTATACTCCAGATATGTTGGTAGGTGCTGTTCTATACTTTAATTCCCTCCACAACTCTGTGAAATGTGTGTTATTGTTATTCACATTTTACAGAGAGAAGTCAAATTGTTTGCCCAAAGCAACACATCTCATAACAGACAGAGTCAAGATTAGAATCCAGTTTTGTAACTTCCAAGACAGTGCCCCTTTTGGCAACTTCACTGCCTCACTAGAGAAGCTCCTAGAAAGAGGCAAAATCTCATTTTGGTGAAGCCTGGATGAGAGGTACCATGCACTTTAGGTTATTTAGAAATATCTTGAAAATTGCATCTTTGTCATATAGTAAAATCCACGTTGATGATTATGGCAAGTATCTATTCAAAACACAGTATCATGTTTTAACTAAAATCCAAATATCAACCCAGTACGTATATATTACCAGTTTCTCTGGGTTGCAATGAGATGAGTTCTGTTTTGAAAACTGGTTCCTAGGGAACTTAGCAGTGACAAATTCAATTTAGTGAGTAAACTGATCCATACCAAAGAATATAGAAGTGGGTCACTATCCAGTTAAGAATCTAATTAGACTCTCAATTTTCCCAATAGAATATCAGCCCTGCTACTCCCTCCTCTGGTTTCCAAGTGTCCAGCGTCCCAAACCTGTAATGTAAGGACATCAGCTCTTCAGTTCCCTATCAAGGCATGCAACTTCAAACACTCTGAAATCCAACTGGTAACAAATGTTTAGCTAAATAAAGTAACACTTGGTAGAGACTGTCTAAGGGACATGTTGCCCACTGATGCTGTGAGATTTATTAAAATTTCCCTTTGGTACCCATTAGAATGTGAGAACCCCGCCCTCTCAGTTTAGCCCTCTCACAGAACTTCCATCATTAAAATATTTTAAAGCTATGCTCTTGAAAGCCACAGCTACATACAATTTCCCTCTGTGCTTACCAAAAATGTCATCGGGATTATTGTCCAGTAGACCAATCCTTTAAGATTCAGTGATAGAAAAAACTGGTAGAATCATATCCTTCTGTAGAGACAGTCATGCTTTTTTTAGTTGTATCTCCCAGCATCCAGAAAACTAACCTGAGTTTGAAGTTGAAGCTTAGGAATCATTTGACCACAATTGCTAGCATATGTGAAGGAACATCTTTATTCTTTTATTCTGTTTTCCTTTTTTTTTTTAAAGACCATTTGATATTCTTTGTGAATATTTTTGTAACTAGTAAAAAATTTCAAAATGTGTATTTAGGTTGCTGGAAGAAAGGACAACACACTATAAAATTCCTTTGCTGGTGGTGTAGTTTAAGACATTCACAGAAACATACTGATGGGTTGATTAGAATCTTGGTGCTTAAGGTTACAACTGTAGGAATCAAACAGACTGATCTTTTAAAATTCACAATCTGGGAATGGTGTGAATGGTTAGGTATAAACACTTGCTTCTCTTCTCACTGATCAACTCCAAGAAAAGAGAAAGAAAACTTGTCATGCCTCACTCTTTCTTTAATCTTTTTGCTTACTATCACCACCCACACTGAGCAATTTTTAACTCAAATCCAGGCCCATAAGTGGGGGCTTCCTACACGGGAGTAAGAATGGCTCCATACAGTCTTCTATCAGGCAGAGTACAGAAAGGCAAACAGCCTGAACCTGGAGTCAGAAGATTTGTGATTGAGTTCACTGTCTCTTAGCTTGTATCCTTGGAAAAATCACTTAATTCCAGGAATCTTAGCTTTTTGATCTTTAAGTGAGGATAGTAATGCAAATGTAATTCAATACAGTAGAAATATAAGCTCCAACCTATATCTGGGCTAGAGGGTCCTCTGTTCCTTACCAAACAAGTCCTTCACAGAGGCTGAAAAGTGTGATAGGAATATCAGCTCCACACTCTGACAGAGAAATGGACACTGACTAGCATGAAAACAGCAGCCCTTTCCAACCAAGTCACTGACCCAATCTTGTTTTTCTGGATGCTGTTTGCTGGACTGCTCTTTCAGGAAACTTCCCCAGGCCACTGCATTGCAGTTCCTTCCTTTCTATTTTTCTACCTTGCAGTTCTGTTCTGTAGTTTCTTGGTCAAAACACTAGGCAGACATCTGACACCGTGGAAAATTTAATAAATATTACATCAATCAATACAGCAATTAATCAGCAACAACTGCCAACAAAATCCAGCACCACAGACAACTGCCTGTATTTTCTCATTTGCTTCACTTTTACCCAAGGTATAGTGGCCAGAAAGATAGAATGCCAATTTGCTGTCTGCTCTGACTTCCGATGAATTCCTGTGGTGTTGGGTCTAGTTCCTTAGGTCAAACACTGAACTGTGGGAAAGTATTAGTTATTAAGTTGAAAATATGAAGGAATAAATATTAAAGTTGGGACAAATTAGAGAAACACAAGTACAGTTTTCAAAAGGCCTGAAGGCATTAAGCAAACATAGATTAAAGGTATTCACTGCTAGGGAGGTATGAACATGCCTTTAATATAGATAAATATACAAGCATATTTTGTCTTTAGTTTTTCTCTCATTTCAATAAACTTTCATATCAATCCCAAGCCTTCCCAGTGTGGTTTTCCAACAATTATAATTTTCTCACCCAAACCATTCTTTCTGATATCTATAACAATAACAGTAATGTCAGATGCCAAGCTGAAGCATACGCCTCATAGAATTGCTAAGGGAATATTATTCATTCCCTATCAAAGTACTTAATCATTTTTTTTTCCAAGCCGAGGCAGCATTTTCTAATGTCCAAAATCAGAAGACTATGCCCGGGAATGTCTTCTATTTCCTCACTTTTTTCATCTTAGTCTCCAAGTTTTGGCTCAAGCATGCTTGTACTTTCCGTACATTTCTTCATTCTTAGATTAAGTCATTAGAGTGATAACTTATATTGCAGTCTTGCTACAAAGCATGCTTCATAATGGCAAGGCATGGATATGATCTCAAACGGGAAATTTTATCACTCCTTAAATTCAAATGTCTGTGCTCGCTATTCTCACGATGTACAATATCTCTAAGAATGCCACTAAAAATAGGTGCCAAGCTCATAACAATATTCAAAAATGAAAATTGTGCTTCCAGATGCCAAGTATTTATAAAAGTGAGGCTGTCTACCTCCTCGAGGGGATATAGCTTATCAGATACAGGGTAACAGTGACACAGAATTCTTGTGAATCTAAGGAAGATATGCTATTCAACCTGGAGGCAAAAGCAGAGTTTTCAGGCTTAGAACCTTGATCCAAAATCTAAAGTAAAACTGTCTCCAATATATGAGAATTAGAGGCAAAAACGCAGAGGTTTGGGGGAAAGAAAGAAAAGGGAAAACCTCATTAGTTCTGATTGAACCTGATTGAAGTACCCAGTATAAGTCTTATTTTATGAGACCTTTCCTAAAGGGAGTTTAATGCTACTGTTTTATGTATTTTCATTAATATTTTAATTTTTTACAATGTATCCTGAAGCATTTTCACGAAGGGAGCAATTTTAGATATGGAAGAGGAAGATGACGACATTTCTTCTCCCGGCTGCCGGAAAGCTTAACACATCACAAAGAGATTCTTAAGTCATTGGGAAATATATTCTTTTCATCTTGCCTTTCAGTGTCTACAAATTCTAAATTCAGTGCAAGTTTGTAATACATTTGTGTAATTTTCTTTGTAGATTTGAGTTCCCTTTGTCTATGTGCAGTTCTAGATTCTTCATTGTAAAGATTGGGGGTGGAAACAAACAGGTATACAACCCAAATTTGATGTGGGGATGTCCAATACTCAGCAGAGGAAAAAGCATTATTAATCATTTTGAAAAAATAGCTTTAAAAAATAATCTAAACTGGGGGTTGGCAAATTATAGCCCACCAATCAAATCTAGCCCTTGCCAGTTTTTGTAAATAAAGTTTTATTGGTACACAGCCACACTTATTTGTTTACACATTATCTGGCGCTTTATAGAAAAGTTTGTTGACATCTGGTCTAGAGCATGCAAAATAGGTATCTGTGTGTTGCAATTGTATTTACTGCCATGTTTCGCTGTGCTTAGAATCCTGTTTTACTGACATGAGTAATATGAATTTCGAAAATGAAGGAACATAGGAATTTCGAGGTTTAAATTTCCAACTATTTTTGACATGCATTCCAAATGACAACGGCCTCAAAACTCCTGTCAAACAGCATCTTGTTAACTGAAATGCTGTGGGATTCAATGCAATAGCATAAGATTTGCAGGCTGCAATTCTAAGATGAATTTGCAAACAGAATTTATATGTTGGTGTTTCTACATCAAATTTTCAAAGGACTATGCAATTCCACACATTACGGAATATGCCCCACTCCTTATTAAAAATATAGCTGCTACCGATTTCTCCTGACGTTTTACTACAGCCTTTCCATCTCTGCCACAATGGTTTATGGTACATTGTCAGCTCTGCACATCGTCCCTACATCAATCATAGGAGGAGAAGAAGATGCTACAGATTTCATCTCTCTGGCCCCAGTGAGCCCCGCATCCCAATCATCCAGAGAAGACAGCTGCATGTCATATTTCTAAAAATACAGTTTTGGGGGTGATAAATTTTACTAACAACCTTTAGAAATAGAAAAGTTTTCCTGAGGCCTAATCTTTCACTATAGTTTAATTCTATTCCCTCAGCAGAGATGAGGAATACAGAGTAATTCCTTGATGGCATTTAAAAATGTTTCCATTGTAATCGTTCTAGAATTGTGACTTTGATTATTCCAGCAGTGCCTCCACCCACACAGAATGGTTCATTTTCATTTTTCTTATTCTTGAGATGCCGAGAGATCCTTGGTGCCCCCACTTTAAACAGTGCCTACAACTTAACTGTGTTTATTTTAAAAAATATGTTTCTTCCCTTTAGAGCATCAACACTAACAATTTTCTCATTGTATATTTTGGTATAGTCCCTGAAAAATGTTTCTCATTCCAATCTTTTCAGTGACCTATAGGATGGTTTCTATCCTTATCCTGCTTTAAATTCAAGAAGCCGAGGCTGGAGAACAAGTCATTTGTCTAATATCGCACAGCTGATAAGTGACAAGGTCAGGATGCAATCCTAGACTGGCTGATTGCAGATACGGGGCTTTTGCCTACAGAACTCTGCAGTTTGGAGGACAGGGATTGGGTTTACTGCCCTTTTGTTTCTTCAGGGTCCAGCACATGTTCTCACATATAGAAAGTCCCACTAAAGTGCATATTGAATGAATGAGTGGCTAAACAAATTTTAAACAAAGTGCTTAAAGTCTCTGTAAAAATGTCAGCTCAATTCTTAGCAGTTACTATGTCTTAGTTCAGCTGAGAGTGAGCCAGCCTGGTTACTTCACAATCTGCACTAGCCGTTCAGATATTCAGAGAACAGGAAACATTAGAGAGCAAATACATTGATACATTAAATGATACCAGGGAACCAATAAATAGAAATTACTTGGGAGAACAAATTAGGAAATAACTTTAAAACCTCTCATCTCTGAACTAGTTGATTTTAACTGATTTGCAAATATCTTCCCTCATGATTAAGGCCTTTTCATCCATATTGTTGGGTCATTGATTTCCAGATATGCGTATGTGACCATGTTTAAATCTGTTTAATCTCACTCGTTCTTCTTGGCATTGTTCCTTTCCAGAAATAAAAAAAATTCAAGATACAGGTAGCTGTGTTGGGAAGTCCCAGTCCTACAAAGGTAACTCTTCCAGTCGCCTCTCAATGGAATTCAGACTGATTTAAAAGTGCCAATTACATTCCCAGTGCCATGGTTTCACTTTAAATTAATCAAATGTCCATTTAATTGATAGGAAGGGGTTGATTCTTTTAAATTAGTTACAAACTGGTAATTTCACTGTGTTAACTATATTATCTTTATGAATCCTTATTTTGAGCTTCTCCAACAAGTTCTGTTTTCCTTCCATTGTATGCCTCTACACTTACTGTTGTTATACTGAAACAGTTTTCTCAATTATTCTGACTTTCAAAGGTCCTATACCTGATTTAATAATATGTATCTTATCATGCAGCATAACATTCGATTTATGATAGAACTTGTCACTTTTCAAATGAAATAAAATGCAGACATCTTTGAAACGTAATAAAATGGAGGCTTGTTTGAATTAAATGCCCCTCTGTGGGGTATATTAAAGCAAACAGTTATTAAGAAGCTAGAGTAGTTCAGGTCACATTGCTAACTTCTGAAGAAAACATCCTGAAGGGGAAAATAGTGTGGATGTTCAAAACACCTCCCCTGGCACCACTGCCATAAACTGAATTTTGCTTGGGATGTCTTGA
Organism: Rhinolophus sinicus; assembly: GCF_036562045.2. Classification (NCBI taxonomy): domain Eukaryota; kingdom Metazoa; phylum Chordata; class Mammalia; order Chiroptera; family Rhinolophidae; genus Rhinolophus; species Rhinolophus sinicus. The sequence continues at coordinate 94,380,711 of NC_133755.1, forward strand.
ATTCATTGTCAGGGCCTGAATATTGGATTGCCTGGCCCTTGGGCCCAATAACCAGAATGTTTTGGGTTTTTTTCTCCTTTGCTCTTATGAAATGAGAAAGGACTTTAATAAATGAACCCCAAATGAGATTTTGTTTACTGAAACTCTCCCACTCTTCCCGTCTCTTTTGTTTCCAATGACTACAACATCTTTTCCAAAGAACATACCCGTGACAAATCACAGCAGGCCAGTTTCCAGTTAGGAAATTCAATTTTTGTCTATCTATGTACACTGAGAGAATCCCCCTGGATAAAGAACCAAATTATCATTTACAAATTTGTTGCCTTGGCAACTGCAATGGTTGCATGCAGACTTCTTCTATTACTTTTTTCACCTTTGTCTACAATTACTCTCTGTGGAGCTAAATTCAAAACAACAGAGCTTGACCAATGGACAAATTTAAAGTTTGGTAGTTTTGGTTGTTTATATCATATGGAGCCAACTACTCAAGCAGCATAGATTAAAACAGAAAACTCTCTGAAACCACTGAGCATTATAAATTCTTATTAGAGTCCCACAATCAATGAAACTTGGTGAATTGAGCATACAGTGTAGTAACACACATATGGCCCCTGTCCTATATGAAGAAGGATACTGTCTCATTAAGACGTAACGCAGGCATTCTGGTAAGAAAGTTACCTCTTTCAGAACACAGAAATACAAGTTCTAAGATTATTAGTTACTGAAAAAGTGTTAATGAACTATTGTGGAACATCGTTGTAGGAACCTGTGTGTTCTGGAGGGTTTAATGCAGCTTCAAAAGCAATCTGAAACTCCAAGATGAACTGCAGATAGGTACGAGGGCAATTCAGACTAAAATAGATTATGCAATAAATGGGCAAGTGTGAGAACAGAACCATTATGAGAAACATTTATCAGCAATCAAGTTGCTCAAATATCATCTATTTTTCCATAAACTGTATTGAGCTGGTGTTTCCCCATTTCCATGATTACTTTCTGATATCTGTGGAAAACATTTTTTAGAAGGGTCAAAATATTTCACTTGGAAAATGAACTGTATGCATGAGTGACATGGGCACGACAGTATATAAAATGTAGCAAGGCTGATTTTGCTTAGCTGAGTTTCATAAAATTCTCCCAGGGCAACCTATTTCCCTGTGTTACCAAAATGGGGAAAAATCAAGCTGGCAAATAGGATTCTCTTTAAAGCGTCTCCTAAAGCTATGGAGGGTGGCTTCTGTGATTTACCAGGCCTTTTCCTTCCTTAGTGCCAGGGACTAGGTTTTGCAATATTACCTTGAGGATTTAGCATCTCAGCTCTGCTGTTTCTGACTCTCCAAAATGAGGAAGATGAATTATTTAACATCCAGGAAGCACCAGCTGTGCTCTCTCCTAAATGCTGAGCTTCCCCGACAAGAGGGATTTACAATTGAAATAGGTTTCTAATCTAAATAGGACTACAATTTTGACAAGTGAACTGGACTAGAGAATTTTGATGCAGTGGAGAGGAGTATCAGTGAGCATTTCTTTGTGGCATTCACTGTGCATCCGAAAAATTTTCCAGAGATTACAGCCCAGTGTCCTGCCAAGTGGTCTGAGTACTCCTGACACGGAAGGTACACACGCCGAGGTCACTAGAGAAGAGGACCTACAACATGCAATATGAGGAATTTAGGTTAGGTACAAAGATGATTATCCTGATGGCCTGTGTTACACTCAGAGGAGAATAATCTGAGAGAATTCTTTCCTTCAGTGATCATAGAACTAGAACAGTGGTTCTCAATGGAGAGTGATTTTGCACCCCAGGGGACATTTGACAATGTCTGCAGACATTTGTTTTTGGTTGTCACAATAGGGGAGAGGAGGAAATTACTACCAGAATCTAGTGGGCAGAGTCAGGATGGTGCTAGACATCCTACAATGCACAGGACAATTCCTTAACACAAAGAATCACCAGGCCTAAAACGTCAATAGTGCTAAGGATAGGAAACTCGGACCTAGAGAACTTATAAATTTGAGTTCTCTTAAATGTTGGCATAGTTGATAGTCCTATAATGAACTATTTCAAGAGGACTTTCTATGACTTTAATTAGCCTACCTGGGTCAGTTCTAGGAAATAATGCTCCTCCTGTGTTTAATGAGAATAAAAATGCTGATTTACAACCCAGGTGGGAAGACTTTCTAAAGACTGCTTCTTCTTTTGTCTCAAGTGCTTCTCCAGCTGATTCCGACCTTTGTTTTGGGAACTTGCTCAAATCCTACTTCATCCTGAAAGCCTTAGGGAAACATAAAAGGTGATCCATTGTTCCTCTGAACTCATTTCTACAGCAAGTAGTGTCTGGACTTTCACTGCCTTAGACACTCACTGTACATAGGTGACATGTCAACTGAATTGTAGATTCCTTGCTGGTAGGGATAGTATTTCATACTGCTTCAGAAATATATAATCAATAATTATCTTGCACATAGTGAGAACACCGTAAATGTTTATTTATCGTGTCTTCAAATATTCTGGGTACCCTCAGAACGATGGTTTTCCCCGGTCTAAATTTGGAGCAAGAAGAGGTCACTTTAAAATTACATCAAATGCGTTTCTATTTACAATGGTTCCTATTCTACAAAGCCAGGATGTGGACTTTGATTTCTGGCCTTCATAAAAACTAGGTGTCACCATGACTGATTAGAAAAAGAAGGATTATTAGGGTAAGTCTATGTTGTTAATAGAAAAAGGAATAAGGGAATATCATAATAAAGAGAAATAGTTTTATAATAGAGAAGTGTCATTATCAAAGTCAGGTTTATTAAGGCTTTAGAGGAGTATTCCAAGAAAAGAGGCAGAAATTCGATGAATTAAATGAGGTGCACATAAAGTGATCTTAATAAAACTGACTAAATTGCTTTGGGAAACAAATGTCATAGGGAATATACTTTTATTAGTTCTGAGTGAGGATGAATTTGATGATACAGTGACTCTTTTTCCACTTTTGATCTTGAACATTCTACGAACACCATCAGGGATAACTTTGAAATACGATGTGCAACCAACCTAAGGACGGAAGGAACTATATGGTCAATGTGGGGTCAGTGGTTTAAGAGTAAGAACGTAGGCAATGCAGGAAGAATACTGGCTTCACTCCAGTCCGAGAGGGCTTTGACAGGTTGCTTAACCATCGGTGCCTCACTTTCCTCATTGTAAAAATACATGGTAGTCCCTCACTGCCCTGTTGGGGAGACCAGATGAGTTCCTGTATCTTATTTAGAGCAGTGCTTGTTCCAAATGACACAGAATACTCAGACTACATCAGTGCATATCACCATATGTGGTAAATGCTTCCATGGACCCACATCAGACATGGCATCATCTGTCCTTGCCTTGAAAACATTTGAAGAAAGAGATTTCCTAACTTGCTGTCTTACTATGTCTGAATTAAAACAAATAAAAACAATACCACAAAAAACCAAAACATAAAACAATAACAAAAGAAAAAACCCAGAGAACTCAAATAATTACTGACATAAGTAAAGCAAAATAAAAGTGTTGCCAAAAGACAGTCAGATAACGATAACTAGATTTTTCTATTCATGATGATTGAATACGCTGGGCAATTATTTAATGGGGCGTTTCACTTTGCTAGTACAGATAATCCTTATCAAAAAACAAAAAGACACATTTCCATTTTATGTTTCTTAACACAGAGACTTCAATTCCTACTATTAGTACATAAACATTAACTCTCAGAAGCATACATAAAACATCCCTATGGGGACAGAGCCAGGAGTGCAGTTTCCAGGCTCTTGCCCTCACTTGGAAAGGTTCTCACTCAGGTAGTAAATGGCCATCAACTGTGAATGGATGGCCATCAGCTGTGGCTAGTTGGCCGTCAGCTGTAACCAGTGAGCCATTGGCCACTAATATAACTGCCGTGGCTATGCTAGTAGAAAATGGGGGCTAGAAAGAAGATGGTGGCCGGCAAGTGCAGACTGCAGTTAGCACGGTGGAGTGCGGGTTGCAGATTGCAGAGAAGTGGACAGCAGGTTGCAGATTGTGTGGCTCCTGCTTCCTATGTCTCCAACCCAGCTGCCAGCAAGACTATAGTGATATGACTCCCTTATCTATGGCTCTGTGGTGTTCCTTTTTGGCCTCACCATGTCCTGTGTTCTCATGTGGGGAGCGGGACTAGAGACCTCGCATGACACCCTGCATGACAAATGGCGCAGGAGCAAGGTATGGTGCCGGCCAAAACTTTCCGAAGGGCAGTGGAGCAGTTTGTGCATATGAACACTCAGTCTCAGGAAGACCAGGAGGAGCAGCTGCCAGAGAGCTGGACCCCTATGGAGGGGTGGGAAGACATGGATGGTTCCCCAACCAGCATAGGCTGGAGAAAGCGAAGGTTGTTGCAGCCCTGTGGGCTGGGAAGTGCTTGCTGAGGCAGCCCGGATGCAAGACTTGTAGTTCCAGGAGGAAACGCTTGCTGAGTCCTCCATGGGAGCTGAGGGTGAGGTCAAGGTCGTCCCTCACCCCCAGGACAGCTCTGGCAAATGACTATGGGCTATGGGGAATTGCCTTCTATCCCTAATTTAATGGACCGCTTGACTGTTTGCTTGGGAACACACCACCATGTAGTAAAACTGGCGGATGTTTGCTTTTGTGTCTCGACCAGATGCTGTGGAGAATATGTGAGAAAGACTGGCTGTGCCCAGAAGTCGGGCTGTGCCCAGAAGTCGGGCTGTGCCCACCAGAGAGAGTAGCAGTGCCCTGAGAACCCTGGTTGAATCCAGGAAGTCTGGCTGTGCCCAGAGAGAGGGGCAGTGCCCTGAGAACCCTGGCTGTGCCCAGAGAGAGTGGCAGTGCCCTGAGAAACCTGGCTGAGTCCAGGAAGTCTGGCTGTGCTCAGAGAGTAGCAATGCCCTGAGAACACTGGCTGAGTCCAGGAAGTCTGGTTATGCCCAGAGAGAGTGGCAGTGCCCTGAGAGGCCCTGGCAGTGCCCAGGAAGACTGGTGGTACCCTAAGAAGCCCAGGAAGTCTGGCTGTGCCCAGAAGTACTGGTGGTGCCCTGAGAAACCCTGGCTGTGCCCAGAGAGCCTGTCTGTGTCCAGGATATTGCATTCACCTCCAGGCTGCTCGCACAGGGCCCCTTATGGAAGATGCTTGTCGTGTAGATTGTGAGGCGAGACCCTGTAGGGGTGGAGTGTGGGGACAGAGTCCCAGAGAGCAATTTCCAGGCTCTCGGCCTCATGTGGAAAGGTGCTGGCTCAGGTAGTAGATGGCCATCAGCTGTGGCTAACTGGCTGTCAGCTGTAACCAGTGAGCCACAGGCCACTGATATAACTGCTGTGGCTACGCTAGCAGCAAATGGGGGCTAGCAAGAAGATGGTGGCTGAGCTAGCAAGCAGCGGAGTGAGGGTTGCGGATCGTGTGGCTCCTGTTTCCTGTGTCTCCAACCCAGCCGCCAGCGAGAATATAGTGGTATGACTCCCCTACCTATGGCTCCGTGGGTGTTCCTTTTTGGCCTCACCATATCCTGCGTTCTTATGTGGGGAGCGGGACCAGAGACCCCACCTGCCACCCCGCATGACAATCCCTTCAATCAGTAAAGATGTGAAATACCTTTTATTGATGATATTTACACATCCTGTTCTAGATAGATTTATTGGGATGTTTGTTAAAGACATAAAAGTGACTAATTTGTTTAATAGGAATAAAAATGCTGATTTCCTGCCCAAGTGGGCACTAAGTCAGATATGTTTATTAAGTCAGATATTACCCCAAACAAAAGTAGAACACTTTATTCTTTGTCTGCATTAAAAATACTTGGCCTCATAACTATGGTTGCTTCAAAATTTATAAAAGATGTTTTACAGTTGTATATATCTCTCATTTTGGCTTGTTAAATAATCCCACAATTATCGTAACAGTTACTACACACTAAGGAGGAAAGCCCTGATGGTAGGATGATTTTTGGGGTCATGGAAAGTTCCATTATCCAATAATCCTCTAGCCAGGTCTTATGGATGATTAATAACCCTGTTTTTCATCTTGATATTTCTTGGTCCATACCCATAAAATTTTCCTGCTTTGTGTTCATTTTTTAAGTCTATAACATTATTGGGATTTTATGCTGACTTCATAACCTTCAGAGTAACTGATCATAGCAAAACACTTCCCTGCTTATGGAGAGAAGCTCTCCACTGACCTCAATTTTAACGAATACATTTTGAAAAAGAAAACATTTATTACCAATGAAAATAAGCATCTCCGAAAGACTTCTCCCACCAATGAAGAGTGTTTGTTTTTATTATTGATCCCTTGAGGGGGCTGAATCTGATGTAGGACCAGCTCTGAATTATTCAGAACTCTAGATCATTTTGGACTAACTGTTAAGATTCAAGTTACTATGCTGTACTGATAATTTTTCATTTCCTTGTCTTCCTCACTCAACTGTAGGTTTTTGGAAAAGAGGGTCTGTAACTTATCTCTGGAACTCGAGTGCCGAGCCCAGCATCTGAAACAATGTAAGTACGGAATGCACCTCCATTGAGAAATGCTATTCACTTTAGATAAGAAAATGCAGGGAGCAAAGAAGGCAAGTTTGGAGCAGAGAAGATATTTGTATAGCTTTATAAAGAACACAACATATATGGTTAAGATTCAGGAGACATATCAATTTCCCAACCTTCAAAGTTTGCTAAAAACAAGAAGGGTTTGAGGTGGATAATGAGGTCTATGTTTAAGAGATTACTCAGCCAGAGAAGAAAAGGTCCAGGGAACATAATGACCATTTCCAAAGTCACAGGTTGAAGATGGTTCAAAAATTATAGTAATGACCAGGGTTCTCCTTCATTGAAGCAAGAACAAATAGAATAACTGTTTTAAATAGATCTAAGGAATAATTTTCTTCTAGAGAGATACTAATTAATGAGCACATTACCGAAGCAATTTATATATAACAAGGCTTTCTGAAGTATGCAGATCAGAAAATCTTCCAAATCTCCTTCAATGAAGCCTTGTGAAAATATATGCGCACAATATGATGTTTTTGTCAAACTCCTTTAAGGCATATCACAGTTAATAGTTTGTTTGTAGAACAGCAAATAATAGAAGACTCAATTCCCTATTTTACATGGCTCTGCAAAATATGAGTATGGAATCAACTTTGTAAAATGCTTTAATTTTTTGCCAAAGATAAAGGATTTAATATAAAGGTGGTACTAGGGTACCAAACATGTGGTTTTCTTTTTGTCATGTATAATTTCCAGTGACCAGTGGTCAGTGGTGCACATCACATTCTTAATATGGACTAAGAAAACATCCTTTCACTTCACTGTATTAAGTGATTTATAATTGCCATTTAAAAATAATAAGAGAGTGAGTATAAGATTTGTGACCCCACTGGGATGCTCATGCAAAAGCTTTCTACTGACCCAAGAAGGGCATTTAGATTGTTATGGCTCCTCTGTAGCTGGATATTATATATATTATTATAAAAATTCATTGCTCTTTAATGAACATACTTTAATTAGCCATTGTATTAATACTATTTTAATATGGATTGGTTTGCTACACTGATCTGGGGAAGTCATGATCCATTTATGAATGAGTTAGAAGTCACAACCTTGCTAAAACTAGTAGTTAACCTGCCCAGAAATCATATGACTAGAAAAAAAGTTTAACATTTTCACAGATGAAAAGATAGAAGACATAGGATTAGGCTGAAGATTAAATAAATTTTGGCTAAGCTAAGACTAGGAGTATTTTGAAATTCTTTAATGTCATGCTTTTAATACTCAAAATTTGACAATTAAAAAGCCATTCATGATCCAAGATGGCAGAGTAGATAAACACTGTGCTTGCCTCATCCTGTGAACACATCAAAATTACAACTAAATTATAGATCAACCAACCTGGAGAACCATCTCATTTGAAGTCTAGCTGGACAGAAGTTTTATAACTAAGGATAGATATTAAGAAGCCACATCAAGACTGGTAGGAGGGGCGGAGACGCAAAATTGACTGGTCCCACACCCACATGTGGCAGTTGAAAATCAGAAGAGATATCTTGGCCACAAAGGTTTCTCACAAAAGAGCGAGGAACCCCAGCCCCCCACACCAGGCTCCACAGCCTGGAGTACTGGTGCCACGAAGTGGAGCCCCCACAACTTCTAGCTGTGAAAAACAGTGGAGATTTCGACCATCTGGGTAGGATGGAGAAGGTTGCAGGAAACCCAGACATCCTATTAAAGGGCCCACACAGGCACTAACCCAGGGCTCCGGCGAGGGATGGTGACTCTGGGGGCCTTGGAGACATATGGCGAGAAATTGAATTGTATAACTTCTGGGTAAAGACTAAAGGGGCAGTCTCCATTTTCCTTGTGTGTGGCTCCCATGCAGCTGGCAGGGGGAGCCATCTTTCCTGTGTTGAGCCCACCCCCACAAGCCAAATCTGAATCTGATTGGCCTGCTAAGATCTGCTGCTCCACCCTGCTGACTCACTGAGACCCTATCTCACCCAACTTGTATAAAGCCCTGGAGGCTTTATCAGCAGCTAAACCTTATGGGGAGCCAGCAGGTGGCAGCAGGCCTCAGAGTGTCCTGGCTTTTTGTGGAGCTACCCCAAGCCCAGTACTGGTGGTAGCCATCCTCAGTTCACAGCATAGCCTCTCCCTCACATCTCCAGGTACAGCACAGGCAGTGACCAATCATGGATTGCTTTATAGCTCCTACCAGGTAGCCCCTGGACAGTCACAAGCAGTGGCTGACCTGGGTCTGCACTGGAGCCCCTCCCAAGAGGCCCCAGAACAATCATACTTGGAAGTTGGCTTCAGATCACAGCAGAGAACCACCCAATTAGCACCACAAGTGGCACACACAAAGGGCAGTCTCAATAGGCACCAGAGACCCCTGGGTGAATTCTGCTCCATGGGGCAACCCCCCCATCACAGCATGCCATAAGCTGTGGACATGGCCAAACTCCACAAGTCAATCAGCCTGAAGGTTAAAACAACCCACTGACATGCCAACAGCAATCCAGGCTCAACTATAACAGGAGGGCACACACATCTCACACAAAGCACACTCCTGGAGCAACTAACTCAGGTAACAAGGGCGACTGTGCCACTGGGCCCACAAGACCCCTACTACATAAGGCCACCTGGCAACACTGAGAGACATAGCAGCCCTACTTAATACATAGAAACAGAGAGGCAGCCAAAATGAGGAAACAAAGAAATACACCCCAAATGGAAGAAGAGGGGACAACTCCAGAAAAAGAACTAAACAAAATGGAAGCAAGCAACCTACCAGAAACAGAGTTCAAAACAACAGTTATAAGGATGCTCAAGGAACTTAGTGAGAACTTCAACAGACAGATAGCAAGCATAAAAAAAGGACATAGAAACCATGAAGAAGAATGAGTCAGAAGTGATGAATACAATAACTGAAGCGAAGAATGCACTAGAAGGAATTACCAGCAGACCAGATAAAGCAGAGGATCAATGAGAGACTTGGAAGAGAAGGTAGCAGAAAACAACCAACCATAACAGCAGAAAGAAAAAAAGAAAAAATGAGGCTAGTTTAAGAGACCTCTGGGATAGCATCAAGCATCACAGCATTTGCATCATAGGGGCACAAAAAGGAGAAGGGAGAAAGCAAGGGATTGAGAACCTATTTGAATAAATAATGCCTGAAAACTTTCCTAACCGGTGAAGGAAATAGATATACAAGCCCAGGAAGTACAGAGAGTCCCCAAAAAGTTGAACCCAAACAGGCCCACACCAAGACACATTATAATTAAAATGGCAAAGATGAAAGACAAAGAGAAAATCCTAAAGCAGCAGAAAAAAGCAGTTAGTTACCTATAAGGGAGCTCCCTTAAGATTGTCAGTTGCTTTCTCAACAGAAACTTTACATACCAGAAGGGATTGGCACACAATATTCAATGATGAAAAGCAACGACCTACAACCAAGACTACTGTACCCAGCAAGGCTAACATTTAAAATCGAAGGACAGATAAAGAGCTTCTCAGACAAGAAAAGGCTAAGGGAGTTCATTACCACCAAACCAGTGCTACAAGGAATGTTAGAGGGACTTCTTTAAGATGGAAAAATAACAACAACAACAACAACAAAAAGATAAAAAATATGAATAATTAAATGGCAATAACTCCATATCTATCCACAATTGCTTTCAATGTAAGTGGATTAAATGCTCCAATCAAAAACATAGGGTGGCTAAATGGATAAGAAAACAAATCCTTTACATATGCTGCCCACAAGGGACTGACTTCAGATTGAGAGACACACACAGACTGCAAGTAAAGGGATGGAAAAAGTTATTTTACGAAAATGGGGTGGGGGGGAAGCTGGGGTAGCAATACTTATACCAGACAAAGTAGACTTTAAAGCAAGGCTATAACAAGAGACAAAGAAGGACTCAGTAATTCCACTTCTAGGTATTTATCTGAAGAAACCCAAAGCACTAGTTCGAGGGAACGTGCACATCCATATTTTCATCACAGCATTGTTTACAATGGCCAAGATGTGGAGCCGGCCTCGGTGTTCACTGATAGAAAAATGGATAAAGAGGAGGTGGTACATAAATACAGTGGAATACTGCTCAGCCATGGAAAGGAATGGGTTTTTGCCATCTGTGGCAGCACGGATGGACCGGGAGGCTACTGTGCTGAGTGGAATATGTCAGACAGAGAAAGACAGATGCAATGTGATTTCACTTATATGTGGAATCTAAAGGACAAAACAAACAAAACAGAAACAGACTCATAGATACAGAGAACAGTTTGATGGTTGCCAGATGGGAGGGAGGTTGGAGTGGTGGGGGAAAAGGGGAAGGGTTTAAGAAGTACAAATTGGTTGTTACACAGTAGTCATGGGGATGTAGGGTATAACATAAGGGATATAGTCAATAATATTGTAATAACTACCTATGGTGTCAGATGGGTACTAGATTTATTGGGGTGATTAGATGGGAAGAGGTCGGGGGCAGGGTGAAAAAGGTGAAGGGATTAAGAAGTATACTTTGGTAGTTACAAAATAATCATACAAATGTAAAGTAAAGTACAGGGAATATAGTCAATAATATGGTAATACCTACATATAGTGCCAGGTGGGTACTAGGCTAGTCAGGGGGATCCCTCCGTAAATTATATAAATGTCTAACCACTATCCTGTACACCTGAAATTAATATAAAATAATATTGAATGTTAAATGTAACTGAAAAATTAAAAAGGGAAGGGAAAGGTGAAGGGCAATAAGCGGTCCAAATTTCTACATATAAAACACATAAGGTATAGTGATGTAATGTACAGCATGGGGAATATAGTGAATAATATTGTGATAGCAGGTATGGGGTCAGATGGTTGCTGGACTTATCATGGTGATCACTTCTTTAGGTATATAAATGTTGAATAACTGTTGGTTACACCTGAAACTAATATTATATTATATGCTAACTATACGTTTAAATAAAAATCTTTTTTAAAAGCCATTCACTTAACACATATTTCTTTATCTTCTACGTGCTTATCAAAATGATGGGCTAACAATGGATAGCATTAATGAACTGGTTATAAATTAGCAAACACTGATCACCTCAGGATATGAAGGAATTCAGTTTATCTTGATGTAAATCAAGGCGCTAATAACAATAAAAACTGAGTCTACTTTAAGTCCTAATATTATATGTCTTTGAGTCATCAAAATTTATTACCTCTGGCTCTATCACCATAATAATAAATATTTACTATGAGCTTACAGGTTTTCTTTATTAATCTCCTTGCAGAAATACATTAAGTAAGGATGGCTTTTAAAGTGTCAAGGGATATATTTTCGCAATGCCTAGCCATCTAGGACATCTTGGGAGCATAGCAAATTGATTAAGACATCATATTTCTGGCCAGTCAGTACCGGATTAGGGAACTGCAGGAGAGGATGACGTTGTTCACTTTAGCTACAGAGTTCTTGTTGGGGCAACCGTACTGTGATGGTTGGTCTCTAGATAGATGCTCTCTCCTTTGAGACCCCAGCCTGGGCCTGAAGCTGGGGTTCAAGGGAAGCAGCTTTATTTCTTGATCCTCTCATCCTATACATCTTCAAAGGAGCTGGGTAGGATGGGTTGTCTTTTTCTGGTCTAAGGTCCTTTAGTGTTTCTCAATTAGGTTATCCCCTGGAATTACACAAAAAGCTTTAAAAATACCAATTCTCAGGCCCTTCACCCACAGATTATGTTTCAATTGGTCTGGGGAGGGGCCCCAGGCATCGTATAACTGGAAAGTTCCTGAAGTGTTTCTTGTGAGAGTCATTGAGCAAGTGAAAAGCAGTAAAAGTTACTTTGTAGTAGGATAAACCACAAGCTTAATCTTGGATGTGGTCCTCAACTAAGCAATTTATAGCATTTTGGAGCTGGTCTATAAATAAAATCAGGTCCTTCTTATTTTTATCCATGGTTTTTCTTGGGACACCGGCTCCTCTGGAACTTGTTGACCTATATTTGTATCTTGCTTTCATAAGTTCACATATTTAGGAAAGTGACATTTTAAGTCACATAAGAAAATGGTCTTTTCCTATGCTTCTGTTGACAAGCAAGAGTATTTTGCTTTCTTCCTTCTGCCTGTTTGTTAAGGATAGTGAAAACCAGCTCCAAAAACACCACCCCAGAAATACACCAAAGAGAACCATAAATGAACAGTTAAGTAAATTATATCACAGTCACTTGCCAAAATTTTGAGCAATGAATAAAACGTTAATTATGAAAATACTTTGAAAAAATGAAAACAAACAGAATCAAAAAAGACATACGTTCTATGTGGCAACTGTGTATTTTGCAATGGAAGATGAAAATAAATTGTTTATAGAATTGGTGAGTGGGATTGTAAGTGATTTTTCACTTGTCTTCCTAATTTTCCTTGGTGTTGTTATAATGTTGGATTTATATAAAAAATAGCTACAATTTTTTAAGAAACTACCAAGTGCCAGAAGTTTAAAAAACCTGCAGAGTGGATATTAATGCCATTTTTTTAACACATAAAAGCTGAGGGACAAAGGCATTAAGTAACATGTTTAATGTTATACAACTAGTAAATGAAGAAATTGGATTCAAACGTAGATTTGTCTGTTTTCTTTTATAATAATTGCCCTCTTCACTATTTAAAAATTTCAAAAGAGGGACTCAATCAACATGCAATTCCTTTCTCTTAATCTGTTAAGAAATAGGACCCACCTTAATAAAAACATTTGTTGCTTTAGGCTAAATGGGCCAGATGGACAAAGATCATAACTTTAACATCATGAAGTTTTCAGGATACTGAACAGAGGGAAAGGTGAGAGGATCTCTTATCAATTTAGTTACCAGTAACCAAAATACTCTTCTATCAGGAAGAAGACAAGTAGAAAACCACTTTATAAACAACTTTTGAGACATCAACTAAATTATAAATTCAACACTGTTTAGTAAGAGGCATGCTGATAAGATGCGATTAGTTAATAAAAAATGTCTCAAGTTTCACAGTGTATAGAAAAGTTCCAATGCCTTAAAAATAATCCCCAAGGTAGAAAGAGTTGAAAAGGAGAAAGCAAATAAAAGTCAAGTTGCTAATGCCAGTTTTATGTGCTATTCCCTGAGAGAGGTATGTTCTACCTATGAAAAGGGGTCATAAACTAGTTCAGACCCTGAGCGTCTCAGACGCTCCCTCGGGAGCTGTAGGAGGGTGCGAGTCTGTCTCCTGGGACACTTACTGGTGCTCCAATATCCCTGCCCTCATGCTCCATTACTCAGGCTCTGCCTCACCAGCCCAAGAATTTGCCTTACAGAGATTACCTCCAAAATTGCCTTGTGCGGTAAAGACCTGGTTGCTGGGAAGCGAGAAATAACAAGCTAGATTTTCCCCACATTTCTTTTAAACTAGAAATATGAACAAGATACAATCCCTGCCCTTAAATGCTTTATAATCGTGAAGGAAAATAAGACAGGTTCTAAATAGCACGTATACATTATTAGTGCTGTTGTACAAATGTTTAATGGCATGCTTCATCTTTGTTTTTAATGCAACATTTCATACATGGAAAGCGTAACCCAGCCTGTCTAGGGGTTCAGATATTGGCTTGCTACTATTCCCATCCTACAAATTTTCACTAATCTGCACCCATCGTCGCTTTCCTTCCTTCCTTCCTTCCTTCCTTCCTTCCTTCCTTCCTTCCTTCCTTCCTTCCTCCCTCCCTCCCTCCCTCCCTCCCCCCTCCCTTCTTCTCCCACTCCTTCCCTTCCTTTTTTTTTTTTTATGACTTATAGCAGTTTTGTTTATGATAGTCTGAATCCTACTATATTCAAATGACCAGCTTGGGCATTTTAATAACCCTCTCTCCAATGTAATGATTTGTAAATCTGAATAATTGGTAGACCCTTTTTTAAAAAAAGAAAAACAATATTTTGGACCCACAGTGTCAACCTAAATTATTTTATTTATAATAAATGGCTGTTTTAATATAAATATGGTTCTGACTAATATGGGCAGTTTCTTTTCTTTTTCAAATGTTTAAATCAAAATTTAATTGACATAATATTGTATTAGTCTGATAATGTATATATAATGTATATAATGATTTGATATATGTATATACTGTGAAATGATCATCACCATAAGTTTAGTTAACATCCCTTTCTTAACAACTTTCAAATACACAATACAGTTGTCATGGGGGGCCCTGGTCCTGCTCCCCACACAAGAACACAGGATATGGTGAGGCCAAAAGGAACACCCATGGAGCCATAGATGGGGGAGTCATACCACTGTATTCTCACTGGCAGCTGGGCTGGAGACACAGGGAGCAGGAGCCACACGCTCCGCAATCCGTCATCCGCTTTTCTGCCAACCAACCAACTCCACTTGCTAGCTGCCATGCGTGCTTGCTGGCTTAGCCCCGACAGTTATATTAGTGGTTAATGCCTAACTGGTTACAGCTGATGGCCAACTAGCCACAGCTGATGGCCATCCAATCACAGCTGATGGCCATTTACTACCTGAGCCAGCACCTTTCCACGTGAGGTTGAGAGCCTGGGAATTGCTCTCTGGGACTCTGTCCCCACAACAGTATTGTTAACTACAGTCACCACGCTGTACATTACATCCCCAGGACCGATTTATCCTATAATTTAATTTATTTAGTTAAATTTTTCTTTTGTATATAAATATGTTTCATCTTCCCATAGATAACATAGTAAATAAAAGACATTTCTGCTAAATGGAAACTTTATCCAGTGTAGTCTTTAGCTTTTTCATATATGCATTGAATTTTCATTTTACTAGCAAACACTTCGGATTATTAAAACAATAATGTAACTTGGGTTTCCGAAGGCCAGAGTATACAAACAAGGACATATTAAGAGGACCTTCAGTTTCACTTGCTTGCATCCCCACTTGAAAAAGTCAGAGACTCTGGCCCCTGAAAACTTTCACCCATGCATTTTTGGGAGTCCCTAGAATATCTATACCTTTCAGGTCTTCCTTTCCATCCACCTGGCTGATGGCCACTACTGTGAGTTAACTGGTGCTGGTCCCTATAACACTCTGAAGTCTGGGCTGGGGTCTTTAGATGTGATTCTGTGAATTCCCATCATGCTAGGTTGTCAAATAAAATACAAGATGCCCGGTTAAGTCTGAATTTTAGGTAAGCAAATAATGCAATATTTAGGACATACTTACACTAAAAAAATATTCTTTATCCAAAATTCAAATTTAATGGGGCATCTTGTATTTTTCTTTGCTATACCTGGCAACCCTATCAGATACCCAAGCCGTGTTATGTTCCCTGCAGCCTCTCCTGAGCTGAAGACATATGTGTGCTGTGTAGAGGTAGGAAAAGTATCTCTCCCTCTTTTGGTGGCCTTTTGTCTCCTAAGCCCAAAGCTATGCTGCTTGTGCCTCATGTACCTCAGCAGCACTTATGAAACACAGTCTTTAATGTCCTTCTGTGGCCACCTCTCTTTAGAGTTTAGGCATAGCCTTAGACTGTCAGACTGAGACTGGAATGGGCTTTTTTCCTGTTCCCTTGCAACTTTCCCCAAGGGTTTGCCTGCAGATCTCTTCCTCATTGGCTACCTCCTCATAGGTAAATCAGTTTATGTAATGAAGGCTACCAGCTCATCGGTTTATTATGCACATACAGTTATATTTTTGCAAAGATCTGTGACAAATCTATAATACAAATTATATTTTTGATTAAAGGAACTACCTTCAAAGCATCTCCAAAGTGCGTGGAAGTGTTATTGACCTTTGGAAGCACTTAGAGAAGGTTTATGGAAAAAGCAACATTGGGGCCTCAGGTTTCAAGAGATAGATGAGAGTTTGACAGTGTGAAAGAAATTCCAAGCAAAATGAAAAGTATACATGCAGGTAAGATGACAGGAAACTTCAGGGAGGCTTTTCTTTGGTTTGGTTGCAACATATCATAAGAAATGACAAGTAAAATTGGGGATCTGCCCAAGGAAAGGTTTTAATGGCTGTAGTCAAGAGTCTGTAATTTCTTCTCCAGACAATGGGAAGCCCTTGCAAGATTTGCTTAGAGGAAACTATAACCAAGAGATGGAGATGATCTTGTTACATAGGGTAGGTTCCAAGTGTGAGAAATTATGTGAGAGCGATTAGATTATCACATAAATAAAATAGGTACAGGGTAATGAAGGCCCAAAGGAGAGACAATGGGGAAGAAAAGGAAAATAAATTTGAAAAGGAGAACTTGGTTCTCCCTCTTGGTAGTCCATTGTAATCAAAAGACGAGCTTTTAAAAACCTCAACGCCCATGCCATTTCAAGGTGAATTAAATCAGAATGTCTAGAGAGGAGACCCACGACATCAGTATTCTTAAAACTGCCCTCTTGCCTCAGCCAAGATTGGGCACCACTGCTGTAGGTCAGTGGTTCTTACACTTCAGCAGGAATGGGAATCACATAGAGAGCTTGTTGGGCCTCATCCCCAGAGTTTCAGTTGATCTGGAATGAGGTCTGAGAATTTCCATTTCTAACAGGTTTCCAGGTGAGGTGGATGCTGTTGGTGCAAGGACCACACTTTGAGAACATCTGGTGTGGAATGATCAAGCTCTGATAGTTAATTAGCTATTACTCTATACATCTTGGCTGGGGGCGGGGGATTCGGGGGTAGACATTAATCATAGGTGACTCAGATTCTTGAGCCTGAGCAAATGACAGCATCCAAAGGGTTATAGACATGGAAGGAAATAGATGTTAGGCTTGAATGGGACTACCGAGAGAACAGACAATGAAAAAGACTGTTTCATGGGAACAATCATAAACATGGGAATAGAAAGGGGAGTGAGCCAGTAAGAAGTAGAGAACCATCAGAGGTATAGAAGGAAAACTGAATGTCACAGAAGTCACGAGGGAAGAAAGTGGTCAAGTGTAGCTCTATTGAGAATATCACAAAAATGCAACCGCCAAGATATTTCCTGACCCAGTGAACACTGAAACCAACGTCCCACACTTTCCTTATCTGCTCTTTACTGTCCTGAGCAAAGAGAGGTCACATTCAGAATGATGATTCTAGAAGCAGCTCAAGCTTTTCAGTGCAAAAAGCAGAGGGATCCATGTCCCTTATATTGCACTTACTAAGGAAATAGTGACAACTGCCATATAATAGATTTTCAGCATTGAAGGTTGAAACAAAAAGGGTTTTTCATCTAATCGTGAGTTCACAAGAGAGTCAACTAACCGATTTTGTGTAAGGGCAGAATATCAGTGCTTAAGGATGTAAACCACTAGCATTTAAGAATTTACAACGAACCAGGTGCTGTTCTAAGTATATATAACCTTCCTACTCAGAGGGTGGTTCCTGGACCAGAGCCATCAGTGTCACTTGCTAGAAATGCAGACTCTTATCCCACCCCAGACATACTAACACAGAATCTGTATTTTTCACAAGATCCCCAGGTGACAATTCTAGTTTGAGTAGCACTGCTTTAGGTATCATGAGCTCATTTAATCTACTCGATGCTAAGAGGTAGGGACTATGATGAAAGAACTAAATTACAAAGAGAGTCAAGTATTTGTACAAAGTCATAGAGCTAATGAAGCAGAACAAAGAGATTAACCCAGAAAATCTACATCTGTAGACCCTGGTCTAATTTGTGTTACACCAATTCTCAAGAAATTGTTGCCACGGTCCTTGGCAGCCTTCTCCATTGTCACTCTTGAACTTCCATGCACAGTGGCTTTGGTTCAATGCATCTGAGGTATCATGTCCTCCCTGTTACACTCTTACTTCTACCGTGTAACCCACTCTTGAGGGATAACTCCCTGTCATCCTTCAGATCTCAGCTCACACTCACTTCCTCAGGGAAGTAGTTTCTAACATCCAAGACTTGATATCCTACTCGCACAGTACCCTGTGTTTTTCCTCCATGATAATCTATAGTTATGAATTTATCTATGTGATTTTTCACTAGACTCGAGCTCCGGGAGGGTAAGCACCACATCTGTTTTGTTCCTGACTGAATCTGCAGTGCCAAGCACAGTGCCTGGCACATAGCAAACACAGCAGTCACCGAATGAATGTGTATATGAATGGCTTTGGAATCTAATGTGCCTCTTGCCCACATTAGTATGACCTGCAGTGACAATCAGAACTGAATACTCTCTCGCTCCATGTAATTAAGAAACCTGGTGAGGTGAGAGAACAGACTGAACATTCAAAGGGACGTGTAATCTTTAAGGCTGAACCCTCAACAGCCAGTCAAGCCTCCATCTGCCACGGATACCTGGCACTGCTTTCAGAAGGTTCTGAAGCTGAGAACCCTGTAACTGTGCTTCTGCTTTCCCAAACCTGGAGCCTATACTGCGCCTTCAGCTTTTGAGATGGCAACATTAGAGTGGGCCAGGTGAGGCCTCTCCATGTTGGGAGGGTAGATCTGAAGGGAAAACACGGGCTGTTCTAACACAAATCCTGTAACTAAACAGACTCCATTCATTTTGAGTGCTGCTCATCAGGTACCTTTGAGAGGCCCTGAAAATTCCTCTGAATGACAGAGAATGAGCCTTGATTTCAATGAATGGCTCTGCCTTAATAATCCTGTCTGAGGAAAGCATGGATTGCAAGGCCATTTTCACAACACACGCTGTTGTAATTGAGTGTTTCGTTTTCCCCAAATACTCCTGCTCCTTCCTATGTATAGTTCCTATAGCTTCTGTTCTCACATAATAGTAACATAATCAGTCTAACTAGAGTTTAATGTTGCTAGTATTGTGAAATAACTGCCAAGGGGCTGGAGAAAAACACCGCGGAATTTTTTTTTTTTTTAAAGAGATGTTTTGGCTTAATTTCAACATTTTTGGAAAATACCAAATGACAGTAATCAGCTCTAAGTTTAACTAGGTGACAGGCCGAACTACAAATGACAGAGATGAAGGTTTCTCAGTCTGGAATAGCTGCTCGGTATTTCTTCAGGCATTTCTTCAATGTCTCTATCACATGACTAATTGATATGGGTATGGGCTCATTCACTCAATTTTCTTACAGTGTTTTTGGTCTGAATCGACATGTTACTTCAACCTCAAGCCATGAATGAGGACTTCTAAGGTCCGCTTTGCCTCTTAGACTTGAGCTTCTTAAACTCTCAAGTGCACGTCAATCACCTGGGGAGTTACGATGCAGGTTCCAGTCAGTAGGTCTGTGCTGTGACCCAGGATATTTTCATTTCTAACTGCTGCTGCTACTTACTGGTCCATACACAATGCTTTGAGAAGCGAGCTCTTAGAAAACACAAAGAAATTAGTTTTGTGGCTTACAATGCAACGCGGCACACTTTGAAGTCAGCAGCATTGCCTAAATGTTTCGGTGGGCCAGGGCTGCGATGGATTTAACTCTGTCCACCTCGCACTGGCAGAGACCATCATAGAAATGAATCACTCCCATGATTCCATCCTGGGGGAGCAGTGCCCGGGCAATTTGTTTAACTAAGTTAGGGAGGAAACAGAACTGCTGTCCAATCTACGACTGTCTTATGCAAATCTAGAATCTTGGAATCTCCAGATATCCTCTTTAACAGTGTTTATATTGCGTGTACGTAGAAATGTCTGGATATATCTGGAATAGGTTTGGACATATGCTGATCAACTCTAAAACTGAATTAAAAGCAATCATGGTGTAATAAGTAAAGGGTTCAAGTGAAAAAATATTCTCCAAACACAATATATTTTGAAAGGCACAGTCATAGTTTGTTTCAGTTATAATAATGTTTAAAGTAGAAAAACTTAAGAAAAAAAACCTGTTAGAGTTAATTATTGCTTAATATGGCAGGGGAGACAAAGAATATTTTGGTGGGGGACGGGGGAGAGGGGCCTTAGTCCCACCTACATTTCCATCCTGCTGTGTGTGTCACTTTGCCATCTCCTCACCCCACTCCCAAGTCGACCACTCAGGAAAACACTGTCAGTGCACTTGACAGTAAGAAAATGAGGAGAAGCAGAATGGAGAAAACCATTTCTATTGTTTTTAACCCTCCCTTAATTCCTGAATTTCAAAAATGGAAAGAAGCATAAAAAATACTTATGAAAACGATTTAATTTAGTTTAAAGTAGATCTGTGTTGAAACCAATGAGCAGGATTTAGGTCTCAATACCAAGAAAATCTTTTGCCCACTTGGGTGCTCCAAAAACTTGAATGAACGAACTTACCCTGTTACAGTGGCTAGGAAATATATATGTGCAATAATTTAGTTAGAAAATTATGATTAACATCGTCCAACAGCATCGTTCAAGCACATCCATCTACTTTACTCCAAAGAAAAAAATATTTTACAATATATCCTCATATCTACTGTGGTGATACTTATGTACTACTACCCAGTAAAATGTTACAGAAGAATCCTAGAACTGAAATCCCAGATTGGTGATGGGACTTGTCCGATATCACACAACTCATTTTTAAAGAAGTGGGGTTAGAATTTAGGTCTCCTGAGTATTTCTTAATTTAGTTATCATTGTATTATCTCATTTTATCTCATTAATTCTTTTTTCCTGATGTCAATTTAAGACAGAAATACTCAAGCTTATCTGGCACATAAGCTCCTGACTCAGAACCTTGGGCTGTATTACACAATTCCCACTTTCAGCTGATCCTGGAGCCTCACCCTAGTTTGTTCTGAGTTGATGTGCAATTATATTAAAGGTGAAATCATGTGCCAGCGAGGGATTTCCTAAACTCTTTGTTTCACCATAGAAGACAGTGGGAGTTTGCCCAAACTGGAAGCTTTACTCCATTATGGGCAGATAAGAGAAGTGAAGCTTCACTTCACCTTCTTCTGGGCTGGTCTCTCTCACTGAGGATGAGGGCTGGTGTGAAAGAGCAGTAGTGGTCTTTTAACGACTGGTCTTTTAATACCAACATTTGAGATGGCTTGGGAGTTATAGCCCTAGTTCTTTTAGTACCGAGGCTGTAGTTACAGGGAAGTGTTTCAGGATATACTAGAACCTAATACAGTATTGTGGTTAAGATGTGAAGTTCAGTACCAGACAGACCTGGATTTAAATCCCAGCTTCAAAATGTTCTACTGCCTTGGGGACCCCACAGAAGTCACTTAACCTCTGGGTCTTTAGTTTCCTTACCTCTAAAATTGAAATAAAATACTCTGACTCACAGCCTTGTGAACATGATATGCTGTGTATAGAACATCACTTAGGACACAACCTGAAGATTCAATAAGGTAGCCATGTTTTCCTCTATTAAGACATAGAACCAGGAATGTAAGCTTAAATCTAAATATCAGAGAAGATCCTGACATGGGTGTATTATGAGGTTTTAGAATTAATTAGGGAAAGAAGTCTGTAGAATAACTTTTCTTGGATATCTCTAAAAATAATGTTGGTCCTCACTTTCCATGTTGGCTTAAGTTGCCCTTCCATTGAGATTGAAACTAAACAATCAATGGCAACATCTGCCAAACCTAGAAGACATGTACTCAAAATGTACCCAAAGAAACTCCGTATCTTTTTTTAAAAAGCAGGAAATGTTTCTCTGCTTTTATTCTTAAATGCGATACATTGAAGCATATATACTTCACTTAAACATCTGTCCAGAGGTGTGGTGTTAATGGAATTTAATGGGAAGGACAGGCTGCAAGGGAATCAAATCTGCGTCACTCCTTTATCACCATTTGCCATGGACCACATTTGTCTGCTTCTTCATTTGTTTTTTTACTGTGACTAAAATATAGAACTGGGACATATGGGAATTGTTAGTTTCTTGGAACTAGCCAGATGGAAAAGTGAGGTCATGATGGTCTACCTAAGAGGCAGGGAAATATTACCTGCAACCACCTGAACCACTAGAATTATAATGAAAACATTTCTTGGAGTCCAGAGTAGTCCTTGTTTAAGGATTTTATGTGCTTGTCTCATTTTAATCAAAAGACTGGTTTCAACAGTATGTTGTGTATTTAACTTAAAAATTCAATCTGGCCAAATTGCATTAACTTATACAATATGTATGTCTTAATAGGAGAAAAAAAAAGACCCCCAAATTATTGAGGTCAAAAACATTTTACAGAATATCTGGAGAATGTAGAGAATACTTTTAAAATAAAAGAATGCCATAGAGGTTTGAAGTGATAATTTTGTGACATTAAAATATAAACATACAAATTAATCAACCAACTAATCAATGATATGAATACTATCTACATGGAACTGGACAAGGTTGGGTGGGGGAATGTGAATAGTACAGAGGAAAATAAGACCTTTGTGCCTAATCAGGGATATAATAACATAAAGATTATAAGGACAGGCACAATTGTGGAGTTCATATTATATAGGTGTGGGGATTTCAGATTTTGGCATCTTTTGTACACAGCTCTTAAAAATAAGTATATGTTTAATTTCTTCTGTAGTATTCTACGCCGAATACTCCTTTTTTCATAACAGCTTTATCTGAGCCTCTATTTGGATTGCCATACCAGCAACACTTTGTGTCCCAGCTTGTCTGGATCACCTTGTCAAAATAATCATGTGTATCAGAAGTTTTAAACCTTTCTGTGCTCAGGACTACTTAGGTTCTTAATAATATTTGCAAGATGCCTTTCTGATTATCATAACTAAGGTTTATGACCACTCTTTTCTGTCAATCAGTGTTTATACATCTTCAGACTATCTCTAAGCACTGACCTACTTGCTTCTTTCTTATCAAGAGATTGCTAATTCCTACACACATTATCAGACACTGTGATTTAGTTTGCATTTTTCTTCAACTACTGATTCCCTGGCCATCAATAGCATCTTCCAGCACCGAAATGTTCTGTATTGTCCAGAGCTGGAAAGACTGGTGACCCAAGTATGACAGAGGAAAGCAAAATGAATTACAGGGTCAAAAATGTATGTGTAAGAATTTCCCTCAAAGCTCATGTACCAAAAGTTCTCAAACTTTAGCATGCATCAGCATCATAGAGACACTCTTTGAAAATCACTGCCACATGTGAATTCAAATCACTTCCAAATGACATGCAATTGAAACAAAAATCTTTCTCCCTTTGTTCTGTGTCACAGAGTTCTTAACCTGAAAGTCCTTGGAGACCCTTTGATAGGATTCTATGTATCCACGGCACTCTACAAATTATATTTGGTATCACATTAGCATGTGTGAGATTACAGCTGGATGCTTGAGAGGGATTCTTGTTCTCAGAAGGTTCTTAAAGGATTCATTTACCCAAACATAGTTGAAAGACCACACTGATGGCATGCAGAGGGAGTCCAGTCAACATACTTGAGGAGACATTGATATTAGAATGTAGCAGAATAAGGGCTTTATAGTTCATAGTGCCAAAATATAATTCTCCTGTTCTTTTTATGGTTAATGGAATAATTCTACCACTACTACATTGACCTTCATAATCAATTGCTCCATTCTTTTATGATTATCCGCTGACTCCTACCAAGAGGTAGACTGACCAACCAATCAGCCATAAAGTTTAGCTGGAGCCCCTCTTCCAGGCCTGGCATGGTATTGGCTCAATGGTAGACCCAACAATTGCAGAGTCCCTGGCTTGCAGGTAACTCTGGGTGAGGACATTGAAGCCCCATGAGAGTACTTTGAAGCCCGATGAGAATAAGAACCTTGATTTTCTTGAATCAAACTCGGTCTCATGTGCTTACAGGAGCACCTAGTAAATCATAGGAACACAATCAATGATTATTAAATGAGTGAATTAAAGGCCTCAGGGGTTTGCATTGTAAATGTCATGATATTGTCGGATAAACAAAATGTCCCCAGTGGCTGACTGGACAAAGCGCTTACACCTCAAAAGCACTGCTGAATAAAAGAATAAGGGACCCAACTAATAATGCATACTAATAAACTGCAAACTACCTTCAATAGAGAAAACAAACCAAATTTAAATATGACACAGTTTCAACCCTTTTTTTTCCGCCAGATGTTTGGCATAAGAAAGAACTCAGTTAAAAGACTATAGGCCAGGACAATCACTCTCTACCACATCCTTTTCTGTGGCAAGCAATAACACTGATGTCAAAGGATTCAGGAAACCAAAAGCTTGCGGCCCAATCACATATATTCGTCATGCTCCCTTCAATAAGTGTGAAGCAGACAAGCCCTTACCTAGATTTCAAGCTGATGAATCATCTGTCTAGTTTCACTAAGCCTGCTCAATTAAACAAGGGGCTGAAATCCTGTCAGCCTCTGGATGCTTTTAAATAAGGACATGTTCGAAGGAAGCAGGTGATGAGGCTTCCTAAGGAATCCCTAGTTTCTAAGTACATTAAATCTGCCTTCAGTTCAGGAAAAAGAGCCTTTTGATCTCAAAAAATCCTGAGGCAGCTATTTTTTAATTGTGTAGAGAGATTGACTATATCAGATAAACACATAGAAAAATTAGTGATTTCCTACACTTAGGCCATCCATTTATTGAAAGTGGGGCTCCTCGTATTCCATTATCTCCAGGGAAGCACACACACATCCTCACAGACATTAGAAAAAATAAAATTCCTTCTTCTGGGGAAACACCTATCTTGGGAATTCTTGGTTGTGCAGCTTCCGAGCCTGCACAGGGTCGAGCATACAAATGGTGCAGTGACTCTTTTGGAAGTCACATTTGTCCCTGAAACTTCAGTCACCTGGAGACTGCATGCCTCATTGCCTGCAGCAGCTCAATCCTGACAGTGTAGGATGAGTTTAGAAATATCATTTGAGCAACAAAATTTGAATTGAGTGTTTAAACAGCACAATATATTTAATGCTGAAATTATCATTCTTTGCAATTTTTGCTGACTGTGGAATTTTTTTCTTTTCTTTTGCTCTAGGGCTGTTAGAATAATCTTGCTTTGGTTTGGATTTCATTGTGGGAAGAAGATAACAGGACTCAATAAACTAGTACATCAGTTAGCTGCAAATTCCCATTTTCACACAGAGAATATTTCTGCTTCTTTTGCTATGCAAACACACATACACATAATTCCTGGAATCCTAAATACATTCATACCCACTTCTTTCAGACACACACACTCACAGGGCACTTGGACACAAACTCCCTGCATGTCAAAATCAAGCCAGGCTGAAGATGTAAATAGGTGGAAATGGCACCAGTGGACGTGTAATCAGTAATAAGAAATACATTGAGCCCCATAATGAAAAGAAATCCCCCAAATTGTTCAGGATTCCCCCTCCCCCTTCCATTCACTGATTTATTAACCCTGAACAAAGATGTAATTGCAGGGTCTCAAAAAAAAACTTTTTTCCTTTTTCTTTTTTTTTCATTTTTGGTATTTGTTTTGTTTGGCTTTGAATTTCTTTAATATCTAGTCGTACCATTCATTGCCTGTTTTCTTCACTCAGTTGCCCATCTTTCCCCCCCAAAAATGAAAGAAGCATTAGCTTCTGACTCTTAAAGGATGAGACCTCTGCATTTTCTTTGCTTGTTTAGGGCAAGAAATGAAGTGCTGCCTCTTTAATTGGCAGAAGCATGCAGGAGGAGCATACCTTTAATTTAGTGTTGGGATACCTCACTTGCACCCTGGCTGTTGTCTTATTGGAGACGGCAGCCTGCCTGAGATCCTCTAGCACTGAAATAATATCATCCAGCACGCATTTCTTATCCTGATTTCTCAACACACACAGATGGGAAAAAGTATAATTATAGCCCCTGTGTTTCACCTTCATTTCCAGCACGGCTCGGTGGGTCTGCAGGATCCCCTCAGCCTGGAGCAAAATACTGTCCCCGGGTGGGGAGAGGAGGATCACCCTGCCATACCTCCCAGGGGTGTGTAAGTCCGAATAGAGCTGGCTTTTGGACTGGTCCAAGGGGAAAAGGCTGCTGGCCAGGCTGCGCTCGATCTTGGCCAGGCTGTGGCTGGGAGCGACCAGGCGCTCCAGGTCGCCCTCGGGCTGGAAGCGATTGAGCGCGCTGAGGCCGAAGGTGATGGTCAGGACGGCGGGCACGGTGAGGAAAAAGACCGGGTGCCGGCTCACGCACAAGCCCAGCCTGTGGCAGAACGACTGGAGCCCTCTGCGAAGCACCTGCCGCAGCATCCTCCACCAGATCCAGCTTGCAGGCGCTCCCGGCCGTCTTAAAAAGCACATGTGACATGTGTAAGCGCCGGGCTAACCCCCTCTCTCCCACCCCACCCACTTGGGGCCAGCCCCCCTCCCCACCGCCGCCGCTTCCCCACCCCCTCCGCGCTCACCCCCAACCACTCCGCCTGGTCTTTCCCGGGCCCCACCTCCATGCGCTCCTACTACTCTTTCAAACACTGCAGCAAGTTGCAGTAAGGCGGGCAAATATCGACAGCGCGCGTGGGGGCGGGCGCCAGGCGCTGCGGGGGCACAGCCGAGCTCACCCCCTCCCCAGCCTCTCCGCGCCCTCGCCGCCTCCCGCGCCCCCTCTCACCGCATGAGCAGCGATCCCTCGGTCTAGCCCTTCATCTCGCTGCTGCAGTCCCCCGGCCTCCCTCGCTGGAGGTGGTTCCGTGCGGAGCGTCCCACAGATGTGGATTTCCTCTCCGTCCTGGTGGGGTTCGGTGCCGAACTGGAACCATGTGCCTCGGTGTTGTAAGAAGCAGACATGTGCCCCATAAGGAGCGGGGGGGAGGGGGAGGAGGGAAGGGCGGGAGCGGAGGTGGGGGGGCAGCTAAGCTTTTCTTTTTTTAAGACACCGACAGCTATTTTTAGAGTTTTGTGTTCCCTCTTTGCTCCCCGCTGGAGTGAATGGAAGAGGAAATGGGTGAAGGTATTGCTGGCCCATTGGAGCGGTGGTAATTGGATCCCAAGAAAGCGGGGGGAGAGGGTGGAACATGGAGGGAGGGAGCTCCTGGAGGCAGGCAGCTTTTGTGCCCCTCCAGTTTCACTGTGCCCTCGAATCCAGCTTTTAGGCTGAAGAAAAGGAACAGAGAGGATGATGCTGCATTTTTAACATACCACAAAGCATGCAAGGGATTTCCTTGCAACACCTTCCACGCTGTCATTCCATAGACAAGTCGGCTGCAGCCGAGGGCTGTCAGAGACCCCATCTACTGGCGGTGCGTTAGGGCTCTAGGGATCCCTTTCTTGCTCTGGTGATTGGAGAGGAAGCATTTGCCAATAGCAGTGGCTGGTGGCTTGGTGTGTGTGTGTGTGTGTGTGTGTGTGTGTGTTAATTTTTACCTATTAGGGCTTTCACAAGTTCATACTCTGGAAAGAATGTGAAGAAATCTTGAGAACAAATTCTAAAGTTTGATTGTGAACGGGAGACCTGCTTTCCAAAGTTTCTTTTTGCATTGGCTTCATAGAGAGGATTGAGTTTCAAGAGAAGATTCGTTCACACTTTCTTAATGACAGTGAAAGGACTTGTTCTTCATCAGATGCTTAGAGATGTACCCACTTATGCGCGCATACAAACAAGCCAAAGGACTCATCCTCTTAATAAATATTAACAGATGCATTTTATTTTTGCTAGTTGGAATCAATTCTTTAGTTAAGAGACCAATGAGATACTGTAGCAGAGAGATCAGAAATGGGCAATGCCTGTGGGCGATAGTCTAAACGGTGGTGTTGCATATAAAATTAAAGAGAAATTCCAGCCTTTTAAAATTGAAAGTGAACTTGGTGACCATTCAGCTTGAATTCCAACCGAGGGCAGGAATTGCACTTAAAATATTCCTGATAATTCTCTATACAGCCTATGGTGCAAAATTCTCCACATCTGAAAACCCACTCATTTTTCTAGGAAGCGCATTCTATTGTCAGACATTCTTCCCTTGTGTTTCACTGAACTCATTCTTCTTGCAACATTTATAGACTAGTCCTTTCCTCTCCTTCAGAGGGAAGAGTCCCCTTTGCATACAACTTTCAGATCTTCATGTCATTTCATATAATGTATTCCAATAGTGCCACAGGATGGGAAATTGTTTTTGGCTATACAGCAAAGAGGAAATGTATCTATCATCCATTTTCTACACCCTCTTTATTATGTTAAATGTATTTGGTCCTATCCTTTACATGCAATTTCTTTAAAAAATGGTCTTTTTGCCCAACATATAATAATAGATTTTAGGAACAGACAATAGAATAAATTATGTAGTTTATTTTATAGATAAGGACATTAGGAACTGTAGAGATAGAGTGAGTTTAAAACCATACTCAGGGTTATTTGCAAAACTGAGACCAGTGTCCAGGCCTTTTGTTTCTCATCCCACTGCATTTTCCCTGGCAGCGTAAGAGCAGACCCACCCCTCTCTTTCTCACAACAAACAAATAGGTCAGAATTGTTTGCTCTCTTCTTACTACCTCCGTTTCCCACACCCCTTTCCCCAATAAATTCAATGGAATTAGAGAAGAATAGAGATACCAATATGTAATTGAATAAATAACATGATACATCCCTAAGATGAACAACTCTGATGTAAATATAAATCATTTTGTGAAATTATAATGACATCAAAATACAGTCACTAAATGTTAAGTGAAAATATATGTACAGTATGAAACCACTTTGAAAAGTAAAAATAGACACAGGAAAAAAAAAAAAAGATGAAATCTACAATTATTCCTTATTTTGTTGCACTATATTCCAGGCTCATCTTGCAGCCAATCCTGGAACCAGCCATTTCTCCAAGGAGCCCTGATTTGTCTTATGAAAATGGTATTAGAAACAAATATCTGGGTGCTCTCTGTGCAGCTTGCTGTTGTGGTAGTTTTTGCTTCTACATCATCTCAGCTGACAGCAAGGAAATACCTAGATTATACTAATCCGTGTACATGTGTATGTATAAATAGTTCTTTATATAACTTTGTATCTATGTTGAGCTAAACAGGAGTTTATACTGATGGCTCCAACTCTAAGTATTGTGACGTGGATCATTATAGCCTCTCCCCCTTGCTTCCCTTTAACCTCCCACTCCAACAGTGAAAAATCCTCTCTGTAGTTAATTTCTAAATCGCTATTCTATAATAAAAACATATGAATTTTTTTAGAAAAAAATTTTAAGGGAGAGAAGAACAGCATGGTTCCTTAATTTTGATGCTGTAAATGGCTAAAGCCCAATACTATTACGAATTCATTAGAAAGATAAATTATATACTTAAAAGTAGAAAAAATGTTAATGATATTCCACATCAAACTACAGGGAGTTAATTTGCACTAAACCATCATTGGATATCAATCACATGATAATTCTAGTAAGTCTGATTTTAAATAAAGCTTAATGTAAACCTGAAAGCAGTACATTTAGGGGCCAATCAGTATCAACACAATTTGTACTCTCGTTCATACAGGATTCATCTTTTCTGATATATCTTGGTCAATGTCATTTTACAACACTTGGAACCAAGTTGGAATAGATCTGCTTAACCTTTTGCAAGATGGGACACCAGGAGAATGTGAGCTTGGGCATAGAGCAGCTGAGTTCTGGACAGCTCCCAAAGTTACTTCCTGGGTGTTTTGGGCAAGATACCCAACTCTCTGATCCTCAGTTTCCATATTTATAAATTTGGATCGTATTAACGCACTTGTCAATTCACTTATACCATTATTCACCAGAATTCAGTAACTCCACTGTATTAACTAATGCTGTAACACTGTAGCAATCACAACAAATAAACCTCTAAAAGTCAGTGGTATAGAACAATGAAAGTTTATATCTTTTTCAAGATTAACAATCCATTATGGATATTTCTGCTCAGTGGAAAAATATTTCAGTTCCACAAGTTATTCATCCACCTTTAACTCAAGGCTTCCAAGGTCATTCCCGAGATTGTGCCAGGTGAAAGCGGGAAAGAGCCCAGAGGAGTACACCTGGGAGGTTTTTACGGTTCTGCCAGGAGAGTGGCATGCATCACTTTCTCTTACATCTTCTGATTAGAGCTTAGTCACAAGCCAGGCTGAATAATGCAGTTAGTCACTTACATAGAGAAACAGGGCATGATTTTGATGATCAAGTGGCAAAATCCCTCACCCTTTTCCTGGATTCTCTTTCCTTGTTTACCTGAAGTCCCTATTATGTGTGCAAGGTGAATATCTGATGCCCTTTTGTCATTTCACATAGGACTCCTTGTTTTGCCATTGCCATTCAAGCAATGCTGGCTTTGGCGCTTTAAGAAAATGCTCTTTGAGCTCATTTTGTGATAGCTTTAAGGATTTTGCATTGGATCACCTACACCTCTTGGTCAAGCCTGTTGTATCCTTGAAGGACCCAACTGAGAAAACGTTTTGAGGCACTTTTGAGCTTTATCATTTTGTATGCTTCCAGCTGCAACCGATTTAAGTAATAAGGACATTTCTTATCTCACATAACAAGATGTCCAAAAGAATGGCAGTTTCAGAGCTAGTTAATTTTGAGGTTCAAGGGTGTCATGAAGAATCCAGGGACTCATCCTCATTCGGCTTCACCCATTCTTGGAGCACAAGCTCTGTGCACCTGCTTGCTCCATGCAAAACACACGCAGGAGAAATAAGACCCTGAGGAAGAAGCTGCCTCTTTCTGTGCCTCTCTGCTAAGAGTGAAGAAGTCTTCCCCAGAAGACTCCCAACAAATTTCCTTTTAAGTCTCATTTTCCATGCCCATATCTAAATCAATCACTGGTGAGAGGAATGATAACACAGTAATCGGCTTAGATTAATCTGGACTCCCTGAGGCTGAGAATGGGGCCAGCTTCCTCTCTGAGCACATTGCCATGTGGGAATTCGTGTGTGGTTTGTTTTGTTAGTTTGTGTTGTTTTAAACAAAAGTTTCTTTAGGAAGAAGCATGGGGTGATGGCAGGAATATTTGGATGTTGGGCAGCTGGCTGTCACCTTGGTGCTGAGTTTTCCTGCGTGGAGCAAGTTAATTTCTGGAGACCTTGCTTTCTGAATGGAAAATAGAACCATCATCTGAGAAAGGAATTATTTTTCTAAGTTTTAATTCATTTATGTTAAAAACTTTATAATGGTACACAAGGGAAGTTCAAGCATATTTTGATATTTTAAAAATTACTTTCATGTCAATAGGATACAAATATGTAAGTATTATTCTTCCAGAAAATACACTATCTCTGATCACCATAGCTATGTGGGATGCAAATGACTGACCCAAGGAATTCATGAAAACATCTTGACTTAATAATAGTTATAAAAAGTTTTAAAAAGTTTAAAAAGCTTAAAAGTTTAAAAAGATTAATGGTTTAAAAAGTTTAAAAATGCATTAATTGATAATTTAAAATTCATTATATATAAGATTGTGTATCAAATGTGGCTAGTAGGTTCAGTGTCATTGCCATGTTATTGCAATTTTAGGTTTAAAACCTAAAATAAGCCCATTCTCACTCTAATAGTAAAATATCCACAATATATATTCAAAAAAGGCACAAAGGGATATAGACATCTACTTTTATACCATTTGTGAAAAATCGTCAGTACTGAATTTTTGCCAGAAGTAGTATTTTCCTATGGTGGAAAATGATTAAAGTTCTGGAGAAGGTTTCAGGCAACTAAGTTCTGCTTTTGTCTTAACCATTAGTTTCTCCTCCTGCTTACCCAGTGTATCACGGTGCCTTAGATTCGTATATGTAAACTAAAGAAAGTAATAGAATTAATCTAGGTGATCATTAATTTGCCCTCCACCTATGATTTCAAGATCTTCTTGAATTTGAGTTCATGGGTTTCATTTGCTAGATTTGCTACATCTCACCGAGAGTAACCTCTGATTACCTACTCAAGTCTCGGCTTCCCTTTCCTACTTATATTTATATAATAAATATATTATTACTATTTATATAATATCAAACCCAGAGTCACTGAGGGTTGGGTGTAGCCCAGTACACAGGAGATGCAAGCTTTGGTGTTGGTCTGGAAAAAGAGAGAGGCTGGAAAAATACTTGGAATATTGTAGCCACAAGGGAATAGCTGGACTGAAGATGAAATACTGCCTGCCAAAACGAAACACGGTGCAGAGTCTTATTGAATCAATGCTCAAAGATGACATGCTGCTCTGTACACATTTGATTTTCAATCATTTAAATAAACATTTTCTAATTTGGGAAGAAGTAGACTCACACTTTTTAAAAAGCATCTTTTAATTTAATTTTGTTTCTTCTTCTTAAATCCAAAAATATTACAGGTCAATCAGTTTGCTCTACAAAAAAAGTGAAAGGATTTCCTACATTTTTTTTTTCTCCCTTCTTTCTCTCCTTTCCTTCTTCTCTTCCTTGCAATAGCAATTCATTTTTCTCAAATGTTCCTGTCAAGGTTGTCTTCAAATTACTCTAAAAAATTACATGTAAATTACTCTAAAAAATGTATATATATATATCTTCTGAATGAGCTTGTAGTTTATTGCTTTAATATTGTTTGTTACAAAGTTACATGTTCTTCAAAACGCTTGTGCTCATATTTAAATTGGGTTACTGGTTACCAAACGGGTTTTTTTTCCTAATGTTCCTGCACCCAGAGAGAAGCCTCCTCCTAAAGGATGAGTGTTCATTAATTTCAGGTATGAACGTGAAAACGTATCCTATTCCCTGACAAGGCAGTTCTTCCCCTATTGGATCCCGACAACATAAAGAATTGTATGAAGCCGTTTGTGGAGTGGAAGTAAGCATTGGATTCACCATGAAGAACTCCTCTAATGGGGAAGCACGGATGTTGCTTTTTACTAGAGCTCCACACGTATTTTTTCATCATCAGCTATCAACATTGATATCATTATAAACAGCAACAGAAGATAATGACATTTCCAACCTCTGTGAATAGCAACCCTTGCTCAATAGGGTCAGGGAGAAAGAGAGGGATGTCAGTACCGAGACGGGACTTCAGGGGGAGGGAGTCGCAGAGGGCATGGTTGAACTCAGCAGGATTGAGGATTTTTACCACTGGCATCGTTTAGAATGACAACACAAGGTGATAGTAAAAAGGAAACCAGATTGTAATCAGTTTTATTATTTCTTTAAATTTTCGATAGCCAATGCTATTCCTGCCTCTACCTGAGGTGGCTTGCTCCCACTGCTCTGCCCTCTCCCCGTATTTGGTACACCACTGCCCCCAGGAGTTCTAACTGTGATTTCTGAGTAACTTCCCATTCTGCATATTCAACACTGCATGTTGCTGAAAAGATGTGCATGGACTTACAGTCCATCTGGAATCATAATGTGAAAGACCCAATTGTAACTCCTGCCCCTTATGAAGACTTAACGCGCCTCAGAATGGCCTAGACATTGAGAGGAAAGAAATGAAAGAACCTGACTCCTGGTGCAGCAGAACCTGCATCTGACTGGATTTCAAATAGAGTTTTCATGCCAGGAAAAACAGATTACTTCAGAAAAAGTATAAGTGAAATGGCATTAGACAACAGACAAACTCAGACTATTTAACAGTGTGTTTGACATTCAGAAATTTGCTCTTCAGCCTGTCAAACAAAGTGAAGAATTCCACTGTGACCTTTGGGAAATTTTCAGACTTTTGAGCCAGGAAAAACAATGCAAACAAAAGGAGTTCATATCCAAATGGAAAAATAAAAAAGTTTCATTTGATCATTCTCATATTAGACAGAAACAACAACACATCTCCAGAAAGCCTATAGATTAAACACCTGGAAACATAGTTATCTTGTGGACATAGGCAAAATCAATAGATACTTAAAGAAACTGTGATATGCCAAAGGTTCATAAAGAGCCAAAGTAACATCACCGAATCTTTGAAGTACTGTAGTCATTAGTAAAAAAATTGTGCGCACACACCCGAAATGTAGTTTGCAAACCAGGAGGGGCACTCAAACCAAAACTTGGAATGAGGCTCAAAGCTTTTACACCTTTCAAAAAACAACCACCTGTCTATGAAAAATTGACTAAGGCGTTCAGGCTTGGGGTAGCAAATTACCAAAGTAACGAAGTTTATAAGCCTTCCTTGCTCTGAATTTCCTATCTCTGGCCATAAGGATGCCTCTCTTGGTTTGGTACACGAAGAGTACCTTTCACATGGGAAATTTTTTTCCTGCTTTCAGGGAGAATAGAGAAGGGTCAGGATGTTCTTACACTGGCTGTTTCTTAAGTAACTTTAGTTCAAAATAATCCAGATATACGTTACATATAATGATCATTCAGTATATAGCGGAATATTTTGGGGAGGTCTGCCCTGAATCCCATAATTAGTCTTGCAAAATAAGCTAAATTAAGTTTTGTTTGTATGATTAAACTGGTTTTGTCTGCTCAGAGAATTTTCAAGGCTGGTCTCCATTTTAACGAATGAAACCTCTTTCTGTGAGCCCTCATCTTTGGCAAAGTGCCCCTCTTTTGCTGAGCAGCTGTAAAATTTAGTGCAGTCTTCATTCTATTGTATCAAAAGGACCTGCGTCTTCCTCCTACACAGACTGCGGTCTTCATGAGGGCAATGACTATTACCTTCTGGTCCTGCACCCTCAATTTCTAACAGGATGCCTGGCACATAACAGCTATTTAATTCATTCCAGAATGACTTTCTCAATGTAAGAGGAGTGCAAAAGAAACTAAGGAATGGTAAGAAAGTATTAACGTCAATAAAGGTAAGACACGACAAACTACTTTCAATCCAGAGGTTCAGTTCTTGTGGCTTATGACGTGGATCTGTACCTCTTTTTGCTTTGTGTCCATTGTTTATTTTCCTTTTATCCTCAAGCATCTCTTTGTTTGGCCCTCCTAGCTGCCCTGTTACCAGGCTCAACTCTCCTGGTATTATCAGATTGTCTAGATCTTAGAGTTTACCTTTCTCTTTTTTAACACTGTGTGTTTCTGATAACTATTACTCTTTGTTGGTGATTTTCAGGGTCTAAATAAAGTTCATTATAGCTAGAGTGTAAATTCAAGGGCAGGAGCAGCAAAAAAATAAGGCTGAAGGAATGAGCTAGCGCAAGAATATTAAGAAGCTTGGAAACCAGGTTCATTCAACAACTGACTGAGAACTCACTGAATAACCAAAATGTACAAAACCCTCCCTTGCAAGCTGCAAAGGGTTGCTACTTTCATAGAGTTTCCATTTCAGGGGGAATTAAAGAGTTGGGGCTTCTTCCCCAGAGCAACGTGGAATTACGGAAGCGTTGAAAGAACAGACTGGGTTTCATTTACAGCTTTGCTGCAGTGTAGGGAATGAAGACTTGGCGATCCTTTGGGAGACTGAAACAGTTTGAAGCATGAAAAGAGCAGCCTGAACCAGGGTAATTAGGGCAGGGATTGTGGGAATGAAAGGCTTTATACTTACTTACAAGTGAAAATAGATATAATTTGGTGATGGGTTACATCACCAAATTATTTAATAGAGGATGTACCTCCTGAATGTACTTATAAAGATAAGCATAAAAACAACCATAGTAACATTTCCACTCTGTCTTAGGGGTTGAGGGCAGTGCAGCATAATGGATATCTGGACTCTGGACACAGACACATCCAGGTTCAAATCCCTTACTTTTCTGCCGCAAAGGTCTGACCTTGACCAAATTATTTAACCACTCTAAGCTTTAGTCTTCTCATGTTTAACAATGGGATAATTAAAAGCTCATACCTCATAGGCCTTTGTGTGGATTAAGTAGAATATTGAATGAAAATATTTAAATGCATTAATAAAAATAGGATGCATATTATATGGAGTTATACAGATTTATTAGATGTGTTCTTGCCTTCAAAGTACTTATCAAAAATGAAAGGAAGTACAAAACCACTTGAAAGTAAAACATAATTAAATTAATTTGTGTATATGGATGGTGCCAAAAAAATGTATACACATTTTAAGAAAGGAAAAAAAGCTATTAAAATTACGCTGATGGTAACCACTTTCAGCACCTCTTGTAATTGCAGAAGTCAAATGTGACTTGTATTCATCTTTTGTTATTGGTATATATTGAGTATTATGGTTTTAATACCGTTTTTCCTTTCTTAAAATGTGTATACATTTTTTTGAAAACCCTCTGTATTTAAAAGTTATACCTAAGTATATACAGATATGATTGGCTATATGATTTTAGACACTAAAAACATATAGTTTGGGGGATGGAATTTACAATTAAAGGCAGAAAAACTTAGCTATATTTAATGTTTACTTATACTAAACATCACGCTAGTTACTTTATATTTATTATGTAATTAATTATCAAAAAAATCTTGTGACATAGATATCACTTACTAACCGCTACAGATACTAGAACTGAGGTTTAGCGGGCTAGGAATTACTAGAATTCGGAATCATAAATGCCTACTCCAAAGTCTCTGCTCATCCGGATATTCACACTGCTGAGTAGAAGAATTCAATATTTTTATGATATTATCAAAGTAAAATCAAATAGAGTGTGTGTGTGTGTGTGTGTGTGTGTTGTGTGCATTGAGTCAGCTCTGATTGATGGAGACCCTGTGAATGAGTGATGTCCCCAATGTCCTGTCCTCAATAGCCCTGCTCAGCTCCTGTGAACTCATGCCTATGGCTTCTCTGATGGAGTCAATCCATCTCATATTTGGTCTTCCTCTTTTCTGCTGCCTTCTGTTTTTCCCAACATTATAGTGTTTTCCAAAGAGCCCTGCCTTCTCATGATGTTCCTGAAGTAGGACATCCTCAGTTTTGTCATTTTTGCTTCCAGCAATGTTTCAGGCTTAATTTGCTCTAAGACCTATTTGTTCCCCTTTCTGGAGGTTCAGGGTATTCATAGAGCTCTCCTCTAGCGTCGTATTTCAAAATCAAATACTATATAGGCCTTTTAATGAAAAGTAAGAAGCCCTGGTCCACAACTTCTCACTCTCAGTCCCACTTGTGGGGGACAAATTCCATCATTTTTAAGCCTTTTTTTCTTGAAGATTTCTCCATATCTCTAGCCAATATTTATAGAGCTGTACTTCAGGATTAATCACTGTAGACCAAAGTCTTTTTTTACTGCTTCCTTAATGTTCCCACAAAATTAAGTCAATTAGTTTTGGAAAAATAACTTTAACTATAGCTCTCTCTTTAAAATTGTAATAAATATACATTATTAAAAACATTAGAATGCATATCATCAATGACAATAAAAATAGCTACCATTTGTATTTATTATAATATAATTTTAGTATCGAATGGATTTACTCTACTTTATTTAACTCTCCTCCTATTGGTACATACTTGAATTAGCTCCAAATTTCTGCCTTTATTAATGATGCTGAATCAACAACACAAAAAAACTGTTGCTAAATTCGAGTAAACACATACTTAGTCTCCTAGCAAAAATTCCTAGCAATATAATTTTTGGCACAATTTTTTGTTTATTTTGTCCTTTTTATTTTTGGGAACATAGTGTTAAATTTTCTTTCAGATAGTCTGCACCAATTAATTTTCCCAGTAGAACAGGGTTTGGCAAACTTTTTCTGTAATGGCCAGATGGTAAATATTTTAGCGTTATAGGCCAAAAGGCAAAATCCAGGATACTAGACAGGTATTTATAGAACAAGAAAGAAACATAAATTTCCATACATTTTTAATTAACAAAATTCAAAATATAATAATAATAATAATGATGATGATGATGATGATGTTGACATACATTTTGTAACAGATCTGCTAATAAAAAGAATGGAATTCTTGTTGAGTAATACCAGTTTGCTTAATTGGATTGGTGGCGGAATAATGACCCCACAAATATGTCTGCTTTCCAATCCTTGGATCTTTTAAATATATATATAGCAAAAGAGAAATTGAAGATATAATTGGTATTGTGTATGTTCAAATAAGGAAATTAGCTTGGATTATCCAGGTGGGACTAATCTAATTTAATGAAATGAGCTCTTAAAGGCAGGGAGGATGCTCTCAGGCTGGTCAGAGAGAGGCAGCACAAGGAAAAGTTGTAGAAATTAGAAGCATGAGAGGGACTTGACCTACAGTTGGTGGAGGGACCACATGGAAAGCTCAAGAAGAGTATCTAGGAGCAAAGATTGGCCCCTGGCTGATAGTCAGAAAGGAAATGAGGGCCTTGGTTCTACAACCAAACATAAGGAACTAAATTTGTGCAATAATGAGCTTAAAAGTGGAATCATTTCCAAACCCTTCAGAAAGGAAGACAGCTTTGCTGACACCTGGATTCTGGCCTCGCACAACTCTTAAGCTGTGCTGTAACTTAGACTTCTGATTTATAATCTGTGAGGATAATAAATGGGTGTTGTTTTAAACCACTAAGTTGTGGTAATTTGTTATAGCAGTGATAGAAAACTCACACACTGGGCTTTCAAATTTAAAAATGATGTTCTCTATCATTAAAATTAGTTGCAAAAATCCATCTGTTATGTTGATCTTACATGCGATTTTGTATATTTCATCCATGAAATGTCGTTTCACATAGGCAGGTACTGCCAAATACTGGTAACAAATCCACAGACATTGATTTTAATTGAGCATATTCATCTCTTGGAAGGAACTTATAGATTCTATTAGATTCTCTTCTTGATATTTGCCTTTTAACATGTCATTACATTGCAGATTAATCACTTCCAACTGAAAGTTAAACGGAAGTTCTTCAGTTATGCAGTTAAATGAATTTTAAAATATGGAAATTTCCCTTGCATTTTCATCAAGCTGAGAAAGATGCTGCTGTACCTGTAGTTGAAGCTAGGAACTGTAGGTTAGCCCACTACTGATTTGTGTAACAATGGCAATCTAGCTTATTGTTTTAACTTTTGATAGTATAGGACTTATAAAAAAGAGTGATAGTACTTGTGATTCAAACAGCATCAGTAGTGGAAATGACTATACTTAAGCATACATTTTATATAAGCACCCATTTGCCTTTCTTAATATTCATTAAAAAAATATTATCAAGTGTACTGCAAAAGCTAGTTTCAAAGCTGTTCCATATTTGATAGTAGTAGTTGAGATGTTCTTACTCAGAAAAATTTCATGCTTGGTCCTGAGTTCAAAATCTTCCAATTGACAATGGTTAAGTCCACAAGAGTGAATGAAATACACTGTTGACACTACTCTATCAATAACACTAGATTGATTCAAATACTTTCTGCAAAGTACCTTCTGATGACTAATACAATGAATAACCTTAGGCTTTAAACAATTTACACCTTCACAAGCTTTGTGAATTTTTGAAAAACTAAGCCCTATTCTGCTCCACACATATTTTTACAACCATCAGTCATAACACATCTTAGCAGATTCCACTTCAGGTTGTACTGAATTAGTGCTTTCTCAATTTCTTTGTAAATATTCTAACCTGTATTTGTTCCACACAGATGATTCAGAGGTGATACTTGTTCAGTCACTTCAAGTGATTGTGACCTTTTCTAATAAGCAACAGCTGACTAGTATTGGTAACATTTGACTCACCAAGAGCCAAGGCAAGCCATTAAGATCATTTGCCATGTTTTTAAATTGACTATTGATGTTGCTTCCAATGTTTTCAACTCTTTGAGAAACTGTTCTACTCAAGAAGTTGGTAGTTTTAATTACTTTCTCTGGCCACATTTCTTCAATTGCTAAGTCAACATTGGTAAGTTGATTTTCTTGATAAATGAGCTACTGAGAAATTTAGTTGCAGCCTCATTTTTGTTTTTTTGGTTTTGTTGTGAAGAAATTCCGTTGTGATGAGAGATTTCATTTAAAATTTTCTACCTTTTCTGATTGTTTTTTTCCTGTGAGTTGGAGATGTGACAAGTGCGTAGTCTGGTAACATCAACATTTATTTAGCACTACTATAGTGTCATTGCTTAATAAAAAAGATATTTTGCCACCTAATTTGACAACAAAATAATCCATACCACTGTACCACAAAACTACAATATTCAAACCCCATTTTTTTTCTTTTTTTCTTTTGACATGACATGCAATAATAATAAAACAAACACTATGGTAGTGATATGCATGGTACCACAAATGTTGTAGAATTATAACTGTCACTATGATTTGTGATGAACTAAGCAGCAGTTCAAAGCAATGAGACTGTAACATATGGTCTGTGTCACAACTACTCAACTCTGCTATTGGAGCGTGAAATCAACCATAGACAATGTGTAAATGAATGAGTGTGACTATGTTCTAATAAATCTTTAATTATGGACACTAACATTTGAATTTCATATAATTTTAACATGCCACAAATTATTATTTTTCTTGTGGTTTTACTTCAACAAATTAAAAAGGAAACAAACACCATTTACTAGCTCATAATCCATACAAAACAGAAGTCTAGATTTAGTCTTTGGGTTATAGTTCATACTCCTGTACTAGAATATCCTTTAGTAAAAAAATCAAAATTTTCAAATAAACTTAAATCACTAAATAGTCACTATTTTTTCCTTCTGATGTGCTTCAGTGGGAAACAGCAGGAAAGAGTAGAGCATATGAAGGCAAAGGGGGAAGACATATTTAGTTCTCTCTCAGAGCAAATCTTCTTACAAATAAACTAAGAATTCTGTATCTACTATGAGTAGGGGGCAGTAGAATGATATAAATAAAAAGAAACATTGAGATATTGAGATATTTTCCACCTTAGCTTTTATTACTTTAATGGAGGGGGAAAGCTTCAGATCAAGAAAGTGAGAATGTCTATGGATAAAAACATCACACATATAGAAATAAATGAAACATTCTCACCATGACTCTACTGTTATTATGTTTTGTTTTGTTTTTTGTTTATTTGTTTTTTGTAATTTGCACACTTGTCTTAGCATTTTTGTTATTCCTGTTCTTTTCTAAAAAAGTGGACAGAAAAATTTCTTTACATTTTTATTGTAATTATCTAAAAGAGGTAATAAGAAGAATCCCTTTACCTTAATATTCTAAGTCATTAATGTCTCTTTGTTTTCGAAATTATATTGTAAACACGAAAGAGCTGTTTGTTCTCAAACAGGCTTTAAGCAGAGAAACAGCCTAGTATTTACAGCATTGAAATGTGAGATATGGAGGCTGCTGCCAACTGTACTCCCATCACTTATCCAGTCCCTTCTCCTCCCTAAGCCTGTCTTTGTCTTCCTAGTGAGGTGACAGAGCATTTGTTTCAAGACAGGACTAGCTCCTGTCTAGAAAAATTGAGAAATGGGATTTGGTGTTGGTCGCTGTGACCTTCCTTCTCTCAATGCTTCCCTCCTCTGGCCTATTCCTTCAGAAACCCTAACACTTAGTCTTATATTTAGTTTTTGTTTTCATTCCTAAGGAAATGTACTCAAACAAGTATCTTTATGCCTTTAAATGATAAAATAACAAACCCGATAAAACAAGTTGTGCTATCATAATACCACTTATTAATAAAGCCATTACAAAGTTGATGATGTTAATCAGAATAATTAACATTTATGGCATCCTTACTAAGAGCCAGGACCTTTGCATTCACTGTTTTATTTAATCCTCATAAAAGTCCTGGGTGGGCAGTTTTAATTGTTATGGGGTTCTAGACGAATGAATTGAGACTCCGAGAGGATAAATAACTTTCTTAAGACCTCATAACCACTAGATGGCAGAGCCTGGATTCAAATCCAGATCTATCTTGCTCCACAGATTGTATATTGATTCTTAAAGAGAAAGCAGATAGGGCAAAATGAAAAAGTCATAGCTATCTAAAAAGAATTAGCCTGCTGTTGTGATTTATCATTTCATTCAGCTCTCAATTATTAATGAGTTAGGCAGACAAGACAGAAGTCAATTATAATGTCTACATAATGTCTATAATGTCTATAGTGTCACTATCCTCAATAGAACTATTATATGGCAACCTCTTAAGAAGTTAAATCTCAAATAAAGTGTATCATATACAGAACATATTGATATAAAAACAACTTCTCAAAATAGCAATGCAATTTTATGATATATAACCCAGTTAGCTGCAATAAGTTGAGAGTAAAATTAATAATTGTATTTATTTCAAAATCAAAATAACTTTTTGAGTTGGCATGTTAGATTACAAGACTACGAACAGGAAACTCAGGATTATAGATTCCTTGTCATTTCTTGTAAGAAATTTTACAGGGAAGCATCCAGTATTTGCTTCATCTAATAAAACACAAAATAATACTGTTTTGTTTTGCTTTGTGTTTTTAGAGGCCTCTGTTAATAGCATTTTGGTGTGCCTCCTTTGGGAAAGTGGATCTCTGCAGGCAGTATAGATTGATTTGCCACACTTAGCATGGTTTACCTGCTCAACAAATATGTCGATTTCGTTTAAGAAAATGCATTTTATGAAAACCCCAAGTTCGAAAATGGGTAGGTCATTTATAATTTACAATGCTTCCTTACTTCATAAAAAGCAATTGATTTTTTGGTCTCTGTTTAATGAGTATTAATCGACTGTGTTAAAGATGACTATGGAATAGATCAAACAAAAGCAATGCATGAAATGAACCCTCATAAGTCTGTGTAATTGTGTGAGCGTGAATGTGAGTTGTTGAAGATGACTTATAATTTCAGAACAGTGGTCAAAAATCCAGGGAAGTACAATATATCCCGTAAGGATATCATTCAGTGTTTCAGTTACTAAATGTCTGTGGTTTTAGTGTAATGGAAATGAACATATTTTACAAAATCGAAGGTCCTGTCTTTTCTTCCAACACGTAGACTTTGCCCAAATCTTTGGTTTAAAGAAACATGAATAACCATCACACTGATGCAAACGTGCCCATATTGAAGACAGAGTTATACTGATCTGAGATCAATAGTAGCAAGGCCAGATGAAGTAGAAATTCCCAAAAGACTAACAGTAATTAAATGATACTGATAGAACAATTTACTATATACCTAATCCAGGACAAACATGGTTTTAAGGATGCTCTAATTATTATTTATTTATTATTTTCCATAATAATGGTTTCTGAGACTCTAAGAAGTTGTGGTCACAAATTAAATGGTGGAATAGGTATATAAAGTCTATCAGTCTGTCTCCACAGGACGGAGAAGAATCACAACCAGCTATACCACACAGAACTTATTATTTTAACAGATACTAATGATTGGTAATAAAATATTAACACATTTAAATGTACTTAATCACATGGTCATTGTAAAAACAACTAATAATCATATTAACACAAGATATGACTGGAGTTCAATGCTGAATATATTGAAAATGAACCTACAGATTACTAGTTTAATTTTGGCACTCATCAAAACTCCCATTGTTGAAGTATATGTACACTTGTGTAAGATTTTATAATATTTTGTTCTTAAATTTGAATTTCCTTAATCAGCCCTTTAAATAGAGTAGATATCTGATTCAGCAGGTTGAGAAAAGCCTTTTCATTGTAACAGCATTCAAAGCATTTATCAGTTGCAACAGAAATATGTCATAAATTTCATTTTCTGTCTCACATGTGTTCTATTTTATGCCTCCCAGCTTGTTAAAGCTTGTTAACTGTCCACCTCCTGCACTACCACATGATAACTTTGCCCCTCTTCTCATTTCTATTTGTTGTCTTTCTTTATTATCCATGTGCCTTTTTTGATACAGAAGTTTCTTTTGATTGCAGTCAATTTGATGTACCTTTTAATGTTTCATCACTATTTTTTTATAGTTTCATAGATCTATTTTACAAATTTTAGTCCGTTTTCACGCTTCTTAATACATTACTCTTTGATTTAGTTAATAAATATTCAGAACCTATACTGTTGTTATACAAATTATTATCTGTTTAAAATTAAAATAGGTCGTTTAATGTAAATTAGAAATTCAAAACTTAATTATGAACCATATTAAGTAAATATACATTCAAAAATGTACACATTTCTTATAATCACCTGATCATTGGCTATTTGACTAGAGGGGAAGTCATTCCCAGGGCAGCTTATGAAA
Source organism: Rhinolophus sinicus (assembly GCF_036562045.2). NCBI lineage: Eukaryota > Metazoa > Chordata > Mammalia > Chiroptera > Rhinolophidae > Rhinolophus > Rhinolophus sinicus. The sequence continues at coordinate 94,424,942 of NC_133755.1, forward strand.
ACATCGCTCCTTCATAGAAAATAGCTGCTATCTGCTGGGCACTTTACAGCCTACTTATCTTACATTGTTGCCAGTCCTCACAGCAACACAGCTAAGCAGGTATTTTTAGTGCCATTTTCCAGCAGGGTCATAAAGGCCATCCTGCTAATAATTATCTGTGCTAGGATCTGAACTAAGAGCTGACTGATTCGAAAGCCTATGATTTTTCTATACTAGGCTGTAAAAAATTCTCAGAAGGGGAAAATATAACCACTCCATGAGAACATCAGCCTGCCAAGGGCTGCAGAATCCCTACTCCTTGTCACTTCTCCTTGCAGGAAGCTGGCCACTCGGGAATGCAGACAATAAACCGCAATGTAGAATGAGCATTGGTAGCTCTGTGGAATCTATAAATGTTCATATCACTAAAAGGAGTCACGTGTAATATTTATCAACAGTCCTACTTCAGTCTTAATTTTGATTCCTTCATTCTTGACAGAAGTAAAATCACAATAGTATGCTAAGTTATCCTTTAAAAGAGCATGCTTCCATAGTATTTAAATATAGTTAATTTTTCACAGCTTTAATTCACACAAAAGTTTTTAGTTGTACACTTATTATATAAACAAATGTTTAGCCAACCACGTTTTCTATTAAAATTTCCCGGAAAATTCTTCAATAAGCAATTTCTGACAGTACCTGTATTAGAAAAGCTTATTATCTCCTTCTGGGTTGATTGGGTTCAACGGCAAGGCAAATCTGGGCAAAATTAATGTAATTTGGTATAATTGAGGTGAGGAAAATATGAACAAAATCTTTATATTTTAGTTACTCACTTGGATCTTACATAATTTTTGTAGCTTTTACCTAATTTTTTCTTTGTCCTTCACCTAAAACCAAAGCATTATTATTATTTTCACTATTCAACATGTGGAGTTGGCAATAATAAAAATGAAATGATACAAGACATGTATCTTCACAAGAGTGAAGAACAGCATGACTCAAAATATGGACCTCAAGCCACGCATTACCATGGAGCTTGTTAGACGTGCACATTTTCAGCCCCCACCTCAGCCCTACTGAATTAGTACCTCTGCAGAGATTCTGGGGCATGGCCCTGAGATCTGTGTTGAATCAGGCCCCCCACGAGATCCTGGAGGCATGCTAAAATTTGAGGAGGGTTGTTGTAGAGCACTGCTACTTAACATGAGGTGCTCCACCAGGCAGCGTCAGCACCACCTGACCACGGAATCTTGGACCACACTCCAGCCTGCTAGAGCAGACATCATACTTTATAAGACCCCAGTTATCAGTACTCACGCTAGATAAAAACCTAGATAAGATCTCGCTGGACAACTGGCTTCAATATATGCCCTACATCTGTCTCCTGTCCTAAAATTGCTGATGTTCCTCTACCATGAAAAAGAAATGACTCTCTGAATTTGATGGTTTTAATTCTAACTTTGCCATTCCATATATATATAGAAAATGAAACCTAGAGAGGAATTAAAATAGTAATCCGTGGGAGGGCTAAGTCTATTGACCACGGTTCCTTTATTATCTCTAGATGGAATGGTGAATTTGTCCCAGATCTTCCAGTGTTGGTGTATAATATCTCTTCCACTCGCCTTGCCAAATGCCAGATTATCCACTTCATTTGATCTTTTGTGTTAAAGCATGAAAACTTTTGTCAACATTCAGCGAGGGCATCTATTATACCTCCCTCTGTTGGTGCTGGGACTAGAATTCATTTATACGATCATAAGCTGTGGTAAAAGAAGCACTGGTTATGAGTCACAGGTGTGCTATTCAGCCCTGGTATAACTATGCATTAATTGTGATTTTTTGATAGTTCATTGACTGTTCTGAGGCTTAGTTTATTGATATGGGAAATATGAGAAAAATTGAATTGATAATTTTAAGTTGTCTCGAAATCCAACTTAATCACTTCAGTTACTTAGATGTCTGAACTGGGGTCATCAAATAGGTTCATTTTGATGTAACAGAAGGAGTCAAGCAAAGAAAGATTCAACATGAAGGGGAAGTCACTGGGGATATGCTGTGCGTATCCTGTGCTGTGCAGAGAGAGATCACCAATCCTCTTCCCTGGAATGTGATTGGGCCTTAATAAGGCCACTCTTTTTTTCTGTAAGCATTACTGTTTGTATGTACATATTATCACTTCCTGGTTTGAATTTCAGGAATATTTGTGCTCTCTACTCACCATGGTTTCTGGCTCCATTCGTGGAATGCTTGTTCCCTTTTTCCCTCTCTGAGGCTGTGTCAGGCAAAGGAAGTGTTGGGGACACTGACAGCAGCTATCCCCAAGCACAGCAGACTTCCCCGGCATGCTTCATTTAGTAAAAATAGTTTGGGGCCCTAGCATAAAACCTTTCATCCTTGAGTCTTAAATGATTTCACAAACATTAATTCTTGCAGATTTCCTGCAAGGCACACATTATAGAGTCACAGACTCACAGAGACTTCAAGATAAAAGGGAATTTAGAGATCACCCACTTTATTTTTTTCACATGAAAAAATGGAAATCCCAAAAGATGAAGTGACTTTCCCAAGAAGTTCTCTTTTTAAAAATGTGAATTCAAGATATTTTGGTGAATAACTCCAGGCCATAGAGTGCATTTTCAATTATTATAGAATTTAAAGTTCAAATTTCATTTACTAGCCTTGGGAAGAAATTTATTCCATCTTTTTGTAGGCAGACCTAACGGGTGGGAGAATAGACAGAGATTGCTTAATAAAATTATTTTATCAGTAATGAGAGATAATTTAAAGTAGTGCACCAATGAACAGAAGAAACAGTGTTATTTCTAGTCATTTAATTTGAAGATATGGGATGGGAGTAATTGGAAGAAATGCATCTCTTTTTATCAAATCTGAAAACCTCTCCTCCCATCTTTAATCCTACAGAGATCCAATCGCCTGTTACTCCTTTGTCACCCACTTCCATATAAGAATCATCTGTCATTTTAAAGGAAGAAGGAGTTTGGAAGGAGAAAAAAAAAGAAACTGACCATGAAGAGACCTACTGGTCCATAAGGAGAGGTAGTGGGAAGATCATCATGGAAGCTTTTGCATTCATTCAGAGAAGGGAGAATGGCTCAGAAGCTCCTGAGATAATATTTATCCAATGGGTTCAAAGCATTTTCAGAGATTCAGAGCTGCCATATGAGAGCTCGCAGGTAGCAAGAAGATATTTTATGTGTACTTAATCATACCATAAAATCAGTGGGACTAAATGAATAATAGTGATGCGAAATGAAGTGCTAAGGGAGCACATAAAAACGGATATAAATTCAAAATGGGTGAACTTGAGAAGATTGGGGGAAGAGTGCAACACAAGTCTAGAACAATTGGTTGGCAAAATGAGGTTGATTGGCAAAGGGCATCCCAGATAAGTAGAAATACATTTACCATTTTGTCCCTGTAAGACAAATACAAATAGAAGAAACTCCCAGGGATGAAAGATAGTATTATGGACTAATTTGTGGAAAAATAGTGCTAGAAAATAAAGGTATGACTCATAACTAGTGACAAAAGAAGATTTCACTTGAGGGAACTTATTTAGAGCATTTTGGAGGAATTTACTGCTAGGTTGATGGACAAAGCGAAGAAAGGGAAAATAGGGAAATACTGAGATCAATTAGAAGACAAGGAAGTCTGCGAAGGCCCCACTGTATGCTGTGTAATACAGTTACCTCAGGAAAGCATTGACAGAACAATAGAAAACATATGGATTTGACCAAATTATAAAATGACTTTTCTTCTCTACACTCTTGGGACTAGCTTTTCAAAGCCTTCTTTTCCAAGAGACATGACTGAATCGATAAACATATATTTCAAAAGACACAATGAAAAAATTGTGATTGATGGCCTAAGAAAATAAGGAAGTGCTAGAGTAATATGATACATGTGACGAGATGATGACAATATTTTAAGATAACAGAGAAATGTGGTATCTCATCCTTGAAATCATAGCAGGTTAGAGCAAGTAGTGACTTTAGGGTTATTACTGATATGCATAGCTCATAGATGAGTCTCAAAATAATTATATTGAGTAAAAGAAGTCAGATCCCCATCCCCTCCCCCACCCCCAAAAGGACACATAGTGTAGGATTCCATATATAAAACTCTAGAAAACACAAACAAATCTATAAGGACAGAAAACAGATCAGTGTTTACTTAGGATGCGACAGGGCAGGGTAAATTATAAAGGGCCACAAGGAAACATTGGATATGTTCACTATTTCGATGCATAATTTTATAGGGGTATATATGTGTTAAAACTTATGAAATTGTGCACTTTATACATGTGCAATTTCTAATGTGCCAATTACACCTCAATAAAGTAACTTAAGAAAAGAGATAATATGAATGACATTATCTATTTGCATCCAGAGTATATCATAACCTTGGCAAATCTTGGATAGCACCTAAGAATACATGCCTGACACAGGATATCTCTTCTTCCTGTGGAACAGAGGATCTTTACTCCACAGTGATTTTTTTTGAAAGAGCTATAGCTATTATATCTATAAAAAATAGAGTATTTTTGCAATTCATTGGTGGAGCAGGACCCTGGAACTGTTGCTTGGACGCCTGCTCTCTCATGCCAGCTATGGTTTTGATAACCTCTGATTTTGGAACTTAAGCTCACCTGCAAAATGGGAATTAAAACATCTATGCCACACTTCACACTTTCACTTTAAAAGACAAAATTATTTAGAAATATTTAGAATATTTTGGTTGGTACCATGCAAAGCTATAGGATATGCTTTTTCCCTAAAAGGCTGTATTCTCTCTCTCTCTTCCTATCGGTATATAGATATGTAGAAAGAATAAAAGATGATTGATAGATAAATAGATGATAGATAGAGATGCCAATTAAAATGTTATAATAATGCTGTGAACAGAATACAGTAGAAGTACAGAGAAGGAAGCCGCTAATTATCTGACAATGGAAGAGGTAACATTTCAATTGTTCTTGAATGAACAGTTCAGCAGAGAAAGGAGTATGGTGTAAAATGCATTGTTCTTGGAGGAAAAGGCAAATGTAGGAGGATGTTGAAAGATGAATCTGAGGACAGTTTGGGGCACTATTGTGATGGGCCTTGTATGCTGCATTGGAGAATTTATACATAAGGGGACTGCTAGAATTTCTAAGTATGAAAGTAAGTATATAATCAATGTAAAATGAGCATAAACATACATTGCACTAGACAAGTAAAAATAAATGAATGCAATAAAATAATCAGTGCAAAAATAATACATTGATTAAATATTTGGCCTTTACAGTGGATAAATATGGAGCTATATAAAGAAAAATTGATACAGGAGTACAACCGAAAATGTCTGCAATTTTATTTCTTGTTAAAATGATTTTTTGTAATGTAAATCTAGATTAATTTATACCAACTAGTTAAGTCATGATTATACGTCTTGGTTATTTAATTTAAAGTCTTAATATTAGCATATTACCATAGATCAAAGGCTTTCTTAGAAAAAAATATTGACTAAATGTAACTTCCTCTTGGGAAATAAAGACTTGTAAAATTTAAATATGCTTGCAAAATGCAAGCACAGTTTAAAAAAGTAATGGTTATTAATGACTTTTAATCAAGAAAATGGCTTATTAAAGAAAAGCAAAATAATTAGCAAATCTTTTTCAAATGGAAACCTTGTATCTGAATGAATGTTTTTCTCTGACTGGAGTCAGTTAATACCTTTGTTTGGCCTTGAAAATTTTAAAGGTTACTGATGTATTCAATATTATATCTATTTCCTTAGTGTCCTAAGTACAGTTTTGTTGTTTCAAAATGGATTTTGGTGTTGGTAAGATTTTAGGTTAGCACAGACCATGAGTTTCTTTCTGGGCAACTTTAACCAAGTTATTCAACCTCTCTAATACTCAATTTTTTCATTGTCACAAAGGGGCTGTAACAATATTCAAATTGTAGCATTGTTGCAATCTTTAGATGAAACAGTAATTCTAAAATACATAACACAGTATGTCGTCAATAAAAATTAGATATTGCTGTTGTTGTTATCTGGATGTGTTGGTACTGAAAAACCAGTATGGGACCAATTGTCCTTTTCATTCTGAGTACACGTGTAGCTCTACAGTGAGTGGAAAAAGTGCCACGTTGGAAGTCAGGAAACCTGGTTCTTGCCACAGTTCTTATATTAATGAGCAGTGTGAGCTTGAAGGTATAATATAACATTTCTGACTCTTACCTTACTCATCTATAAAATAAGGGGGCCAGACCACCCACTAGATTTTAAAAAATGCATTTGAGGAGTCCTAGGAATTCCAGATTTCCTCAGTTGATGCTCGCTGAATGAAAGAAGGGGGAGATAAAGAGATGGGACTCACCTATCTGTACCTTTGCTTCAATCAGAACATTATACCTAATTAACATTTAGTTTTGGATCGCGTGGTAGGATTTTGCTTGAACAGAGCATCCCACAGCTATGTGAGTTTGAAAACTACTAGGTTTTATAATTTCTAAGGTTCTGTTAGCTCTATAGTTTTGCAACTGTGTTTGTGTTTGACAATTATAAGACCTAAATCCAAAACCTTTCATAAATACAATCATTTTCTTGTTAGGATAGAGAAATTCACATAATGTGTGGCAAACATAATGATCAGCAGTTTTATGTCAACTTCTTTGTTATAAAAACCTTATAAGAGGGGCATCATTACCCATTTGAAAGACAAGGACACCAAGACTTAAGAAGTTTAAATCATACCATAGGTAAATGGTAATTTTGGAATTTAAACTCACATCTGCCAACTCCAAATATTATGCCCATTCCTTTGCAATTAACAAATCACTAATGCAAAGACCAATAATAAAGTAAGAAATATTCTAAGATATCATTCAACCTGTTCCTATAGAGTCCACCTTGGGTCCTTGAATTATTGAATTCAACAAGTTTTCACTGAGAACATACTCTGTGACCAGCACCTTAGAGTATATAAGATGAGTAAGACAGAGCCCATTCCCTCTAAGGGTTTATAAGCTAGCCAGGAAGATAATCCCTTCATAGGAAGCTATCATAAGTGTGAACAGAAGTACCTGGTGCAGTCTAGGTTTGCTGGGAGAAGGAGAAAGCAACGAGATCATAAACACAGAAGTTTAGTCCCTCTGCAAATAGTAGCAATTCATCTTTCTAGATATATGTGAAATAGGATGAATCTGGCATAGTCCTGAAGCAGGAAGAAGGTGTAGGTATCTCTTAACACAGATTTCGAAAGGACAAGACAGTAAGTAACAAGCAGAGAAGAGGTTATGTTAATCATGTAAGTCCTTGGTTAGTAGAGAGTTTCTATATGTTATCTTTCACAGTCAGGTCTTACAGTCTCGGTAAGCATGGCCCATATACCTTTTTAAGGCTGCCAGCCCCAATCACCCAAATTGATATTCTCAGACATCAGGAAAAGCCCACAAGCAAACAATCACTGAGGACATCTTCAAGTATCATGACAGTCACGTTTCCCACCATAAAAATATTGCAGCAAGAAGAACTGAAACTTTGATGTAAGGTAAAAAATAGCAAACATAAGAGTTGCTTTAGCCTCAAAGAAAAAAAAGTGAAATAAGTGCAGGCTAAATGGATACGTAACTGGAATTTCATGATTATGAATTTAACATTTCCTTTGGCCAAATTACATTTATCGTTTTGATACTATCTCTTGCCCCTTGGTGCTTGCATAAAGAGAGTAATCTTTTCAATACAACTTCGTTCTGGGTTTGAAGAAACTCTGTAACTGTCCTTATCCTATTTGAGTGGCTACAGGGAAACAAAGGTTCAAATAATGGAAATGAGAATTGCCATCAATTCAAAGATATAACTAAAGATCGAAAGTAAAATAAGTATTATACCATTAAAGTGAAATCATTGAAGATGCCCAGTGAAGAGCCTATTGTATCTTATGTTCTTAGTGAAGCCTTAAGTACATAGATATAGATTCCTTAAAATGAAAACAAGCTCTGTCTCTCAACAGCAATTTGCTTCATATTAAATAGCATTTCAGCTATTTTGGTGTGGAGTTGATATGACAAAGAAGCTTATTTATCTTCTTTTCATTGAGTAGCTGCTTCCTTCCCTGCAGTAATGAGGTTGGCACAGCTGATGCAGACCGGATCCAGATTTCTAATGTGTACTGGGAGATGGCTTTTCAAAGTCCAGAATCTCTGAATAGTGGTCATCAGTCTGCGCCCTTTCAGTCCTTAAGGGACAGCATCAGGAGTCACTAGTGTGTCCAGGCATGTGGTGAGGGAACTCCCATAGAAGCAGACCCACCTGGAATTTCGATGCTTCTGGAACTTGGCATCATGACTATTTGCACTTTCCATGTCATGGAAATAACTCAATTCTATTTGCTTCTTTTTTTTTTTTTTTTTCCCCCTCCATGCCCTGAGTCCGAGGCACCAATTTCAATTTCATAGGATCACAGCAATATGAGATATATGGGAGAAGTAGGTTAACTAAAAAGGAAAACCACTGGAATGGAAATGTAGAAAACAAATTGCAAGCATAGTTGGTACCAGTTATCCCAGAACCCAAATCAAACCACTGACTCTCAGCCATGTTTTCCTCACTATAATACAAACAATACACTTATGGATTCAAGGCAAGGGAAAAATAATTATGATGTAAGGTTTAGGACACAGAGTCTCTGAGACACTTCTGTCACTCCCTCTCTGTGGGGCTGATGTGAATTCTTTGACCTCTCTAAGCTTCATTCTCCTTTATGCTAAAACATCCACCTGTTACCCTTGATATTCTTTCTACTTCTAAATCCTATAGCACAGTTTTACTGATATATATTAAATATGTTTTAATAATCATAGAAATAATGGGTACCAAAGAGTTCACTCTTTAGAAAAATACATTTTATAGGTAATCCATACCAATGTATAGACAGTAATAATACCCACAACAAAACTAATTTCTCTATATTGGGGTTTTGCTGGTCACTGATGTTATATTTAAATGCTATTTTGGGTCTGTAATCTGTGTTCAATTCAATATTTTTTTTTAGGGTTGAAAAGACATAGGAGTTCTCAGCTCTGACTCCAATGATGACTTACAGTTAGGGGTTCGTTTGGGAAATTTCCTAAAATTGCCCCAAAGGCCCAGATCCTAAGCTCCTGAGGTAACACATGCTGCTGCTTGGTTTATGGCACCATGATGGTTTCTTCTTAATCTTGACTCATTGTATTAATATATAAAACATGTTTATAGTTAAACATAATAGCATAACATCAGAGAACCTCAGGTTTATAAAGCATCTCAAGGGTCATCTGGTTCAATCTTTATTCTGTGCTTGAATCATTCCTCCGACATCCACCTAAGCAGTCATCCATACTATATGCAAAATAGTTTCCAAAATACTCTAAAGTGCAATGACACAGGGTGGAGAGTTTGTGGAAGGTGGGACTCTCATCGGTTAGTGTGTGTACTGGTACAGCTCTCTGGAGAATTATTTGACTGCCTCTATTACATTTAAAAAATGCCTTCCCTTTGACTTTGCAGTTTCATGTCTAGGTATATTTTCCACAGAATCACTTATATGTGTGCACAAAGGATGTTCAAAACAGCTTATTTTGGCATTGTTGGTCATAGAAAAGGAAAGAGAGAAAGAAAGAAAAAGAAAGAAAGAAGGAAGGAAGGAAGGAAGGAAGGAAGGAAGGAAGGAAGGAAGGAAGGAAGGAAGGAAGGAAGGGCAGACATCCTATAATGTCTCATAATTAAAGAAATGTTCAAATGTTTATGCTACTAATTTATTTACTGAGATAATATATGGAAAGTGCTTAGAATAATGTCTGGTCCCTGATAAACACTAGATATGCTAGTATGTAACTGGATGTGTTAGTTTTATAGTTTCCTCCTTACCCTCCGAGTGTAAGCTCTTTGAAAGCAGTGAGTTTGTCTGTTTCGTTCACTGTCGTATCTCCTGGGTCTGTAATGATGCCTGGCCCATACCAGGTCCTCAGTTAGTATATTTAGGATGACCCTTATATACATGTGATGCTCTTTATTCTGTGATTGCTCTTCCATATCCATTCTCTGCCCTGCTTGGAGTCCTGGGAAGTTGACCTGGGGTTCCCTTAGTCTCTGGCTTTTGGTTATCAGCCCATGGAGGCACCAAAAGGACTGGAGGGTGAGAGGGGATTTCTGGTGTTTCTCCTCTGCTAGTTCTCTGGCAGTGTGGTTGCCAGTGACTGCATCCCTCTCCCTATGGCCAGACCTCACAGTGTGTAAGTCTGGACAATCCCCTCCCCCATCGCCACAGCTCTCACTGGTTCCAGTAACAAAGAACATTCTCTGTTTCCTCAGGCCTTGGGGTGGTAGCTTTCTTCTGTTACTAAAACGTGGGTGCTTCACATCCTTTGCTATTTCCCTTAACCCTGCCCACAAGTTTCCTGTTGGGGGCACAACTGATACACAAGCTGTGTAATACCCTGCAGCTCTTAAATAGTGTGAGGGAGAACTAGATGTACTGACATGAGGACAATGGCTATGTTAGATTAAAAAAAAAGAAAAGAAATATATATATATATATATATATATATATATATATATATATATATATATATATATATACCGTGTTTCCCTGAAAATAAGACCTAACTGGAGAAATAAGCCCTAGCATGATTTTTCAGCATGACATCCCCTGAACATAAGCCCTAATGTGTCTTTTGGAACTAACCTTAATATAAGACCCAGTCTTATTTTGGGGGAAACACGGTATAAATATATATACACAGACACACACATATATATATATATGTATATATGATCAAGATTTGCCATGTTTTAATTTAATGCTATCCCCAACATTTAGATATTTCAAATCCATAGTGCACTATAATCAAAACAAGATTTGAATATATAATACACCCTTGGACAGTTCCGTGGTTTAAAATGAGCTTCTACTATCCGAATATATAAATGACTATAAATCTTAGAAAACTTATGCTATTCCAGCAATAATACCGCGACATCAATGCAACCCCTTCCTTAGATTCCACACCCTCTGGCTGTATCACAAAGAACAAGGATCCCCGGGCAACGCTCTGGCCTTTTACAGCACCGTCACCAAACGTCATGGATGATACCGCACAATGGCATCATGCACTGCAATTCTTTTCATTTTTATGGCAGTTTGGTTTATAAAGTGAGGATCAAAGAACAGACTATAAAGTTTTTCTAAAACTTCTAGTGTTTAGACATGCAGCTATCTTCTGCTACATTGAAATGCTGTTGATTCAAAAACTTGGGAGTTTCCCAGGTGAAATTTGAAACTAGCCCCAAATGCAGAGGGCAAGGAGAGACCAAAGAAAGAAGCAGACCACTTTAGATTCATTGGTGGCAGTATTAGTAAGCAAGGGAACTTACATACGAGGCTTGTCTTGGGTGGCCTCAAGTCAAGTATATATATCTGGACTCACCCCCTAGAATCTTAAAAGTTTATATCGAGGCCTTAATAGGGTTGTCATGTGTTAAGTCCAGAGGGTCTCAATAACACATTCCTCTAAAGGCTGTGTCCCTGAAACAGATCCTAGTGTGGAAATGGTGGATGGGATGTACTTTCTGAGGATGGTACAGGATAGAGTGAGGAGCCTCTCTAGGGGCTCTAGCTGGTAGGTCAATTGGAAGTCATGTCCTCTTGATGACCTCCTCCAACAAATGCCTAGAAAATCATATTGATTGAAACATCAAAATATGAATGGCAACTATCTCCGAGTATGGACTTGGAATTGGTAATGGGTGCAGGGGAAATTTGTCTTTCTGGTCTATAAATGTAAGTATTATTGGAAAACAATTTTACAGTGAGCCCACATTCATTTTCTAATTATGTAAACAAATTTCAATAAAATTTTATGCCAAAGAATGATGGGATCTTCTAGAATAATATTCTGAGAAAGCTTTGATAATTCCATGAAAGAGAAAAAGAAGAGAACAATTTGACTACATACCGTGCTCTCTGAAATCACCATTTTGAAAAAAACATGTGAGAAAAAAGAGGGAGAATTGACATCGAGAGATCACCAGGATCATGAAACTGAGAATGTGAATGGAATGCCTTAAATGGAAGAGGCAGGTCTGCAGCAAGATGGTCAGGATAACCCAAAGCCCAGACTGTCTGGAGGTGTAGGAAAAGAAGCTCAAGACATACACACACACAAAAAAATTTCTAAGAGCAGATAAGAACATAAGCTGAACAAGAGAGGGAACTATTTAGAGAAGATGAACACATTTGTTAACCTGACAGAAACAGCACACATAGTCAACTAGTCTTTTGTTTTCTTTAACAAGGAGTTGTAAAGAAAGGGTGTCAGAGGGAATTGAAACTCAGTCCATGAGACAGTTATAAGGTGAATACCTTGACTCTTCAAATAGTATTCAGTTTTCACATACCGATTATATCGTAGTGTAATAAAACAATTTATAAATGCGATCAAGAACACAGTTGATAATCTTTCTGAATCAGAGAAGTTTAAGGAGGTGAACTAATGTTTTAAAATAAGAGACAGAGATTCTGAAGACTCACTAGACCTTAATTCGTGTGTGTGTGTGTGTGTGTGTGTGTGTGTGTGAAGTAATTTTTTTATCTTTTAATTCTGTCAGTATCTTATTTGTGCAGAGATACTGTGGTAGTTTGCAGGGGCTGCCATAACAAAGTACCACAAACTCTCTAGTTTAAACAACATAAACTTATTTCCTCATACTTCTGGAGGCTACAAGTGCAAGATCAAGATGTCAGCAGGGTTGGTTTCTTCTGAGGGCCTCTCCTTGGCATGTAGATGGGCTTCTTCTTGAGTGTCCACCCATGGTCTCTCCTCTGTTGTTGTCTGTGTCCTAATCGCCTCTTCTTATAAGGACAGCAGTCATACTGGATTAGCGCCCACACTAATGACCTCATTTTGTTTCTGTAAAGATGCTTCCTCCAAATACATTCACATTATGAGGTACTGGGGATTTCAGGATTTCAACATATGAATTGTGGGGGGACACAGTTCAGCCCATAACAGATATTTATCACCTCTAACTGAAATTTAATTATTTAGATATACGTCTTATTATTGATATGATTATGTAAACTTCTTAAATAATGGAATCTAGTTTTTCTTTATATCTTATAGCATCTTCAACCATCGAGGTGATCATTAAATGTTTGTTGAGGGAGAGAGAATGAATGAATGAAAGGTACGCATTGTGAAACAAGGGCTTTCTCATCTCTGGAAGCATTCTAATTCTATAAGATCACGTGTGATGTTGCTGAAGAGAAAGGGAGGTTAGAAAACAAAGAGCCTACATTCCTTCTGTTAGGGCCCCATGATTATAGAGTGAAGAGTGAGTCATGACAGGTGCAGGGACAGCTGTAGCAAGACCCTTCATCCACCTCACAGATTCCTTTCTTCTCTCAACAGGATGATGTCAAGCCCTGTCCTATTAGCTCAGTCTGCCCTCCGGAACTCATTTCAAGAAGGCAGAGAAGACTGACTCAGTGAGGTTCTTATGCACAAGAAGAGGCTGGGCCAATTCAGAGGGCTAGCGCCTCTCAGAAAAGAGCTTCCTACCATGTTTGAGGTAACTGTCCTTCAGAATAACCTCTGACTTCTTGCCTATCTCCTTTGTGGCATTTAGTATCTTATTCAGTTGTGGCTATTCACCAGACTTAGAGTATGCTTCCATAGACATGGAAGTTGGATAATTTTGAACTTTGTAATGGACTTGTCTCAGTAGTGGAACCATTTGACAACCCTTCAAACAATGTGACCAGAGCTTTTCAAATCATTCTTCTGCTCGCCTGCTTGGTCCTTCCCAGTACTGGTTCCTCACTTGTCAGGAACTAGGAGAATTTATGATCCTAACCATGCCTGGGGATTGTTTAAACCCAAAACAGGCAACCTCATCTGTACCCTCAACATGGTACTGGGAAATTCAGGCTTCTAAATTCAGCAGCACTGGGTTACACATTGGTTTAAAGTGCCCTAGGGAGCTCAATATAAATTAAAAATTTCTTTCATATGGAGAAGTGTGCTCAGAGATCAAAATCCCTGACTTCTAAATTAATTTTGTGAACATTTTTTTTTTTTTTCAGATGAGGAGTGTTCATAGAATTGTTTTTCCCAAGTTGTCACAATTTTTCAAGTTTGTTGAATTTTCTCATTTTATTTCACTTCGTAAATAGAAGGCGAAGGAGAGAAGTGATCATTATGCTTTCAATTTTTCAGGACCTTTTCCAAACGTGCCTTTTTAGACACCCCTCTGTTCTGGGCCTTGATCTGAAATGGGAAACTCTTTTATGTTATCAGTAATGATGGCAGGTGATGAAGCACAAGGACAAGAATGGCAATCACAGTCTCTCCCCAGATTTCCAAATTCATAAGTGCAAGTTTAACTTTTCACATTTTAAAAAATGAGTACCAATAGATCAGTGTTGGCAGTTCTTATGATCTTTCTAATATGAAATATTCGTGAAACAGTCATCTCTATTTAAAATCTCAATTCAGCCATCAACTTATCTAAACCAATGAATGCAATTTGACAGAAAAATTAAACCCAAATGACCAACTATTAAATAACTATAAATTATTATTTCTTAAAAACTAAGGTAATGTATAGAAGTAGCCCACTGCTTAATAAATACAACTGGTAACTATTCCTGTAGCATATTTTTAAAGTCCTTTTCCATGTGTGGCACCTATAGATTCTTTAAAAACAAAAAGGCCAAATTAAAAAATAAAATCAGAACATAATAATTATGAAGATATACTTTGAAGTCAAATAGACCAGAATTGTAACTCCAGCTTTTTTACTGACTAGAAGTGTGGTCTTGGGCCTAAGTTTCTTTATCTTCTAACAGAGTTAATGATATCTACCTTATTGTGATTAAATAAAGTCAGGTATTTAGAAAATGCCCAATTATAGTACAAGTCACTTAGAAGCACCTTATAAATGGTGTTTGTTATTATGCAACCTTAACTAAATTTTTGTAAATATTATAATGGATGTGGAAATGAAAATATGTTTTTATGAGCACATTACCTTGTTACCCACATAAAAAGGCAAATAATTGAAGTGCATATTTTTCTGACTCATACTGTTTTATCAATAGATGTTGCTTTGCTTTCACTGACTTTTTATGCCCTCTGATCTTTCTTCAAGTGTACTGGTGAGTAACTGAAAGCTTTCTTTAGTAAAGTAACCTTTACTTGATTAAAAGAAAATAAAGCAAACAATCACAAAGAGAAAGCTTACAGACATTGTGAGTTAAAACATACTTTGAGAGATGCTTTTTTATTGAAGACCCTTGGAGCAAGCCATTTCTAAGTGGAAAAGTGACATATACTGTAGCTGCTGCTCCATTTCTTTCTCTTATTACTGCTGTTAATGATTAATAAGGATTTGAAAAGAAGCAATAATAGCTCTTGCAGTTAATTTGGTTCAAGTAATGTAATCATGCTGAAATTCATTTTTATATTAATTTTTTATTCGTTTTGCTGATCCTGACACACACTCAGGTAAACAGTGGATGCAAATCAAAGGACTGTGGTGACTTTGATTTTTGTTATTGTATCCGTCACTTCTCAAGAGTCTCTTTAGTCCTTTTTTCCAATTTACTATAATGATTTTCACAGTTTTCTATTTACTGCAGATATTTTAAACTTTTTTGTTAATTCTTTAAATACAGTAATGTTAAGCAAAAATTCTGATAATTGATAAAATATAAGAAAGACTTTATTCAAGACTATTGCAACAGGGGTATTGTAATAGGGGAGAATGAGAAAGTTAACACTGAATACAGCAAAGACAGCTAGAGATTTATAGTCAACAGGCAGAGGGAAGAGGTCCATGGAATAGAAAATCACTAAGAAGAGACCTCCAGGGAAGGGAGGTTCTTGCTAAACTGACCTAACAAGATTCTTGCTAAAAGCAGTTCAAGGACTTTTACGTTATGGGTGGGAGATGAGGAACTTCATCAGATACCAGGAGTAGGGGAATTTCACTAAACTACTTAGCAGGATTCTTGCTAAAACTGGGTATCAGCCCAAAGACAGAATCAAGGATACGGTTGAAACCTAGTCAAAAATAAGGCTCAGAGGAGCCTGACTAAAGTTTCGTCAAAGAGAAAATTTTTGTCAGTAAACACTATTGTTTAGTTGTCTTTGTCTAATGATTTCAATACTTGAAGATTTTGCAGTCAATGTCCTTAGTCTGTTGCTTCCTCTACTTCTCTTGTTTCCTTCTGTACTTCTCTTGAAATCTGTGTGGCCCATGGTACCTGAGGCCCAGCATAAACGTTATCTCCCTCCAGAGATTTGTGTTAACTACTCCCAAGTGCCTGGGGCCTTCACCTATTCAAAACCACCCTAAACCAAATTCAAAACCTGAGGTATGTAGGACTACACCTGCAGTGTGAACAATATACGACACACCAGCATGAAGACTCAATCACTTCAGATTCACTTTTACTCTGAGGATGTACCCCTTTTGTGTTTCTGATTATTTTGAGAAGTTGTTCTACTGGAATTCCTACCATTGTGAATCCTGTTTTGATTTCTGTACCCTTGCTATGGTTGGCCGTCAAAACAAAAATTCAAATATGACTATATTTTCAAATGCCCTCAGGGCAAAACCAACTTCCCTACTCATTTACTTCTGTCTGATTCCATTTCTCTTAAACTTTGACCTGGTAATTCCTTATTACTGTATACCTTTCATGAAGATAATTTTTATATTTGGTTTAGAATTTTTTAGGGAAAGAGTTGGTCCTGATTTTTTTGAGGCGTGAATTAAAATTTCTGTCTCGGACTTTTAGTATCTCCCTTTTCCTCCCCCCAAAAGCCTTTTTTAGTGATATAAAACAAAAACAAACATATTGTCACATGTTATAATATATACCATTTGAAACAACATGGATGGACCTAGAGGATATTATGCTAAGTGAAATAAGTCAGACAGAGAAAGACAAAATATGATTTCACCTATATGTGAAATCTAAAAAAGAAAATAAATGAACAAACATAACAGAAACAAACTCATAGATACAGAGAACAAATTGATAGTCACCAAATGGGAGGAGGGTTGGGGGATGGATGCAAGAGGTGAAAGGGATTAAAAAGTACAAACTGCCAGTTATAAAAATAGTCACAGGGATGTAAAGTACAGCATAGGGAATATAGTCAATAATATTGTAATAACTATGTATGGTGTCAGACGGGTACTACATACTGGGGTGATCACTTCTTAAGGTATACAAATGTCTAATCACTATGTTGTGCATCTGAAAGTAGTATAATATTATATGTCAACTACAATTAAAAATAAAATAAAAATAACAATTATAAAAAATAATGTATAATTTTCACTTGAAATAACTCATGTAAGATTGACAGTAAACCTGTCAATTATTTTTATCATTTACAAATAAGGAAAATAGAATTCACAAAAATTAACTGACTTTAGAGCCACTAAATAACATGCTCATGATCCCAAAGTTAGTAAATCCAGAAGCCAGATTTCACAGTTCAGGCTCTGCTTTTGTTATTCCATACAAAGAATTTTCAGATAATTTTTAGTTTTTTTTTGTTTGTTTGTTTGTTTGTTAGGTAGAGATGAAGAAATCCAGAGGAGCAAAGAGTAAGAATTAGGCCTGTATAGACAACAAATAATCAATTTTAGTGGGACAATATTTGCTTTATAAATAACATTATTTTAAACACTATTACAGGGATTCCTACTCAAAATGGCACAGTAAGTAAATGCTGTGCTCACGTCCTCCCATGACCACACCAAAATTACAACTAAACTACACAGTAACCATCACTGAGAATTGCCTGAAGTCTAGCTGAACAGAAGTCCTACGGCAAAGGACTTACAGAAGAAGCCACCTCAAGACAGGTATGAGGGATGGAGACACAGAAAGGACTGGTCCCACACCTGAGTGGGGCGGTTAAAAATTGGGAAGGCTATCTCTGCTGCGGAGGTACCCCTGAGTAGCAAGCAATCCCAGCCCCACACCAGGCTCCCCATAGAATCTATGTTTCTTAAAACTGAATTCCTCTCTGCCAAATGTCCTTAGGAATCTTGTTTCACTGAAAACCTACTCTGACAAACCAGGTAAAAAGAAGGTGCTCTACTTTTTTTTTTTTTTTTTTTTTTTAAATTTGTTAATTGTTTATTTACCAAGAGAAACTATTCCTTAGCCCAGGTATTCATGTTTCATAGCTCAGGAACACAAGTCAGTGACAAACTTCCACGGGAAGTCACCTCAAAGGACCTCTTTACATCCAAATATCATTTTATACTCTGAAAGATACCAGCATTCCTCATCTCCTCAAAATAATTCATGGAATCATAATTTTCGTTGAAAACTGTGTATGCCTTCTTCTTTGGTTCAGCCACAGCAAACTTACAGAACAGTGGTTCAATGATCACTCCAACCATATGAAATCACAGATGCCTGGCCAGAGGTCACATGTCTGAGACTTTTGTCAAAGCACTGAAAGGCATGGTAGTTATATTCTCTCTTAATATTATATCAACATCCTTTCTGGTGGAGAAATGGACCAAATGTGCTTTCCTTTTTAAAATTTATTTTAGAATTCATTTTATCATGTAGTTGTCAAAGCAATACTCTTGACACAAAACATTTGGTTAACATAAACGTTTTTACTAATTAATTAACATCATAGGAGTAGGAAAGTGAAAGATAAAAAGAAATATCCTTTTTTCTCTATAAAAGGAACAGAAATAAAAATGTTTCTGTGCATAGGCCCCCAAATGCCCTTTGTGGCGTAGACCAATAGACATTTTATTTAGAATTGGTGGGAACATTAGACATCCAATATCCTGGTTTTGTTGGGACGGTTTTTCCTGCAGGCCCCCCTAAGAGCTCAATCTCCCACTGATTGGAGATGTCCCTGGCAAGCTGCCCCTAAGAGCTCTGCCCCCTCCTCCTCCCATACCTTATCGGAGATGTCTCCTGTCTCCCTCCCTCCTTATCAGAGCTGTCTCCTGCGGCGCCATAGTTAGAGGCCTCCCTGTCAAAACAAAGTTGAGGGATCACAGCTGCTAGGGACGGATCTCCCTGGCACCCCGGCCAGACCTCCCCTCTTCAACCTGGAGGCCTAAGCATATAAAAGTAAAGCCCCTGACCCCAGTCAGTGCTCAGTTCTTTGGGAAATATCCCACTGGGCCCACTAGTGTAATAATGCTGAGTTCTCCTTGCCCTCTGGGTGCCGCTTGTGTCTCTCTGTCCACGCCGTTTTTGCAACAGTTTTATAGAATATTGAACTGAAGCTCAGAAAGGTAAAATAAGTTTTCCAAATTTCAGTATTAATTAGACACAGAGCCGGCATTAGAATACACATAATCTTACTTCTGGGGTATAATATTCCTTTGTTACAGAAATATTAACTATATTATCTCCAGTTCTGCCCTCTAAGCAGACATTTAAATCAGTCTCTATTTAAGACCAGAATACCCCCACACCTCCAGACCAAGCAGATAAAGGCTTTAAGAAAGGGTCAATGCAATTTGCTGTTTCACATTATAAAGTCAGATTAAAAGATAGATATAGCTGTTAAAAGACTTCTTTATTCCTCTCTAATATACAACGGAAACAAAGTTGGATCATTACTCTGTCCTCCTTTTTCTTACAGTTACATAAGCCAACTATACTAATTGTGTTTAAGGAAAGCAATTACTAAAAAGGTTCCTTTAGACATGCTAATTAATGGCCTATTTCTATAGTGCATGAAAGAAAACTGTGTGGATTTATAAAGTTAGTGTATTTGAAGTTATCTTAAAAAAGTTTGCAATCTGCCATCCCCTTAAACAAAATATGGAACAGAGTGTTTGGGCTGGCTGTTGGTAAAATAAACAAGAAGTTCCCCCCTTCTAAATATTACCACTGACGTACTGCCTCCTTCAATTCCCACCGTAAACCTATACCCAATCAAACTTCTTTGGTTTTATGTGTTGATGCTTTTGTTTAGTGGCTGAGAACTAGAAACAGGAATGGTCTTGGGTGGGTTGTGTAGGAGTAGAGGATTGAAAAGAAAGAAAAAGATAGAGAAGAAGGATGGAGGGGATACAGAGCCTATCCACATAGGCCCTTTGGCTTGGTTTTGAACTGGTAAAGTAGGACAGTGACAGAGGCAAAGGCTGAGGTCAATAAATTGGGACTTTGCGAGATTCCGGGCATGGGCACAGCTGTTTCAGGACCCAAGGGACAAACAATGGTCTAGACATGTGGAAGCTGGCCTTATTTCTGCATGGAAGCCAGAGCCACGGAACCCAGCATCAGCAACCTACAGAGGTAACAGTCATGGCTGGATATGGTATTTCCATGATGGGCAGTGACTGCTTTGTGAGACTGCTCTGTGAATGTGAATACAGGGGAGCCAAATCAGGAGAGTAAGAACAGGACAGGCACCTGGTGGTATCTGCTGCTGATAGATTCGATTGAATTTAAGTGAGCTTGCTATTGGTTACTCTTACGTATAACCAGTAGACACAGATAGAGGGCTAGGGTCCTGCTATTTTATTGGTTAGGGCACTTGAGGTAACAGCCATATCACTATCAAGTATGTATTTAAAGTTATCCAAAGAGATTCCATGATTGCCTTCAGTTACTCTTTTTACAAGTCTCAAGAATCTCCATTTCATCCATCACAGAATAATAGACAGACAGTCTTATAACTGGAAAGGAATTATTTTCGTATCTGTATATCCATATATAAGAAATAAATACTGTCACCTCCAGCTCAATGTGGAGACATCTCTGCAGTATATCTGACAAGTTGTCATTTAATCCCTCAGTTTTGTCAGCTCTAAATTCTTATTTATAGTAAATAATTCCTATTTATAGTAAATTCAAAGAAGTCCCTTGGTAACTCTCACTCTTTTTTTATTATTTTATTTCTCTTCTTTACAGCAATATACTCCCTCTTCTTATGACATCCTTTCAAGTGTTTGAAGACAGGCTTTACATCCAGCTCCATCCTGCATTTTCCTTTTTCCAATCTGATTATTCAGCCATTCTATTTATATCTAGGGTCCCTATCTTTCATTAGTTTGATCAATCTTTTCTGAGCACTGATTATTTATTGTTTCACAGTAGCACTCACAGTGAGACTCAGATTTCAAAAGACGTTAACCTTGAGGTATTCCCTCCATTGAGAAGGACAATGTATATCTTTGCTTTAAAAAAGAATGGCATTCAATAAAATATTAAATCACTGAATGAAGTGGAATTGAGAGTAAATCATCTTATAATCTCAGCAGCTGCCCTCTGTGGAGAGTGAAAGTTGTTAAGCATTGTAAAATATCTAATGAAAACTTGAAGTACATCATTATATACTCACAAAAATACTGTGGGCTAAGTATTATCACCTACATTTTACAGAGGAGAAAACTGAGGCTCAGAAAAGTTATATAACTTGCCCAGGCACAAAGCCGGCAAATGACAAAACCTGAATATGTGTGTGTGCGTACAAGTATAGATATGAATTCAAACATTTCTTTGACACTCTCTGGTACTTACTTTTCCCAGTTCATGCTCCTCTGGCTCAGGTGAAATTTTAGGAGGGGGGAAACGTCTAAAACTGACTCTTATATACTTAAAATACTCATCCTAATCTATAAAATAGAAGTAAAAGTGGATAGATATGGCAGGACAAATGGTCCCCAAGGCACAGTAAACAAGGCAATAATTCTAAGATGATAAGAGTTTAGTGCCCCACTAATGCAATAATAGTAGTGATGTCTGCATAGTTGGAGCTCATGGTTCTCACTCTGATATTTTCATATGAACCTATCTCCTCTATCTTGCGTGTATATAGCTCATTTTCTTTTTTTGATGGGAATCAAATATGGATATTTATCTCAATTCCTATTAGATGCCAACCTTTTTTGTTTGGTGCCCCTTGGGCCCATTATGTCAATGTATACATGATGTTTCCCTATACATAAATGCTTTTTAAGTTAAATTGAAAGATAGTTTGTCTTAGCAAATATCACTAGATGTTTTCTGAGGCAATATGTAGAAATTCTGAAGGGTTTTAAAAAGTAAAATGGTGTTTTTATTTTGGGGAGGCAGTTTCATTGTGCTTATTACTGAAGCATGGAACATTTAAGCAATTCTCTTAAGAATTCAGGATTTAAAAGAAAAACCTCATACCATCGCCGTTGATCTTCCTAGGAAAATTTAGGGATTTTTTTTTTTTTTCTGAATGTTTACACTATTTCTGGGTGTTGGGTAAGCTGTTTCAAATATAGTGATATGTTGACTGAGTCTTTAAGCCAGTAACAGATGCTGTGGGGGTAACAAAGAATAATAAGACAAAGAGTCATCCTCAGGTAGAGGAGACACATAATCAACTCTGGGTAATATTGACAGAATTACATATGCGTATGTCAATAACAGGAACATAATCTAAACACAAGCTAAATAGATGTTCAACAGCATATCATGACAAGTCTAGGTACAAATTAGAACCCAATATTGCAATATGTAATTGTTTTTTTGACATTATTGCTGATTACATTTTTGTACTTACTTGTGATGGCTATTATCAACAACTCAATCTTGAAACGATTTCTGAATTAACCACTAAACAGCGAACTTCATATTGTAATAATGGTTTTAATTAGATAGCTATTGAATGTAGATAAAATTTCTCCAAAAAAGTGACTGGATTTCACAGAAGCAGGGTCGGACACTGCAGCCTGCCCTAAGCTTTCATCCATTAACTTAAATCGTAGGACCCGAAACAAGTGAAAAAATTGTGATAAAAATTTCCTGAACATTTATTTATTAAACATCAAATGTCAGCTAATACTTGAAGCAGAGAAGGTGAATTGTTTGACCCTGTTTACCATTTACAAATCTAATTATTCTTTTATTTACCTTCTTTCATTAAATTGCAAATAGAAGAGTCACTAATACACTGGACCCTTGTAAATGTGTGTCAATTTCACATCTTACTTCACTGGGTGAAAGTTGAGACTTACTCAAAATTTCCATATATCAATAGTCATAATTGATATCTATATCTATATATCTATATCTATGTCTATGTCTGTGTCTATATTTTCAGAATAAAATTCTCAAGGAACTCGCTTAAATAGTGAATGTCCTAATTATTGTTGCTTAGTGATCTGTCCAATATTCACAATGCACTTACAAGCACACACTGGTTTATGCACGTGAAAACAGTGTGCATTCATGGACACATATTACCATAGTTGGGGGTAGAATTAGGAACTCTAAGGGAAAGGTAATTCAGGATGAGAATTCATATTTCTGAGTCCTTGAAGAATATGTAAATGCCTCTTAAATATTGAGTGACATAGCAGCTGTTTCACCACAATTCTCACCCTTTGAGCTTTTATAAGCAGAAAGACTATGTGATCGATCACAGATTTCATCTGTTGTATGAAAAACCTGAGGCGTCGAGGGGTGATGGGGCTCTCAAAATCAGGCACATACTTCATAGCAGAAACAGAGCTAGAACCTCTGCTTTCAGTATAACACAATAACTACTATTTATTAGAGTCTTTGTATATTGGGGGCAGTTTACCTACAGTATTTCTAATTATAGCTGCAGTCCTTTAATGTATTCGTATGTATGTATTCCTACTGTGGCTACAACTATGACTGTGCTATGATGACGACTACTACCGTGTTTCCCTGAAAATAAGACCTAGCCGGACCATCAGCTCTAATGCATCTTTTGGAGCAAAAATTAATGTAAGATCCGGTATTGTATTATATTACATTACATTATATTATATTATATTATATTATATTATATTATATTATATTATATTAATTATATTGTGTTATATTATATGGTCTTATATTAAAATACGACCAGGTCTTATATTAATTTTTGCTCCAAAAGATGCGTTAGAGCTGATGGTCCAGCTAGGTCTTATTTTTGGGGAAACACGACCCTCCTCCTCCTCCTCCTCCTCCTCCTCCTCCTCCTCCTCCTCCTCATCTTCCTCCTCCTCCTCCTCCTCCTCCTCCTCCTCCTCATCTTCCTCCTCCTCCTCCTCCTCCTCCTCCTCCTCCTCCTCCTCCTCCGCTACTACCATTTTATGAAGAAACTAAATCCTGGAGGGGGTTAAGTAACTTGTGCAAAGTCATGCAGCCAATACAATGTAGAGAAAGTGGCTTAAGCCAGATCTCTAACACCTCTTGCTTTTACTATTTTCATGGAGAGAGAAGAAGCACATGACAATCACTGTCGTTTTCCAACACTCTGTCTGCGAAACATTATTCCTCATTCAACATTTGAGTACCTAGAAATCGTCCTCATTTTTACTGCCTGCTTCACCCTCCCCTATCACAGGGAAAAAAAAAAAATCTATTGCAAATGACAAAAAAATAATAGGCAACAGCCCTGAAAGTTCATGCTGAAGCAGGATGCGGTGGCATCTAGCGCTCACTAATAGTTGCCTGGAAGTTGAATCAAAACTCCAACAGACATTCAGGAATGTGAGCAGTTTTTGGTTTCCTGGCCCTCAGAAGCTTTATTACCTAGGCACGATTGACTAAATCATTGGTCATTGGCAATGGATTGGACCTGCAGCGCTTCTCGCCCCCCCCTGGGAGGTAAGAGAATTAGGACTCAAGGTTCGAACCCTCTAATCACGATTGGTGCCTCTGGTGACCAGCTTCCTCCTTGGGTAATGACAAGAAAAAGAACAGGAAATATAAGATGTTCTAAATAAAATAGCAGCTGGTCAAAGGGTGAGAGAAAGAGACAGAGCAGTTAGCTTGTTCTTTTTCTTGTCATTACCCAAGGAGGAAGCTGGTCACCAGAGGCACCAATCGTGATTAGAGGGTTCTAACCTTGAGTCCTAATTCTTTCACCTCCTGGGAGGCGAGAAGCGCTGCAGGTCCAATCCATTGCCAATGACCAATGATTTAGTCAATCGTGCCTAGGTAATAAAGCTTCTATAAAAACTCGAAGGGACAGGGTTCAGAGCCCTTCTGGGTTGGTGCAAACGTGGAGGTACTGAAATAGGAGCCTGATATCAAAGAGCATAGAAGCTGCGTGTCACATCCCCATACCTTGCCCTGTGCATCTTTCCCATTAGGCTGCTCCATGTGATATAGTAAGTAAAATATTTTGCTGAGTTCTGTTAGCCATTCTAGAATATTAATCAACCCCGAGGAGGAGGCTCTGAGAACCTGTCATTTATAGCCAGTCGGTCAGAAGTACAAGTAGCAACTTTGACCTTGAATGGCATCCTGAATTGGAGGGAATCATTGGAACCTTCAGTTTGAAGCTGGTTGGTCAGAACCACAGCTGGGGACGTGGGGCAGTCTTGTAGGACTGAGCCTTCAACCTATGGAATGTGATGCTGTCTCCAGGTAGATAACGTCAGAAATGAGCTGAATTCTCAGACGCCAGCAGGGAGTCTGAAAATTGCTTGGTGCTTGTTGTTTGAGAAGGTCGCTGCCACCGCCCAACATACAGGTTGAAATTGGATCCAGGGGCCCCAAAACATCGATTAACTAGATAACTTGCATTTACTAAAGTTTATTTTATCCCTCTAATCTTTGGTCTATGAGGATAATGAAATATTTCAAGATGTCATAGAATTTTTGAGTTGGGAAAAACTAATATTTACTGAGGTCCTCAAATGTGCCACATGTTTCATAGAGAGTATCTCATGTGCTGTAAATATATAAAAGAAAGACTCTTGTCGATCCTCATGTATTATAATCAGCCCAGAGAGTCTAAGTGAATCATTACATCTCAAAATTGCTATATACATATTGACTTTAAAAAGACCATGTGATTTAAAAATATACAGAAGCATATGGACTGTGACAATACAGGTGATCTTGATTTCTATAATACAGTCATACCTTAGGCAATGGGTAAAGGACACGTTTTCTTCCAACTGGAGGATGATGCTACAGGTATGGATATTAAGGCTGCTGTATAGCTAAGAATTGCACCATAAACATAGAAGCTACTTATTTCTAAAATGAACATGGCTGGGAATAGAACAAACTGTCTTAGAACTTCCCAGGCTGAGTTAAAAAATGGGTTAAAACAGGTAACAGTTAAAAAAAAAGAAGAGTTACTTATTATTTGATCTGATGAAAAGATAAAACTCTTTAGCAGAAAAGATTAATAAGTAAAACAATGTATGACACATGCATGGCAGAGGTGAACCCAGAGTGCCATGAAAAGTCCCTAACAGGGACTTGCTGTCCAATTTCATGGTTAAAGAATCAGGCCCAGAGTTCAGGCCACCTGGCTTTAAATCCTGTTCATCATTTACAAGCTGTGTCATCCTCAGCATGTTACTCAATTCCTCTTTTCTTATTATGGAAGCAGCTCCCAAACATAGGATTTTTGCCTAAATAACATTTATTTCTTATTTGCAGAATCAAATCTGCCTTTACTTTCTGTGATTCCTTCTGGTAAGGATTCATTTCTCCATGCCTGATTCCCTGCAGAATTATATTTTGCAAAATTTTATGGAAATCAGGTATAAATGATGTTGAGGGCAATCAATCCAGGTAGAAGGCCGAGGTGGCTGAGGCCACAGGACATGACATGCTGGATGGCTGCAACCATGAGTCTGGGACCCCCGATCATGCCAGAGATGTGGGTGGTACTACCACAATCATGATTACTGAAGTGGGAGATGGTGTAACTGGCCCACCACATTCTACCGCTGCCACCAGAGTTGGGTAGACCCCAACCTCTGTCCACCAGGGGAAGGGCTGCTGCTTCCTGATCCACTAATGCTGAGGTGACAGAGTAAGGCTGGAGGAATGTGAACTTCTGTAAAGGAGCAGAAACCAAACATGTATCTTTCTATCCTACTTACATCTGCTCATTTCAGCCATGTTATACCTCCATCTCTCTATCTCAATAGAAGTACGTATCTTCCCTCCCGGAGTTCCCACTTGGCAGAGTACTTGTAGCATTCTAACTATAGAGAGCAACCTGCTCAGAGATCTCCAGAGGACAGAGGAACTAAAGTGTCTAACTTGTCTCTAAATTTAGCAATTATCTACTCCAAATCATCCTCAGTTATTTTGGGTGAGTTTCTTATCCCTAGTCCGTTCCATTTTTTTTGTTTGTGCTTTTGGTATTATAACTTAATACAAATGCATTCATAATGGCCATATCCAGTTGGTTATAGCTTCACTGAGTAGTTGAGAATAGGAACATTGTGGCTAAAATTAAACTTTGGTCAAAATGGCCAGATAGCTTATGACTACAACCTTAAATTTTCATTCTCTTTCAGACATATGACATTTTGCATTGCTTTTGACAAAGTATTTGTATATGTGTACAAATGGGCAACTATATTTATGGGCAACTACCATAATTATTGGCTAAACATTACATTGAACACTCAGAGTTCTTTTCTCTGTGTTCAGTATTTAGTTTTGTATAACTGTTTTACCTGCCATTAAAAGAAACAGCCAAAATTTCATTTGCATTCAGATGCTGCTTGCTATTTTTCTTTTCAGTTAAACGTGCAAATTGTCATCATGGGCAAATTGACCATACGACAATTAGATGGAAATTGCTTCTTTGTTCAATTTCTTTAAAGCATGAATGTCTCTTCAACTTTTCAAATCCATTTCCCTTTTTCTGTTTTTCAGATCTTGTGTAATTTTTAGCAATCAGTTTTTTTAATTGCTTTTAAAAAAAATTCTCCAACACTTGCATCAAGCTGTGCTTTAGAATTGGATTTAGGTTTTTTTTCCTAAGGTATTTTTGTAGACCATCAAGGATGCTTTATAAATACAGAGAAAAGATGTCCTAAGAGAATTGACTACTATTTTATGATATAGCAATGAGACCAAAACCATTTGTTTTAATGGAAAAAATATTTCTTCTTTGGTGGTGCTTGGAATACATTCATGATCTTTTAGCTATGGCTGAAAGTCTGTGACTGAGAATACTTTATGACCTTATAAACTTTCTTTCTCTAGCTTTAGCTCTTCTTTTATTAGAGCCACAAGTTTCGAATGTCTCCCAAGTCTGGTTTCTTAGCCCTCTGCTCTTCTGTATTTATACCTCTCACTCCATAGCTTTCTTCTCACTCTATATATGGGTGATCTCTAGCCCTGACCTAAATTCTAGCTTTACAAATCTAAAAGTTGCTAGCATGTATTTTTATTGGACATTTTGAACTAAAAAGTCTAAAACTTGAGAGTCAGTGTTTTATTTTTTGTGATTGCATCCATTGGTAAAGAATGAGATAAATCTCTATGATGCCTGCTCAGAAAAATTAGTATTCCTGTTTCATTGACTCCTTTGCAGAAAGCCAGTTCACACACAAATTTTAAGCTGAATCATATAAACTCACTTCTAACGGAAGGAGAACTGACTCTGGGTGGTGAACACACCATGGGATTTATAGATGATGTAATACAGAATTGTACACTTGAAATCTATGTAACTTTACTAACAATTGTCAATCCAATAAACTTTAATTAAAAAAAAGAAGTAAATATATCAATATTCCTAGCTCGTTGAGTGTTTTTATTATGAATTAGTGTTGAATTTTGTCAAATGCCCTTTTTGCATTAATTTAAATGGTCAATTGATCAGTTGATTGATGATTAAAATAATCATTATTTTGGTTTTTTTAATGTAGTGTATTATATTGATTTTTGTATGTCGAATCATTCTTGCATTTCTGTAATAAATACCACTTAGTCATGTTATATAATCTTTTTAATGTGTTGTTGGATTTGATTTGTTAGTATTTTGTTGATGATTTTTGCATCAATATTCATCAGAGATATTGGTTTGTAGTTTTCTTTTCTCATAGTATCTTTGACTGATTTTAGTGTCAAGGTAATTGTGGCCTCATAGAATAAATTTGGAATTGTTCCCTTCTCTTCATTTTTTCTGAAGAGTTTGAGAAGGTATGGTATTAATTATTTTTTAAATGCTTGGTAGAATTCTCCAGTGAAGTAATCTGATCCTGGGCTTTTCTTTGTTGACAAGTTTTTGAATACTGATTCAATCTCCTACTAGTTACCAGTCAGTTCAGATTTTTTATGGCTTCATGATTCAATTTTGGCAGGTTATATGTTTCTAAAAATTTATCATTTTTTTTAAGGCATCCAATTTAGTTGTGTATAGTAATTCATAGTAGTGTCATATGATCCTTTTTGATTTCTGTGGCATTAGTTCTAATATCTCCTCTTTCATATCTGAATTTTATTATTTGAGTCCTTTCTCTTCTCTTTTTAATTAATTCACCTAAGGGTCCCATGCTTTTATTTCAAGATAACTTTTCATTTTTCTTTTTATTGTTTCACTGAAACAGTCATTAACTTAACATGGAATAATAAGCCACATGTATAGACTTGAGGTTTTAAGAGTAGAATGGAATTTAGAAGGTCCTGGGATGGGGTGTTTTCTGTCTTCTTGGGTTGCCATAGCAAAATACCATAGACTGTGTGGCTTGAAAAAACCAGAAATTTATTTTCTCACAATTCTGGAAGCTAAAAGTCCTGGTCAAGGTGAACTCGGTTGGTTTCTGATAAGGGTAGTCTTTCTAGGTTGCAAATGGTTACCTTCTTGCTGTATCCTCACAGAGCGAGAACAAGCAAGCTCTCTGCTGTCTTTTCTTATATGTACACTAATCATATCAGATCAAGGCCCCACTTTTATGACCTCTTTTAACCTTACTTACCTCCTTATAGGCATCTCCAGATAGAGTTACCCTGGGGGTTAGGGTTTCAATGTACAAATTTTGGGGGACACAATTACATTTTTAGTAGCTGTGCTTAGAAAGAGGGAAAATATTTTCTTGTTTAGTGCAGCATAGATTTGGAACATTCTTTCATCAAGAGGACCCTAACAACAAACATCCAAATGGTTTTTTTATTCCAAAATATTTTTTTCCTAATTTTTCAATATCTGTCAGTGTCTATTATACAGAAACACTTGTGGGAAAGGGCAGAAGTCCATTCAAATTAGATGGGGAAAAATAGAAACAGGGAATCTTAGGGAATTATAATACCAGAATACAGCCAAATTTCATAGGTCTTCATCAACCCTCAAGTTTCACAGTTTGATATCATCTAAATCTTATACCACATATAACTTTAAATAATAACTTCATGGAAAAAATCCATTTTAGACATGCACTCAACTCAATAATATTTTACAGATGCTTGCAAAACCAAAATCAAACAGTACAATACACAGCAGATATAGTCATATTACTAGAGAAAAAAAGTTTTCTTTTAAAATATATTCTTCTCTTTGATTGTCCAAGGTAGAAATGATGGAAAAGAATAAAAACACATCTGTTATCTGACTCTGTTCTCCAAGATCTCTTTTCTAAAAAACTATTTCTTTTTTTTCAGTTATAGTTGACATTCAATATTATTTTATATTAGTTTCAGGTGTACAGCATAGTGGTTCACATATTTATGCAGTGATTCCCCTCGATTAGTAGTACACACCTGGCACTATACAGATGAGTTTGGACAATTAAATTCGCAAACTCACCCTAGAAAAAGTGCTAGATATGTCACTGCTGAATATCACTATGGTCACCTGTTGCCACGCAGCAGCCTACCTCTCTGTCTCCTTGTACCTGCCCCCAAAGAAAGGAGAGTCTGTGAGACAGATCCTTTCTGGGACCTTGCTTCATTGTGTTTGCACCTCATGTCTCCCTGTTTGGCCCCAAAAAGATGGCTGGTCAGCCAATGACGAGTAAGATTCCCCATGGAGGGGACAACTCAAGCCAGGCGCAGTCAAGTGGGGACCAATAGGAGAACCCTCGGGGTTCGTAAAGGTGGACACAGCCCCCCACCTTCTCCAGGCTAAGGAGAGCCTCTGCCTCTGTGGCTGCATTCCTTCCCACAACCTGCAAGGGAAGAGATTCAATGGTGTGCTCTCCACCTATTCATATGCATAAAGGTTTTGTCCCTTGGGGAAGTACATACATCCTGAGACTTACAGTTCTGCTGCCTGCAGGCAAGGATGATTGGCTTGAATCAGTTTCCTATTATGATGTGTAGGATTCACAGATCTTGAGATTGACAAGCTTTATCTCCTTTACTTCACCTAACTAATAAAAGCTAATGTGTAGGCCCTATTCAGGGCTCAGTCCTTGAGGCTGGAGTCCCTTGGCCCCCCGCTTGCACTCTATTCTTGGCTACTGTCTTTTCTTAACCCTGCGCTGCCCTCCTTGCTCCCCACAGCCCTCGTTGCCATCACCTCCGAAGTACTCCCCTTGGGAAGCTATGCACTGATGCCAGTTCCTAGTCCACCCTTCAAATCAATTTTGGAACCCTTTTTCTGGAACGGCCATCAGAGCTCTCTTTGTATTACCCTTGATGTCCTGAATGTCATCACAATATCTTACTTTCCATATTTCCTTTATCTTCGGGTAAAGAAAGAAGTCATGGGGGCCAGATAAGGTGAGTAAGGAGGGTGTTTCAATACAATTATTTGTTTACTGGCTAAAAACTCCCTCACACACAGTGCCGTGTGAGCTGGTGCATTGTTGTGATGCAAGAGCCATGAATTGTTGGAGAAAGGTTCAGGTTATCTAACATTTTGCAGTCTTTTCAGCACTTCCAAATAGTAAACTTGGTTAACTGTTTGTACATCTGGTACAAACTCATAATGAATAATTTCTCTGATACCAAAAAGGTTAGCAGCATCGTTGCAACATGTTTGTGAACTTAATTGTCCAAACTTGTAGTTGTTGCAACATTGACTATATTCTCTATGCTGTTTTTAAATGTCTTCTTTTTAATGAAATGATAGTTTTTCTTTATTTAGAAAACACTAACATACAGTGGCTTACTCTAGTTGAATATGAAGTAATATTATGCAAATATCATCCCTTCTCTCTAGCATTTGCCATAAATCTATATACTACCTAATGGTTACTTAGAGGAGGCACTTCCTCTTAATGGCTTTACATAAACACTGAGCTCTGCCTTTAAAAATGGGCTCAGGAAAAAACTTGATTATAAAAACCAATTGTAAACAATTGATTTTGAATATTTATAATCACATTTATTATGGCCAAATTCAATTATTTTATTAACACTCCAAAACTTTCTTTCAAGAAAATAAGAAGAGAATGATAAAAAAAATATTATTTAAAACAATCACTGAAAACAGTGATTTTAAGAGTTAGGTCAGGTATTAGAATGGCAATGATTCATAAGCTGAATTAATGGCATACTTGTGCTTGTTTCAACGTAGTTTTAAACGGAAGAAAAATCATATTATGTAAATTGTAGTAAATGTTAAAAGGAAGAAGAGAAAATGAGTGTCCTCCCTGAATTGAAAATGATAGTCTAGTGGATTAATACACAAAAACTTTAAATACAAATGCCATGTCAGTGGATGTCCAATTCAAAGTAATAAATTAGCCCTTAAATTGACCTTAAATTCAGGATGAACCTTCTTGTTAATAATATTCAATTTTCAAAATTGAATCTAGCAATCACTTTGAATTATTGGGAAACTGACGTAATTCTTAAGAATGTTCAAAACAATCTTGTTCATATTTTTCTCCTTTTAACTGCTTCCCCCTGAGTTTCTATTATTTTACCCCAACTAAACTACACTTTACGTATATTACAACATCTGCATAGTGAGATGGCTACTAGCAGAACTAAGTCTTTGTGTTGTGAAGTACATAAGATTTGATTTCTCTATACACTATCACTTTTTGTTTCATTTTTTTTATTATTATTTATTCCCTCATTCATTCAACCAGCTATGTGCCAGGAGTGAGGTCACCAAAGCAGATATGATCCCTGCCTCATTGTAGGAAGAGGGTGGGCAAGCAAATAATTCCACAAATGCATAAAAGAGAAGAATGGTAAATGCTATGGTTGAAAAAAAATACAACAGGGAAATGGATTAGGGAATTCACCTAATCTGAGGAGTCAGAACAGACTTCCCTGAAGAATGGCTCTTGGATTTGAAATTAGACGGATGAATCGGAATTATCTGGGCAAAGTGGTACAGAAAAAACATTGCAGACTGATGCAATACAGGCCAAACAGGTCTAAAAGTCTTGACATGTAAGGAATCATGGCACTACGGGGCCTGGAAGGAAAACAGGGGTGAGAAAAAACAAGGCTTTTTAGCCGTTTAAAATTTTGCCTATTATATTAATAACAATGAAAAGTTTTGTAAGATTTTTTTTTTTTTTTTTGGTGGGGGGATGATTAGATCTTCATTTAAAAAATATATTTCTGCATTTTGTATGGAGAATGGATAGTTGGGACCCTAAGAGGGAGAGGAGAGAGTAGTTAACAGGCTAATATAGTAGCCCAACAAGAGATGATAATAGCTTGGACCAGAATGGTGGAAGTTTTGGAGATGGAAAGGAGAAGATAGTGTGGAAAAAATTAAGATATAAAATCAAAAGTAATCAAAGAGAGATGTTTTTGTGAGGAGAAAAACAATCTCTTTCAAGATTGACTCCTATGATTCCACCTTGTGAACCAGATGGATCGTTCTCCCATTAGCTAGGGTAGTTGGGCAACCCTGCATACAAAATAGTTTGAGAGGAAAGTTGATGAATTCACCTTTGGACTTGCTGAGTTTGAATTCCCTTTAGGGCATCTCATCTGGACATGCTGAATAGATGATTGGTTATGTGGATCTAGACTCAGAAGAAAGCTCCTGAGTGATGATAAAGATTTGGGAATATTAGATCATCCAAGAACCTTTGGGTAAGGAGCTAACAGAGAGAACACTGTTAAATGAGTATTGGTTCTGGGAAAGGGGCTTGAGAAATCTAGATATACAACATGGGTAAAGAGCTAAAAAGAAAAAAACAAAAACAAAACAACCTACTAAGGCACTGAACTGATTCTCAACACTTTAATGTTGAGACTTCTGTTGCTTGTCTTTTTTGTTGTTACTTTTCGTTGGCTGCATCAATGACAGCTAAATTATCTTCTCTTGATGGTTCTGGCTCCCTTCCTTTAAAAGAAGTACAGTGTGTTCATGCTACCTGCACAGTAAGAGGGTTAGGTGGGCACCTATGATCTATTATTTCAGGGATTACAGAAATGTCTCTGCTCATAAAGTTTGCTGGTGAACGAAATATAAAATTACTGATTTGTCTTTGGTTAAAGACTTTGTCATCCACTGTTAATATGAAAAACTCATTGGTATTGTAATTTTTAACCAGCAACCATTTAGTTCCCTCATAAATGGAATGTATCTATAATATCATTTCCTGAGAATGACTTATAATTGATAATTATTCCTTCTATGGTTTAGTTATTAAGGAGAACAAGATTATTAAGGATTAAACTCAGCATGTGAGACTCATACTTATTAATCAATTTTCTTTGTTATTTCTCTGGGGGAGTTTGCATATTAATAGAGATTCAAGTTCTCTGTCAAAACAAAAGAATAGAAGCTCTAATGTGAACTATATCTTGTAGTTATATTTTTGGAGAGGTGGAAGACTCTTCTTAGAATCAGTAAAGTTTTATTAGCTATCTCTTTGCTTACTGATATTCTTAAAAAATTCAGTTAAAAACTAAATGGAAGATTTTCTCTAGTGGTAATTCTCCTTTACAGATTATTGGGCATGCCCATTTGCATATTCTCTCTCCTAGCATCCCTAAATAAACCTCTACAATTAGGTCTTTATTTTTCTAAAATGGTGCTCAACAGAGTTGTGGCAAAGATATTATGTAATTCAAGGACATGTCATTAGTACAAACTTACATCATAAGGCTTTCAGCCAAGGAAATTAAAATAATTAAAAAAAAGTAAAAACTAAGTTTCATTTGAGTTCTCAGTTCTGCTCTCTAGATCTCACCTTGATCCTCCTTATGTCTCCAAACCTCACTTAGAATTAAAACAATTATGCAACTGTCCTCCTTGAAACTTTTACAACCCTTCTTAAGATGCTTTCAGCAGCTTGAATTAATGCTTTGTTCTCTTATTTAGTCTTTTTCATCTGTATGTAACCTTTTTGACATACTGTGTTTCCCTGAAAATAAGACCTAACCGGAAAATAAGCCCTAGAATGATTTTTCAGGATGACATCCCCTGAACATAATCCCTAATGTGTCTTTTGGAACAAAAATTAATATAAGACCCGGTCTTATTTTTGGGGAAACATGGTACTATGATAGACTAATAGAGGAGGAAATAAAAAAGAAGTGAACTTTCAGTTTGTGGACTAAAGTAGCTGTCTATTACTCTGGCTTTTTATATTTTATTTCATGAATTTCTTCAGGGGTTAAAATAATGTAATGATTTTTGCCCAATGACACACTTAGTAAACACATACAGACAACTGACTCTTTCATAGAGTGAACATTAAAATTATCCACAGCCTCTGATAAAAAGGTACATAGAGTTGTTGAGAAAGGCAAGTGCTCAAAAGCATGCCCTAAAATTTATGCTAATCTAAATGGATGTATGGGAAACCAACACGAAAGTTGATGTTTTACAAACATGATAACTTACACATCTGAATGTCAATTTTTCATTATCCTCTGCATTTGCTTGGTTGGGTTCCTTATTTTCATCATAATCTAATGTATGTTGGGGGTGCCAAAAAATGTATAAAATTGGACACTTTGGTCAATGTTGTTCACCATAATCAGAAGTGTTTGGACGCTGAAGGTAACCACTTTGAGCACCTCTTGTAATTGCAGAAGTGAAACATGACTCGTATTCATCTTTTGTTACCAGTATACACTGTGTATTACAATTTTAATACAGTGTTTTCCTTTCTTAAAATGTGTATACAGTTTTTTGGCACCCTCTGTATATATTAATTTTATTGGCACCAAAGCTTTTATTATAACTCCTAATTCTTTTACAGGGGATAGAGTTGGTTCTTATTGATAAGGCATCTTAGCCAGCTTGGGCTGCTATAGACTAGATGGCTTAAACAACAGGCCCTTATTTATCACAGTTCTGGAGGCTGGGAACTCCAAGATCAAGGTGTTGGTAGATTCACTTCTCCCGAGGGCCCTCTTCAAGGCTTGCAGATGGCTGCCATCTTGCTGTGCACTTACCTGATCTCTTTGTATGAATGTGGAGAGAGCTCTGGTATCTCTTTTGCTTCTTATAATGATACTAAATTCCATTATGGGGGCTTATGACCTCATCTCAACCTAATTACCTCCCAAAGATTCCACCTCCAAATACCATCACATTGGGGGTTAGGGTTTTAACACATGAATTTTGGGAGGATACAAACATTCAATCTATAACATAAGGTTTTTGAGTATGGAGAGAAGATGGGAAGAATAGAGTGCAGTTCCAAAAGCTGGGGAAAGTGTGTAAAGTAGGACAGGAAACAATCTTGTAAGGGTTGTAAAAGGAGTATGATATCTAACGGATTTGGTCAAGGGACTTCTTTTAAACAGTATGCAGTTGTCTGTAACACAAATAGTAGGTCCACTAATGAGGGATGTTGGAAACAATGTTCAATGGAGAGATGTGGCCCCAGGAATTCCTGTTTATTTACTTTTATTTGCTTCACCTTTTACTTTCCTCTCCTGATTTCTTATGCAATACCATGGCATCTGTATTCCTTATCTCTTGCTGTGTAACAAATTACTTTCCAAAATAGTGGCTTAACAATAAATATTTATTATCTCACAGTTTCTGTTAGTCAGAAACCTACTGACAGTTGGGTGTTTCTGGCTTGATCTCTCTCTCATAACATGGCATTTAAGATGTCAACCTGGGATGCACTCATCTGAAGGCTTGACTGAAGCTAAAAGATCTGCTTTCAAGGTGGCGCATTGGCTCATGGCTAGCAAGTTGGTACTAGCTTTCGGCAGGAGGCCTCAGTTCCTTGCCACATGGACCCTTTAACTCAAGTGCTGCTTGAGTGTCCTCATGACATGACAAAATGGCTTCATCCAGAGAAATCAATTCGAGAGAGAGCAAAGGGACATTGTAATATCTTTTATGACCTAGTCTTAAAAATCATACTTTTTTATTTCTGCTAAATCATATTATTTGCTAAGGTCAGCCCTATATGGGAAGGAATTATATAAAGGTATGACTATCAGGAGGGGAGAATGACTTGAGGGCCATCATGTAGGCTGGCTACTGCAACATCTCTTTAAAAATAATTTCTGTAAGTCCACAGAACATTCCTTAACAATTACTGGTGAATTCTGAAATGTTAACACCCTTTATTGAAAATGAAGAAGGGATACTCTAAGACAATTCATTTTTTTTGGGACCTTGTTTCCTTTTGCTAAGAACCAGGCTTTAGAATAATTATGAAACCGGTAAAGCATACCTAGTTTCTCCCTCTGTGGTAATTTTTTCCATCTCTGTCATTCTTTATATTTTTTGTATGTGCTCAGACTTTTCTTCTGCTTTGTGGTGGACTAGAACTCCCCCTTTCTCCTCTAATATTTGTCCTACTGAAATTTATGTCTCCTTACTTATGCTTCTATTTAACACCCTCTCCTTTAAGTTCCTTCAATGCTAGCTGAGCTCAGTTTGATGAAATAAAGAAAATTATTTGGTCCAATTAAATGTATTTACAAAGTCTTATTTGGCCTTCTAAGTGTTTAGAGAATGTTCACTCACTTAAGCTACTGAATTCTGAAATGTGGAATAATTAGAGACAATTAGGGACCCCTTTAGATATCAATAACCACAATATGTGTGGTTTTGAAGATTTCTGTTTTAGAGTACAATAAAGTAGATTATAGCATTCCAATTCTTTCTTTGAAATTAAAAACAAAACAAAACAAAAACCTATGAAACCAAAATAAATTACAGACTATATTTTTTAAAAATATCAGGACTTGCAGAAGGAAGGACTAGAGGTACCAAAATATCAGACTGGGGAGACTTTTCACAGTTGAAACCAGGATATGCAGCTGCTTTTCCTTTGAAGGTATTTTCCAATTTTGGTTGTGGGCTAAAGGCTGGGAATCTGCACTTGGGGGAGCAAAGGATCATTGTTGGGGTACAGTATAGAGAAAACAGAGAACCCAGGAGCTGTCACATGAGGCTGAAGTTAAAAAAAAAAGAAGAAAATAAAAAGAAAACCCTAGAGGATCAAAAATTGGCTGGTTTACCCTTCTGGATATTTGCTGCATTCCCAAACTGCATCAGGTTGCAGTGATATTTCCTTAAAATGTGAGTGAAAATTCCTACATTCTCAAGATGCTCAACAGACAAAACCTTTTATAGACAGGAACCTCCCTCCTTCCCCCAGGAAATGAAAGACAAGAATTGAAAGGTCTTAGAGGGTGTGATGAGTTGAGACAGATCAGCTACAATCATGTTTTCCTTGGGGCACATACCCATCTGGATGCACCTGAAACCTTCCTGAATTCAGTGAACAATATCAATTTACACTTCCAATAAACTTATCAAATCATAAACTGGCTAATTTCAAAACAAAAAAAAAAATCATACCTAGGCACATCATGCTAAAAGTGCTAAAAATCAAAGACAATGAGAAAATCACAAATGAGTCTAGAAGGGGGGAAAACACTCCAAATAAGTATTTTGCCCAAAATCCTTACATAAACTCCAGCTTGGCTTTACTTTAACTTCTCTTTTTGCCAACCCTCCTAGAGCCACTGGTACTGTTTGGAGGGCCAACAACCCCTCCAAAATTTAATTTGTGTGTGTATGCTGTGTATCTTTTATGATTAAAGCATGAGAAGAATCATGCCAGTGAGACTTGGATGCACAATGAGAGGTAAATGTGAGCAGGAGAGGGGTAAATTAGGATAGATTCAGAGAGAAAAGCCAAGGATGGTAGGATCTGAGGAATGTCATTTTTCCAACATCACTTCAGGGGAATTTTAGTCTACCCACTAGGAGTTGAATCCATGGTTCTCAATCTTACTAGAGTAACTCGCTTCTTTGAGAATCTCATGTAAATAATAGAAAGAAAATTTTAGGCAGTTTTGGGAAGAGAGAACTTGCCATGTTTAAAATTAGGAATGGTCAAGAACTTCAAATCATAAATCCTAGTGAAAATTTCCTAGACAATGGGCCTTGAGAAAAGGGTGCTATAAAAAGTTGGATCCTGCTCCATTCAGAGCTATTTTAACATCAAGATAAGCTATATAAATCATAGACATGTCATTCAGAGCACTGATAGGCTGGCGTCCTCTCCACAGGAGTCAGTTGGTGTAGAAACTGCCATGGTCCTATGGAAATTAATCTATGGTAAATAAATTTGATCTCTAAAATTTCTGTCCACTTAATAATAATGACGTTGGTATATACACGTGCAAGCCTACAGGGGAGAGAAAGACAACAATATATAGATGTTAACTTTAAATTCATTTAATTTCTTTAAAGAAAATGTAAACGAGATGCAGACTTACTTGAGGGGTTGTTTGCATAATGGAGAATTGAGATTTCACATTCTACTTTATGAATATCAGTAACACAGATAGAGTTCTAGGAATTTACCATGTAGGGGGTATTATCAGCTCAAAGAGCAGGAAAGTCACCATGATCCATTTTAGTGTGTGTTTTGTCCAGTAGCTCATGTATGTTTTAGCCATTGGTACCTGGATTTGCTAACTATCCGAGCCCAAGGACAATCATATATTAAACAATTTCATAATAATTACTAGAAACTCAACTCCTGCCTAAGTGTTTGCCTACATATTTACAGATTTAAGCAACTAAACTGGGAACTCCTCAACAATGATCCTTAAAGATAAACTTAAGAAAATTGAATGTAAATTTCAACATGGTTCCATTTTCTAGGCCCAGATCATTAGCCATGGACATCCCCTGGACATAAGACCTCACGTAAAAGGCGGAGCATGGGAAATGGTGCCAACCTAGAGTGCAGTATGTCTTTCCATATCCAATTCCACTGGAAATTCTACCCTACTCTTTCCCAATACATATAAGATTTGACTCTTGAACTCAATTACAAGATCTAACACAGACAAAATTTCCATCCAGGCATTAAGTAGTTATTAGGAAGACAACCTGTGACCAGATGTGTTCTTTATAGTTACAGCCAAAATGCAGATGATGAGAAAGCAGGCTAATTAAGTCACTAATGGATTATACACAGGCACGTAGAATGTGCAAACTAGAAGCCAGCCATTCCTTAATGAAATTGAAGAGCAATTGAAGAACCAGCCATAACAAAACTTATTTAATTTAATTTGGTTTTCTTATAAAACTTCAAGAAACTGAAGAACCAGCCATAATAAAATTTATGTTATTTAATCTGGTTTTCTTATAATTCTAGAATGCTAAAGGCATATCTTTGCCTCCTTATATGAAATAAATGGGAGTTTGCCCTATTCAAAGTAAAGATAGAAGTCCATTTGTTAAAAGAAAATGTTTGTCATATGAATAAATGACCCAAAGATTATATAAGGGTGAATTAGTCAGCTCAGGTTGCCATAACAGAATATCACAGACTGAGTGGGTGGCTTAAACGACAGAAATGTATTTATTTATTTTCCATTGAAGAGGAAGGTGAGGGGTTGGGTGGAAAAGGGACAGGAAGCAGAGGGCTGAGAGCTAAAAGGAAATGATGATGGAAGAGCTCTCCCTCTGTTGAGTTGCACTGTATCAGCATGAGTCATTTTAGTCATCCATAGTGTTAAAGAATTCACAAGCCTTTCAATACTATTTTTGAACTGGAATCTCAATGATAAAGGAGGATATGTCACAACATGAGAGAGGTACACCACCCGACAGGATACACATGACACATTCTTGGAGGGGGTTTAATATAATAAAAAAATTCAGTGGAAATGCACTGTAAACCAAATTTGATTTATTAGAGCAAATTTGGATATATTGTGAATCAGAATGAAAACTGTATAAGAACTTTTAAATAAAACTTCAAAGAATTTTGCTTTCCAGGTAAACATTTTGGCTACACTACCAGATACCTACTAAGTTATTAAATTTCTTGTACAATGCTGTAGTGGAAATATACAAGAACTCTTCTTATCTACCCTATGAATTATCAGTGGGGACTGTATGTCCCAAGGAGGGCAAAAATTGTTTCTTTAGGGGCAGAAAAATCTTAGCTAGTACAATATTTTGTGGCCCTCCAAAAAGGCCAAAATATATAAACAGATACAGTGTGCATTGTGTTATTAACTCATTGGGGGTATTAAGAAAAAATATCTAAAATGTCCCTTTGGCAGGGACAATAATGAAAAAAAAATTGAGGATACTGATCTATTCAGATCAATCATTTGACTTTATTTTGACAAGTTCACTTTAAAGTTGTTATTCTGGGGTAACATATAGATTTTTCATCAATCAATTCTATCCATAGTGGAAGTTATTATAGAGACATCTATAGGGGTGAATAATAAAGAAAATGATTGATATTGTTAATAACATTTGTTAGAGAGGGAGGAAAGGCAGTCACTGCATGTGGATTGATCTAAAAATAACAACAAAACAAAACAAATCTACAGACCAAGGAGATTTTGTTTTTATTGACCATAAATATTTTATCATTATGACTTCTTTACTTATTAGATTCCTTT
Source organism: Rhinolophus sinicus (assembly GCF_036562045.2). Taxonomy (NCBI): domain Eukaryota; kingdom Metazoa; phylum Chordata; class Mammalia; order Chiroptera; family Rhinolophidae; genus Rhinolophus; species Rhinolophus sinicus. Next base: position 94,466,478 of record NC_133755.1, read on the forward strand.
ACTGTTTAGAAACCAGAGAAAAAAATTAAAACTTCATGCAAAAATATTTTTTAACTGATATATAATGAAGTTCACATAAATGTAAAGAGAAATGTCTAATCATTCCCCACTAAATAAAGGTATTAATACTTAATATTTAGAGAAATAAAAATGGCTCCATATTGATGAATATATTTAATTGGGAAGCAATATCCAACCCATGGAATTGCTAAATCATTAATAAAAATAAGCTAAAACGACGCTAGTATTTGTTCTCAAATCATTTCACTTCTTAATTTACCCCATCTCTTTAGCATAAATGTAGTCAGCGATATTACTTCTTTGCTTTCAGAAAAAAATATGCCATTTGGAGGACTCTTAAAAATTAATTGCTTAATTCTATTGGTTTAATTTGCAGTTGGAGAGTGCCATGGCCATTTTGCATATTGCAGCCTGATGAACCAAATTGTTTTGACAACCCTTTACAACTCGAGTCATAAGGGATTTAGAAATAGGCTGCTTTCCAAACCTAATCTTCAGAAATGATTTCTCTTCTGAAGACATGATTTACAAACTTGAAGTCTCTTTATTTCACTTATTGGCCTCCACGATTTGTCTGTGCCACTCAGTTTAATAGTGGGTATTCTGTGAGAAGGCAATGCCCCTAATTTGGTCTTTACCCACAGATTGCCTCCTGGGTCTAACAGTGAATTTTTATGAAACATACTAGAAAAGGCTGAGGGCACATAGTCTTCATTATGCTCAGGCTGTTGCTTTGCAGAAACAGTTGACTTCTCCTGCCCATGAGGCCCCAAATTCATGAATGCTCAGTCAACTCAGGTTATAGGCTTCAGGAAGAGAACACTTTCCATATGAAACTGCATTCTTTTCCAACTCCAGTGGTAGACTGGTTAACATTATTCAAAGCTTTTTTTAAAAAAATTCTTATATATCTATATATCTATATCATCTATATCTGTGTATATGTATATGTATTTCTATATCTATACAGAGGGTGCCCAAAAATGTACATATATTTTAAGAGAGGAATACTGTATTAAAATTGTAATACTCAATATATACTGACAACAAAAGATGAATACATGTCACGTTTGACTTCTGCAATGAAAAGAGGTGCTCAAAGTGGTTACCATCAGTGTCTAGACACTTCTCATTGTGGCGAACAACTGCTTGAGCATAGATAACATCTCTTAAAATGTGTATACATTTTTGTGGCACCCCTGATTTTATATATATATATATATATATATATATATATATATATATATATATATATATATATATATATATATATATATATAGGATGCTATAGGATAGCCCTATCTATCTATCTATCTATCTATCTATCTATCTATCTATCTATCTATCATCTATCATCTGTAGTATATAGGATGCTATAGGATAATGGCTACATGCTGTTTCTTCCAACAAGTCTGGGTGATTATATCTGCCACTATAATCATAGCAGGCAATCGTTTGACCAAACATTTTATCCTGAACTAATTAGAGTCACCAGCTTTGTAGACAACAGTATATGTGTTCTTTCCATCTGCTGTCTGACAAAGTAGCATATATATTTTGCATTTTAAGTCATACTACACATATGTGTTTTGGAAATTATAGATTTCTGTTCCAAAACATAAGGAAATTTGAACTCAGTAAAATACAAGTTAAAGAGACCTGAACTGACACTTGAACTTAGAAAAATGTTGCTACTTCTAGGTCCTTCAAGAGATAAGATGATCATTGTCTGCTTTTTGCTTCGTAATACATTTGGTACTTGAGTCTTGGCAGAATAAAGTTCATCTCTCTGCGTCTTAGTTTTGCTAGTAACCTGTCAATGTCGTGAGAAGAAGGAGTGCATTTGCTTTATGCAGTAATACAATTTTAGTATCTTGTGCAGTGCCAAGGACATAGTAGGGATTTAATAAATATTTGTTTAATTAAATTTGGTGGAGTGATACCATGATTCTAAATATTGTAAGAAAGGTTAGCAGAGCTAACTTTGTTGGTCATATCAGCTGCACCAATTCAAACTAAACCTTTTTGTAGAAAGTTCATAGCATTATATGCATTTTTATGTGTTTGTGATTTTCTTTATTACACTGATAAATTTTAACTCATGTCTTTAACTCCTCCTCTTTTATCCAGTTTCTCCTTAGCCCTCATCAATGTCTTTTACATCCTTAGCCAAAACTCTTTTTTCAAGGAGTCAGTTACTTCATTTTAATTTATATCAAATAATAAATAAAAGTATTTTTAAAAGAATAAAACAATACAGAAGAGCTTGTGAGGAAAAACAATCGTCTCTCACTCCATCCTTCCCACCTTCATTTTCAGTACTTAGAGGCAACCTTCTTCAGTTATTATTTTAGATCTTCTAATAGTTACCTCCAAAGCAGACAAGGGATTTCATTCAAAATAACTAAATAAGAAACCATCTTTTGGTAAAGTATTCTCATTCCCCCCTCATCTTCTCAGCACCTAGAGTGCCTGACCCTTCACTGGCTCTGAGTAAATATGTATTAAACATATTGAAATAATATGACAAAGAAGCCTAGCAAAAGGAAAATGTGCTTTTTCTCCCCAAAGAAATATCAGTAATCTCAAGCCAGAGAACACCTAGGAAGCCCTGAGGACAAAGGGATAAAAAAATTCCCATCAGGTGATATTTCTCAGCTCCTATCAGTCTCATCACAATTTAGTGCGCTATAATTCCTTTCCTTCCACAAATGTAATTATGTGACAGGAAACAAGGCTTTTCCATATTATTTCAGGCAGTACAGCTGAACCCAAAGATAGTACTAGCAGCTGGGCAGTTCAGATAATCTAATGAGAGCACTGTTGAGCAGGTAGTAAACTTTTTCCTATCATTCTTAAAATTGGTTTAAAAAAAAAAAGCTGTTTTCCCTAACCTAGTGACATAAACATATATATATATATATATTTTTTTTTTCATTGATTTGTGATTACAGTTGCTTCTTCTATGCTGGCTTGGCTGTCTAACCAACATTTTGACCAGTATATCATGGTTCATAATGCTGAACTATGGCATCCCATGGAGAAAAACTCAGTTTTTTTTCCTTTTAATTTCCAAATGTGTCTGTCATATTCCAGGTTGTTTCAGTTGTATCTGTATATCCCCCAAATCTAGTCATTAATTCTATTTAAAAAAAAAAAAAAAATGACAGTTTAGTAGCAAAAGTATGTCCAAGTGTATATATTTGAATGGATTTGAGATAAATACAATGATACTTTTTACAATTCTGTTCTCACTGAGCTGGGAATTTGCTAATCCTCAAATATTACTTCCCGCGTAAACAGACTCCTTAAAAAAGAGGTAGTAAAATTTTCCTCCAGCTCCCATACTGATGGTTATAATCTTTTAGTGTTACTAGTTTTATTTTGTTTTATAACTTATTTTCCTTTTTATGGCCCCCACCATAGATTTTCATTATAATTTTGCATTTAATGAGAGTAACTATTCCAAATTTTGTGCTAGATACTGTATAAACAGAGGTGTATTCAGAACGTAAAGAAGCTTGATATATGTTTGACTAAATAAGTTAACAGATGAATAAAATTGATACCTGTCATAAACCCTCTTGCAATTTGCAAGTAGGGGGTGCTATTTAAGGAGTGGGTGGGGATGAATGGTGGGACCATTCCAGGAGTGTCTCAGGAAATGAGACCCCTATCCTCTACCTCATTAATTGAAGAAATACATTGCATGAGTTTTCAGGATGCTCGTAATATAAGCCCTACCCCAAAACTAAGCCCCAGTTAAGATTGTCAGCCAGAAGGACGCATTTAGTGTGTCCGTTGCAACACATGACAGAATATTGAATTATAAAATATATTAATATGTAATTAAACATAAATCAATATTCAATAATATTTATGTTTAATTACATATTTACCATTAATACTTATATTACACAACACATATATTATATTAATACTTAAAATAAATGATAATATAAATTATAATTAAGTATTTGTAAATTCCCAAGTGGGCACCTTTGGACGAGAGATAAACACCTATATAAACAGATGAACTCAAGACTTATTGCCAAATGACCAACCGGAGTACAGACACAACACTCGAATAATGTGTGTACTTGATAACGAACGGACGTAGTTGTGTGTAACGTGAATCTTCATAATTCAATACGTTGTGTGTGGAAACAGACGTACTTAATGTACTTGTGTGAAATAAAGAAATGTCTTCTGAAGTTTGATGCCTGCAATTTTTCATCGCTTTTGTGTGGACCATCGTTCTTAACTATCATCATTTTTGTTGCCACTCCTGTCTCGTAAGTCTTCAATTAACACTTAATTTAATGGTAGATTTAAAGGCAGTAATATTTTGACTCCCAGACAAGATGAGTGCAAAAAGAAAGAGCTATTCCATCGAGTACAAGAAAGGAATTGTGGAGGACTGCCGGGGTAAGAATCTCATGGCTTTCTGCAAAGACAAGAAGTTGGATCTCCAAATGGTCCAAAAATGGCGAGCAGAGTATGATATAACCTCAGTCAACAGGTGGACGAGGGAAATATAAAGAAGCTCAAGTGTGGATCAGGTCAGCAACCATTATTTCCTGAGCTGGAAGACATCATCTGTGAGTGGATTGCTGACAAGGGAGCAAAGGCTTTGGTTGTGCGCAGGGCTGATATTCAAGCATTTTCCCTTGCAGTGGCACCACAGATAGAAATATCCCCAGAAGAATTCAAAGCATCACAACACTGGCTGGATGGCTTCCTTCAGCGATATGAACTGTCTCTAAGATCAACAACACTGTTCAAGCTGGAAGATAATGAAGTTATTAAACATGCACTTGCATTCAAGTCCTTTGCTGATGGCATTGACTTTTCTAAATACTAACTCTCCAACATGATTTCTATGGATGAAACTGCAGTGTTTGTGGGCCAAGGATCTCAAATGACAATTGATCAGAGGGGTGCCTCGTCAATCTGCATTCTCTCCACTGGCTATGAAAGTGCACGTGTTACCTGTATTTTGGCAATTCTTCTGTATGGAAAGGAAGCCCCACCTCTAATCATCACTAAGGGCAAGAAAGATAAGATTGAACGTGTTTCAGGCATTTATGTTCTTGAAACCGAAAAAGCCTAGTGCACGTAAACAGTTATAAGGAAGTGGGTCGATTTAATGCTGCCACTTGTTTTGCGAGGTGGCCAAAGACATCTGCTAGTCTGGCATTCAGCCAGCACTCACCACGCTAAAGACATGAAGAACTTCCTTGCAGAGAGAAGAATAGATCAAATAATGATTCCCATAGGAATGACTGCCTATCTCCAGACTCTTGATATTGCAATAAACAAGCTATTCAAGGACGATTTTGTGCATGGAAATCAATGACTACATTGAAAATAGAATGGAGAGAAATCAGCATGGAAACTCTATGAAGCCTCGCCTGCAAGAGGTCGTGACTTGGGTGAAGAATTCATGGGCTAAAATCACTGACAGCTGTGTTGCCAATGCAGTACGAGCAGGCTACGTGGACAAGAAGTGCTCATTTAAGGAGAGCTCTATTACTGGACATGAGAGATTGGGGCCAATGGTTCTACAGGAAATGGAGTCACAAGAAATTCAAGCAGGAATTCAGAGTTTGGAAAGTGATGACGATGTTCCAGAAGATGGCAGGACTGTATTTGAATAAATGTAGATTTTTGTACATGAATAAATGAATAACTATAGATTGTTGTGTATGAATAAATGTTGTATGTTGTACATGAAAAAATAAGACATCCCCTGAAAATAAGCCCAAATATGTCTTTTGGGGCAAAAATTAATATAAGACCTGGTCTTATTTTCGGGGAAATACAGTATGTGTAGTATATTTGTGATTCATCTGTATGCTAGTTTTGAAAATCCACTATCGTTTGTTGGCTCTGAGTGCTGACAATAAGCTGGACACTGCTAGCGGGGTCTGGGGCAGGGTGTCTGTCCTGGCCACATGGGTCATAGGAGACATCATCCTGTGCTCTGCCAGGCAGGCCCTGCATTTCAAAAGACCCCTACCAATGGCTCATACTGATAATGGCACAACAGATATGATTTATTTGTCTGTTGGAGTAAGTTGCCACTTTAACTCTAAACAAGTCACAAATATTTCTCCTATTTTGTAGGACATTAAGATCTAATTTAATTGTTTAGATCTTGGTATATATCGGTTGTTGCATGGAGAAGGTAGCATAGTTCACAAAGAAGCAAAGTAAAGTAGAGAAGGCGTAAATTCAATGTTACATATACCACAAAAAACTGAGGGGAAAAAAGATTGAAGGCTAGGAAAAGTGCGTCATAGTCCTTTTTCTTACCAACCGTGTGACTTTGAGAATTTCACCTAATTAGCTAGACCTCAGAGTCTTCACATATAAAACAAGAGTGGAATAGGGTATTTACTAAATTTCCTTGCAGATCTAGACATCCATAATTATATAAAGACCTATTTTATACACTTCTTTAACACTGGAAGCCAGGAATTCTAGTATTTCTTCACTCCTAACCTTTAACCTAGTATCTAAAAGAAGATTAGAGCCAGCTAGAATTAGTAATGAAGCAGCCAATAATATCATTTAGTGAATATTATATTGTCTTAATTATGGAGACAGAAAAGCTGATTTGTATTGAGGTAACTTTGGACACGTGGCAATTTGATCTTGATTAGAGACCTCATTGCCTATTACCCTACGAACTTACATGTGCTTGGTAGTTATGGGTCTCTCCATCCATACTGTCTAGAGTGTGAATGAAGCTGTGGCTGGAGCTGGCCTAGGCTGTTAGTCCTCAATCAGCATTTCCTGACTCTCAGAGACAGGGAGGAGCCATGGAATGGATTCTTCACTCTAAACTCCCAACAGGAAGTTGTGACGTATATCTCAATGTATACACAACTGAGTTTGGTTTGGATGGGTCCGTTCTTTAGGTTTGTTTACTTTGAATCCAGGCAGGTAAAGCATAAACTGTCCAGGTCACAGTAAACCCTCTCACTTGGCCTGTTCCCCTCATTGATACTTCTCACTGGAACTTCGTGGTATGGCAGGGCGGGTTGTCAAGAAAGCCTAAATGGTTGCTTGTTAATGGGTTTTTAATTTAGGTTTGCTTTTGCTTGGCAGAAATCACTCCCAGATGTGAAGGTAACAAATCTTCTGAAGTGAAGCTATAGTAATTTAAACATGGCGACACAAACATTGTATTGTCACAGCAGTTTGAAACATGCAGTTCTAGAAATACAGAATTATAATTAGAATGCTCCACAATGGAACTGGAAACAATGGCCAACAAAAATGTCATCCCTAGATAATCAGCTGCCAAATAAATCCAATTCCCTGATTCAGGCAACAGGACCCTTCTGAAATTCTCAGTACTAACCAACCCCTTGGATCATAACAAAGGGAAAGTAGGGGAAAATAAAGAAGAATTCCACTCTGCAGGGAAATCTGTCAGTGCCAGGAAGATGTGTAATTCCTTTTTGCCTTCCAAATATCATTTAGAGATTGTTCCACATCCTAAAACGAAACCATTTAATGTCAGCATAACTGGGCCAGAGCTGCCCACATATACCTAGCAATTAACATGAAATTTCTGTTTAGCATAGGGAAAAAAAATATCCCTGATTCGGTAGAGTCTCAAGTGTGAACAGTTATTTTTTCAGTTCATGTATTTCCAACTTTCTTATCAAATCAAGCATGTGAAGGCTTAGGAAGTGGAAAAGCAGAAAGCCTTATTAAAAAGGTAAACTGTCTAATCCTGTCTAGCCATACCTCCTAAAATGGATTTTAAAATCACCATGTAATTATCAGTGGAGTTGAAGTCAGAGCAGAAATGAGAATGCCTGCAAGGAAATGCTCCACTTGGGTATATTCTCCAAGAGACTCTAAAGGAAGCACTGCTTCAATTTCTGGAGCACTTTGAAAAGCAGTATCACAGTCTGAAGTTTCTGTGAGTTATTGTGGTCTTTGAACTTCTCCCATGCTATGCTGTCAAAAGAAGGAGTATCCAGGCCAGACTGATAAAGCATGGGCTCCAAGGATTGATATCTGAAACCCAAAAGCAACTCAAAGTTTCAGAGCAAGTGACAATTCAAACAAGCCACTTGCTGCTTGGAAGATATCTACAGCAAAGAAAATATGTTTGTGGCATCTCGTAAAAATACAAGACAGTTTAATATTACAGTGAAGCCTAAAAATTTAGAGCTGAGGGTGTGCTAGCATAAACCCAAAGGCAAAATGAGCAATAGGAGGATGCTGTAAATACATGAGCATGTTCTGCCTCTTGTTAGCTTCCAAAGGAATTACGGCAGCTCATATTCCTAAGAAATAAATTATTGGTCTTGCTGGGCTTCCAAATCTTGGACTGAAATATTTTGATCTCCTCTTAAACTGTCAGAGGAAATTCTCTGTGGCTACCGTTCTATGACCAGGTATAAAACAGAAGTGGGATATTTGTAATGCAATGAGTGTTAAAGGGATTGACCAGTGACTAAGTGATGGGTTAAACATAGACTTGTCTCTAACTGAGACCTAGGATGCTTTCCCACTGTAGGTAATCTTTCACACCTGCTTCCAAATCTGAGCTCTCACTACAAACAATCATTGAATTACCATTTGATGGTTGAGGAAACAGAGTGCCAAAGCATGGGGAGGTGAAGTTGTTCATTCCAAAAAACTTTGTAGTTAATCTGTGATTGAGTCATAATTAGAACCCAAACTTTTGACTCCTCTTCCAGTCGTATTTACTATAACATCTTAACCTAATTCACTTTACTTAAACTACAGTTCATTGAAGTTGCTCCAGATATTGTGGACAGGACTCTATAGTGAGAGAGACAAAGTCCCTGTCTTCAAGAGGGTATCAAAAGGCAAAGTAAAAAGAACATGGACATTGAATTGCATGATTTAAGTTTAAATTCCACCTCTAAAACTTACTATGAGACAAGTAACTCAACCTTTCTCTGCCTTAGTTTTCTTGACTTGTCTTTTCAAATGAGGATGCTTGTATGGTTGTTTTAAGGATCAGAAATAATATTAGAAATGTTCCACAAGTGTCAGGCACATAGCAGATCTTCAATAACTATCCTCTCATGTTTTTAATGAAGAATATGCCAAGTAGACAGATTACTGTAGACCAGGAAGAATGAAATGAGTGCCATACGAAGACACACTGAGTGCTATGGACACTTAATATGCCAAAAAAGTATACTGTGGAAGATATTAGATGCAACGACCTCTTTCACAATCAAAGACATTGAAGAATGGAAAGAAATCTTGTTTTTAATCCTACTACCCTTTCATCATTTCCTACCACCACCTCAGGACTTGGGCTATTTTTCCCGTCACTCTCTCCCTTTTGATTCCTCATATTATTTCCTATTTATATTCATAACAGACTCTCAATGTCATTTCCCGAGCTTTATGAAAATTGCCTTAGTAGCATTATAAGGATTTATTGGAACATATAAGAAAAACACTAATATCATTTGATACAGTTCTCTTTTCATTCTCTATACAAATCTTTCTTCAATATTATGTAGATATTGTATTGTGGAGAAGTATTTGTGGCATTAATATGTTTTCTGAATATTAATTTCTTTCTAAGAGGAAGCCAAATGTATAGGGATAAATTCCTCTAATGCTTTCATAGCTTTTTATTTTGTTAAGACAGCTGTTGATGCCCCACGAAAGACTTAAACTATGCATTTAGTTTTTAGCGTATTTTACCACTTACAATGTTTTTGCCTTACTGCTCATTACTAACAATATTTGCATAATATAATTTTTTTATTATTTTCATTTTCATTTCTCTCTGAATCTTATTCCCTGTACAGAGCTATAACCTTACATTTATGGAATCATCTTCAGATGATGTGAAATCTGTTATGAATTTAAGGCACTAATGGCTACCAGGAAGTTAACAATGCCTTAGAAGTAGATAAACTTAAAATGACAGACTCATGTGCATAAGAAAACACTTTGAGATTAAAATTCAAATTGGTGAGGAGGGAATAAGCAACCATATATCCTATCAATAAACTACTTTGACAGAATTTTATACAACCACCCAGAGATTTTTTTAAATATTTCAAAATACTGTAATTCTCTTCAGTGATGCAAATGCTGTGAAGTGAGAGAAAGGGTCTAGGGTGCCCCAGGAAACTGGACTCGTTTCTCAGTTCTGCTTCCTTATACCACAGGCGGAGTAGTGTGCTTGTTCAGAAAGTGGCTCAGGATCCCCTGTACCTCCCGCCCCCCAGTACTTACAGACTGAAACCTCAGAAAGTCATTTTACCTCACTGTGGCTCAGTTTCCTTATCTGTAAAATGGAGATAATCATATTCAATTTTCTCAGTGTTCATAGTGAGGATTACGTGAAGACTATATATTTTATACGCATACACATATAAGGTCTGACAATTAGGTTTGCGAACTTCTTGCAACGATGTGGCTAACTTCTTTTTGATATCAGAGGGATTATTCATTATGAATTTGTACCAACTGGACAAGCAGTTAACCAAGTTTACTATTTGGAAGTGCTGAAAAGGCTGCACAAAAAAGAAAAAAAGACCTGAACTTTACGCCAGCAATTCATGGCTCTTGCATCACGACAATGCACCAGCTCACACGGCACTGTCTGTGAGGGAGTTTTTAGCCAGTAAACAAATAACTATTGGAACATCTCCCTACTCACCTGATCTGGCCCCCACTGACTTCTTTCGTTACCTGAAGACAAAGGAAATATCGAAAAGAAGACATTTTGATGACATTCAGGACATCAAGGGTAATACGATGAAAGATCTGATGGCCATTCCAGAAAAAGAGTTCCAAAATTGATTTGAAGGGTGGACTAGGTGCTGGTGTCAGTGCATAGCTTCCCAAGGGGAGTACTTCGAAGGTGACCATAGTGACATTCAGCAATGAGGCATGTAGCACTTTTTCTAGGATGAGTTCACGAACTTCATTGTTTGACCGCTTGTATGTATATGTATATACGCATGTATGTATATATACACATATACATTTATATATATATATATAAAAAATAAAGGCATTAAAAAAATAAAGGCATTAAATATATATATATATATATATATATATATATATATAAAAATAAAGGCATTAAAAAAATAAAGGCATTAAATATATATATATATATATATATATATATATATATATATATATTCATTTATATTTATGTTCCAGGTTCCAGGTAGTCACTGCTCTGATTCATACACACACAACCACACACACACACACACACACACACACACACACACACATTTAATGTGTGTATATAGTAGTCCCCACTTATCCGTGATTTCACTTTCTGCTGATTCAGTTTCCTATGGTCAAGAGCAGCCCCAAAATATTACATGGCAAATTCCAGAAATAAACAATTCATAAATTTTAAATTGTGCACTGTTCTGAGTAGTGCGATAAAATCTCACACTGTCCCTCGCGAGAGATGGATTTTCTCTTTATCCAGGGTCTGCACGCTGTAGATGCTCCCCACCCATAGTCACATGGCAGCCGTCTGGGTTATCAGATTGACTTTCCTGGCAGTATTGCAGTGTTTCTGTTCAAGAAACACTTATTTCTTGAAATAATGGCTCCAAAGTGCAAACATAGTGAGGCTGGCAATTTAGATATGCCACAGAGAAGCCACTAAGTGCTTCCTTTAAGTGAAAAGGTGAAGTTCTTGACTTAAGGGAAGAAAAAATCATATGCTAAGGTTGCTAAGATCTATGGTAAGAAAGAACCTTTTATCTGGGAGAGACGGAAGAAGAAAAAATAAGTTTGTGCCAGTTTTGTTGTCACACTTCAAACTGCGAAAGTTTTGGCCACAGTGTGTGATAACTGCTTAGTTAAGATGGAAAAGGCATCAAATTCACTTGAAACCTATGTCGTTTTGTTGACCATTGTCACCCCAGTAAATTTTAATTAAAAAAAGAAAGATTAAAAAAATAAAGGCATTAAATTTGTGGATGGAAGACATGAACAGAAAATGTGTTCCAATTGATGGCAACGTGTTGCACCACAAAGCAGTAAGCTGATACACGGACTTCAGCAAGGGGTCCCCTGAAATGAGTGACACCAAATCATTTACTGCAAGGAAGGGATGGTGATACAGATTCAGAAATAGGTGTGGCATTCTGTCAACTCACATCATCACCAGAGGAAGGGTGAGGACAGAACAATAAGATATTATGAGACAGAGAATACACATTCACATAATTATCATAGTATATTGTTATAATTCTTTTATTTTATTATTTGTTATTGCTAATCTCTTACTGTGTCTAATTTACAAGTTAAATTTTTATCATAGGTATGTATGAGTACGTAAAAGAAAAAAACATAGCATATCTAGGGTTTGGTACTATCTGCAGTTTCAGGCCTCCATTGGGGGTCTTGGATTATATTCTTCACAAATAAAGGGGGACTACTGTGTGTGTGTGTGTCCCCGTGTGTGTGTGTATTTATTTCAATAAAAAGTGAAATAACCATATATATATATATATATAAATGGTTATTTCCCCATATATGTATATATATATATATATATATATACATAAAATACATATAATATATAATAATATGTAATAATTCTTTATATATTCTAGATACAAGTCCTGAATCAAATATATGGTTTTCAAGTATTTTCTCTCATGCTATTGTCTTTTCACTTGATTGTGTTTTTTGAAGCACAAACATTTTTAATATTGAAGAAGTGTAATTCTTTTATTTTTCTTTTGTTGCTTTTAGTGTCACATCTAAGAAACAGTTGCCTAAAGATTTATGCCTACATTTTCTACTAAGAATTTTTGTAATTTTAGTTATTACACCTAGGGCTTTGACCCATTTTGAGTTCCTTCTTGTATACGACGTGATGTAGGGGTCCAATTTCATTTTTTTTGCATGTGGAGGGATATTTCAGTGTCTCATCACTATTTATTGAAAAGACTAAACCTTACCCCATTGAAATGTCTTTAGCACCCTCATAGAAAACCAATTGGCATCAATGTGAGGGTATAGGAGACTCAGTTGTATTCCACTGATCTATGTGTCTATCCTTTGACAGTACTACACTGTCTTGATTTCTGTAGCTTTGTAGTACGTTTTGAAATGGAAAGCAAGTATTCCAACTTTGTTCTTCTTTTTCAAGATAATTTTGGCTGTTGTTTGGATCAATTTTCACAAGTCCTCAGCCTTTATTTCTCTGAATATATTTTCTGTTCCTTTCTCTCCTCTCTTTCTGATACTCTCATTATACTTTTGTTGTTGTGATTAATAGTTTCTCATGTTTTCCTAGGCTCCACTCATTATTCATTATTCCTCTTCTTTCTCTGTCCTTTATATCAATAAATATCTGTTGATCTATCGTCAAGTTTTTTTTCTCTTTTTCCCTGCTAGTTCAAAGCTACTGTTGAGTCCCTCTTATGAATTTTCCATTTTGGTTATTGTACTTTTTAACTCCAAAATTTCCTTTTGGTTCTTTTTTCTAGTATGTATCTGTTTATTGATATTCTCTATTGATGAAACATTATCATTATATATTCCTTTATTTCTATCAATGTAGTTTCTTTTAGTTATTTGAACATATTTGTAATTGTTTCTTTGATGTCTTTGTCCATTGAATCCACTATTTGGCACTCACACAAGCAGTTTCTGTTGTTTTCTCTTTTTCTTGTGTATGGATCATACTTCTCTGTTCTGAAGTTTCTTCTTAGAGAGTACAGCCTTGGGCATATGTATAGAAAGCCTGAGATTACAGTGATTTCAGCTGGGCTCTCTTTGTCTCTTTTCTGATGTTTCTGTTAGCTTTCTTACTCTCTTAGTATCAGTCACAGGTGTTAGGGTCCACTAATTTTTCAGTTGATCCCAGGGGTGTAAATTGCTCCATAGTCTAATCTAATTTAAATTCAGGCCCCTTAGCAGGGAGTAGCTTTGGGGACAGTCTTTGTTCTGACCCCAGGAGAACTTTCCTTTGTTGCCTCTTTCCCTGGTTCTTTCTGGTCAACTAGGTGAATGATTCAGTTTGTTGCTTTCATAATGTTACTAGAATCTTCGTAATTGCTTACCACCCAAATATTCATTGCCTTCAAGAATGATCTTAGATTTGACTTTCCTTCACTCTGCTTTAAACCAAGTCAGTTCCTTTCGGGAGAACTTCAGAGATCTCTGTTGTTATGTGCTCCTTTTCCAGCAGACAAAACCAATGAGTCACTTTTCCAGAGATGGGGGCAAGAGTGCCGCCCCTTTTTATGAGCAGGGCACTAGGTGGAGGCAGTACCCTCTGATTTTCTTGGCTTGATTCTTCTGGCCTGGAACCTATGCCTTATAAGTAGTCTGGAAAAATGTCTACTGGGACTCCAGTATTCTTGCCCTGCTGTATCTGGGAAGGAGCCTCCACCCCATGGGTAGGGACGGGATGGAGAAAGGGAGCACCTAATCTTTTGGTTGTGCTCACCAGGGATTTAGCCTCTGCAGTGCAACTCAGAGCTGGAGAGGATGAAAAATGCTGATGGGCTGTCCCTATCAGTGAGCTATCGTACCCTTGACTAGGAGCTGAGGGGAGAGAATGGCTTGTCTTCTTGGCCACATCCATCAGGAGTGGAATTTCTTTCATCCTACTGAGCTGGAGAGGGTGGAAGAGGGAGTAAATCATATTTCAAGTACTGCAGACTGTGTTTTTACCAAGATTTAGTAGATATTTTGAACCGAAGTTTTCTTCACATGCTCTATACTCTTAGGACAATTTTCAGAGACTTCAAATGGTTGTTGTTGTTGCTGTTTTAAAAATAATTTTCACCAGTTATTGCCGTTTTAATCCAGGATTGTTCTGTAGAGCTCCTCAGGCTGCCATTCCAGAAGTGTCAGTCTGATTTTATAAATATATAGTTTTGAAATTGTAGGGTTCTAAGTTATATATCTGTGAGAGATTTTGTTAAAGGCAGGGTTATTAGATCCCTCCTAGTTAATTTTTGACTCAACAGCTCAGACATAAATGTACGAACAGCATATAAATAGAATAATGAGATTTCCCCTTAATTTATAAGAACCTAGAAGTTTTAATTTTGCTGAAGCCAGTTTCTAACTCATACAAATGAGTCATAACCAATTCAATGAATTACACACTTGACTCGCTATGAATCATGTGCTCATTTACTGTAGTTGTGGCAGTAGGTACACTATGTGAAGGTAGAGGAAAGAGGTGTTATAAAGATACAAATAATAGTTCTTTAATGATTTTAAAGACATTTCATTATCTTCTGTCTTTCTTTTTTCTTTCTGTTTTCATTTCCTTACTTTCTTGAACTATGACATGCTGAAGGTTCCCTTTGTGTATTCACTGCCCCCGACCCAGAATCAAGTCATTTCTCTAAGAAACTCCAGATCCTTTTTTTTTTTTGGAGAATGGTAACAGAAACCAAGCGCTGGGTGCTAGTTGTCCTCATTACTACTGGGCTTGCTGTCTATAGGTCCTCTTATCTGGCAGAGCAAGAATGTGTGTGTGTGTGTGTGTGTGTGTGTGTGTGTATGTGTGTGTGTGTGTGTGTATCTTTTTAAAAAAATAATTTTCTGCATTATACCGCAGAGTAATAATATATGTCAGGATCTTAGGTTCATATTACCACCAATGGAGACAAATTGTACCATTAACATCATTCTCAAAATGGAATCGTACCTTTGTATCCTATTTTGTGCTCTCTTATAAACTATGAGAAATTTATCCACAGACTCAGTCCTGTTTTAAATAAATTAGTTACTTTTCACCCCAGACCTCAGAGGCCAAGGAGAGGAAAAATACCCCGTTCCACTATCCCCTTTAAAAACATACCTCCAGTATTTTTTTCTCAAATACTGAATGGTTAACGGCTATGTTAAATATTTCTCTTTATCATGGAATCTTTGTAAAAGCAGCATATCAATGAATGCATTCACTCTTCAAGACAATAGTCGTAACAGAAAAGCAAAAATCTTCTCCAAACAAGTTATCTGGCAAATGATGACATGACAGAAGGAAGAGTCCCTGGATCCAGAGAGAATAACAACAGGGGTCTGGAAAGAACAAACATTTTCATTCTTGTTTAGAAAAAAATCACAATAGCAAATAAGTGAGCCTTTGCAGTGACCAGAAGTGCATTTTTCAGTGATGACATCAGAGATGGGAAACATAGTGCCAAATTTTGGAGGGGAAAAAAGATGTCAGTGGCCCAGATAAACTGCTGCTATATATAGTAACAATGCTAAAGGAGGCACTGCTTGTATTAGAAAATTAGTCGGATAATATGCTGAGGGAAATGAAACGAAAACCCCCGTAACGGAATGATTTTAAAGCTATGCCTGCATTAGATTCCTTTCTATTTGCCTTAAATAATTATTTCCATTTCTTCATTTGAGGGATAAAAAAAATTAAGTTGCATAGATGTTCACAATTTTAAGGTAAGAAAACCCAAATATAGATTAGTATCTCTTCCTAAATTACAATCAAACTAACTTACTTTTCCAAGCATTTGCTTATGGACTACATATAAATCACTATAAATCAGGGTAGTTTTCCTGCCATTCGGAATGTATCTTCAGGACCCTTCTTGAACTCAATTTAAATAGAGGACTGGTGAAATAAATTTCCATTTTTGACTTTTTAAATTCTAACTGAAAGGTTTACTAATGCAGATGACACCTTATCAGTTATAATGACTTCCTTTTCAGTTTCCAATTTGTTGGGCTTCAATGAGTGCATCTAAAGTGAAACCTGTGGTTTCACAAGGGTCATTAATATTTGCATTTAATGACTTCTCTTTAAATATCAAATTGAATTTTTTTCAAATGACTTTCAATTATAAGCTCAATGACTATGCTTGTACAGTTCCAGGGTCTTTGAGAGGACAGCTGGTTCCTAAACTAACAAGATGCAGCAACTCTGGGGTGTGTTGAGATGTCCGATGACTTTGCACCCTCAGCTTATTCAAAGTGGGTAAGGCTGGGAATGAGAAGGGAAATCCTTAAAATCATTTGAAAACATGATTTATCTTTAAAATCAGTTATTGCAATGATTTTTTCCCTGCCTTTTACATGGATAAGCTTGGGTGTATGTGTTAAACAGTACTTGAGTCAATTAGAGAACCAGTGAGAACTGATTCAAGACCCTCTACAATGTATCATATGTCTTACATGTATTGTAACCTTACCTTCACAACCATAGTTCAAGGGAAATTAATTGTTCCCATTTTATAGATCAGGGAACTGACTCAGAAGTGAAATAATTTAGCCCCAATTCTATAATGGTCTCAATACCCATTCTCTGTATGCCCGTGATAGTTTAGCCCAATTCAGAGTTTTATTTCATATTTTTGGCAAATTGACTGAAAACATTTTCACAGTTTCCCACTAATAGGTATGATGTTAGTTTTTACCTGTGCCTTTAGAAAGATTGCCTTTCCTTTCTGGCTTATAATGAAGTAATCCTATCTATGGAAGTGGAAGAGGTAAAGATTATTAAATTAACACAAAAGGGACAAAATTACTAGAATCCCACCTTTAATTTCTTTTGTATTTTGTTTTAAAACCATATTTTAGGAAATCATAAATTCAAACTTCATTAGAATAGCACCATGACACTGCTAAGCTGTTTTGTTTCAGCAAAAGAAAAAAGGTACCTAACCAATTTTTAAAATCATCAATCCTTTTCTCAGTTGTATTTAAAGCTGTTACAGATTTGCATGAGTATTTGAATCAGTTTAGCAACTAGAACTAAAACTAGCTTATGTTTGGGGAACTCATCAGCTTGTTGATAATAAACGTACTCTAGTGTGAAGAGAAGGATTTTTCTCTGTATTTGGACTGAAACAATGCAACTGTTACCTAATAAATCAATCCTTTTTGATAAAGACACCAATAACAACTGTCTGAGGAACAGCAGCATGGCTCAGGAGACTTAACATCCTTGCTCTTGGAAAAATTACAGCAAAGATGAGTGAAATAATAGAGAACTGGAGTGAGTAAGAAGTTTATCAAGATGATTCAGGGCAGTAAAGCCTAGCAGAATAAATGACCACTTGCTCAATCTGACTATTGAACAATAGACGAGGAGGGGACCTGGCATTAAGGAAAGCAGGTCAGAGGGGAGGGGTTCTCAGGGAATCCAATTGAAGAGAAATCCCTGATGAAGAGTATTAGAAAAGATTCCTAAGAGTTTTAACCTTAGAATGAGAGCTACCTGCGATTTTTAAAGGGATCAGTCAGTTTTAAAATCCCCAGGCCCAGGTGGAAAACTGATTCTTAAAATTAAGATTTTACTTCTGATTATAAAAACACAAGCAACTCAGCAAAACGTCCGAGATGGGAAGAGCACTTGACAAGAGCAACCGCTTTCTGGTGTTACCTAAATTTCCCATCTTTTCTCAGGAAATGTGGTCAAATTTTCCTTGTTAGCAGTTTTTAAGGGTGCCACAATTTTGATAGTCTACAGAGACACAGACATATAAAAATAGCAGCGAAAATTGGAATCTATTAATTGCATACAGATTTTCCTAAAAGAATATCTTCATAGCAGCACCTTTTTAAGACACTCCTGATGAACCATCATTCATTTTGAGATGTAATCATAGGAGCACAACTTTTGGAATTAAGCTCTTTTGATGAGAATTCCTGTTCCACCATTTGGATAACTTATTCACTGTCTCTGCCTCCATTTCCTCATCAGAAAAAAATATAGAATTCTTACCTCAAAAATGTGGGAATAATTTTTTAAAAATATGCGTATAGTGCTTACAATAATTAACACTCACTTTCCGTAAGCCGTGACTATTGTTGGTACAATGCATTACCCCCTCCACCCAAAGGAAATGCTAGATGCAGTGGTAATCTAAGGCTGTGGAGTTTTAAATATCTGGGCTCAAATTATGGCTCCGTTATTTAATGACCATACAGGGACTTCACTTCTTTGGTTAAAATTTCTTCATGTATAAAATGGCATGTGGATAACCTATTTCATAAAAATGTCAAAATGATTGCACCCACTAATGTACTGAAGGCATTTAGCATTGTGCTTGTCAGGTAGTTAAGCATTCAGACTGCTAGCAATTACTGAGACATGTATCTATCCTGGACAGATAGATATCTTTCTTGCTGACTTTTAAACACTTAAACGAAAGTAGTAACTTTTTGCCAGGAAAGTTCCTTGATCTTTTGAACTCTTTATAATAAAAAAGAACTTTTAAAATACTACAGCCTTGAAATGCTTGTATTTTCTTCAGCTTTTGCTCATATTGTCTTTTTTCTACACTGAAAACCAATTCAAAAACATTCTACGCATGTTTTTTATGCAGGTGATATTTGGAGGTCATGGTATCCCTGTTCTATAACTTGCCATTTTCCCCTCTTAGTGAATAGATACCTCTTTCCTGATTCCTACCTTGTGTTCCCACTAATCTCCTCCTCTCTCTTCCTATCCCTCATGAAACCTGTTCTCAGAGCACTTCTCTGAGAAGTAAATGCCACCTTGAAGTAAAAACTGATAAAAGCACAAACATTGGACGTCTCAAAGACATATGCATTCAAACTGGGATGAAAATCTTAAACCTAAGGGCAAAAAGTAACTGTAATTCAACAAAAAGATGGAATTCAACTATTTAGCTGCAGGTGGGGAGGTACCAGGCCTTTCTAGTAGTTTCCAAAAATTATATCCATGTCTAAAGCTGAAACTGCCCAAGGAACTATAAGAATAGGATCAGAAGTGTGTAATAGGAAGGGTATAAATGGTCAAAGATGATACCAAATGGCTTTATACTTTGCCTAATTTTCTCTCTTCTAGTCTCCCATTTATTTTCTGTGCAGCCTGGGTCCTAGGTTTGAATCCTATTTCCATCATTTATTAGATGTTAAATATAACATGTCAAACAAATAATCTAATCCTCAGTTTCCTTGCCTATAAAATGTTTATTTGTAGTGGTTTTGGGAGCAAATTATTGGAGTATATGAAAGCAATTTTCAAATATTAGCCCTACTAATTATTAGGACAATGCTTCTCTGATCTGTCTCAGGTGCAACTGTATATCTAGACCTCACCCTTTCTACTTCCTAAAAGTTAAACACTTACCCTCCATACTCTAATAGAAATTAAGAAAGCTCCTTTGTAAAGGAAGTGTATAAAAATAATTTCAGACTTCAAAAATCAGACTAAATGTTATTACCAATAGGTATAATACTTTATTTGAAAATACACTGTTGTGAAAAGTTTGGCCTGCTCTCCATTTCTATTTATGTTATAATATTTTCAGTTATTCAAAAATTAAATCGTTGCTTGTTTTCTCCTTATTCTAGTTCAAGAAACTCTAAAGGAGCTCTTGTGATACAACTGTAGGGAAGGAGTTGCTTTAAATTGAAAAGAACTTCTCTAGATGGAAGTTTGTAGAAGTACAGATTCCTCTGCATTGAACTTCCTCTGGACTGGCAAATCCTTCGTTCAAGTTTTTTCACCTGCCTTTCACGCAAATATGTTACTTAGGTTTAGGCCTATGTTTTGCTAGGGAAGAGTAAACAAAGTCATGAATTATTCTCAATGTATTCATGTAATCAAGGGAGTGACTGTTTTCTTCCCTTCTTATTAAATGTTGCCCTTTAAAGAATGTTTAATTTTACATTTTTACACAAAGGAGGCAATTTTGAGCGGAAATGACTTTGACCAAGGCAATAATCAAGTTTAAACTACAATGAAGTTTAATGGAATTTCCAAGTCCTTTTCCTGTTATAAATAATAATTACCTATTTGTGATTTAAACATATCTAGCTTATTCTATTCAGTTGTGGTAAAACTCAGAAGCAGGGCCGTAGTGCTGTCAGGAATCATAAATTACTCAGTCATGCTCCTTATTTAGCAGATGAAGAAGACGGTGCAAGGCCTAGCCATTCTCTTTGAGTATCTCCTGTGCCCCTGTCCCTTTCAGTCATGTCCTCTCCTTTTCAGCTGTTGTCTGGCGTTGTCATCAAGCTCTCTGGATGTTCAAGTTCTCTCAGGTGGGGCACCACACTTAGATGCTTTCCTTCCTTGGTCAATATCAAGAGATATTTGCCCCTTGTTTCCTTAATATATTATTTCATTATAAGGAATTAAGGAATGGTGTTGAATTGACATGCTGTCATTGTTTCCAAATAGCACACTTGAGTGTTTTAACTTTAAGAACTGATGGCTCCTATATGTTCTCAAATGACTTAAAATATTAACTCTCAGAGAATCTTGAAGGTAACTCAGAAATACCCTCTTTTAGTTTCCTGTTTCTTCTAGTTACATGTGCAGCTCTCTGCATTCTCTCTAAGCTATAAAGAAAAATATTCTGCGTCTTCTCCATTTGTTCAATAAACATGCATGTCCTTATTCATTAAGTTTTATTTCTTTATCAATGAAGCGTGATCAAATCCTGAGAATGCAATCAAAGCACTAAATTAATTACATTGGAGGCCTAGGCTATAAGCAATGAGGACGGGTATTGTATAACTATATTTTTCATTATAGCTTACCGCTCTTATTTCTTTTCCAAGATTAATCAATGAGGGAAATGGTTCAAGGAAGGGAGGAGAAGTATTAATCATTCCTTAGGGAAAAGGAGGAGGAAAAGTCTACTATTCATTAACACTGGCAAAGATTGAAGAAGTGGTGCATTTAGGGAAAGTTTTTGCCCCGTGTGAAGTTCAAGTCAATACAAGGCATGCAGTTATATTCAGGATAAATAATAGCCAGTGAAGGCAATACAATGGTTTTTAACACAATAGATTGTTGCATAGTTATTTATGAACTACATTGCATACAAGGATATGAAATGCAGATAGAACACATTAGAGAAAAGTGATTTTATTTACATGCATGTTATTCTGGAGTTATAAAATTCCAGGCCTTGGATTTCCACTTCTAGGGACATGGGATAGATTTCCATTCTGTGCCTTCCTCTAAGTACAACTAAAACATCTGGACATTATGTATAAGACACACATAATAGCCTGAACCACAGAGAGGAGGTAGAATGATTAGGGAATTGGGGATCTAAGGAACACATTTGTTGAGTTCTCTGGGTTTTTTTTTTTTTTTTTTTTCTCATAGACTCCAGACTTGGCGCTAAAAGAGCGAGCAACCTAGAAACACCAACCGATGAAGTCACAAAATGTCCCTGAAAAGTCTAACAACAGAAAACACTCAGCAATAACTGCTTTACTATGAACAAACACCTGGTCTTCTGCTTCTGTGAGGCAGTGAGGTAGTGACCCCCTTCCCTGCCAGAGGAAACCAGCTATAAGAGATAGGTTATAATGAAAAACCACTAGTCCTAACAAGAAACACGAAGCTCTCAAATTGTATTTAAAAAGACCCTCAATGGGATGCCAACATCGAGATGACAGAGATGTAAGAATTATCTGACAAAGATTTAAAAGAAGCTATGATTTAAAAAATGGTTCAATAAGTACTTATGAAATTATCGAAATAAATGAAAAACTAGAAATAGCAAAAGAATTCTCAGTGAGGAATAGAAGGAGATATTAAGGAGAACCAAACAAAAAGAGGAATCATTGGAAAGAAAAAGTTCAGTAGATGGGCTCAAGAGCAGAATGAAGGGTACAGAGGAAAGAATTGTAAGAAAAAACAATAGAAATTGTCCAAGCATATCCGCAAAGAGAAAATAGACAAGAAAAATGAATTGAGCCTTAGGGGCCTGTGGGACTATAACAAATGATCTAATATTTGTAAATTAAAAAAATGTTTTAATCTGTAAATTAAAACCACAAATTGCTATCATTGCATACCAATCAGAACAGCTAAAGTAAAATTTAAAAAAATAGTATTAGCACCAGATGCTGGAGAGGATGCAGAGAAATTGAATAATTTACATATTGCTGGTGGGGATGAAAAATAGTGCACTCATTTTGAAAAAGAGTTTGGCAGTTTCTTAAAAACTGAACATGCAACTATCATACCACCCAGCAATTAAAATGCTCGGCATTTATCTCAGAGAAATAAAGGCTTACATTCAAACAAAAACCTATGAGCGAGTGTTTACAGTGTGAATGTTTATTCTTAATAGCCCCAAACTGGAATCAATCCTCATGGCCTTCAATTGATGAAGTAAACTGTGGTGCATTCATACTGTGGATTACTATTCAATAATACACGGGAATAAACTATTGACACAGGCAAAAAACTTGGCTGAATCTCCAGAGAATTACGCTGAATGGAAAAGCCAGTTCCAAAAGTTTACGTATGATTCTATTTACATGCAATTCTTAAAAGAACAAACTTAGAGAAATGAAGAACAGATTAGTGGCTGGAAGGACTTAAGAAGGGGGAGGGAGATGGGCGTGGCTATATGAGGGCAACATGAATAATCCTTGTGGTGATGGAAACGTGCTGTATCTTGACTGTCTCAATGGCAATATCCCAATGATAATATTGCACTATAGTTTTGCAAGCTGTTACCACTGGGGAAAACTGGATAAAGGGTACACATGACCCCTCTCTGTATTATTTCTTACAGATGCTTGCGAATATACAACTTTAAAAAAATATATTTAAAAAATTCAATGCCTTACATATATTCTTTCTAAGGTTTCCAAGCGCCTAGAAGCGAAAATTCAGTATTCTGTGTATTTTGTTTTGAGGAAAACCAAGAAATATGAGTAAACAAGCTTAGGTTGTATACTTTCCTCTGGAAACTTGTACGTGGTCGCTTACTTGGTCTGACTGAGACAGTTAACAACATTTGAAGCCTTGGAATACTGCAATCCTCTGAGTCCTATCTACTTATTTGTATGAATTACCTATGTTGAAATTGTGAACATCTGTATCGTATATGTGAGGGAACTGAAATAATATGTTCAAGATTGAACAGTGGTTCTCAAAGCAGTGTCTGAAAACCCCTGGAAGTCCAAGACTGTTTCAGGGATCCACCAAGTCAATTCTATTTTATAAATATTTTTGGCCTCTTCACTGTGCTGAATTTTGCATCGATGGTGGATAAAACTGCTGGTACTTCAGCAAAAATCAAGACAGTGGCACTGAAATGTAGTAGCAGCCATTATATTCTTTACTGCCATGCACTCAGTAATGACACTGCTACTTACATTTAAAACTGCCCTTAATGAACCAGTAAAAATTACTGATTTTGTTACGTTTCATTCATTGAGTAGATGTGTTTTTTTAATATTCCATTTGTTGAAATGGAAAGTGAAAAAAATCGCTTTTGGAATATACCAAAGTATGATGATCGTCTAACAAAAGCGCCTGTGGGATTCTTTGAATTCTGAATTCAACAAGCTGCTTTTTAATGAAATATGATTTTACTTGAAAGAACAACTGACACACCATCTCTGGTTATTCACACTTGGGTACTTGCAGACATTTTCTCGAAAATAAACAAGATATATCTATTATGTCAAGGAAAGCAACTGACAATACTTGTTGCCAATGATAAAATTTGTGATTTTATCACAAAGTAAAAATTAGATTTTTGGAATGCTGAGATCTGCAGCTGTGATCTTGGCAATTTTCTAATATGTAAGTTTTCTGATGAAATTGGTGATGATATTAACAAATGTGATTTTTAATATTGTATAATGAAATGTGTCAACCTTTGGAAGATCTGTGTAATTTTGTGAACTAATATTTTACAAATGGTCAATGAGTGATTGTAACAAAATTAGACACCAGTAAAAGAACATAAAAGTGCAAGAGAATCTCATGAATTTTAATGTAATTGAGTATGAAAAGTTAATTGATTTCACATTACAACTACTCTTTAAGAAACGAAGGCCTGTCTAGCTTTGGTGTTGTATCAAAGAAGAATAGCCACTATTATCTGAAAAGGCTATTAAAATAATCTTCCTTTCTCCAACTGTATATCTGTATAAAACTGAATTTTTGACATTTACTTTAAACAGAACAATACATTGCAACAGATTGAATACAATAACCAAATGAGAATCCAGTCACTTTTAATCAGGTCAGATATCAGGAAAATCTGAAAAAATGTAAAGCAATGCCATTTTCTCATCTTTTTTTTTGAAAATAGTTATTTTTTCACAAAAATAGGTCCTTTATATTAACATGCAATGGATTGTTTATTTTAAAATAAATATTGTAAACATTTCTTAGTTTTAATTTTTAACATAGAATAAGCATAAATATAACCCACAACAACAACAAAAAAATCTTTGGGGTCTTCCACAACTCTTTTTTTTTCTTTTTAATTTATTGGGGTGACAATTATTAGTAAAATTACATAGTTTTCAGGTGTACAATTCTGTAATACATCATCTATAAATCCCATTGTGTGTTCACCACCCAGAGTCAGTTCTCCTTCCATCACCATATATTTGACCCCCTTACGCTCATGTCCCACCCCTCACCCCCCTTACCCTCCGGTAACCACTAAACTATTGTCTGTATCTATGAGTTTTTGTTTCTCACTTGTTTGTCTTGTTCTTTTGTTGTTTTTGGTTTATATACCACATATCAGTGAAATCATATGGTTCTCTGCTTTTTCACTCTGACTTATTTCGCTTAACATTATATTCTCAAGATCCATCCATGTTGTCACAAATGTTCCTATATCATCTTTTCTTACCGCCGAATAGTATTCCATTGTGTATATATACCACAACTTCTTTATCCATTCATCTATCGAAGGACATTTTGGTTGTTTCCATGTCTTGGCCACTGTAAACAAATCTGCAATGAACATTGGAGCACACGTGTCTTTATGTATAAATGTTTTCAGATTTTTTTTGTAGATACCCAGGAGAGGGATTGCTGGGTCATATGGTAATTCTATTCGTAATTTTTTGAGGAACCTCCACACTGCCTTCCATAGCGGCTGCACCTGTCTGCATTCCCACCAACAGTGTATGAGGGCTCCTTTTTCTCCACAGCCTCTCCAACACTTTGTTACTATTTGTCTTGTTGATGATAGCCATTCTGACTGGGGTGAGGTGATATCTCATTGTGGTTTTTATTTGCATTTCTCTGATGATTAGTGATGTTGAGCATTTTTTCATATGTCTATTTGCCATTTGTATGTCCTCTTTGGAGAAATGTCTCTTCAGGTCGTCTGCCCATTTTTCAATTGGGTTGTTTGTTTTTTTGTTGTTGAGTTTCATGAGTTCTTTGTATATTTTGGATATTAGCTCCTTATCGGAGGCACTGTTTGCAAAAATCTTCTCCCATTCAGTTGGTTGCCTCTTTATTTTGTTGATGGTTTCTTTTGCTGTGCAGAAGCTTTTAAGTTTCATATAGTCCCATTCGTTTATTTTAGCTTTTACTTCCATTGCCTTTGGAGTCAAATTCATAAAATGCTCTTTGAACCCAAGGTCCATAAGTTTAGCACCTATGTTTTCTACTATGCAGTTTATTGTGTCAGGTCTTATGATTAAATCTTTGATCCATTTTGAATTAATTTTGGTACATGGTCACAGATAGCAGTCCAGTTTCATTCTTTTGCACATGGCTATCCAATTCTCCCAGCACCATTTATTGAAGAGGCTGTCTTTCCTCCATTGTATGTTTTTAGCTTCTTCGTCAAAAATTATCTGTCCATATTTATGTGGTTTTATTTCTGGGTTCTTAATTCTATTCCATTGGTCTATGTGTCTGTTTTTCTGCCAATACCATGCTGTTTTGATTATTGTAGACTTGTAGTACAAGCTAAAGTCAGGGAGTGTGATACCTCCAGTATTGTTCTTTTTTCTTAAGATTGCTTTGGCTATTTGGGGTCTTTTGTGGTTCCAAACAAATCTGATGATTTTTTGTTCTATTTCTTTAAAAAATGCCATTGGGATTTTGATGGGGATTGCATTAAATCTGCATATTGCTTTGGGTAATATGGCCATTTTAACTATATTGATTCTTCCAATCCATGAGCACGGAATATCTTTCCATTTCTCTGTGTCTTCTTCAATTTCTTTCAAAACTGTCTTATAGTTTTCAGCATATAGGTCCTTCACATCCTTGGTTAAGTTTATTCCTAGGCATTTCTACAACTTAAGAGTGAAAAAGGTCCAAGGAGCAAAAGTTGCAGACCATTACTACCTATGGATAAACAGTTTGAAACACAGACCTCTATATCTCTGTAGTAATATTTCTTGAAGCATGCTTATCTTTCAAATAATTAAACTATTGGCAAGCTATCTATATTCAACCCACACATGGAGCAACATTTAATATATGATTCCAAAGTTGTACAAAAACTGGAAAATGAGTAAAGTTATTTTTTCCCAACTGTACTGCCAGGTTGCATAGGCTGTAATTTACTTTTCCCCTTTTAAATTCTTTAAATATAGAAACCTTCAAATGTACATGAAAGTAAAGAGAATAGTACAATGGAATATAACCCCATGGACTTATCCAGTTACGACAATTATCAAAATTTTGCCTTCTTGGTTCAGTTATCAGTTTTCAATTGTTTTTCACTGTAGTGCTTAGAAGAAAATTTCAGACATCATATCTCTTCACTCACAAATGCTCTATGGTAAAGGATGTTTAATAATATAAAGATATTTTAAATTCAGTAAAACTAAGAATAATTTTTGCATTGATCTGATAGATAGTATATGATCAATACTCCCCCTTTTGCTCTCAAAAAAGTCTTCATAGTTTGTTTGCTAATAATATGAGAATGTAAGCAAGTCCATGTGTTGTATATGCACTATATATCCCTTAATCCATAATAGTTCCCCTCTCCTCTTTGAAATGCCAATTCTTTTTGAAGGAAACAGTTAATTACCATAAATTTCTCCTCATTCTATATTTTGTTGATGGCAACCTTTTGAAAGTGTTCCTCTCTTCTGTTTATTTTCTTCAAACTTGATAGATATATAAATTTAGGTTCTTTTGTTTTTCTGGGAGAAGCTGAAATAATTATTAGGTGAAGCGGTGAAGCTGTATAATTATTGCATTATACCAGAGGGAACATTACTTTTAATAATATGAAGGTTAATTAATGGGTTCTTATGTTGTAAGCCTGATAACTTCATTTAAATTTTCCCAGTAATCTTTCTTTGAATGGCTTTAGCACACATTGATAACCATTGCCAACGTATAGGATTTCATTAGACTATTCAAAATGGTGATTTTTTTCTGATTCTATCATTACCTCTGCTCTCATCAGCTGTGATTCTTTCATAAAACACAACATTCTCTCATCAACTATTTAGTTATAATCCACACAGGAAAGACAAGACAGATGCATGATTTTTTTATTTATTTACCACATTTTAGAGTAAGTTGGTATCGTAGCAACCTTCAAGAGTGACCAATAAGTAATTTAAAAAATATCATTATGTTTTCATATATTGTATGTATTTTTAATCCATTTTTCTCATTATTTTTTTTGATATTCAAATTGTCTCATTTTTGGCCCTTGACAGTCCTTTCTTGTCAGCTCCCATACTCTTTGACATTTCTGTGATGTGCCTGTTTTACTTAATAATATGGTTTGGAGATGTCTATGCAATATCTTTCATAATTTCCTTGCTTTCTGGTATGTCAAGATGTCCCAGATTAGTATTAAACATTTCCTTCCCTAGTCCTTAATTAGCCATTTCTCCAAGGAGCTGGTACATTTTAGAAGGAAATGAGCTAGGTACCAGGTTCATTGGTACCTAGATACTAGGTACTAGGTTCACATTGGCCTCAGTTTATTTTTGTTTCTTTTTTAATTAAAGTTTATTGGGGTGACAATTGTTAGAAAAGTTACATAGATTCCAGGTGTACAATTCTGTATTATATCATCTATAAATCCCATTGTGTGTTCATCACCCAGAGTCAGTTCTCCTTCCATCACCATATATTCGATCCCCCTTACCCTCATCTCCCACCCCCCACCCCCCACCCCCTTACCCTCTGGTAACCACTAAACTATTGTCTGTGTCTATGAGTTTCTGTTTCTCATTTGTTTGTCTTGTTCTTTTGTTGTTTTTGGTTTATATACCACATATCAGTGAAATCATATGTTTCTCTGCTTCTTCTGTCTGACTTATTTCGCTTATCATTATAATCTCAAGATCCATCCACGTTGTCACAAATGTTCCTATTTCATCTTTTCTTACTGCCGAATAGTATTCCATTGTGTATATATACCACAACTTCTTTATCCATTCATCTATCGAAGGACATTTTGGTTGCTTCCATGTCTTGGCCACCGTAAATAAAGCTGTAATGAACATTGGAGCACACGTGTCTTTATGTATAAATGTTTTCAGATTTTTTGGGTAGATATCCAGGAGAGGGATTGTTGGGTCATATGGTAATTCTATTCGTAATTTTTTGAGGAACCTCCACACTGCCTTCCATAGTGGCTGCACCAGTCTGCATTCCCACCAACAGTGTATGAGGGTTCCTTTTTCTCCACAATCTCTCCAACACTTGTTACTATTTGTCTTGTTGATGATAGCCATTCTGACTGGGGTGAGGTGATATCTCATTGTGGTTTTGATTTGCATTTCTCTGATGATATTTTTGTTTCTTGATATTTATAGTGAACAGAACTGGGAAACCTATTTCTTTAGAAAAGAGAAAAGTAAATCAAGAGATCATAAAATTCAGTTTAAATTTAACATTATAGTGTTTTTACTTGCTTGATTTTACATTTTCATCTTTTTTTGTTATATTGAAAAACTTTACTTCTAACAACATTCATATAATTGTTTATTTTATCCTTCTATATGTAGATGTATATGCATAAGTTAATATTTTCACATTCTAACTAACAATAAGATTGTTGAATGTGTATTTTTTTTGGACATTAGGATATACCCCAAAGTATGAGTGAGTCAGGGATAAATGCTGATGCAAATGACAGATAGTAGAAGTGGGTAAAGGAAAAAGGTGATGAGGATGGGTTTTGATGAAGAGAGTTACAGTTAATAAGAGAAACTGTGTAATCTTTGGCAGCTCTATGCAGAAAATGTAAGACGACGTCAACAATACACAACATTACGTATAGCCCAATATATGAAAAACGTTTATAGAGGTGTTAGCTTTTACTTTCCCCAGACCTTTTATTTCGAGTCATTCTTGTTATCTTCCTATAGGTTTATTTCCGACTCAAATCCTGAACAGTTTTTAGCCAGTATGGAAGAAATTAAGCTATATAGTTGAGGAAAATCTGGAATCATTATTGTGACTTATGCACAAATAAGCCAACAGTCAAGAATTTGTGTGTGTGTTATTGAGTTAATTGACTATTTTTCTTTTGCCCTTTGTCAACAACATGTTGAGCTATCTAAGATTAAATCTTAGACAAAATGGTTGTAGACAGTGAGATTCAGCTGTGGTTGAATAACTTGTTTTCAAATGATCTTGACATTACAAAAAGTTATAGTTTATAATATTTTTGAATTTGTTCTAGTGGGCCTATAATGACTCATTACACAAGTGGAGTTCTATTGCAGTTTCCTACCTCACACTCATTTTTCTATTGCTAACTGGAATGCTTGCTATGAAGACTCATTCCTGCTGGGAGTGGGTGCTGATCTTTCTGTACCCTATGTCAGATGTTAACGTTTTCTGTAAAAGGATAGATAGAAAGTATTTTAGGCTTTGCAGGCTATACCATCTATGTTGCAACTACTCAACTTTACTATTGTAGTGCAGAAGTGTGTAAAAAAATAAGTGTGTTGGTGTTCTGATACAACTTTATTTATAATACCCTTTGGCAGCAAAACTCACCTCCCACAAATAATGTTGCTTCTCAATAAATAGAGCCCCTGGGCTATCATGAGACTGTGTCTCTAAAGACCTGGGGTTGGAGTAAAGTCAATTTCAGGAGCACTAGCTGATAGATTCTGTCCTCGGCACTGAGCGGAGACAGAAGAAAGGGAGCTGTGTTCTTTCCTCTCAGATGCATGTCTAATATCCTCAGCAAAGCCCCTCTGTTTGTTCGCACCCTCCTGCTGAGAAAGACATCTGGATTTTCCAAGAGGGCATTTCAGGTTAAAGCTGAGGGGAAATTGTTAAGCTACTCAGCGGGAGTTTCAAGGCCCTTACTACACCTTTATTCAGATTCTTGGTTGGATCCCCCTTTGGCCAGGATTTCCACCCCTACTCAAAGGACACATTCCTTCATCTCATGAGAAGCACAGGTTTTATAAGGAAAGAGAGTACAGCCAATCAGGCAGCTGTCATTATCAAACATCCTTTGTTGTCATTCTGTTGTCACCATTACCTACTTATTTCCTTGTTCAGGAATATGGAGAGCTACATGGAGGGTTAGCTGCTGTGGGTGTGCTTTTGCAGTTCTCTTTGATGGTGTGTTCTATGAGTGTAATTACCTATGAGGACTCTGGTAAGTCATGTCAAGCACATACCTGTGAAGGGTAAGTGAGTTGGCGAGGGGTGGGATGGGCATCTGGAGGGAGTTTCTGCCCAATCTAACAGTTCTTCTCCAGGTTCACTCACCCAATGCATCCCATGCCAATTGTTCCGAGTTAGCATGGTCTTGAATATTTTTTCCTGCCAACAAATCTTTCTCCTTTCAAAGCAGAAGGATCTGCCATGTAGGTCATGACAATAATTGAGAAACAGAATGTATAAAGAGTAAAATAATAATAATAGTAATAATAATAATAATAATAATAATAAAATATCTGCCTAAATTACAGGGACAGAAAATAAACTAGTGGTTGCCAGGGCCTGGGGTTGGGGAGAGAGGCTGAATTTTGAGGGGTGATGTGATTGTACATTACATTAATTTCAATCTTGATTACACAGTGTATATGTTTGTAAAAACCCATAAAATCACACACACACACACACACACACACACACACACACACACACACACAGATGATAGGCTGTATTTGGCCTGTAGTTTGATCCCTACTTCAATCCATTATTTAAGATCTTTCTGTAAGTAACTGCACTTTTGAGTGATTTCCTACTGAAAAATAGGGCCGTGTAGTTATCAATGCCTTTTGAGTTATGACTGAGGTCTTTCAATCAGGAAGTCAGATTGATCTATCTAACTGCCCCTTGGAGACCAATATCTATGACCAACTTAATTTTCACAATTTATTCTCCCTTGGATCTTCATTTCCATTTTTCACTGAGTGTTAGTGAACCATAGCTTACTCTCCTCCTGAGGTTGTCCAAGTCTAAGATCTTGAAACAAAGAAACCCCTATATATAAAGTTTTGAAAAATACAGAAGTTCATTTCTGTCTCACCCAACATTCAAAAATTCTGGGATAGAAAGGGCATCTCTGACATTCTTCACAGGTGGCTTACATCTCTAGGTCCAGTGATGCTAGTGGCTCCAGATCTCATCATCTCCCAGTCAGTAGAAAGTGGAGAAATGGATTGGGGGAGCACATGAACACTCTTTTTTATAGGCTCAATATAGAAATGGCATATATCCCACCTGCTCGCTTACCATCAGCTAGTTCTTAACCACTGGCCATATCAAATATCAACGGAGGATGGGAAATATGGTTTCCAGCTAGTCATCTAGTATCCAGCTAATACTTAGGAGTTCTCTTGTTAAAGGAGAGAAAAATAGATTTTGTTGGTCAACTAGAAGTTTCTACAGTACTACGTTTAAAAAGGCATGAAGGTTCAATGTTGATAAGAGAAAAGCCCTTTGAGAAATGTGTTGCATATGCATAAAATGCAGAATTTTTTCAGAGCCATACTAGGTTGATATTCTACTGATTCCCACATTTTTAGGATATCATAAAAACACTCTGAAGTCTCTATTAGGACCTAGTTTACGATCTAGCAATGTGGCAGAATATAATATTAAAACCCATAAAAATAACACCGTAATAGAAAACATACAGACCTTGCTTAAAAGAAAGAGAAAACGCCAGATGCCAAAAATAAAAGGCAACTTAAAATGAGAAAAACATATTGATGTTGCAGTGGCTTGAAAAATTATTAAAACTGGATAAAGGCCTTGGGGCTTTGGGCTTGAGTTTTGTAAATAGAATATATTTGTGTTGTGGGGTTTTTAAGTCCTTTCTACCAATCTCTGTCTTTTGATTGGTGTGTTTATACCATTAAACTTTAAGGTAATTATTGATATGTTAGAGCTTAACATTGCCATTTTATTATTTCTCTGTTTGTTTCCTCTGGTATTCATTCCTTTAATTTCTCTTTTTCTTCCTTCCTGTGAATCACTTGAACACATTTTAAGATTCAATCTTTCTTTACTTATAATGTTTTTTGTTTGTCTCTTTGCATAATTTTCCATGTGATCTAGGTATTACAGTATACTACATGACTTACCACAGTCTACTGGAATCAATAGTTTACCACTTTCAGTGAAGTATGGAAACTGCACTTCCATTTAGGTTCCTTTACCTTCCCCATTTTGAAATGTCATTGCTTGGAGTGTCAGATGGTGTAATTTTTCAATTATCATAAAATTCACGAGGAGCATGTCAGTCTATTGTAATTACCCATACTTCTGCTTTTTCCGTTGATCTTCCTTCCTAATGCTTCAAGATTCCTTTTTTTTTTTCCCTTTATAATTTCATTTATGTCAGAAGAACTTCCTGTACCCAACCTTTATAGATATGTCTACTAACAAGTTCTTCTCAGATGAAATACATTCACCTGAGTATGCTTTTATTTCTCTTTATTCTTAAAGAATAATTTCACCACATATAGAATGCATGGTTGGCAGTCCTTTTCTTTCCATACTTGGAGAATGTTGTGCTCCTTGTTTCCACTCCATGGCTTCAGATGAGAAATCCTCTGTAATTCAAATTGGTGTTTCCCCATAGGTAATCCATCATTTCTCTTTGGCTGCTTTCAAAATTTTTTGGTCTTTAGTTTTCAGAAATTTAATTATGATGGATTAAATGGCACGGATTCCTTAGGACAAAGTTTTCTTGGACTGTTGGTCTGTTCTTGATAAAATTATGAAACATTTTTCTTTACCTTTTAAGTAATCTGCCTAGATACCAAAGATTCAGCGTCTTATCAGAATAATTTCCTGTGCTTTATGTTTTCTTTATCAAGTCTATGATTACTTAAAAACGAACAAATAAACAAACAAACCCTGACTCTTTATTAAAAGAGTTAAGTTCTTTTTTACAACTATGTGATTTTCTACATTTGCCCTCGAAGGCTTTCTCACTTTGGTTAAATGGATAACTAAGTATTACTTCACACAGTGACCCATGATCTTATTTAATGAAGTGTTTTAAAACCTTTTGATATTTTTGACAAGCTTCCGAAAGTCAAATTCTAAATGAAGTCTACTGATCTCAAACTAACTTTGGGATTTTAAAAAGGGCCCCGGAAACATCTCAGAAGATTTGTTCTCTCTCCTTATAAAACTAAGATATTAAACTAAATAGGCTTATTTGATAAATTACATGAGCAGCACACTCAAATAAGAACTGCTGCAAAACTTTCTCTAAGCTATATTTTTATAAACATATGATATTAATATATATGTTCCTGCAAACCTGCTTCCCAAGGCTATCTTCATAGCCCCATATCTCATGGAGTGGGGGACTGGTCCCTGCTCTCCTTTCCCTCATCAATAAAATGGGCTCATTACAATGATGACATAATGTAACATGTGAAGACTTGCCTCTGCTGCAGGACACTCTGTAGACTGAAGAAACATCTGCAACGGAAAGGATGGGCAGTGAACCCACAGAAAATACAGGGCTCAGGCACCGCTGCAAGGTTTTTGGGAGTCATATGTTTAGGTAAGACACGTATTGTCCCCGAAGCTGTGATAGACAAGGTGTAACGCTATCCAATCCCTAAGAAGATAAAAGAGGTGCTAGCCTTTGCAGGGATTTGGGGGTTTTGGAGGACTTTCATTACCCCCAGACACATTACCTCCATTCCCTATACTGCTTGGTGAAGAAAGGGCACATGTGGGACTGGAGATCAGAGCAGCAATCACCTTTGAGAGGCAAAAATACTAGTGAAGCAGATTAAAGCTCTGGCCATCTCTCAAGCAGGGCCACTATTTGAGTTAGGTGTGTCTGTGACTCCAGAAGGTACGAGTTGAGTGCTATAGCAGAGACAACAGGAGAGAGTACTCCTGGGATTTTGGTCCCAGACCTGGAAGAAGGCAGAAACATGATATATCCCCAGCGAGCAACAGCTGCTGGCAGGCTACACAGCACTTCTACAGGTACAGCCTTTCACAAAGAAACACCATATCATGTTAGGAACTTTCCTTCCTCTCAAGGGGTGGGTTGAGAATATGTTCCGTCAACCCACTTACGCCATGTCTCAGACCCCCACTTTGACTAAGTGGCATGCCTATTTTCACCAGAGGAGTACCCTGCCTGCCAGCCCACTAGCTCTAGAAATGCAGGTGCTACTAGGCTCACTAGAGTATGAAGATCCTCCCAATGCTCCCACACCTATTCCTGTGGTGGTCCCTGAAGTCTGTAGAGCAGGAGTGGGGGGAATTCCTGCTGATGTCTGATACACAGATGCCTGGAAACAGGAAGGAACTGCAGCAGCCAGTGGGCTGAACTCACAGCAGTTTGGCTGGTGACCACTCATGAGACCTGGCTTTAACCCTTTACACTGACAGTTGCATTGTTTTAAAGGCATTAACCCTACAGCTTGGGCAGTAGGAAGCCGAGGGGTGAAGGATTGTGAATAAGCCCTGTGGGGTCAGGATATGTGGAAAGACATTTGGGTTTGTGTGTAAGAACCTGAGGCTGTCCTCACTACCTCTCACATCCTGGCTTGTAAGGCACTGACACCCCCTGGCAATCACAAAACTGATGCCCCAGCCCTGGTATGAGCCCTAGCAACTGACCCTTCTATAACTACACCGGACTGAGTGCCTAGGAAGAGTGGTCACCATAGCACCCAGGTGGGGTGACATATTGCCAAGGATGCCAGATTGCTCTTGAAATATAGTGACTTGATTAATGTAGTCACAGCATGTCCTATGTGTTGTAAATAATTCCCAAGGACATTACCAACGATATTTGGGGCCATCCATCAGCATTCTCAACTGGAGAAGGATTGATTACACTGGCCTCCTCCTTTTGAGAGAGGGTTCTAAATATGCCTTGGTTTGTGTAGACACTGTTCACTGGTCTGGCCTAACCCAAGCTTTATCCTGTCACCATGTAAACCATATTGCCACCATTATGGGATTTAAAAAGGCTAAGTACCATGTGTGGATATGCTTGTTGAATAGACAGTGGTCAGGGGTCACATTTTTAAGAGTCTTCATTAGCGAGGCTGGGCAAAAGAATATGACATGGAATGCAGATTCCATCTGTATAACCTGCAAGCAGCAGGGTTAGTAAAAGGAATAATAAAATACTAAAGCAGCAGACTAAGTTATTAACTGGTAAAACCACCTTAGCTGGGTGGATGAAAGTACCATCCCAAGCTCGAATGATCAACCAGTAGAGCCTGTTGCCCCATTTGCCCAACTGGGGACCCCTGCCAAGACACCAAATACATGGTAAGAACTTACCCTTCCGACGAAGGGGTGGGTATGGAGGTCATGGCAAAGCGCCATTGTCCTGACTGTACTGTAGATCAACATACTATGCTGCTGAGAATACCAAGTCCCATCACACCATGGGAAAGGCATAATTTACTGGAATTTGCAATGGAACATCCCGCCAGGATGGGTGAGGGGGAACTGCTCAGTCTCCGCTGGGATCCTGTTGTATGGCTGCAAGCTGGACCTGTTGCAACTCACTATACTTGGAATGGCGCATGCACCATTGAAAGAGGGGAGGGTTGGGGGTCCTGGTCTGGCATATCCTGCCCGCCATCCATCTCCTCATGCCTGACAGTGCTGCTTCTCCCAGCCAACATGTATAGTATGCATGACCTGGTCAAGTCCCTAAAGCTGCCATCCTCACTCTCCTTAAGGCCAGGGGCACATTCTGTTTTCCACCAGTACCATCATTTGGCTGTTATCTTTGTTCCCTTCATTGGACTTGAGGACATTATAGCACACATGGAAACCCATACTAAATTCACCCAGCAAGGTTTAAATGATAGCCGGCAAAGCCTGCCCTTACTGAACACTGGAATGTCTCTAATGAGAAAAGCTCTCCTCCAAAAAAGGATGAACTTGGACATTATCACTGCCTCGAAGGGAGGCACCTGTGTATGTGTAATTATCCAAACAGAATGTTTGCATGTTTGTACTTGATGGAACTGCAAATGTATCATTTTTATTAAATCGCATGAGGACGCAAGTGAATGCCTTGAATGAACTGACACTCAGCCTAGGGGCTTAATCAATCAGTGGTTCAGATCACAGGGCTCTTGGTGGGAAAACATTGTTGCTTATTTTGGGAATATTTATTTTGAGCTACGTTTTCTTCTGCACGTGCCTATATTGTTGCTGTGGTATCTGCCTCCAGTGCAGCCAGATAGCTGCCGAACGAGCCACCTGCATACTAGTAAACCCCCTTGCTGACCTCTCAGGGCACATTACAGAAGAAGGAGACATGTAAGATTGTAAGTGACAGTCACAAGAAGTGGAGCGTTGGGGGAGGACATTGAGAGGATGTCACCACTTGTGGACCCTTCAGCTGGAACCTGGCAATCGGAGGCTCCATACTCTCTCCTCTGTCTTGGAATGTACTTTTTGCCCACTAGTCCCACAGTGGCAACCATTTTCAAGGACACGGCCTTGAGAGAGCAATGTGTTGTTGAGACACACTGGACGGTATACGTGACTGAAACCAGTTAAGGCATCTATATAAATTTTTTAGATTCTAGCGGGTACATGCAAAAATCTATTTGTCTTTGCAGAAATCTATTTGTGGTTGCCCAAGACAAGCCTCATTAGAAAGTTCCCTTACTTCTTACCAATCTGGAGTGGTCTGCCTCTTCTGTCTCTCCTTGCCCTCTGTGTACTGGGGTCAGAATTTGAACTAACACTCTCTTTCTCCTCTTCTTCTTGGGATTTGATGATATGAATATGGAACTCTTCCCCTCTTTGAATGGTGCACGCTCCATCCCACAGAAGATGAGGGCTTGGTAAATATTTTTCATTCTCTTGGCTTTGTTTTTTATATTGGGTAAATTCTATTAATCTGTCCTCAGTTCCACTGATAATATCCTTGGCCATCTTCACTCCATTATTGCACCTATCCAGCATGATTTTGATCCCATTTCATTCTCTTTAATAACTTCTATTTATTTGCTGAAAATTTCTATTTTTTTAAAATTTATTTCAAGAGAACTTGTAATTGCTTGTTGAAACATTTTTATAATGGCTGCTTTAAAATCCTTGTCAGATATTTCTGACATTTGATTCATCTCAGTGTTGGTCTCTGTTGATTGTCTTTTGACATTCATGTTGTGATTTTCTTTGTATGATGGGTAGTTTTTTATTGTATCCTGGACATTTTTATTCTTATGTTTAGGAAACTCTGGGTCCAATTTGAATGTTTTGTTTTAGGAGGAAGTCAACCTGTTTAAGTTTATCACGAAGTGATTGGCCTGATTTTGTGGGCTGTGGTTCCAATGACAGTTAAATTTTTAGAGCCTTTGAGGCCTTCTTTTGTTCAGGTTGGTTTATCTGGTTCTGCTGGGTCTCCCACTATTTTTCACTGGTGCTCCCTAAGCGGGCAGAAAGCAATTTGGGCAGCTTGTTGTCTGTTAGTGAGATGTGATTGAAGATGTTTCCCAGACCAGGTGCTTGTTATTGTGGTTTTTCCCTGATGGTGCCCCTAGATGTTGAGGCTTGAGTGCTGATTTTCAATATCGAAACTTGGATCCAAAGTACATATCTAGATTTAAGATATCTCTTTAAAGCTAGGGTTACAAAGGACTATTCAGTCTGAGAAAACATGATCAGAGAAACTCTGCTCATAGTCCCAGATAATTTTACCTGTTATCAAAAACTTAGTTCAGGCTCTGCCAGGTATTGGGAAGAAAAATATTTTTGAAAAAAATTGATACATTCAAGCCAGTACCACACAAGCATATCGAGTCTAAATTTAAATTACTTAAATGGAGTGCTAATTTCAAGCTGAGAATAAATTATACAAACAGATCTAGCTCTTGTAAAATTCCTGAAGCCCTAAGAAAATAATTAAAAATGCTTCTTCAAGAAGATATTCACAAACCAGGGCTCACTTATTTTTTTATAGAAGAGTGAAAGTTAGAGTCATAAATCAAAACAAAACTGCATTAGAAAATAAATTACCATAAAGAAGCGACATCACCTGCTATAAAAAGTAAAATTGACAACCCAAAATGAAATAAAATGGAACAATTTAAAAGAAATTATAGGATTACTATATTTATGATTAAAGAGGTTAAAAAGGAAGAGGAAACCACAACAAAAGAAGAGGATATTATGAAAGAAAAAGTATCACTGAGAACTTAGAAATACCATTCATATTACTTGTTATAAAATTCTTCCATCCAGGTGGCACATATCTAAAATTCTACTTTTCCCAAAGGTAAGTAAAGTTACAAAAAGAAAGTCTGTGAAATAATGATGGTAATTGTAAGTGTGGCTCTAATTTTGGTGTCTAGTCATTCATTATAACAGTCCCTATCTAAAGATTAACAAGAATTATTTTTAAAGCTTTAAAAAGAAGAATCACAAGTGACAAAAAGGAAGCATTTGTATTGTTTTCTACTTGAAGTTTTCATTTCAAGTGATGTTAAATGATCCATACAATTGATTAAATTGAAAGTTTAATGTGTGGCCTTCTTTCAGCATTGACTTTTTTATAATTTATAATTTTAGTTCTTAGTTTATCTGAACTATTCTGTGTGCCAGAAGAAAAAAACAATTGCATTTTTGTGAGGATGCAGTGACATCTCTGTCTTGTAAATTGGACCCTCATCACTCAAAGCTGGATGATGTTTTCTCTTACAAAGACTATAGAAGTAAAAATCATATATCAAGAGGGAATAACCGAGGAGAGTGGTAGCTGGCCATGGTGTTCTCAGGGCGTTTTGTGAAGTGGTCACAGGCCAGGCACAGGCACAAAACCTGAATCTGCATTAACTTGGTAAAAACCACTAGCCATGACTTGTGGCACTCAGGGACCTCAAGCCACCCAGCTAGTGCTGCATTGCCAGAGACACTCGCAACACTGGGTCAACCCACCTGGCCCATGCACCTAAGGAGTCTTTTTCAATGGCTGTGGCATATGGGCAGCAAGCAGGCCTAGGGGGCCCTAGGACTTTTTGCTATGCTGCCCCAGGCCCAATACTGGTGGCAGCTGGCCTCAGTTCACAGTGTGGCCACCTCCATATGCCTCCAGATATAGTACAGGCAGCAGTCAACCACATATAGCTTTGTAGTTCTTACTAAGTAGCTCCAGGCTGGTCACAGGCCAGGCTGTAATTGGCCTGCATGTGAGTCCCAAGAGACAGCCAAAACAACATATCCGAAGGCCTCAGACCACACCTGAGCACTACCTGGTTAGCCCCACAAGATGCACACCCAAAGGGTGGTCTCAACAGGCACAAGAACCCACTGGGTGAATCACCCTCTAAGGCGTCAGCCCCCACACAGCAGCTCATTCACTGAGCGCATAGCCAATCCTCACAGTCAGTCAGCCTGGGAGTCAATCCTACCCACTGATGTGCCAAAAGCAATTAGGGCTCAATTACAACAGAAGAATACACACAACACACACGAAAGACACTCCCGGAATACATGAAGAGGTGATCAGGAAGACTGCGCCACTGGACTACACAAGATCTATACTATATAAGGCCACCCCGCAAAGACTGAGAGACATAAGAAATCTACCTAATACATAGAAGCAAACACAGAAGCAGCCAGAATGAGGATACAAAGAAACGTCCCAAATAAAAGAACAGGAGAAACCTCCAGAAATAGAACTAAATGAAATGGAGGAAACCAACATACCAGAGACAGAGTTTAAAGCACTGGTAATAAGAATGTTTAAGGAACTTAGTGAGAGCTTCAGCAAAGAGTTAGTTGGCATAAAGAAAGACAAAGAAACCTTATAAAAAGAACTAGTCAGAAATAAATAATACAATAACTGTAATGAAGAACACACTAGAAGGAATCAACAGCAGACTGAATGAAACAGAGGACTGAATCAGCTGTTTAAAAGACAAGGTAGCAGAAAACACCCAATCAGAACACAAAAAGATAAAATAATTAAAAAACACACATGAAGACAGTTTAAGGGGCCTTTGGGACAACATCAAGCATAACAACATTCACATCATAGGAGTACCAGAAGAAGAGAGAAAGCAAGAGATCTAAAACTTATTTGAAGAAATAACGACAGAAAACTCTGTTAACCTGGCAAAGAAAATAGACATAAAAGCCTAGGAAGTACAGAGAGTCCCAAACAATATGAACCCAACCAAACAGGACCACACGGAGACACTATAATTAAAATGGTAAAAGATAAAGAAAAAATAAGCAGCAAGAGAAAGACAACTAGTTACTTATAAGGGAGCCCCATAAAACTATCAGCTGATTGTTCAACAAAAACTTTGCAAGCCAGAAACAAGCGGCAGGAAATATAAGTAATGAAAAACAAAGGCCTATAACCAAATCTACTCTAACCAGCAAGGCTATCATTTAAAATTGAAGGAAAAATAAAGAGCTTCCCAGACAAGAAAAAGCTAAAATAATTCATTACCACCAAGCAAGTATTATAATAAATGTTAAAATGACTTCTTTATGAAGAAGGGGGTAAAACAAACAAAAGAAGATAAAAATATAAATGATAAAATGGCTATAACTATGTACCTGTCAATAATCACTTTCAGTGTAAATAGATTAAATACTCCAATCGAAAGACAAAGTATAGCAGAATGGATAAGGGAAAAAGACCCTCTCATATGCTGAAACCAACCTCAGATTGAAAGACACAAACACACTGAAAGTAAAGGGATGGGAAAAAGATATTTCAAACAAGTGGAAACGAGAAGAACGTTAGGATAGCAAGACTTATTTCCAACAAAATAGACTTTAAAATGAAAACTATAATGAGACAAAAAGGGCATTGCATAATAATAAAGCAATCAATCTAACAAGAGGATATAAACCTAGTAAATATCTATGTACCCTGCATAAGAACACCTAAATATATAAAACAAATATAGACCTACATAAAGGCAGAGATAGACAGTAACACAATCATAGCAGGGGATTTAACACCCCACTGACACCAACAGAAAGATCTTCCAGACAGAAAATAAACACAGAAACAGCAGCCTCACATGACACACTAGACAAATGGATTTAATTGATATTTTTAGAGCATTTCACCACAAAGCAACAGAACATACATACTTTTCAAGTGCACATGGAACAGTTTCCTAGGTAGACCAAATATTAGGCCATAAAACAAGTCTCAATAAATTTAAAAAGCTTAAAATCATATCAAGTATCTTCTCTGACCACAATGGTATGAAACTAGAAATCAATTATAAGAAAAAAACCTGAAAAAACACACAAACACGTGGAGACTAAATAACATGCTATTAAATAATGAATGGATCAATGATGAAATCAAGGAAATCAAAAGATACCTTGAGAAAAGCAAAAATGAAAACACAATGACCCCAAATCTATGAGACACAGCAAAAGCAGTCCCAAGAGGGAAATTCAAAGCAATGCTAGCCTACCTAAAGAAACAAGAAAAATCTCAAATAAACAATCTAACTTTATACTTAAGGGAACTGGAAAAAGAACAGCAAACAAAGCCCAAAGTAAGCACAATGAAGGAAATATAAAATATCATAACAGAAATAAAACAGAGAGAGAGAGAAAAAAAAACAATACAAAAAAAAAAAAAGATCAATGAAACAAAGAGCTGATTTTTTGAAAAGATAACCAAATTGACAAATCTTTAACCAGACTCATTGACGAAAAAAGAGAGAGGACCCAAACAAATAAAATCAGAAATGAAAGAGGAGACGTGAACATGAAAACCACAGAAATACAAAAAAATTTAAGAAAATACAACGAGCAATTACACACCAACAAATTGGACAATATGGAAGAAATGGACAAATTCTTAGAACCATTTGATCTTCCATGACTGAATCAAGAAGAAACATAAACTCTGAACAAACCAATTACTATTAATACTAATAAAATTGAATCAGTAATCAACAAGTTTCCAACAAACAAAAGTCCTGGACCAGATGGCATCACAGGTGAATTTTATCCAACATTCAAAAAAGAACTAAATCTATTTTCAAACTCTTTCAAAAAATTCAAGAGGAGGGAAGGCTCCAAAGCTCATTTTATGAGGCCAGCATTACCCTGATTCCAAAACAAAAGACATTATAAAAAAGAAAACTATAGGCCGATATCCCGAATGAACATAGATACAAAAATCCTCAATAAAATATTGGAAAACCTAATTTATCAATACATTGAAAAGATCACACACCAGGTTCACCTGGGATTCATTCCTGGTATGCAAAGTTGGCTCAATATCTGCAAATCAATTAATGAGGTACATCACATAAACAAAAGGAAAAATAAAATTCATATGGTCATACGAGGTCTGACAATTAAGTTCACGAACTCATCCTAGACAATGTGCTACATATCTCGTTGCTGAATATCACTGCAGTCACCTTCAAAGTACTCCCCTTCAAA
Organism: Rhinolophus sinicus; assembly: GCF_036562045.2. Classification (NCBI taxonomy): domain Eukaryota; kingdom Metazoa; phylum Chordata; class Mammalia; order Chiroptera; family Rhinolophidae; genus Rhinolophus; species Rhinolophus sinicus. The sequence continues at coordinate 94,510,075 of NC_133755.1, forward strand.
GTACTCCCCTTGGGAAGCTATGCACTGATGCCAGCACCTAGTCTACCCTTCAAAGCAATTTTGGAACTCTTTTTCTGGAATGGCCATCAGAGCTGTCATTGTATTACCATTGATATCCTGAATGTCATAAAAATGTCTTTCTTTCAATATTTCCTTTATTTTCAGGTAAAGAAAGAAATCATTGGGGGCCACATCAGGTAAGTAGGGAGGGTATTCCAATACAGTTATTTGTTTAATGGCTAAAAACTCCCTCACAGACAGTGCCATGTGAGCTGGTGCATTGTCGTGATGCAAGAGCCATGAATTGTTGGAGAAAAGTTCAGAATGCCTAACTTTTTCATGCAGCCTTTTCAGCACTTCCAAAGAGTAAACTTGGTTAACTGTTTGTCCACTTGGTACAAATTCAAAATGAATAATCTCTCTGATATCAAGAAAGGTTAGCAATATAATTGCAACAAGTTCATGAATTTAATTGTCAGAACTCGCATCAACAGATACAGAAAAAGCATTTGACAAAATCCAGCATCCATTTATGATAAAAATTCTCAGCAAAGTGGGAATAGGAGGAACATACCTTAACAGAATAAAGGTCATATAAGACAAACCCATATCTAATATCATATTCAATGGGGAAAAGCTAAGAGCATTCTCCTTAAGATCAGAAACAAGAAATGGGTGCCCACTGTCACCACTTTTACTCAACATAGTACTGGAAATCCTAGCCACAGCAATCAGACAGGAAAAACAAACAAACAGCATCCAAATGGGAAAGACGGAAGTAAAACTGTCATTATTTGCAGATGGCATGATATTATATATAGAGAAATCCAAATATTCCATCAAAAAATCTATTAGAACTGATAAATGAATTTAGTAACATAGAAGGATACAAAATTAATATTCAGAAATTGGTTGCATTTTTATATACCAATAATGAAAGAGAAATTAAGAAAACAATTCCATTTACAATTGCATCAAAAAAACCCCAAAAAACAAAAGCCTAGGAATAAATTTAACCAAGGAAGTAAAAGACCAGTACTCATATAATTGTAAGACATTGAAGAGAGAAATTAAAGAAGATACAACTAAATGGAAACATGTACCATGCTCTTGGATAGGAACAATTAATATAGTTAAAATGTTCATTCTACCCAAAGCAATCTATAGATTCAGTGCAATCCCTATCAAAATACCAGTGGCATTTTTCAGAGAACTAGAACAAATGTTCCTAAAATTTATATGGAACCATAGAAAAACCCAAATATCCATGGCAATCTTGAGAAAAAAGAACAAAGCTGGAGGTAACATGCAACCTGATATCAAATTATACTAGAAGACCATAGTAATGAAAAAGACATGGTATTGGCATAAAAACAGACACATAGATCAATGGAAGGGAATAGAGAACCCAGAAATAAATCCATCATTATATGGTCATTTAATCTATGATAGAGGAAGCAAGGACATACATTGGGGAAAAGACATTCTATTCAATACATGGTGCTGGGAAAACTGGAAAGACAAATGCAAAAAAAAAGAAAAAGAAAAAAAAAGAAAGAAAGAAAGAAAAAGAAACCAGGTCTCCTTCTTACTCCATAAAGAAGAATATACTCAAAATTAACTTAAGACTTAAATGTGAGACCTTAAGCTATAAAACTCCTAGAAGAGAAAACATAGGTAGTAACCTCTCAGACATTACCCTTAGTAATGTTTTTACTGATATATTTCTTTGGGCAATGGAAACAAAAGAGAAAATAAACAAATGAGACCACATCAAACTAAAAACTTTTTGCACAGCAAAGAAAATCATCAACAAAATGAAAAGGCATCCTGCTGAAGAGGAAATATTTGCAGATGATATATCTAACAAGGGGTTAATATCCAAAATTTATAAAGAACTGATACAACTCAACAGCAAAAAACCAAACAATCCAATTAAAACATGGGCAGAGGACCTGAATAGACATTGCTCCAAAGAGGACATACAGATGATCAATAGACATATGAAAAGATGCTCAATGTCACTACTCATCAGATAAATGTAAATAAAAACCACAGTGAGATATCTTCACACCTTTCACACCTTCACACCTTTCAGAATGGCCATCATCAATAAATCAACAAACAACTAGTGTTGGTGAGGATACGGAGAAAAGGGAACCCTTGTGCACTGTTGGTGGGATTGCAAATTGGTGCAGCCAATTGTGGAAAACAGTGTGGAGGTACCTCAAAAAATTAAAAATAAAACTACCTTATGACCCAGTAATTCCACTCCTGTGTATTTATCCAAAAAATTCCAAAACACTAACTTGAAAAGACATGTGCACCTCTATGGTTTCTTCAGCACTTTTCACCACAGATGTGGAAACAACCAAAATGCCCATCAATAGACAATTGGATAAAGAAAATGTCGTACATATGTATACTGGAGTATTACTCTTCCATAAAAAATGGTGAAATCTTACCATTTTCAACAATGTGGATGGACCTAAAGAATATTATTCTAAGTGAAATAAGTCTGAGAAAGACAAATACCATGTGATCTCACTTATATGTGAAATCTAAAGAACTGAATGACCAAACAAACAAAACAGAAATCGACTCATGGATATAGAAAACAAACTGATGGTTGATAGTTGGGAGAGGAGGATGGGGGGATAGGTGAGAAAGGTGAAGGGATTAGGAAGTACAAATTGGTAGTTATAAAACAGTCACGGGGATTTGAAATGCAGTTTGGGGAATATAGTCAATAACATTGTAAACACTATGTATGGTGTCAGATGGGTGCTAGACTTAGTCAGGGGATCATCTCATAAATTATATAAATGCTTAACCACTGTGCTGTACACCTGAAACTAATAAAAAATAATATTGAATGTCAACTATAATTTTAAAAAATATATAGTTATGGGATGTAAAGTACAGAGTCTACAGAATATAATCAATAGTATTGTAATAGCTATGTAAGGTGTCACATGGGTAGTAGATTAGTTGGGGTTATCAGTTTGTGAGGTGTGTAAATGTCTAATCAGTATGTTGTTTTGATGTCTCGTACACCTGAAACTACTACTACTACTACTACTACTACTACTACTACTATTAATAATAATAATAAAAAGGAAAAACAAAGAGGGAATAAGTCAATAGAATTCCAAAGTGGCTTACAAGCAGATAGCCTCTAAGCTAATGTGAAGTAAAAGCAGCATGGTCCGAGAATGTATTTAATTATGATATATACTATATGCTCTTATTGTCTTCTGGCTGATACACAAATGAACATTTGTAGCTTATTATAACAGGTTGCACAAAGAAGTATTTCTTTGTATTTCTTCTTTGAAATATTTATAAATATTAAAATATGATTTTTGCTTGTATTTGATGTTGAAAAGCTACTAGAAACTTCCAAGGCTCCCGTTTCTCCATCTCTGATCAGGAGACATTCATTATTAAATCTAATAAGAGAATGTCTTATAAGAGGTTTAATTGCATGTTCTTCTATTTAGTGTATACTTTCTATCACCATTAGTCTCATAGGTAACTTATAAAACAATTGAAAATTTTATTTGAAGTATTGCATTTTTCTTGCCCTTTCCCCTCGTTGTTTACTTTTGCTGCAACATGCCCATATTTTTGAAGACATAGTTTGATAATAGATTTATCTTCCCCAGACATGGGTCATGCTCAATGATTATGCCTCTTTCCCCATCAAAACTTTCATTCCTAAGTGTCTGATGTCAATGGTCCTTACCATTGTGAAATAGAGAGTTTTCTTTTTATAACCAAATGAATATCACAAACTCCTCAATTAATAGTAATTGTAATCTTGATGTCCAACAAATCAGAAATCATACGGTGATGAGCTAATTAATATGCACTGTGTACTATTTTAAAGCAGTTTGTATTTAGTTACTCTCAGTGAGAACTATATACATGATAAAATAGTAGTGCATTGGAATGTAATTCAATCTGTGAACAATGCCTGCTCTGTAATTTCATTTGCAGAACCTTTCTGATAAGTGACTCAACTACTGAACAAAATGATTAAGAGCCAAAGCCTGCACCTTTTTTCAGGGGTAATTGCTTCAGTTTTCCATTTTCATTTCTTGCCCTAATATTATCCTCTCAGGGATTCGCATAATAGGCATTTAAAAGATTTGCTGAATGAATTAATGGACCCATACCTTCCTTCACAATGGGTGGCAAATCCTTTCTTGTATAAGATATTTTCGACTAATGTGTAAACTGGCTAATGTGTTATTCTTTCTAGGTAACCAAATTCCCAAACCCAGTTAGAAGGCAGGAGTTTTATTTGGTTTAGTTTAATTTTAGGAGGCCATTTAAGAATGGGGCATATTTTGTGAGTATAAAATGCTGATAAGCAAATCTTATGTCACTTTTTACCACAATTGGGATTTATAAGCACAGTAGCTTTTTCAGTAGTTTTTCAGGAAGATAGATTACTGGTGCCATGTGGGTGGTTTCCATTAGGCTGATGAAATTTCTTCCAAAGACATTTTGTCCCTGTAAATGAGGATGGATAGTTTGGCTATCACTGGAACTTTGGGTAGGTCCCACGGGTGCTGCTAAAACAGTCTTGACCTTAAAAGGGTAAAAATCTAAGATTTAGAGAAAATATAAAATTGGAATTCTTACAAAATATTGCAGAGGTTCCTTAGAGTATAGGGATCAGTACATTTGTTCTTAGATGCAATTATCAAGTAATTGGTGATGCGACATACTGGGATTGCCAAAAGATGTGAAAAGCTGACTCTGATCGGAAGGAAAGTGATGCAAGATAAGCATTAAACTTTGGTCTTTATAAAGTAATTTTATTTATGGCCTTGCCTAAAGTGATCATTCTTAACCTAAACAACTCAGAAACCAAATCCAAGCTAGAAGGTACTTTACAAAGTTCTTCTGTATCATAAGTCAAAAGTTCTTAAAAAGGAAGGCAACAAATCAGCTCCCTGTGTACTCTGGTTTCAGTAATATCTGGCAATGAGTCTTTAGGCAAACTCCAGTCTATTGATGACGTTACTTTTCGATTATATTTGAAGCTTATTTATTTGTGGACAACACAGTCAGTTTTATTAGAAAGTAACATTATCTTGTGGAGGGGTTTACTCTTATTTGGGGGCGGGTGGGGACATACTATTTGTGCCTTGAAAAATAATGAAAATACTGCAGGCATTCTTTTAGTGAAAACAATCATGATTAATGGTTGGTTATTAAATCGGAAAATTTAGTTAATATGTGCAGTTACATGGATGATGGATAGATAGATAGATAGATAGATAGATAGATAGATAGATAGATAGATGATAGATAGATCTCCCCACTTTGCACAGTTTCAATATGCACAAATTTTAGTTAACACAGTTTAAATAATATCAATACCCTCAATAATGTTATAGATAAGTACTATCTTATCTACAACCTGTATTTGCTCATTGACCAAATAATGTCTTTTCTAATGATTTTGTTTTTCTTCGTCCAGAGACTAATCCAGAATCATGCAGTATATGTAATTGCTGTATGCTTTCCTTTAGTTTTATCAGGACTAGTTTCTCTGCTTTCTTTTGATAAGTACAGGTCAGTTATTTCATATAATCCACTCCAGTTTAGATTTCTCTGAAGTTTCCTCATGATGTTGTGTTCGTCTCAGAACTTGACATCACGTTGCTTGATGTTGTTTTGTCCCATTAATCCTTACGTGGTGGCCACCTGTTCGTCTCATTATTTTTTCTTTGTAATTATTATGCTCTTTGAGGCGGGGGAGATTCTTTCAGACTGTGTAGGTCTACGCTTCCGTATCAGCTTCCCACTCACCAGTTTCAGCATTCTTTTATAGTTGTCTTGCCCACACCAAGATGAAGTGTATTTTAAAGAATAACTTGTCTATGATTTTGCAAAGAATTCAGCCGAGTCTTAAAGGAAACCACTCTCTTTTTACATATTACATTATTAAAATAAGAATTATGGCTAGCCTTAAATAGGAAAGGAGAAATGCAGCACTGAATCTTAACCAACATACAACTCGAAATTGGGACAGAAGTGGGAGGAAAACAAAGTAGACAACTAGCTTTGAGCATTCAGTGTGTATAGATATTATTCAGTAGTTTTTATAGAGAAAATGAGGAGTGTTGGTTAATCCCACAAGTTAGTTAGAGATCAATAAACATAGTGTTTGTATTTGTCAAAATTTTTTTTCCTTTGAATATAGCTTTGGCTTAATTGTATTGATTTATTAAATAATATTTTCAAGGGCCAGAATTTCATGAATGATGGAGCAGGAACTCAGTAAACTATCCCCCCAGCAAAACCACTTTCACTGTTTATGTTCAACTTTAACCAGTTTTAAGCGCTGAAAATTATTTTTTAAAAAATCATTTGAGGACACTAGAGATTGTCGTAAGGGCATATAGAAAATGGAGAATCGCTTATTCAAGAATAAATCTCAGTGAGAACAGAGAAATTCTGTGGCATTTGAGCCACCCATTCCTCCAGCTCTATGTTACAGAAGCTCTAGCTGAGGCATGTGCCAGCAAGAAGACAAAGCCTCACTCTCTGGGAAGCTCTCATCTGGGATTAATATTTCATACAGGGAGGAGCAGGTTTGTGGTGTTTTTCATCCTCCTCCTCTAGCCTCGTGTTGAGAGAAATCCTGTTCTAAGCAGGTGCAACCAAGAGGTCTTGGGGATTCCCTTCTTCTACCCAGGTCCTGCTCACACAGCAAGGGCTCCGCCCAATGGGTGGAAGGCCAAGAATACTGGGAACCTGGTTGACACCTGCTCCAGCTCACTACTAGATCAGAAGCTCCCCACCAGCAAGTGCAATCCAAGACAAACAGGAGCTGCCCACTGGCCTTTGTGCCCACTCATTGAGTAAGAATGTCACTTAAAGAAAAGTGGGTCCCAGCTCTCAACTATGGTGCAGGGAACAGTGGATTTTGCTCAGTGGGAAAAGCATGCCATAAGGACAAAGAGCTCTGCAGCTTTGCCTGAGAGGACTTTTCTGAAACAGAAAAAGGAGAACTCCGTGCCTAAGAGTGCTGTTGAAAATAGTATATAGATTTAGGCGGAGAGAAATTAAGAGGGGCTTAGTTGCTGCCTATACAATGGAAATGGCAGAGCAGCCGCAAGTTTCATAAAGAGAACCAGGGAAAGAGACAGACAAGTTGAGCCCTTTTGGGTTTACACTCAGCTCTGGGGGTTGGGAAGGCTCTGCCTTTGTCCAAGGCTGCACCCATCAGGAGCAATCAGACCAGGATGTGGGCAGACTTGAAACCATTCTCCAAGCCTCACACAGCTCCATCAACACAGGAAGCCTCAGTGATACAGGGTATGAAACATAGTATCTGACCAAACACCGACTGATCAGTAAGCTACTCTGACTCAGGAACAACTCCTAGGGAGTCAGGCTTAAAAACAAAATTACAGTCGCTCCTAGCATTCTAGAAGACTGCATGCCAAAGGCTGTGCCCTCTTAGGATCAATAAAATAGGGGCCCTACAAGCTATTATTTTCTGGCTGAACATAGAACAAAACATCCATAAGCACCATGGTTGTGATAGCAGCTTCCAAGTCACTCACCCATACAATGATAACAGATATAAACCAACAAATAAACAAACAAACAAACAAACATAATCCCCAAAACTAACTGGCTAAGGGGGATTGAGTATAACCTTTGACAAATAGTTGACTTAAGTAGACCCATGAGTGTCACCTAGGTAGCCAGGCTAAAAGACAAAAACAAGCGTGGAAAAATTTGAACAAGTATATCAGATGCTGCACACTGTGAGGGAAGTATTTGTAGTTATTCAGCCTCCTCACTAAACAAACAAACACAAAAGAAACAAATGACCAGAAAAGCAATAGCAACAGTAATCGCTGGATTGAAGGGGATCATACTGAGAGTTGCTACTGTGTTTCCCTAAAAATAAGACCTAGCCGGACAATCAGCTCTAACGCATCTTTTGGAGCAAAAATTAATATAAAACCTGGTCTTATTTTACTATGTTTTACTATAATATAAGACCGGGTCTTTAATATGATATGATATGATATGATATGATATGATATGATATGATATGATATGATATGATATGACATAATATAATACTAAGTCTTATATTAATTTTTGCTCCAAAAGAGGCGTTAGAGCTTATTGTCTGGCTAGGTCTTATCTTCGGGGAAACACAGTACAATGTACATCTGAAATATTCAGCTATAAGCAAAACCTTATGAAGCATGCAAAACAAAACAGATAAGGACAAACAAACAAACAAACAATGGAAACCGCTTTTGAAAGGCCTAGATGGTGAACTTAGCAGACAAAACTCCAAAGCAGCTCTTATAATTAAGTTCAAAGGGATAAGAAAATCAAGCTTGAAGAATTAAAGGAAGGTATGATAATCACCAAATAGAGCATATCAATAAAGAAATAAAAACAACTCAAAAGAAACAAACAGAAATATATCCAAGGAATGTAAACTTGTTTAACATTTGAAAATTGACTAAAACCATATGATCATCTCAATAAACTTAATATTTGATAAAATCTACCACCTTTTTACAATAAAAGCATTTGGCATAGTAGGACTAGCAGGGACTTCTTCAACTTGATAAAGGGCATCTACAAAAACCCCATAGCTGACATCAGATTTAATGGTGAAAGACTAAATATTTTTCTAATAATCTGGAACAAGATAAAGATAATCACTCTCAAGACTTCTATTCAATACTACTAGACATTCTAGCCTGAGCAATTAGGCAAGAAAAAAAAAAGGCCTTCAGAATGGAATGGAAGAAATAAAACTATCTTGATTTGCAGATGACCTGGTCTTATACGTACATAGAAATTCCTAAGAGATCACAAAACAAACATTAGAACTAATAAGACTTCAGTAAGGTTTCAGAATACAAAATTAATACACAATAATCTATATATTATCAATAACAATTTGAAATTAAATTATGTAAACAATCTCATTTACAATACCATCAAAAAGAATAAAATACTTACAAAAGTCAATGAAAGAAATACGTGACTTGTACTCTGAAAACTACAAAATGTTGTTTAACAAATTAAAGAAGATCTATATAAATGGGAAACAATTATTTCTATGGATTGGAAGATTTAATATTGTTAACATGGCAATAGTCTCCAATTCATCTTCAGATTGAACACAATTCCTATCAATATCCCTCCTGGCATTTTGCAAAAATTGACAAAGCCCTTCTAAAATTCATGTAAAAGTACAATGGGCCCAGAAGAGCCAAAACAATCTTGACAAAGAATTTTTAAAAATTGGAAGACTCATACTTCATGATTGCAAACTTACTACAAAGTTAAAAAAAAATAGGGTGTCACAAACGTATGATAGGATATAACACATAGATCAATGAAGGAAACAGAGTTCAGAAATAAACTCTTACACTTATGGTCAAGTAGTTTTTAACAAGGATACAAAGGCTATTTAATGGGAGAGTAAGAGTCTTTCCAACAAATGGTGTTGAGACAACTGATATCCATATACAAAGTAATGATGTTGGACTTCACAATATGTGCAAAAATCTACATGGACCAGAGACTTAAATGTAAGAAATAAAACTATAAAGCTCTAAGAAAAGTAACATAGGAGTACATCTTTGTGACCTTGGGGTTAGGTAATAGTTTCTTAGATGTGACACCAAAAGGACAAGCAATAAAAGAAAAAAAAAAATAGTAGGAAACTATCAAAAATTAAAATCTGTGTGTTACAAATGATACCCTCAAGAAAAAAAAAAAAAATCACAGGTTAGGAGAAAATATTTGCAAGTCACATATCCTGTATCCACATATATAACAAATATTTATGACTTAACAAATGAAAAGAAAAATAGCTCAATTTAAAAAAGGACAAAGGATTTGTACAGATATTTCTCCAAAGAAGTTATACAAAAGGCACAGGAAGGATGCTCAATAACATTCACATTTGGGAAGTGTAAATTAGAACCACAATAAAATACAACTTCACACCCACTGTGATACCTACAATGAAAACCATGTGGTATAGCCATACGAAAGAATATTATTTAGCAATTAAAAAATTGCGATGATAACTCTTACAACGTGGATGAACTTTGAAAATATTATCTGTGGTAAAGAAAGTAGTCATAAGAGATTGTATATTATGTGATTCCATTTATACAAAATATCCAGAATTATCAAAGTTATAAAGACAAAACATACATTAGTTTGCTGATGGCTGAAGGCAGGGAGTGGTGTGGTGGGGCACGGGAAAAAGGAAAGTGTCAGCTAGTGGTTATAGATTTCTTTTAGGGGAGATGAATATACTTTAAAATTACATTGTGGCAATGGTTTCAATAACCTTGTAAATATACTGGAAAACATTGAATTGTATCCTTTAAATCAGTGAATTATATGAGGAGAATATATCTCAGTGAAACTTAAAAATTTGAATTGTGATGTTGATTTTATCATTGGTCCAAGAGTTATTCAGATGAGCTTTTATTTTTCTGGGTTGTTTTTTTAGTTTTTATTGTGATTGTTTTGTTATTTATTTCTAGAATTATATTGCTTTCTGGTCAAATAATATTTTCACTACTGTCACTTCATTGAGATTTTGTGTGATTAGTTATTTAGGCTTAATATATGGTTGATTTTGTTTCATGGACATTTGATTGTAAGGTGCATTCTTTTTGTGTAATATACATTTGGATATATATTTGTAGATCAGTGGATCTTAGTATCAATATCATAATACCCAAGTGACACTCCCATAAATTCTGATTACATAGGTCTTCTGGGGCGTGGCCTCTCCTTTTTAAATGAAATCCCTTGGTAATACAGATGTAACATAGATTTTGAGAATTACTCTATTCAGTCAATTTTATTAATGGCATTATTTTGCAATATACCTTTTTTTTATTTGATCTATTAATCACTGAGAAAAAAGTTATGCTAAATTTTCCTTCTACTATCTTGTTTTGTGGGAAATTTTCCTCTTAGGATTTATTATGAAACTCCTGGTTGAGACAGGCCTTTTCAGATTGGAGCTCACTTTGTTTTGTGGGAGGTGCTTTCCATGAACCAATTTGTTTCTTCGTCTTCAGGTGAGAGGATGAGTAAAGGTGATTCCCAATGGCTCAATAATTTTTATTTGGCCTTTATATTTGGGCCTGCACAGTTATTTATGTGCTGTACTTTTAAAATATACCTACTTCTGGATCTTAGCCATCTTATTTTGTGGACCAGAAAAACAGTGCTGTTGGGCCACACAACTTACTTTATTCTCACTGAGTGCTGAGCCATCATGGAAGCATGTTTCATCCTCTGTCTTCCACACAATTTACCCACATCTCCAACTATGCTTTTCTTTGTTACTACTGGGCTATGAATAAGTTCCCCACATTTAATTTTGAAAACACTCAATTGAACCCAAGGGCATCAAAGGTGATTTAAATCTGCTGTCAACTTTTGATTTGATTGAAATGAATATTTTAAAATTACAATTTGTCTGGCTCCTTTTATTATGGAGTTAGAGTGTAAGACTTGAAACTTTCCTAATTTTAGCATAGACAGAATTTGATTCGTTATTTTGATTTTTTCCTTTCACTTTGTGGGCATTAAAAACTAGGGAGGACATTATTAAATGCAGTTTTGTAGTTATCTCTACCTTAAGTATTAATGTCTTTGTTTCTTTTTGTTTAGATATTTAATTTGGATGGGATTCAGAAGCAACAGTTTTGGATAAAAATGAGATAAACAATGGTAGTACTGAAGAAAACATTTTCTATTTGTTCATATAATTAATACACATGTTTGGGCCACTGGGAAACAATGTTAATAACCCTTTTGCAGCGATGCTTGGATATATCCGAATGAATATATCTGAAATTTTTATACATAAAAATAATGTCACCTATAAACAAAGCAGCTCACATTATTATTAAATGCCTAAAATAGTCAAAATGTCAACTTTTTGTTTTTTGTGGATTTCTGACACATTTTGAAAAACAAATAAACAAACAAACAAACACAAAAACAACTTGAAATCAATTAACACAGCGAAAGTGATAAACATGACTCCCATCAGGACCTTGTGATATGGAGGGGAAGGAGGGGGGAGTGAATGTTACATGCTCCATCCAACAATTGAATAGAGTGAGGATTTTTGGAGACATGGCTAGAGGTAGGGAAACTGGCTAGAAACAGTTTATTATAATTATTATTACAATAACCCAGGCAGAAGTGAGAGAAAGGGGCAGAGTCCAGAGATAGTGGGGGAGAAGCATCAGGACCTGGAGACCATTCGTATTTGGGCGACTTGGGAAGGAAACAAGAGGGAGGCATAAGGAATAATTCCCAGTGCTCTGCGTGAGCAACTGGATGAACAGTGGAGAATACTGGAGAAGAGCAGGCTTGCAGCCTCTGAGGGCATTTGAGACGTCTTAGAAGAGTTTTAAATGAACTCGATTGAACTTTTTGCTGCAAGTAAAATATCTGTATCATATATTATGGATAAGTACAACTTTTAATTTTTAATGCTAATTAAATTACCATTCTTGGCCCCTGAGGCAAGAGAAAATAATGAAGCCTGCTTTCTGCTTCTAGTAATTTTCAGGGCCCAAAGCTAAAAACCAAGGGGCAAAAGATTGTCCACAATTGAAGTGAAGAGACCCTGGCTTCAGCGACCTGAACACTTCAGCAATAAGGGAAATTATTTAGAAGTTCTTTTTTTAAAAAAATTGATTTGCAGCGTAGAGCTAATAAAGATGGACTAAACTGTTCCCACATGTTCTATGAAACAGTCATCCATAACCCGAGCATTCTCCCTAATTGTGTATACTTGGAAGATAGTCAATGCTATTTTTACCCATTGATGCATTTTTTCCCCCTTTTTCATTGTGAATCATTATGTGCTTTCCTTGGATCAAATGCAATTTGAGATTGAAATAGCCCAATTGTGAATGCTCGCATTAAGCGTGAGCTATTTTTTTTTAACATACCCTATCTGTTATAATTTAAGTAAAGTAACAGTTTTATGATCTTCACAGGCCTAGGGAGGCAGGGGACTTAGCAGGAAGGACAGTCACACAGGTAGGCTCAAGTCTTGTGATTCAATAAGGCTGGATGGAGTCTCTAGTAGGAGGCTTTTCTATGTTTCCACTTTAGCCATAGAGAAACCAGAAATTCATTGTGAACTAAACATGTCAGATACATTCTAAGATGCCCTTTCCCTCTCCCCACTTCCCTAAATCTTATCATAAAAGTTCCAAATTAAGTGCAGTTTATTCTGTAAAACATATCCTGTCAGAGTGATATGTCTCTACCCTCAATTCAGAGAACATTTATTGTTTGACTCTCTAATTTGGTCATTGGCTGCAAAGGCTACCTTGCATTGGTACTAGTCTTCTTCCTTTTTTAAAAAAAAACAGTTATGTATGTTCCTTAGTTTTCCTTTATATAATTTTAATATACCAATAGGACTTCAGGATCTTAGTTGCCTACTAAGGTAACTTACCCCGAGTAGGTGCTTTGTAAGATTTTTCTTTTGGATGCTTACCACAACTGTGTAAATAGTTTAGTTTTACCACAAATGATTTTCATTTGCTTTATTGCTAATGATGTCTGGCCTCTGAAAAAAACTTTGGGAATCTGAATGATTGAAATATATGATTTATAGGGATTTTACATGTTTGCCCGTATCTTCTATTAGACAGTCAACTTATAAGGGCAAGGGTTGATTCTCACTCATTTGATTTTCTCTTTGTAAGGAAGCATTCAATAATTTGAATGGTCCTTGCTCTCACACAGTATACAATTTAATGGGGGACAAATAACAATAACAACACAACAACAACAAACAATTCTCAGGACCTCTCAAAAAATTAAAAAAAGAAAAAGATACACACACTAGCTCATGGCTTGTTGCAAACTTAGTGTTTTTTGAGGCCCTCCCCTAACTCACCTGATTAAATCAAAAGGTACTAGTGCTTGCTACCACAAGAATTTGTATGTTAAAAATGAGATCTTTTCTTTTGAGATCAGTTTCTCTTGTTGCTATCTCAGCATTTATAGAACTGTAACAAAGTAACGTAGAAAGCTAATTTGGGAAAGGGTGCCTCCTTAATTTACAGTCCAGTTCACCTTGAGGAAATTTACTGTCGTCACCCTAAACTATGCCTGCTTTTAGCTGAAATCTTTTTTGACTGCTCCATACTTGGATGAATGAAGAAATACTCACCAAAGATTTTGGCTTGATAAAAACTATCAAGGTCCAAAACTTAGAAAATTTGTAAATTTAACAAGATAGAAAATGCCATTAAGTTTTAATCCCTTTAAGAATAGACTACTTGGAAAACACCGTGTAACAATGAATTGTACTAAAAGCTCTTATGTAGCTTTGTTTGCAGCAGGGTAATTTGAGCTATGCTGTAGAAACAAATAAACTTTTAAGGCCAAGGGATCTCACAGGATAAAATTAATACAGGTCAAAAGTAAAATTGGAAAACAATGTTTTAATAGGAAATTGTCAAGCAAAATTCAAAAAGTAACTACATGTAAACACTATACTCTAGTTAGTAAATTTGTTATCCAATGAAGTGGGGGTAGGGAGTACAGGTTAACAATCCTGAACCAGCTTTTCATGCATGCTGGGAATGTACAAAAGAACAAATAAACAGTGGATGTTAAATGCTAGTTTTTTTTTTACTGTTGAAGAGAGAAATTGCACACAAGTAAGAAGGGAAACCTAGCATGAATCCCATGGTACTGATTTAGAGCTGTGGAAATACTATGAACTCCTATTTAGCTTAATATTTATATACTTAAGAAATGACACAGATATTGATACAGACATAATTATGGAAATATGTATAAAATGGGTTACTACATACATATATATTTTCTAGTTCTGTCTTTTAAGAAAGCCTGGAACAGTAACTAGGACACTTGCTGTCCAGATATTCATTTCTAAGTAACATTCTTTAATAATACACAGGCTTCTTAAAGAAGTGGCTGATTCCAGGGCTGAAGCAGAGAAAATGCCAGAGGAGTCTAGAGAATCTCATAATGCCAGAAAGCAAGAAGTGCTCAAAAAAACAAAGGAACATGTTAAAGAAATATGAGTCAACCTGAAGAAACTCTCAATGGTCAAGACTGGAGCAACCTCAACAACAAAATAAATCATGTGACATTAGATTACAACCTAGAGTACAAAATAAATATGTATGAGTAGATACTCATATCAATAAATGATGAGACAGGTCTGTTACGATAGGCAGAAAGCACAGGGCCTCAGGAAAGTGGGAGGAGGAAGGGAAGAAGGAAGTGTGGGGAAACAAAGGAAAGAGGAGATGAGATCATTGTTAAGAAAAGGTGCAGCTACAGCTAATTCTAATGGATAACACTATTGGCATTGCAGGCAGGGAAAATCTCCACCACCTCTGCCACCATGACAGTTCCAACAAAGGCCAACTAAGACGAGGGAATCCTACCTTCCCACAGGAAAGAGGGGTCAGAGGAGACCCACCACGAATGCCTATAATGCCACCTCTAAATCTTGACTATTTCTCGTCCTCATTCTAATAAAATTCTAAACTTCTTTGTTCTTCAATGCAGTTGCCCTCCTCCTGGCCTGCCCACTCCCACTATTTTGGAAGTGTACTCTTTTTTTCTTTTCTTTAAGAATTTATTGGAGGAAAAACCAATTGGAATCAGACAACGCAAAAGTGGAAGTGGTTAGGAGTGCTTCACTTAGGAGCTTGGGGAGAGACTTTGAAAGAGAAAAGGTGGAAGCAAAGTAAGAAAATTATTAATTGGCTATAATTTTTTTTTAGATTAAAAAAATATAGCTAACATACAACATTACATCAGTTTCAGGTGCACACCATAGCTGTTCAACATTTATATATCTAAAGTGACCACCATAAATTCAGCAACTATCGGACACCATACTATGCTATCACAATATTATTGACTATATTCCCTATGCTGTACATTACATCCCCATGACTTATTTGTTTTATACCTGGAAATTTGTATCTCTTATTCCTTTTTTTTAAATTTTTCAATTACAGTTCACTTTCAATATTATTTTATATTATTTTCAGGTGTACAGCATGTATAGGGCCAGGTGAGTTCTAGACTAGTCAGGGGGATTACTTCTTAAATTATACTAATGTCTTTTTCTTTCCTTTAATAAACCTATTGCTTGTTTGGCTTTGTTTGCATGGCTTAATTTGGTACATCCTTGAATTCTTCCTGTGGTGTTTACCCATTCTTCCATAGCAGATCTACACCTCTCCCTCAACCTCACTTGAGTGTGGGCTGGAGTTAGTGACTGCTTCCAAAGGATATGGAATATAGGGGTGAGGAAGGAACTTCACAGTGGAGAGACCTGGCAGACATCAACTAAGTGATTAAGGTCAACATCACCAATAAGTCATGTCGATAGTAAGTATCTTCTACATGATATATAATAGTTGCTAGTCTATTACTTTTAGTACTGAGAAAACTAGAAAAGTTTTGTCTTTTTAAAGTCATTAGCATCTACTGATTTTTCCACTCTATTTTACTTTTAGAGTGAGGTTTCATCAACCAGTAAAGCCTTCAAATCTGTTGATGTTAATATTTCTACTTCTGCTCTTTCTTTCTATATTCTTATTTGTTATTGTTTATTTTCATTATTCTTCTCTGTTGTTTTAATTTTTAAATTTGTACCATCGCTATATTTTTGCACACATTCTATTCATATTTGATATTGTTTTCCACCCTCCTGCTTTCTTATGACTACACTAAAAAAAGAAATTGTCCTTTAAACATCACTTTAGCTATTTTTCACAACTTTTGAAATGTAAATGTTTAACTATCATTAACTTTCATAATTACATTGTGCTTTGCAATTATTTTTTATAAGTTTTTTCAATAATAGAATTGTATTTATTTTTACTGTTATTTGTTTTTTTCTAAATTTCTAGGTATACATATTTTTGGCTATTCTTGTGTTATTGATTTCTAAATTCATTGAGAACATATGTAATACATTATTTTCTTTGAAATTCATGAAAATTTGCTTTGCAGCCAGTTAATTTTTGAGACAGTTCATATGTACTTGAAAATAATAAGAAAGTTTTTTAAGAGGAGGAATATATTTACCATATATAAATTTAATGAAGTTTATTAAATATGTTATTCAAATATTATGTAGTTATTTTTTTAGCTAGATAAATTTTCATAAGTGATATTAAAAATATAAGCATAATTATTTTTTCATATATATTTTCCCATAATACTGTTATTGTTTTGAAATATTTAGATGCTTATCATGAAGATCTATATGTAAAATAACATCATAACTAATTCATTAAATATATATATATGATGCTTTCTATGTTCCAAAAGCTCTTCTCATACTTTATAATTCATTCATTCAATCCTTGTAACAACCCTTTGAGTTAAAGACTGTTTTTAGCCTTATGGCCCAACTTTCCTTGCAGTCATTTTCATAATCCAAGATCCTAAAACAGGACTTTTACATTATTAAAATTTTATACTTTTAGGCTATTATAAAAGAACAAATCAACTTCTGAAATTATGATAAAAATCAAGAAAAACAAAAATACTATTCCAGGTATGGGGTGCCATATCCTCTCTGTATTTGAGCCCCACAGGGCAGCATCTTACTAGTTCTCTTAATGTCTTTCACTCAGTCTAGGTATTGGCAGGCTGATGGTGCAGTAGCATTAGAACTAGAATTAAAATAATAAAATAATTTCTAACGTATTTAAAAATTCTCATGTAAATTTTTTATATTTTAGCCATTGCACAGCTGGCATTCTATTTATGTATGCTTCTCTAAACCCAAGGAATCACTATTTAAGAGTCAGTACACAGCCATAACAGGCTAAAATGTCATTTTTTGTTTTATCTCACAGCAGCCATTTTATAAACTACTCTATTTTAGAGACTTTGGCTAAGATTATTAGCACAAACAAAATTTCTAAATGTTATGATCAGAGATCATTGTCTTCCAAGAATTATTGTTTTTTTAAATATTATTTTATCAAAACAAAGTTTAATTTTTCTAACACTGTAAAAATAAACAACTTGCCATATGCTTTTATTATACCTAATTTAATGAGATAAATTAAGTGAGTTCCAGGAAGTCACATTTAATACTATAGTTTCTTGCTGTATGTGGAAGAATATACTCGTTGAAAAAAATCACTTCTTAGCAAACAAAATAACATTCTTTGAAAATGCAAACAATAGCATATCAGTGAGGTTTGGGGAAGACTTTCTAATTTATAATGCATGAAAAATGTTGTGTTTTTCTTATTGCTTTTAATTAATGCATAGTAATTAACATTGATTTATAGACATTGTACACATAAAAGACTAATAGAGATGTGGAGAAAACAATGGGTTAAAATGCAGTTCAACTGTGACCTAATCTCATATCCTTTAGCAAGTGACTTTATAAACTGAAACATTCATTTTCATATCCATAAAATGGGGATAATAATTTAGAACTGATCTGAGGTATTTTAGTTTTTAGAGTAAAAATTTAATATAATAGATATAATGAAATATTTGTTTACGAGTACATACATGTGTGAAGATGAGGAAGCAAGATAAATCATTGAGAAAACAAACTGGTTACTTGAGTTAAATATATATATATATGTGTACATATATATATATATATATACACACACACATATATATACATACATATATAGTTATCTGAGCATGCTTTTGAGACTATAAACATATAATTATGCAGCTATTACTTGCAATTGTTTTCCTCCCAGATAATAATATTCAAAAGTCTATGATATGTGTTGGTAGGGATATCCACAGTACTGATTCAGTAACAATTGGTGTGGTATTCTTCTTGCTATAACTTTTAAGTATGTGTTAAATATTGGTTGTCCTGAGTTCCAGGATGTAGAAAAGATTTTAGTTCTGAAACACAATGCTCCTTTTTGGCAAGGAATCTGGACTGCCTTGAAATCTTCAAAATGAAGAAGGCACTTAGAGGGAGGAAGGAGTACAGAAAGAGCAACCAGTAATTTGTCTCTTAATTAGTTTCCCTTGTTACAATCTCTTAATATATTTATATGGCAATCTTAGTATTCTTACCCCTTTCATTATGATGAATTCTAATAATAGCTTTTAAAATATGTCTCTTTGGCATCTTCCTTCTCTATTTGCATTCCAAATGAACTATATTAATAAAGTTCAAGGAAATGAAGCTTCCACAATTTCCACCAACAAGGAGTGAAAAAAAAAAAAAGATATTCCAGGCAGGTAGGTCAATGCCCAGGTTTTAAAGCAGAAGAGTTAATGCTGGGGCCCCTTCATGCCCAAATCATTGAACAAGCTTCAATTCAGTTGTCAAATTTTTATCAACATTAACCAACACCAAAAAATGTCCTTTTTCTGAAGCATCTGAGTTAATAAGGTCTGCCTACCTTAACACAGATTTGATGCTTAATCACTAGAGCAGACAAGGAAATGCAGTAATATTGACACACAAAAGGCTACAACAGTATATTTACAGTACAGTCAATTATCATCCCTGGTAGTTATGTTCTATAAAATTGCTGTGCACACTGAATTAGGAAGTACTGAACCATTCCTCCTAGGAGAAATGCACCATTAGGTTCCTGTGAGCCTGTGATCACGTTTTTGCCAACCAATCAATACATAACCTTGTTCTTATATGTGTTTCTGTGTAAATACACTTTCATATGTATAGTTGATTCATTAACAGTGAACTCACGGCCAATAGCGCTATGCTGAACTGAGGGTTATCTAACATACATCAGGCTATAAGGCATATCCCAGCCGTCCTGAGCTTAGAAACACTAGGCACCACTACATTTTGAGGCCACATTAAACCACCAAAAAAAGGTACAAAAATGCGAAAACTGTGGTACTAAACAGACCATGAAAAGGACATTTGTTTATACTATGAGAGCTGAAAGAGGAAAGCAGAGTGCTACATTGTACAACTTCAGCTGGGAACATACCAGCACAGCTCTGTGCGTGTCTGAATGGCTCTGAACTCACTGCAAGTATTGATTTTCGGATTACAAATAAATTTTAGCTAGTTAGCAAATTCACAAATATGGGATCCATGAAAAATGAGGTTCAGTGGTATCTGGGTGTGTAACTGGGATGCTGAGAGCTTTCCTGAATGAATCTGGAGACTCAACCAGAGGTATTATAATATCTGTTTTAATCTCATCAAGTTCCCCCAATTCTAGATGTAAGGAAAGGTGGGTCTATCTCAGTTGTTTTTCAGGTTCTACTTCTGAGTAGTCAAAAGCAACCTTAAGTAGGTCTTCTTCTGGGGTCAGGCTAAGGTGGAGAGGAGAAGACAAATGAGTCATGCAGTAAGTACCTTTATCTCTGCAAGGGAATGTGGTTTGGATGGGGATGGTGGAGGCAGAGTGGTGGGAGAGAACAAACGTCATTCTAACAGGATATTTGACGGCATGATGTGGATCGCTGCAGGGAAAAGTATGATTAATGTACTTTCCTTCCTTCCTTCCTTCCTTCCTTCCTTCCTTCCTTCCTTCCTTCCTTCCTTCCTTCCTTCCTTCTTTCCCTCCCTCCCTCCTTTGTTTCCTTCTGTCCTTCTATCCTTCCTCCCTCTTTTCATTTCTTGGGTCCTTTATGTATTCCGACTATTCTTTTTGTCTACTACAAGGTAGCAATCAGATATCTGCAGTTAGCTTGGATCAGTGTCCTCTGAGACACTTGGCTGTTGGTAATCTACATAGTGACAAAGGATTTTCATAGTACAGTCAGTTCTGCTCTAAGATGCCATGTGTATTGTTAAAAAAATCATCATGTTATGCAAATTAACACAATAAAAGCCACAGGGCTTATGAGACAAATGGGACTGGAGCACAACACTTAAAACTTTAGTCAGTGATACATTAGACAAAAAAGATCGGAGGCTAATTAGAAGAATAGTATAGTTTTACACATGTTAAACAGTTAAGAAATACATAAATAGTACAATAAATATGACAGTTTTCCTTGAAAAAAGCCTTAAGTTCTCTTGTGGAAGTGGGGATCAAAGTACTGCGGCTTTCATTACTGTGAAGTGATAGAAGGACGGCTATCTGAAATCGGATTGAAACCTGTATACCAGATGTGCATGGAGGTGGCTCATATCACAAAATCCAGGCAACGAGCTGAGGTAGCTTGCAGGTAGATGTTTGAGGTGTGTGCTTTCTGTGGCTTAGTTCAGCTAGGTGAAGTTTTGTGTCTTCCTGGTATTTTCCATGGGAGAAATCACACATAAGCAAATGGAAATATGCCTTGTCCTCAAATTGTTTCCTTTTTCTCTTTAATTAAAATTTATTGGGGTGACAGTCAAATTGTTTCTTAATATAACAATTATGTTGGAACAAATTCAGGTTTTTGACACAGGTATAACAGAACTGTTACAATGATAGTGGACTGAAGTGTGATTAAATTTTGGTTCAGGCTAAACTTCTACATTCTTTCAGAAATATTCGTTGGAAAAAACTGGCAGTTGAATCTTGTTTTAGGTCCATCCTTTCATCTCCTGAATTTATACTTCAGAATATTTCTGCATTCAATTTTGTATCTACTCAGTACTGTGTGTGTGTGTGTGTGTGTGTGTGTGTGTGTGTGTGTGTTTTCTGCTTCTATTCCCTGTGGCTTGTTATATTTTCAAAGCAGTGAAGAACGAATATGTGACTACAACACAGGGGTACAAGAAAGGTGATCCCCTTAGGTATATGAGTCACTGCTCTGTAGTTATCTAAGCAACTCACCCAACCTGTATAATTACACAGCCCTTTCTGGACAGGGGTTTTTCCTAATACAGAATCAATATACCGTGTGAGCCTGAATTTTGGCCCAGGCTCAGCATATTTTACCAACACTGTGATTTCCCTGGATGCATACCAACACAACAATATCAAAATATCAAGAAGTAGAAACATGCATTCAGTATTACAGCAAAATAAAGAAAATGTATTCAAAGGAGGAGTTCCTTTTGGAATTAAACTTTTATCTACAATGCCGTTCCTTCCCCTTGACCTAATTTTACCCTCCCCTCAAGGCCTCATTCTCCTGTTTCCTCCACCAATTCTTGATATTCCCACCTTCACTGTTTTCACATAGACCACCTTACCCAAGAGATGTAAGTTCATTGCTTCCGCCATGTGCCCTTCATAGCCCTGGTTTCTTCACAGACCTATCTTCCTCTTGGTGGTTTGTAGAGATCTCCACAAATGGCATACCTGCCTATAGCAACACCCCACCTAGTCAGAATCTTTCTCTCCACAGTGTCCCTTGGTCGATTAGCTTCTTTCCATGACCCAATTTTGAGTACATTTTCCTTCAGTCGTTGTACCTTTAATATTTTGTTCTACTCAGTGACTTGTTGGCTGCAGGAGTAAAAGGTACCCACAAAAGTTGTTTCATTTACTAGACACTCTCTGTCTTGTAAAGAATCTGAAAGGCAGCCCTGCCAAATGTTTGTCAAACTGATACATGAATATTTTCGCTAATGGGGAACTCACTATTTGTCAAGGCAGCTCACTTAGTATTTAGAAATCTCTTCAATAAAGTTCCTTTTAATGTGGCACTGAAGTTTCTATTAAGAGTGCTCAGCAATGCCAATTCCATTTCTCTAAGACCCCTAGAAAAAACCCAAATTTTTGTCTCCAAGAAAGCATCTAAAACATATTAAGCAAGGTAACTTTCTCCACCCGTGCTGAATTCTTTTTTTCTCCAGGTTTCATGTTCAGTTTTCCAAACTGATTCTCAGAAAACACAGACATGAATCCTTTCAATGGTCATTTCTTTGAACTTTGAAGTTTGTCTATTTATTTTTTAGGCCTCAGCATCCAAAATTGTACCTGAAGGTTGTTTTAGTTTTGTTTTGCTCTTTCACAATACTTAGCACAATGTAAAGCAATAAGTAGATAATTAAAATATTGATTATTTGTGGTAGATTTTCTGTATTGTGGATTTTAGAATTGTCCTCACAGAAGACTTCACTTTCTTGATAGAAGTATTTATGGATGATTTGAAAAAATATCATAAGGTTTTTAGGAACCTTCCGTTCCTTGCATTTAGGTAATTCTGCATATCCTGCATGCTTATAATCAATCAACTTTCCTTACAACTTTGTTTTCTATTTTTATTTGACTAACAAGTGTCTCAACTCAAATGCCTATTAAATATTAGAAGTGATAAAACCATTAAATGTCTCTTAAAGTTTTGTCATTTAGTTATACAGCCTATAAAGATCTCCCAATTTGTTCTGCTGCATGAAGAGAAGCTACGGACACACATACCCATATGTAGCCCCAGGTCAGATTTCTAGAATCCACGACAACCTGACTGCTCTCACCAAAGTCAATTATAAATTCTAATAATCTTTGCTGCTTTGCTGTGAAATAATTTATCCCCTCTCTAGCAGCTCAGAAAAACCCCAATATATTTAAACTTCTCTGATTAATATTTTATGCTTATTTTCATACTATATCCATTATTGTCAAAAAAGGAGGAATTCTTCAGGTATTATCTGCACAGTCTTGAAAAAATACACTAAGAAAATAAAATTTGTATAGGGGTGGGATACCACTCTCTTATAGAGAGAAGATAAAGTGGGAAGCCTGTAACATTAAGGAGAGTGGGAAGGGAGAAAGAAGATTCAAATTTTAAAATAGAAAAAAATGTAAGTACGCAGCACTGGGCAATGTTTGCTGAAGTCTCTATTCACTCAGAAAAGAATGAAGCAAGTTTTGTCTGAAAGTATGACATAAAATGGATGGCCATGATAAAAAGAAATAAAATTTCCCCAAATCCATCAATACCAGCCATGAAGTAAAGGTAGTTTCTTTTACAAAATCTTATACTTACAAAATCTTATACAGACATATTGAGTGACCTCTGATAACATGCGTATGATTGATTTCCAGTGGTTGACTGACTGAATCACCTGTTTTCCAGTATCTGGCAATCTAATCTAGGCTTATTCACATCATGGTGAATTCCTAAGATCAGCCAGAGTGGACAAACTCCAATGCACAAAAGCTTTTCAATCTGTGTTGGTATCATATTTCCTGCGGCCTCACTGGCCAAGTAAGGTAACATGGCCAAGCCAGATTAGAGGTCATGGGTGGGAGGTGCGATGAGGGGTTGGCAGGGTAGAGACAGACCCCACTTCGTGGTGGAAGGAAATAATTTGTAGTGGTTTTTGTAATCTACAATATTCAATTGACCTAGCACCATTTATTGAGGGAACTGTCCTTTCTCTACAATCCTTCAGTCTTATTTTGCCACAAAGCCAACATGCCTATATGTATGATTATACTACCTTTTTTAAAAAAATGTTTTAAGTTTGCTGTGATGTCCAGTTTTCATTCATTATATTGATAATTTCACTCTCCTCTCTTAATCATTCTCACCAGTATCTTATCAGTTTTATTAGTCTTTTCTGAGGACCAACTTTTAAGTATTATGCATGAATCTATAGATTGTTTTCTATTATATTTTTATACTTTTTTTCTTTTCATCTACTTTTTTGGGATTTAGTTTTCTGAGTTTTTTTTTTCTAGTATTTTCTCTAATTAATGTCTATATCTACCGGTATAGGATATGCTATGCTATTGTAACGAACAACATTCAACTCTGAGTTGCTTAAAATAATAGAGTTGTATTTTTCACTATTTCTTTATGTCCATCATGGGTCATTTGGGGTTTTCCTCCTCAAAAATCACACTCTGTGCCTTCAGTATATTGAAAGGTCAGCATATCATAATTATAAATTCTAACTTTTCTTTGAGACATTTGCATTTTTACTGTGATCAGAACCTCAAGCAAAACCTATGAATGCATAATTATAAAATTTGAATATTAGGAAAAATTCAAAGTAAAGAGTTCAGACATTTCCTTAAATACTTATGATTGAGGCAAGATAGCTTGTGCAAGTTATTGTTTGTTTGTTTGTTTTAACTTAGTTTTATGGAGAATTTTTAGATGGCAAGTACCTGGATTTTTGTGTTCTGTTTTTTCCCATGTAAGCCAGAGGTCTAGATTACTACTCCCTAGAAACTGTTCTATGTGATTTACAAGGAGAGCATTTTGGAAATGGTAAAACACCCAGACAGCACTTTTCAGAACCACTGTGTATGTGACTCCCTAGGGCAAATTTTCAGAGGTTTGTGAGTCTGACATCTCCTCTGGAGGGGATTCTATTTTACAGAATTTTAGGTACAACCAAAATGCCTGAAGGGGCATGGCCTATATAAAATATAATTTGAAGGTTATAAATTAGTTTTAACAAAGCCTATAAGATTGCCGAATCCAATATTCTCTACATATTGCAAAATGAGTGCTTTGGGGCTTTCTTTTAAGCTTGGATAAAGCTGGGTAGAGACTGGGTTTTTTCCATGCAGGACATCAGCATAATAATTGCTTTCTGTTCCAGCTTGTCTGGAGGGAGAAAATTGAAGCTGAGGGGTGTGTCCCAGTCCATTAGGCAGTTGGAAGTTCTTGCTAGGGCACAAGACTCAGTCTCTTAGCTTGTACATTTTATATGAGTTACTTAGAGTCCCTTTATAGGCGAGGCTGCATAGATAACATATCCCAGCTTTGATATATATATTTCCAAGGTGGCCTTAAGGTGCCCCTCCAGTTGACTAAACTTGACACAGTTTTCTGCATGACTATAGGCCACTGACCTTCCTTTTTTTAGAACATTTACTTTAGACAATTTTCATTTATAAATTCTTTCTCTACCCCTT
The DNA here is from genome assembly GCF_036562045.2 of Rhinolophus sinicus. Taxonomy (NCBI): domain Eukaryota; kingdom Metazoa; phylum Chordata; class Mammalia; order Chiroptera; family Rhinolophidae; genus Rhinolophus; species Rhinolophus sinicus. The sequence continues at coordinate 94,535,895 of NC_133755.1, forward strand.
TGAGATGTAAATCTTCTCCCAGTCTCCTGCCACTTTTATAATCCAGGAACCTCTTTCTCAGGGACTTGGGAGCCATCCCTTTAAAATGTAATAATAAAGAAACACATTGTCTACATTGTCTTCCAGTCTCTGGGAAGGTTGGAGCCTAACTTTCACAATCACCAATTAGGTAGCAAGCACAGAAAGCCCAGTCACACCGAGCTACCTGCCACCTAACATCCACCAGTACTTTTCCACCAGCTCTTCCTCGTGCTTAACAATCTTCCCACTTTTTGCTTCACGAAGTTGAGTTCAATATCTCTACCCTATTGCAGTAGTCTGGAATAAAATCTCCCTTGCCTGTTTAATTTTTCTGTTGTGAATTTTCTTTCATATAACCCATTTCCATTTTGTGTGAATGAACATCCTCTGAGGAGCTGAAACAGAAAATCACCAGCCCCATTTGCTTCTGGGTCATAGAGCAAAGTGTGTGTGTGTGTGTGTGTGTGTGTGTGTGTGTGTGTGTCAAAGTGGATGCATTGGATCTGGGTGGAAGGTCATCATTTTTTGAATTTGTCATGTGTATCCTGTTTGATATACATCAATTTAATTGTGTTGGGAATGGAGCCAGGCTTGGGCTTGAGTGGATAAAAAGAAGGATTTTTGTTGTGCATATCAAAATGACTTGGGTAAATTGTGGCCAGGTCATAATTTTGTATCTTTGAATGTAGTGGTCCATCTTATTGACTATTAGGTTTAACTCAAACTGTACACTAAATGTTCCATAAGATTTTTCAGCCAATGAATAGTGGGAAGATCCCACCAATGTATCTCACTAGTCAAACTGTAGATTTAAAGGTTGGACAAAGTATATGAGCATCATGTCACAGGATCGAGTTCATTCATCCTTGTATGCCTGTTCCAACCAAATCGATCTACATTTGCAAACTTTTTTATATCCTTCAACTGAAACAGGCAATCTCTCTACCTGTTTATATAAATCTTTGCTGATCTTGGCCCATGTCATTTCCACTAAATGTAGGAAGTTTATGCTGCTTCCTACTCACTTATTTTACATACTTGTGATGCAAATACTTCCAAATTTGGGTTGGTCAGATGAAAATTAATTCCTGAGTTTTAACAGATTGCTCCATGCCTGTAGAAACTTGTCTTCAAGATGGGCATTATCAATTCCTTCCTTCCCTGTATGCATATAACCCTCTGAAATGGTGGAGTCTATTCCTATTTATTTATTTAGTCTGTGCTGGACTGACTGACTTGTTTGGTCAATAGGATACAGCAAAATAATGTCCTGCAACTTCAAATGTTAGGTCATACAAATCCTTGCAACTTACCCCTGGACCTCTTGGACTATCTGCTTTTGAAATGCAAACTTTGGGAATAGTAGTAGTCAACGCCATGTAAGAAATCTGTCTGTATTGTGAGATCCTCGAGTTACATGGAAAGACCAGGTAGGTTGATACCAGGTGGAGAGAGAAAAAGAGGCCAAGGAGCACTGAAATACCAGACATGTGAAATGCCAGCCTCAGTCTCCTCATGTGATGCCACAGTGGTCAGAGGAAGATTGTCTAGCTAAGCCTTTCTCAAATTTAAAACCTCAAAGTTTTAAGAAAACTGAAATAGGCAGTTTAGGCATCTGTGTTTTGGGGATGGTTTGTTATGTAGCAACAGATAACTGGAACAATGTCCAAATTTCAATTTTAGATTTTATAGTGCAAGAGTCATCTCCACCTCTCCTTTGTCAAAGCGTCCTGCTCCTTTTCCCCAAATCACCTCTGCTGGAAATTTTCAAAATGGAGGTCAGCAACAAAAGTTTGCAAGTATTGTAATACAGTTAATTCCTCTCTTCCTATATCTTATTTGCAAAAAAAATTTGTGGAGATATGTGCATATATAGAGAGAACCCAAACATGCTCAGGAAAGTAGATCTTAGATCTACTGTTTTCTGATGTTAGATAATGAGAAATTAGGGCAAGTTTACATGTCATGTAGAATGTATTTAGGACTGCAACTTCCTAAACACTTATGTCTTTGGGAATAAGGGTTTTGCACCAACAAGCTTGAATTGAAATCTTAGTGTTGCCAATTACTGAGAGAAAATTACTTAAATTTTTATGTACTTTAATTTCTTCATCTTTAGAATGAGAATAATAATGCTTAGAAGTGTTGTAATATCTAGTATGTAAAATGATGTATCTAGCACACAGCAGATACTAAATAAATGCAAGTCTCCTGCCCCATTTTATTCTTTTCCTTAAGCCATTTGTTACACTGCCTTCTCTTCCTCATCTCTCTGAAATATTATTTTCAGTTTAAATAATATTGCAATTATCAATTTGTAGGTGTGTTTCAGTCTTAGACTGTAAACTATAGGGTATACTCATATGACTATATATCATTGCATCTCTACAGTGTCCTTACGTTGGCATAAAAAAATTGCTGGAAACTATTTGTAGAATAAAAATATGAAGTCTGACCTTTCAAATAAAGCTGCCCTTGAACAGTCTTGCCGCTCTCTATTTACTCTAGAAATAATAAATAAAAAAACTTTACTATCTGTACAATTTTTTTAACAATCATAAATTGGATTTATATGATATTTTTATATCAATTTACTTTGTGCAATTTTATTTCTCTCTTGTAAAGTCTCCTAAAGTTGGTTGTTAGGTCTTTCTATGAAATAGTCAGGATGCAATTTCATTAGTCCAAACTTTGCCATGTCCATATAGTATATTGTGAATGGATAAAAAGAAGAAGGATATCTATAGGAGAAAATGAAAGGTAAAGGAGATAATTCAATTTTCATGGGTTAAAATAATCTTGTCTCTATTCTATAGTTTGGAAATGTGCAGTCCTAATATTAGGAAATATTAGGTGTTTTTAGTGCAGATTGGTTTAGTCTCATTCATTACTATTTAAAATGATAACTTTATTGCACGATGATTGAAATACGGCCTGGGAATTTTAACAGAAAAATCAGTCTTGGAAAACTGGCTGAAAAGTGATTGCTCTTTCATTGGAGTTTTATAGTCACACTCCATCTTTTAAAACTATTTCAGAATTCAAAAAACAAATGAGAACAACTTGAAATCAAGAAATCCACACAGCCATGGAAAAAAATAGGTATTTCTTCTCAATGCTAAACAGAAAACTAAACATTCGTTTGTGCTGGAGAAGGTAAGAGAGTCACTTCTCTTTAATAAAAACACAACATAGGAGAGAGAAGAAGCCTTCTAGAAGGAAAATGAAGGATTTACATGAATATATATCCCAAGAGCAAATGTTGATCTATCTATTGACTAAGCAAGCTTGAAGCTTAGATTCATTCACTGAAAAGCTACTGCCACCAGAGAGCCTTCGGAAAGCCAAGTTCTTGCCAATGACCATGGAATTTTTCCAATTTATTGTACATAATTATGCATACAAACTAGGTTTTACATTTCCTAAATAACACTGCACTTAGAATTTCTCTAGGGGCATTACTCCCTTATCTAGTTAATCACATTGTCAAGACACTGTTAAAAATTTTGCAGAAGTCTTTCATTTGATAATTTTCTTTACCATTTTTTTTTTTTTATTCTCATGGCTTTAACTTTGCCATTGCCTCTATTTTTTTAAATTACATTTATTGGAGTTACATTAGTTAGTACAATGATATAGGTTTCAAGTGTACAATTGAATAACACATAATCTATATGTCACATTGTGTGCTCACCGCCCAGAGTCAGTTCTCCTTTTTTTACCATTTTGTTGTCACACAACAGCCTAGCAGACTGCCCCCCCCACCCCGTGTCTTTCCTTAAGGAAAGAATAGTCTGTGAGACTGTGCATCTCTGGGACTGTATATTTCTCTCTATTTAGTCTCCCAAAGAGGGTTTGCAGCCAATGACAAGTAAGATTCCCCATGGGGGGGGTGGCGGCTGGGGGGACACAACTCAAGCCAGGTGGAACCCCATGGAGACCCCTGGGGCCCCTTCCCCGATGAGCTGCCTTAAAAAGATCTGGGAAGGGGCCTTGTCTCCCCTTCCCCCTGCCTGTGAAAAGCCGCTGCTGGCTCTGACTTTTCCCTCTCACGTAATTGGGAGAAAAGTCTTGAGAGTGATAAGATTAAACTCTCTCTGCTCAGCTCTGTGAAACAATTTCAACATGTGTCCCTTAGAAGAGTTGCATACCTCACCTCATGGACTTTCTGCTTTGGCTGTTTAAAGATCAACATAATTGGTTTGGGTTGTTTCTATAACGTGATAAGTGAGTCTCACAGACCGTGTGAAAAACACTGCTACTGCCTTGTATACTTATCAATAAAAACCTCCAGTCGGCTTCTGGGCTCCAGTCTTTCAGAAGTGTGAGAACACTGGCCTTCTTAGATTTAACTGCATTAAGTCTCTGTATGTTTCTTTCTTAAACTTAACCCAAAGCCGCCCCTTCTCGCACCCTCATTGCCCGTGTTGCGCTGGACGCGACACCATTTTACATAGCTAAATAGCTCTGTTCCCCCTTGACTTTTCAGTCTTTTACAGTGTTCGTATTCTCATTTGCTTTACTGCTGAAAACATCAGTTAAACTAAGTTTCTTTTCTTTTCCCTCATTTCACACATTAAATTCCCATAAGAATAAGTTTTTATTTTATTTTACTCCATAGTCCTAAAGAAGTGACCCAGGTTATCTTGCAACAAGAGAATAGATAGTTTGCCATAAAATTATTCATAATCACAGTTGATTTTTTAGGTAGTTGCTTTGTTTTCTCCAGTAAGTTTGCTATGATTGGCTATTCATTTTAATGCAAACTATACTCATACACAGAAAATATTAATTAGCATATAGCAAAATAAATATGTATTTAAGTATACATGAGCAAAGAAATTATAAAAAACTGAAAAAGGGATCCTTATTGAAGCACTTAGCTACTAGTTTTAAATAGATTGATTTATAAATATATATTGAAAAAAATAAGAACCAACCGTTTTTACTTACCATAAAAGGTATTCAGCAAATATACTATAATAGTAGAAAATAAAACCCTCTCATCTAGAATGAAAATAGGAGTACATGTTTTCTTTTTATTTGATGATAAGACCTATCACATTTTTTAGTGGATGTGTGGGGGAGAAAGAAAATTTCCTCTACCTTTCTAGGTTCTTCTGGCTAGTCTAATAATCAAATTGACATGAGACAAATAGACAAGAAAAGATACCCAAATTTAATTACATATGTACATATGGGAGCTCCACATACATGAGCAGTTCAGAGACAGAAAGTTAATCCAAGGTATACACAATGTGATCGAAAAATACAGTGAATGCTTCTGCCGAGTGGAAAGGCAGGGATCTTCACTATAGGAAGCTGTGTATCAAATCTTAGTAAAAGTGTGTGACAAATTTCAAATTCATTCAGTGCAGTCAGTCGGGTGTGAGCTATGGTTAAGAGAAGGTGTGTTTTAAAGTGTGCCATAAATCATAGATTATGAACAATGCATTAACATGAAATGGGAAAATGGTTTCATACTCCATCATGACAACGCTCCCAGTCACACATTGCTTCTGGTATGGCAATTTCTGTCAAATAAAAACATTACAGTGTGTCCTCATCCACCTTATTCACTAGATCTGGTACTATGCAACTTCTGGCTCTTCCCCAAAGTCAAAATGACCATGAAAGGTAAAAGTTTTGAATTGATTCAGGACATCGAGGCAACCATGACAACACAACTACAGACTCATAAATGGGGACTTCCAGAACTGCTTCAGAAAGTGGCAAGAACGGTGGGATAAGCTTGTGTGTTCAAAGTGAGGGGAGTATTTTGGGGGGGGGGGGGTTAATGGAAATGTGCCTTTCACTGTAATAATTTTTTTTAAATTTAAACATTCACTGTAGTTTTTGATCATAACTCATTGTACGTACCTCCTGAGATAAGGCTGAGGTAAGATACCCTGGGTCTTCAGTGTGTGTGTGTGTGTGTGTGTGTGTGTGTGTGTGTGTGTGTGTGTATGAGAAGTTATTTGCAGGATGATAAGAGCGGAATTCAGCAATTAGAAGTTTGCCTTGCCATACAAATAGGTCATAAAATGTTATTTCTGGTTGTAACTTTTATTGTGGGCAAGTCTCCAAATTTAAATTCTTTAAGGGAGAGGCAAACATTTCTCATGAGCCTGAAGGTCTCAATTGCCTTCATCTCAAAATAATCCAATGTAGCACATCTTGGGATGGCCTGTTCTGAACACATTCAGTTCAATGGTCATAATTTAATTTGTTTTCTATAATCTGTCATCTCTCTCAGCAAAATGAATATGAGCTAATATTAAGGTTAAATAGTCTGAATTTTGGATGATCTTCTAGTATATGAGGTATAATAATTAAGTTCGAGAACTTGTTGCAATGTTGTTGCTAACCTCTTTTGATATCAGAGGGATCATTCATTATGAATTTGTATGAACTGGACAAACAGTTAACCAAGTTTACTATTTGGAAGTGCTGAAAAGGCTGCGTGAAATGTTACATGAAAATGACCTGAACTTTTCGCCAACAATTCATGGCTCTTGCATCACGACAATGCACCAGCTCACATGGCACTGTCTGTGAGGGAGTTTTTAGCCAGTAAACAAATAACTGTATTGGAACACTGTCCCTACTCACCTGATCTGGCCCCCAATGACTTCCTTCTTTACCTGAAGATAAAGGAAATATTGAAAGGAAGACATTTTGATGACATTCAGGACATCAAGGGTAATACGACGACAGCTCTGTTGGCCATTCCAGAAAAAGAGTTCCAAAATTGCTTTGAAGAGTCGACTATGTGCTGGTGATGGTGCAGTTTCCCAAGGGGACTACTTTGAAGGTGACTGTAGTGATATTGAGCAATGAGATACGTAGCACTTTTTCTAGGATGAGTTCGCGAACTTCATTGTTTGACCTCGTAAATCAACTGTCCAGTTATAGGAAACATGGAATCCCTGTGCAAGCTGTAGCAAAGCCAGTCTACTTTAATAAATAATATTGATAATATAGCAATAAGTCTGTCTTTGTATAGTGCTTTAATGTTTGGGGAAAGGGATTTCAAAACTCTTAGGTCATTTGAATATTACAATCGTCTACTGGATTTGTACTATGATCTCTATTATTAAATATGCAAACTGAGACATGGAGAGGTTTAGTGGCTTTGGCCACAATCACATATCTAGTAGTAGGCAGAACTGGAATCTAATTTAAGGATCCTCAGTCTTAGTCTAGAGCTTTCTCAGTTACATCCTGTCATCCCAATATATTAAATTGAATTATTAAAACATAAACATAATGTTTTTATGTACTGTTTGATGTGTGAACTGAGATACAGAATGGAAATATACACATTCACATTTTTTATTTTGGGAACTCTGACTATCTGTAACAAATATGAAACTTAAAATTAAGTCTTTTTTGTTAAAAAAACTTTATCAAGGTATAATTTACATAAAATATATCCTAAATTAATAAATATTTTGATGAATTTTGAGGAACCTATAAAGCTAGGTAGTTCCCACCATTATCTCAACATAGAACATTTCCATCACTCAGAAAAGTTCCTCGTGATCCTTCACAGTCAAACTTGTCTCCCCATCCTCAGCCCCACATAATTATTGACCTGCGGTCTGTCAATGTAGATTACAATTTTCTTTTTAGAGTTTCATATAAATAACTCAAGAGTACTTACACATCTGTGTCTAACTTCTTTCTCTCAACATAATGTTTGTGAGATCATCCATGTTGTGGAGTTGTATTGTAGTTCATTCCTTTTTATTGCTGATTAGCCTTCTGTTGTATGGTATACCGATATGTTTATTCATTCACCTATTGATGGCTATGGGAAATAAAGAAGCTATAAACATTTGTGTACATGTCTCTGTGTGAGCATATGTTTTCATTTCTCTTGGGCAGATATCTAGGAATTGAATTGCTGAGCCATATGGTAGATGTGTTTAAATTTATAAGAAACAGCTAAATGGCTTTTTAAAATGGGTGTCATTTTACATTCATACTAAGCAATTGTCAACACTGGCATTGTCAGTCTTAAGTTATAGCTATTCTATGGGATTTGTAGTGGTATCTTATTATAGTTTTAGCTTGCATTTCTGTTCATTCATTGCATATATATTAGTGATCTGGTATCTTGGAGCATTTGCTAGCTTACTCACATGTTCTGTTAGTTTTTATAGATTCCTCAACGTATATGCATATATATAGTTCTGCATGTGTTACGTGTGAATGAAGACCGTTTAATTCTTCCTTTCTAATCTCTATACATTTTTATATTTTGATTTATTGAATGTTCTGGCAATAATAAAAGGGGAATCATTTTCTTCTTGCTGATATTAGAGTGAAAATAGTCATCGTTTCACCATTGTGTCATTTTAGCTGACAGTTCATCATAGATCCCTTTATCAAGTTGAGAAAGTTCCCTTCTAGTATGGGTTTGTTGAGAGTTTTTTCTTTTTCAATTGTGAATGAGTAATGACTTTTCTCAAAGGCTTTTTCTGCATCTTTTGCAATAATTGTAGCTTTTAAAAAAGTCTATTAGTAGAGTAAATTACATAGGTTGATATTTAAATATTAAACCAACCTTGTATTTCTACTATAAATCTAACTCAGTTATGATGGGTCATATTTGCTAATATTTTGTTAAGGAATTTATATGTTCATGAGGATAATAATTCCAAGTTTGATTTCCTTGAAGTTTATTTTTTGGCTTTTGGTATTAAGGTAATGTTGACCTCTGCTTTCTAGAAAAGTTGTGTAGAAATAGTCTAATTTTTTGTTAAGCAATTTATAGAAAACATTATTTCTACACAACTGTGAATGCATGTGGGACTGTGTTCCTCATCGTAAGGTTTATAAACTACAAATCCAATTGCTTTTATACATAGGGCTCACCATATTCACAAATTATTTTTTTCCTCAAAAAGTTTTATTTTGTTTGTTTTTGAAATATACACTGGATCTAGAATTTTATGCTTCAATCATATTTTTCAGCACTTTCAAGATACTATTCTATTAACTTTTGACTTACAGAACTTCTGATGGACAATATGTCATTATTTTTCATCTTTGTTTCTCTTATGTAATTTGTCTTTTTTTCTCTAGCTACTGTTAAGATTTTGTTTATCATTGGGTTTTAGCAATTTTATTTTATTGTGTTTGTATTTAATTTTTATAGTTTGTTTTTCCTGCTAGGTATTGAAATAGCATTATAGTTTCATTCAACTTTGAGAACATTTTAGCCTCTTTTTCTTCAATTCTTTTTTGTTTGTTTCTTCTAATTCCACCTCTTTTGAATTCATATTCCATGTATACTAGATAATTTCATTGTATTCCACAGGCTATTGATGCTCTCAATTTTATCTTATGTTTCTCTTTTGCATTTTCAGTAGATTCATTGCTAAATTTGTAAGTTTACCAATATTGTGTAGTGTTTTGGGCTATATTTTTCTAGTTAACGTAAGCAGTGATTTTGATTTTATGTTAAATATCATAGATTTGACTTTGTTAAGAATCCTATGTTGTTTTCTTATCTTTTAAAAAGTGTTAGGCTTTGTGTTGTTAGGCAGTTAAATTACTTGCGGATCTGCTTCATCCTTTGAGGTATTTTTAAAGCTTTGCTATAGTAGATCTAGAGTAGCCTTAATTCGATTGATAGTTTACCCTAATTACTTATATACTGTCCCTTCTGATAACAGTTGAGTCTCTCAAATATGTTAAAAGATTATCAAGAACTCTCTATTTTGGCTGGATGGAGTTCAACATATTTTCCTAGTGCTTGCCTGCCCAGTGTGAGCTCTGTGAATTTTGACCATACAGATACTTGGTTCTTTACCAGCTCTCATGGAGTTTCATTCTATATTTGCATATCTGAGTACTTAGCAAGGATGAAAAAGGACGCTTTATGTAGATTTTTCGAGCTCTTTTTCTGTATAGCTTCCTCTTTTCCAAAACTCTGTCTCCACAACTTCCAGCTGCTGACTCAGGCTTTCCTAGCCTCCACTGACACTGTTCTCCTCTGTGAGGTTGCTGACTTTTTTTTCTTTCGGGTTTATCTCTGTGTGTGTGTTCTTGAAATTGTGTCTAGACAGCAAGCCAGAACAATTACAAGACTGGTCTCACCTGTTTGTCTTTTCTCAGGGATCACCAGTGTCTAGAGCCACATTAAGAAATATAATTATGGATTTTATTTTAATTTCTAAAAGAGAAACAGAAATTTGCTTCAGAATTCAGGATTACGTTACATCTTTATTTTTTCTGGACACTCAGATCTGTACCAATAAGTTCACTTAATTGTTAATCCCTTTGATGAAAAAAATAAATAGCTATAAGAAACAGGATGAAAAAGACCAGAAAATGATTTTAAAAACCTGGTTGTGAATAATTCAAAGATGGTCTTGTGATATAAGGAAAAAAATGGAAAATCCTGAATGTAATGCCATGTTCAGAAATAGTTCAGAAGACTTTTTCAAATGTGTTTAAAACAAAACAAAACAGAAAATAGACCCTAAAACATTTTCAAACAGTATCCTGTAGTAGTCAAGGGCACTATAAAGGGATCCTTGTCCTCTGTGTGTCAATATTCAGAGGCCTAAAAGAAGGGAAGAAGAAACTATAACTTGGAAAAATAAATATCCAACTCCATAAAATCTCCAAATGTGGTTGAACATTTCAGAGACAGAAGACAAACCAGCTAGAATTTAAAATTAAATTATGCATTGCAGATAAAATAAAATTATCGGATTATGCCTAAAATACAGGAGGATATTAAAAATGTGAACCTTGAGAATTTAAAATAAACAGATAATGCTTAAGGGGAAATAAATTTTATTTACTTTGGTTTACAGAAAATCCTCAAAAAATTGAAAATTCATAACCATCTTAGTCACTCTTAATATCTCATCCTATAAATGTTAGTTTGTGAACATTATCAGAGGAAACGCCTTTATTCTCTGTGATAGAAATCTTGTATCTTTATATGTGGTGACTTACTTTGGACAGTGAACTTCCAGATGAAATGGATGTTGGAAGAATTTTTAGAAGTCCCTTAAATTTCTATTAATGATTCTATTATATATAACCAATCTAGACATTATAATACTTATACTATGTGGTATTCAAGAATTAAATATTATCAAAGAATCCCAACGTGCAAAATTTCCACAATAATGATTGAGAACAGAATAATTGGAGAAGAGTCAGAAAAATATAGCTTAAGTCTCATAATATCATAAACTTTTGTTTTTATATATATGTGCAAATATTAAGACATGCTTTAGGAAAGTGAAATCAGCAACATGGCACACATAGAGTCCAGACTGATTCTTCCAAAATTTCATCAACCTTTCTTTTTATGTATATGAAAATATTAAGCTATGCTCTAGAGATAGAAACTCAGCAACCTGTCATACCCCAAAGATCCATTGCCTATTACAGCTATCCCTTGGCCAAGAGTTATCCTCTTTGTCTTAGGGCAATTACAACCTTGGACACACTAATCAAAGCCATCTTTCAATAATCTAGCCATCTCACATGTAGTTTAATATATACTAAAATATATTAACCTTCTCTTTTGTCATATTCCAATATCATTACTGGTGAAGGAGATCTGATGATTGTGCTTTATAGTTTGCAATGTGTCCATATCCAAAACAAGTATTGAGTCCTTCAATACCAAATTTTTATGTAATATTTTTTGATATTATCTTCATTATTTATGACTAAAATCTTTATGCAAAGACTTTTCATAGAATAGAACCCATTAAGGGGTTCAAGGATTCCATCACAGGTGAGCAAAATTTGCTTTCTGATTCTGAAAAGAACAGTAGGAATTGTCAAGTTGCAAGAACCTAGAGAGTTGCAAGATCAGACAAAGCCATAATGGCTGTCTGGTGGCATCAGATAATTTCGAATAGATTTTTAGTAAAATACTCCATGAGGCAACCCATCACAATAGGGACAAATTGACATGATTTGAAATAGTAGTGGAGAAATGTTCTTAGGATGAATTTTGTGCTATTGCTTCTTTCTATGGGTGTTTAGTATATGCTAAAGGAAAGACCTGAAAGGATCAAATTATTTCCAAAAAAATTAATATTATCCCACAACAAAGCTCAAGAATATTTATAGGAAGACAAAAGCAAATAAACAACAAAAAAACCCCAGCACGTAAGAAGGTTTATAATGTCCACCTCTAAAGGAAAACCCCAAGACCTGAAAAGCAGACAAATGTGACCAATAATGAAAAAAACAAAACAAAACAAAAAATCCCTTTCTGCCCTTTCTATAGATCCCTATTTCCACCTGGTGTTATTTTCCTTCTGCCAAAAGAAATTCCTTTAACATTTCCTGAAGTTCAGGTTTACATATTGCCTTTAAACCTTATTAGGCAAGATCAGGGCAGAATTTAGCCTATGAATAATTCTATACCACAATTGAGGCAAAAGTATTCTGATACTCTGCTTGATACTTCGTGAATTGTTAGAATTTCCACTCTGGTTGGTAGGAATAGACATTTGTTTTTACAACCCTGTATGATCTCAAAAGATTATTGTCTTTAACCTTTCCATGTGATTCTTTCCGCAGTCACAAGTCATTTTCTCATGTACATGTACTAATTAGTATTCAGCTGATAATTCAAGAGGTGCCCTTTCAGGTATCTGGAGTTCTATCTCTGTGCAGTTTTTTCCTCCCTTTTACTTTGTACTGCAGATTCTTTTAACTTTGGCCTTCCCATTCTTCCCACTACGTCTCCTTAAACCATGGGCTCTGTCTAGTTTTCTTCTCTTGTGTCGTGACATGGAAACCCCATTCAGGCAGAAAACTGGGGCAACCACGGATTTCACCTTGTTTATTTCCTAGCTCTAAATTATAGCTCTCTCATTGACTGATATATGTTTTGAAAACCATTTTTCATGTAGTTTGTCCCTTTTTTTTTTAATGTATGGAGGAGGAGGATAAATCTAGTCCAGGTTACTCTATCTTGGTAAGGAGTAGAAAGAACTCTTAAAAATAGGCTATTTTTTATTTGCCTATATTTTTATATGTCTAATTTTTGTGGATAAGCTAGGAGACATTTTTAATGAAACAAATTTACATTAGCATTCCTTCTATCTCTGATATTCATTTACTTACATAAATCCCACTGGCTATGAGGCAATTAGACAGCAGATGGTTCAGTTCAAATCAATTAATTTGAATGGTATGTGCTATGAATAACTGGGGCTACCAAAGTGTGTGTTCAAAAAACACTGTTCTTTTAACAACAATCTTTATGATTTTGATAGTCCTTGGGAAAGTTCAACTTAGGCTCACCTGCAATGTTTATCAAAACTATTAAACCTAGCATTCTTATTATATGTGAAGTAACCAGAGAGACAAAGAATATTATTTAGTATTTAGCGTATCAAATATTTATTGCTAACATTTTTGAAGATATTGAAAATATGTTTTCTTCACAAGCATTACTACAGGGATTATTTGTACTTTCATTATTTCTCATGTTTATTCTTGAAAATGTACCAAACGAACAAATTAAATACGACTTAAATCTCTGAGCAATTATTAGAAAAATTCATTAAACAGCATATTTTTATATCTTGTTTCCTCTATAACAAAGCAAATGCCTCAGGTTAGGATGTATGTCTTAATCTCTAATGTTTCCCCCATGGCACCTAGCATGGCACCTTTAATATATGTGTCTAATGATATTATTTTTTTTCAATTAATTCACAGGTAATTTAATCCACTCCAACAGGTATGCCAGGTCTGAATGAAAAACACCTGGAGAAGCAAGCAATGACTTTATCTTGAAGGCTTCTATTTAAGTTCTTCCATAAGAACATTTGTAAAGTAGGGACAATGTTAGCTTAGCACCCACCTGTAGGAATGTTGTGTGTATTAATTGAGATATGTTTAAAGTATCTCAGATAAAATAAATATTTAATAGATTATAGGTGTTGTTTTGATTATCAATCAAATTATTTATAGCAAAATAACTACTAAGACTACTTATAATTTGTGTTTATCTTATATAAAAAAATGGCACAAATTCTCAGGTATATCTCAACATATAGAATGAATTCATCAGTACAATTTTTCCAGCATAGTAAATTTCCGAAAAATTTTTGAACCTTTTCCTCCTATTCCATCAGTATCAACTAATTGTGAAATTGAATATATGTGTTTCAGAAAATGATGTTGAGTATCATATACAATAAAACCATGTTTAAGAGAATAGTAAAAATGCTGAAGTTCTACTATTAGAAAAAATCTGATAATTCAGTATTAAAGTAATTCAAAAATATGGATAAAACAGTAGGGCTTGTGTTGGTATAGAGCAGATTGAGTCTTAAAAAAAGAAAGTCAGGTTCAATTTTCTTTTAACAATTCAACAAATGCTTATTTAGAGGGTATCAAAGTAAACGACAGCAATCCCTGTCTTCAGGTTGCTTACAGGCCTGAGCTGAGGGTCGTTGCAGAACAAGGTGGTTTCAGCTTGTTAGAAGTGCTATAGTAGCATCAGCCCAGACAGGGAGCACCAAGCCTGGCTTAGATGTGGAATAAGGTTTGAATGACAGGTGCCTCACTGATCTGATGGGATGAAGACGAGTTAGGTTGGCAAAGAAAAGCAAAAAGCAGCATGGAGAGAAAGAAGGAGGAAGCAGTATGTTGTTCAGCATTTCTAGAGCAGAAACTATATCGCAAGGAGCAGCAAGGAGTGAGCCTGGAGAGTTAGGGTCCAGGGCACCTGAAAGTCCCATATACATGTAAAACAGCTGGGCTTATATTCTGAACAATAGGGAACCGCTTATATTTGCTTTTGAGATTATTTTTCCCAGGACAATGTGCAAAATATCTTCTTTTGGTAGGAAAAATAATGTAACTTGGCCTGAATAAAAAATAAATAAATAAAAAGATATATAAAAGAAAAGCCAGGCACTGCTTCAAATTATAGCCCTTATAACACAAAAATGGAGATCTTAAAGCTAAAATAAACATTAGAGATCACTTAATTCTGCTACCTCAATTTCCAAATAGGAAAATTTAGGCCGAGAGGCAATTAGAGGTTTGCTGAAAACATATTCATAGAAGACACAGAGTAGCATTGTAGTCAGGTCTGAACATACACAAGGGTACACATGTATGCCCCACACACATTTAGGCAAACATTCAAGTAAAAAGCCATTATAAGGTGGTAGAGGTGTTAAATATGTGACTAAGAGAAACTAAAATTTTGTAAAGTGAATCATCAACAAATATACTGAGTCACTCACTTGGTCTACAAGTGCCAGGGATTTAGTCTTTGTATAAAGATATTATACTAATCTAGACATATGCATACCCCTCCATCCCCACACACACACCTGGGAATAAGTGGCATTACATATGCCCATATTCTAAATGGAACATCAGAATAAAGCATGACGTCAAAATGCAATGATATTTTTCAAAAAAGCATATATGATTGAATTCAACTTTATACCTATTTGGTTTCTTTCTTTACTACATTTTGAGTGCCATAAACACAGAAGTATTTATTTTCCTCCCATATTGGTTTTTACTAAAGTGAAAATTGACGAAGATAGAGAAACTATAGTAACTGAAAGATTATAAATATGTTCTTTATTTAAAGCATAAATCTAATACTTATTAACTTATTTTGCTTACTCTTGATTCATCTACATGCTGATAATTCCAAGAGATCCCATATGCTTAGATATAGAAATCAGGGGAAATCTTTTGAATTCCAGAACTTAGGCCAAATGAATCATCTCCAGATCTTTCTTGTTTTCTACTAACTACATCAAGGAAATCAAACTCGGTGCTTTGAGGACTGAATTAATCACCTAACAAACCTTTCTCTTTCAACTCTGAGTCCTTCCCAGCTCTGAGACTGACATCATCCATCATGATGCTGACACACAAACTTGGGAGATGGTCTTGACTCACATTTCTCACTCACCTTCTATACCCAATAAATCAAGCTCTTCAATTCTGCATCTGAACTAGCCCTGAGTTCTACTTTTAACTTTCCATACTTTTACTGCTCTAATACAGTCCACCAGTCTCTTACATTAACACTAGCTTTGTTGCAATCCATTTTTTTCTCATTCTGCAATAAACATGTTGAATATCAAAACAAAACAAACAAGCAAACCAACATGTATTACGTCACTTCCTCTGTAACATCAATTCCAAACTTCTTCACATTGCCTAGAAGGTCTTCACCATTTTTTTCTTTCTTTATTCATGCAACAAATATGAATCAAGGACCTAGTATATACCAAACAATGTTCTAATCAATATTTATATTTCCAGTTGTAGAATATATTTTTTTTTCCGAAAAAAAAAAACCATTCCACTGAGAATAAACAAGATGCTGGAGGGGAGAGATCCAAGATGGCAGAGTAGATAAAAACTGTGCCTGCTTCCTTCCATGAACCCATTAAAATTACAACTAAATTAAAGAACAATCAACCTGGAGAATCAACTGTAGTCTAGCCAAACAAAAGTCCTATAACTAAAAATATAAACAAGAAACCACGATGAAACTGGTGAAAGGGGTGGAGACGTGGACGGGGCCCCAAACCTCCCTGTGGCAGTTGAGAATTAGGAGGGATACATCAGCTGTGGAGGTTCCTCCTGGAGGAGCGAGGGCCCCCAGCCCAGACTACTGGTGCCAGGAAGAGGACCCCCCACACTATCTGGCTATGAAAACCAGTGAGGATTCCAATCATTAAAATGGGATGGAAAGCTATGGGAAACCTAGACGTCCTCTTAAATGGCCCATGCACAGACACCAAACTCGCTTGCAGGCACTTACCTTAAGCTCCAGCGGAGGGATGGTGACTCAGGGGGGCCTTGGAGACATACAGAGGGGGGGCTGACGGAAGAGTGTGGCTTCAGGGGAGGGCTGGAGGACAGTCCACATTTTCCCAGTGAGAGATCCTCTTCCCTTGCAGCCGAGGGGCAGGCGCCATCTTTCCTATGATGATCCCGCCCCCACAGGCCAAATCTGAATCTGATTGGCCAGGTTAGCTTCACTGCTCTGTCTTGTTGACTCAACTGGAATCCTGCCCCACTCACTCAAATACCACCAGAGGTACTTTTTCTGCAAGCAGCCAGCCCCTCCCACATTGCAATCTTTCTAGGAAAACTATCAGAGTCCTTGGGCCCCAGGTGGGTGGTGACTGGCCTCCTTGTTCTCTGAGACTTTTGCTGAGTCATTCCAGGCTCAGTACTGATACCAAAATGGAGTCTACATTAACCTGGTGACCAAAACTCTTCCCACTCTAATGACTACCTGAGACCCTGCTCACTTAATTCTCATGCCACATGAGTCTTATCAGTGGCCGAACATTAAGGAAGCTGGCAGGTGGCAACAGGCCTCCAGGTGTCCTGGCTTTTTGCAGAGTTATCCCAGGCCTGATACTGGTGGCAACCATTCTTGGTTCACAGCGTGGCCTCTCCCACATGCCTCCAGGTTTAGCACTGGCAGTGAACAACTGTGGATCGCTTTATAGCCAGGTAACCCCTGGCTGGTCACAGGCAGTGGCTGACATGGGCCCCTCCCAAGAGGCCCCAGAACCAACATACTTGGACCAGACCACAGCAGAGAACCGCTCAATTAGCCCCACAAGTGGCACACATAGGGTGGTCTCAACAGGCACCAGAGCCCACTGAGGCAAATCCCACTTACTGGGGTAAGCCTCCTACACAACAGCCCATAAACTACGGACATGGCTAAACTCCACAGCGGATCAGCCTGAGGGTCAATCCCACCCACTAAGTGCCAATAGCAATGAAGGCTCAACTATAACAGGAGGGCACATGCAAACCGCACAAGGGACACTCCTGGAGCATCTGGCTCAGGTGGCTAGGGAGACTGTGCCTGAGCTCCCCAGGACACCTATCATGAGGCCACCTGGCCAAAACTGGGAGACATAGTAGATCTACCTGAAAGGAGAATAAGAAGTCCAAATTTCCAGGCATAAAACAAATAAGTCATGGGGATGTAATGTACAGCATGGGGAATATAGTCAATAATATTGTGATAGTGTGGTATGGTGCCAGATGGTTGCTGGATTTATCATGGTGATCACTTCTTTAGGTATAAATGTTGAATAACTATGGTGTATGCCTGAAACTAATATAATATTGTATGTTAGTATCTCTTTAATAAGAATCTTAAAAAGAAAAAACTTAAAAAAAAATAAGTTTGAATTATTAAAACAATTACTATATTAGGTTGGTGCAAAAGTAACTGTAGTTTTTGCAATTGCTTTTCAACTTTTAAACCGTGATTACGTTTGCACCAACCTAATATGTGATACTGAATAAAATCCACATGAAAAAAAAGATGCTGGAAAAAATTATTAAAAGTTATGCTATAAAAACTGACAACTTAGTGAGGAATTATCAGGCCAAACGTTAAAAGAGAACCAAAACTCAAAGGTATAAGCTGAGCATCTTCTGTCAGTTTTAACCAAAGAGGAAAGTAAATTATGGAACTGAGTGATACGTTTTAAAAATGGAAACAAATACAAAAGTCCAGGCCCTGCTTGAACTTACTAGACTCTCTTTTTCCAACATTGAACTTGGTCCCTCAGTGTTTAATTGCTGCTATAGACTGAATATATTAGTCCTCCAAAGTTCATATGTTGAAACATTAGCCCCAGTGTGACGGTATTGGGAAGTGGGGCCTTTAGGGGATAATTAAGTCATGATGGTGGAGTTCTTGTGAATGGGATTCTGGTCCTTATAAAAAAGACCCAGGAGAGCCCACTTACCTCCTTTCAACATATGGAGACACAGAGAAGACAGCCATCATTGAACCAGGAAGTGGGCTCTGAGCAGACACTGAATCTGCCAGCAACTTTATCTTTGACTTTCAAGCACCAAAACTGTCAGAAATAAATGTTTGTTGTTTAAGTCATTCAGTTTATGACATTTTTTGTTATAGCAGCCCAAATTGACTAATATACTTCTTTTTAGTAAAGGGCAACCAGAAATAAAGTCATAATATTCCCACATACTTTCAGGGTATTTCATGGAGAGTTTCTTTCACTCTGAGCAGAGGAAGGGCAAAACACAGATGGATAATGTTGCCCTGAGATTTATCCATTGGTTAATGCTACTTGGATTTATTTGCAGCCCAATTCATATCCCTAAGATTTAGAATTCAGTTTCAAGTTGTCCTACACTGGTCATGGGCCTAAGTACCTGAAGAAACAAATATAAATTGTCTCTAAATAAAGGCACTTAATCTGATGCCTCCGGGAATCTTCACATTCTTTTTCACAGGTAATGACAAGTACACAGTAACAGATAATCAAAAACACAAGGAAACAAAGAACAAAAACCAGTACAAACAACAGACAGTAAAAATAGATATGTCAAGTCTTCAAATATCAGAATTACTAGACTAATGCTATAAACTAACTTTCCATACTACATTGAAATATATAAAGAATATTCAAAATATCTTCAGGGTACAGGAGCAATAAACATGTAGAAAAGGATATTTTTAAAAGCATGAAGTAGAACTTCTAGAAGTGATTCTACAATAAGTAAAAATAAATACATAAATGAGGTTAGCAGTGCATTAAACTAAACTGAAAATAAAATAAATTAAATGGAAGATAGTTTATTCCAGAAGGCAGTATAGGAAGACATAAAAATTGAAAATACAGAAAAAAATTATAATAATGACAGTAGATACAATAAATAATACATTAATTGTAGTTGTAAAAGAAGAGTGGGGCAGGGGTTGGGGATGAAGCAACATTTGATGAGATGATGGCTGACAATTTTATAGAAGTGATGAAAGAGAACAATCCACGTGGTTTAATTTTTTTTCTTAGTTTTGTTTGTTTTTTTGTATCCCAACTTCAACCTATCACCTATTCTGGAATGTAATCGTCATGGCTAGAAGAGGGGATACAAAAATACACACAAAAAAATACACACAAAAGAAAGAAAATTACAAAATTACACGTTCTGAAACAAGAATTAAACTCTGATGGTGTAATACATAATAATGGGGTGACATTTTTAAATTAATTGGTCAGAAAATTCTCTGAGGAGAATATAAAAATTTAAATAGTGATATAAATGACCAGAGGGAGTCAGTCATGGGAATAAGGGGGATAATATTTCAAGCATCAGAAACAGCTAGTACAGAGATTTTAGGGTTGAAAAGAGCATGGTAAATCCTAAACAGAAGACTACTGTGTCTGAAGCATAAGAAACAAGAAGCTGAGTGGCATGAGATGAGATGACATTGATAGGCAACGTAATACAGCACATTGTAAACCAAGATAAGGGCATTGTAATACAGGGCAGATAATACAGGGCATTATAAACTAAGGTAAGGAATTTTGGCTGTATGCATGTATGTATATATGGACCTATTTATTTTTCCCCTCACTTTATTGTTTATTTTTTGTTATCAGGTTTATTGAGATATCATTCACATCTACCTTTACTTAGACGTAATTTACCTATGTAAAGTGTACAATTCAGTGGTTTTTATTTTATGATTATTTATTTTTTCCAGATTTATTGAATTATAATGTTGTATATATTTAAGGCATACAATGTGATGATTTGATATACCTATACATTGTATAATCAATTTATTTAAATGCAATGAAAAATTTCTGCACAGGTAACTGACCTACAAAATCACTAAGAAAAGCCACGATTCCTACAACTACTGGTCTTCAATCTATGACAATGAATGAAAAGCTGAAGCTTATCATACATATAGGAAAAGTTAGTAGCCAAATATAAAACCAAATATACTTTGTTTGATATACTTTAAATGCAATGGAAAATAATGCTCAGGCATAATGTAGGCATCACAGCTACCTGATCTAATTTACGCTTTACTTATCTGTCTCTCCCTGAGGAGAGAAAGATTTTAGAAGCACAAGAATGGAGGCAAGGATGGCAGATACAACTTTTCAAGAGAATCTGTCAATAGATGGTGCTCTGGTTTAGAATGGTAGTGTGCAGATGGGGAAGTAGGGTAGATAAATGTTATACAATGAATATAGAGTAGTTTTAACTTGCTAATTGATTAGATATTCATCGCAATTGAAGGGGAGATTCAGGGATCATTTCTAGATTTTGGCTCAAGCAAGTAGGGGATTGTGTTACCTTTTGTAGAGATGGGACAGAATGGGGAGAAGAAAGACTTGGATAAGAGAATCACAGTTCTTTGTTGGCCATTTGATGCTTGAGATATTTATAAAGCACCATGTGGAATAGTAAAATCTACAAGTTGGCTATTAGTGTCTGGAATTCTGGAACTTGGTTTGGGCAGGAAATATTGACTTAGTAATCACCAACATTTAAATAATATGGAAAACCATGGGATAGGAAGGGGTCGCTGAAGAATAATAGGTCTATAAAGAGAGCAAATCCTAGAGCTCTATGGCACTCCAACACTATGATGACAGAGAATGTGATAGGAAAAGTGACTGAGAAGGAATAGCTGGTAAAATAGGAAAGCAGGGAGGTAGTGCAAAAGAAAGCAAGAATAGGAAGTTTCCTGAGAAGAAGGGAAGAGGCAGTAATACCTCAAAGGGTGGGTTTAAGGTAATCCTTAATCTACACCATAGGATTTTCTGTGGTATAGAGGTGATGCTGAATGGAGAGCTCCAGATACACAGAAATAGAAATTTTCCATGATATTTCTAAATATTAGCTAATGGTTTTGATTAAAGGTCATTATGATCTCAAAACCAAGAATGCTGCTTTTCATATATAGTAAAATATCAAATAAGAGTTTTTCATTTTTCTCTCCATTTCTTCCCCTCTCATTTTGTTGCATTTCCAGCATCAGGGCAGTGGCTCTGGTCCAGTTGTGGCCTGGTACTGGTGCTCTGTCAATATGGCCAATACTCTTCTTCTGATGGGACATTTGTATGCATAGTAACCTGTTCTTTTTAAACAACCCCGAGGATACCAAATATATAGTTTTTAAAAAGTCTTTTATTACCTAAATAAATTGTTTCTTTAAAGATTATTGGTTTGGTTTATTCATTTTGGTCCTTTTTTGTGCTACTGGTTTTCCCTCTGTGCCCGATCTTTAGCTGTTCATTCATAGTTGTGAATTAAGGAAAAGGTTGATGAATAGTTGTAGGAATCGTGGGGTCTTTGTGATTTTGTAGGTCAGTTTTGTCTCCCTACAATGAACTAGCTAACCATGGTCATTATGATGTGGGGATTGTTCACGCCAACAGCCTTGCTTCCACATAGTGCTTGAGTGGACAGTCAGGAGATTTCTGTATTTGCCAAAAATAAGGAGAGGTTTCCTTTGCATGTGGAATATTTGTTTATTTCACTCATATAGAGCTGTTTGTTTGTTTATATTCTCCCCTTTGCATGGAGCAGAGTAAAGGAAATCCTGTTCTTTCGTCTCAGGAACCAATACTTCTAGCAGGAGTACATCTAAATTCTTCTTTGTGCTTTACCTAAAAGATTTCATCCTCTCTATATAGGGAAGCACAGACACAACTGTCGTGCTTTTCTGGATGCATTTGAAATAAAAACTGTTATCTTTATGTCATAGTCCTTCCTTCTGTTGACTCCAACCTGGGAGCTTCTCTGAGACAATCCTGGGAAACCACTCTAACTGATGCTCTCTGCTGTTTTGGGTTGTGATTCCCTCCATTCCGTTATCTCCAACAAAATGATTCTATCTGCTTTCTAGAAGTGTGGCTTTCCCACGGCATCCTTTTTTTATATTTTCAGTACTGATATTTTTAAAATATATGTTTTGTATCATTTCATAAAAAAATATTAGGAAGAAAGATAAAAAATGATTGTATTTAATCAATTCCATCAATCTGTAAGTATCCTTTTTTGAACTAAGCTTTATTGAGAACTGCTTATTTTATTCTGCATATTATCATTATGTAGGTAATTAAAAAAAATACCAGTATTAGGCCCAAACTCAGATGAAGGAAATCAAAACTTCTAGGGTAAGAGGCTGAGCATCCACAATTTCCTTTTGTAAGCTCCCAGGCAATTTTAATGTATAACCAAGTTTGACAAATTCTGTTATACTTTTTTTTCCCCTAAGAAATTGCAAAATTTTGGGGGGCAGGAACTCAACTTTATTAATTTATGTAGTTAGTATTTTATATCGGCAAATAAAGATTTATCAAATTGAATTAATAGTACTCTGAAAAGTTCAGAGTGAGAAAATTAAGGGTAATTGTTCATTTTGATTTTATTATCTTGGGGTTCTGAGAATTAGAAAAAAAATAAAACTTTCTGAAAATATATTCATCTTAACTTTCTGTATAAGTAAGTAACCTAAATTAAACAAAAATCGACAATACTTGTGATACTACGAAAAACGTGCATTTTTATGACATTAATTGCACAAGTGCATCCATGTGTACACAGCCAACATTCACACCTGTGTGACCTCTCTATTTATTCTGATAGTTGAAATAATTTAATATTTTCATTTGAGATGTGAATTTTTCATTGTCAGGGTAGTAATTTCCTTGATCACATAATGCCCTGAATTAGGTTTGATGAGTTTCCAGGGATCACTTTCTCTCTCATTTTGCTTCCTATGCTAATAACACGGGTTAGTTCATCTGGGATAGTGTGGCACAGACTAATAAATAAACTGACTACCCAGCACAGACTCCAAGCCAGGGAACTATGAGTCACCAAGCTATAAATATGCTGGGAGCTTCCAGAGAGGTGCTGATAAATTTACAGGATGGAGCTTTTTCTGTAAGATGTTGCTGAATCTTGAGAATGAGTCAGTAACTAGATTCAGAGCTTTACCTGTTTTGCTTTTTTTTTAATGTGAGAAAAGCAATTTATGAAATGTAATGTTGAATAAAATTAATAATAAACAATATTTTTCATATACTTTTATACTTCAGTGTTGGTTGTGTGCACACTGACATTCTTTTTGATAATTCAGATCAGAGAATTTTCCTCTAATTATTCCATGATTGATCCAGAATCTTATTAAACTGACCCGCTCTCACATCTTCCCTTTGATGGATAAACCCTGCAGATGGAAAAATTCTCTTGAGGCATGCTGATGGAAGAGAGATAGGCCAAATCCACAATTAAAAAAAAAAGAAGAAATAAAAATTTATTTTGATTTGGCTGTTATATCAGTTGGTTATTATATAGAGTATGTCATATTTTCACAGTGCTGTTCCACAGCAAAAGTGTGAATCAAGAAATTATATTTTTACCACTGAAGTACCTTTTTAAAAAAATACTTAATAGTGGTAAAATACACATAACATAGAATTTACCATCTTAACCATATTTTTAGTGTACAGTTCAGTAGTGTTTAGTTATATTGTTGTGCAACCAATCTTCAGAACTTTTTCATCTTGCAAAATTTAAATTCTACACCTATTAAACAACTCCTCATTTCCTCTCCCCTCAGCCCCTGGTAACCACCATTTTACATTTCATTGCTATCAGTTTGACTACTCTAGATATCTTGTATAAGTATAATCACACAGGATTCGTCTTTTTGTGACTAGCTTATTTCTTTTAACATAATGTTCCTTAGATTCATTCATGTTGTAGCATGTGTCAGAATGTCTGTCTTTTTAAGGCTGAATAATATTCCATTGTATTTATATAACCACATTTTTGTTATCTGTTCATCCATCAATAGGTACTTGGGTTGCTTGCGTGTTTTTTGCCATTGTGAATAATGCCACTATGAACATGGGTTGTTGCTCCCTTCTATAAACATATTCTAACCTTTATAAATCACTTCTCTTCTCTCGTACAGATATCCAAATTTAACAATTCTCCTATCAGGCTAATTAAAAGGTTCCTGGATCCCATCCCAAACCTGCCAAATCAGAAGGTCTTGGGAAAGGATGATAGTGTATTACTTTTTAAGAAATGCTGCATCAGATTACTTTGATAACTGGGAGATTTGGGAATCTAGAGCTACCTTGCATTCTTATAATTAAGACTGTTTAAAGTTACATCTATACCTCTCTGAAAAAAATCATCTGGGTCATTTCCTGAGAGAGAAATCTATGAAAAAAGAATTGTCTGCACAGAGTATTTTATAAGAACACATAATATCTCCATTTATTTCTGTGCACTTTTTTCGTACATTAAGGAAATTTGTTAATATTTATTTTTAGACAAAGAATACTATAATTAATTCTCATTAGCATAGCCAGCTAACTAGTTTTAACTTAAATTATTTACTAATTTTATCTTAACAATGCTCCAGGCTAGTTTAGCAGAACTTTTACAGTCCTCAGAGGTTTTCTTTTTTTTTTTTAGTGCTATAATCTTTATCAATATTAATAATTAGTATGTTAATGAAGAGAACATCAGGAAAGCAGGAAAACCAAATTACTGAATCACTTTATTTACACTTTAGAAACTCCTTTACATTTGTTAACTTATATTTTCATGAATAATCCTACATAGTTTATCATATGAAAAATTATTTTTCCATTTCATCTTAATAATATGTCTACATTTTTAATTTAAAAACTTCAAAAAAAAGATAAGAAACATAAGAATGGAGATAGAAAACATAAAAAATAATCAGTTAGAAATGACGAATGCAATAACTGAAATAAAGAATACATTAGGGGAATTGACAGTAGATTAGATGAAGCAGAAAACTGAATCAGTGATTTAGAAGATGAGGTAGCAGAAAACACCCAATGAGAACAGCATAAAGAAAAAAATATTTCATAAAAATGAGGAGAGTTTAAGGGGACTCTGGGATAACATCAAGCATACCAACATTTGCATTTTAGGGGTACCAGAAGGAAAAGACAGAGAGAGACAACAAGAAATTGAAAACCTATTTAAACAAATAATGATAGAAAACCTCCCTAATCTGGTGAAGGAAACAGACATGCAAGCCCAGGAAGTGCAGAGAGCCTCAAACAAGATAAATCCAAAACAGTCCACACCAAGACACATCATAATTAAAATACTAAAGGTTAAAGACAAAGAGAGACTCTTAAAAGCAGCAAGAGAAAAGCAATTAGTTACCTAAAAAGGAGCTCACATAAGATGTCAGCTAATTTCTCAACAGAAACTTCACAGGCCAGAAGTGATTGGCACAAAATATTCAAAGTGATAAGAAGTAAGGACCTACACCCAAGATTACTCTACCTAGCAAAGCTATCATTTAGATAGAGAGCTTCCCAGACAAGAAAAAGCTAAAGGAGTTCATCACCACCAAACCAGTATTACAGGAAATGTTAAAGAGAACAAAAAATGAATAAAAAAATGGCAATGACTACATATCTATCAACAATTACTTTCAATATAAATGGGTTAAATGCCCTAATCAAAGACATAGGGTGGCTGCATGGATACAAAAAAACAACAACAAAAAACCTTATATATGCTGCCTATAAGAGACTGATTTCAGATCCAAAGACACACAGACTGAGAGTCAAGGGGTGGAAAAAATATATTTCATGAAAATGGAAACAAACAAACAAACAAGCTGAGATAGCAATACTTATACAAAACAAAATAGGCTTTTAAAAAAAAGGCTATAACAAGAGAGAAAGAAGGACCCACTAATCCTATTTCTGGGTATTTATCCAAACAAACCCAAAATGCTACTATGAGGGGACATATGCATCCATATGTTCATTGCAGCATTATCTACAACAGCCAAGATAAGAAGGCAACCTGGGTGTCTATCAATTAATGTACGGATAAAGAAGAGATAGTACATACACACAATGGAATGTTACTCCGCCTTAAAAAACAATGAAATATTGCCATCTGCAACAATATGGATGGACCTAGAGGGTATTGTCTGAGTGAAGTAAATCAGACAGAGAATGACAAATGTCATAAGATTTCACCTATATGTGAAATGTAGAGAACAAGATAAATGAACAAAAAAAACAAAACAAGCTCAAAGATAAGAGAGCATTTTAATGGTTGCTGGATTGGGGAGAGGTTTGGGAGGGATGGATGAAAGTGGGGAGGGAATGAAGAGGTACAAATTGGTTACAAAATAGTCATGGGGATGTAGAGTATAGCATGGAGAATATAGTCAGTAGTATAATAATTATGTGTAATGTCAGATGGGTACTGGATTTATTCGGGTGATCACTTTGCAAGTGATATAATTGTCTAATCACTATGTTTTACACCTGAAACTTACACAATATTGTATGTCAGCTGTAATTGAAAAATAAAAAACAAAACAAAAACCTTAATTGATACAATTCTGTTTATAAAGGACTCTTCTTTTATGACAACCATATGCTTAATTTAGTATGACTTTACATATTCAAAATCATAAAATCACTTTGATTAAATCTATTATTATTCTTTCTTCTAATTATAGTATCACAACTATGTTCAACTATGTCCAATTAATATTTTCCATTATTTCTTCCTTTCAAAAGATTTGATTTGTCTACATATTTTGAACATTCCCAGTGTTTCCAAGTATGCAGATATTTGGTACTGTATGAGTCACTTTTAGATAACTTAATTGAATGTTTACACATTGTTAATAAGAGTCCATAGCAATCATTTGATATGGATTACACGTACCAAAATGCAATCCTCAAGAGGCACATTTAAATTTTTAGTGCTACTTATTTGGTAACTTAGTATTAAACTAAGTTACCAAACTACTAGCAATTTATGTTTATAGGACCACTTTGATAAAGACCGTGGAACTGTCAGTGTTTAATAGACTTTGGAAGGACAATCAACCTACTGAACACTCAAGCCAATGTTGAGTGTCTGCGATAGTCCAAGTTTGTGTTAAAACCCTAGACATAAAAACAATAAAATATTAAAATATGAATATAATAATATTTCACAAATATATTCAAAATTTAAATTGAAAAAGTGGAATTATCAAAAATTTAATGATAGTTACATTTATAGAATGTTATGACATCTATAACTACCCAGTGGATTTCACTACCTGGGAGAAAAAAAGACAAAGTGAGGTTCGCGAATGAATAGGCTAAGGAAATTAAAATATTTTATTATATTTGGAATAAATAATTACACATATATTCTTCTTTGAGAAATAGGTTGAACAAGCACTTACCTAAGGAATCGAAAGTGTCAGTTAATTATTGATTTTCCAGGATCAATGAGAAGGACAGACATTATGTTTACCCCAGGATAATAGAAAAATAGAAGACAGACATTTGCCAACAGAACCCCAAAGTCCTTTAACAATATTACCTTTCCTCAATATCCTCCCCATACTGGATATCAGATTCCATACTTTTAAAAAATCATTAAAAATGTCTATTATAAAAGCTCAAATTTATATAAAAGTATTAAACATAATATAATGAATTCTTCCGAACTCATCACCCAGCTTCAACAATTATCAACATGTGCTAATAACGTTAGTTGGGTTCATACATTGGATATCATACAAAAACAGAATCTGAGATCTTGACAGTCTAGATTCTAAATCCTGAATCCTACCACTCAGCTCTCAAGCCCCCATTTCTTACGTAGAAAAATGTAATCAAGTTGGATGAACCCATATGGCCGAAAAGTAGAAATGATAGAATATGGAATAAAATTTCAACTGAGCAATGCTAGCAATGAAATATTGGAAATACATTACAAAAATATAGTTATCAGCAAAAGAGAAGAATACTGAAAATGTTGAGAGGGATGCAGGAAGGACGTGTGGACTAAAGAAGGCAATAAATGAGTGTTAGGCAAAGTGCCAAATTTTTGCACAATTGATTTATGGTAGATTAGAATGAAAATGCAAGTAATTTCCATAGTGAGACACAGACAAATATTGGTAGAACCCATGGTATGGTACTTGCTTACCTATTAGAGAGCAAGGCAAACATTATATTGAATAATGACAGAGTAGAGGCATTCCTAAAAATATTAAGAATAGGATAAAAATGTTTATAGTACACTATTTTAAAATATTTCTCTGAAGTTCCTACCATTTTGCAGATAATTGCAAAAAATATGTAAGATATAAGTACTTGAAAGGAACAGATATAATCCTTACTTGCTGGGAGAAAATTTTTTCTACCCTAAAGCGAAAACAATAGTGATTTATCATTAGAATTAAATACAATTTTAAAATGCATCTGAATATTTGATTATAATACAAATGCAATTGGCTTTTTTTTTTTTTTTTTACCAGAAATAAGCCTTTGGAAAATGCAATTAAAAACAATAGTTACAGTGCCAATTGCTAAGGATAAATCTAGAAAGAGTAAATATAGAAAACTTCTATCAAGAAAGAAAATCTCTACGAATAGGAAAACAAAACAAAACACTTTTGAAGGGCATAAAATATACATGACTGATAAGAAAGACATAATATATTCAGTAGTTTATATAAACAAATTGTTTCTTAATGTTCAATAAATTTATTATCATTCTATTAAAATGTGAATGAAAATTTATAATATCATTTAGCAAAAAGACCACTAGGAAAAACAAATGAAGAAAAATAGGCAATACCATTTATAATTAATAACATTGTTAAGGAAATTATCCAAAGATATGAAAACATATTAATATTTCACAGAAATCAAGAGGGTACTCTACCAATAACAAGAATAGATAAACTGATAAATGACAGTAGAGTGCTCTTGTCTACCTCTTATAATATGATCCGAATAGAAATATGTGAATATTAATATAAAATTCAATGAAGTTAAATCTGTGATGTACTAAGAGGTATGCATTTTAAGTGTTCTATCTTGTGACCATAGCTCTGTGGAAAACACTGGTTAAGGAAATGTTGACTCTGGAGAGGGATTTTCCACAGGGAGAAGGAAGTGGGCTCCAGATTTTCTTAAGACAGTGATTTGCAATGTTGGTGGTACAATAAAATCGCCTAGTAAAATTAAAAACAAAAAACAAAAAACACAACAGAAAAAATACAGAGAGCTACCTCTGACCAACTGAATAAGAATCCCCAGAGGAGGTACAATCTATTGAATTTAAACACACACACACACACCCAGAAAAATCCCCAAAGGGTTTAAATGATGAATGAGAGACAAAAACTACTCTAGGAATTACCATTCTCTTCCTTTCACAGGAATTGAAGAGTAGACATTCTTCTTCCACAGTAGATAAACTACTAGATGGCAATGATTACAACATGTCTCGTCTAGTAGATGTCGAGCAACTTTGTAGTCAGGCTCTTACAAAGTCGGTATGCAAATATTTATCGGTTAACAAATTAATGAGTAGGTAGAGGTACCCAGACAGGCAGACGTTCTGACAGGTCAAGATTTTTCACAGAGTCATAAAACATTTTCTCTGCCAAAATATTTGGGAGGGTTATGCAAGGAAACTGATTTGTCTGATTCCAAAATATGTGCGTTTAACCTCACCAAGTTTATCTTTTTTCCAGACTGCTACTATCAAAATGGATAAAATACTTTAAGTTTAAATGAGTAGGCTTCAAATGTCATGTTGTGCTTTGAAAACTATAAATTGTTATAGAAATACTAATTATTATTCTCGTTCATAATAGATATAGTATTAGGACGAATATACATTTGCTAATCTTGGACAATTTTTGATCTACAAAAATGGCAGCTTCATGTGTATCAAACTTATACAACTCTGAAAAGGGCTTTGCAATGAAGATTGACCTCATATCTCTCCATAGTTTTCTTGACAAACTAAGTTTAGAAACTGATTATGAGACAGGCTGTACTGAGACAAATTTGTTTACGTAGGGTCACTTATTCTTGTAGAAAGCAACAGCTAAATTGCAGTTATCTAATACAGTAATAATATTTATCAAAGGTCATCTGCAAATTCAGGGGAATATTATATTAAAAATGAGAAGGAAGAGAGAAAGAAGAAATAAAACAATGGAGAAAGAAATAAAGAAAGAAAAATGGAGGGAAAAAAAGTAAGAGAGAAGAAGAGAGAAGGAAGGGGATTTGGGATAAATCACCTTTGAAAAATTCTACACACTGTCATATTCAAATACTACTACACATAGCTATATTAAAAATCTACATATTTTCAGGAAAGAAACCTCTTTAAGCTAGCATTTCCCATACTGTTTACCACTTGATCCAACAATCCTTTTAACATGTAATCATTTTAACATGATTATTAACAAAGTGTTATGTTAAAAAAGAAAACAAAATTTCTGGTATAGTGCCAACATTGTGCAAATTCTACAAAAGGTATTACACATTGATTTATGTTTGTTGTGATACATGTTTATGATTTTAGGTCACAATCTCCTTGATAGAGATTACCTATTTGTGAACTCCAATGCTTTTTAATTGCTGTCAAACCAAATAAGTTGTTCATAAAGTTGTGGTATATATTGGTCTTTCTTTGTGGCAGCCCAGTGTCAGAACCCCAATGGGTCTCAGTAAGAGTCAGACAACGCTCTAATATAAAAGCTAGATGCTTGCTTTCCTGGCTTTCTTTGCAACCATGATATGGGTGCATGACTTAAGCTTCTGTCAATCAGATGAATGTACTAGACTTGACTCAGCAGTACACTCTCAAGGAGGTAGAACCAGAAAAGAAGATTCTGGAGAAAAGGAAAATGACTTGTGGGGCCAGTGGTAGCAACTGTGCTTGCAACAGCATTCTGGGTCCCATGCTTCTGGCAGTTGCGCAAGTGGAGGCACTTAGCTACAGTGGTCTCTTCTTGAGGCAAGTTCTGTGGCATAATTTTGAGTATTACTGCTGTCTGAACACCCCCAGATATGGCCAACCCTTCCAGGTAATTTATACACTACTAATATCTTTTAAACACATTTCTCTTCTCTTTCAATCAGCTATAATTGGTTTCTCTTGTTTGCACCTAAGAACACAGATTGGTACTGTGGGCTTAATGTTACTAATGAGAAAGAAATGAAATGTTAATGGTGTGAAGGAGTTATAACTCTTCTTTGTCCCTGAGATAGTTGGTTGTTGGGGAAAAAAATATGATGGAATTCAACAGAGGAGATAAACAATTTTCAGAAGCCTGAGGGAGGCCAGTTGCAAGCAGGGTCAGCCTGAGTGGTATTTGTGCTAGAATTTAGTAATGAGGGAGGGAATTTCTTTCAGCAGAGGAAAGCAATACACCTGCCTACTTATAATTTATGGCATAATTTAATCTTGCCTTTTCTTCATTTGGTTACTGTCATTTCTGCCTTTTGATTTGCTTGAATTTAATTGCTTCATAAAAGACTTGCCATTGTACCAGATTGTTCTGAGGTTAATAGTTACAAAGCTATCAGAGTACAACAAAAGATAACCTAATGCAGAAAACATGGAACAGATAATAATGATGCAATGTCTGAAAACAAAGTGAAATGATTTTTGATAGGATTTTATACTATATCTTTCAGAGATAATAGTAGTGCTTTATATTTGCAATACTCCACAGTTTTCAAAGCTCTGTCAATATATTATCATATGTGAGGCTGAGTTCATCAAACACAAAGCTCTTAACTTTAATTGTTTTGATGGAAATCCATTTCAGACTAAATTCCTTAAAAAGGAAAATGTTGGACATAACATAAACTTTTACTGTAACTTTGTATTATTATTGTGAATGTAGAAGAAGAAATAGTTTCAGAAACATTAATTTCAACTCAATTTACAGAGCACCTGTTTGTGTGTCCAAATGTATGCAAGGTAAAAGGATACAAAAATCAGTAAAACATAGTCCTTGCCTTCAAGAAGTAATTGGCTGGCAGGAGGCAGTAGTATTTATTAATATTCAACAAAGTAAGTACGATGAAGAGGCTTGATATTAACTGCAGTAATTATACGCTCCCAACTTTTCCGGGGTTATTGTAAGGACAAAGTTTGAAACTGCGAGGTTCAGTGCAGAATGCACTTAGGATATGATAATTGCAAAGTTGCTGCTACTGGTGCAGAAAATCATCACATAGATGAAAGTGCTGGGGTCCTG
The DNA here is from genome assembly GCF_036562045.2 of Rhinolophus sinicus. Taxonomy (NCBI): domain Eukaryota; kingdom Metazoa; phylum Chordata; class Mammalia; order Chiroptera; family Rhinolophidae; genus Rhinolophus; species Rhinolophus sinicus. The sequence continues at coordinate 94,568,833 of NC_133755.1, forward strand.
TGGTGAAGTGGAAAGAGCAGGGTCCTAGAGAAAAACTTGGGTTCAAACCAACCCTCAAGATGTTCTGATATTTACAAGCTGTAGAATGTGGGCAAGCATATGAACTTTTCTGAGTTTCTGTTTCCTACTTGGCAAAACTAGAATAATACCTACTTTGAAAAGTTGTATTGAGAATTAGAATATTGGCTAATCAATTAATATAGAATTTCAATTATTTTAGAAAGGAGTCACTGGGGTTTAAGGTCCTGTGAGATAATTATTCTCTCACAGTGCTTGGCATATAATCAGCACTCAATACATAATTGTTAAATGGCAAACAGATGAATATATTTGAGTCTATCATTGAGATAAGTAGGGCAGGTATTATTATCTCAGGCACTATTTTTGTTCATGCTAGAATCACATTTCCTTTAGATAATAGAAAACACATTTACATATCAATTCATTTAAAACTGGGAAAATGAATGACATTCTGAATAGGAAAAGACCTCAATCTCTGAATTATTTACATAAGTTACATGTTCTGGGTCCTTTTCCAGTTAAATACAAATAATATTCAAACAAATGGAAACTTTAAATGGAAAAAAATAACAGCTTTTGGCCTGTGGCATGGACCATTAAATAAAAAACAAAAGCAAACAAAAATCTCAAGTAAGTTAGTCAGTGTTATCTGTGGGTAGATCTTACTTAATTATAGAGTTTCAGTTTCTGAATGTTTATGTATGAGTTTAAAATTTATGAGCAGCTCCCTTAATGGAATGAACATCTGCAGTTCATCCATCAGTTTATTACAAATCCATGAATTTAAATCAAATTTTAGATATATATTCAAATGCCCTTTGAAAGGAAAGTCAATGGAAAGTTCAAATGTAAATGCTTTTTTTTTTGGAATCATGCTCAAGAGAGTAAGAAAGTTAATAAAGATTTAACACTCTAAACATCTACTTAAGAGCTATATCAATTCACAGGTAACCAGTCTCTAACTTACCATTCTATCTCCAGCTTTGTTACAATGTGAGTCACTTTTAGTGGCCAAAGGGCATACATGGATAAGAACGGCAACATGGCAGGCAAAGAGTAGAATATTCAGATACCTGAAAATAGATTGTGGTACATAGAGTGAGCTGAATTACAAAGATCAGGTACCAAGCTCCTTGCATAACATGTCAAGGCAGAGTAGGGACAAAGGTGAGAGCCAGATTTCTGAAAGAAATCTGACAGCAAGTCTGAAATGAGTTTCCAAGAAGCAAGACAGTAGGAACCTATGTGATATAGCCGAGCACATTTGCATAGATAGCATTTTGTACTGCTCAGAAATCTCTGAGGACCCACAGGGCCTGCACTCAATGCTTGTGATTTTTCTCACCTTCCATGATGCATTCCTGTCATCTGGATCTTTACCAACATGATATGTTCCAAGTATGAATGTTGGATCTCATTCTCTCTGTAAACAGCATTGTTATATAGGGAAGATGGGTTCCTGGATTAGGCATATATAATACCAGGTGCAACACAGTGGGATCGCTACTAAATGCCAACTTCCCTTCCCTTGAGGCCTTTGTCCACAACTTTCTGATATCCAGAATCTTCTATCAGCATCTTGCCTGTGGAAGGCCTATTCATCTGTCCTGCTCCAAGGTCAGTGGCCGGTCTTCACAATCCCAATCTGATTCCTTTAAGGAACTCTGGTATCGACCTTATTTATGTTTCCACAGGACTTTGTCCTTAACCTTAACACAAAACCAATCATGTTAAATTAGAAATATGGTGAGATATTAGGGGAAGGAGAAAATACTAACTGTGTAACTATTTTTTAGGCTATCAGAAATTGTGTAAGGCATTATATATTATATATACATACCTGTGTGCACATAGTATTTACTTAGTGATGACATGGAAGAAAGGGAAATCATCAAAAACCACACTCTAGGGAAATGCCTTCAACAGGCCAGGAACTCTCAGTTAGAAAATGAGGTATCATGTTGAAGGTCTGTACTGGAGACAGTGGGCAGTGACAGGCAGATGTCCTCCTCCCCAGCCACTGTCACTGAACACTGTGTTACTGATTCAAAGTATTTACCACTGTCAGATATTTTCTTGTGTATTTCTTCACTCATTTACTTTATCTCAACAATGTCAGTGTTATATAGGCTCCATAGAGTCAGTAATTTTGTGTCATTCACCATGATCTCTGCAGAACTCAGAAAAATATCTGGCATGTTAGAAATGTTGGTTGAACAAGGGAATGAATGAATGAATGAATGAGCAACAATGACATTTTGCAAGGCAAAGGAAAAAACTGGGGGGAAGGGGCTTCACATTCCCAGGATTCTTCTGATTAAGACTTATAATAAAATTTTTCTCTTTGCAATTGCAATTACTACCAACATCCCTTAATTTTCTTTTCCAGGCTTTTTTATCTCCCCCCCCTGTTGAGGGGGAGGGGCAGGTAGTGTCTCTGTATCAGCAACTCTATCTTTATTATTCCACAAATGATGTAGAGAAGTATGTCTACTCATTAGATTAAGCAATTTTTGATATACTAATATTCACACATTTCTACAATGCTGTAGATTCTAGAGTTACAATCTAGCAGGTGAAATAAACTAACATCATTACCATGAACAGGTCTCTTTATACATTTTTTATGTCTTACACATAGACAACACTTGATAAATATTGAAAGAATAAATATAATGGACTAAATTACTCAACTATACCTAACCACCATCTATAACACTGGTTCTCAAGGAAATGCATTGAAAGTGATTTTTTACAATAAAAACACATCACCTTGACCTTGACATGTGGCAGCACCTTTCTACCGTGTTTCCCCGAAAATGAGACCTAGCCAGACAAGCAGCTCTAATGCGTCTTTTGGAGCAAAAATTAATATAAGACCCGGTATTATATTATATTACATTATATTATATTAAAGACCCAGTCTTATAGTAAAATACAACTGGGTCTTATGTTAATTTTTGCTCCAAAAGACACATTAGAGCTGATTCTCTGGCTAGGTCTTATTTTTGGAGAAACACGGTAGCTACAACAGTGGGTGCTCTCAGGTTAGTGAGAGATAGTGGCAAAACATACCGCATGTCATTTGAAGAATGGTGGTTTAGGGCTTGTTGCTAAAGGTGAGGTTTGCATTGCCTAGCTTATTGGAACGCAGAATCCAGGCCTTATCCCAGGACTTCTCAAATAGAGTCTGCATTTTTATCAAGATCCTCAGGTGATTTGTATGCATATTAGAATTAGAAAAGCAAAAGTGTAGGAGGTAGGTCAATTACTATGTTACCCTCAGGCACCAGTAATGTCTTAAATGTCAAGTTCTGTACAAGACCTTGATAACTATATATTGGTAGACAATAACAATTCCTCTTCAATTACTCTGAGAGGTATAACCTCTTCTAAAATCCTATTTGTGTATTCATCAGTTTTCAGAAAACATACTTAGTGCATCGTTTTGAATTAATCAATTCAGCATTTAAATGATGAAATTTGCAGTCTCAATAAAGCTTGATAAACAGCTGCTGCTTTTTATATCTGCCTCCATTTAGAGGGAGTTAGAAATTGCAGAAACTCATCACTTCTCTGCTTTTTACCAAAAAAAAAAAAAAAAAAAAAAAAAAAGCCCTTTCTTATCCAGAAGTTGGCACAAGTTTCAAGTTCAAAGAGGCAGTGGATTTTACATCTAAAAACATCTGCCCTAATCTGCACTTGAAATTAATTGGAACTTAAACATCTTTTATTGATTTTCTTCTTTCAACATTTCTGCAGAAGAGTCTGGGTCACAAAATTAACATCGTCACATGGTGGTAGAATGCTTTGCACTTAAGATGTAGTTTCACAATTAAATTGTAATGAGGTCAAAATAGTAACACAGATAAAATATATGCTATAGAATGTCAAAGAAAAAAATTTGGATTGCTCAGGTAGTTGAATAAAGTACATAGAGAAGATGGGTATCAATCCTGGTACTGAGGGATGAAGAGTGATTGGATAGTGGACAGAAAAGGATATAACATTTTAACAAGAGCAATGACAAAGATATGAATAGAGAATGAACAAAGCAAGTTGAATTCATGAGGAAACATGTTCATAAAGTATAATGATGGGACTCACAATTAGAAATGCTGACCAATGCAGATTGGTGGTGAATTCCAAGTTGAATTGGAATTATTTCCTGTAGTACATAGAATAACTGACAAAATGAAAAAAATAGTGTTTTAGGAAGAAAGTTCAATCAAGCAAAGTGATGAAACATGCTATAATAATAGTATTAGTATTAGTATTGTGATCTGGGTCTTAATAAATGATTGCTGAATAGCAAACAAATGAATATATAGTAATTCATGTAATTTTCAAAAAAGGAAATTAGTTTCTGAAGTCAATTAACTCTTCTACAATTCATGTGTCTCACACATTTCAAAATGGTGGTAACCATTGACAGAAAGTCAACAGGCAGAGGCAGCAAGCACAAATGCAGGATATACACACGTGTCTGAAGATGGCTGTAAGTGGGACTATAGAATTTTTTCTTCTAGATATGTCTCTGGATTTCAAGTGCTTTCAAAGACGCCTCTGAGTCTTTCAGGGGTGTGGATCTCTAGGTCATTGGAGAAACTCCCTTTTTCAATATGTGTTCTAAATATCATATCCTGGTGGCTCCTAACTGTTATGGAGATTGGCAAAGCAACTACCTTCCATAAGGTTCAAGCATTTGTTTACAAATGGAAGTGTGTTGGGTGATAACCACAAGGACAAATCAAAGGTCAGTTTCTCAGAATCAGTTTCTCAGAGTATCCTCCCTCTTGCCTTCATCACCCCAGAAAACCCTGACTTCAAGACTGTCTGAAGCATTCACCAATACTCACTGATAATTTCTCTGTAGATGTTGGCAGAACTGTTACAGAATCATCATGTCCAAACTTCCATATGAAACATTCCTTTGTATTAGGTTGGTGCAAAAGTAATTGAGGTTTTTGCAATTATTTTTAACCTTGTAAACCGCAATTACTTTTGCACCAACCTAATAGAATGGTCATGCTGACACAGACACTTCCTGAAACAGCGTGCTTGATCTTAGAGGATCTCTACTTGTTAGACAGTGTGTGCATCTTACCAAAAAGAGTCGGAAGGAGACTTGTAGACTACTGGGGCCTGAAACAGTGATTGGTCTCTTTGATAGAACTTGAGAGCGAATAAAGATGCTCTTCTTCTTTGGGGAATATTCTCCTTTTCAGAGGGAAAAGCAGGCTCAATTCATGTAATCCAGGTTTTTCTTCATTTCTACAATTTGAGATTATGGTAAACTCAAAGGAGAAGAGACATAGAGCCGAATGCAGGAGATTGCTTTGACATCCCATTTCATTATGCTCAGATAGAACCATCCAGAAAACAGGCTAGGGATCAAGAGGAGCTAGAAATTAAGCCTGTTGCTTGGGGGAGTAACATGTCTAATGTTACAACACAATTTATTTTTGTTAATAACCTGAATTATTAAGTATTGGACAATTGGAAAAACAACAGTTATAATCAATGAACAACTCAAATACCATAAACTACTTTGAACACCAGCAATAAGGCCAAAACAGTTCAGTTAACTTACCTTCATTTGTTTTATATTCTCAGTGATATTATATGCTCCTTTAGTTTAGAGATTATATCCAAGAGTGTTATCATTTCTCCATCAAAAGCACACAGTACATATATATTAATTTATAATAAACTAGGGCTGAAATCCCTCCAAGAAAGAGAGGCAGCCTGGGGTTTCTCTCACCAATGAATTGTGTTCTCCATTGGCCCACTCTGAAATGAGCTGAATCTTAACATGGAAATTAAACAAAGACTCTGAGACTGGAAAGAGATCTTAGAGGCTCCTTAGAATAATGTGCTAATTAATGCATGGATGTCCTAATGTTCTAAATCTATGCATGCTGACTTGTAATGTGATTCTCATACACCTGCTCTCATGCTCCATTAAAATATGAAATGGCTTATGTAGTGCATTCAAGAAGCTCCTAACACTTGTTTCTTCAGGCTATAGACGTATTGAGCTGACAATTTCTGGACACAGAACCATTAGTTAAAAGACACAAGGAAAAAGAGAATAAAATTGTTACCACCCACTTTCCCTAGAGTTACTAGATCTCTTCCATGATGTGAAGATTTGGGCTAAAAGACAATTAAATATTAACCTGGCTGCCCATTAGAATAACATGGAGGGACTTTAAACATATACCAATGTTTTGTCATCATCCCCACATATCTGGTCTGAGGTGCTACTGGACATCTGGGAGTTTTAAAGCTCTTCAAATGGTTCTACTAGGCCATCAGAGTTACAAACTACCATATGAGAGATCCTCAAGGTGGTCTCCAGTTCTAACATTCTGAGACTCTGGAAGACAATGGGTCTGCTAAGTTCCCAAGTGGGTCATTGTAGCATTAATTATCATTGATATTCTAGTGAAGGATTCCCACATGCCATCCAATGCAAACACTCACTCTCTGCAGCTCTGGCTATGGGAAATTTATGACATTTCCATAAACCCAAACAGCTTGTCAAAAAAGGAAAATGTGCCCTTTATGATTTCAAATTTCACCATGAATGTGAGTCCCTGAGTATGTCTTCCAATTTGAGTCAATGTTATACTAATTGTAAAGATTATACAGATAAGAATTGATTATTTCCCAAAAGATAAATGAAATGACCTCCTATCTACAATATTCCTCTAGTGAGAAGATTGAGAAATATTTGTTGGTGGAAAATTCTATCAAGATAGATCTTTTGTCGCATCGATAAATCCTTGTAAAAACACTACAAGTGATAAAATAATTTTAGTGGGTTATTGTCGCATGAAGATGTTAGTCAGAACTTATAAAACCATTGTTGGCTATGAGAGATGGTTATAAATGTGTTTGGTTATAAATTTCTGGGGAAACATAAAAGTATATTATTATTTTCTATTCTGTTTATTGGAAACATTTTGTGAACTGGAAACTTAATTCGCTGGCCGACTGAATTTAAAGGTGACTGGCAAAAATTGTCTTTCACAAACGGCAGTTTGAAAGAATTTCAATTTGATCTAAGGGTTTTTAGCCTGAGAATTTGTCCCTAATTGAATTGGTAGGACCAAGGCTCATAGATTTTTTTTTTCCATTGTTCATACTCATATTTTACTGTAATTAATCATTCCTGGAAGCCTAGAGCTGAATTGAAGATGTACGCTCATCTGTTGTTTTGAAGGCTGTGGGACACTACCATGTGAGCCCTAGAGTAGAATAGCTTCAGTTTGGAGGAGAGTAAGTGTTTCTCACAGGTACATATTCCTGCCGTTCCATTATGATGTTGTCCTATGACAGATTATGTTGTCAGCAGAGGCTGAAATGATTCTCTCCTAGACTTGAACAATAACAACAAAAATGTTGACAGGAGGAAAGTAAGAACAAGAAGCACTAGAGGAGGAGGAGAAAGGATGTAGTTAATGGGAATTATGTTCAGGAGTCAGTCTCGGGGTCCGTCTTGGCTCTGTACTCAGCACAACGACTGGCACCACCTTGTGATCGGTTGTTATCGGCTTTGAGTGTTTACTCTGTATTGGGTATGGAGCTACATTCTTGCCATACGTCATCACATTTATCCCTCATCACAATTCTGTGAAGGGCTTTCAGACCACCTTAGGCCCAAGTGCCAACATTTTTGCCCTGGGACCCCCTTCTTTAGAGGGTCTGCTCTGGAGATTCTCCAGCAGTGGTTTTCTTCTAGTTAAGGGGACGTGTCCACCGGGAGCCTTACCCATTTCTGTGTTCAGCATGGAGTCCTACCTGAGGCAGGTAACAAAGCCATCCAAATAGCAGTGTTTTAACTGAGTAGTTATTTAATTAATGTAACCAGTTTATTGCACTAGGTTGATTGAGTGAGGTAAAAGCAGGAAATAGCTTTTATCTTCTTTTGGAATCACCATTTTCCAACTAGGAAAAGCTCTCTTTCCTGCCCAGTGGCTACCTCAAGGAGGAATCATAGCTTTTGCCACCATTATTATTTAAAAACAGTGCCGTTTTAAGTGATTAACAACCCAACTGAAAATAAATTGAACTTTATCTTTTCTTCAGGTTTCAGCTTATCCTTGCCACGGAAGCTCCCTACCTGGCCTGTACTGAGAAGAAGCATCACCAACACTCAGAAAGACCTTTTCTAGGAATTTCCTTTCTCCCTAGACAGGTCTCAATGCTGCCCTATTTCCCACCTTGGATGCATTGACTACAGTTCTGCAAAACGATCTTGGGCTACTTGTTAGTAAGTCCTGCATGGATGGTCTCTAGGATGTGTGATTACCTAACACCTGTTGTTCTCAGTTATTCTGGCAGAGTTCCTTTTAACATCTTTTACATTTACTAACACAAAAATATTTATATACAGCTCATATTCCAACACTGTTCCAAAACATGGTAACATTTATATAATTCAGAGTTAAGTAAGGGTAAAAGAAATTATGTTCTTAAATAATCTTTTTTAAAAGACATATCCATAATCAGGAGAATAGAGTGAATCAGAATCTAATAATATTTATTTGGAGGGGAGGAGGGTTGTTTTTATTTCAGTTGGTGAAAGCTAGTGTTTTCTTGAATATATAAGAAATTACTGCCATCTAAAGTTTATATCCATTCAAGTTTTACAATTGTCTCCATCACATATTTTGCAGCCAAAGGTACAGCTCAACATCACACATTGTATTTAGTGTTCTTTGGTCTGAAGCAGTGTTTCAGTCTTTCTGTGCTTTGATTGATCTTGACACTTTGGAACATGACAGGCCAGTAATTGTGTGCCCTCCATTTGTTTGTCTGTTTCCTCATGATTAGATTCAAATTATACATCTTTGGCAAGCCTATTACAGGACTGATGTTGTGTTCCTTCCTTGCTTCCTTTCAGGCACACACATTTCAATTTGTCTCATTATTGATGATGTTCACTTTGATTACTTTACGAAAAAGGTGTCTGCCAGGCTTCTCCCATGGAAAGTTGCTCATTTTTCTTCCGTAATCAATAGGTATTTTGTGGACAGGTACTTTGAAACTAACTAAATACTCTATTTTGCATCCCATTTGTACTTTTTAAAATGTGTTTATTTGTTTCTTCATGCATGCTCACCTTCCTCTGACTCGTGGAATGTGTCTCGGGTGATTGTTCAGGAAGAAGCTGGACAAGGAAAAGAAAGAATACAAGAAAAAATATTTCCATTCAACTGAGATCATTGAGCTCAGGATATTCATTTTACAGGGGAAGGAACCTGAGACTCAGGAAGGTCAAGAGAGACTCCTGGAGCCAGAATTCTTGAATCCTCAACCATAGCCGGAGCCTTGACTTAGCAACAAAACTGCAAATCCATTTTTATTATTGACTGTCACTTTCATGAGTGAGTTTTCCAATGCAATTTAATGACCGCAGTGAAAAAAAATTAGAGAGATTTGAAAATGTGAATGGATAATGAATTCTGTCTACAGTATTTTCATTTTAAAATAATCGCTATGGCTATATTTCATCTAGCCATTGTCTCTTTTCTTTCTTTCTTGAAGGCACCCCAGACTGGGAGCATTAGCCCTCAGACATGAAAGGCGATGAGTGCCTCACAGCTGTCTCAGACACATTCCCAAACGTAAAAAGTTCAGTTTTTAAGGAAGGTCCTTGGTATGACCTTTGAGACATGAGACAATGATCTTCCACATTCAGTTCTAGAGTAAATTATTATCCTCATTCTAAACATCCTCTCCCTTGAAGTTTTCTCAACTTAGGTGGACTTCAGAAACAATGATTTCTTGTAAGAAAAAATATTACATGTATATATAGGACCAAAATTATAGTGTAGAAACAAATCCACAGAAGTTCGCTAAAATGTAATGCTTCCTGAACCTGCACTCAGTGTGGATAGGGGTCCAGAGGTCTGAAAAGAATCCACAAGTTTCTGATGCAGGTGGACCTGAGAACACACCACGGAACACTGCAATATTTGTGGATTAATTGTATTTAAAAACTAAAGCTGATCTTAGAGTTATCATTCAACCTAGGGAAAGGACTGAAGGAACCATGCTTGTTTAACTGAGGTATTACAACCAGCTGCCATTTATTGATTGTAGGCATGCATTTAAAGCTAAAGTTTATCAGTATGCAGTGAGGTTAGATATAAAAGGAGAAATCAAGGTATGTTTCTTGGATGGATTTTGGCTGCCACTCCTGTGCCAATTAAAGAAAATATGACTCTTTCAAAACTGCATTTCCTTAATGGAAATACATTTTCAGCTTGGTGGAAATGTTTGTACAGAATTTGATGGTTCATATGAGTAATCATTTTTTCAAATAAAGAAACCAGAACACAGACAGTTAAAATCATTTGCCAAATAACACATAGATAGTTGCTGGAAAAGCCAAAGATTTAGAAAGTATAACTCCTGACTTAGGTTCTATTTTCGTTTGCAATTGCATTAAGCTCTATACTATAAATTTCTGTGCTTCTTATAAAAAAAGTGGTCATCGTAAATGGTAGGTATAATTAATTTTCTTTTTACATTTACCTTTGCATTCTATCCCCAACACTAGGAAAAATATAAATAATAGGAAAAATCCCAAATGCTTGTTTAGTTTCTCGTTAGTATATCTCACCCTAAATTCTCAAGCTGATGTGATTTCAGAGTTTCCAAATATAGTTGTCAAGGGGCAAAATCCTCAGAATTAATGAAGCATGTCATACGCTGAATTCTTGCCAAATTGTAAATGTTCTTATATTTTGATGGCTTGTTCTCTCATGTTCATGATTTCCTCTCATTTTTCTTCCTGCTCTGGGAAACCTTTGCCTGGAGCTTATATTCCATTGCTCTAGATAACTTAGAGAGAGGACTTGTATTTTTCTTAGCATTGTCTAAATTTCTAGTAAAAAAAGAATACTCATACTTCTCTGTGGAATGTTCTATTTGCTTTTTGTTGTCTGTTACATGTTCTAACAAAAAATGCTTTTTCTTATTGCTCTGAATAGACACTGCAATAAACCCTCCATTTTCCAAGAATTTTCGATTGCCATCATATGGTAAAATAAATGGGCAAGAATCAGGAATATAATAGGTTAAGCAATCATACTTTTTGGCCTCAAAAAACCTCCTAAGTTCATGGTTTACCAGGGGAATTTAATTTAATTCAATAGTATTCAATCAGTATTTATCGATTTTTCTCCTTCATTCAGTAATTCCCTATAGAGCAAGAACATAGATATATGTACATTCTAGATCCAGGCCCAGCAAGAAAATACAATCTAAGAGGAAGAGGACAAATAAATAATAAGGATTTGCAGTCTTTTAGGATAAGATCTGTAAAGACTAAGCTCAGATACAATAAGAGGACAGTTGCCTCCAAATCATATTTGTAAGGTAAGGGAAAACCTCCTATAGGAGGTAATGTATGTTCTGAGTCTTATAGTAGGAAGTAATCATGAGAATGACAGGGCTGTAACCCAGACAGAAAAAATTCAAGGACAAAAAAATAGAAAAACAATGAGGTATATTTAACCAAATTCAGAAGCTGTCCAGAAACACAGAGACAGGACTGGTTACATAGTATGTGGACCTACTGCAAAAAGAAAATGGGAGGTATCTTGTGAAATTATTAAGAACTTCAAGATTGTGATAGAAGTTTTGTTTTTAGCTTTATTGAGGTATAATTGACAAATAAAATGATAAGATACATAAAGTATACAATGTGATGATTTGATATACATATAGATTTTAAAAGGGCTCCTTCCAGAAAGTTAACTTATCTATCACCTCACATATTTAGCAAATTTCCGTTATAAAATGTGGTGTTATCAACTACAGTCGCCATGTTATCATGTTAAACATTATTAGATTCTCAGACTTTATTATAGTCAACCTATCGCTTTTCTCCCATCCTCTACCCCCTGCTAACCACTTTTCTATTCTGTGAAATAGACTTTTTTTTTTTTAAAGATTCCACATATACAGTATCTATCTTTGTCTGGCTTATTTCACTTAGCAAAATGTCTCCTAGGTTCATTCATATTTTTGCAAAAGGCAGGATTTCCTTTTTTAACAAAGTCTGAATAATACTCCATTGTATATATTTATATATGTGGCCCTTAGGCTAATGTTTTTATTGCATAAATTCAGAGAAAAAGAAGTGACATTTGATTTTTTTTTCTTTTTTTTGAAATAGACATTTAAAACTCATGGCAGACACAATTGTTTTTAGAGAAAGACATTTGAAGTTTGAAAGCTTGTCTCTACTGTGTATCACAGTTCAAGGTCTTGCTCTTGAGGATATACAAAAAAATTACAGAGTGAGCAAACAGAGGGGAGGTGTAAAAGAATCTGCCATGGGCTTCCTCCTGCCAAAGTTCCCAGCAGAAAATAATGACAAACCCACCTCCAGAATAGGTTAATGATCTAAGAGTAGAGGACCCCTGCAATTTGTGTCAGAAAGGTGTCAGAGAAACTAGTAGCACACTACCAGAGCGCTCTCAATACCAGAGCAGGAAATTGGTGGGGGTGGTGAGGTGATTCTAATTAGAGAGGAACCTGAGAGAGCCCCCTAAGTTTGCTCTCCACTTGAGATGGAAAGCTACTGTGTTTCCTTGAGCTTTCTTTTAAAGAACTTAGCACACAGAGAGTGGGAAAGCTACATCTTTGTTAAGTTATATTTAATAGAAAAGAGAAACTTCAATAGGAAAGAGAAAGTTGGCTAGATATGAGTCAAATAAAAGTCCTGAATTTCTCTTATGCTTTTGACTGGTTTTCTGTGGCAATCCTATTATTTTGGGTTGAGGCTACATCTTCCTGAGAGAACCACATTTGTTTTTCCCCAGAGGCCCTATGGCTATATCCATCTTGGATAACTCTCAAGTATAAACCCACATAAGGCCAGGCCGATGGTGGTAATTTCTCAGGGGAGTTCCCCCTGTGCTTCTGTTCCCCCAACAGTTCATGCTGAAACAGTTTTCCTCCTCCTCTTCTTCTGTAAATAAGTGAATTTTTCTAGTCTATTATTGAATTGAGGTTATAGAATTTCACGAGTCCCAAATTTATTTCAGTGCTCTAGCTCTAAATCTCTATACTGTACAATCCCAAGATCTTGCCTTCTGTGAGGCTTTCAAATCTCAAGGCTGAGTTTTCACAAGGATTGAAAATGTCTCAGCACTGGCTTTAATACTCATTTGCAACCCTGCTTTCCTGATTCCTCTTTGCTGTGGCTCTTGGGATTTCTCTTACTTTCCAGTGAATTCAGTGCATTTAAAATGATGTTCGTTTAATTCTGTCTCAGAACTGGGTAGCAGAAGTTTCATCAAATATCTGGCTTATCACAGAACCTTATGTCTTTCACTTATGTTATCTCATCTGAGATACAGAGCTTCTATATCTTAATTATAGATAAGGCAGCAGGTGAAGCGGAGACGGCTCATTCTCCGAGATCTGTGAACCCCTTGTTAAGGAAGTGGGGGAGACCTCTTCATTCCCTTTGATAATCAAAACATCACTCTCCTGCCTGCCTGTTAAAACCCCTGCTAGTTCTCGGCTGCTGCTATTCTGTTGTATCTGTCATCGCACTCTGTTGACTTCTTGCTCCCTCACTCTCGGTATCTAAAGACTTTGTCACTTCTTTACAACCTTCTAATCTACCACACATAGTATAACAGCATCACCCTGGTTTAAGTGAGTGAATGTCCCATCCTATTCTCAGGCTTTATAGTACCTTGACCTATCATCTACAGTAACACCTATCTTCATTTTTTCTGCCCACATGGCTACACTGAAGACATTTAATCTGAAATATTAAATTCACCTGACCTTTTGACTACAATCTTCTGATTTTTATGCCCATGGTACCTTGATAACTCTAAATATCCAGTACCTGAACTCTCCTGTTTAAACTTGTTTCATCCTGACCTCACTTCTTCATCTCTCTAGCTTAGATCTGAAATTCATCATTTAAACACTTCTCTTATAAGTGATTTCAACATGTTGGTTTCATTTTCTCTCTTTTTACTCAAATAGAAAAGTCCCAAACATGAACTAATCCAACCATTTGCCTTAATGTAATATCAAATGTTGAAATCTGCTCAAGAAGATCACACAGCTTCAGAGTTTGGTTCTGATATAGTCCAGAGACTCATTTACCATGTGGCTCTTCAGCCTTGTCCAGTACACCTTCCCTTTCTACTCATCTATGTCTGCAACATGGCTGTTATAAACATTTCATGCTTTTCCTAAACTTTCAACCAGATCAACACCATTTTCTCATCCTTCATCATCAGAAAACACACTCACATCATCCATCACAAGGAAAACAGAAGTCACTGAGCAATGCACTGCCTTTCCTTAAACGTTTAAAATAATGGGCATATACACCCGCCTTTTTGCCCTTTAATCCAGTTATATTGGAAGAGAAGCTTCCCCTTGTTCTAGGGCCAGTCTCCCTAAACATGTAGCCCATCTTTTCCTAATCCTCCTTAGAGTACTCAAGATTGCGGATTTTTATCTCCATGCTGTACCTTCCATCACTTCCTCATTGCTAGTAGTTTCCCTTTCATTAAAAGCAATATCAATAACTGGAAGAACTTAACATTCTCCCTAATTCCATCTAAAGAAATTTTCAGGTGTTGTCTCATCTTTTGTTTTTCCCTTTATACTCAAACCTCTCAAAAGAGGTATGTGTATGCACTTTGGGTATCTACTATTGAGCTACCATTCAATTCTAGTCCCATTGTCACATGACTTCCAACCCATTATTCCACTGAAATTTTCATGCCAAAATTAAGAAGTTTCAATTGGTTAAAATCTAGAAGTTACTCTACACATTAACTGTCTGCTTGTTTATGTTCCAAATAGACAGTAAACTCTTGAGGGCAGGAGTCACATGTGCCTTGTCCTTGCTGTAATATAACCCAGTAGGTAAACAGAGTACATACAGGTCATATACGGAGGTCCGCCAATTAAGTTCACGAACTCATTCTTGAAAAAGTGCTACATTCCTCATTGCTGAATATCACTACGGTCACCTTCGAAGTACTCCCCTTGGGAAGCTACCCTCTTCCCCCAAAAATAAGACTTAGCCGGACAATCAGTTCTAATGCATCTTTCGGAGCAAAAATTAATATAAGACTGGGTATTATATTATATTATATTATATTATATTATTATTATATTGAAGACCCGGCCTTACATGATAGTAAAAGAAGACCGGGTCTTATATTAATTTTTGCTCCAAAAGACGCATTAGAGCTGATTGTCTGGCTAGGTCTTATTTTTGGGGAAACAACGTGTGCACTGATGCCAGTGCCTAGTCCACCCTTCAAAGCAATTTTGGAACTGTTTTTCTGGAATGGCCATCAGAGCTCTCATTGTATTACTCTTGATGTCCTGAATGTCATCAAAATATCTTCCTTTCAATAGTTCCTTTATCTTTGGGGGCCAGATCAAGTGAGTAGGGAGGGTGTTCCAATACAGTTATTTGTTTATTGGCTAAAAACTCCCTCACAGACAGTGCTGTGTGAGCTGGTGCATTGTCGTGATGCAAGAGCCATGAATTGTTGACGAACAGTTCAGGTCGTTTTCGTCTAACTTTTTCACGCAGCCTTTTCAGCACTTCCAAATAGTAAACTTGGTTAACTGTTTGTCCAGTTGGTACAAATTCATAATGAATAATCCCTCTGATATCAAAAAAAGGTTAGCAACATCATGGCAACAAGTTCACAAACTTAATTGTCAGACCTCATAGTTCCTTGCCCAAAGTAGGTGCTCAATAGATAATTCATAAATTAATATATGACTATCACTAAATGTGAAAATCAAAGAGCTAAACTTCCTAGATTCTAAATTATGCTGAGGCATTTCCCCCCCCCCAAATGCTCTACAGTGCCAAATAAAATATTCATCTAGACAAGAGGGCATCAGAAACACACTGTGAAAACTACCTCTCCCCGATTTTCAATACAAATCATTACTTCCTACTTCTAGAAATTATAATAATGTTCAACAGCAACCAAAAGAGTTGAGTGTATGAATTCTTAGCCACACTTTCTGTCTCAGGAGCAGGATATTTTAGAATGTAGTTTTACTTCCTTTGGCCTTGAGATTTTCTAACTGGAAAGCGTTGCTCTGCCCCGCCTCCCCAGGAGATAACTAGGACTGAAAGTATAATAATGCAGCTGCATGCAGTCACAAGTTTGTTAGCCACTCTGCACGTGTCCTCCTTACCTCACCTTCCCCGCCAGACTCCACCAGCCTTTAGACCTTCTGTAGTGTCTCTGCAAGATTAGGCTAATAAACCTGAATTACTCCAAAAGTTTTGCCGTGAAATCAGCCTGGGAAGCCAAGTTCTCAGTTCTCTGAGTAATTTAAAAGGATCCCACTACATAGAAAGGAAAGTCCTTTGTCAATGGTCTGTTCAATCTTTTCTCAAGGGTTACTGGCTGTTTACTTTCTCCACCTAAGGTTATCTGCTAAATTTTCTCTATAAAGTTAAAAGTACCCTATAATGGTAAAAGATGTGCAGTAAATTAAAAACAAAAGAAAACAAAAAAGGGATGAGAACCTAGTGAAAATCAGAATAAAGAGAAATATAGCTTTTAGTATCTACAAAATAATTTGAGAATCAAATGTTTCTAATTAATTAATGGGGGGAACCTTAAATAAAATGTTTCTTTATAAATTTGAGTACCAGTACTTTTTTAACTTGCAACTTTACAAAAAGTACCTTATCTGTTCTTAGGTTAAAATTCTGCTTTGTATTAAAGACATACATGTAACTTAGGTTGGTATAAATTAAATTTGAATAAATCATAGATTGAATTGAATTGAAACAATTTCAGTAGATACATGATTTTTAAGTATCAAATGCCATAATTTGTGTTAAACTTATATATATATATATATATATATATATATATATATATATATATACAAACACCCTCATCTTACACACAGAGGTCTTACCCCTAGAAAGATACACTTGTTCATTGCTTATTTATTTATTCTACTGATATGTGCCTCCTCTGGGATGGGTGCTGTGATGGTGCCCACCCAGAGGTAATGCACTAGGAATAATGAAATGAGGGTTCTGACATTAAGTGGAAGCTCACAGTCTGGTGTGAGAAACACAAAGCTAAGGAAACACAGCACAACCTGCACATGAAAATAAAAGTGTGTCTAAAACAGTCTGGGGATAGAGCAGAACTAGTGGCAAATTGACTGGGAGATTCAGAGGCAGCCATCACATGCAGAGAGATGATAATATGGTCCCCAGTATCAACCGACTACCCTCCCTCTTGGTTATACCTTTGCAGTATAAATAATGAAATTTCTGGGACATCCACATACTCCCTGTATTTGACCTAGTGTCCGACTGCACCTAGGCTTCTGTACATATATGGGTATTTTAAAGGGATTCTTCTATGTTAAGAAGTATGAATCAGAAACCCTCCTTGACTCTGAGACAATTTAGGTTCTTACTAACCCATCATGTCTAATGGTATTAATGTTTCTCTTCCACTGAAGTAGAGACCACAAACAGGCAGCTTGTATATGCCCAGAGATATTTAGTTTACCCTTATGGGACTTAAAATAAAATACCAAAATTTAATGGTTTTTAAATATACCTTGTATTTGTAGTTCACCAATATTCACTACATGCCACAGCTTACTATGGGTTTGCCTCATTTGGCATATTTGCCTGTCCAATTTAATTAATTTATGACCTTCAAAATTAAGTGACAAAGAGCAGTGTCATTTATCAGCTCAGCAGCACAAATCAATAAAGTAAAAGGGCAAAAAAAGATGTTACATGTTACTAATTTGTTTAGTGTGGTCCTGTTTAAGCTGTTCCTTTCCAGTTTACCTGCAACCTATGGAAATTAATTAATTTCAGAGTTAAATTGTTAGAATATAAGTGGGCACAAAGTATTTCTAACCAAAATATTTTCATTTGTGGTTCTTTGTCCTTACATCTTTGGAACAATGGTGCCCCACTTTATGTTGGTGAAAAATATCAGGCAAATTACACCATTGATTGAGTATACAGGCACAGATTCACAATCAAGAAAGAGTCCCCTTAAATTTTAATGGAAGTATTTACTACAAATCTCATGTACTTTAATTCCCAAGAAAAGCTTGGAGCCAGACTTTGTCACAAGTGGTATTAGTTCTCTACTGCTGCTTAGTAATTTCACCAGAAATCTACAGGCTTACAACAACACACATTTATTATATTACAGTTAACAAGGGTCAGGAATCCAGGTATGACTTAGCCAGGTCCTCTGTCTGCTTCAATGTCTGTCACAAGGCCATGGCTGGGGTCTTATCTGAGACTAGACTCAGGAAGCATCTGTCTCTAAGCTTTACAGTAAAGGTTATTGGCAGGTTTTAAGTTTTTGTGGGATTTTGAGGGATTTGGTATCTTGCTAGTTGTTGGCTGGAAGTTGCCCTCTGTTCCTTGCTATTGTACGTCTCCATATCACAGCTTGCTTTATCAAAGCCAGCAAGGAAGGAAGTCAATAAAGAGATTCTGCTAGCATGATGGAAGTTACAGTTTTATGTAACATAATCACAGAAATGACATTCCATCACTTTCTGCCATATTTTATAGGTTAGAAGCATGTCAGCTAGCCCCATCTACACTCAAGGGAAGAGGATTATCCAAGGGTGTAAATACCAGAAGGGGATACTTTGGAGCCATCTTAGAGTATGTCCACCACAATTATCTAATAATGATTGTAATGATGATAATCCCAACTAACTTTTCTTGATCACTTAATGTGTAACAGATTTTTTAAAGCATTTTATATGCACTACTTCACTAGCTCTCCACCTTCCTCAAAACACACACACACACACACACACACACACACACACACACACAGAGTAGATATTCTTACTATTCTCAATAAAATTTGAAGAAACAGAAAATTGCATGGTTAATGTCTTACCCAAAGTCACAGTTAAAAATTAGTGGAGCTGGATTTCTAATCTAAGCAGTCTGAATCTATACCCGATGCTCTTTTGTTAATAAACAAAACCTTGATCCTATAAATGCTTACAGCCTTTGTTGCTCCCTAATACCTAAACCAGATGGGTTTTTCTTTTTTCATTATTTATTTACATTTTATTCAGATTTTCTAGTTGTTCAGAGTAGAGAGCTTATTGTAAAACAAGTCAGTCATTCCAGGGAGCTGGTCTCCAAAGCCTATGTTTTTAGCAAATACTCCAGATGTTTCTGATGTAGAATTATCAGTAAGCCATTATATAAAACATGAAGCTCCACTTTTTTTTAAATTTTGCATATGACAATAGGAAGTGGATTAGATACGAATTTGAAGTTTGGAATACTGGTAAATAGAAATAAATTATTGACAGAGTTGTAGTTGAGGACTAGGTAGGTTAATCAACATTTAGCATGGTGGCAACTAGCCTACACACACACACACACACACACACACCATCATATTTAAGCCAATGTAAATCTTGTGAGCTAGAAATTGTTGTCTTTCTTTTACCAATAAGGAAACTGAAATTTAGATAGAATAAATAATATGAATCACAAACTGAATCCACTTCTTTTTGGCGACAATATATATGTGTATATATATTCTAATTTACAATACATTCATTTTGTTCTGATGCAAATCCATGAAAAACTGTAATATATTTTAGAAAGCTTTTTTTTCATAAGTTTTCATGAGTTTCTTTTTCAATAGATTCAATTCTTAAAACGATGTCCACCCTTTACCTGAAAAATTTGTTTACGTAGAATAGTTAAACCCTAACTTCCAGGAAACTAAAGGAAATACCCTTCATGACAATGCTCAAAAAAAATACATTTGTTGAAAAAAATGTTGTTCAGTAACTCAGTCTTTCCTATTCCATGGTACTTCAGATGCTATTATAAATTTAGTAATTTGGTTGTTTATATAACTTGGTTCTTGCAAAGTGACATTATTGCAATTCTTATATAAATCACATTTGCCTTAGAGATACTTTAAACACATACACACACACATCACACCAACAACAACAACTGGTGATGTAATTCTATAAGTCACATACATTGGTTTTGCCATGATCAAATCTCATTTTTCGTTGAGGCAAAATACCTAGTGAATTTTAAATTGCGGTGACTCATGACTTAAGAAATTAGCTATCTATGTTCAAAGTTTTTGTCAATACATAATAAATAGTGTCTACTGTTTAGAGGTTCAAGAGGCACCAGATATTTATAATTTTAACATATTTGGTTGTTATGAGACTTATTTGATTTTTGCGTGAAAAAGAGCATAACTGGAATATTAACAGTACATAGCTAACTATGGTCCTCATTGATTTTCCTTCTTGCTCTTTGTACCCACTGGCATAGCCCAGAAAAAAAAATCCAATTTCAGTAAAATAATAATGCCTTTTATAACACTACAATGTGCTTCTCTTTACATGTTCTAATTTGTACCTCAAGGAAATTCTGAATCATAGCTACTATTATTCTAGTTTAAAAGTTGAAAAAATTGAGGTTTGAAGTTGTTCAACATGTTGTCCAGAGTTTTACCATTCATATATTGTCGGATAAAGATTCAAGCATTTTTGGATAGTAGAGAACAGAAAATAAAGAGCATAATATAAAATGTATTAGACCTAGCCAATAAAGATAAAAAGTATTAACTTTGTGTATCCAGGGCAACATAGAAAGATTAGAAAATTATTGTGTAGATTCAGTTAAGGTAACAATGAGAGAACTATTGAACTCATGTTACAGGAAGAGTGAGAACAGCCACAAGGGCATTTGGAGGCTGAGCAAAAACAGAGCCGAGCTGGTCTGGTGTCCAAGGCCTTTCCATGGCTTCTACTCCTATGTCAGCCTAATCAGTAAACCTCAGAAACCTTCACAGTTAGAAAATATTTCAGAGTAGATAATAACTCCTACCGTGTTTCCCCGAAAATAAGACCTATCATCTCTAATGTGTCTTTTGGAGCATTCAGCTCTAACGCGTCTTTTGGAGCAAAAATTAATATAAGAGCTGGTCTTATTTTACTATAATATAATACAAAATAATGTAATATAATATAAATAATGCCAGTCTAATATAATATAATATAATACATGGTATTATATAATATAAGACCTGATCTAATCTAATATAATATAATATAATATAATATAATATAATATAATATAATGTACCAGGTTATATATATATATGACCTGGTTTTATATTAATTTTTGCTCCAAAAGACGCATTAGAGCTGATTGTCCAGCTAGGTCTTATTTTTGGGGAAATATGGTACATTTTTTTTGTTTGTTTCATTTATCCATTCAACAAATATTTAGTAAAAGCCTGTGGCGAGTTGTATCAGGCACTAGTCCGGATGATGGGGATATAGCAATGAGTAAAAGTGACAAATACCCCTGGCGTTGTGGAACATATATCCTAATGGAAGAAAACAGATAATAAATATAATAATTAAATCATATAGTTTGTAAGAAGTTAGGATGTATTGTGGGGGCAAATGTAGTAAATCAGGGCAATGGGAATGAGGAATGTGTGGCTGGGTAATGCAGCTTTATTTATTTATTTTTCAATTATAGTTGACATTCAATATTATTTTTTATTAATTTCTGATGTCCAGCATAGTGGTTAGGCATTTAACCATTAATTTAAGAAGTGATCTCCCTGACTAGTCTAATACCCACTGGCGCTATACATAGTATTATACCCGGTCTTATATATCATTGACTATATTCCCTATGCTTTACTTTTCATCCAGTGACTATTTTGTAACTGCTAATTTGTACTTCTTAATGGGTGATGCAGCTTTAAATGGTTAAACTAGACTGCACTGAGAAGGTTAACCCTTTTATTAAAATTTCATTGTTTCAGGTGTACGAAACAGCGTAATAGTTAGACATTTACACCCCTCACAAAGTGATAACCCCTCTCCCCCAATCTCCTATCCCTCTGACCTCATATATAGCTGTTACAATTCCATTGACTCTATTCCTTATGCTGTACTCCACATCCTATGACTATATATGTATTAAATTATAGTTGACATTCAGTATTATTCAGCTTCAGCTTCAGGTGTACACTGCAGTGGTCAGGCATCCACACCATCCATGAAGTGATCTCCCTAATAGAAGTGTCCATCAAATACCCTACCAAATCTTTACATTATTGATTATAGTCCCCAAACTGTCTTCCTATCGCTGTGGCAATCTTGTGGTTACCGATTTGTGCTTTCTAATCCCCTTACCTTCTCCCTAGTGGGGACTGCTCTCCCATCTAGCAACCCTCAGCTTTTCCTCTGTAACTCTGAAACTGTTTCTGATTAGTTTGCTCATTTATTTTATTCTTTAGGTTCCACATATAAGTGAGATCATATGGTATTTGTCTTTCTCTGTCTGACTTATTTCACGTAGCATAATGTTCTCTAGGTCCATCCACATAGCTGCAAATGGTAAGATTTCATTCTTCTTTATAGCTGAGTAATACTCCATTGTATAAATGTACCACAATTTCTTAATCCAGTCATCTAAATGCCCATCACAACTGATGGGCATTTCAGTTGTGAGGTTAACTCTTGAAGGAGGTGAGACATTTAGATAGCTGGGGGAGAGCATTTCAGGCAGAGTGCCAAGCCCCTGTGGTAAAAGTATGCCTCTTGTGTATAGCAAGGAGGTTAAAGTGACTGGAGCAGAGAGGACGGAAAAGAAGACCATATGAGCTCAGAGGTGTCACTGGGCAACAGCCAATCGTGTTGGGCATCGCCCATATACTGAGTAAAGGGGTGGGCCATTGGCCACTTTTGAGAAGATGAGTAGCATGATTTCACTGATAACCTAACGCATCATATTGGTTGCTGTTTTGAGAATTTACTAGGGAAGTAAGTACAGAAAAGAGGAAATCAGAAGGCTTTGGCGAAAATCCTCACAAGAGATCCAAGGCTATGACTTGGATGAGGATGGTTGTAGTAAAGTTTATAAGAAGTGGTCAGATTCTAGATATGTACATGATAGCAGAGCAATAAGAGGAATTTTGGATCACTATTTATTAGAACATTGACTATTTATTAGAACATTGACATTCTATTTTTCATTAAAACAGGTATTTGTTAAGGATGGTTGTATCTTTTGTATCAAACTGTGTCAAATGAAGGACTTGTTAGTTACACACTTGGAATTATTCAAAACTAACTGGAGGGCTTGTTAGACATTGCTGCGGATCCACTATGATATGAACAAAGGCATAAAGTTATCAGTGTGTAGAAATTCTATTTTCTGATAATTATGGGCTGTTTGTTTATAAAAGCTAGCAAGAGGAACATAGAAGAATAATCAGGATATAAAATGGATTATGAATTATGAGGCTGAAACCTCTTATGTCTACCTGAAAATTGCTCATTAATATGTCAGTTTCATAATTCTTAAGTATGATTACATTATATAACTCAGGATGACTATAAACACAGCTATTGAAAAAGATAAATTTAATTAGACTTTGGAGGCATCAGTGCTGTGAAACTAGTAAAACGAACAATAGAAATGGTATTTGCATGCTCTTTTTCTAAAGGATCTTCCCTTCCATTTTGTATATCAGGAAAAGAAAATATTTAAAAACAATCGAACAAAACGCACCACTCACTTATTTTTCTTTCAGATTATCACGAGAATGAGACTGGAAACAGCAGCATATTCTTCTGATGTCTCTGAATGTGAGGGTTTTGTGGCAGCCTTCAATTCACTTTTTTTCTTTGCTTTAGCTGCTAACTTGGAGGCAGAGAATTCTAGAATTTAGGTGGATCTTAGAAATAATCTAAATTACTTAACTTCTATGACTCTTAAGTCTTTTCTTTTGTAATATGATAAAAAAACACACAAAAAACAATAGCTCAGACTTGTGGCGATAAAATGGGATATTGTCTACAGTGAAAGTTGGTAGGGAGGTATTCATCGTACATACTCAGTTTGGAAATACTTGTTTTACCTTACTGCCCACCAGGGAAACATTGGAGAGAGAAAGTGATGTACGAAAAATTTCACAAGCAGCATCATGACTGATTTTTTTTTTTCTTTTAGACTGGTTCCTGTAATAGGAAACTGAT
This sequence comes from Rhinolophus sinicus, assembly GCF_036562045.2. Taxonomy (NCBI): domain Eukaryota; kingdom Metazoa; phylum Chordata; class Mammalia; order Chiroptera; family Rhinolophidae; genus Rhinolophus; species Rhinolophus sinicus. The sequence continues at coordinate 94,592,974 of NC_133755.1, forward strand.
GGTTCATTTTATGATGTCAACTTGATTGGACCACAAAGTACCCAGATATTTAGTCAAACATTATTCTGAGTGGGACTGTCTATGAGGGTATTTCTTGATGAGATTGACATTTGAATTGGTAGACTGAGTAAAGCAGACTGTACACTCTAATGTGGGTGGGCTTCATCTAATCAATGGAAGGCCTGAACAAAACAAAAAGGCTGACCCTTCCATGAGTATGAGGGAACTCTTCCTAACTAACTACCTGAGCCCAGACATCAGCTTTTTTCCTGTCTGCAGGCTCAAGCGGAAACATCACCTCTTCCTGGGTCTTGAGCTTGCTGGCATTCAGACTGGAACTACAGCGTGAGCTGCCTTGGGTTTCCAACTTGCTGATGATTGCAGAGTTGAGGGTTTGTCATCTCCATAATTCTATGAGCCAATTCTTTATAATACATCTTTATGATATAATATTACGTAATAGATACATAGATACATAGACACATAGATATAGTCCTAGTCATCTGTTTGTCTATCTATCTATTGAGATGCATATATACATATACACATACACATCCTATTGATTCTGTTTCTATGGAGAACTCTGACTAATATAGAGACCTCTGCTCCTGGCACAGAAAATGCAGATTTTCCTATTGACCAGAAAATTAAAAAACAAACAAACAAAAAAAACCTGCCCCCATCATATATATATGGCAAGTGTTTCAGAAGTGGCTAATCCTATGAACAAAATTAGAATTCTGGCTTCACTGTGCATGTTGGAAAAGAAAACAATTGGCTGTATTTTTTTAAGTTTGGAAAGAAAAGCAACTTAATGCTGTGTGAAAAACAAAGACGTTTGACTCAGGAAACCTAAAGTCTAATTTCACTGTTTTGTAAACCATTACACATGTGATGTACCTCAGATAAGGCAAAGTAGATGGCAAAAGAAGGAACAGAAGCATAGAGCAAAAGGAGGGCCAGGAGGAAATCCAATGACGTACATTAGTGAAGTCACAACAAAGACCAATGTGGCACTGAGATCTGGCCTTGTCACCTGAAGGCCACCATGGAGCAGCCAATCTGAGGCCACAGAGAGGCACCTTGAAGATGTCAACATCCATAGCTGCAGGGCCAAAATCAAATGACTCCAAGGAGATTGGGGGAGTCGCCCTGAGACCCTATAGGAGAACGGAAGGATTATACTGGGAAAGATAAAGTCTTGCTCCTATTGGTTTCTCTGGTGGACACTGAAAAGTCATGAGTTTCTTATATTTTCAGTATGGAAGAAACATACTGTATGTACAAAACTGTAGGAGCTAGTGATAATCCATTAATTAAGTGAAGGTGGGAGTGGATAGCTTCATTACGTGGATGGTTGGTAATGCCATTTTGAATCTGAAGAAACCACGTTAGAAGAAATATGTTTCCAAAATCAATGATTTAAGGTTACACCTTTGCAACTGCAGTAATATAGAGATCAGAGTAGTAAAAATTTCCAAGCATCAGTTTCTAAAGACAGCAGAGATCAAACAGATAATTCAAACTTTAAAGATCAATATTAATTTAGTCCATATAGTATATCTATTGCTGACCTCTCAGCTAATGTTAACATTTCATTCTCTCTTGCTGGCAGTTTTACTTGCAAAATCATCATGAGTTGTGGTAAAGGGTCTTCTGTGGGACATTACACATGCGCAAGTGGACTTGGTTTCACACAACACACTCAGTTGTGGGTGCAGCCCAGTTATGAAGAAACAGCACACCCTTGTCAGAGGGAAGAGAGACTGTGCCGTTTGGCCATCACAGCCTGTCTCTGCCTTCTCCTGCCCTTAGTGCTTCGGATCAACCCTACTTCAGCTCAAATTTTCTATTGGCAGGTGAATAGTTAAACTAGTCTTCTTGACTCTCTAGAAAAGTGCCTTGATCACTTTCCAACCCTCTCCCTCTCTCAGGCACAAAATTCTCCTCCCATATTATACACCATATTGATCTGTTGGATTCTGTTTGGGGATTTCCTATTGGTTTTAGAAGACAGCTTTTGAAGTGTATAGGGCCATGGCTGGGAGATAGTGGGAGCATGATAAATTACCAGGAAAGGTTGCATATATTGCATTTCTTTCAATCAGATTACATGCATTTTCTGTAGGTAGTTAAATGGAGGAAAAACAGGTAAGGTGAGAAGGACTGGCAAAGAAAATTGGAAAACAAAGAAGGAAGGCAGAGGGGATTTCTTAGTTAAATTAGTTAGCTGGAGATATGCATTTTAATTCTCAGATAATAGGGACCCCGGCCACAGACTAGAAAAAACAAACAAACAAACAAACAAACAAACAAACTTATTTCTACTAAGTAGCACAGGGGATTTCCTACTGAGAAATAGAAATAGAGAATAAACTAAAGTAACTGAAGAAGTTAGCTGAGGAAACCCTGAAAATAAGAAATTTAAGTTTCCAATTTCTATTTCAACATATTTTTAGGAGATAAGAGTTCTCTAAAGGTTAAGAAAATAGTTTTCTCTATTTCCTCTTTCAGTCAAATAGTCTGGATTTGAAGCAGGTGAAAGGACTCTATATTATTGCAGGTCATATGAAAGAATCAAGAGAATACATAGATGCAGCTAAATACCTGATTATTACAGAAAGGATTGCAACCTGAACTATAAATTCTCTTCTATGAGGAAAAGTTTTTTTCCTACCAACACACAGTCTGTATGGATTATTAAATATGCATCACACTACACATTACAGATTGGTTATTTGTGAAACCAACTACAGATGTCTTACTTAAGAATTAAACATGCACCTAAATGAATGGGAAATAAGGAAACACTGAAGTTTATACAGGTTAACCTGACTCCTATCTAAAAATGGATAAAAACAAATGAAGAGAGACAAGGATACTATTATTTATAAAATATCTGCTCTGTACCAGATATTACGTATTTCTGTTCTACTTAATCCAAAAACTGTCTGATAAAGTAGGCAATATCATCCACATAAGACACAGAGTATTAGTAGTAAATCAAAATTTTAAACTCAAGTCAATCCACCATGATACGTCAGAAATATATAAAGAAGGGGAGACAGGAAATGAGTTGGAGGTTAAATTACTAGGATCAGAGAGGATTTCAGGGAAAGCACACGGCAGTATTGGCCTATGAACAACTGTCTAAGAATAATTCATCTGAAGCTCATATTGGACCTAGAAGGCAAACACCAGGAGACAGGCGGTGGGGGAAAATGTGACTGGAATAGCTGAAGTCCTACAGACTGTAGAAACGCAATGGACATATTTTTCAGCTGGTGGGGAAGAGTTAAAAACTGGACCAAAGATTATAAAAATGTAAATATTTAATTAAAATTGATCAGAAGTATGGTGGGCAGAATAATTGCCCCCCAAAGATGTTCACGTCCTACTCCTTGGCACCAGTAAATATGTTACTTTAAATGGCAAAAGGAACTATGCAGATGTGATAAAATCAAGGATTTTGAGATGAGGAGACTATCCTGAATTATCGGGGTGGGTCCAATGTAATTATAAAGGAGACAGTAGACTTAGATTCAGAAAAGAGATATGATAGCAGATCAGAGGTGGGACTAATACACTTCGGAGATGGAAGAAATGGCTAATGGCCAAGGGATGCAGGTGGCCTTTCGAAGCTGTAAAAGGCAAGAAAATAGCTTTTCCATAAAGCCTTCAGAGAAAGCAAGGCCCTGCTGACCCCAGATTTTAAGCCCAATGAGACTTATTTTGGACTTCTTACTTTCAGAACTATAAGATAATAAATTTGTGTGGTTTTAAGCCATTGAATTTGTGGCAATTTATTACAGCATCAGTAGGAAATTAAAAGAATAATTATATGAGAAATATCAGTCAAAATTAATTTTTATGCTGCACATAGCTAGATTTAGAGTTTACCTCTTCTTGGGTGTCCCCTTGCAGATTTTATTTCCTTGAGTTTTTTTTTTTTTTTCAAGAATCTGTTGGGAATTAATGTCTTTTTGCAGATGAGCTGAAGGTCAGGCAAGGAAAAGTGAAACAAAGAAATAATAATAATAATAACAACAACAACAGCAGAAAAAGCTCTTTTCCTTAACCAATAAACTCAAAATAGGAAACTAACAGTTTTGTGATAGTTTGCAGATGGTTTCTGACATTTAGATACTTAGTTAATTTTTCCTTTTCCCCTGCATTTTTTTTTCATTTTGGTTGTGCAAAAAGGAAATGATTCTTATTTTAATTATAGTAGTGTAACTTCTGTCACTAGCACAGCGAGGGTACAGGTAATTCTAAATTAATGCCATTCGGTGCTTGATTATTACCATATCTACCAGGGGTGCCAAAACATGTATACACATGACTTGTATTCATCTTTTGTTATCGGTATATATTATTACAATTTTAATAAGGTTTTTTCCTTTCTTAAAATGTGTATATATTTTTTTGGCACCCTCTGTATGTTCTGCCTATTGTGTTATGTCAACTGACTATGTTTTCAAGACGTACTTTTCATTCATGCTTTTATTCATTCACTCAAGAAATACTTATTGAGTTCCCAATCTATGTGGAAGCCACTATGCCAAGGACTAGGGATAGAGTTAGGAATAAAGCAAGCGTTGTCCGTGCCTTTTATTCTTCCTCAAACTACTCTAGACCTCACTGATAATCAGCCTTTCTGGCTCTGATTTCACCGATTTCTGCTATGACATGTTTAAGGACTTAATATTACTTAATGGATATTAGCACGTTTCTCTATCTCAGTTACATACCCCATATAAGTTACACACTTTTAGGGGATGATTACTATGTCTCATATAGCATATAGCTCACGCTTAATAGAAACTTAATAATAATTTCTTTAAAATATATATACGTATATATATGTATATACATACATATGTATATATATGTATATACATATATATGTATATATATGTATATACATACATATGTATATATATATATGTATATACATATATATGTATATATATGTATATACATATATATATATGAATAACCATGTTTTTGTAGAATAATTGTATCCTGAACAAGAAAATATTCATCTTCAATAGTTTCTCTGTAAGACCCATTTTAAAAAAAAACCTGATATTTGAGTCTTGGTGGGTAAGTAAGAACTGTCCAGGTTGTCAGAGAGGAGAATGAGTTTCAAGCAGAGGCAAAAATATATGTAGAGGAAAATGTAATGTTTTTTAAACAAAGGAGCAAGCATTTTTTGTGTGGTGAGAACACTGTACACAGAACACCACCAAACTAATGAGCCATACTGGGGTAATAGCAGGAAAAGCTTTTTGAGTTATGCTAGAGCATATAGATTTGATCTTTTTTTTATAAAACTCTTCATTATTTATTTAGTTGTTTATTTTTCTTTTTTATTGTGGTAAAAAGCACAGAGCATATAATTTATCATATTAACCATTTTTAAGTATAACGTTCAGTAGTGTTAAGTATATTCACATTGTTGTGAAACAGATCTCCAGAACTTTTTCATCTTGCAAAAATGAAACTATCCTTTAGGCATAAGAGGAGCTATGGAATGGATGGGTTTAAAATAAAAGAATATTAGATTCTTGCCCCCTTCCACCCCCTTTTTAAAAAACAAAGTAACTCTTGCATCTATAGAGAGTGGGAGAACTGACAAAGGACTGGGAGAACTTTGGAAGCTAATAAGCACCATGCTATAATATAATTTTAGAACCAGATGAACCTCAGTAAACTTCTGGCTTCAGCACTTACTTGCTGTATTAAGTGAAGATCATCTGACTATAATGTTTTTCCTTTAGAGTCAACAATGGGGTTTACTTGTTAATACTTATTTTGATGTTTCAAAAATGGCTTTTTTAAAAATTTAACTATCTGGGTATTTTTTACAATGACTTCATAGAAAAAATATTTGAAGGATGAATGCACTATTAGCAGATTAAATATCTTCAATTTTCTCATGATTTTATTGACCTATGCATCTACACCTTGAATTCCTAATTGTTAAAATGAATTCTTAAACAATTTTTCTTAACTGTCAGAATATGACTATGTAATCCACTTTACATTCCAAAATATAACCTAATATTCAGTTTCACAATTAGGGCTTTGAGGCTAATATTCTATGGCAGCTATTTTCAAGCCTGATGGCAGATCAGAGTCTCCTGGAAGCTTTTGAAAATATGATGCTGGTCTTCACCAGAGACTAATTAAATCAGAATCTTTATGGATGGACCTAGACATTTAATCTTTTTAACATTTTCCCAGGTGATTTTAATGTAAAGCCAGGGCTGAGAATCAGTGCTCTATTTTCCAAAGCACTTATCTTATATTGAAAAGAAGTTATGTTTTGATTATGGCTTTGTAGTTTATCCAAATTTGTCATAATCATGGTTGATTCGGTGAAAAGAAAGAAGAGATGCTTAGCTTTCTTTTGTCTTTTTAAAAGAAATAAATGTGCTTCTAAATTAATTTCAGTATGGTTATTAAATAACTTGATGTTTAAATAAGTTATGCAATGTAGGAAAAATGCTTTATATGCTCCTCTGTATTAATAGAAATCGTGACTATATTGAACAACTGTATCTATGAGTTTCCATAATGTTTCATCAGTGCCAAAAGCAAGGAGTGGGTTGGAGGAGAATGCTTCCATTTGCACATAATTTCTGCCATCCCTTCCTACCCTAAACCACTAAAATGCGATCTATAAGCTTAGTAAAAACAGTGTGTCTGTCTGCTGTGCAAATATAGTTTCAAAACGAGTCCCTTATCCCAGCTTTCAAATTGCCTTCCCCCAGCCTCTTTCTACATAGAAATAGCCTTTCGATAATCTTAACTTACTGCAATTCTTCTGATTTGGAAAAACTATGCCTTACTGCTGGTCCATGGCTCTGTTTATTTTAGGGATTCAGGGCAACTTGTTTCAGATGGTTCTTAAAAATAATTTAAGAATGGCCTTTAATTGTTCTTTTCAACAGAGGAGACCTGATGTTTCCTGCTTTGAATTAATAACAGAACAGGTCATAGTTGCTACTTTAAACCTCTCTTCTGTTCTTCTGCTTCTTTTAGAACTTGATTATCAACCACAAAGATAAAGAAAAGAACTGCAGTCTGATGACACAAGTCTGCAAAAAATCTCCACACTTCTTTCCTCCCTGATTTTTGAATTTCAGCTCAATAGTCTCTAAAACTCGATGTTTCCTTTAACTTTTTGTAGCTGTTTTATAGAGAACCTGATATTTTGCTTAAAACATATTTTTTCAATTCTGTACACAACATAAAAACATTAAAAAACCTCAATGTATTTATGTGACAAAATTTTACTGACTATAAATTATTCTATGCCCGTGTTAAGCACCAGATGATATAAGTACTTAAGAAATTATTTAACATAAAAGTTTGATTAAAAAAAATGGAAGATGTCTTAAGGCAAGGAACCATAAAGTCAAGAAGAGATACAGGCATGAGGCAGGGGAAATCACTAGAGAATAATAGAATAGTTGGGGTTGAGTTTTAAGTTGGTCGTTAAGGTCTGAATATAAACAAGGCATTTTCTACATGCCAAACTCAGTAGAGACCAAAGACCACTTCAAACAAGAAACTATTTTTTCGCAGTATTATTGACAAATAATTGATATACCTACATCACTGAATAAGTTTAAAGCATACAGCATGATGATTTGTTTTACATATATTGTGAAATGATTACCACACTAGGTTCAGCTAACATTCATCACCTCATTCAAATACAAAATAAATAAATAGAAAGAAAGAAAGGAAGGAAGGAAGGAAGGAAGGAAGGAAGGAAGGAAGGAAGGAAGGAAGGAAGGAAGGAAGATAATAAAGAAGAAAAAAGGGAATAAAATCTGATGATAGTAACTCTTAGGATTTACTCTCTTAACAACTTTTTTATATGTCGAACATCAGTGTTAGTTATAGACATGCTGTTCATTACATTCCTAGCAATGATTTATCTTATAATTGGAAGCTTGTACCATCTCCAATTTTCCCCCTCCCACCTCTGTTTGGTAACCACAACTCTGATCTCTTTTTATGAAGCTTTTTTGTTTCTGTCTTATTTTCAGATTCCACATGCAAGTGAGATCATCTGTCTGACTTATTTCACTTAGCATAATGCCTTCAAAGTCCATCCATGTTGTCACCAAATGGTAGGATTTACTCAAGGACACCAATTTTGGTGGTCTCCTAATTTACATTTTTTTTTTAAATAATACTGTGATTTCTTCTCCTGGAGGAAAAAGCTATGTTCCCATTAACCCATAGAGACTGGGGTCAATGTTGACCCCACACTGCACCTCATGCGTGTATGCAGCCACTAGGTGCTTTGAGAATGTTAAAGAGCTACCTTCTACAGAACATTAAAAAATAATAATAAATGTTATGTTTGACACCTTAGTCAAAGAAACACAAACTATAGCAGTATGTAGAGTTTTACGTTCCAGTTGGTGACGAATCTCTGATGGAACCCCTAGGGTCTAACTGCACAACTTTCCTAGATACCTATAAAGCATCAGTTATACCAAACAAGTGTTTTCTCTTGTTTCTTCTAAGAATATAAATAGAAGCATATTCTAAAACAAGCTTTGCTTTGAATCTAAAAACTCTTTATTTGTGCTAATAAAGATCTATATTGACTGTCTATTTGGAATATTGCTACAAGACTATCCAGTAAAAATACAAATTTTGTAGTTTTAAGTTTCTGTATGGTTATACTGAAAACAATTATTATTGGTTTCCAGTCGAGATGGTGGAGTGGGTAAAGGCTGTGCTTGCCTCCTCTCATGACCACATAAAATTACAACTAAACTACAGAAAAACCATCACTGAGAATCACCTGAAGTCTAGCTCAACCAAAGTCCAACCTAAGGACATACAGAAGAAGCTACCTTGAGATTGGTAAAAGTGGCGGATATGTGGAATGGGCTGGTCCCACACCCTCATGTGACCATTAAAAATCAGGAGGGATATCTCAGCTTGAGTTTCCCCACTGAGGAGTGAGGGGGTCACACCCCAGATCAGGCTGCCCATCTCAGGGTTCTACTGCTGAGGACGGAAGTCCCTATAACTTCCGGCTGTGGCAACCAGGGAGATTGTGGCTGAGTGAGAAGAGGGCAACTGCACTCCCAGGCTCTCCTCTTAAAGGGACTGCACAGAGACTTACTGATGGACTCACTTGCTCTGAGCTCCAGTGCTGGGAAAGCAGCTCGAAAGGCTCCAGGAGCAGATGAGGAGAAACTGAGTAGTCTGGCTTCAGGAGAGGGCTGGAGGGGCAGCTTTCTCCCAGGCAGAACTGCTGGCAGAATCCATGGTTTCTTTCCTGAGACTTTCCTCATCCTGGCATGAAGACCCAGGTGGCCACCATATCTGAGTCTCCAACAATCTGGCTAACACCATTCATCTCCCTGCCCTGGTGATTCCCCAAGACTCCATCACACTCAACCCTCAGACACATCAAAGCAGCTTCCATGACTTTTCCATACAAATGGCCTGTCTTGGCCCATGATTTCCTAAAATCTCTCAAAGGTTCACAAAACCCAAGCAAGCAGCATCTGCCTTCAGCATCTCCTGTATTTCTGGCTGAGCAGCTCTAAGCCTGGCACTAAGGGCAGCCAGCTTTGGTTCAAGGCTTGGTCTCTTGAGGTAACTCCAAGCCCAGTGCAGGTGGCAGCCATCTGTAGATTGTTTGGTGACTCATGCCAGGTGGCCCTGGGCAGGCTACATCTGGACCTGGCCTGCAGCAGGGCCCCTCTCAAGAGGATCCAGGGCTAACATGCCCAGTGGCCAGCTTCAGACTGAGCTGGACTACCACCTGGCTGCCCCAAGGATGACACACACAAAGAAGACTGGGCAGTTAAAGCAAGTCCTGCTCTGTAGGGTCAACCGCTGCACAACAGCTCCTCCACTATAGCCAGTCCTCACAACCAATCAGCTCTCGGGTCAATCCCTCCCAGTGATGTGCAAACAGCAACTGAGACTCAACTACAACAGGAGGGCATACACAACCCACACAAGAGACACACCTGGAGTACTTAGCTCTGGTGACCAGGGAGACTTGGTGCCACAGGACCTACTACATAAGGCTACTCTCCTAAGATCAGGAGACATAGCAGCTCTACCTAATACACAGAAACAAACACAGGGAGGCAGTCAAAATGGGAAGACTAAGAAACATGTCCCAAATAAAGGAACAAAACAAAACTCCAGAAAAAGATCTAAACGAAATGGAGACAAGCAATCCAACAGATGCAGAGTTCAAAACACTGGTTATAAGGAGGCTTAATGAACTTAGGGGAAGAGTAGGCAAACTCAGTGAGAACTTTACCAAAACAATAGAAAATGTAAAATAGAACCAGTCAGAAATGGAGAATATAATAACTGAAATGAAGAATACATTAGAGGAAAGAAACTCAAAACAATAATTTGAAGGGACATGTGAATCCATATGTTCATTGCAGCATTATTTCCAATAGTCAAGACACAGAGGCAACCTGGGTGTCAATCAATGGATGGAAGGATAAAGAAGAGGTGGTACATATATACAATGGAATATTACTCAGCCATAAAAAAGAATGAAATCTTGTCATCTTCAACAACATGGATGGACCTAAAGGATATTGTGCTGAGTAGAGTAAGTCAGACAAAGAAAGACCAATGCTGTATGATTTCACTTACATACAGAATCTGAAAAACAAAATAAACAAACAAATAAAACAGAAAAAAAACCTCATAGATACAGAGAATATTTTGATGGTTGCCAGATGAGAAGGGGGTTGAAGGGTGATTGAAAAAGGGGAAACAATCAAGAAGTATAAATTGGTTATTATGAAATAGTCATGGGAATATAGGGAATAGCACAAGAATATAGTCAGCAATATTGTAATAACTATATATGTGTCAGATAGGTACTTGATTTATTGGAATGATCACTTCATAAGTTATATAAATGCCTAATCACTATGTTGTACAACTGAAACTAATGTAATATTTTAGGTCTGCTGTAATACAAAAATAAAAAATAAAAAAAATGAGACTACATTATAAAAAAGAAATAAAATATTATCAATTATTGTGTTCACATAGGTTGTGCAACCTAGGACAAATTTCAATGCTTTCTAAACTCTACATACATAATATATTTGATTTCATACAATGTTAAAGTAAAATAATTCAAACCTGTATCAAAAGCTATGATCGTTTCTCTGTGTTTCCTACAGAAAAACAACCCTTTCTTTAATTTACACCTCTATTTACAGCTCTCTTCAAAATAAAAATACTTAAGTGTTTTCTGATTCTCTCCTTTCATATTCTTACATTTGACTCACTTCCCACAGTGTACAACTATGGTTCTTGTTCTCACCTCTTCAATGAAAGTATTTTACAAAGGTTAACAATGATCTCCATATAGCCAAATTAAAGGCTCCTTACTCTTGGCCATTATATTTGATCACTATGCAAATATTTGACATTGATAATCAACTATGAAATGCATATTCTTTTTCATGATATATTATGCTCTACTCAATTATTTATCTCTTTGGCTGCTTCTTTACCACATTGTTGTTGTTTTTTTAAATTCAAAATCATTAAATATTGACAATTCTTGGAGCTCTATTCTTGATTGTCTTTCTTCTCAGACTCTGTGGTTTCTCTAGGTCAGGTTTGTCAACCTTGGCACTATTGACATTTTGGACTAGATAATTCTTTTTGTGGGAGTGCTGTTCTGTATATTAGAGGATGTTTAGCAGCACCCTTTCTCTCTCCCCACTGGATGCCATTAGCACACTCTCCACATGTGATAACCAAAAATATCTGCTTTGTCAAATATGTCCTCAGAGGCAAAATCAGCCCCCAGGGAATCACCACTGTCCTAGATGATCTCGTTGTAGTTCATGGTATCTCTTATTCTATAACCTGAAAGCTCTTGATTCATATCCATCTTTGGCAGCTATATTGTCAAGCTATTTAGTCACAATCTCAGTATCTTCACTGGTAGGCTTCAGGTTAAACTAATTGTTTAAAAGCTCCTAAATTAAGCTAATTATCCCCCTCCCCCCACCCACCATCATATTTGTCTCTTTTCCATTTGTGAGCCTCATCAAATGGGCCCTTCCAGGTACTTGTGTCAGAAACAGTGGATTGAGTGTACTATTAAAAAGCATTCATGATTTCCTGTTGATTGTAACTCTAAACTCACTTCCAAATCCAACCAGCTCTCTCCATCTCTGCCAACACCACTCTAATCCAGGCCACCATTTTATCTAGCTCCAGGGATTGCAGCAGTACCCCTCAGGCACTCTGCTTTTTTTTAAATCCGTTCTCCCCATTGAAGTCAAAACAATCTTTAAAAAATTTCATGTCACTCTCTTGCTTAAATTTATTCTTAATTTTCTCATTGCCTTTACAATAAAGAAAACTATTTAAAAGACTGTAGGGCCTAGTCCCTGCCAACTTCTCATCTTCATGTTTCTCTGTTCTCCCACTTACTGTCTATTTCAGCTTTATTGCCCTTAAGTTTTACTGACCGTGCCCTTGTTCTTTCTTGGCTCAGGGCTATTTTCTAGAATGTCATTCTAGTGGCAATTTTGTTCCAACTAGTGTTGTCCACCTGTGTGGTAGGCAGACTAAGAGCTTTCCAATGATCTCCATGTCGTAATTCCTGGAACCTGTGAGTATGCTAGGTTTTATTACAAAAGGGAATTAAAGTTGCAGGTGGAATTAAGGTTGCTAGTCAGCTGAACTTAGGTAAGGAGATTTAAGTAAGGGAATTTTCCTGGCATTTCAGATGGGCTCAATGTAATCACGGTTCCATAAAAATGGAAGGAGGAAGAAGATCTCACAGTGATTGTGAGAATAATCCAATCCATCATTGGAAACTTGTAAATTGGAAGGGAAATATAAACCAAGGAATATAGACAGTCTCTAGAATATGGAAAATCAGGAAAAGGAATTATGCCCTCAGCCTCTAGAAAGAATGAAACCTTGACAATATTAGCTCAGTGAGATCCATGGGAGAGACTTCTGGTCTACCGAACCATAAGACAACAGATTTGTATTTTTTAACCACTAACTTTGGAGTGATTTGTTACAGAAGCAATAGGAAATTAACACAACCTGTTACCCACATCCATCTAATTTGTTTTTCTTCTTCAGAGTCTTTCTTATACTTGTAATTACATATCTAGTGACTCACTGCTTTGCTAGACTGTGTGCCAAATGAAAACCACTTTGCCCTTATTTACTTAATACCTTTCAATAAATGTTTGAGCACTTGGTGAATGTTTTCAGAATGAATGAACAAATGAAAAGATAATTGGGGGGGCGGCCAGATGACTCAGTTGGTGAAAGTGCAAGCTCTGAACAACAGGGGCCTGTGAGCTGCGCCCTCCACAACTAGACTGAAGACAACGAGCTGCCGCTGAGCTGCCGGAGGGGCGGCCGGATGGCTCAGTTGGTTAGATTGTGATCTCTCAACAACAAGGTTGCCAGTTCAATTCCCACATGGGATGGTGGGCTGTGCCCCCTGCAACTAAAGATTAAAAGTGGCGACTGGACTTGGAGTTGAGCTGCGCCCTCCACAACTAGATTGAAGTGACGATGACTTGACTTGGAGCTGATGGGTCTTGGAGAAACACACTGTTCCCCAATATTCCCCAATTAAAAACTAAAAATGTAATTAAAAAATAATTTGGTTTAGGCTCTAACTTTGCCACTAAGTCACAAATGTCTGCCTCTTGTATTTCAGTGATTTCTGGAAATAAACAAACCCCAAAAAACATGTCCTATCTTTCTTTCAGTGTTACTTTGAAACTAAATGAAATATGTACAATAACCTCAAAGACCTTAAAGCAAAATCTGAGTATAAGTGTAAATTTGCAAAGACAAAAGTTAAGTCAATATGTTTAATGATCAGGCACAAAATTAACACTTAAATTATACACAAAATTAGTTAGTGCTTAGAAGTTTTAGATAGAGCAAAGTAACACCATGCACAGTGAACCTACTTTTTTATTGGAAACTGACATGAGGTTTCCAGAATGAGGTGGTGGGTGGGCTAAGAATAAAACTTAGTAGTACTAACTAAACATATGTTGATAGGTGTAAAATATCATGAGAAGCTGTCATGATAGAAACTGTAGAAAACTTCAGACTAGTGACAGGAGACTCTTCTTGAACACCCTGTGGTTCCCTGCACACTCCATCACTGTAGTGTGTGCAAAATGCTTTTCTAAGTTTTTATTTGTAGTCCACTCTCCACATAGTTGAGCAAGTTCTTTGAAAACTAGTTCATTTTCCTGTTCTCTGTAAAAAGTAGTTTTAAAGTTATTTGAAAATTGGTTTGAGGCACAGAGCTTATTACCTTCTTTAGATGGGTTTTCAATTCAGGAAAATGTTAAAAAAACACACCTTGGTTTGTATTGTTTTAACAGAAATAATTCTGTATAAAGAATTATTAAGCCAGATACTGGAGAACTGAAAAGACTATGGTGTCACTGAGTTAATAACCACAGATAGGAGCTACCACCTCTAGGACTGGCAGAACTGAGAGAAGTGGCTTGGGATTGTTACAATTTGGAAACTTGGAGGAAAAGTCTCCTGGAACTGAAACTCAGACCCATGAGAAGGGGATCTGGATGACTGGTGGGTGTTGGCCTCTCTGAGCTCAGAGAAGGGGCCCTGTGGGGCTGTTCCCTGATCTCTGAGGCAGGGTTGCTGCTTGCCTGATGCTGATATCTCTGAGGCGGCAGGATGATACTGCTTCTGCAAATGTTGGAAAACAGAAACCTGGAGTCAACTGCTGCTTCTGGACAAACTACTGTTGCCTGGGTGGGTGCTGCTCGGCCTTCACTGACAGAAACAGGGAGTCCCTCCTCCATCTTTGTGCTACCCTCCAGCTCCCCATCTTGTCAGAGGCTGACAGAAACCGCTGTTACAGCAAAATTATAGCTGTAACCCCAGCATCAAGACGACTACAGAAAGCTGGATCTGACAATGGCTTAATAAGCAGCAAAGCAACGTCTAGATACAAGAAACTTGAGAATGAGTGCGATAAGATCCAGATACCTTTTTGCCATACGTCTGACTGTCCTGTTACAGAGCATGTGACTCCCCCTGGCACAACATCTACACGCCTTGGAGTCCTGGGACAGTTGGGTCAGGTGTGCAGTGCTCATCATGTATGTGTTCTGCTGAGTCTTTTTTTTTTTTTTTCTGCTGGAATGAATCTCTGAGGCAGGGCAAGTGCCATATTTTGTTAGAGGTAAAGAACAAGGAAAATTCTTGCCACTGTTGCTTTTAAATTTTGCCACCTTTTCCTTTTCTCTTTCTCCTTGAAGGCCCAATAGCACGTTTTTGTTTTTTTTTTTTTTTTTTTTTTTTGTTGGGAGTATAAGGGGGTATTGATTTTCTTTTTTAGTTTGGTTTCTAGAGCATTTGTTGCCATAGCAACTATTTGGAGTCTAGGGTCAGATCTCCCCCTAAAATATACTGAACTCTGCCCTACTATGGGCAAATGTTCTCATTTTGTGAGCCTTTGATTCTCTCCAGGTTCTGTGCTTTATCATGGGGCATTTTAACTGTTAATATTTCAAAACTATAACGTTCATTGTTATAACAAATATCTTTATGGTACAAATCTTAGCTCTTTTCAAAATTTCCCTTATGATAAACCTCTCAGAGTTTTAAGTTGTACTCTGTTGACTGTTGATTTTTTTAAATTCTGTTACTATCTTTTTAATTTTGATCTACTTTTTCTTTTATCCTTTTTTCCCGTGTTTATTTGTATGCTTTTGTTTTCACATTAATCCTTTTATCTCTGAATTCCATAGATAGCACACAATGCCTAGGTTTTCCCAATTTGTGTTAAGTATAAACTAGGGCTAAGTCAGCCGTACCCACAGGTATAACTCCCACTGTCACCATTTTCAAATCCCAGAGAACATCCTTACTATCTCACTTTTTGTCCATGAACGGCTCCCCCTTCCTTCCAGGGTTACTCACTTTTCTTTTCATGGCCTATTCCTCAGAATCCCAGAGCCATTGTCATCTAATCCCTTTAATGCCTCAGCTGACCCTCTTCAAAGATGCAGCCTGATCCTTTGCTCCCTGCCTCTCTGTTCCTCAGGATGTAGTGTCTAATGAAGTATTCTGGCTTTGAGGGGCATCGTGGCAGAGGCCACGATATGAGGTGAAGTCCCCTGCGTTAAAAATGATCCTCGAAATTCCTTCAGGAGGATGCCTTGGGTGAGATGAATGAACGTATCTCTAATGCAGTCCACGGAACTGCAATCCACATATTAAGATGATCACACATGAGGCATGCGGCGAACTGATCAGTGAAACTTCATAATTTAAACGAGCAACTGACTCTGCGAGAGTGTATGTGTACAAAACCTCGCTTTCCAGTCATTTACACTAAGGTTTGATGTCCAGTAGTCCAGTATATCCAGAGGTTTTCTTTCGTCTTAACGAAAGGGATTTGCTAACCTCTAAACGATGAGAGAGAATCAGCAGGCATGTGTGAGCCTGGGGTGATAGAGGAAGCTTCTGATAACTGTGAGCCACCTGCACTCACCACCTGTTCAGGGATTCATAATCACAAAAATTAAGTGGTAGATCAGAACAGTCCTCGGCTTCCTTTGCTCCTACTTTAGTGCCCATCTTCTAATAGGCGGTTGGCTTCCCAGTTATTTATCAAGTGCAGAATGGTAGGAGTCTGGTCTCAGGATGGCACATGTTGTGAACCTTTTCATTAGGCAGCTACTTGAACTTCCTCAAGTTGCAAACGCACACCTGAACATCCTTAATTGCCATCTGTTTCCCATAGGGCCCTAAAGGCTTTGAAGAGAAGCACAGAGCACAAAGTAATTTCATCTCTGGAGGATTCTAGAAAGGCCCAGAGTGCAGCAATACTAAGAGATTTGGCTGCCCTCCCTGAAGTTTGCCAGTGTCACCATCTGGGATCATCTTAAAACAGCTGCTATTCTAACCTTACCCACCCTGAAGTGACATTAGAGCTGACAGGGCATTTTAGGGAAAAGCTGAGAATTAGTAGCAGTTGTGTCAGATGGAAGATTCCTGGTATGACTCTATATTACAGAACATCTTTTTCAATACTTTCTTATTTTTCACCCCACTGTCCTTATTGCTTCTCCCCACTCCCCCAAAGAGTTCATCAGGGTGGAGTTTAAGATGTCTTTCTGGATTTAAGAACTGGAACTGTGGACATTGTCATATTAGTTCTGAGGCTTCAGTTTCCAGGGATAAGCCTCTTGGGCAGGAAAGGGCATCTCCACGAAGGGGTGATTGACACTTTAGGAAGCCTATGGGAAACAGGTATTGTGTCTTATTCTTGCAACCTATTCACATAACCTTTCCCATGAATAAGGCCATTTAAGCTGACTGGATATTGAAAAGGCCCCATTCATTCTTTTCCATGGCTTCCTTTCACACAGAACAAATACCACAGAGAAACCAACAAAATGCTGGGTTGGTTATTAAAGGTCATTCTAAGTAGAGTATCATATTACTCAAGACTAAAGTGACACATTCACCCTAACGTCCCAGGGAAATGTCAGGCCCATATAATTAGCATCAGTATACGAGCACTCTGTATTATCCTGGCACTTTTCTGTAAATTTAACCATTCTGCAATAAAAAGTGTATTAAAAGTAAAAACAATCAAGGACCTATAAATAAAGCCAATCTCTACTTTTGGTGTAAGAATTTGGTGGTGGTGGTAAGGACATGGGGGAGGCAGCACTGCTTACTTTAAGCCATAATAAACTTTAGGAACAGATAACAATGCGACCTGAGAGGATATGATAGAAAACTTAAGGGAGGTTTCCTTTTTAAGATTTACAGGATTTATTTTGTTTTCGTTTTTTTTTTTTTGGTTGTTTTTTTAAACATAATAGACCTTTAAAATGAGTCGTTCTCTATGTCAGTATGATTATTATCTGGTTTTTCACTTTTCTTTTATTATATCCCCCTGTGCACAATGTTGGGGGAATGAATAGGATTAGTAGTATTTGTTCTTCTCTGTTAGCTTTTTCTTTCCTCTGGACAAGCTACGTATGTCACAGACTTTCCCACCAATTCCCACCAAAATTTATCTAGCTGCCCATTTCCACTAAAATGGAAACTATAATTGATAAGGTTTCTCCACTCAAAGCTTTGCCAGTTTCAGTAGGATTTATTGTCTGTTGGTATTATTCATGTAGTGCATTGAAAAGACATACTCTTCTGAGTGCTCAGCCATTCAGTTTTATAGGTGCCCCTGGGCTTCAGCTGTGTCTCATTAGTGGCTGTTGCAAATAATCGGAGGCACATTGTATTTTTCATTTCTGTCCGGAAGTGAGACTTACAACATTATACATTTGAGGTTTAAAAATTGGCAAATGGAATTTCATTGAAAAAAAAATTAAAGGAAGAGGAGAGTTTATTCAAATGGTAATGGTTTTGTAGCTAAGGCAAAATGGAATACAGATCTATAAATGTCTCTGTTTCATTATGATAAAAGGTTAATGATTCCCATTTGACTGATGATAACATGAAACACAGAGTATGTGACTCATGTTTGAAGTGATTCATTGAGGTCTTATAAAGTAGGGAACCTTGATAATTATGGTGTTAGTACCTCACTTCTTGAGCTCTTACTATGTGTCAGATGCAGCACCAAGTACTAGGATCACAAAAATCTTAGGACAAAGGTACTATTATTAGCTCTATGTTACAGAGGTGGACAATTACACTTAAAATATTACAGAAATAGGAAGTGGCAGAGACAGGATTCAAACCCCGGTCTGTCAATTGCAGAACTTTGTTAAAAGAAATTCAATTTCTTGTCCTGTATTTAACTTTTTTAAAAATGTCTATCAAATAATCATATTGTTTGACACAGAGGAAGTTACATTATGAATCCTAAGAGTCTGCAAATTTCATGATAAAGTTTCTATAGAAAAATTATGAATTGTTACACTAAGATGGTATCAACTTATTGCTTTTTACTGCAAAATCACTCTTCTTTACCATACTGAATGAAAGGAGTTCCTTTAAGCACTTTGTATCCAGCATGATGTTAAGCTTTCTGAGTATAAGATACTGGAGGGATATTGCAGGAGGGAAGGGCTTCTCTTGGAGTTTTCAGAGGCTGCACCATTGGTCACTGGTGTGGATGAGAGGGTATCCTATGATGCACACAGAATGTATGGTCTCTTGGTCACCTCATAGACCTGGCCTGTCTAATCACAGAGCGCACATCAGCCGTCATATCCTGAGACTCCAGTGTGAGTTGTCTGCTATAACTTGATCTCCATCTCATGCATCAATAGGTGTGTGTGTGTGTGTGTGTGTGTGTGTGTGTGTGTGTATATATATATATATATATCTCGAGTGGAATTAAACATTTGACTAAAACTCTCCTATCCCCCCAAGAAAGACATAAATTGACTTGACTGCTTTTCATTTAAAATGTTATCTCCCCCTGCCCGCCCTCCAGTGGGAAGGGAAGGCCCAGCACTCACCCTGGTGTAGTCAAGGTTATATGGTGATACATTCTGGGGCATTGTCACTTCTCTTAGGAGTCAATCTGCTGGCAGCTTTGGGGCTGAGGAAAGATATGGCCTGGCTAGTGATCACTACCCTACAGACCTTCTGACAGTTGCTCCAGGCCTCCTGCCCACAGCGGTGCTCTAACTGTCCCACCCCTACCCCTGCATGAGGGGTTGCCTGCTAGCAGGCTATGGCTCAGCAGTGCTGGGGCATCGCTCTCTGTTTGTCAGGTGACTGTGTACCACTCGTGGCCTGGACTACCCAGTGAAGTTCTCTGCCATAGGATGGGTTGTTCGCATACCTTCTCCAATGAGTTCTGAACGCTGCCTTGGAGAAAGGGTCCACCGTTCAAGTTTGTTCTTCAATAGTTACTCTCTGTCAGCAGCAGGGTATTTGTTAGAATTCTCTCTTCATCTTATAGTTACTCTTTTATCATAAGTTAATTTTTACGTTAAACATTCCTTGTTTAGATTCCTATGTGGTTTCTGTCTCTCGATTGGATGTAGATTGATACAGATGGGAGCCAGGAAGTAGATAATGTGGATTAACAAATGATGACAATTCCACAGTTGCCTACATTTCTTATCCTCTACTCCATGCTTCCATGGAAAGGTGAATGCCCTTAAATTTTACTTGTTCTTATTTAGAAAAGTTATAGTAAGATTTCACTTCTTTTTTACAATTTTAATGAAATCAATTTCATAAAATAAACTAAGTTCTGATAGAGGATCAGTGGATAAAAACTGAGTTTCTTACTTCTGTTGTTGTTTTAGCATCTTTATGAATCAAATCTCCCTGAGCTGAGACTCCTTTTTAGATAATGGGAAAGCATGGGTTTTCTTTGAAACAGCTACTATGAAAAGTTGATAGTTAAGTTGGTGAATGGTACAGTTCAAATATGAAATAGTATAGCAGCTATTTCCACTAAGTGAAAAACTGCATAATGCCTGATCTTAAAAGGAGAGATTTTAATCCTGGTGTACTAGAAGTGGAATCAGGGTGACAAGACATGAAGCTAATGCAGGGATCCAGATACTTTAACGGTGGGTTGGATTCTTTACAGTTTGGGCAATGTTAAGTTAAATATGCTTATTAGACATCCAGTAGATGATTTTATATAGGCAATGGATATCCAAATAAGGAATTCAAGGGAAATATTATGACTAAAGATTATAACTTGGGGGTCATTGTATATTGAGTTTAAATTGATTGAATTACTTAGGGAGAGAGTTCAAGCATATAAAAAATAAAAATAAATTATGGCATGGCCAGAGCTGTGGAAAACTTAATATTTAGACATCAAGAATAGGAGTTACTGTGTTTCCCCCAAAATAAGACTGGGTCTTATATTAATTTTTGCTTCAAAAGACACATTAGGGCTTATGTTCAGGGGATGTCATCCTGAAAATCATGCTAGGGCTTATTTTCCGGTTAGGTCTTATTTTCGGGGAAACACGGTAGAACCAGCAAGGAAGAGGAAGCAGTGGAAATGAAGGAGGAAATCAAGAGAAAATATGAGAAGGAAAACTTTCCAGAAGGTGAAAGAAACCGACAGTGCTGATATTGCCAAGAGAACAATAATATGAAGTCAGAGAAGCGTAAACATTTTATTTGTTGACATTTCATCACAGAAATAAGATGCTTGCTAAAAGGGAAGGTAAAGGCAAAGGGAGTTTTAAATGGAAGGTACTGGAATGTTTGTGTGCAGCTGGGAATCATTCAGAAGAGGGGGAAGACATTGTGACTCAGAAGTAAAAGGGCAAAATTGATGAAGGAAATATCTGGAGAAGACAAGAGGAAATCTCTGTGAGAAAAAGGGGGAGGGTGGCTTTTTGAGAGGATCAGGGACGCTTCACGCTAACACAATGGATGACAGAAATTCAAGAGCACAAGTAGTGGAACATAAGGAAACTACCATTTCCTTGATCATTTCTGTTTTCTTAAAGTAGGAGGCAGGAGTTTTGGGGGAACATGGCTAGAGGAGTTTTGTGGAAAAAAAAGATGTGAAATGACCACTTTAGAAATTGGGAAGCAAACTTGAGAAGCATGAGTAAGTGAGTGTGTGTGTGTGTGTGTGTGTGTGTGTGTGTGTGTGTGTGTGGGTATATGTGTACATTTTAACAGTTTTAGTTGCCTGAGTGCCAGTGCAAAGCAGGTAACTAATATGCTTAACAAGATTAGATTTTTTTTTTCCAGCTGAGTAAAATGGAGAGAGAAAAGAATAATAAATTCAAGATATTTTGAAAGGAGAATTATAAAATGGAATAGTAACTGTCGTTGGTGTTTTTATTGTAGTACTAATATTTATATTCAGAGAACCAGATTATTCTACATGAATTCAATATGCCTCTTTGATGAAAAAGTACTTAATAAAGGTGTCTATAAAAAGGGGCAGAAGTATCTGTGCTAGTAAATGTAGAAGACTTTTACTGTTTTTTGGCTGACCAGAAAGCATGCACTCAACTTCCAATAATAATGATTTGGAGACACACCCTTTTCGTCCCCTATGTTCAACACGTTAGGTTTGAATAGGTTTCCTACTGCCATTCCAAGGATATTGCATGACATGACCTAAGCTTAGGCCTTTTAACATATTGGGCTTTTGCCTGCTACAGTGATTGACTTAGGCTGAGCAGTTTGACCAATTACAGCCAATGAGATGAAAAGACAGGATTAGGAGGTACTGTAGTTGTCTTGCATCTATAGGAGATTTTCTGTCTGAGATAAGGTCAGCATAGAGAAGAGTGAAGACAGGAATCAAAGAAACTGGGTCCTTGTGAACATTATTTTACCCACTAATCAAGTCATGCCTTGAACACGGTCTCTGGATTGTAAAGAATAGATGAAAGAACCAAGGGAGAGAACTGAGTTCCTTAAGCCAAAGCGTAGGCAATAGCAACATATCACCCCATTGAAAGTGGTGACAAGCGCTATATATAACTTGGAGGACTCTCACTGGTGGTGGTGAGCCTATCTCCAGTGATGGATTAATTGATTGATTGCTTGTTTATTAGTTTAAAAAACATCATATCCCCATGACTTATTTATTTTATAACTGGAAGTTTATACCTTTAGGTCACCATCCATTTCTCCCACACCTGCCTCTGGCAACCATCAGTCTGTTCTCTGTATCCGTAAGCTTGTTTTTCTGTTTGTGTGTTTGTTTTTGTGTTTTGTGTTTGGAGTCCATGTATAAGCAATAAGAGATCATATAGTATTGTCCAATGATTTTAAAATAAAATGAGAGGACGTGTTTTTGTTGGCTTGTTTTTCGTAACTAAATGGATAGAACACAGTTGATTAATTAGGGAACAAAATTAAACAGATTATTTTTCGTTATATAAAACGTTTTATTTATAAATTGTTCAAATTATGAAATATCTTAGACATTACTAACCACTTCCATCTCCTTGAAACGCTGCCATCCTTTGGCTTCCATGAAACAGCACTCTCCACTCTTTCTTGCTCTTTTTCTGGTGACTACTTATGTTCTCTTTGTAGGCTTATCTTCCTTCTGAGACTCTCTCAGCAGATCCTCTCATTATGGGGTCTCAGATCTGCAGGGACATCTATTAGGTTGGTGCAAAAGTAATTGCGGTTAAAAAGGTTAAAAAAAATCGCAAAAGCTGCAATTACTTTCGCACTAACCTAATACTTTGGGTGTTTGTGTGTATTTGGTTGAGAGACACAATTAGAGTTTTGACCTACTGTCAGTGATTTTTTATCATATCTTTGTTAAACTGCTCTACTGCGATTACCCTTAGCTCTTTTGCCTCTTCGTCCTTCTCTGAGGTTCTTTTCAAATTTGATGGGTTACCTTACTCCTTGCTAGGGTCTGTAGCTCATTTTTAAAGTGAGTCACCCTGTATATTGGAAAGCTGTAGTGGTTCTGGAACCCAGAAATAATATAGTTCAGCTGAAGTATGACTTTTTTCCCCCACATTGATCTGATTTATGATGAGCATTTGTTTCACTCACTCTTGTCAAACTAGAACTCATTTGTTTAAAGTAAAATGATGTCTGTGCCAGAAGGCAGAAGGTACTCTTGGCAAATAAAAAGATCCCTGTGTATGCTTGCATCAGCACAAATTATCTTTCATATATATATATATATATATATATATATATATATATATATATATAAACATGGGCTTTCTTATTTAACATGTGCAATAAACAAGGAAACAGGAGAAATGGATCGATGTGAGCTTAAATGGACATGAATTTTTAAGTATTAAAAGAGATGGTGAATAACAAAAGAGCTGAAGCAGAAATAGAGTTTTATATACTGACTTCCATCTTAAGGCTCCAATTGTGACCCCTGTGCTTTTTTTGTTGGACCACCTCATTAAGATTTTAAACTTTTTTATCCTCTTATTCAGCACAAAGAATACAGAAGTACCTGAAAACCATTTTGACTCAGCAAGGACAGTCTCTATTAGAAAGAGAGTGAGGGGCAGAAGGATCTCTGTCTGGATCTACTGTGGCTATACTGAAAAGTGTTGGGCGAGGAGCCTTCTAGGAAAAGGGGATGCTATAAATTAGGATGCTGTCTGTTCTGAAGATGTTATTAGAAATGTTTTCTAACCCCTAACGTACTCCCAGGGAAATAGGAAGGAGAATGGTTGTTTTACCTCAGCAAGTGTGAGTATCGGAACCAAATTTGACACGACTTCCTGGGGCTGATGTGCAGACCCTTGGAGGTGACCGTGCATACAAACTAAGAATACCTGGATGAGGGTATATCTATTCCCGGTGGATATTCACACGTTCCACTCTACTGGTGCCTGCTACAGACTGAATGCTTGTGTTCCCCCAAAATTCACATGTTGAAACCTAATCCTCAATGTGATGGTATTTGGAGGTGAGGCCTTTGGGAAGTGACTAATTATGAGGGTGAAGCCCTCATGAATAAGATCAGTGCCCTTTCAAAGAGACCCTAGAGAGCTCACTTGCCCCTTTCTGCCATATGGGGACACAGATAGAAGACAGCGATCTGTAAACCAGGAAGCGGATTCTCACTCGACATCAAAGCTGCCAGCACGTTGATTTTGCACTTCCCAGTCTGTAGAACTATGAGAAATTTCTGTTGTTTATAAGCCATCCAAGTCTATAGTATTCTCTGATAGCAGCCTGAACAGACTGAAATAGAACCCCTCCCTATGTTCTTTTCAATGTGCCCTAAATCCTTTAGTCATATGTAAGTCAAGTTGTTCTAGCTTTGACATACTGGACATGATTTAGCAATACCAGCTTCCACTCTATCCTTCCCCATGGTTATTACTAGGGTGACACACACGTTTCCCTAGGCAAGTAATGGTTTATGCCAGAAGTCCTTCTCTATACACAGGGGTCGGTTTGACAGGCCTCTACTCTATTTTTGTAATGTCTGCCATTGTCTCAACTAGTAATACAGACAGTGGACAAAGTTTGCAGTTTGGACACCTGGTTAAATCTGAAATCTATCTTTGTTACTGATCTTCTCCAGACCAGATAGAACATACTCAATACCTCTCTTTCAAGGACAGCTTGCAAAGTGCCTGCTGATAAGTGCTCTCAGATATAAGCAACTGGAGACAACCAACTCTGTCCGTTTTTGTGTAATATTAGAGAAGTATTCAAATCTGATGTCCAGGGCCTTTGCTATTGCCTGAGAGATACATGAAGCAACCTGAAGCCAGTTGGTGGGATGAGTGGAAAGCATGGGAAATCACTGGGTAGATGTACACATAAAGTATATGTAGGAAATAGAACTTGAGTAGTTCTGCCATCAGTATCAACTGTATGGTTCAGATTGTTTTAACCATACATTAAAATGGTTTTACCATTTTTTGGTATAATATAAATGTATAATTTTGTTGTTCAGTAATACTATTTTGTTTTGCAATTAACACGACAGCAATGAGTTTAAAAATAGGAGTGTACAGTTAATTAGAAATTATGTACTGAATTTGTTTTCAAGAAAATAGATGATACATGTATGTCTTACACAAAAGGTGGTCAACATTTACTATCCACTATGATACCATAATATTACTGACCTTGTGAAAGATAGAAGACACTAATGTACTGGCAAAGAATTGACATTTATTTCAAAAATGAGTTCTTTCAGGAACATTGTCTTAAAGGATGACAATATTAGTTATGCAGTGCAAAAGATGCATTTATGTACCACTCTTGAAACATTATTTTTCATTTAAATCAAATCAATGACCTTCTAAATTTTGCTAATTTTTGACTAGAAATTTTCTAGTATTGTCAATACTTTTCTAATATTGTCAATACCACAACTCACAAATTTAAAATTTAGAAAAATTTCTAGGTATATCTACATGTATTTTCGATCAGAAAATATGATCACCTCAGTGTATTGACACAGCAGCCTAGAATTAAAGATAAATGTTAATAATAAGGTAAACTACTGAATTAGCAACTTACAAAAATCTATTAAATTTTTTTACCTTTATTTTATAGTTTAGAGAAGGCCAATAAGTTTTCCTAAATTTCTTTTAACTCTACCTTACACCTTTTTGCCCATTATTTTTTAAATTTTATTTAAAAGATTTAAAATTTTGAATATATACAATTGTATAAATATATATATATATAAATTTTTAATAAAAATGTAAAATTGTATATATTTAAGGTATACGACATGATTTATATGCATATGCAAAGTAAAATGATTATTACAGTCAAGCTAAGTAACATATCCATCTCCTCACATAGATTTCACTGTGTGTGTGTGTGTGTGTGTGTGTGTGTGCGTGTGTGTGTGTGTGTGTGTATGTACCTGAAATGTTCTCTTAGCAAATTTCCAGTATTTAGTACAGTATTAACCATGGTCATCATTCTGCACATTAGATCTCTAGACTTATTAATCCTATATAACTGCCACTTTGATCCTTTTGACCAACATCTTCCCATGTCCCCCAACTCCCTGCCTCTGGTAACGACCATTCTACTTTGTTTCTACTTATGTGACTTTTTTAGATTCCACATATAAGTGAGATTATGCAGTTTCCTTTTCTTTCTGTGTCTGGTATATTTCACCTAACTAATGTCCTCCAGGTTCATCCATGTTGCTGCAAATTTGCCCTTCTGAAGCAAATATGTAAAGATGTCAACACTTTCAGTTTTTTATTATTCGTGCTCTACCTCACCCCAAGATGCCTACATACATTTATTTCTCCCCCTATTTCAAAATTGTCTAATTTCCTTCCATTTATTTCATTAGGTATCATTAGTTTAGCTCCTGATTCTTACAGGTGCCAAGAGACAAATAATGAGGAAATATTTCATGAGAAAAAAAAGTCAGACACTAAAACAAGGCTGATAACTTTCTTATGCTTAATTGGCTTTAAAAAGTGAGTAAAAGGAGGACTAATTAACATGTAGCTAAATTTAGTTGAGTAGAAGCATTTAAAGATCATGAATAACATTGTGATAACACAGGAAGAAAGGCAAAATCAATTAATTTGTTTTATCAATGGTCTCTATTACTGCTTATTCTTACAACAAATTCATCATAACTTACTTTCAATGAAGTTGTTTTCTTTTATGATGACACAATCCATAGAAATAATGCATGATTGGTCTAGCAAATAAGAATTATTCCTAATAAGTTTAGGAAAACAAATGCTGTTTTTAGTCTTATGCAATGTAATAAGCATCTCTTCTAATGGAAAATTAGTTCAGTGTCAAATCTTTGTCAAGTAATTCACAATTATACAGAAAGTTATACTTTTTAAAAAACTAGCTTGTACTCCTGTCCTTTCTACCTCATTATTTTCTGCACCGCCTAGATAACCACTGTAATAATTTCTGTTTTTATCTTCTAATGTTTCTTTATTATACACAATAATGATTATGGAAAGGTCAATAATACATATTATGTTGGAAATTTTAAATACTACAGCATTTTTCTATAATTAATTTTTTCATGTAATTAGTGTATGTGTGTATACACATATATGAGGTTGGACAATTAAGTTTATGAACTCATCCTAGAAACAGTGCTACATACCTCATTGCTGAATACCACTACAGTCACCTTCAAAGTACTCCCCTTGGGAAGCTATGCACTGACGCCTGTGCCTAGTCTGCCCTTCAAAGCAATTTTGGAACTCTTTTTCTGGAATGGCCATCAGAGCTGTTGTCGTATTACCCTTGATGTCCTGAATGTCATCAAAATGTCTTCCTTTCAATAGTTCCTTTATCTTCAGGTAGAGAAAGAAGTCATTAGGGACCAGAACAGGTGAGGAGGGAGGGTATTCCAATACAGTTATTCGTTTACTGGCTAAAAACTCCCTCACAGACTGTGCCATGTGAGCTGGTGCATTGTCGTGATGCAGGAGCCGTGAATTGTTTGCGAAAAGTTCAGGTCGACTAACTTTTTTCACGCAGCCTTTTCATCACTTCCAAATAATAAACTTGGTTAACTGTTTGTACAGTTGGTACAAATTCATAATGAATAATCCCTTTGATATCAAAAAAGGTCAGCAAGTTTGAGAACATAATTGTCAGACCTAGTATATACAACTTACATAGATCTTTTTCACACCGTTGGCATACCTTATCAAGGATTTGGTCTTTATAAATCAAAAATCTTCCAAAGGGAAAAGTCCATAATTATTTAGATCCTAGAAGACTGTTTTACTGTTTAATTTGGAACTGCCTAATTTATGTGGAACTCGACTTCAGAGTTAGAGCCTAAGTTTCCATAGAATAGGAACTTTCTTAAACCCTTATTTTCCTTTGTTTTTTAAGTCCTTCACAATACCCAGCACTAGTACTGAGAACGTATTAGGAATGAAAAAAAAGTTGCATGATATACATCAGTGTTATGTTCAGAAGAGACTGAATGATCCCATTTTCCCTGCTTGAAGACTAAGCTTTTATTGAGAGTTTATATTCTAATCTTAGCATTTTTCCCTTACTGTGCCCTGAGAACGTTCTTATTTTTAATTGGTAGTTTGAATGAAGCCAGATGGGACACTTCCAACTCTTATATTGTGTTATTATACTGTGATGCACTCAAGGGTGGAAGTAGGATTCATAGGTAGATGATCAATGGTCAGAATGACACCCACATATGTGGAAGAACATGGAAGCAAGCCTGTATGTAGAGAAAAGCATGAGGCTTACCATACAGAGAGTATTAAAGATGAAAAGAACCATATGGCCCTATTCATTCATTCAACAACCACTTACCCAGAACTGACTTTATGTGGCTATTGTGCTAGCTGCTTGGGAAACATTAATGAATCTAATGGTTAGGACCCATACATTCTGAGAGCTTAAGTTCACAGTGAGACACACACAAATAGATCTATAATAAATAAGCACACCCATAGAATAAATATATAATAGAAATACTCTTAAGTACCAAGAAAGCAAAGACACTTGAAATGAGGAAGTGTAACAGGAGGAAAACTTTACACTGGAGGAAGCTGGGAAAGGCACAGCTCTTCTGAAAAAGTGCTCTTTAAACCAAGAGCTGTGGGTGGAACTGTCTAGAGAGAAATACCAGCTCTGACTGCCACACATCTCCTGATGGTTCCTAAGGCTCTGGTTCAACTCCTTTACAGGGTCCAGCTGTACTCCCTGCCACTGTGTTCTGGGAGATGCTTTTGTTTCTGTTACTTGAGACCAAAGAATCTTAACTAATATACAATCAAAAGTTGAATTAATATGGAGATGAGTCTCTGTGATAGGAAGAATAAAAGTTTATTACTTTTTTTCCCTGATCGTCTTGAAATTAAGACCAGAGCAGTTATCATGTCAAACTTAAAACATATGGAATGCCTATATTTTAAGTCTTATTTCCTAAAAAAAAAAGCTCATCTGAAGTGTTGATTTTATAACCATTCATAAACTTGTAGAATTTTTGGAGGCAGAAAAGAACTTAAGGAAATTGTGTCAATTTAAAGATTAAAACAAAGCAAAACAAACAACAACAACAATAAAAAACAGAAAAAGAAAAAGAAAAAAGAAACCCAGGGATGAAGGCAGACTGTAGAGCTAAATTTATATTAGGTTGGTACAAAGGTAACTGCAGTTTAAAAGGTTAAAAATAATTGCAAAATCTGCAATTACTTTTGCACTAACCTAATAGTACAACCAGGATGAAGCATAGACGTTTGACTGCCATTTTAATCTTTTCTTCAAAAGTACTGGTTAAGTCACTCTCTAAAAACTTATAGACATGCTTAAAGATATGATGATTCTTTGATCGTACCCCAGCTTTTTAGAGAGAAGAACAAATGATCAGCAAATGGACACCGACTACAACAAAAACTGATGGAAGGAAATGTGAGTATTAATGTCTAAGCAGATTCCTCAAACAATGCTGGAAGCTAATTACATTTCAACGTTCTCTTTATGGATTAGTACTCCTAGTTAAACTAGAGTCAGATCATGCAGGATGAGGACTACCAGCAATTATTATCTAGACTGACCTTAAATGTGTGCTAAACAGCAGTGCAAGTGAGCGGCAGTGTACCCAGGGCAGCACACTGTATGCCCTCAGTGCCCAATGATGGTATCAAATTGCTGACATCATACTTTGGCAGGAGAAACTACAGGACATTGAGATCTCTGCAGTAATGCCCAGTGCCAAGACCTGGATTAACAACTTGCTGACCTCTTTTACACACTTTTAAAGGGACAGTATAAGAAAACTCCAAGCCCATATAAAATGGTTCAATACTGGATTTCTAGACAATATGAACAATAAATAATGCATCATTACTACAAAACAAGTCCCTCGAAAGTCCATTTGCAAAAGTCCATTTTATTTAGTAGAATTCATTAAATTAACATTTAAGAATAGATTGGTTGAAAAGAGAATCATATTTAAATCAGAAAACAAAACTATTTTGAATACTGTGCTGTTCAGAACAGGTGAAGATTTCTCATTAAGGAAAAAATTTTTTTGAATATCTAAAGTCTGACTCAGTTGGAAGATAAACCACCAAGTTTGAATAGGCTCCTAATAGACACTTACATCAGGGCAATTTGAGGACAAACACTAGAAAGAGGGAGGAAAAGGACTTGTTTTCTCAGGGCATAAAACCACTTCTCTTTTTAGCTCAGCATGAATTAAAGGACTCACGGTTCATAATATTTAAGCTTGTGATGGCAGATTAGTGCTCTCTAAATCAAGTAGTTGAATTCCTAATCCCAGAGCTATACAGCTAATGATAATGAAATAAACCCTTCCTGTTGTTACTTATCTCTGTGTTGTGTCAAACTTAATAACCTATTTTCTTCTTACAGGTTGAGGAATAATATACATAATCATACAGAGACCTCAGAAAGAGCAGTAAAGTCTAATGTCCTTTCCATAGTTCATGTTCAGGCTTCTTAAGCAGAATGCATGTGAATTTTTATACATCTGCAAAATGGTCTTTTAAGTTTTTCATTTCCACAAAATTACATTAGAATGTAAGATTAAAAAGTAATCCTTCTCAGAAAATGTATGTGGTACAAAGTTTCTGGATCCATCCATCTCTTGACTTCCATTATTTCCTGACAATGTCAAAATATTTTGTTTATTGTTAGCTGTTCTAAGAATTCATAGACATGAAGACCAATGATCTAGGTGTTCTTTTTATTGAGTTTTGAGTTGTTTATATTTTGGATTAACAGTCCTTTATGGGATTTGTCTTTTCCAAGTATTTTCTCCCTGAGAAAATTTTAATTCAATGAAGTTCAGTTTATCAATTATTTTGATCATAGATTGTGTCTTTGCTGTATCTATAAAGGCATCATCATACCCAAGGTCATCTAGGTTTTCGCCTATGTGATCTTCTAGGAGTTTCATAGTTCTGTGTTTTACATTTAGGTCTGTGATCCATTTTGAGCTAATTTTTAGGAAGGATGTAAGGTCTATATCTAAATTCATTGTTTTGCTGGCAGATGTCCAGTTGTTCCAGCCCTATTTGTTAAAGAGTCTATCTTGGCTCCATTGTACTGCCTTAGCTCCTTTGTCAAAGATCAGTTGATTATATTTACAGGGTCTGTTTCTGGGCTCTCTATTCTGTTCCATTTATCTATTTGTTTTATTTTACCAATACCACTCTACTACTACTGTAGCTTTATAGCAAGTCTTGAAGTTGGGAAATGTTCCTTCTATAGACACAACCTTCTCTTCCGAAGATAAGAGCAGATAAGCGAAATAATGGGAAAGGAACAAGATTGAAGAGTTTGAATGTGTCTAGTAAAATAAGACCTACAAAATATTTGTGCAAGTTTTTCTCTGAGCGAGGTTTATCTGACTTACATGATAAGAGAGTCATGCAGCTGATACAATAGAAATTGTGGCTTTTAAGGCTTTTACTTCAACCTCACCTTGGATTTCAAAAGGGACATGTCTACAGGCATAAATGTTATGGTACTCATAGGTACATGACTTAGATTTATTTCAGATAAGCATACAAACAGGATTTCTGTCTCCAATACTGGTTTCTGTAACTTGCCCAGAGGCACATTAAAATTTGAAAAGATAAGGTGTTTTGGAGTTGTCCTATAAGACTAAATGAAATGAGACTATCAAAGGAAGTTTAAAAAGAAGGAAGATTCAGTAGCATTGGATACATGAAAGAAAATTCTACTCTAGGGAGATAAGCAAACTGTAGAATAAATCATAGATGTATTAATAGATTACTTAAAGTACTATCTTCCTTTTCAAAATGAATGATTTTTATATTTAGACATCATTTTGAATACATGAGCTGTTTCCTTCAAGGGTGGACTGCAACAATCTCTACTGGAAGAGTATAAAAGCTGGTATAGGCCAGGGGTAAGAGTTGCCAAAACTGAATTAGTGCCAGGAGATTAAAGTTCATAGTAAAAATCCCCAAATCTGAAATCTAGAAATGGCGAAGAGTTCCGGTGAGTCAGCATCCTTGAGAGTGACCTGTGGAATTAAGATTCTAAAAACAAGCTAGTCCAAGAGGAGAAATGGGCTTTAAC
Organism: Rhinolophus sinicus; assembly: GCF_036562045.2. Taxonomy (NCBI): domain Eukaryota; kingdom Metazoa; phylum Chordata; class Mammalia; order Chiroptera; family Rhinolophidae; genus Rhinolophus; species Rhinolophus sinicus. The sequence continues at coordinate 94,625,503 of NC_133755.1, forward strand.
TGGGCTGTCTATTATCGTCAGGTTATAGTGGGTCTCTAGATTGTTATGTTGACATAGCTGCTGAAGGCAAGTTTGGTGCTAGAGATAAATACTGAGATGGAAGTATAAAGTGGTGGTGGCATGCTTTGCTTGCATTTGCTATTCCTGGGCTAGGTATTGCTTTTTCATTGGCCTGGAGTGGGTTAACAGTGCATTTAGTGAGTCCTGCCCTGATGAGGGTCTAGCCCCTTCTATTTCTGCCACGTAGACAATGGGTGCAGAGAAAGAGTCAGCACCGTTTTCTTTAACTGTATCCATCAACAAAGTTGACACTGCAGCAGTTGAGGTCAAATGTAGGAAGCTATTTCATAGGATTAGATCATGAAAAGATATTGAAATTTAATTCTACAGATTGCATGTCCCATGTGTTGGAGTTTTATGGGGTCTTTGCAAGAACAGCATTGAGCTCTTATTGTCCTATTATGAGAGTCTCCAAGGCCAAAATCTTCTGTAAATTACTCGTTTAGAGGTAACATCTACTGAGTGCAGCTACCCTAAAAGATACCCAAGTAGAAGACGATGGTTAGTTACAATGAGAAAGAGGACAAATAAAGCATTTGATATTATGTCTGTTAAAAACACAGAACAAAATATTTTCTCATTAATTTCAGATTGGTGGTTTTTAATGCATCTGTGGGAAGAGAAGGATTTGTAAATATTTTGCTTTTTAGTTATCTGAAATGTCCAATAACAGAAAATTTAACTGGCTTATTTACTTACAGATCTTTATTATAAAGAAAAAAAGATGGTTCAGAGATCTGAAGTGAAAGATATGATTTCTGAGATCAGTAAGGTGGGGAAGTATTTTGAAGGAACGATGTAAATCAACAGGTTAAGTAAGAGAAGAAGGTGCGGGACATTCACCAGAAACTGTGATATTCAAATACCAACCTTCTTTTCTTACACATATTTTGAATTTCCCAAGAAACCCAGGGACTTACTTCCTGTCCAAACATTACTCTCTCAAAGCCATAGATAAAACATGATAAGATCAGCATTTTCTTGGTGGTGTATTTTGACAGGTTCTGCACAGTCCTATAGATAAATGACTGCACTCTGTATGTTGATTCCATATCCAGGTCTCTACACTTTCACATTACTCCATCATTCCTGAGATCTAGGGTTATAGGTCTCTTGGTTTCTGATGAAGTCACTTCCTACCTAGAGGCAAATCATTTCCAAAAAACCTGGCCCAGTTTCATTTCTCATCTTTCCTACTTTCTAGAGTTATTTTCTTCCCAGTGATTATCTCTTCCAAGATGTGGGGCATTTGTTTTATGAAATAAACTTGCAAAACAGAACTCTTTCTATATCTTTTTTTCCCCCTGAAAATCAAGATCCCCACTGCATACCTACCTTTCTAAGGGAGGTAACATTCTCTGTTTCCAAAGTACATTTATTTCCCTATACTGTGATGTAGCTGGTCCTTTTATTGATAAGGAAAGGTAGCCATATGGAAAGGCACACACCAAAAACAGTTTCGGTATTTCACATCACTTTTTATCTTAAATTCATGAAGTGTTTCAAAAGTCAGTCTCTTGGGGTGGTTGGAGAGCTCAGTTGGTTAGAGCGTTACCTCTTAACAACAAGGTTGCCCGTTCAATTTCTGCATGGGATGGTGGGCTGTGCCCCCTGCAACTAAGATTGAAAACGGGGACTGGACTTGAAGCTGAGCTGCACCCTCCACAAGTAGATTGAAAGAACAATGACTTCGAGCTGATGGGTCCTGGAAAAACACACCGTGCCCCAGTATTCCCCAATTAAAAAAAAATAAAAATAAAAATTTCGTTTAAAAAAAAAGTCAATATCTTAAGTACATCACTTACTAACAAGTAAAGCTCAGCAACTGTGTAAATATTGTTGAAAAATATGGGAACAAATTCAACTCCTTGATACTAGTACTGTGGATTCGATTCAATTATCATAAAATATATTCATAGAGAATGAAAAGACTCTATATTTTAAAAATCCACTTATCTAATACAGTTTAAACCTACCAACTTAAAAGGCTTGGGTAATTTCAAAGAAATTATCTGAAGCAAAATTTGGAGATAATCAGAATTTGATTTTTAATATCATTGTTCACCATCTTTCCTTCAGAGACCTCTTCATCTTCCTTCATCCCTAAGCCACAACATCCTGTGTGTCCAGGGGCTTACCCTGTGTTTTATTCTTCATTTGTACTGTCTCTGGTCTTATTTTATCAAAAGTGTTCCTAATGAAGTTTTCCAAATGTTACCACTATCAGGTATTAACACCTTTGTAAGGTGTTGCTAAGATACAAAATTTCAAGATTCAGTGTAATTACCATAAATTAGAGGACAGATGTGAGAGGTAGACTTTTAGACTGGGTGAAGAATATTGCTTAACACAAATTCTGTAATATGGAATAATTAAACTCTTAAGAACAAGATCAACTTTGATTCTAAAACTTTTATAATCCTACAGAGTACAGAGGTCAATTCTATCTGGTAACTCCTGCCCTTGCATGATTAAAGAAAAAAATCCAATTTCAAGTATAGCTACGTGTGATGAAGCTGGTAAAATGTTATTTGTTTCTTAGAATTCACATGACAGTAAAAATAGAGTTTAGCCAGAAGTTTAATTAAGTGAAAGACCTCAAAATTTAAATACAACTAAGTGCTAATGTAGACTTAAATCCACGACGGCAGAACCATGTATACAGTTTTTACTAAACACATAAATGATACTTACTAACAGACATTTAACTGTCTGAAAGTAGTCACCGTTACCTTCAGAACATATGTATCTATAGATGACATCATTACAGTGAAAAACTGGGAAAGATCTGCTCAATGCTATAAATAGAATACTTCTAAAAAAGGAAAGAGTGGTTAAATTATCTTTAAGTTTTACGGTGAATACATTTTCATTAAAAAGCTTTTCACAGACAACAGTTTAGTGGTTACCAGAGGGTAAGGGGGGTGGGGGGTCGGGGATGAGGGTAAGGGGGACCAAATGTATGGTGATGGAAGGAGAACTGAGTCTGGGTGGTGAATACACAATGGGATTTATAGATGATGTAATACAGAATTGTACACCTGAAATCTATATAACTTTGCTAACAATTTTCACCCCAATAAACTTTAATTAAAAAACAAAAACAAAAACAAACAAAAAAAGCTTTTCATTGATCATTCCATAATATTATAAATAATGAAACGTGAATTCCAGAAGACTAACTCTATTGTCTTAAATTCTTACCTTGAGAAATTTGAATGACATGATATAGCTTCACTCACTGCTTATCAAGAATTACAGTAAATGGGGTTTCTTTAGTTAGAGGCCATGAATAAACTCAATGCCAATTATGAATCCTTACATTATATACACAGATTATGGCTTTTGTTTTTCTTTTGATATGGAAAATACCTTGCATTAGGCTGGGAGATTTCTTTGAGGAGCTCTTGATAAAATCTCTGCAATAAAAATTCACTCCAAACCTTGAACTCTTAAGTTTAAAATATTTCTCCCTGAGGTAATTTATTAATTTTGAAGTTCATTGATTAAATATGTGCTACCATTTCAGTCTTCTTTACATTTTCCCTAAAACTAGGCTTTGTGCAAAATATATATAATATATATAGAAACGTATTTACAATTGTTAACTGAATTGTGAAATGTGGTATTAGGAGGGGAGTCAGTAAATTGAAACAGAACTCAGAGAGAAAAAGTCAAGAACCATGTGATTTCACTGATATGTGGGATATAAAACTGAAAACAACAAAGAAACAAGACAAATGAAGAAACAGAAACTCATAGACACAGACAATAGTTTAGTGGTTACCAGAGGGTAAGGGGGGTGAGGGGTGGTAGATGAGGGTAAGGGGGATCAAATATATGGTGATGGAAGGAGAACTGACTCTGGGTGGTGAAAGCACAATGATATATAGATGATGCATTATGGAATTGTACACTTGAAACCTATGTAACTTTACTAACAATTGTCACCCCAATAAACTTTAATTAAAAAAAAGTGAAGCGGAACTCGGACACTGGGCAGACTCCCGTTGACTCTAACCACAGTCTTTCTCTTGCTGTGACTTTCTACTTAGAACAGAAGGATGAGTGTTCTATGAAAACAGGAAACACTCATTCTAAACCACGTAAATGAAGGAAGTTCAAGCATGTAAGTCTGATGTCTTGTCACTAACTGAACACTGTCAGTTTTGTACCTTTAGGCATATAACTTTCAAAAGTTATATAATATTAAGAATTGTTAGCCTGCTTTTAAAAACTCTGTGTACAAGAATAGATAATACAACAGTTCCATTGTAAAATAAGTTATGGTTGTAGCCAAGGGGATAAGTGTCTGACATTGTTTAAAACAGGAAGAAAGAAAGAAAGGAAAGAAGGAAGGAAGGAAGGAAGGAAGGAAGGAAGGAAGGAAGGAAGGAAGGAGGGAGGGAGGGAGGGAGGGAGGGAGGGAGGGAAGGAAGGAAGGAAGGAAGGAAGGAAGGAAGGAAGGAAGGAAGGAAGGAAGGAAGGAAGAAAGGAAAGGAGGGAGGGAGGGAGGGAGGGAGGGAGGGAGGGAGGGAGGGAGGGAGGGAGGGAGGGAGGAGGGGAAGGAAGAGAGAAAGAAAGAAAGAAAATTAGGGCTTATTTACCTTTGAGACTGCTCTTCTTCGGAAGCCAGTGTGGGTTGCAACTCAGGGGTGTTCAAACTTCAGAGCTCCCCAGAGAACAGAGCCAACTACCAGAGCCACAGTGTCATTTCCGAAGCTGATCAGATATTAGATTCATGGTTTCTACAAGTTTGTGCTAGCTACAGCTTAAAAAAACTAAAAATAGGAGCTCTTCTGATAAGGAGAATTCTCAGCAATGCATATAAATTACTGTCCCCCTAAAACAAACAAACACACACACAAACAAACAAACACTAACTGACCCTAAGAACTAACCCACGGCTACATTAGATAAGAAAAGCATATAATTTAAACCAAGCCAAACCCAAACAAAGTGAGACATTAACAATACTATTAATAACAAGAATAGCAAGGGATACATGCAATGTAATCATGGGAGGAGAAGAAAATCAGAGATATCAAGGCATAGAGAGCTTTTTTCTTGTTTTTTTAAGCACAATTGGATACTGGTTTTGCTAATACAAATTAATACCCTTTATATTTGTGGCCTTACATGTAACAAGTAATCTATTCAGAATCTCACTGGGGTTTCTTAATTTCTGTATACTCACATCTCCACCCTTCCCCTGAAGGTAGCCAATTCTAAGAGACCCCTTGCCACAGCAGAGTCTTGAGATGTGAAAAGCAATGCAAAGATTAACTCAGGAAACTTGAATTTCTGGCTTTGTTTTGTAGAACGCTGCCCTTTTCAGGATGGTTGGGTTTTGTTTGATTACTAAATGAAGAGAAGGCGTGATGAAATGCTGAAATTTGAGAAGATGAATTTTCCTCAGACTAGGAGGGTCAGGAAGTCTACAGGCACAAGAGTGGCCGTGAACCCTGCCCCTCCCACGGCCCCCACCTCTGTTCATCATCTAGAGCCTTGTACACTTAGTGGACTACAAAAGGTAGTGGTGTTGTATGGGGAGATAGATTCCAAACTGAAGACTCCAAACCACAGGGAGAAATGGTACCCATGGCCAAAGTATCTGACCTGGGCAAAAGGAATCTCAGGGAACTGGCATGCACTGAAGACCCAGTTAGGAATGGGGGTGGCACTGAAGAATGTGCTCTGTGGAAGATCTGTGGAATCCTGAGTCGCCAACACTGAATTTCCCACCATGGCAGAGGGATGAGGACTCAGAATCAGATGGAGTTTGATTCAATAAAAATGCCATAATAATTCCTGCACCGGAGTATTTTGAGTACCATTCAAATCCTCATTTGAACATCTGTAAATCTATTCAGATATATATAGCAAGATACAGATGATATAGATTTTAGACATCTACATCAATATGGATATAAACTAGATATAGATATATTTGCTCATTTCCTATGCCCAAATAATATCTCTTTAGAGGTCAGTCTTTAAGTTTAAGGAATGGCGTATGTGCAGTATAATTTTAACATCACCTATTATTGTACATTCAGTAGACTGCTTTAGAGTGCCTGAAGTTATAAAATTAAGTGGTTGTGATTGCCCCGTAGGGCTTCCCACTTGTTTATTTTTTATCCTGGTGTTTCCCTCTCACTCCTGCTGGCTGAGAGAGTATGACTAATGTGCCAAGTTTCCCTGTCCAAAAATAGCCTGTGTTCCCGACTTATGTGGCATGCGGGGACCTAAGGACTGGAGCCCTGGAAGAAGTCCAGGCACAAACCGTAACTCAATGGCACTAGTTCTCAAGTTACCTTCCCTGTTTTACTTGTCCTTTATTACTATTACATAGACATCCTGTAGACTGGGTTAGGTGTACAATTTTTCCTCTTTAGGCAAACTATACCTGCCTCGCTTCCCTTCCTTCCCCCTTTTTCATTCAAATTAAATTAGAACAAATATTTTGGCCAATTTGTCTTGAAGATAGAGCCCTAGTATAGTAGAAAGTATACTAAGCAAACAATTCTGAAATTTATTATTTAGCCCTAGCTTTGCTATGTGCTAAATTTATGATCTTGGATAAATTAGCTTTCTGAGACTCAGCTTTCAAATTAATAAACTGTTATACAAAGATAAGTTATGATCATCATTCTCTCTTATCGCCATCCATTGTTAAATATAAACTAATTACAACCATAGCAGATTCTTGAATTTTTAATCTAATGTTCGATCATAGACTTGAGATTAACTGAAAGAAATTTTAATTACTTTTTAAGGCTAATATTGATTTTAAATCAATTTGTAGTTCTCCGATGTTTTGTACTGTAGGACATCCACCTTTGTTTACAGATATATTGCCAGTACTGTTTCCTTACCTACAAAAAGTGTTTTATTAATATTTGTGAAAAAAACGGATACACCTAAATTTTAACAAGGAATAAATGAAACAATTATACAACAGCATACCTGTGTCTGAATAAAAATAATCTGTTAATCTGAAAATATATTTATTACCTCTGCTAAAAATGGATGGACAGCTGCTTCATAATGTCCAAAGAGAAGTGAATTTAGACCCAGTAAATTGAAGTAACTTTAATTTACATGCATGTAAATAAAGTAAAAATTGATTTTTTTATACAACGGAGATATTAAATGTTCTCAAGTGTCAGTCGATTATCAAACCTAAGAGGTGAAAACGGATGGTGAATAGTAATATAAAGTATTGTTGTTCCAGAATTACATTAGGTCCCTCTATGGAAGTGAAAAAGGTCATTATAGGCAAGTGACTGATACCATGAAAGTACTTTGTACAAGATGGGAAATAAAATAAAAAAATCATTTCCACTTTATTGGGTAAAGGAAACTGTAATGCTGAAGCTTATGAGCACCTCTGAATTACTACTGCTCTACATAATTGTTTCTACATTTGCAAATAGCTAATGTGACAGCCTTCACATATACCAATTTATGTCAAAACCATAGCATAGCAGATCATGCAAGGAGAATCTTTTTTTTTTTACAATCTGGCCTTGTTAAGTCATAGCTTTCAGAATCATCTCCATAATTTCTGCAGCATCTAGCAGTGCTTTGAGTATAACTTTGTGTCTGGTTTTATAAACGTAGGGGGACTTTGAGTATTGCTTTCATGTGAAGGATTCTCAGTAATCTATACACCTTCCCAATAAGCTGACTATTTCTCTAACTACTTTTGAACTTATCTTCAAAATGTACCTTGACAGCATGGAAAAAACTGTCCATGCTGTCATAGTGGACAGCATGAATAGTGAAGTATGACATTGATATTAAAAATTGCGCTTGTGCATGTACAGCTCATGAAAACTTCACAGCAAACTGAGCACCAGATTAAGATAGAAGTCAGCATCCGCTCACCACGAGCCCTCTCCTGATCTCTTTCAGTTACTGCTTAACCCAAACAGGGATAACCAGTCTCTAGACTTGTAACATCTAGGTTAGTTTTGACTGTTTTTGTACTTTGCATAACCCAAATCATACAGTATGTGCTTCTTACTGACTGACTTCTTTCATCAATAGTATCTTTGTTCGATGCATCCATACAGTTGGGTGCAGTTGTAAATCGTATATTCTCAACTACTTTATAGTCAGTGATATGAATAGACCACTCTTGATTCTGTTGAGCAATCTATTAGTCTCCGGTTTGATACTAACATAAATAGTATTGCTTGAAACACTCCGAAAATAATATTTGGTGAATATACAGAAACATTTCTTCTGGGTATTAAACTATATGAAATTGTCATTTTTGTAAATCACAAACAATTGAATATTGGCAGTTTCATAGGATACAATCTAATGTCTAGGAATAGAATTGTTGGGTCACAATGTACCCATATATTTTAATTTAGTAGGTGCTGTCCAAATGTTTGCTAACATTGTACCAATTTACTTGCCTACTAGCAGTGTATCATTGTTGGGTTATTCCATAATATTTCTAATTTGGTATATATATTTTTAATTTTAAGTATTCTTATCAGTGTGTAGTGATAGCTCATTGAGGTTTTAATTTACATTTCACTAATGAAGTTAAGCACCGTTTTATGCTAACAGAGAATTTGAATATCTTTTTTTTCCACAAAATATGTTTTTAAGTCCTTTGTCCATTTTTTTTTTCATTAGTTTGTCTCCTTTTCACTTTGATTTCTGAGTTTATGGTGTGTGTGTGTGTGTGTGTGTGTGTGTGTCCATGTGTATTCTGAATACACTGAGTACTTTGTCAGAAATATGTTTCAGGGATATCACCTCTCACTGTATGAGTTGCCTTTTCAGTCACTTAATGGTGTTTAATATAGTCCTATGTATCAAGTATATTTCTTTTATGGTTAGTCATTCTAGGTCTGATCTAAGAAGTTTTTGTCTATTCAAAAGTCACAAAGATGTTATCTTATCTTTTCTTCCAATCGCTCTACTCCTGTGTCTTTCACATTTAAATCTTTGATTTATGTGTATGAAATGATGTAGCGAGAGGCCCATCTACACTTGTTTCAATATGGATATCTAGTATCATTTACTGAAAACTTCAGATTTTCCCTGTTGAACTGCAATGATGCGTTAGACATGACTTGTGTTATGAAACAGAGCTGCTAGGTAAGTTTCCCTCTTTTTCTTTAATGTCTCACTTTTAAAGCCTTTTCTACATTTCTTGAAAGTCCCACCAAATTCTTTCTTTGAAGTGAGATATCGAAAGTATTTACTTATCATACTTTCACTATCTTCCTCAACTCCATAGAATAGCCCAGAACACTCAGCAGGTTCAACAAGGAAAGGTTCCATACGTAATGAAGAGGAAGCTTAATAAGAATAAGACAGCCTGTGATCATGATAGGGCTTTTCCATGAGGACTCTGAGCCGAAGGAGGAAGTGTAGTGGAGAGCTTACTTAAGGAATCTGACGAGTGTGCTCACAAAATAAAAGAAATTCTCAGACAGAAATGGAGAGATGCTTAGAACATATTCGTCTCTTTCTCCATCAGCCTAAAGTCTGTTCTTCCTGCAAGATGGGTGGAGAGCATACTGACACAGTTGGAGAGGCAAAACAAAGCCATTTGTTTCTCCTTCAGGCATGAAGGATCCTTGTGTATTTGCTGCAGATGGGGACATGAAAGTGATCACAGTGCTTCTTTGATTTTTTTTTTTTTTTTTTTTTTTTTTTTGGTCATTTTCACCAGCTTTACATCAAGAGTGAAATCCAATAGAATTATAACATCTAGAACATTGTTTGCACAATAGCTATTTGCTCAGATGAAGACCCCTCGGGATTACTGGATATTTTGTGAATGTTTTGAAGCCCCATCAGGTACTCAAAAGTGAATGTGTTTGGTTCATTCTTTACCTATTGATGGAGTCAAATGACTTATCTGACTACATTGGTTCTCCCAATCCCCCTCTTCACCTGTCTGAACTCAGTAGATCAAGGGAGTCAAGCTATCACACTTAATTTATCCATCTGTAGTTTATCAGTCTTTTTACTGATATTGGATTGGATACTGTATTGGAAATGACACTACTAAAGGTAGTGGAGGACATTATGTTAAGCGAAATAAGCCAGGCACAGAAAGAAAAACTTCATGATCTCTCTTATATGTAGAACCTAAAAAAGTCAAATACATGGAAGCACAGAGTAGAATGGGGGTTACCCAAGGCAGGGAGTTGGGGGAAATGGGAGATACTGGTCAAAACACAAAGTTGCAGTCACGTAGGATAAATAAGTCTAGAGATCCACTGTACAACACGATGACTATAGTTAATGATACCACACTGAATATTGGAATTTGCTAAGAGCGTAAAATTTAGGTGCTTTTAACACACACACACACACACACACACACACACACACAAACACACAGATACACAGATACTCTCATGCGGGAGACCCTGCTCGCTGCACCATTTGTCATGCAGGGTGTCATGCAGAGTCTCTGGTCCCGCTCCCCACATAAGAACACAGGACACGGTGAGGCCAAAAAGGAACACCCACGAAACCATAGGTAGGGGAGTCATGCCACTATACTCTCGCTGGCGGCTGGGTTAGAGACACAGGAAGCAGGAGCCACACAATTCGCAACCCTCACTGCGCTGCTTGCAGGCTCAGCCACCATCTTCTTGGTAGCCCCCATTTTTTTTCTCTCTCTGCTAGCATAGCCACAGCAGTTATATTAGTGGCCAATGGCTCACTGGTTACAGCTGACGGCCAACTAGCCACAGCTGATGGCCATCCAATCACAGTTGATGGCCATTTACTACCTGAGCCAGGACCTGTCTATGTGAGGCTGAGAGCCTGGAAACTGCTTTTTGGGGTTCTGTCCCCACAGATACAAATATACATATTCAATGACATCTTGGCCACCTGCCTTAAATAACTCCATTACCAGGAGCAGCACCTTTACTATAAATTACACTGCCAGCTCTGTGTTTTATTTAGGACTAAGTGATAACATCTGCCTGAAGACTTATTCAGAAACAAGCCAAAATTTGAATCTCTTGTGATCATGAGGTTGAACTGCTGTTCTATTTTTTTAATCTCAGTGTGAAATACTTATATCTAGGTGTTACATGGAAATTCTTGATTTTTATAGTGACTAGAGGAAGGAATAGAAATGATTGTAGAACTTTACAACCACTGTGATGTGGTAGAGAAACTAGAGGTTGAAGTATGTAGGAAAATACTAAAATACAGGGTATATTATTAAAGTACTGAGTAAACTAATAAACTCTTCAAGTCTAATTACATCAACTATGAAATGGACTAATTTTATACTACTCTTCAAATTAGGGACTTCAAATTATTGAATTTATGTTCAATAAACATTGATAGAACTTTCAACAGTTATTAAAGAATATATGAATTATTTACTTGATGTAGATTTAGAGACAAAGATTATGTGGAATGGCTGTATGATATTTAAGTGCTAGATGATGTAATGATAGATGAAAATTAAACATAATTGATCACCATGCAAATAGAATACTTTAAATTATAATTAGTAATACTAAGGGATATTTTTACATTATATATCTATGTACCTTTATGTAACACCAAATTACATTTATAGATATGTAGACCTGTATATAAACACACATACACCTTAACCAACTATTATCTGAAGTTTCCTTGCCACTGGAAACCCAGATAATACTGACTTAATGTTCCATGCCATACTTGTGAGACTGCAAAGGCAAAATTTCTCAAATTCCTTATTACTTCTGGCTACAAATTTTTCTGTTCATAAAACGTTTCTTTGTATTTGGCACTTTATCATGTTTCTTATTTTTGTATCATGGGGGCTGTGGAAGAGGTAGGAAGAGGAAATCATTTCTATTATTTCCTCAACTTCTCTGTTCAAACAACTGTAAACATAAGGACTCTGCGCAATTTTATTGGTCATGGGGATAGGTAACAAAACACACCAACATCAGGCAACTTAAAACTACATATAGGCTTTGTCATTCTGGCATAATGGATTTGGATATTTTCTTGGGAACCATCACTCCATTTGGTATCAAATTTTCCATCTCCTTTTTTCTGTCATCTCTCTGATCTCATTCTTTTCTGCTCCATTTCCTAAAGGAGCAGATATAAATCTCTAATGTCCTCATACAGAGTAATGTAGTCCTCTCATTTGTTGTCTTGATTCTTTCTGACATTCATGAACCAAGGCAGCTCTTAAAGCCATTGTCTAAATGATCTTTCACAAAATTTTGTGTTAACTATTGTGATGGTTAATTTTATGTGTCAGCTTGATTGGACTCAGGGCTGCCAGGATACTTGATTAAACATTATGTCAGGGTGTGTCTGTGAGGATGTTTCTAGATGAGAGTAATATTTATATGTGAGTCAGTAGACTGAGTAAAGCAGATGGCCTTCCCCCATGTAGTTGGGGGCATCTAATCCATTGAAAACCTGAATAGAGTAAAAGGCTGAGTGAAAAATAACTTTTTCTCTCTGCCTGGCTCCAAGGAGGGGCGTTCATCTTCCTCTGCCTTTGGCCTCAGACTCGGACTGGAATTTACATCATTGCCTCTCCTGAGTTTCCAGTTTGCTGACTGCATATTTTGGGACTTCTCAGCCTCCATAATCACATGAGCCACAAAATTCCTTATAGTAAATCAATCTCCTCTCTCTCTCTCTTTCTCTCTCTCTCTCTCTCTGCCTCCTACTGGTTCTGTTTCTTGGGAGAACCCAGACCAATACAACTATTAATAAAATATAGTCTCTTTCTCTTATTGTACTTTCTCTGTCCCCTGTTTCTCTCTTTTACATGTATGTACACACTTACATACAAACACAGAAACATAATGTTGGGACTTTGGCACCACTGAAGTTGTTGAGAAAATAAAAACTACAGTTTATCACTGTTGGAGAGTACATTCTGACCGATTAATAGGAGTAGTTATTTTGTAATTACCATTTAAAAAATCTATTTTATGGACATATGAAAAGGAAATTAGAACGGTGGTGGCCAGTTAGCTCAGTTGGTTAGAACACGGTGCTCTTAACAACAAGGTTGCAGGTTCGATCCCCACATGGGCTACTGTGAGCTGCACCTTCCACAACTAGATTGAAACAACTACTTGACTTGAAGCTGATGGGTCCTGGAAAAACACAATTAAATAAAGTTTAAAAAAAAGAAAAAGGAAATTAGAATGTAAGTCATTAGATCTTCTCATAATTGAATATTTGTTTCCCGAAAAAGGAAGACTAAACAAGTCATCTGATGACAAAAAGGCTTATGGACATAATTAGAGAAAGTAAATGTACATTGGGAGACTTTAAGGATATAGCTTTTCAGGTGGTATAAGTGAAGTGTTAAGTGAAGAAGTTACTTGGGGCCCTTTCAAACATATGTGCTCGCTGATTTCTCTGACCATTTTGGGTATTTGGAAAGTCACAAGGACTAAGAAGACTATACATCAAGAATGTATAAAATTGATTTAATTTAACTTTTTTAAAAAAAGTTTATTGGAGTGACAACTGTTAGTAAAGTTACATAGATTTCAGGTGTACAATTCTGTATTACATCATCTATAAATCCCATTGGGTGTTCAGCACCCAGAGTGAGCTCTCCTTCCATCACCATATATTTGACCCCTTTTACCCTCAATACAGTTACATATCTAGATGTGTTACTCTTTGCACTGAAATTGTGACACTTATTACTAAATTTTTCAATAAACGTATTTTTGAACATATTCCATGATATTGTGATGTGTTAAGGACATAATAATAAACAAGGCCTCCTAACTTAAAAAATTTTCAAGATAATGAAGGAAGGCAATAATTACAATGCAGTGTGACAATTGCCCTGAGATAGTCATTGCTATCAGGAGTGAAGTTCCCAAGTCAATTCCTCCATATCTGAGTCATGTGACTTCTGACATGGGTTTGGATAAGGCTGAGAGCTCTGCTCCGGGAGATGTAGAAAGCACTAGTGTTGGGTTCCCTACCTTGTAGGCTGAGCTATGGATTAATGATTAGCTGCACTGGAGGACAGAGGTAAAAACTACCGTGTTGAAGGACACGTTGGTTGTTTCCATGTCTTGGCCACCATAAATAAAGCTGCAAGATGTGGTATGTATACACAATGGAATACTATTCTGCCATAAGAAAAGATGAAATAGTGCCATTTGTGACAACATGGATGGATCCTGAGATTATTATGCTAAGCGAAATAAGGCAGACAGAAAAAGTCAAGGACCATATGATTTCACTAATATGTGGTATAGAAAACTGAAAATAACAAAGGAAGACAAACAAATGAAGAAACAAAAAACTCACAGACACAGACAATAGTTTAGTTGTTACCAGAGGGTAGGGGGGGTTAGGGGGGTGGTAAATGAGGGTAAAAGGGATCAAATATATGGTCATGAAAGGAGAATTGACTCTGGGTGGTGAACACACAGTGTGATATATAGATGATGTAATACAGAATTGTACACCTGAAACCTGTGTAACTTTACTAACAGTTGTCACCCCAATAAACTTTAATTAAAGAAAAAAAACAAAAACTACAGTGTTGGATCCCAAGAAAATCTTTTTTTTTTAATATTTAAATTTTAAAAAAATAGTTGACATACAATATTATATTAATTTCAGGTGTACAACATAGTGATTAGATATTTATATAATTTATGAAGTGGTCACCCTGATAATTTTAGTACCCATCTGATAGCATTCATAGTTGTTACAATATTAGTGACTATATTCCCTCTGCTATATGTTACCTCCTCATGACAATTTTGTAAAAATCAATTTGTATTTAATTTCTTCTCTTTTTTCACCCATCCCCCCAACATCCCTTCCATATGGCAACTCTCAAAATGTTCTATCTATGAGTTTGTTTCTGTTTCATTTGTGTATTTTGTTCTTTAGATTCCACATAGTATAAGTGAAAACATATAGCATTTATCTTTCTCTGTCTGACTTACTCCACTCAGTATAATACCTTCTAGGTCCATCCATGTTGTTGCAGATGGCAAGATTTTATTTTTTTATGGCTGAGTAATATTCCATTGTATATATGTACCACATCTTCTTTATCCATTCATTCATTGATGGAAACCCAGGTTGCCTCCATATCTTGGCTATTGTAAATAATGCTGCAATGAATATATAGATGCACATATTCCTTCAAAGTACTATTTTGCATTTCTTTGGTTAAATATTCAGAAGTGGGGTTACTAGGTCCTTCTTTGTCTTTTGTTATAGCTTTTGTTTTAAAGTCTATTTTGTCTGGTATAAGTATAGGTACACCAGAATTTTTTTGTTTTTTATTTCTTTTTGTTTCCATTTTCATGAAATGTCTTTTTCCATACATTTACTCTCTGTTTGTATGTCTTCTGATCTGAAGTGAGTCTCTTGCAGGCAGCATATGTAAGGGTCTTGTTTTCTTATCCATTCAGTCACCCTGTATCTTTTGATTGGAGCGTTTAATCCATTTACATTTAAAGTCATTGCTGATAGATATGTAGTTATTATTATTTTATTCATATTTTTTATCTTGTTTCTTCATCTCCTTTTCTTCCTCCTTCTCCTCTTCCAAGAAATTCCTTTAACATTTCTTATAATACTGGTTTGGTGGTGATGAACTCCTTTAGCTTTTTCTTGTCTGGGAAGCTTTTTATCTGTCCTTTGACTAAATGATAGCCTTGCTGGGCAGAGTAATCTTGGTTGTACAGGTCCTTTTCATCACTTTGAATATTTCATGCCAATTCCTTCTGGCCTGTAAAGTTTCTATTGAGAAATCAGCTGATAGTCTTATACATACACAGAAATGCAGATTACCAGAATAAACAGATTCCAGATAGGTAATTAATTCTCTTTGGAGGTGTTAACGTTCCTACATATTTATATTTAATTAAAAAAAAAAGTTATTGGGGAACAGTGTGTTTCTCCAGGGCCCATCAGCTCCAAGTCATTGTCCTTCAATCTAGTTGGAGAGGGTGAGCTCAGCTCCAAGTCCAGTCGCCATTTAAATCTTTAGTTGCAGGGAGCACAGCCTAACATCCCATGCGGGAATTGAACTGGCAACCTTGTTGTTAAGAGCTAGCGCTCTAACCAACGGAGCCATACGGCCACCTCAATTTATATTTAATTTTTAACATATTTTCATGTGAGATTTTTAAATGACTAGAACAAATTCTTGACATTATTTTACTGAAAAAAATATTTAAATCAGATTCTAAGCATAGATTGACTAAAAGTCACATATGGTTTTCTCTATATGGACAAAACAAGTCATCACACACTATAAAAATTCATCACACACTACAGAAATTTTTCATGAAGGCTCTACCAAGCCTTTACCAAGGCATTCCAGCTGATTGGGTAGTATAGTATATGTGCCACTGGAAGTATTTCAGATCTGCAATGCAGATATGCACCAGTGCAATGATTGGTTATTATGTGCAAGCCATGAGCTCTGTATAGACATAGCCTGAGACACATAACAGCCATTGAAACTAAATTTAACTTCGCATAGTAAACTACTAAATAAACAAATATTCGTGTATAACATACATTTTGTTTTTCTTAATTATATCTTACAATCTATTTTCCTATGCTATAATTTCGTCTTGTGAAATGGTAAAAAAAAAAAATCTATTTTAACATTGACCAAATAAGTCAAGAAAAATATAATGCATCAAAATTCATTAATGATGAAAACATGCAATTCTTAGAGTTCAAAAAAGATGTTCAATAGAATCTAGTCCAGTTGTTTTCAACTTAGGTTGTACATTAGAATCAATTGAGAAATTTCAAATAATGCTTGGTCCTTACCCCAGATCAGTAATTCCAAAGTGCTTGGGGGAGAGGGTCTGCACATCAGTAAGTTTTTAAGCTTCTCATGTGATTTTAACGTATAGCCAGTGATGAGAACCACTGATATGATTCAATGCTCTCAATTACAGATGAGAAAATTCAGAGCTACAGAAGTTAAATGATTTGCCCAAAGACTCACAGATAATTAATTTTAAAGTTAAGAATAGAGCTAAGGTAGGTCTCTGTATTTTCTGCATGCTCTGTATGCTCATACATACAGTATGCTCTGTATACCACATTGCAGGGGGCATATTCATAGATTTACCCCTTTCGTTCCATCAATTGTGAAGGCCAAATAAAATAGACACACATGTGGTAAGATAATGCTTTGATAGTTGTTGATTGCTATACAGTTGCTATGTGTTGTGTATTTTTATGTGTTTCCCTAAAGAAGTCATATGTTTTAGGGTGACAAAGTGGCCCAAAGATACCATGATATATATATATATATATGTAATGTATTATTTGTAGGGGTTATGTCAATAAAAATGGGGATGATCATTCTCATAAATTGATGAATTCTAAAAGATAAATCTACCTTATAGAAACCATTAACAATATTACAGAATAAGAATTTTAAATCATATATATCCTAAAATACACAAAATGATGATTATTAAAGTGCCATGATATTTATATATTTATTTTTATTCAGAATATTTATTCAGTGTGTTCAATATGCTTTCCATATACTTAGTATGCTCAACTAAGAACATCTTTGAGGCCACTCACAATCTTTTTTGTTATTCTGTGTTATCTCCTATGATTCATCTGGGAATTTGTCAAAATGTGATTTAAGAAGCAGCTTCACTAAACTAAAAAGAAAATTGTGCATTTGACACTTAACAGCTTGAAAGGTAAAGAAAATTAATATAAATCTGCTTTATTTAAAATAAAATGAATCTTTAGTTTTTTTGTTTTAATACCACTGGGTATTTTGGTGACAGTTGGCAATGGCAGAGAATTATTAAAGTGTTGTGGAAGGCAAGATCATTTTGAATATTAAAAATATGGGTATACAAAGGAAAAAAAGAATTGCTTACAAACATTACAGGAAGCCAACAGAATCATTTCTGTTATCAATAAGTTGTCCCTTCCATCATAAGTATATTTCACATGCTTCCATTTTTATTATTGCTCATAGATTTTAAGTTTATGTTATAAAGATTCATATATATATATATATATATATATATATATATATATATATATATATATCTCATCCACACTAACATTTCTTTTCATTTAGTTCATATAAAGGAGAATCTCCAACTGTACCACAGATCTTCTATATTTATTTTGGTTATGAAAAATCTCATTGTTTCTTTGATTTCTATTTAATAGATTTACAGAACAATTCTTTTGAGAAAATTTGGCTAAATATTTTCAGACTTTTAAAATAAATATTCAGCTTTCAAAACAGCTTAGTATCTTCTCCTTATGTAATGTCATCAAACAAGCTATAAAATTTTTCCAAAGTTATAATTGTGACACCATCTCCTATTTTCTTTGTTTTCTAAGTAGCAATATTTTCTCAGATATAATACGACATATAAGTAAAATACTGCTATATAAAGACTGTAAATGCTGTTAATACTTGGTTAATGCTAAGTATTAAAGACCACTATGTGTCAATTTCTCTATTATTTAACCCTCCACTCCTTGTATCTTTCATGATCAAGCCACAACTAAAATTTGAATCAACTGCAGAGTGATGTTGCAAGATTTCCCATTAACTACAATTCTGTAGAACAAATACCTAGTTTAAATGGGCTGGGTGAAGAAAAGGCATATACTTAACTATTACCAGAGAATTGGTATTAAATAAAAGTTAATACAATAGCAAACAAACAAAATGATGAGAAAAATAAAACCACTACAAAAAAATGACAAAATTTTATTACATTTGAGATTGAGTGTTACAAAGCAATTACGATAGGAGAAAGGCATATAAAAATGTTATCTCGAACACCATACTAACTCCATCTATATTTCTATGACTGTTGTCAGACTAACTCATCTTTATCAGAAGGGAAATGGTGACAGGAAAGGAATACAAGAAAGAAATGTGTGCATACACCTATGTGTATGTGCACTGAACAGGGGAAGATAATAGATCAGCAGGAATAATGAAAAGTCAGAGACTTGTGAACCCGTAGGCCTGTAAGTAGAAGTGGAATTTGGGAAATGAAGGAATGAGCATTGAAATTGGGTGTTTGGAGAATAGAGAGAATACGTAAACAGGAAGAGAAATGACAGACATATAAAGGTTTACTAGTGTTTGGGAAAAGCGGGTAAAAATATATTTGAGAATTTGAAAAGCGTTTGATAGGCTTAGTAAAACAGCACACAAATTCCTTCATGCCAAACTTTGAAAACAGTATCCAAATCAGAAATCCTCCTTTGCGGATTGCGAAGTTCGGCTTCTCCTGAATAAGTCACCTTGGCCTCAAGTCAGACGTGTATTGAGAGAACAGACAAAAGGTTTACCAGGAAGTATAGTTCATTAACACTTTTTGGTTGTGTATAGGAGAGAATATATCCTCATTTTCTTCACTTTTATAGCAATTTCTTTATTAACAGAAATTAGCAATATTCAGAAAGGATTGCTTGAGTAGGGAGAAGGTTTCATTCTCATTCTCTCAGTGGAAACCTGAACCATCAGATATTGCCCAATCCTTTTCTGGTTAAATTCTCCTACAGTACAAGTAGTCCTTTTAATATCATACCTTGTTCTTTTTCCATATGGCTCTGCTATGGTATAAGCCAAAATTTGAGATACTAGAACATATTGTGGGGACTAGAACAGAGGTCATAAAGGCAAAAGATTTGCTATTTGAAGTTAGATCAGCAATCAGGTCAACTCAGTTCATTAAACTATATTATGGAGTGACTAATCTGAGCCAAGTACAGCTAGATACTGGAAGTGCTGCAGAAAATAAGATGGATATGTTTCTTGCCCTTGTGAGCTAAATTTTCTTACCAAGGAAGTCACACCATTAAATAAGTAATTAAAAGAACACATTATAATTGTTAATATAACGAGTTCAAGTGCTAATAGAAGTACATAAAAAGGAGACCTAACCTAATAAAATGGGGCAGAAGGTGAGAAAAGCCGCCTGAGAAATAAAAAAAGAGTGGTCAGGGAAAAGGAGGTGGATTGGGTCCAGGGTGGCTTGTCAAAATGTTGAAGGAGGAAAGAATGCCTGTGTAAATGCCATGAGGCAGGAGAGATTTTCATTTAGAAGATTGAGTGTGAGAAGATTAACTGGCTTAAATGCATTGATATGCAGTATAAAGAGAAGCAGCCTAGGGCAGAGCTAGGGGGAATACAAAAGTTTAAAGATGCTAAGCAAGAAGGTAAGAGAAAGCCAGGAAAATGTGGTGTCCTGATGGACACAAAAGAAACATCAGGGGATAGGGAAGTGGGTGACTGGGTGGATATAAAGAGGTAGGTGGTCATTTGTGGTAATGGGGCAATTCAATATCTTGGTTTTGGTAATAGTTACATGAGACTGTATAAGGGAAAAAACTGCATAAAAATCACAACCACACACATACACACACAAACATGGAGCATGTTAAAAACTGAATAAGATCTATAGTCTAATTAACAGCATGATTCCTGTGTTAATTTCCTGGTTTTGATGATCTACAATTATATAAGATGATACCATTCAGAGAAGCCGGGTAATGTGTACAAGAGTTTCTGTGTACTATGTTTGCAACTTTCTGTCAGTCTATATAATTAGTTCAAATAAAACAGTTAAAAAGATGATAAGAGGGTGTTGGAAAGAAGGGCATGATTAATAATGTTCAACAAAGTGAAGAATAAAATAAATCACTAAAACATGTTCCTTGGATTAAGCCTCAGGAGGGCATTGGTAATCTTTGAAAGCGGCACGGTGGGGTGGAAACTACATTGGGTGAGTGGAATTCAGAGTTAGAGGTGAGAAAAGGTAAACAGCATGGACACATTTATTCAAGACAGCTTCATCAAGAGATGAAGGAAAGAGATAGAAAACTAACTTGGAGACTAAGTGTGGAGTTGATCTGTTTCAGGATATAGTAAATCTCTAGAACCTTGAAGTCAAAAGAGATTCATATTTCCATATTTTATGTGATCTAGGAGTTGGCTGGAGAGAGCAACCAATCTCATGCCTACACTGTTTTCCTCTAAGAGATTAAACAGAGCATCACTCACGTTATTATTCAAGATTAATTTGCCTCAGTCAATTACATCTTGATCCTTAAATACCATATCTCTTAGTCAGCATCCCTCTTTGATGCTTCTTAATCTCTTCAATGTCCTTGGGAATGCTCTAACTTGTCATTTACTTTTTTATTATTAATTATTACTCAACTCTCTCTGTTTATATAGTAGCTAGTCAAAGGGATTATTAGTAGTAATACATCTGCTTACTTCTAGGTATATTGATATCACTACTCTAAAAACAACAACAAACAAACAAACAAACAAAAAATACAATTTTAGGGAAAGTGATCCTGTTTGGATTTTAACTCAGGTAGAGACTGGAAAAAAACTGGACAAGTAGGACATTCAAAGACTAAAGTTTCTTAGGATGACAAAACATGTATTTTAAAACATGTGAAAAATTAAAAATCTCATAGCCTAACAGACACATTGTGTTTGTAGCTGTGTCATATTTGTTGGAACTTTTGACATTATCAATGAGTGGATTTAAGGGGAAAAAGGAAGCAAATCTTGGCTTTCCCTCTTATTAGTTTTAGGATCTTACTATTATAATATATCCCAACCTGTGGAAGCCTGTTTCCTTATCAATGTTAGAGAGATACTAGCATTATTTGTTTGACAGTTCTTCCGTTTAATGACACAAAGCACATTATTTCCCTGGCACAGTGCCCACACCACACACAACCAAGGCTGAAGCTCCTTCTGCTCTGTTTCATTGGTCTGTACTTCTCTGTCTACTTGTGCTTCTTCCAAAAAGATGCTGAAATCTCTTATCTGTTAATCCTTAACTCCTATTTTTTTCTGTTGTTGAATTTTTATCCCCTTTCCTTATTTTACGGTCATTGTAATGAGGTCTCAGGAGAAAGACATGATAAATGTGTATGTTCAATCTTTCATTGTGGAACACGAGCTACTCATTACAATTTTAATGTTATCATATAGATTACTTTAAAGTTACCTCTGCCAAATCTATGAATGGTATATATCTAATACTTATAGCAGCCCCATACATTGGATATATTCAAGAATGAAGATTCAAGCCCATATGTTTATTGTGCAAATTCCATGCTATTCTTATCCTCTCAGAGGATACATCAATAGCCTAAATGAAATGCAAGGTTATTTCAGCAATGAGTAAACTATAACAATAAAATATATTCCCCCAAATACTACTGCATTTCTTTTTGTACTTATCATAACAAAATGCCTGTAAACACATAAATAACTTGCACAGTAATGTGAGCTTTTTTAAAATTCCAAAATGCCAACGAGTTTCTCATTACTAAATATGAAAGTCAATTTTCAGTCCTCATTTTTTTTTTTTGGCTTAAAAGCATCATTTGATACACTTTATTATTCCTTCCATCAAGAAACACCTTTGCTACTTCAGTTGTAAACGGCTACATTCTCCTGATTTCCTTCCTTCCTTACTGTTAACATATTCTCAGTCTCTATTATGACTGAAGGCTCTTGGGATTCAGTTTTCAAACCACTGATGTTCTGTCTGCAGTTATAGTCCCTTTGGAGAGTCATTTAATCTCCATAAATATCATCTCTTGCTGACAGTTTGAAAATTTATTTCACCAGCCTTAACTTTTCTTCTGAAACCCATACTTCTTTTTCCAACTGCCGACTTGATCACATCTCCACTGGTTTCTAATAGAAAGTATGGAGCTATCTAGACATCTCAAATTGAATGTGTTTATAACCCAACCTTATCATCTTATCCCCTGATGCTGTTTTATTTATAATTTCCCATATCAGTTATTAGCAAGCCCATCTCCTAAGTAGCTCAAGCCAAAAGCCTTCCTTTCTTTTGCCCACATGCTACATTCTCTCCATTAGCAGTTAACTCTAACTCTACCTTCAAAATACATCCAGAACCATTGACGAATCACCATCTCCATCACTCCTACCTTGATTCCAAGCATTATCATCTCTAGCATTGATTATTGCAATAGACTCTCAACTGGTCTTTCTAATCCCACCCTTGTCTCCATAAAACCTATTCTCAAAACATCCCATTAAAATATATGTCAGACTGTGTCACACCCCTTCTCTGAACTTCTGATGACATCCCATTTCTTTCAGAGTAAATGTGAAATCTCCGTAATGGTATTATATTTTGACATCCTTTACTGCAATTCTCTTCCTCCTCACTCTGTTCCACTTTGATGCTTCTTGAGTTTACCAGGAACACTCCATTCTAGGAGCTTTGCACTTGTGTTCTCCCTCCTTGGAATGTCTTTTCTCCAGATAACAACAGGCCTTACTGCCTCTGCTCCTTCAAATCTTTGCTCACATATCAGTAAGTCCTGCCTAGGCCATCCTATTTACATCTGTAGCCTCTCCCATTGCTCTTCCAACTTCCCTTATTTTTTTCTTTAATATTTATCACCTCCTATGGTACTATTATAGTAACATTATTTTTTTATGTTTGTTTTCTCGCCCTTACCCCCTTTGTCCGATAGGCATATTCTCAGTGGTTGGAAGAGTGCCTGTTTTATAGTAGATTCAATAAAAAAAAATGTGGAATGAATGAATGAGCATCATGGTGGGACTCCAGATTTTAGATATAGTTACTGACTGAGGCCTGTTACATAAAAAGCTTGAGGTACAATGACTTAAGATTTCGTTTCTCCAGGCAAGAATGTCCCTAAAACATAGGAATCAATACATCTAACTTTATCTTTAAAATCATTCTCAAATGTTTAACAATACTAAGTATTCTATGAGGATGAAGATTGAAGAAAGACCCTCTGCTAAATACGGTAATTTCAAAAGAGATACAACTGAAAATGTAAAAGACAGTAAGATAACAGAACAATCACATTTGCTGCCTTAAATTTGCGGAAAAATACTAGACATGACCATTTTTTCTTCCTTTTCACCTCATAAAAAAAATACTAGTGTTTTGGGAACATCAAACAAACAAACAAACTAACAAACAAATAAAAACTCCAGAATAGGTCAACAAGTTCATTTTTCTTCAAGGCCATTCTTTAGTTAATGCCTCAGCCATTAAAATTGGCTGTGTGGGTTGCCATGCTAAGAAGCACTAACATCTGCCTGACAAATACGCTCCCCGACTCCAGCAGGTGAGCAGGCTTCCTAAACAGCAAGCCTTGCTCTAATGAACAGAAGTTATATTTCCCAAGATGTTCATTTGGCAGTGCGATTGGGCTGTTCTCAGCAATTCTCCAAACTTGACTTACACACTAGTTTAGTTCTGCAGAGAAAAAAGGAAAAACAACTTCAATGTTTTTCAAAAGCAAAATAGAAACTGTGATAGCATAAAGTGGCTACAAAATAGATTTGTAAGAACTCTGGACAACTTATTGGTACGAATCATCTAAGATGATGCCACTTTGAATTCTATACATGGTTAAGTATTTTTAACTTTCTGAAAGGTTTAGGTGACCTTAAAACTGTTCCTATTTTGAACTTATGGTTGGTTCCGGAGCTATTTTGGAGAACCTTGTTTTGCTTGGATGAACTCTGAGAGTTTGACTCAAATAAAGATTAGGTATCTTCCCGATTCTGCTTGATACATGGTAGGTGAATAATTTACATATGCCTTTAAAATTACCTCTTCATTTAACTTACATTTCTTCCACAATTCTTTGGGAAACATTGAGAAATAATGATATTAATTTTCTGTATTCTTTGTGAAAACACTAAGTTATTTAATGGTCACCAAAATTAGTCTTTGTTTCCTAGATGAGTAGAGGTTAAGCAACAAAAAATGAGAAGGAAATAGTAAGATCCCGTGTGATAAGTTCCAAAATAGAGGTACTGGAAGGAGGAATGAAGTTAATGCTAGGGAAGCAAAAAAAACGGTGAATTATCTAAATTTCATTATAAAAGTTTAGTAGTTAGAAAAGAGGGGCAGTGAAGTTTAGGCATCTGGTAGAGCATTAACCAGGGCAGAGAAACACAAAACAGTGTAAGTAAGGTATTAGGGTTTTCATTGATGAATTAGTCTACTTTAGTGACATTTCATGAGTACAGTTAACTCATAAAATACCTGTGCATTTTCATTTTTAATTCAAGGGTTCAGAATACACTTTTTTCTTCCTCTTACATTAAATAAAGTATCTTTTCTCTTATATGAAGGGCAAATTAACCTCTTGGATACTATGCATCAGCCACAATAGTTAATATTATTAATTAAACTTTAGAAGTTGCATTTCAAAGAAGGTGAATTACCCAGCATTTTAGGACTGGAAAGTTTGTCCTTCCCTTATACTCTAAGTTATTTTCCCCAAAAAATCTTCTTTGGTAATTTTGCTATATTTCACAAATATTCTTGAAATTAAAAGCTACTTCCAGTCAAAGAAATGCTTCAAGTCAATAGCAATAAGCTAGTAATAACTTAAAGTCAAAGTAATTCTTTCCAACATAACATATAAGAGAATAATCTCACATTCTGAGATTATTCTGAATAATCTCATATCCTGAGATAATCTTCCGTCATTTTGAGGGTTTTGAGTCTTTAGTCTTTGGAGTTAACTTGATAAATGTCTTAAGATCTTTGATAAATTAATAGAATAAAATATAATATTCAATATTGATTGATAAAATGTTATCTTATCAATCACAGGAAGAAATCAAGGACATTAAGTTTTTTTCACAGGGAAAAATCAAGGACAACAAGTTTTAGTCTATGGATGCTCTTTATACAGTATATGTATTTATAAATCTGGGCACCTTCTTGCGAAGGCACCTACCTAGAAGAAATGATAACAAAGCCAGAGGAATACAAAAGAAAACCACTTTTAATATCTGAAATACTTTCCTTAAAACACATTCAATCAAAGTTTTATAATTCAAAACATAAATACCTTATTTAATTTTAAAAAACAAATTGTTATTTCTTCCTGTGAGTGACTGAAGAATTAAAGAATTTCTAAGAAATTGTGGGTATTAATATTGAACCTAAAGAATTATGGTCAAGGTAGAAAAAGGGAGAAATTTGGCTAACTAGGGTTAACAGAGGATATTAAAAGTGATCAATTCTTCTGATTCAACAGTTTTTCTATATAAATGAGCTAGGCCCATTTAGTCCACCCTGTTGTGTGTGTGTGTGTGTGTGTGTGAGAGAGAGAGAGAGAGAGAGAGAGAGAGAGAGAGAGAGGTGATGAAGTGGAGGAGAGGGGGCATTTAGAAAAAAATGAGACAACATAGAAGTATAATAAAAGCTTTCAATATATAATTTGTCTTATTTCCTTATTCCTTATTCATTTATGCATTAAATGTATGTATTGATGTACCTCTTAGCTTTTGGACAAACCATATTCAAACTTAAGTGAATAAGAAATAATAAAAGCAATCTTTTCCTAGAAATTCTCTCTTTCTTTTACAAGATTTTCCACATCTAAGATGACAGAAGACTAATGCTAGTTAGATTTTTTTTCCCTAAAGAAATCAACCTATATTTAGCTTCCTCGGTATACGACATGCCTTGACCATAAATAAAAGAAAGACCAATACATCCAAACTTCATAATAGCCTTATTCTTTTGTCCAGTGACTTTGGAAGTATTGTCTCAAATGATATTTACATGTGCTAAAAGAAACTGAATACAAGAATTTATTTAAAGATACAGCAACTCAAATTGGGCAGAGTTAAACCAAAAGTGGTTAGGAGTTCTCCAGGAGCTAAAGGAAAGGTTTTTATGTAGATGTAGAAGCAAAGCAAGGAAATTATTTGATCGGCTATAGCTTAAGCAGATGTCTTATTTGGAAACGACTTGTTGGCTGTTTGTGATTGGTTGTTCTTAAGTTTCATTTTCTTGGATTCTAGTGCATTGACTCTGTCTTAGGTTTCAGTCTGCTTACATAACTACCAAGGCATTAGAGACACCTCAATTTAATGGCTTTCTTATTTAATTACTTTAACTTGGGTTAATGAAGAAAAAGATAATGTAGGTAGTGGTCCAACAATAACACCCCACTTTTGTGTGTTTTTAAGGAATTCACAAGTTAACATCAGTCCCTTAATAGGACAAATATGTATTTCAACTAAGAAAATGAATTATTATAAAATTCTCAAATGAGTCCTTAGATCCACAGAAAACAGACCATTTAAAAAGAGAGAAAACCAACTAAAAGGGTTAGTGATTAGTCACACTGAATGTGTTCTAGGAAATGCTTCTTTCCCATACCTGACGTTTCCTTCTAAATGGATGGAGCCTCTACTAATTTTACCCTCTATACTTCTCTATGCCATCTAGTTCACTGCCCCTGGGAAGTGGGCTAGCTTATGGCACTGATGAAACTGGTTAGGAAAAAAAAGGTGCTGTGAACTAAACTCATCTCTTACCTTTTCTTTCTTGTGAACCAGCTGCACACAACTTCTTTCGTCATGAGTTAAGTCATATGTGAGTAGTGTTGTCCTTCCTAAGCCCTGGAAGGGAGGCCTGTCCAGGTCAGGCATTGCCTGTAACTGGCTGTGAAGATAAGCTGACTTCCTGGCTTCATGTAGAGAACTCATTTAGAACTTATACTTAGTTAGCCTTTATCTATATTTTTAGTAATATCTTTTATCAGTTTATTTGATATTTTACATAAGTATAATTTGTATAAAACAAACAACTAATATTGAGTATATATATGATGAGTTTTGATATATGTCTTCAGTTGTTTAATCAACACAATCACAGTCTAAAACATCTGTATTACCCAAAACATTCCCTCATGCCCCTCTGCAATCAGTAGTCTTTCCATAACCCTGGATCCTGGCAATGACTGACCTGATATATTTCTCCTATATTTTGGACAGTTTCAGAATTTCATATAAATGGAATTATACAGAATCACAGTTATTTGTGTCTAATTTATTTCATTTAGCATAATTTTTTGACATATATCCATGCTGTATTTATCAATTGTTTCTTCCTTTTTGTTTGGGCACAGCTGATGGCTATTTTGTTTGTTTCTGTGTTATGTTTTTATGATTAAAGTTGCTATAAACTGTGTAAATATATCTGGTCATTTCTATTGGGTAAATATATGGAAATGGTATTGTTGAATCATAAGATCAGTTTAAATTTTACTTTATTAGAAACTGCTAAAGTGTTTTCTAAAGTGGTCACTTGCATTCCCACAAGTAATGTATGAGACTTCATATCTCCACCAATACCTAATATTGTTGGAATACTACTCAGCCATAAAAAAGATGAAATACTGCTATTTGTGACAACATGGATGGATCTTGAGAATATTATGCTAAGCAAAATAAGTCTGGCAGAAAAAGTCAAGAACCATATGACTTCACTCATATGTGGGATATCAAACTGAAAGCAACACAGGAACAAGACAAACAAACAAAGAAACAAAAACTCATAGAAACAGACAACAGTTCAGTGGTTACCAGGAGGTAAGGGGTGGGGATAGAAGAGGGAAAAGGGGATCAAATATAAGGTGATAGAAGGAGAACTGACTCTGGATGGTGAACACACAATGCAATATACACATGATGTATTATAGAAACATACATTTGACGCCTATATAATTTTACTAATCAATGTCACCCCAATAAATGTAATAAAAAATAAATAAAACTCCTGAATTTTTAATTGGGATTATACTAAATCAATAAATTAGGGAAGATGTTGCTTCTTAATAAAATTGATACTTCTGATAGTGGAATATAGCATCTCTCTCCATTTATTTCTGATTTTGAACATAGTATCTCTCCATTCTATTCACAGCACTTTTTTATTTTTTAATTTATAGGTCTTTTGCACATTTTGCTAACTTTACCCCTAAATATTTTATTTTTTGATGCTATTAGGAATGGTATTTTAAATTTCAAGTGCCAAATATTTATTATTAATATATAGAAATATAATTAAATTTTACACATTAATCTTTGTTTTTTTGATCTTGTTAATACCACTTAATAGTGTTACTTGCATTTCTTGCAAATTTCTTAAGTTTTTTCTAGATAATCATGTCAATTGCAAACAAAATTTTATTTTATTCCCAAGCTGTATGTTTTTTAATTATATTTTCTTATTGCACTAGTTAGGACATCTAGAAAAATATTGAATAAAAGAAGATGAGACCAGATTTTCTTATAACATTGAAAAAATTCTCTTCAACTAGTAGTTTGTTGAGAAGTTTTAACATGAATGGTTGATAGATTTGTTGTCAGTTGTTTTTCTGCATCTATTAAGATGATCATAGGTTGTTGTTTTTTTCATTCTGTTAACATTGTAAAGTACATTGTTTGATTTTTTTTTTAATGTTAAACCAACCTTGCATTCTTGGCATAAACCCTAGTTGTGCATATTGTGTCCATTTGATATGTTGCTGAATTAATTTTGCTAAAATCTTAATATATATTATGGACTTGGTTGTGCCTTAAGAGGCCTAGCTGCCAACCAAGATTGGCTGCCACTAGTGCCAGGCTTACGGCTGCTCAGAAAGAGGTCTGGGACATTCTGAGGCCAGATTCTGTCTGTTTGCATTTTGTGAACCTTTGAGAGAGTTTAGAAAAGTCTGCAGCATGAGCCAAGACAGGAAGTTTGTGTGAAAAATCCACTGGAAGCAGCTTGGGTGTGCCTGAAAGTTGGGTTGGGTAGGGTCTTGGGGAATCACCAGGGTGGGGCAAAAGAATAGTGTTAGCCAGGTTGATGGAGACTCAAATATGGCTACAGACTGCCTCTGCACACCAAGAAGGGGGCGGGCTCAACAAAGAAACAATGAATTCTGTCAGTTCCTTTGTCCGGGAGAAAGACGCCCCTCCAGCCCTCTCCCTAAGCCAGACAACTCAGTTCTTCCCCATATGTTCCTGGCACCTTTCAAGCTGCTGCCCTGTGCTAGAGGTCTGAGTCAGTGAGTCCAACGGTGAGTAAGTCTGTGCATGGGCCTTTTAAGAGGTGTGCCTGGGACTTCAGCCATTGTTGTCTCACTCAGCCACAATCTTTACTGGTTTTCACAGCCAGAAGTTATAGAGACTTCTCTCACTGTCACTGGAAACCTGAGATAGAGAACCTGGTGTGGGGCTGGGACCCCTCACTCCTCTGGGGGAATTCCCACAGCCAAGATATCCCTCCCAATTTTTAATGATCACATGTGGGTGTGGGACCAGCCAATTCCTTGTCTCTGCCACTCCTACAAGTCTCAAGTTGCCTTCTTTTTTTTTTTTTTATTGGGGTGACAATTGTTAGTAAAATTACATAGATTTCAGGTGTAAAATTCTATATTACATCATCTATAAATCCCATTGTGTGTTCACCACCCAGAGTCAGTTCTCCTTCCATCACCATATATTTGACCCCCCTTATCCTCATCTCCCACCCCCCACGCCCCTTACCCTCTGGTAACCACTAAACTATTGTCTGTGTCTATGAGTTTTTGTCAAGTTGTCTTCTTTATGTCCTTAGTTGTAAGGGCTTTGGTTTGGCAAGATTTCAGGTGATTCTCAATAGTGGTTGTTCTGTAGTTCAGTTGTAATTCTGATGTAGTTGTGAGAGGAGGCGAGCACAGCATTTATCTACTCTGCCATCTTGACTGGAACTCAAGGAAATGAATTTGATTATAGAAACATCTATGTTCTTAGAGACTACATATGTTCTTGGGGTACACAATGTCCTAACTTATCACAAAGCCATCTTTATCAAGACTTTTGGAGTGTAATTTATGATGATTCCCTTAGCAGCATTCACCAGATCTCAACTCAGGGGTACTTTAAATTGGAGAATATAATAAACAAGGAAAATATGATATTTACTCTCCTAAATTCAGAAGAAAATTATTTCTTTCGATGCATAATTGCTATTAGATCTGTCCATATATCCTGTGGAGTTGGTTTGTCCTGGACTATGGATATTCACAATCCCAAAATAAAGCATTTTCTTTACATAATATCCATTGCTACAATTATTTAAACATTCATAGTATGTCAAGTATATTAAATATATGACCTTCATTGGTTCACTGATGGTCATAGCAATCATTGAGTTTGAGTATTGTATGCTGCTTACAGGTGAAGAAACTGAGGCCATAAATACTAAATAAAGTAGGGATGCTGAAGATGGATTTTAGTCCTCATTCTATAGTCTGTGCTAATAACCATTAAGTCATTACCTTTTCTTGCCCCTTAGGCTGCATTAGTTTTCTGTTGCTGTGTAACCTTTACCACAAACTCTTTTCCTGGATAAGATGCCTGAGTAGAGGTTAGCTTAGTCTTTGCTCATCATCTCACAGGACCATAATTAAGGTATCAGCCAAGACACATTTAGGGTCCTCTTCCAAGCTTATTCTGGTTACTGATAGAATTCAGGTCCTTGAGGCTATAGGACTGAGGTCACCATTTTCTTGCAGGCTATCAGCTCTCACAAACTTGAGCCCTCCCTCAGGGCTTAGCTACGTGGCTTGCACATGCCAAATTTTATGGCATGGTCTAGTTTGAAAATAGTGAAACAAATATATAGCCAGAATAGAATTACAACATAAAGACCATAAATAGCCTTCTCCTCATTTTGTTCAGATTTCCTCCAAGTGGTTTTGGGCCAAACTCTTTGTACTTTTAATACAAGGATAAGGAATTATCGACCTTTAATATGAATTGATTCACCTTCTTTGGAGGACAATTTGACAATATATGATTCCCTTTGAACACGTCTTCTACAAACTTTATTATAGATGTAGTCACATATGTGCATAAATACATATAAAATAACATTTGCATTACTATGACTAATGGCAAAAGACTGGAAACAACATAAATGTGGTTAACAGACAATGTTTAAATAATTTGTAGTACATTTATACAATGACATATTATACACCTGTTGAAAATAACTAAATGGATCAATATTTGCTGGTGTGGAAGAAATGTTATAAATTATAAATTTTTAATTGGAAAAGTAAAACTCATGGCATAGTGTCTATTCATATATATATATATATATATATATATATATATATATACATATATGTATATATATATATGTATATATATATATATATATGTTTTTAAAAAGGATATAAAGTATATAAAGTATATAAAGTTGAAAATGTACATTAGTATATATAGTATAAATTTTTAGAAGTATAAAGAAGAGATTGTTAACAGTAGTTTCTTCTCTGGCAATGAATTGAAGAGACATTTAAAGTTCACTATATATCTTTTATGTTCTCTTTATACTCTTTACCAAGTGCACTGATTACGTTATTTTCAAATAAAACTAATAAGAGAAAACTTCACTTTAAAATAAAATAAATGCTAGTCCAAAGAGCATTCAGCAGTTCACACAGGGTGAAGAAGGGGAGAGGTAATCAAAATATCTGTAGTACAAAACAGACAAAAACACTTGATACAAGGAATGTGTAAATAATTCACAATGGAGTTTCAGAGAAGGTAAAAATCATCATCTTACTTGGGGAATGGATGACTTCCTGAAGATGCCTTTAAAATGGGTCTTCATATTAAAGATAGGGGCATGGGCCAAGAGGTGGAAATAGTAAGAGCGAGTGTGGACAATAGAAACACCTAGGGACATGGAGCATGAAGCTATGGATTAGGACACAGAATTTCAGACTATAATGTTTCTCCCTCCTTACAAGCTTTCATTTTCCCTTAAAGTGATTGATATAATAATGCTTTTTAGATTAGACTGGTGCAGAATATTAGAGACCAGAGAAAATTTAGAAAAAATTCTTGTGGTATATCAGACTTCATATAAGAACACTAGCTGGCAAATGAGGCCTTTTGCCGGACAGGACAGATACCTAGGTAGAGGTGAGCCTTGAAAACAGGTGACAGGAGTACTGAGAGGGAACATAAGGAGGAATTTACAGTGAAATTGTTTCTAAGTTTATACTTTGAAGTTGGGTTCAGAGTTCAGTCCATCTCCTCCATAGTTTGGTTGGTGGCTCCATTGCTCGGCCTCTGAGATGGGAGAATTGGAGTCAGAGAAAATCGGAACCTCCACATTGGAGCCTCTGAAGGGAGAGCTGCTCTTCTGCTAATTCAATAGTGAGAGAAAATTGGCAATCAGTAGAAGTGCCCCACGGCTGCAAATGCAGTCATTTTCTACTCAATCCTGCTGACTACTGTTATCTTTGTTCCAGTTGTGCTTTTGGGCATGCTCAGGCAAACACACAAGCCTCTGGCATTCATTGCAATCCACATAAGCAGCCTGAGCACATTCCGGATAACACAGGAGGAATGAAAGAGTCTACAACTTTAAGAGCTACAAGTAAGACAAACCCCAACAGTAAGCCTGGGAGGAAGCTACTCCTACAGAGGAGGGTATTGTTATATGATATGATATGATTTGATATGATATGATATGGTATTATAAACTGGGAAATTGTCGGAATTGGAAGAAATTGGAAGAATTGCTGCTAATTCAGCAGAGGATGCTTTTCTGAAAACAATATAACACTTTAGAACTCGAAAACAGGTATAGTTAAAACCTGAGGCCATGCTTGGTTCTAGATGTGACTAAACTCTTTATGGAAAGTTTTGCAAATATTTTGGTTGGATTAGTTGTTTTTATATAATTCAACTTGTCAAAAAGGGCAACTTACTATATGATATTAATTATTTCAAGTTATAAGCCTAACTATTCAATTACATTCCAAAGTTTCTACAGTAGTAGCATGATAAATATTAGCTGAATTTCCATTTACTTTCAAAATGCTGTGTATTTATTTAGTCTTTGACTATTCTTTCCTCCTGAAACAGGCATGTAAACTGGAATTTAGTTTTTTGCCTTTTAAGAGAAAAGACCTAATGCGGTGAAGCAAAACTTCACAGCTCTTGTAAAACCCCTTGAAAACATTAACTTAAAATTAAGATATCATATCACAGCTGTGGTAAGTTAAAGAAGACTATAAATTCTTTGCTACTCTTCACATTATGAAGTCTAATTCTCCTCTCTTTGTATCTAGGCTGGCTTAGTGACATGGTTGACTAATAGCACGTGACAGAAGTGACATTCTGGTACTATCAAGGTCAAATTTTAAGAGCTTCCAGGTTCCACCCAGGACTCTGGGATTCCTCTCTCTGAGAGCCCCGAGAGGCCATGTAACAAACCTAATTATTCTGAGAGTACCAAGGAAGAGAAACCACAGACAGGTTCTGCAGTTGGCAGTCACAGTTTAGCACAGCCTTGCAGCCATCTTCACCAAGGTGTCAGACATTTATGTGAAGCCATCTTAGACCCCTGAGCCAGCATATCGACCAGCTAAATGCCACCAAATGATGTTAAATGATGCGGAAGAATCACTAGAGCTGTGCTCTGCCTGGATTCCTAACCCACAAAATCTTGAAATATAACACAATGTTTGTTTTAAGCCACTGAGTTTTGGGGCAGTTTTTTACACAACAATCAGTAATTTAAACAATGCCTATATCTATGTCTGCGTATAGCTAGGAATTCAGCTATGACAGTCACCTGCCAATATATGAAATTGATATTACTGATCAAGTGGCTGAGAAAAATGAAGTGAATCAGACTTAGCCGTATGTGCTCTCTTCTCATTCCTTGAGGTTCACACCTTTCAGGAACCAAGTATCCTCACATTATTTACCATGACTGAAGTCTCTGATAGTAGCCACTTCCATAATAACATGATGAAGTATCTGAATTTTTTCTACAAGGAGCACTCACTTTTTGAACTTATCTGTGATTTAGGGACAAAAATCATTCTTTCCCAAGAAGGAGATTTTAAACATCAGTTAAAAAGAATTCAAGGGAACTATCTAATCAATAATTGTAAGAGAGCTTTGGCATACACGTCCTATTCCATGGCATTGCTCCAATTCAGTTGCAATTCTTATGGGCTTAAATTCCTCTGTGTTCTCAATACTCCACCTCAAATTGCACCACCCATCTTTTCTCATTTTCCTCAGGGTCTTTTCTGATACCATGGGCTTTTGCTGCCCCTGCATGCTAGACAATTCCAGAAGGGCTGTGTTGTTAATGCTCCCAAAGATAATCCTTGAGCAGTTGGGGACCAGAGATGAAGCAAAAGTTATAGCTTCCTATCTATCAGGTAAACAATCCTGCGTGGCATCCTATACAATTCTCAGAGGTCCTGCAGACGTGAGGACGCATTTCCTACAGCAGAAATATTGTGAATGCACCCTTTCTCTCACTTTCTAACACTTCTTGGGGTCACATTCCAAATAACCTTCTTGCATGCAAGTCCTTGTGTTTGCCATGTTTTGAGGGAAGTCGAAACTAAGACAGTGCCCCGACTTAACGTCATTTAGAAGATAATCTACTCCATTTATACTAAAGCCTAGTACACCTACTGATACAGCAGTCATAGGGCTTACAGTGAAGACATTTTTTTTTTTTCAGGTAAAAATGAGAGACTTTCCACATAGTTATTAACAATTCTTCTTGATTCCAAGTGACAAGACACCTGTATTTTGAGTTTTTCTGAGGTAAAGACAGTAATATATACATTTGGAGTTCAGTCAACTAACTCTAAGATGTTAGCCTCTTTAATACCTCATTGCAAATAACCAAAATAAAAACCCTGGACATATACCACCTACTCTTATGATTCAAGATGTAGTCTGTTGTCTAGGACCATCGTCACTCAATTTAGTACAGATTAGAGAGCAGTGTCATTCCAATGTCAGAATGGACTGAAGCTAACACTGATAAAGAAATTATGTTGCAAAATTTAATAAAAAAAAAAAAAAAAAGAAAAGAAGCATTAGATAGTTACATCAGGCAATACACACACTAAAACCTGGGCCATAATTCATCCAATTTCAAAGATTTCATTTGCGCCAATGGGTAAATAGTATGACATCCAGTCTAAGACCAAATTAAAGTCACTTCCTTCTTCAGTGTTAATATACTAATTTAATTAATGGTAAGAGAAAGCAGAACAATTATTCTGACACAACAAAAATAATGACCACCCAAATACTGACTTTTGCAGCATGCATCAACTTAATTAAAAGCAAGGAAAAAGCAAATATGTTTCTTTCTGGGAAGGAATACACAAATGCCAACTTACCAATACAGGGCATGGATAGCAACTGAATCACTAGAATATTTCAAAACATGAAGGGAAACTCTTAAATGTAAATATGTATCTGAGCTTTCAATAAATATAACGTGTTTTTTTTTCCTGAATTAGGGTCAGAGGTTGTTTGTTCTGTCTTGTCTCTGAAATCTAACCTGACTTGAACCACAGACTCATTCAGTTTGATGAACAACTTTATCTGAATGTTTCAAAGATGAACTGTGGGAACCATGAACTCACATTAGAATTCCACTTGCCTTCACAGGGAAATAAGAAACTCAGGCCACAGTTCCAGGAAGAAGTGTTTTTATAAACTTGACTTTTCGGTGCTATACAAAGTATCAGTTCTCTTATAAGAGCAAAATATCCTATCATTTTGTCTGAGAAACAATCAACTGCAGAAAGTGGTGGATATGTGATTTGCAAATATCTTCTTCCATTAAGTAGATGGCCTTTTTACTTTGTTCATAGTATCCTTTACTGTAAAGAAGCTTTTTAGTTTGATGTAGTCTTATTTGTGTATATTTTTGCTTTTGTTACCCTTGCCCTTGGAGTCAGGTCCAAAAAGTCAGTGCTGAGATAGAAGTCAAGAAGCTTACTGCCTATGGTTTTTTCTAGGAGTTTTATGCTTTTAGGTCTTATGTTTAAGTCCTTAATCCATTTTGACTTAGATTTTGTGTATGGTGTAAGATAGGGTTCAGTTTAATTCTTTTGCATGTGGCCGTCAGTTTTCCCAGCACAATTTATTGAAGAGATATCCTTTCCCCATTGCATATTTTTGCTTCCTTTGTTGTAAATTAATTAACATCTAGGCATGGGTTTATTTCTAAGCTCTCTCTTCTGTCCCACTAATCTATGTATCTGTTTTTGTGCCAATACCATGCTGTTTTGATTATTATAGCTTTGTGATACAGTTTAAAGTCAGGGAGCAAGAGGCCTCCAACTTTGTTCTTCTTACTCAAGATTGCTTTGGCTATTCAGGATCTTTTGTGATTCCATACAAACTACCCAGACATAAAAAAGAATCAAATCTTGCCATCTGTGACAACATGGATGGACCTTGAGGGTACTATGAAATAAGTCAGAAAGAGAAAGACAATACCACATGATTTTATTTATATGTGCAATCTAAAAAGAAAAACAAATAAAATAAAACAAAACCAATTTTATAGTTATAGAGAACAGATTTGTGGTTACCAGACAGAGGAAGGGTTGGGAGCTGGGCAAAGTGGGTGAAAGGAATCAAGAGGTAAAAACTTCCAGTTATAAAATAAATAAGGCATGGGGACACAATGTACAGCATGGTGATTATAATCAATAACATTGTGCAGCAAATTTGAAAGATGCTAAGAAAGTAAATCTTAAATATTCTCATCACAAGAAAAGGAAATGCAACTTTGGACGGGGACAGATGGTAAATAGACTTATTGTGGTGATCATTTCACAGTGTATACAAATGTCAAATAACTATGTTGCATACCTGAAATTGACATCATGTTGAATGTCAATTATACTTCAATTTGAAAAAGCAGCGAATAAAAGAGAATCAAAAACCCTTTTAATAAAAAGAAAAAAAAAAAGAGAAGTAAGTAGTGGAAAAAAAATGTGTGTTTGCCAGTGTGTGTGTGTGTGTGTGTGTGTGTGTGTGTGTGTGTTGGGTGAAAAGGACAGGGAGGAGGTTGGGAGAAGGTAGTTAATATTTGATAAACTACTACAAGAATCCAAGGACATTCTACCCATTACTTAATGTATTTATCAAAACCACACTGAGATAGGTGTTATTTCCATTTTACAACTGCGGAAACAGATTCAGTGAGATTTAAAAACAAAAGTGACATAGCTTGCACACTATTGAAGCAAAATTCAAATCTGAATGTTTTCTAGCTTCTAAATTCTTATTCCTTATTCTCTGGCACACAACTTCTCCTGAATGAAGGCAAATCAGTTTCCACACGACAGATATTTTCAGCCGCATGGCATCATTTCCATAAAGCAAATAAATATTTTTTGCTGAGCTGCAGTTCTTTCTAAGTTAATAGGCTCTATCTATATTCTGAGGAAGTGTATGGAAAATTAAACTGGGAGGAAGGCAAAAAATGCTCTTCTTTTTCATTCTCACACTGTAAGATTTGTGTTTGTCTAATGCGGAAACATCGAATGGAGAAAAGGATCAAAGCAAGAAGTAAGTGAGAAGATTTGAGAAAGTATGAGCAGGAGAGGAGCGAAAACACTCTGTCTGGACTTCCTCTTGATTGACCTGTAAGTTCCCCAAAGGTCTCCTGACTGTCTAAGACTAGAGAACTCAAAACATGTCTGGCATCAAGCTCTTTGCTGTTCTTTACAGATAATGGAAAACATTTACCATGAAATGAGAGAGATGCTGCACCTAGAAAGACCTTGCTAGTAATTTGAGTTTCTCTTTGCATTTCTCCTCCAATTTATTGCATTTACTACAATGCACATACATGTACATGTAGTACATTTACTATAAGACCTTTTATCAATACTAATGTACGTATGTCTGGATTGTTTCCTTTGCTTAGTTTTAAAAGTGATATTCTAATGTCAGTCTTTCCTCCTCCAACCAGCCCAGGTGTATTATTTATTGCTACAGAACAAATGATCAACTAAGTTGAGCAGATTAAACCACGCTTGTTTATCTCATAGTTTCTGTGGGTCAAGAGTCCAGGTATGGCCACCTAGGTCCTTTGCATCAGGACCTCTCACAAGGCTGCAATCAGGGTGCTGGCCAGGGCTGAGGTCCCATCTGAACATTCAACCAGGGAGAATTCACTTCTGCCTTCATGTGCTTTTTTGGAAGAATTCAGTTCATCAAGGGTTGGACTCAGGGTTCTAATTCTTCAGCTATTAGTTGGCTTTTGCCTGAAGGCTGATCTCAGTTCCCGGTCACATAGGCCTCTTCAACATAGCAGTTTGCTTCATCCAAGAGTTCAAGATGAGAAAAGCATAGAGAGAGTCTGCTAGCAAGATGATAATGTAAGACAGGATGTGGTAAGCATTAAGGTATGGAAGATACACACTAACACAGGTGTGCATGCCTGCATAATACACTACGGGAATGCTAAGCATAGGAAGATCACAAAGGCTGGGGCATTCAGAGAATGGTGTAAAGAGCAGGTGGGACTTCAAACTGACCTTGAGAAACATACCGGGGGTGCTAAAAAATGCATACAAGTGGACACTCTGGTCAGCGTTGCTCATGCAGTAGTTCACCGTAATCAAAAGTGTCTGGACGTTGATGGTAACCACTTTGAGCACCTCTTATAATTGCAGAAGTCAAACGTGACTTGTATTCATCTTTTGTTATTGGTATATATTGAACATTACGATTTTAATACGGTTTTCCTTTCTTAAAATATGTATTCATTATTTTGGCACCCTCTGTATCAACGCTATGCAGGTATAGAAAGGAAAGATATGTACTCAACTGGATGAAATGGCAAAAGTATAGGTGTGTGACATGTTCTAAGAAAAAGGAGAACACTGAGCTACTTTTCCTTCAAACATGTGGAGAAATGGTTTGGGGAAGTAATATTAATTGCTTATATTTACATAGAGCTTTATTTCTACATGACAAGACACTGCTTTACATACTTTACTTACATTAACTCGTTTATTCTTCTCAGTAACCTTTGAGATAGACAGTATTATTATTCCCAGTTTGCAAACAAGGAAAGTAAATTCTGAGTGTTTCAATGACTGGGCAAGTTTACTCAGCTAATAACTGACAGAAATTGGATTCAACCCAGGTATTCTGACTCCATTACTCAAGCTCCTAAAGTATGTTAACGCCAGTTTATGTAGCTTTGTGAATTTAGAATCTCTGTAATTTCCCCTCTGACTTTGCGAATTATTATTATGTGACCAAGGGAGAAGTTGCAGAATCTGTAGACTTTAGTTTCCAATTTTTTAAAATAAGGTTGGAATAGATCATCCTATGAAGGAAAATTATTTTTGTTTTAGTGACTTTTAGCCTATACAGAACAGGGAATCACAAAAGCTTTTTGACAGAAAAGAGTCATGTCCCAAGGAACATTTTCGGAAATTATTCTGGCAGGAAGTGCTATATATACTGGATTAGAGAAAGAATATAGTCAGAGGACCAGATGGGAGACCACTGCTTTAGCCCAAGCCTTCACAAACTGCCAATGTGGTAGCCAGGGAAAGTGAGGGGCATTACAGAGGGCAGAGTTAAAGAATTTAGTGGGAGGTGGTGATGGTACAGTAGCAATCGCATAACAAAGGCAGCCAGATTTCGATTTAACTCCTGGGCCAGTTACTTACTAACTGTGATCCAGGGGAAGTTACTTATATTCTCTAAGCTTCAATAAATTGGTAGTCATAAGACAGGATTGGTTAGGTTGGCATGGCTATGCTGCAGAAATAAGCAGTCCTGCTACAGGAGTGAGTTAATACAATCAATGTGATTCTTCCTGTGCTCAAAAATCTGCTCAGTTCTAACTGCACGAGATATTTACTCTGTATATGGTGACCAGTGATTCAGGCTGGTTAGCTCCATGCCTCCACATCCCAACAGCAGGCCTCCGAGGAACCACAGCGGAGGAGGAAAGAGCATGCAGGTTACGCAGGGCTTTTTGCTGTCTCCTGGTGTTAGGCATTCCCTCTCACTGTGCATTGTCTGTGCTGCCTAATCTCAGGGCCTGAGTGGGGCAGTCTTCATGCGCAGGAAGGAGAAGAAAGCAGGTGTTGGTGATCATTGGTGATGTCTATTAAAAACATCACTTAGATTTCTCTTAGCAGCGTAATATTTCTAGCATAGGATAGATGTCCTTGGTAACTCCTTTCTTCACTTGACAGAATTGGGTGTAGTAGGGGGAGAGAATAAAGAAGACAAAGTTTAAAAAGGGCATATTTAAAGACATATTTTTCCTTTTTAATCTGTTACTCTTTCCTTTCATCTTTCTCTTTGTGTACACACACACACACACACACACACACACACACGCATACACACACCAGAGCTTATCAGGCAGCAGAGATATATCGTTACTGAATCAAATCTATTTTCTCACTTTTTAACCAAATATCCATGGAGCTAGTTATTAACATTTGTGGGAGGTGAGTAATACATCCATCTGGACTTCTCAGGTCTGCCCTACATTATTCCTCTCATTTTTTTTTTCTTTGTTTCAGTATTTTAGGGAGTTACAAAACCTGAATTTAGGTGTAGGTCTGCTAAACATCATTTCTGACATTCCAGGCCTATGAGTCTGAACTAGGGGGCAGTTGGTATGTTAGGTGGGATGATCCCTTACTGTGCAGGAATGTCTTATACATGTCAGAAGATTATCGTCTCTGCTACCAGTTTCTGAATTATTCAAGCCCTTCTAATCATTGCGACAAACGTATTTGCTTTCTCCATTTCCTAATGCCATGGGTTTTGGAGTACTCTCCTGGTTGGAAAACACAGTCTAAGGCTACGGATTACGACCTTCATACCGCAGACAGGTAACTCTAATGACAGAGTATCTGAGTCATGGTGTAGGGAAGAAAACCAAAGAGTACATAAGAAGTATTAGACATTATAATCTTCGTACTCAGATCCCTTTTAAGTTTAACCAAGTGAGACAGACTCTTCCTTTACAATCAAGATTCTGCCCCTTATTGGAGGTGTTGTTTGCAAAAATCTTCTCCCAGTCGTTTGGTTGCCTCTTTATTTTGTCGATGGCTTCTTTTGCTGTGCAGAAGCTTTTTAGCTTGATATAGTCCCATTCATTTATTTTTTGCTTTAACTTCCCTTGCCTTTGAGGTCAAATTCATCAAATCCTCTCTAAACCCAATTGTTAACCAATGTCACCCCAATAAATTTAATAAAAAGGAATTTGCAATTATTGGAGTATATGCCATCTTTTAGATATTTATCATAGATATTTTAAGCCTGGGCTTACTTTATTACTTATTAATTTACTCATTCAACAAATACTTATTAGCACTCTGTACTCTGATAGATGCTAAGGAACTAAGGTAAAAAAACTTAATGGTCATTAACGATATAAAAGGTTCCTTTGATCACAGATGCCATCTGAAGAAGAAAGTGGCAAGTTTAAAATACCTTAGAAATCAAAAATTTGTCTCAGTTACCTGAAAGTGATCACTTTATTATATTTATTCCCACACTCCGGGATTACACATAGTCTGATTTTGTGCTTTCTGAGCAACCTTCTGGTTGTTACGTATCCCCTGCATACAGGAGAAAATAAAAAAGGTAGTATTTTGTGTATTTGATCATTATTTTCTCTTTCTTCAAAATTATACATTTATACTTATGTTTATATGTTGGCTTCCTTAGAGCCTTATTAATGTGACTTAACATTCTTTAGTTCCATCAATTCTGAAATCCTGAAGAAATTGCTTCTCTGGGTCAGATGAATTCAGCGGAGAAATGCTACTTTGTAAGGTGCACGTCTTCTCTGTATTAACCCATGGCCTACCTGCAGGATTTTTCTTTTATTATTTTATTTCTATACTAGCTCAGACTTGTTAAGGGGCTATGGAACAATGTATCTAACAGTTCCAGAACTGCTTCAGAAATGGCAAGAATGATAGGATAAGTATGTTTGAAGTGAGGGGGAATATTTTGAGGGGGATTAATGGTGGCAATGTGTCTTTTATTGTAATATATATATAAAAATTTAAACATTCATTGTCTTTTTTGATCACACCTTGCAAGTTTTAAAAGGTATCTACAGTAGTCCCCCATACTCCAAATTTGGCACTGCTGGCCGCTTGGAAGTTTCTTTTAGGTTCTCTCTTCATGGAGAGACGTTCAGCTGTTACAGAGGGACTAGATTCATGGGTAACTACCCTACTCTCACTGGGTGCTATTTTATGGCTCTGCTCTTGAAGAAGGAAGCAGCTACACTCTTTTGAAAGTCATGGCCATAATTTAGTGAAGTTGAATGGAAATGCATTTGTAGTATGAATATTTCCCAAGACTTTAGGGTTTATTCTTGATTG
Source organism: Rhinolophus sinicus (assembly GCF_036562045.2). Lineage (NCBI taxonomy): Eukaryota > Metazoa > Chordata > Mammalia > Chiroptera > Rhinolophidae > Rhinolophus > Rhinolophus sinicus. Next base: position 94,668,646 of record NC_133755.1, read on the forward strand.
ATTTGCTTTTTGTGCTTACTGATTGATTAGCCATGGCGGTTCTATCCTCTAATCAGCTCTAGCCACTTGCTTAACCATTTTATCTTCTGATTAATTTGTGCCAAGCACCGTGGCCACAGTTGGATCTCTGCCAGGATTTTGAGCAATCCTTGTTGGACATAGCCTAACGTTTGACAGATGGACCTCCACTGAAATATATTTTACAGTGCCATTACTAAAGACGGTTGAGAACCAGGAGTAATATCACAGCCCTTCTGTGAAAAACTTCTGTGCTGTGACACTGGGAGCATTTTCAAAGATTTAATAGTCTGCTCTCCCTAGAGTCCCTCAAGGACAAACAGTAGAGGGTATTTTTTCTAAGATATCCAGGACTACCTGACCACTCCAGTTGTCCCTCAGCCCCTAAGGCATTGGTATCACATTAAATGAATTAAGTAAAATTACCATAAAAAATATAGTAAAATAGAAATAAACTAGTTGAACATACATAGATCCAATAATGGTAGTGAGTAAACACTTCTGGAGGAGATACAAAGAAGGACATGTATTGGTTACGAGAAACATCAGTTGCTTACTATTTCCCAAATGCTTTAAAAATTTAATAGGTACTGCATGTTCCCAGCCATCTGTTCTATATAAACATAAACACACCCATTAACGGGCCTCTGTGGAGCTTCAAAATGAACTATTTCAGCTACTTTTTAGTCACTCACTTATGAATGGCAGGTTCACCGCATTGTACATATTTGTGCTTTTTGTGTGTGACAGTAAAAATGAAAATGCTCATCTGCTAAAGAGATATTTGTTCCACTATGTTCCGACCCAGTAAAGAGGAGATGGTGTCATACACAGCTGTGATCCACAGAGATGCTCAGAAAATATGCTGAAAAAGTGTAGCTTTCCCGTTGCAAGGAAAAGACAAGTTAAAAAGGTGTCATGTTGCATTTGCCTGACATACATGCCGATGAGTTTAGCCAACATCCTTCTACAGTAGTTGGAAGCTGCTGATTAAGACAAGAAAACCTGAAACAGAGGAATAGCTTTTGGTTATAGGCTACTTTGGGGGTAATCTGTTATTAGGACAATTAGAACTATTGTGAAAGAAGATATTTAGTGTAACTGCAGTTGAGTCAAGTTGATGGAAAAAGGGAATTAAAACCCAAAGAGAGAAGGCTTTCTATTTGTTTCTGGGAGAGCTAAGGAAGAAACTTATCAGAGTAAGAATAGTAAACAAACAACAGAAAAAGAAACCAACGTTTTGTACAAATCTAAGAGTTCTCTGGCAATTTCCCAAAGGAGGGTGATGTTTATAGAATAGGAATAATTTATGAGTTGAATACTTCTGAAAATCCCATTGAACTTTATGTTCTTGTTTATATAAAGCTGACTTGTGCCGAGTAAAATAGAGGAGCAAATTTCCCTTGCGCTTTGCCGCAGATCAAAATATATGTTTTTTCAATTATGTCCTGCTTTTCGGATCTTATTTTTTCATTCTCATGTAGTTTCAGGACTACAGAATCCCTAAGAAGTGGCATCAAAGCGTATCTGGCAATTAAGGGAAGGGGATTGGCTCAAGCACACTTACAAGTAATATGTCTGTAGGAATGATAGAGGAGCACACCCTGATAAAAATTCAATCGGGAGGACACTTGGTTCTCATTTAGCTGGAAGAAAATGAGTATAATTACAACTGGCACAATGCTTTGCAGTAGTTGTTGCCATTCCAAGTTCAGCGATCTTCACCATGAACTGTTGGACAGATATTCATTCCCTCAAACTAAATCCCATTGCCTTGTTTTAAGGGAAATACCACCCACTCTGTCAGGAAACTCCGGAAACGAGGCCAACCTATCTCTCCTATTTCAGGTACCAAGTTGGGTCCCTTCCGGGGAGTGACAGGCATCAACGCTGCATTTGTAGTTCCTGGCTGCTAGGTGTAGACTGAAAGACTCATGTCACTACTGCAGCTCAATTATCTACACTGTGTTGGGACAGTGCTGAGTAGGAAAGGGATACTGTTTTCGCACCTAACAACAATGCTTGTCCTAACAAGAGTTAAAGTTTAATACATACATGCACAGGCTTTAGTGTTGAGGGATTTCATTTTTCCCACCATGCTGGGGCAGGGTAGTTGTCCTGATTGCACAGTGAGGACCCCAGTAGGGGGTGGGCAAGGGAGGAATGAGCCCCAGAGCCCTGAGGCCTCTGGTTTCCATAGCTCTCCATCACCCGGGGGGCCACTACTGTATTTCTCCAAGAGCAATTTATTCATACTGAGGGTCTGTCCTCACTGCCTGCTGCAGATGTCATGTTCATGCCCACTCCATCTCGGCACTTGTGCTCATATTCTATTCTGTCCCTTTTCCTGAAATGTCTTTTCTCCTGCCCACTAACCATGGAAACAAACCCTAGTCTCCCTCTATGACTCAGTTTAAAATCCCTGCCTTTTCAAATATCCCCCTCCCCCATTAATCTTTGTCTTTTTCTTATGTTCAAGCTCTAATTGTGTTTGTAACTCATAACATTTAGTGTTTTGGGCTCATTTAAATATTTTTTTGTATTTTCGCATATTTGTTTTATTTTACTATTCTTACCAATCTTCCAAAATAAGTGATAAAATCTCTGCAGGACAACGTATGTCCTTTTTCAGTACCAAATTGCCTAAAACTCACTGCTGAGTGTATCAAGGTCAACAAATAGATAATTGCTTGTAAGTGATTTGCATGTTTTATTTATGTGAGGGAGACATATCTTTCAGTTCCCTACTATGCCCTACACAAAGGAGTTGCTTAATATTTACTCTTTAAATAGGATTAAATATGTCTTTCCTAGTTGCTTTATATTAGTTTCATGATGTTTAGGCAGCTGCCTCAGAGTATCCACATAAATTTATTATTAAATTCCACTACTTTATGCATGTTTTATGTAGTATCAAAATCTATATTAAAAAGACTTTGATATAATATTGTGTAGTAATAAAAGTCACCAGATCAAGCCGGTGAAGTATTAATTTTTCTCTCACTAGGGTGTAGGAGTGGTACAATCATACCCTGTTTCTCTTTTTAAAATGCTTTCCTTCTCTCCAATAATACAAGTTATATTGTTATATTCTCATTGTGATTACTTGATATCTAGCAGTAAAATAAAAATATGCTGTATTCTTTTCTATCACTAGATATACACTATTTATATACAGAGGGTGCCAAAAAATGTATACATATTTTAAGAAAGAAAAAAAAAACATTAAAATTGTAATACTCAACATATACTGATAACAAAAGATGAATACAAGTCATGTTTGACTTCTGCAATTACATTCTTGTGCTCAAAGTGGTTACCATCAGAATAATTTTAATACAGTTTTTTTTCTATCTTAAAATGTGTATACATTTTTTGGTACCCTCTGTGTGTGTGTGTGTGTGTGTGTGTGTGTGTGTGTATCTCCCTGCTGACTTAGCCATGAAATGATGCTGAATCGAGAAAAAAGAGTCCAAAAATGCCCATTAGCACATAGTCTTATTTCTTTTGTCACTACAAGAACATTTACGCTAATACTGTCTCTAATGGGGTGAGGAAATGAGTCAGCACTCTCACACAAAGGAAAATGTCCCCAGTCTACTTTTCTTGTTGATTTTCTTGTCAGCTTCTATTTGAATTAGACTTTGGGACAAATACAAAACAGAACCATCTTCATCCCTCAATGATGACTTTTAGTATCTCTGGCTGGCTTCTCACTGATCAGGGTGAGAGAAGACAGATGAAACAAAAAATGGCTTTTTGCCCTCCCCGTCCCTCCCTAAACACACCCCTCCCCTCCAAAGCTTGGAGATTACAGAGATGTAATGAACTATTTTGGGGGGTGCAAAGTACAGCAGAATTAAATGATGCAAAGAGAAAAACAGAATTTTTGCAAGGCTGGTTCTGTTCCATGGTCCTAGGCTATTGTTTAATACACTTTTTTTGCTGCCCACTCTCTCATACCCTTTATCACAGAAAGAAGCAGAGTCAAGTAGCATCAAATCATGTGTGGCAGATTTTATTTTTCAAATATTTTGTAACTGTCTCAACAACTGAAATGCAGCTGAAGTGATCTGCCTAACTTCCAAGGCTAGATCATAAAATATCACAGGACTTCCCCCTAGACTGCATTCTCTCTCTTTTCTCTTCTCTCTTTCTCTCTCTCTCCCCCTTTCCTTCTCTCTCTCTCTCTCTCTCTCTCTCTCTTTCTCTCTCTCTCTCTCTCCTTTAGGGCTCAGTCACCAACTATGAAGAAGCCCTAATTGCCCAAGTAGAGAGACCCAAGTGGAGAGAAACTGCGGCCCCATTCAAAACCCATCAACTCTCAGACATGAGTGATGAGCCCTGAAAGGAATCTAGCCCTCAGCCTTATGATGTTCCAGTTGATAGTGGGAAGCAGAGAACAACTGTCTCTACTGAGCCCAATCCAAATTCTTGATCAATAGAAGTGATAGCATAATAAATGGTTGTATTGTTCCACTACATTTTGGAGTACTTTATGCAGCTACATTAAGTGAAACAGATTTTGGTATTTGGAAATCACTATCAAAGTAATAAAATCTAAAACATGGTCCACTGGGAACATGGGTTGGGCAGAAGCTGGACCGTCCTTGAGAAGAATGTTAATGAAAGCCTAAAAAACTTCTGAGTGATTGTTAGGAGAAGTCTGATGACCTTCAAGAACTCTATCAGGGAAGCCTAAAATGAGTGTATGGAAAGAAGACTCTTGTTTTGTAGTGATGAAACATTTATTTGCAGTAAAATGCAAAACAGAAACTATCGCTAGTGAATTGATGGATCTAGCTAAGGAAATGGTTAGGCAGACTTTAGAAAGCACCTTCTGACTTTTTCTCAATGCCTATGATAAAACGAGAGCAGCTGGAAACTAAAAAAGGAATGGTTCTGTTTTCAACAGAATTTCAGAGGATGTGGGAAAGAGATAAAACATGGGTTTGAAAATAAATCTTTCTCATTCCCTGCCTCTTCAAGATTCTCAAACTAAGAAATGGTTTCATAGCAAAGATGAAATCTAGGGTGTGACTCTAGACCTTTTTGTTAAGATAAGGCAGTGGCTGTGAGAGCCATTTTGTCAGGTACAGGCCCTCTAAGGCTCTTCAAGGATTGCCTCCTAGGGCCTCTCTAAGAATCATAAAGACAAAGCCCACAGCAGCATCACAGGGAGCCCAGGGTACAGAAAGCCTTTTGTGTAATGAAATGTAGCGTATATTGACTCATAAGAAATCTTAATGTTAAAAAAAAAATTACATCACTTTGGGCTAAAAGGGAAAGAGACAATATGAAAAGATGCCTTATAACCCCCAAACGTTGATAGTTAGGGAGCAGGATGAGAAAACTACTAAATTTCAAACACTGGCCATTTCTCGTGGAAACATAACAATGACTCAGAAGTCAAAACCATGAGCCCAAACACTATAGGAAGTACGACTGAAGCCTAATTAAGGAACTGGCACTGGGGACTGGGGCTATGACTGGATTTCAAATGTGCTATGAACCAAGAATGCTGTATGTGTCATAGTTTTCCTTTTTGTGAACAGAGCCTCTATGTTCCTTGGCTCTTCAGTACCTATTGCACCACTGTAGATTGGCTGTGAGAATGGAAGGTTACTTGCCTCTTTAGACGTAAGCTGTTTGAACTGAGTAACCATACTTGAAGAGCTGTAACGAAGGAGACTTGTCAGCACATAGACCTGATACAGATCACAAAACCTGGGATCTCAAGCCTAAATCAGAGGCTGTAATAGGGTGATGTATTGAGGGTACTGGAAGGTGTATGTTTTGCATGTTGGAGGGATGGGAAATACTAGGATAGAGGGTAGACAATGGCAGATTATGTTTTCCAAAGTGGCCGTAGTAATATTCCAGAACCACATTCTCTTCCAGAACCTTGCCATTCCCTATCAAGAAGTGAAGTCTATTTTTGCTTCTGGCTTCAATTAGTATAATGCAGTAGAAATGATGCTATGTGATTTCCGAGGCTAGGTTATAAAAGCTGATATGACTCCGCTGGCTCTTTCTCTTTGCATGCTTGTCCTTGAAGCCCCAGCTGCCACAGCCCATTTAGAGAAACCAGATGTAGAGTAACTGAGGCTGCTGGCCATCAGCCAGTGTAAACCTCCAGAAGCAGGAATAAATGAGCCTTTGGATCATTCTAGGCCCCAGGCGTCATATCCATCTGAGGCCCCAGACATGGTGGGGCAGAGAGAAGCTATCTCTGCTGTGTCCTGTCCAAATTACTGACCCCCAGAGTCCCTGAGTATAATAAACGGTTGTCTCATGCCCCTAAGTTTGCGGGCAATTTGTTACAAAGCAAGTGTATCTGGAATGCTAAGAAACCTAAGACCCCTTATAACTTATCCATCCATGCAGGGTAGAGAGGACTCTAAATCCAACGTGCCTGTGGTCTGGAACTCAGTACTCTGGCACCAAAGAGCTTATATTTTCAGATAAACACCATGTGCATTTTTAACTCATCATTCTGTGTGCTTCACATTGGAGTATGGGGATGGCTGTGATACTGAAAAGAGAATTTGCATAATGTCTCAATAGAACATAGCAAAACAAAGTGTAACTCCCAAATTAGGTTAACATACAAATATTGTATTGTTACTACTAAACACACATAAACAACTAAGTCAACTATTGACTTAACATTGTCTTTTTAATTAATCATTTTAATAACTGAAGCCACACACTTAAAATCTTAAATTTTATGAAAGAATAAATGAAAGGTTTTGAAGAAGCAGGATTGTCCTACATTAATATTTCTGACTTTGAAACTCATGCCAAACCAACAGTAACTCGCAAAACCCACCACCTCTGAAATCAATTTTAACTGTGATAGGAGAAAATACCTACTAAACTTGCCTTAGCACAGTGGAAACGGGAGAAAATTAGATTTTGATGTATGACTCAAAAAAATAATGTCATAACTAGAGAGCCATGCTGAAGTAGCTGATGTTTTTCTGCCTTGCCTAATGCCCCAGTATTTTTAAAAGGTTATGTTGAGGATGCAGTAAATGTAAAAATACTTTCCTTTTACAAGGAGACCTTTAATTATACTTAAACAGAAATTGAAGTGCAATACAGAAATTAGCAAGTAATTTTTCCAAATATGCATAGTTCTGAACATCCTTTTTCTGTTTGGTGATATTTGAATTTCCTTCTCAAGGAGTAAGAAAAAGGCAAACTCGTGAGATAAAACAATTCAACTTACTTAGTATATTTTCCTTTATCTTTGAGCATCTAGCTGAATGTCCCCCACCACCGATGCATATAATGAAGTTTCTCCTGACCATACCTCTTACAGGGCTACTTGCTCGATGCCCAGGCAGTGCCTGAGTTTGTCTCTGAGGTCCAAGCACTGAGGTATGAGAAGGGAATCTTCACAATGAGTGCAATGCTGAAATCTAACCTCCCCCTCTGTTACAGCTGAGTGACATTGTCAGAATTGTAAGCTTAGAGTTGTATGTATTTTATTTATTTTGTAACTGATGCAAATAAGACTTCAACCTGTGATCAACTGGCCCCAGAACGCTTAGCTAATAAGAGAGAGAGCTCTTATTAGAGCTGAAACCTGAATCCATCTCACTTCCAAGTTCATGTACTTTAAAACATAATAAGTTGCTGGCTTTTTTTAATAAAGTGAATAACACACGCTTTTATTTTTTAAAAAGGCTTTGTAAATCATAATATCCCACATGAATTTAAGAAAGTCCTCCCAAAGTTATGATTTAATTTTATAGGAATAAGTTCTGTAACTCTATAGAGATATGACCCATTGCTTCTTTATCTCTGAGCATTTCTCCTTTCTCTTGTGTGCTGGAGGTATTCTGAATAAATGGCCTAGGGATAGTGTGTGTGTGTGTGTGTGTGTGTGTGTGTGTGTGTGTGTGTGTTTGGATAACATGCACCTACATATAATATTTCTTTATATATGTGTATATCTGCATATATATTCATCTTAAAGGGACACAGCCAGCATGATATATGTGCCATGGTGTAGCACAAAGTTTTTACATCTTCTGCTGACAAATTTTGATCAACAGATGACACGTGTTTTTGTCACAACAGAGGGTTAATAATTTTATAGCAATACCTGTCACAAAAATCGCATTGCTGAGTGAGGTATAGGACATGCTGCAGCCTAGGAAACACTTGTGCACCTGAGAATTAAGACATAATATGACATCAAGTTGGCAGCAAAGAAAGAAAATGTTTGAGAACTTTACCTCCTGATGGATGGTGTGGGAGAAAGCAGTGACAATGGGATTTCACCCTGGGCCAATTGTATAGTATGATGGCTCTGGAGTGTTTTATAAGATTCTGAATGTTTTTGTGGTATTTTTGGTCATGTAATTCCTCCAAGCACAACTCCATTTTTTTTTTATACTGAAATGTGGCATAAACAGAAAAAAATAAATAAATTGAGAATCACTGTTTCATTATGTGTCCTTAGTTACACTATGTTCAGTTCTCCCTTCTTCATTCCACCATTTAAAAATCCACGATACATATTTGTTTTCTGAAGGGATGGCCGCAGCATGCCTCCATTCTTCAGAGAGCGTAGCAATGTTTGCTGATGTGGATGTGAAATACAGTGGCCTCAATGTCACTTTTATGCTTAGAGTTGTAAGTCGCTGACATGGTGTGCTGTATATTTCCATATGGCACAAACTAATCCTCCTAAAAGTTTGCTTTCTTTATGTATCTTCAGGTCATTTCCCTCTTTAAAAATCTGAAATCCATCCGTGTGTCGCAAATGGCAGTATTTCATCTTTTCTTATGGCAGAGTAATATTCCATTCTGTATATATACATGGATGGAGCTTGAGATTACTATGCTAAGTGAAATAAATCAGACACAAAAAGTCAAGAACCATATGACTTCACTCATATGTTGGATATAAAATGGAAAGCAACAAAGGAACAAGACAAACAAACAAAGAGACAAACACTCATAGACACAGACAACAGTTTAGTGGTTACCAGAAGGTAAGTGGGGAGGGGGGAGGTAGATGAGGGTAAAGGGGGTCAAATCTATGGTGATGTAAGGAGAACTGAGTCTGGGTCATTGTGGTATATAGATAATGTATTAAAGACTTGAAACCTATGTAATTTTACTAACCATTGTCATCTCAATAAATTTAATTAAAAAAAATCTGAAATGATTTCTCATTTCTTACAGGAAAATGTCCAGACTTTAGGTGAACATTTGAGCAATTTCAAGTTGTTATTCTGTCCTATGTTTTTAGCATAGAGGCCAACTTCTTAGTTTATCAATCTATTTGCTGCAATTATTACTTGCTTGATTATGGCCACTTTTGGTCACACTATTTATCTCCATTAAACTTTCTTATTTTTGCTTCTCTAAACCAAAACTAAATCACTAAACCCCTGCAGTTAAAATCATTGTCAATTCCAAACTGCAGTACTCATGCCTACTCTGACCTACTTTAGAAAATTCACTTTTTTTATCATTGGGTACCCCATCAGTTTCTCTTGAATCTTTTTTTTTTCTTCATTTTTGTTTCTTCCACTAATGTTTAAAAGTTTTTCTCTTTAATTAGGGGCAGTGTTGAAGTGTTCACTTTCATGGTGGTGGTCTCTAACTCTTTTTCACTCAATTTAACACAGTGGACTGCAGATAGCAGTTGATTAACCAATTGAGCAATTAATTTGTTCATTAATTCATTCATTTAGTACCATGAGACATGGGTTGTCACCTGTGCAAAATGTTGCTTGGACATAGAAGAAAATTATCTAAATCAAACACAAAATAATGAAAAAGGAAAAATGACATTAATAAAATTACAGTGGGTAGTACCAAAAATAAATAAAATGAGCTCAGAAAGGAAGGCTTAGTATACCACAGTTTTAAGATACATTGCTTCTGTAAATGATAGGGTATTAGTATTTTTATTTGTTTGTTTTGGGAGCCTAAGATAATTAGTAACAGAATAAAGGAGCTGATACTATTTCTATAGATGTCAATGACATTCAACAGACTTTACAGTTCAACTAATACAGCTCTATTAACTGTAAAATTAGTCTAAGGTGAAAATATCTGGGAAATAAAGAATGTAAAAGCCTTGTGGTAATTGTACCTTTGGAGGAAAGAGTAGAAATGGTAAAAGAAATGTTTAGAACATAGGAATTAGTGTCAGAAATCTCTCCCAGTCCCTACTACCAATTTATACCTGTGGCAAACTTTAGGAACTTTTGGAACCTAATATTTAAAGTGAGATAACATTAAAATAGTAAACATTTTATGATTACATGGTAAACCAAAATTTACCTGCATAAAGATTTATAGTAATAAAATTAACCTAAATCAAACACAAAATAATGAAATGGTTTATCTTTCCTTTTCATTCAATATTTATCAGAATTTTCAACAAAAATAAAACTCAATCATTTGAGTTTCTAATTTTTTTTCCTTAATTATGCTCTAGTGGAGCTACTATTGTCTTTTAAAGAATTATAAAATAATTTTGTTATTATACATATGATCTCCCAAATCATGATGTATAGAAATAAGCTGAGGTTAAATTTTTTACATTTCCATTTTAAATTATACAGTTGTGCAATTGTTCTAAATATACAGAAAACCTTCCCTAAATATAATTTGGAAAATAAAGTGTGAGGTAAAAACAAAATCACGCATAAACATATATTCAAAGATGAAGTATTTAATACTTTAGTTTCTTTCCTTCTAGCTTCCACCTAATGCATTTATGTGCTATATTAAATACATACAACTTTTGTCATCAAACTGTCATTTTAATTTTTCTGTTATTCCTTTACATTTTAATCAATAAGGAATATTTTTCCTAATCACTGGATAAAAATATCAACATGGCTATGACATTTTGCTCAATCTGAAGTAACAGACAGTCTCTTCAATTTGCAAACATAGACCCCATTCATAATTTGAATGCCCTGCCCAATATAGCAAACAGAATTCTGCACTTGATTTACCGCTAATTACTCTCCCCATCCCAACTCAGGTCTGCTTCAGGTTGGAATCCTGCACTTGACATAGACAGAGAGGTGTCATCTCATTCTACTCCCAATGATCTATCTTGAGCCTCTCTGGCAGTAAGCTTTGGGAAAGGAGGAGAAGAAACAAAGAGATACGCTCTACTTGAGTGGTGTCAACAAAAGCAAGCTCTATGCTCTCTGTAGTCCACTGGAGATATTAAGGCTGAGTCCCTCTCTCCTGTTATTCTCTGATTTGAGTGAAAATACTTGTTTCCATGGTTGTTACTTAGGAACTTTCCTCAGGCCCTGTTTTCCTTTTTTTATTAAATTTATTGGGGTGACCACGGTTAGTAAAATTATATGTTTCAAATGTGTTACATTTCTATAATACATCATCTATATAACACATTGTGTGCTCACCACCCAGAGTCAGCTCTCCTTCCATCACCATACATTTGATGCCCTTTTCCCCCATCTACCACCCTGCCTCCCACCCTTATCCTCTGGTAACCACTAAGCTGTTACTTGTATCTATGAGTTTTCCTTTCTTTCTTTGTCTTTTTCCTTTGTTGCTTTCAGCTGTATATCCCATTGATGTTCATTGCAGCATTATTAAAATGTTCATTTTGCCAAGACATGGCAAAAAACAAAGTATCCTTAGATAGATGATTGGATAAAGAAGTTGTGGTATATATACTCAATGGAATATTACTTGGCCAGAAAAGATGAAATACTGCCATTTGCAACAACATGGATGGATCTTGAGATTATTATGCTAAGCAAAATGTTAGACAGAAAAAGTCAAGAACCATATGATGCCCCGGGTTTTTAGCTGAGTTTTTGTTACTGTGGTCCCTACACCATTCTAAACAGCTATATATTATCTCACACCATTTTTTCTCCTCTTGGCTAACATCTGGTCCATGGGAAAGATGTGCATTTACATCCCATGCCCAGAAAAAATTGGATTTTGCAGGACAGTCCTAACATAGCAGCACTATCTCTGTTTTGCCCCCAAGAAGTAAGGAACCTTTATTTTCTTATCTGAACTTCTGAGTATTTATTTATTTATTTATTTTTTACCATAGTATCTTAGCCCATTCAGGCTGCTATAACAAAATACCAGATACTGGGATGCTCATAAACAGAAATTTATTTCTTATACTTCCGGAGGCTGGAAGTCTGAGACCAAGGTGCCAGCCTGGTGAGGTGAGGGCCCTCTTTCAGGATACTGACTTCCTATTGTATTTCTCACATGGCATAAGCATCAGGGGAGATCTCTCAGCTGGCCCTCTCATGACTTAATCACCTCCCAGAAGTCCTACCTCCTAAATATCATCACATTAGTCATTAGGAATGAAACATATGAATTTGGGGGGACACAAACATTCAGACCATAGGAGTTAGGTGCTGAAACGTGGAAGAAGTAGGTCATTTTGAAGTTTAAATTTACATTTTCATTTCAGTTACAAATTGAGTATAATTTTTCTTTCACTTTCCCTGTTGTAATTTGCTTGACCTTATAATTATTTAGATTGCTCTCTGATTGAGATATGTTTATTTTAAAAACCAAATCAAACTCTCTTTGATTTTGTGATTGTCTCTGCTCTGAAAGTCACTGACATGCAAACAACAGAAAGTCTTCTATCTTCTGAGGTATATCTCCTACTCTTAAACATTCTTTTCTCTTTGCCTGAGTGACATCAAATTATCGTTTTCTTTCAAATGTTTTGACTTCTTTAACATCTCTTTCATCTGACCTTAATAATTAAATGTTGAAATGTCTTCATGTTCTAATTGGGGCCTACTTTCTATTACCCATTCCCATTAATTTAGTTTCTATCCATATATGATAATTTCAAATTTATAACTCTATTGCAGCACTTTCTCTTGACTTTCAAACATGCATTTATTTTTCTATTGAACATCTTTGCCTGGCCAAATCATATCACTACAATTTATATAATGATATCCACCCTCCCCCAGTTAGTATCTCAGGAAATAGCTCAACACATGTCTTGCTCCTAGTGTACACAGGATTTGCATTTCACCCTTTGCTCACTCTTAGCCGTGAGATTCAATCCATCACCAAGCATTAGTTCCTTTATCTAAACATCGCTGAGTGCTTTATTTTCTATGAATTTCCTCTGTCATCCTAAGTCCTATCAATACCATTACTTATCTTGATTATTGCACCATCTCCTAGCCTAGATGGACCACAATCCCTCTTTCTCTTTCAAGATGATTCTCTACCATAAAATTGACTTTTAAAAAATAATCTTGATTATTTTATTCCTGTAAAAAAAATTCTCTAATTATCCTCTATTTTTCTAAAGTATTGTATTCATTTTAATGCTATTGTGAATACTTTTCTTAATGATTTTAATATTGTTTCTTGCTATAGAAATAATTGATTTTAATATATTTTATGTATTTATCCTCTATTTTCATTAGAGTAAAGCCCCAGAGTATTAACATTGCCCAAGATATTGTATTGTCCAATAAGATAAATCATGTTTATGTCTTCCTCATCTCCTCATAGGATACATTCTACCTATATGAGTATAGTTGCCCATTTTGTTTCTATTTTGTATTCTTTCTCATCTTAAGTTCTTTGCATAAACTACTGCCTTACCTAAATTGTATGCTACCAACGCCCTTTCCACCCAACCACACACTACACCCTCTCTTTACTTAGTAATGTTACACACTGTGTAACTTCCTCAGAAGAATTCTGAACTCAAGACAGGTTGGGTCTTGCCATGAATTATATTAATTGTTGCCTGTACCTCTCATTTATACCAGTTTATTCAGTGTGTCTCTAAAGCTGACTGCAAAGATAGAGATTATGTGTATTTTATCCATCCCTGAAGTCTAGAATATTGCTCCACACTGAGTAGATACTTAAATATTTATTGAACAAACTATAGTTCAATGCCAACAGCCTGAATAGGAAGAATAGGCAAAGAGGTTAAAGAAAAGAGTCCTTGATCCAGTTGTTATAGCTGTTACAGGGACATATAAAAAACTTTCACAACAGAGTTTTTGGAAGCTTTTAAAATATTTTTTGCCAGGTGACTCGGTGAAGTTCTGAAGCTAGAAAAATTTAAGTACAATTCCAATATCCTTTCCTGTAAAAAAAGAACTCCTCACTTCACATCACCAGATTTAATAGACCCTTATATGTTTATCTGTCTCTGTATTCATTCAACTAGAGAACTAGAGGAAATGAAGAGAAGAGAAAGAAATATTGAACAGCTGCTACCCCTGTGTGGTAGAATTTAAGGCATTTCAAAATTATTTTTTATATTCTTAGTATTTTTACATATGAGTATACACATTTTAAATTTCATATTCATAAAATATCACTTTGGATATAAAGTATTATTAAACAAAAGGCTAGATCAAGCACACATATTTACATGAATTCAACTAATGTTTAATAAATGTTCTAGGTGTTTTATTAAGCTCAATTTTATGACTTTTATTTTTCCATTATTTATCCTCAAGAGAATCCAGGAAATAACACTAGAAACTGAGAAATATCTTTTTCTGTTAATGCTATAATGAATTTGAAAAACAAAATTTGCTACATAGACATGCAATAGACTGGAAGTTAGGAAATACTGACTATCATAGACTATCATCTGTGAGAAATATGTGTGTGCAGGTACCCCAATAGTGTGTTAATGTGTGTATGTAGGTAGGTAAGCATATATATGTATATATAATGTGTGTATGTATGTATATATAATAAAATTATAGGCATAAATGTATTAAGTTGTGATGCTGCTCAAAACAGGTTAATTTCCAAAGATATTGTCTTGACATTGTATTATCTTTGACTCATTTCCTAATCAAATAAAATTAAATACCCATAAAAAAATTTCCTTCCAGTTTGCTGTCTGTCACCACCTATCACTAAGAAATCTGTAACTCTTAAAAACCGACATGACTTGCTAAATTTTACTTATTTCTATGGGCTTTCCAATATAAATACATCTAC
Organism: Rhinolophus sinicus; assembly: GCF_036562045.2. Taxonomy (NCBI): domain Eukaryota; kingdom Metazoa; phylum Chordata; class Mammalia; order Chiroptera; family Rhinolophidae; genus Rhinolophus; species Rhinolophus sinicus. The sequence goes on from NC_133755.1 coordinate 94,683,670, forward strand.
AGTTAGGAAGCAACCTGGGCGTTTCTCAAATAGGTTCTGCTTTCTTAAGTGAAATCCTGTCAGGCTATGCAGCAGTTATGTCCTTCAGTGGATAACGGGATGATTATATGGGAATACTGTCTTAGGATTGATGTGCTCTGTTTGGGTATAACTCATTTAAAAAATCATGGAAAATAACAAATAAATCCTTTCTATTTTCAAGTTAAATCATATTCAAGGATACACTTCATGCTAGGCATCTGTGGGATTGTCACTCTCTATTCCTCTTTTCTCTCGGTAATCAGTGTTCTGATCTGATAGTTTTAAATATAATTACTTTTAGCCCCATTATCTGCCATGAGTCTTTATAGGGCTAATGATACCGCCTGTTTTCAATGATGGAGTTTGATTGTTAAGATAGTCTATCTCATGTCGAGGCCAGTTATTGAGTGAGGAATGGAGCAACACAAGGGTAGACCAATCAACTCATTATTATCCCTAGAGCAGTGGATCCCATTGTGCACATAAGACCTAAGTCTTCAGTCAGTCTGGTAAATTGCTGGAAATGCTGGGAACAGACTATCATTCTCGTCATTGCTCATTATGAACCAGAAAACAGTAATCCTGGGTATTCCTGACCATTATTTTTGCCTCGCAAGGATAACCACCAAGGATAAGCCAAAATTATTAAAAAAAAAAAAAAAAAAAAGAAAGACTGAAGAGATAGAAACATACCAGGTTTTTGGAATATCACCGAACTACCACATGGCATCTTATCTGAAGCTTTAAAGTGGGACATTCATTCAAATGAACATATAACTTGACTTTTTTATTAGGCAGTTTGAATAAAGTGATCTGTGACTTGCATCTAAAGCTATCTAACAAATCAAAGAACCAAATTATTCCTTTAATTTCCATAAATAGTAATTCTATATAGTTAAAATACAAATGTATTGCTCACCTGAAAAAATAGGTAGTATGAACATATGTAAATGGGATTCTTACCAGAGTACCTCAAACATAGCACATATAACAAGACTGGTGGGGACACCAAATGTTCATGAAATTGAAAAACTACCAAATGGTGACACATATAATAGTTTTGGTCATTTTTTTCTCTTAATCTTAAAGTTAAGAGGAGACCTAAATTTTTCACTTAAAATATATCCTGTAATTGGAGTGTTAATACAAGAAAGTTCAAAGCTTTATGACCTCCAAGTCAAGTTTCATTCTGGAAATAATAATAGCAGCAAACAAGGAAAACATAAATAAAAAATTCTTTTCTAACCAATTATAATTTATAGACATCAGCCACGAGATGATAAAAAAAGTGAGAAAGAGTGCTTTTAAATTCAAAGGCACGATACTGCAAAGAGTGGAGTACTGTCGCAAGATACATTAAATTCTTGCTATAAACTAGATTTACGTTCCCAGGGAAGCAACATTCAGCAAAATCACTTAGTAAATGAACCAGGAGACAAAACAAATACAGTGCTGGACTTTAAGGTTGCAGTGTACTTTCCTCCATTTACCTAGAGCATCCTCACCCAACTGGAGTCTAAATTAGCAACAAGAGAAATCATCTAAGCTTTGAGTAGTGAAGAGGCAAACATAAGGTTAACTCATCTATGTATGACCATTTCTGGTCACAAAAGCCAAATAAATGCCAGTGTCTGTTGGATATCTAAGTCAGATTGCCATAACTAAATTATGAATCGTCTCATCAAAAGTGGATCGATGATCAATACCATTTAGGGAATAGACGTTTCATGTACATTGCACCTTTATAGTTTTTATACATGAAATTAAAAAAATGGGTAAGTTGAGTACTACACAGAATAAGTAGATTCCCTTGATAATTATTGGTTACACTCAACTGGATAAAAAATTCATTGCAAATAATTACAAAATTGTTGTTGATGGTGATATTTTGGATATTCTCAATAAAGAAAAAAATTATCATATGGATCGACCCAATTAGCCAACTATCAAAAGTTTGAAAGATCAAGAATATCTATATCTTCCTTTGTGTGTTTTCATTGCCCACAAGGAATGGCTGAATTTATTCTTCTTGCTGATTTTAACTTGTTCACTTCCATAAACCACTCCTGGAAAAGGCCAGAAAAGAAAGTAGATAAAGGTATGTAACTACAGTTGTGAATTATACTAATAAGCAATGATGGAGAAGACCGCTCCCTTAGTTCTACCTATAATTATAATTGTCTTACGTAAATAGAAATTGCAGTATTTGTGACATTTCAGTTCTTTACTACATTTTTTCCCCAACACATTGAGAGTATATTCATATTAATTAATATTCCTTAACATTATTTTGAAAATGTGATTTGAAAAATGTCAAATTCCTGGACTCTTTTCTATTAGGAATAAAGTTTTCCTATCACTTTACATGGGATAGATCACTGGGGGAGAGCAACTTTATAGAGAGAGCAAAACTAACCACATCAATGCTTTTGCTCAGTTTCTATTAGAGTCCATGGTATGGTGCCAGAAAAAGTTGTAGGAAGGGATTCACTCACATAACAAACAAGTGTTTAGCATTTACTATGTACTAGGTACTACTCTAGATGTTGGAGACGAAACACTAAATAATTATCTGGTCTTTGATTTTGAAAGGTTTATACAGTAATCTAGTAGAATGAAATAGACAAGCAAAGTGGAATAGGAACCCAGATAAATGTGTGCACCAGAATTCTGTAGCAACGGGAACGTTTTAATTGGAAAGGTAACCCCTAGCTGAGTCTTAAAAACCAAGTGGGTCTTGTCTCATTAGGGAGACCACCTCAGGGATGATGTAGACGCCTGATCACTGCACTGTACACCTGAAGCTGAAGCTGAACAATAATGAATGTCAACTACAAGTATATATATATATATATATATAGTGTATATATATACTTACAAGTATATATATAAGTGTATATATATATATACTCACAAGTATATATATAAGTGTATATATATATATACTTATAAGTCTGTATGTATATATAGACTTATAAGTGTGTATATATATATATACACTTAGGGAATATACTTATATATATATTTAAATATATATATATATATATATATATATATATATATATATATATATATATATATACTTACAAGAAGCGGAGTACAGCATTAGGAATAGAGACAATGGAAATGTAATGGCTGTGTGTGATGTCAGAGGAATAGTGGATGGGCGGAGGGGGGTTGACACAGTGTGAGGGATACAAATGATAAACATCTAAGTATTACTTTGTTTTGTGCACCTGAAACTAATTAAAAAAACAACAACAACAACAACTAAGTGGGCATTTTCTAGGTGGATGGAGGTGGAGGAGAGTAAGAGGTGCAAAAGGGTCATTCTAAGAAAAGAGAGTAGATGGAGAAGGCACGCCTAGTTAACCGCCAAGGACACACTCAATAACATTGGCAGTGCTTCTCACACAGCTGAGAAATTTAGAACCTAGCTGTTCATCTGTATTTCAGTGACAATTCTGTATCCAGTCAGGGGATCATGAATCTTAATTATTTCTGCCACTGAGTTACTCATTTATAGGTGGTAGCTGTTGACATATAAATGGAAGAAATAATTTAGTGGGAATATGTAACGTGAAAATTGAAGAGAGTCAGGAACAGAATTCTGGAAGCACTGGCAGTCTGAAAGAGGTGAACAAGAGGCCACAGAAGAGAGTTCAAGAAGAAGGGAGTGATGAAGTATCAGATGCTACAGAGAAATTGAGTGAAACAGGTGAAAAGCAGCCTTTGATTGTCAATTAGGAAATCACTGGAGTAGGTACCTGAGTGTAGTGGCTTAAGGAGTAAGTGGGAGGTGGAGAAGTGGAGCAAGTGAGGATATTTCTCTCTTGACACTTGTATTTTACAGAAAAGAAAAATCGAACTGGTAGGTAAAACTAATGTAGTGCTCTTTTTCGGTTTTCATTTTTCTTGGTTCCCCCACCACCTTTTTATATGGAAGAGAAGTGAGTACAGACAGGGACAAAAATAGAAGAAAAAATGGCAACATCTGATTGTCCCAAAGAAAATGAGAGAAAATCTTAATAAAGACACAAATGGAAAAATGAGTCTTGAGAAGGAGAACATACAGTTTCCTCTAACACTGCAGAAGGAAAGGGGGTGTAGTGCAGACAGTTTATGCTATGATAAATAAATGGAGTGTGTGCTTAATACTTTCAACAGTTTTTATAAAATAGATGGCAGAATCATTTGACGGATGAGCAAGAATGAACATTTGGCTTAGGTGGGAGAATGGGAGAATGAAAAGAGCAAAGGATTTGAAATCAGAAGACCTGGAATGGAATTTGGGCTCTGCCTAATGTTACCTGTTCACCTTGCATAAATCAATAAGTATCTCTGAGTTCCAGTATTCACTTAAGAAAACTAGGAACAGTAATATCTGTTCTACCATCTTCATATGATTATTTAGATCATTATATATAATTATACACGTGAAAGTAGATAATATATTAAATTTATGATTAGTTTTCAATCAAATTAGATCTCTGTAAAATAAAAAAGTAAAAGGATGGGTATGTTGGTCAGTTAAAAAGAAGATACATTTAGATAGAATAGTGAGCTGGAGAGTAAATATTAACTGGTTTAGTTGTAATTTGTGATTCCAATTTTGAATCTACCATCTTTATGAACAGGCCTACATTTCATAGGATAGGCTGTCCGTAAGTGCTAACAATTCAAATTCATTTCCACTTGCTAAATATGATAAAAGAATATTTCATGAAATTAATTCCATTTTGGCAAAGGCTAAAACTGCAAATAAGTACAACACAAACTTAATCTGTTCTGTTTATAGTCTCACTGTCATTTCAAGGTCCTTTTGGGATGCCATATGGGCTGGCTTATTGCTTGGATGAAGTTTACAAATATAAATGAGTAAATAATTTTTGGAGTTTCTGCTAAGTCAAATTATGTTGGATGCAATGTCAAGTAAACAATGCATATAATTATTTCACAAAGGAAATAAGAATTTATTACCACTGAGGAGACAAATATCCGAATTATGGTTTATTGAATATACAAAAATTCTTGCATCCACTGTACTTCAGGTCTGCCACTTATTTGAAGAGTCATGTTTTTTACTACAATAAATAAATTGATCACTTCCCAGCAAGTTATCATATTTTCTAATATGCTAACAGGTCTTATTTATCCTATTGAATGTTTACTAACAAATACAACCATGATGCATTGTTATTCTTTCCTAAAATAAAGTTCTGAAATGAAGAATAATATAATTATTGACAAGAATAGCTTTCAGCTTCTTTAATAGTGAGGTATTCAAGAAAGGTCAGGGAGGTCAGGAAAATGTTTCAAAACAAGATTTAATTTGTGCTCAGGAAAAAAAGGATGGCTATCAATTGATATGGAAAACGCTTCAAAATAATTTGCTTGTCACAAATGCATATCTTTAGAAAGTCGTGGAACGAACAAACACAAATCAGGAAATAATTATATAACAATTAAGAAATTTTTTTTCATTAAATTGAGAAAATTCATTCGAGCAAAATACATAATGTTGGATGGGTGTTTTACTAAAACATAGATATCTGAACTGTGGATAACTTTAATAGTGGATTTGTCTCTACACTTCATCTATCTGGTGTATAAAGACCTTCTGATTGACTTTTATATATTAACACATTTGGATACAATATCTTCACCAGTTATGAGAAACATTTTCTTTCTATATCAGAGAATGACCTAAGTAATTATATCATCATCAACGTTGTTATTATTAAAGTAGCCCTGATTTCTAGAGAACTTAATTATAGCCTACATTTAGATACAGTGCCTCATTGACCTTGCAAAAGTCCATGATGTTGATAGGAAAATATTGTCTTCTTTTAAAGATTGGAAAGCTGGAGGTGAGAGAGGTGAATTCATGTAGCTTATATGTTCCAGTCAGAAGCCATAACTTGGTTATGGATCTCTAGATGTCTATTTCTTCTATAGACAACAATTTATAGCTTACACTAGTTAATGGTTTATAGCTAATAAAGTGCCCTATGAATTATCTCATTCAATCCTCTGAATAATTGTACCTATACAAGAAACATCAGTATATCTATTTCATAATTGAATACTCTAATATTAAAAGGAATTAAATTTCCTGTCTAACACAAAGTGTATGTAGAAATGCCAGTACTAAATCAAACTCTATCCAGTCTTTTAACTCTCTGATCAATTTTGGTTATGTAGCCTTTAACTACTAATCATTTTCTTTTTAATTAGTTGATCTGTGATTACAGTGGTTCCTCAGTTTTCAAACGTCCTTGAAATGCAGATCTTTAAAACCCAGTCTATTCTCTCTTCCAAGCTATTGTACATCAAAGCATTTCGGTAAGAAGACCTAATCAAGTAATCCAGGGTATAATTATTTGAAGGAATAGGAGTCGAAAAGTAGAATAATAAAAATGATTGCACTCTGGGTATTGAGGCTTAGTCCCTTCTTATTTATTCATTTGATCTTGACTAGTCCTCTATACTTCCTAGATCACCATGTAACCCCGACAAACCAAGATTTTGCATATAAGCCTGAGACTATCAATCATATTCATTACATGAATCTAAAAATCTCTAGTCAATAAGACATACTTAAAGGTACATTATTTTCATCTCTAATGATTAAGCCCCAATAAATTAAATGTGTGGTGGAATGCATGCTATTTAAGATAAATGTATTATATTCTGCAAAATATAAAAACAAAAAACTCCAAATCATACTTGTTGGCTTTTATTCTTCCTGCATTGTGTGAGAAGACATTAAAAGAACATGGAGTAAGATATTATTTCCTTTGTGCTTTCTATCTATTCACACCATTTATAAGATGTTACGAAAAATGAGCCAACTGTAATAAATTCTCAAACTCTATTAATCATCTACTGTATAACAAAGGTTAACTCATTGTGGTAACCATGAACATAGATGTAAAATTTATTAACAAATATTAGCAAATAAAATTCAGCAATATTTAATAAGGATAATGTGTCAATGACAAAGTGGGATTTATCATAGGAATATAAAACTGGTACAATATTTAACAATCAGTCAATGAATTTTACCATATCACAGATCAGAAAAGAAAAAAAAAAGTGATCAGCCCAATAAATGAAGAAAAAACATTTTACAAAATTCAACTTCCATTCATGATTAAAAAAAAAAAAAAAAAAAAAAAGAAATCTTTCAGAAACAAGAGTAGAGGGAAACTTCTTCAGCTGGGAAAGTATATTTCCAAAAAACCAACAGCTAATTAATGGTGTAAAATGGAGTGTTTTCACCCTGAAATTGGGAACACAGCAAAGATATGTACTCCTAATTTCCATTTAATGTTTTATTAGAGGTTCTAGAAAGTGTTAATAAGGCAAATAAATTATAAAAAATAATAAAGTTTGAAACAAATATAGGTTTGAAAGGAAGAAATAAAATTGCCTTTATTTATAGAAACGAAGACTATCTACATATAAAATACAAAGAATCTACGAAAAACCTTCTAGAAATAGTGAGTTTTGCAAGATTATAAAATATGACATCAAAATAGAAAATCAGTTTTATTTCTATATACTATCATAAATTATTGGAATTAATATTTTAAATGCTATTTAAAATAGCATCAAGAACACTAAACATTACAAATTTATGTGCAAGAGTTGTATGATACTATACAGAGAAATATAAAAGGAAATTTAAATGCACAGATGCAGAGTTTCTATCATTTGGAAGATGGAATCTTTTTCTTATATCAATTTTTTCCCTAAATGGTGTAGACTAAACTAAATTCCAACTACTATTCAAAGCACATTAGTTTTGGTATGTTGAAATGGTGAATAACTCTTAACAAAATTTCAAAAAGGGACAACGCAATTGTCCAGGAAAATTTTATGTTCATTCAATTCATGCAAACATAATTTTAAATAGTTTGGTCCTATACTCAAATCATTAGATATAGGTTTTTTTTATGTTCATAAATTTCTCCTTAGACGTGGGACAAGTTTTTCCTAGTTACAGCTATCCCACACATTGCAGGACACTTAACATTTTTCACCTCATCAGCTAAACACAGCAGCACCCTACAGAAATATTACATCAAAAATAAAAACTTTCCTAAAATATCCTTTAGGGTATGGCACTGCCAAAATGGAAAATCACTGGAGTTCGAGGCTGTAAGACATAGTAGTTTGATAAATGGAATCTGTAGTCATCAATCTAGTATTTATTACTTCTATAAACAACTTCTTTCATGTGAAAATGAGGATAATAACAGAACTCACTTTATAATGACTTCATGATGTGGTTATTAATTCAGACAAAATAACACGTTACACAACAAGTAGGACATTGTAAACATTCAAAAAATGCTGGTTATAGTTTTTACAGGTGGTCAGCTTTTTGTTTGCTTATTTGTTTATTTCAGTAATTAGTTGGAGTTACCAGAAACCTTGAAGAGGTTTTCCCATTATTACCATTCTTGATTTTCATGTGAGCAACATAATTCTCATCATATCTCCTGGTTCTTTCTGAATGACAGAAGGATAAATTATACACTTCTCTCCCTCCAAAGAGTGTTTCAGATTAGTTCAGGTTCCTCCTCTGGGGTGAAATGTGATATAAAGGATTGATACTTGGTTTGGCAAACAGTTCCTATAACAGATGACCCTTCCGCCTTCCCCAAGCAGGATGGAACAGGATAGATGACTAAACAAGTAAAGAATATGGAAGCATGAGAATGTTAGCGATAGTGCTTTAAGAACGTATGACCTAGGCTCTGATATGTCACTTCTCATTTACATAAAACCTATTCAAAATGATTCTATTTTAAAATTTTTAAAAAACATGTAAAAATAATTTGTAACTGGCTTTATTTTTATAATGCACACAGATAGACCATCTCATCACAGCTCTAAAGGGTTTGATGAACTTTTATTTATTTCATTTGATCCTGGATGGCTGGGTTAAAGTCACCCCTGATTTCTCTGCCTTGTGAGGTGTTGAGGCAGTCGTGCCAGCTTGTTGGTCTTTGTCTCCTCCTCTCCATGTGTTTAGGTCAAGCACAAAATCGGAGTACTACTAGGCCCCACTAGCTCTCTGAAAGCCTCCATCTAGTGGGCATTTCTGTGAAATGAAGACATTCAATGTTTTCAGCTCCTTTTTGTGTCTGACCTGGGAGAAACTGTGAATTGAATGTATTTTATTTTCACTAAAGGAAACTGTGGAAGTCTAAATTAAAAAAAATAATAATAACTAGGTGGAACAAAATCTTGGTATCTGCAAAAATTTTCCAATGTCCTCCTAATTTCCCTTTGTAGCCTGCTTATTTACACTGATTCCTTCTGAAGGATCATGGAAAAGAATCATGTGATATCACATGACTGCATGAAGATAAAACTGTCCAAGACACATAGATACCCCCACCCCTTATATGCCCCATAGACAAAAACCTCATACATGCTCTCTCATATACTGGGAATTTGAAAAATGTGTAAATTTTAAACTCAATCCGTTATAGCTGGAGGAAGGGAAATAGATGTGAATTTCCACGGATCCTCTTTGACAGAAGGATCCTATCCCTCCCTCATTTGGAAAAACTAAGAGAATCAAGGTATTCGTTGAGTATGCATTAGATGTCCAGCACTGTTCCAAGTGATCTATATGTTTCACTTCACTGATTCCACACAGAAAGTTTATGTTTTCATTTCTAATTGAAATAAAATATGACTAGATTTTGCATGTCTGTTACATAACCTAATTGGCCTAAATAACATAAAACTGATGTGCATGAAATAAAAGATAAAGGAACTCACAATTACTTAGAGGACTTATGCAGTTTCTCACAGAAACCTGGGATAAGCATTGCCATACTAATGCGGTATATGAGAAAACCGTGGCTCCAAAAGGCTACCTGTGTTACCCAACAAGACATAATCTGACTATCCGGGGGGACAGGAGGTTCCTTGGCGTGGGGAGAGGAGGCATGCTACAATATTGCTGTTTGACAGGCTTCTTTTTTCTTATCAGCGTCATCTGAGTCCTATATGTTAGTGATGAAAAGAACATTCTACTCTCTGAAACTTAGGTTGAATCATGTGCCATTGGTTTTAATTGAGTATTACTGACTTAGAAAGCACTTTTTTTTTGTTTATTTAGTTTTGAGGGTTATTTTTTATTAAAGTATACTTGAGACACACTATTGTATTAGTTTCAGGTGTCTAACATAGTGATTCAGCATTTATGTACCTTACAATTTAATCACCACAATAAGTCTAGTAGCCATCTGTCACTGTACAAATTTGTTACAATATTATCAACTATCTTCCCTGTGCTGTACACATATCCCTGTGACTTATTTATTTTATAACTGGAAGTTTGTACCTCTTAGTCTCCTTCATCTTTTTCACCCATCTCCCATTCTCTCCTCTCTGGCAACCATCAGTTTATTCTCCGTATCTATGAGTCTGTTTCTGTTTGTTTTGTTTGTTCATTGTTTTAGTTTTTTTAGATTCCGCATATAAATGAAATCATGCAGTATTTGTCTTTCTTTGTCTGACTTATTTCACTTAGCATAATTTCTCTAGGTCCATCTATCCTGTCGAGAATGGCAAGGTCTCTTGCTGAGTAATAAATATTCTATTGTGTATGTGTGTGTGTGTATGTATATATACATACACACACACACATATATATATATTCCATATATATTATATATATCCACATATACGTAAATATATCATATATATATCACAAATTCTTCCCTCTTCTTTCAAGCATATGATAGACCAATTTTTTAAAATTACTGTACATAGGCAGATTTCTCAATTATATTTTAACTGAGTGTCTCTATTTCCACTGATTGTAAGAGAAATGCTTAAGAAGAAATGGGTGAGGTTTTAAATAACTTTAGACATTTAATCAGATCAAAATAGAGTGGGTGTATCCTTGCTCTTCAAAATATTGTTCAAGAGGAAATAAAACATAAAACACCTTCACTATTTTGACTGCTACAGAAATTGGAATAAGCAGGGACGATACTATTTTTCAAAAGCAGCCTAAAGTGTAAGCCAATTTGTAGTCCAAATACAATGAATAATTAAGTGTATGGAAATATGTGTACATAATTTTTTACTTTCAGAATACATGACTTTTTTATGTGTCCTTCAATAAAATACTTCACTACAATATTCTTATAAAGTGAAATCCTCTTCCAAAATGGACTATTTTATAAAAATATGCCTCCTGTGTAACTTGAAATAATCCTTAGGGGAAAGAGACAAACAATCTTTTATTCCATTAAGATTTTGATAATATATGGTGATGAAAGGAGAACTGACTCTGGGTGGTGAACACACAATGTGATATATAGATGAGGTATTATAGAATAGTACACCAGAAACCTATGTAACTTTACTAATTGTCACTCCAATAAACTTTAATAAAAAATGATTCTGATATTAAAGCATGTTCTCCAACTAGCTGTTGGAAATACTATGAGTTCAGGACTTCTAAGTTAACTGTCTTATTTCACGAAACAAAGCATTATCAGCTTTCTTTTGCAAGCTGTTAGGGGATTTTCACACCTCTTACCTACCCCATTTAGGAACAGTGCATTGTATATTCTAGGCTGCCATTTTTCAAATTTTAATGTGCACAAGAATTACCTGGGATCTTGGCAAAATGCAGATTTCCCCTTATTATAGGAGAGATGGTTAAGAACTAAGTGAAGAAGGAATAGGGGAGGGGGAGGTTTTGTCTATTTAAGTGGCTTAAAAATGGAAGCTGATTACTTACTTTTATAATACTGTTTTCCCTCTAGGTAGTCTGATTCTGTGATCTCATCTATACAGCTAAACAACTCATTCAGGATTTGAGAGGAATAATTTATTATATTTTAGCAATTCAAAGACATGTTTTCATATTCTAATTCTCTGAAATCATGACTAGTCTTACAATTTATGTCAGTTTGCAATTTGATTGGCAGATTATTTTGTTTCTCTTTTTTTTTCTTAGCTTTCTCTTTTATTTTACATGAATCATGTTTCATGCCTCTTACAATTTGTGGGATCCTAGATTTCAAGAAGCCTGGCTGCTGCTGCTGGCATCCTGTATGTCACTGACCATCTCCTGCTCTGCAGAAGCATAACTTGGGCCCCATGGGCTTGCAGTAGCACTTGTAGCCATGGTTTCTGCTGATGCCAGTAACCAAGCAGGACTAAAACCATGCAGAGTATAAAATGGTGAAAGAATGGAGGTCTCATTTAGTATCCTGCACAGACTTTCCTTCTGGAGCTATGGGGAACAGTCACGAACCTGCAAATCAAGAATGTTTTTCCTCTTGTTCTTTCTGAGACTCTGCTCCAAATGCAATTGACACCCTACCGAGAAAGGAATCAATGGCCAACATTTCTCTCTCTGGAAATGGCTGGTGCTTATTCTTCTTCTGAACATGTATTTGACTGAAGTTTAAAGACATTTTGGGCCTCTGTTAGTCTGAGTTATTGCCAGAGGGCAATGTGGGTTTCTCTCCCTCCATCAGCTAGTGCAGGTGCAAGAGAAAGAAGTTTGCAAATCTTCCTTTTTTTTTTTCTTTCTTTTTTCTCGTTTTTTTTTTTTTTTTTTTTTTACCAAAAACAAATACAAAATAAAGTGCAACATTTAAAATCCTACAGATAATATCAAACAGGTTTCTAAACCTAAGGTTAGCAATTTTAGAACATGTTTATTTTCCTTAAGTCATAGTTGTCATTTTTATCTGTTTGTTGATTGTATCTACACAGTGTGAATGATGACCCCAACCTTAGCCACCATTCTTGTGACAGACTATTGGTGATGTTTCAGCCTTTTTATTTTTCTTACATAAATGAAAGACATAAGCCTTCAAGGGCAAATTATATGTTCCTTTACTTCCAGAGCATGTATAAATAGATGTTCTGAACTGGCTCTGTTTCCTGAGAAGGTCAAAGGAGGTCTTTATTAATCTGCTGTTTTTAGGCTCTATCTGGACATCTGTCATTATCGGTCATAACAATATTTCAGCTCACTCTAAATTAAGAAGAACTAATAGCCTAGTAGTACTGGGACACCAAAAGTGACATTGTGACTTAGGGAGACAAGTAAAAAAGTGTTAGAATAAGCTAGAATCCTGTATTACTAAAAGTAAAAGAACTATGGCTTTACATTTTTAAATGACCTCTCAATAATTGGGGAAAGTAATTGACAATTTACAGTCAAACTGAAGGGAAGCTTAGGAGCTGACTATTTAAAATTGACTTAAAGCAATCTGAGTCTACAATCAAAATTAAAAGAGATTCATTTTCCAGTTTTGTTTTTTCACTAAGTAGGGTTTCATGCAACATAACACATAAGTTATTGTATGCATCCTTTTTTTCCACTCTATTATTCATATTAGAGTCTTTAAAATTTAATCTCCCCCTGCCCTGGGTGAAAAATCAGTTGCTAAAACATTAGAAAATCTAATGGTAATTCTGAAACCTAATTTCTAGTTTTATAGAACTGTGGGGGAATATAAATGATTAATGCTTTTGTGTTTTTCCTTGCTCAACCCTATAATCATCTTAATTAAGACCCTGCTAGTGCTAATTGAGAAACTATCAATCATTTCTTCAAATTTCCCTAACATAGGCCTCTATGAATTTGTTAGCAATTACACTAGTATAGGCAGTGGTATCTCAGACGAGCTGTTGCATTTGAAGAAGGAAGTTTTCTTTAAAGTATAAAAACTTCTTTAAAATTTCTTCAAGATTTATAATTCTGCTATGCTTCAAGAATAAGGCATTTAAGCATTAAGTGTTTGTGAATCCACATGTGTGTGCGAGCGCGTGCGTGTGTATTTGTGTGTGTGAATGTGTGTGTGTGTGTGTGTGTGTGTGTGTGTGTAGCTATTCCTTTATTTATAATGGGTCCAGTTGTAATGGGACTAGACAATAAGAAGAGTCCCAGTGTAATATATTTTTTTCATATGCTGGTTTTGAAGTCACAGTAGGAAAGGTTTCAGATTCATAAGGACCTCTGGCTTATAAAGAGTAGGTGATAGTGGAAACTATCTTTTCTCTTCACACCATCAGGATTTTCTAGAGTGTTAGTGAGTTAAGTTTATAGGATTTTATGCTGAATGCTGACAGGAAGAGTCTGCTCCTGTGGTTCTTCCTGCTGTCCATCCATCCTACCACACAGGAATACCAAAAATCGTGTCCAGAATGAGGCAAGAAATTTGTCTCTGTCTCACCTATAAGTGCAGGTCATAGATGAATTTTTTTGAAAGTTTATTCGCTTAACAAAGTAAATATCTGGACCATCTCTGATTGGTGAGAAAATCTGATTTCTTCATCACTTCTAATTTATTTCAAAATATGTTTAGAGCTGGGTTTTTCCTATATTTGGTCAGTTTGTTTCTTCCCTCAATAGATCTGATTCTTCTTTTTATTGCAATAGATAGGAAATAAGAATATGGAAGCTAACCTGATGTATCCTGTAATGATCTGTTCCTCAATTCTTATAAATCTCTTGAAGTTTACATTCTGACACGTTAGGGAACCTATTTTCTTGTCCTTCATGAATGTGCTTAGGTTTAGCGAAACATAAAACCTGGCAGATTGTTTATTAAGTCAATTATGCCACTAACACATGACTCTTTTTTAAATGTTGAAATATTACCCCAGGTGCTTAAAAAATCCCTAAGCTCGTAACTGAGTGATTGAAATAGCTGTAATCTGGATAATGTTTCATTAATACAAGTAAACGCACATACATATAGAATCACCATGTGACAAAACGGACAATCTCAGGGAAACTTGGAGTAACAGAAGGCTTTTGGGAGTTTCCATCTGAATTTATGTAAAGTTTTGCTGCCTTTCCTTAGGACATATAAAGTGGGGAAGAGGATCGAGGATTTCTCACCCTTCAGATTCATTTCCCAGCACTGTTCCTCCTGTGGAATAAGTCTTTAATTTTGGTTCAGTATATCCATGCATTGATTTATAACATTCGCATCTTTCTCTTTTTCCATAGCATTCCTCTCATAAGGTATTATATTATTAATACATCTCCTGCAGCATAGCACACTTGGGGTATTTTCCAATTCACAGATATTTTTCAGTCTTAGTTAGAAAGGACTCGTTACAAATTTTTAAATGTTGAGTTAAATTAAAAATATACAAGTATATACTCGCAAATTACCCACTTAAATGGTACAGTTTCAAATTTAAGTAGATTTTCATGCACTCTTTTATTCAATGGTCTTTTATGCTGGATTATTTTACTTCTACCAACTCCCAATTGTGCTTCTTACATTTTTCCCTGGTCTAATGTTCTCTCTCTCTCTCTCTCTCTCTCTCTCTCTCTCTCTCTCTCACACACACACACACACACACACAGTCTCCTTACATCCTAGAAAAAAACAGGTGTTTATGTATTTTCCTATGTATGTCCAGGTATATTCTACCCCTGACTACAAACTGATCTGTTGTTCGCCTAATCATTTCATTCAGTGACCTTAGTCATATCATCGGTTATGTTCTATGTACTTTAACTTTAATTGGACTATCCTTCATTTTCAGCATATCCAATTTCTTAGTTTTTGTGAACTGATGAGAACATTGGGCCTAGCACAGTGCCAAAAATAAAATATAGCAGCATTTCAACAAATGGCGTCTTATTTTACCTTTCATCCCACCCTTCTCTCTTTTTCTTGTTTTTAATGCATACTTTGTCAAGTATTGATTATTTCATCCTATGTTCTGCTAAGTTTTCTTTTTTCTTCTCTTACTTTGTAGTCATAGGCTCTCTAATTTACTTATCCTTACTGCACACACACACACACACACACACACACACACACACACACTCCGGGAATCAGTTTAGTTCAGTAAATGAGATCACTTTTTAAAATAATCATGTGAAACTAATAATTCATAAATTCATAAAAAATTGTTAAATCTGTAATACAAGGCATGCCAATTAAGTTCGCGAACTTGTTGTAATGATGTTGCTAAATTTTTTTGATATCAGAGGGATAATTCATTATGAATTTGTACCAACTAGACAAACAGTTAACCAATTTTACTATTTGGAAGTGTTGAAACGGCTGGGTGAAAAGTTACATGACCTGAATTTTTTGTCAACAACTCATGGCTCTTGCATCAAGACAATGCAGCAGCTCACTCGGCACTGTCTGTGAGGGAGTTTTTAAGCCAGCAAACAAATAATTGTATTGGAACACCCTCCCTACTCAACTGATCTGGCCCCCAATGACTTCTTTCTTTACCCGAAGATAAATAAAATCTTGAGAGGAAGACATTTTGATGACATTCAGGACATCAAGTGTAATGTGACCACAGCTCTGATGGCCATTCCAGAAAAAGAGCTTCAAAATTGCTTTGAAGCGTGGACTAGTCACTGGCATCAGAGCACTTCGAAGGTAACCATAGTGATATTTAGCAACGTGGTATGCAGCACTTTTCTAGGATGAGTTCACGAACTTAATTGAACTACCTCACAACTATTAGTACTGTCGAGAATGTTTCTGTCCCTCAAACTGAGGGGTAAGTCTGTGGAGTCCGTGGTTTTCTCAGGGCATTTTCTTAATTTATCAACTGGAATATATACTGTTCGACCTTTCTGTCTGGTAATTGAATGTGACCACTGATTGATGGTTCTGATGGATCTTCACTATCTTTGTTGTAGCTCCTACTTCTACAACTATTTGTTCTCACAATACCTTATGCCCATCATTCGTTAGTCATCTAGATTGAGAAAAATGCACGTCTATTGTGGCAGAGACTAAATTTTCTACATTTCTCATCTCCCCTTGCAGTAAGGCAGGACATGTGACCAGTTCCATTCAATGGAATGTGAGTGGAAGCGACATGTGGTTATGTGACTTGAAGAAAAGAGATAACAACAGAGGCACGTAGAAACTATTATTACATGAAGAGCTGCTAAGGAAAGCTGCCCAACAATCTACATTGGACTGCTTGAGGGAAATGCAAACTTTTATTTTGTTAAGCCATTAGAATATGGGGATTGTTAAGAGTGGCAACTGTTATTAACCATCATAACTACATATCTAAGTTATTAAAAAACACAATTTAGAGACGAAATAGTAAAGAACTTCTATAGTTGTAAATGCTTCTTTTATATGTTTAAATTGATGTAAAATGTTTCCTATTTTACTTGCTTATCTTTTGTGTTACAACTACTTTTATGAAATATTTCAAAGTGCTTTTTCTATTTATTATTATGACTCATAGATTTTAAAGACTTAATTTGAAATAACTATAATTACGATTCATTTTTGGACATTCAACTCAATCAATGGAAGCCCCTTTAAGTCTGATCCTTTGTACTTCTTTGAACAATACCATCAAACATTTCTTCGAATAATCTTATTATCTGGCAACAATGAATTACTGGTCTGTTTAAGTTTTCCAAGCCCAGGATATGTAATCGCCATTCACTAAGTAACAGATTCCTTCTCATGGAGAAGGATATGAGATGTCAGAA
Source organism: Rhinolophus sinicus (assembly GCF_036562045.2). Taxonomy (NCBI): domain Eukaryota; kingdom Metazoa; phylum Chordata; class Mammalia; order Chiroptera; family Rhinolophidae; genus Rhinolophus; species Rhinolophus sinicus. Next base: position 94,701,206 of record NC_133755.1, read on the forward strand.
TTTGAGCTCTATGGGTGAATATCAGACTGTTTCCAGTATGTATTAGAGCTGAGCAGAGTGGCAGAAGGTTTTTAAATTGTTGTTCCACTAATATAGAAACTACTTTTCTGGGGCATACTTACAGGATTATTATGCCTCATCCAAATTGTCATTTACTCCTTTTCTTTTGTGAGTCTTATATATTTCATCCACAGCCATTTTATAGTCACTCTACTGACAGACTAGTTTATTTACTAGTCTGAATAATATAGCAATAGCTAATTCTCATCACATATTATTCCGAAGAAATCCTCTGCTTCTTAAGAATCTCCTTTCAAAAGTCCACAACTCTCCTACTGCAAAAGGTTTCTTAAAAAGAAGAAATAGTTGATCAAAGACTTTCTGTGGCTATTATTATGATCAAGAGAGTCCTGCAGAAAAGGATTTTCATGTATAGGGAAATAAACTAATCTGGTATAAGTGTAAGCGTTATTTGCTGAATCTAAAATTAGGACAGTCCGACAAATAATTTTTTTTTTTTTACATTTAAATGTAACAAAATGTAAATATAAATACATAAAAAAATCTTACCAAATGGTATACATAAATCACACTACATTATTTAATTAAAGAGCTGATTTTACTAGAAAGAGAAACTCCCAGAATTAGAAACTCCCAGAAACTCTAACATTTTATAATGTTTGCAGAACAGAGAAAAAAGAAAATCAGGAAAAAATTCTAATTCATTTAGGGTTTTGATAGTGAATTAAAAATAGGAGTAGATAATTATATAAATCTAAAATAATGGATATAATTGAATACTGAATGCTTAATAGATTTTTGCTTGATTAGGGAACAGGCATGGCATGAATGGTTAAAAGTACTACATGTAGTCAAGAAGAGAGTATTTGGAGGGGATTCAAATAGAACAAAGATATTTTCAAATACTTCAAAAATGATAATATCCATTACTGATAGTTTTACTAACAAGCTTATATAAGACGATTGAAATTGTGCTCAGGGAAGTAGAACTCCACTCTAATGAATTATGTGTGAAGTATCAAATGTCTAAGATGGCAAAGAGGCAGTGGTCACAATAATGTGTTTCTTTTTGTTTGTTTTAAGGAATATATCAATAATTTTTATTGTGTCCTAATTTTAGATTCAGCAAATATAGGCCCCTGTACTGATAAAATAAAATAAAAGTGGCTCATAAATAAGAGAATCACATGAACTACAAAAAGTATATCAGTATAAAGTATTTTATAAAAAGTCTATGTGGTAATGGATGGGCGAGGGGATGAGGGACAAATAAAATAAACATGCCCCAAACCTAAATTCTTAACATTAAGCATATTTGTCATGTATATGGTATCCCCATATTTGGAAGAAGCAATCTGCTCTTTCTTGTCAGGTAGCCAAGACAAAGACAGGCTCTTGAAATCACGTTGATCATTTCTTATCTCTCATCCCTGAATGATTTCCAGGAAGTTATAAATCTTATGGTAATTCTAATTCCTTACATTCAGACCCCAGGAGATTCTTTTATAAAGAATTCTCATCTGTAAAATCAAAGGACAAACAGGACCTGACATGTCTAGGGCAGAACTACACTTGATATTATAAGGGAGAATTGCACATGCATACGAAAAATGCAATCACATTGACAATTACAATTAACTAAAATATAGAAGAAATTATTGTAAACAAATATTATTACCTTCATCATGGCAAAAATCTCATATACCGTTTTGCCCCTAGAGTCATATAAAAGCTCTTTTAGAAATCATCATGCTATTATAGTCTGCATTTTCATTACAATTGAGACCAAAGATCTCAATATCATTTCCAAATTAATTAAATAAATCTTGGCAACGCTAACAAAATATTATGAAGAGAATCCATAAAAGGCCATTTTCCATAAGCCAATTTATTCTCTTTAATGAAATTATTCAAACTATGTTTAACTATATATATGTCTTTCTAAGATAAGAACTATTTATCTTTGGGAAACAAATCTAGGTCAGATCTCAACCTATCACTCACTACATCTACTATGTAACTGCAGATATTATGTTATAACATTCTGTCTGAAGGGGATTTTTTAACAACTGAGCTTTTCAAAATAATTTCTATACTTTAGTTTTACAACTGATATTGTTAGAGAACATTGAAAATATACACTACATGAATATTTTAAAAATCTAATGTGGAAATAAAGTGAGTTGATTTTCCACCACTGCATCAGGAACCCAAAATTCTTAAGGAAGAACTATTTCTCCTAAAAACGTAGGAGGAGAATGATTTCTCTTGCAAAAATATAATGTAAGATAGACAGATTCACCTTTGATGGGTAATACATTTTAATTGAACCTTTGGCAAAAGGTAATACTTGTCTCATTTCTCCTGCAGTGTGGCCTACTCTTGGCCCCAGCTCCCAAGAGCTCAGTGCTTCTGTACCTCTTTCTGCTTGTACAGTCCATAAGTCTCTGCCCCAGTTCAGTAACTGATTTCACATGTACCCCAAATGCCACTTTTTCAACTTATCCCTCTATGGGATGATACTTGATAGATATTAAAAATGATTCTCTTTGTGCTTATATGAATATAGTAACATATAACTTTTAAAGTGCTTTCAAATGTATCATTCTACTTCATCTTCATGATAGTTCTATGAGTGAAGAACACCAGGAGTGTTCTCTGTATTGTACAGATTAGAAACTGAGTCTTTAAAAATTAAATGTCCAAGTTCATTTGGTTAGGTTAAAGGTCATGCAGCTAGAAGTAAAACACATTTATCCCTCTCTCCTAATTAAGACCTCGTCTCATGATTTATAATTATGAATGCTTAAAAAAGCTTCTGTACAAGTGACTTAATAATAACTTATAAAACATGAATCTCTTTTTTGTGGAAGCTCATTGATTTTTCCCATTGATTCAAATAACTAAACATTCATTATTGAAAACCTACTTTGTTATATACTCTGCTTATTTGCTCAGAATCCAAAGAAGCATTCAAAAAAAGTTTCTTCCTTTGAAAAGCTTATAATATGGTGAGGAACATACATGTGTAATACAATGGGAGGGGTTTTGTTAGGGAATGAGGCACACTGTTCTTTAAGAGCATAAAAAGAGAGGGGGATCCAAGATGGCAGAGTAGGAAAATGTTGTGCATGCCTCCTTCTGTGAACACATTAAAATTACAACTAAAAAGAACAATCAACATGCAGAACCATCTAAAGTCTAGCTGAAGAGAAGTCCTATTACTAAGGATACTAAGAAGCCACATTGAGACTGATCGGAGGGTTGGAGACATGGAAAAGTCTGGCCCCAACCTCTGAGTGGCAGCTGAGATTCAGGAGGGATGTCTTGGTTGCAGAGATACCCCTCAGAGGAGCAAGGGACCCAAGACCCACGCTAAGATCCCCAGCCTGGAGTACCAGTCCGGGAAGAGGAACCCCTACAACACCTGGCTGTGAAAAAACAGGGGATTTCAACCATCAGGGTGAAACAGAAGCCTGTGGGAAACACAGACAACCTCTTAAAGGGCCAGCACACAGACTTACACGTAGGCACTTGCCCTGGGCTCTGGTGGAAGGATAGTGAGTTGGGAGGCATCAGAGACATACAGGGAGAGACTGAATTGTGTGGCCCCAGGGTGAAGACTGGAAGGATAGCAGCCATTTTCCCTGTGTAGAATCCTCCCCTTGTGCAGCCAGCAGGTGGGCACCATCTTTCCTGTGTTGAGCCCTCCCCAACATGGCCAAATCTGAATCTTCATTGGCCTGGTGGGCTCCGTGGTCTTCACCCTGGTGACTCCCTTGGACCTCACCCCACCAAACTCACCCAATGCCTGAAGTACTTTCTCAGTCAGCAGCCAGCCCCGCCCACATTACACTCTTTCTTGAACAACTCTCAGGGGTCTGTGAGGCAGGCAGTGACTGGCCTCGGTGTGCTCTGAGACATTTGCTGAGTAGTTCCAGACTCAGCACTGGCACCAAACCAGAATCTACATTAGCCTGATGAACATCACTTGTCCCATTCTGGTGACTCCCTGAGACCCTGTCTCATTTAACTCATGTACCACATGAGACTCTATCAGCTGAGCCTTATGGGAGCAGGCAGGCAGCAACAAGCCTCTTGGTACCCTAGGCTTTTTATGGACTTACCTCAGATCTGGTACTTGTGGCAGCTGTCCTTGGTTCACAGTGTGACCTTACCCATGTGCCTCCAGGTTCAACACAGGCAGTGACCAACTGTGGATCACTTTGTAGCTCCTACCAGATAGTCCCTGGCTGGTCACAGGCAATAGCTGACCTGGGCCTGCATCAGAGCCCCTCCCAAGAGGCCCCAGAACCTGGAGATGAGCTTCAGACCAAAACAGAACACCACCCAATTTTCCCCACAAGTGGCACACCCAAAGGGTGGTCTCACCAGGCACCAGATCCTGCTGGGGCAAATTTGCTCCATGAAGTAAGGCCCCCAGCACAGCAGTACATAAGATGTGGATGTAGCCAACACCACAGACATTAGCCTGAAGGCTAATCCCATCCACTGACATGCCAATAGCAATCAAGGCTCAACTACAACAGGAGGGCACACACCTCCCACACATGGAACACTCCTGGGGCACCCAGGTGAACAGTGACAGTGTGCCACTGGGCATGACAGAGCACCTACTACACAAGGCCATATGGCCAAGACTGGGAGGCATAGCAGATTTACCTAATGCACAGAAAGTAATACAGAGGGGCAGCCAAAATGAGGAAACAAACAAACAAAAAAATATGTCCCAAATGAAAGAACGCTGGAAAAAAAACCAAAAAAACAACAACAAAAAATTAAGTGAAATGGAGGCAAACAACCTACCAGATACAGAGTTCAAAACAATGGTACTAAGAATACTCAAGGAAATTAGTGAGAACTTCAACAAAAAGATAGCAAGCATAACAGAAGACATAGTACTGGAAGTCCTAGCCATAGCAATCAGACATGAAAAAGAAATAAAAAGCATCCAAATTGGAAAGGAAGAAGGAAAACTCATTATTTGCAGATGACATGAAACTATATATACAGAATCTTAGAGATTCTACCACAAACTATTAGAACTGATAAATGAATTTAGTAAAGGAGTATGATACAAAATTAATACTCAGAAATTGGTTGCATTTTTATACACCAATAATGAACTGTCAGAAATAAATGTTAAGAAAACAATCCCAATTGCATCAAAAAACCAAAAAACCAAAAAACCAAAGAAACAAACAAACCTAGGGATAAATTTAACCAAGGGTGTAAAAGACCTATACTCAGAAAACTATAAGACACTGAAGAAAGAAACTGAAAAAGATACAAATAAATGGAAGCATATAATGTTCTCATGGATAGGAAGAATTAACATTGTGCATTCTACCTAAAGCAATCTATAACTTCAATGCAATCCCTATCAAAATACGAGTGGTATTTTTCACAGAACTTGAATAATCTCAAAATTTACATGAAACACCAAATAGCCATAGCAATCTTGAGAAAGAAGAACAAAATTAGAGGTATCATGCTATCTGATATCAAACTGTACTTATAAGGCTATAGCAATCAAAACAGCATGGTGCTGGCATAAAACATAGAACAATGGGACAGAATAGAGGGCCCAGAAATAAACCTGTGCCTATATGGTCATTTAATCTATGAGAAAGGAGGTAAGAATATACTTTGGGGTAAAGCAGGGTATTCAATAAATGGTGTTGGGAAAACTGGAAAGATACATGCAAAAAACAAACCATAAAACTGGACCACTTTCTTACTCCTTATACAGGAATAAACTCAAAATGGACTGAAAACTTAAATGTAAGACCCCAAGCCATAACACTTCTAAAAGAAAACACAGGCAATAAACTCTTTGATATAGCACTTAGCAATATTTTTTTCTGATATATCTCCTTTTGCAAGGAAAACAAAAGAAAAAATAAACTAATGGGACTACCTCAAACTAAAAAGTTTTTGCACAGCAAAGGAAACAACCAACAAAGTGAAAAGACAGCCTACTGAATGGGAGAAGACATTCACCAATGATATATGTGATACAGGGTTAATATCCAAAATTTATAAAGAACTGATATAACTCAACACCAAAACCCCCAAAACAATCCAATTAAAAAATGGGCAGAGGATCTAAACAGACATTCTCCAAAGAGGATACACACATGGGCAGTAGACATATGAAAAGATGCTTAATTATCATAGAAATGCAAATTAAAACCACAATTCGATATTACCTCACACCTGTCAGAATGACAATCATCTGTGAATCAAACAACAAGTGTTGGTGAGGATGTGGAGAAAAGGGAACACTCATGCACTGTTGGTGGGATTACAAATTGGTGCAGCCACTATGAAAAACAGTACGGAGGTTCCTCAAAAAACTGAAAAAGATAGAACTACTTTATGACCCAGCAATTCCACTTCTGGGTATTTAGACAAAGAAAAAAAAAAAAACTAATTTGAAAAGATATGTGTACTCCTATGTTCCCTGCAGCACTATTTACAATAGCCAAGATATGGAAGCAACCAAAGTGCCCATCAATAGACAACTGGATAAAGAAATTATGCTACATATATACAATGGAATATCACTCGTCCATTATAAAGAATGAAATCTTACCATTTGCGATAACATAGATGGACCTAGAGGGTATTATGCTAAGAGAAATAAGTCAGACTGAGAAAGACAAATACTGTAGGATCTCACTTATTTGTGGGAACTAAAGAACAAAATAAATGAACAAACAAAACAGAAACAGACTCATAGATACAGAGAACAAACTGATGGTTGCCAGAGGGGAAGGAGGTTGGGGAGCTGGGTGAAAAAGGTGAAAGGATTAAGAAATACACATTGGTATTTACAAAATAGTCATGGGGGTGTAAAGCATAGAAAATATAGTCAATAATGTTGCAACAACTATGTATATAGTGCTAGGTGGGTACCAGACCAATCAGGGGGATCAATGAATAAACTATGCAATGTCTAACCAGTATGCTATACACCTAAAACTAATATAAAATAATAGTGAATGTCAACTGCAACTGAAAAAATAATAAAAACAGCATAAGAAGAGAGAGACTGACTAGATGGAGTACCATTAAAACGAGCTTCACAATAAATTTTTATCATGTCCTAAAAAACAAGTAGGAGTGTGAGAGGCAGAGAAGAATAAAGGCATTTCAGATATAGGAACAATTTTTAAAGCACAGAGAATTGAAAGTGTTAGTTGTGTTCATGTAAAGGCAAGTTTGAGATCATCACTGTGTAGGTGCAAAATAAAAGGGATGGAAAAAAGAAGATCTGGGGACAGTTTTTAAAACTGTATTTGTCATTGTAGGACAATTATTAATATAAAGCATCATGCAGAAAAAGTTTTTAAAGAAGGGTGACATAAGATCAATTTGTGTTAGGAGTGTCACTTTTGTGACAGAGTGGATGAATGGCTGGAGCAGGCCAGACAGGATGAAGGAAAACCGAGGCAGCAGAAAAGTGATGGGGAAGGTGGAAGAGAGTATTTCCTAAAGAATCCTATTCTCAGTTTTTAACATCAAGTCCCCAGTGGGTGTTCCTGCTTGGGATTCATGGCTTCAGCTTCCAAAATGTTTTATATATATATATATATATATACACACATATATATATATATATATATATATATATATATATATATATATATATATTTTTTTTTTTTTTTTTTTTTTTTGCATTGTGATTACTAGTTATTGAGGGGAAACAGAATATGTCACCCAAGAATGTGTCACTTTGGCATGTGGATTATTTTGAGCTGAAGACAATCAGAGCCTAGCTGGCTCAAAAAAAGCTTTTTACCTCTGATTAACCTCCTAAAAGGGTTTAGATAGGGGGCCTGGGCCAGGAAGAAAGCTATTACCCCAAATAACTTTTTATATCTGAAAAACTTATCTGCATGGCGTGGCAAACATTTATTTACCAAATATCTACTCTTCTCATCCTCCTGTCAATTGTCTTCCTTCCCTTTGAGACTGCAGACCCCTACCCCCTTCTCCTCAGCCCAGGATGGTATATTTGTCTCTGTTACCTGACTGCCAGGGACTGTCATATTTTTATGGGACTCCTATATGTACAAAATTTGTTCTTCTCCTGTAATCTCTTTTGTCAATTTAATAATTAGAGTAGCCAAAGAACCCATAAGGGAAGAGAGGGAACGTTTTCCACTCCTAGAGTTTTTTCCAATGTTTTCTATTATTTTTCTATTTAGGACATCTCAGCCTTTTGGAATTGGTTTAAGTGATGATTTAAGTAAGTTAATACTGTGAATGAAGAAAGTTTAGACCTTACAGTGGAAAACTTTCTCCCACTGTGATTTTTTTTTTTATTCACGAAGAGAGTACGTATGGAAGAATGGCACTGAGTCAGACTGATTTCGAACGCTCTTACTACCTGCACACTTACGAAGTTACTTACTTAACCTCTTTTTGCCTCCATTTCCACATCTTAAAAATGAGGTGAACAGTTTCTGCCCAATATTGTTGTGAGGATTCAATAGAATATAAGAAACACACGTCTGACATCAAATGTGTGGATTTTTCCTACCAAGGAAATTTTCAGTTCTCTGTTCTTTTTTGTATGTTCTTCCCATTAGAGATTTCAATCACTCTTATGGCTATCATTAAAATCTTATTTGTAAGGTTTCTAAATACTCATCTGCAACCATGCCCTCTGCCTCTCCCAAATTCTAATTTTATCACTCATTATCTACTTGAGTGATTTGCAGTCACCTCAGTATCAGCATATCTAAACAGAAACACATCATATTTTCCCACAAACTCCCAGATTTTTCTATTGGTATCTTAATACTACCGGTATATGAGTCCTATAGATTCAAATCTGTGGGTGGCAATGTGGTATCCTGTTTAAGAGAAAGGCCCGAGGGTTAGATGCAATAGGGCTGGCTCTAGCTCCATCTTTGGTAGTTTTGTGGCCTTTGGTGACTTCTCTAAGCCTTAGTACCTTTGCTGGTAAAAGGAATTTTCTATGAGAATTAAGACACTTAACTCAGTGTCTGGCAAAAATAGGACCTCAGTAAATTTTAGCTGTCACTATTAACTCGACCCACACAGGGAGCCTCTGAATTACAGGCATATACAAATCTCTTTGTGCCTGTAATTAGTCTTCTTCCGTTTGTCTGTTTCCTATGTCGCTTTGACATTAATTCATAATACTTGTGACAATCATGGCCTGCCTTTGTGTTCTCTGGCTCCCTGCAGTTTCTTCTTTAGGAGACACCACATGCAGAAACCGAAGAACCTGGCCCACTGGTTTCAGAACTGAAGATAATAGTACCATTTGCAATCTCACCTAACCCTGCGGAACCCTACAGATTCCAACTCCCAAATCCCTGACTGCCTTTGCCATGGTCATACTTGGAGCATGAACCTGTATTTCTACTCTCATGTGTCCAGTCTGCTCCCCCTCCATGCTCCTCCCACTGGCTGGTCAGTCCTAGAATTCTTTGTTCCCAGAAAACTAGCAAATATGTCAACACTGATACTTTTAAATTCCTTTGTAATCCAGGCCTGGACTATAACACAGTCCAGTCTTCAGAGTCTCCTTTATCCTAAATTTTCACGTACCTCTTAAAAACTTTGGCTCCCCCACTATTTTCTTTACCTTTGAATTCTGTACGGCTGCATATGTCATGGCCTACATTTTCCATTGTTTTGTTTGCTGATTTCTCGGCTTTAACTGTATTGCTGTTTACTCATTGTTTTCTAACTCTTCTTGTTTGTTCCTTTTCTATATCCTTTATCAAATTGCTACCATGGCCTGGAACATTTGCCTCCTTCTTTTTACCTGTTTATATACTTTTGGCTTCTAGCATCTAGCTTAAATCTCCCACGAGACTTCATGAATCATTATATGTAGCTCATTTGGCTTTTCCTATCTCTGAAATTATGCATTAGTCTTTTACTTATTGCTTCGTGTTTTCAGACATTTTAGTATTTTCCCTTCAAGCACATGGATTTGGGATTGTGATTCAAATCTGGCTCAATTTCTAAATGCATGTAAATTTGATTGAGCAGACAGGTATCATATTGACAATAAAACAATAAATTAGAGAAATAAGAAATTCAAATATAAAAGTTGACATTGACTCAGGAATATCTTTTTATTTAAAAGATTTTGATATAAAATCAATACTCTAAGTTCATTTATATATATATTTTGGTGTATATAAAATACTCATATATTACATAACTATATGTATATACAGTATAGCATAGATTTTTATAACATAATAGGCATTTAACTGGTTGTCATGCTGGTAACAATAAAGATAATAATGACAATTATGATGATTGAAAAGAACTGGCATTATGGAGATGTTTCTCTTCATTTTCTATGTTATCTGTACTATTGAAATATATATATATATATATATATAATTACTCCATATTAATTACTATGACCATGATTTATAATATTTACTGGGTAAATTATTGGGGTTTCTCATAACCTCACTAACCATCTAAGAATTTATCCCATCCAGTCTTTGCTGTAATGTTAAATTTACAATGTTTCTAAATCAACTTTTTCTTCATCTTCTAATAAGTGTATTGTTCTAAGACAATCCCTTCCTGATTCTGCTAATTTTACTGAGACATAGTATGTACAGCAAGGGACATCCCTGCATTTCTGAGCAACTGAAAATGATTAACATTTTATGAAGACTGTCAGGATTACACACAGTGCATTCATTCCTAATGTTCCCTCCTTGAGATGAAAGCATCCTTTCTATACACTGACAAAGCCAACTATTGAAGGGTTTCTAGTATCCCCTTGACAAGTGCTGGTCCCCTATTGCAGGGTTATTAGCATTTTATATGTTGAGAAGATACTGCTCCTCAATGAAAGCCCTATCTTGCATTTGAAACAGTATGAGAAACATTCAGCCTGTAAAGTTATAGACAATGCATAGACAATATTACTTATGAGTTTCAAAGGGCAAATACAAGGCTAGTTGGCTATTCCACAGTTTGGCAGGGCTCAAAAAAATGACTGTCAGATAGGAATTTAGCATTTTACCGTGGTTATACTAATACTTTTCACTAATGCTCACACATTTGTATTCTTTTGGCTTATTTCCCTATCACATTGGTTTTCTAAAAGAACTCAAGACAGTCATTTTTAATTCATTCTATTTATTCACATGAAGTAGCTGCAATTACAATTTATATGAGATAAATTGAATCAGATAAGCAGCATTACTAACAGTTTTATTCACACAAAGTCTTCATGGCTCAGAAGTGACCATGGTTCAGGGTCATATTTTATTTTGATCTTAAGTTTAGCCAAAGGAAAACAACAACAGACCTAATTCAAATGAATAATTCAATAGTTTGGATTTGGGTTTAAGAGATCTCAATTGAATCAGAAGTGAGCAGGTGGAAAAGAAGGATTGAGATGTGGCTAAATAACCAAATCTTGAAATGTGGCCAGTTCCTTATCCAGTCATGTGACTCCTCTGGTTGCTAGATATTTCTATACAATCTCACTGCTCTTTTTAATCTTAGCATTCATATCCTTAGAGCTATGTAAACTACTGGTTTATTCTAATATGTGTGTAAGTTTAATAACTTTAAAAGGTCCAATTAAATAGACTGGTATCTAACTTTTATGTTTCTTGAATTAGCTAGCTTTCACTAAAGTGTTTCAGAAGCTTACAACTAACATTTATTTCTTGTTTATTTATATGTGGGTTGTATGTCTGCTATGGGTTGGCTGCAGGTTGGCTGTGTATCTGCTGGGTTTATCTGGGGCTGCTTCCATGTGTCACCTGATTCTTATCCCTATCTGAAGGGGAAGCCACTATTTAGGGCATGGTTTGCCCATAGTGTGAGCCCAGAGCAGAAAAATCGGAATCAATCCACATTACATGGAAAGCTTCAGCTTGGATAGAGTGTCACATCCATTGACTTTCCATCAACCAAAGCCTGTCCCATGGCCATAGCCAGTTCATGACATGGGCATGAGTGCTTCTCCGACAGGATACAGAGGCAAGACCCATGGCAACATGTACAGATGTATGTTCAATCTATTGCAGAGAGGAAAGAACAATTCAGAACAATCATCTACCGTGTTTCCCTGAAAATAAGACCTAGCCAGACAATCAGCTTTAAAGCATCTTTTGGAGCAAAAATCAATATAAGACCTGGTCAATATAATATAATATAATATAATATAATATAATATAATATAATATAATATAATATAACATAACACAACACAACACAACACAACACAACACAACACAATACAATACAATACAATACAATACAATACAATACAATACAATACAATACAATACCTGGTCTTATTTTACTATAAGATCTGGTATAACATACTATAATATGATACCAGGTCTTACATTAATTTTTGTTCCAAAAGATACATTAGAGTTGATTGTCCAGCTAGGTCTTTTTTTCAGGGAAACACGGTATCTCTTTCCATTTCAACTTTCCCTTTATCACACTTCCCCTCATATTGGCTATGGAGTAGCTATAGGCAATTTTTGGATCTAAAGAAAGGGAAAGAGATCTGGGGGAATACTTAGAGTTCGATAGAATATATGATTTATGTTTGTTTCTGTGACTAGTTAAGATAGCTTCCTGGTCTAGAGTTAGCTTCTAGGGATACTCCTGCTACCCCCCCGTCCCCACCAGCTTCCCCCGCCCCATGCTAACTGACCTGGCTTATGACATGAAAGTACAAGGCCAGGCGTATGTACAACTAAATAAATGAGGAAAATAAAGTGTTATCATGGTGTGTCAGACATACCTGAATTTTTACCATATTGTGGTATTTGTCACGTTTTATAAATTTGGAATTTATAGCTATCTGTGATCTCATTGTAAGTATAAATTCTGTACCTAATTTTATATTGTAATTTCATATTCTTTTACTTAATGAGTCCCACAAAATTGAATAAGCTCCACCCTATAATACTTGTATCTGCCCCTAGTAAAGACAAATAATTGACCATAACAACAGGAGATTTACATTTTTAAGAAAAAAAACCAAACAAACAAAAACACATGAAAACATTTTTGTTCCCTCAGTGATTAACAACACATCCTACATTCCACTGCCAGTTGGCTTTTATCCAAAGCATCAGTTTTCTGATGATAAATCATTAGAGCACACTAGATACTAACATGCTGGTAAAGAAGGCAGGCAAACCTACAGCTGAATCTTGATTTCAGTGACAAAATTTTGACCCTGTGCAAACTACTTAAACTTTTGAAGCTTCAGCTGCTTCATTTGTAAAATGTAGATAAGGGTACTTATTCCAAAGTGTGATGGAAAAGTTTTAAAGAGGCCATGTATTTAAACCTTGAGACAACAACTACACTGAGGTAGGGCTCATTAAGTGGAAATAGTAGTAACCTGGAAATCATAAGACTCTCTGAAGGAGGTTTTCAATAAAACGTTAAAATTGTGATGCCAGTACACATTTTGTCTTCTTCAATGCTGTGAAAACTGACCTTCTTGCTCTCTGCTTTCTATTACTCTACAACTTTTCCCTTATTAAGATAGGAGTATTCTTTTGGCTGCAATTCCCACACATGCTCTGGAAGGATACAGGGAGAATAAAGGGAAAAACAAGCATTTCCACCAGCAGAGACCAACAATGAAGGAGTGAAGCAAGCAAAATGGCACCAGGGCCAAGATCCCACCTCTCACCACCCTCCCCCACCCCCCACTTGCTGCTCCTGCTCCCCTGAAATCCTCACTGGGAAGCAAACACTGGCATCAGGCGAGGACAGCCTGTGGTCTGGTCTGCAATCTGACAATATCTTTTTGGCACATGCTGGAGTAGAACATGCCTACTAGTGCTCACATACATTCTGGTTAGTGAGCAGAGCCAAGTGCAGCAGCCAAGAGGAAATTCCCTGTTGAGGAAACACTGTGGGATACAGAGGAACAGGTGAGCACAGCAAGACATGAGGCCATTTGTCGACCTCTCAGAGAAGGATAATTTGCAGACAATTCTTCATCTACTTTAGCCTCTTCTCAGGAAGATAAAATAGAAAATGAGAATTTCCATAAGAAAGAAAGGAAAAGCACAAAATGAGAATGCGTGTCACAAAAATTCTCCAGCTAGTAACAAGGACAAAGAAATATCATTCTTAGAATCTTAGAATTTGTATAACCCCTAGAGTTCTTGGTGAAAATTTACTTCCCAAGTCGATTTTAGTACAGAAATTATATATTCTAGCACTCCCCAAAGTATTTTCTCTAGGACGCTATTTTGTTTTATGGGGTGAAAAAGTGTGGGAGTGCTGGGTTAAACAAAGGTTAATGGGTTCCCTTCAGTGATGTAAATACCTTTTTAAAATATGCTGATGTGGAATAAATATAACACACAGTGTTTTATACTTATTTGACCACTAATTTCCTCTAACCCCCTTTTTTAAAAAAAAATAGAATTTTATAGGACTATAGCTAGAGACTACATTTAGGAAAAACATCTATTCAGTAATGGGTCCTGGACAATTTGGAATGAAAAAAAAGAGTGATATGTTTCTATAAACTAGCTATACTATTTCTGTATTATTCTGGAATTCCAATGTGCTATGTACCAATAAATATTACCTGCAATACAACTCATGTAGTGTGTTGGAATAACTTCAACTAAATGATTCAGGTTTTCTGTTATTTCTCCCTTCCTACTTAAGGTCACCTATCTTTATGTAAATTTTCTTTATATCTAAAACCATTGACTAAACACCTATTTTTCCATTAAGACATTTTTGTAGTGTGATGCGTATATAATCCACATGAACCACAGCTTTCAGTATTCATGCCTGTAGTAGTTCTCTCACCTTAAATTTTGGCTGATATGCTCTTACCAATAAAATCCAAAAGAAATGATACTATGCAGTTTCAGCCTTAGATATTAAGAAGGTCGATCAGTTTTTTGCTTTTTAATTGTAGAAACCTAGCTTGTAGACTTGTAGAACCGGGCACAATACTATTAAGAAAAAAAGAACTAGCCTGACAGATAAGAGATGTGTGGACAGTCCCTGATAGATGAAAAAAACACTAGGAAAGAGATACATGTATAAGAGAAATGAGGTATTCAGTTGACAACACCAAGCTCCCAGACATAAGAGAAGCCTTCTTGGACCTTCTGTCTAGGTCATCCATGGATCAAAATGCAGCCATATAGAAGCTATGTTAGATGTTTCCACCCAATCAAACCATCAATCAAATAAAAAGATCCTGAGGGTATCCCTGTGTGAATTCCTGACCCATTGAAATACAGACAGTTAAAAGAAGTCTTGTTTAATGCCACTAAGTTTTAAGATGGTTTATTACACAGCACAGACAACTGAAACACAAGTTGTTCCTAGTCTCTAGACAACAGTATTTGGGGAAGTGGCATAACTCCACCCTACAGACCAATATTAACCAATATAAATATCAATATGAGGCCAAGGAGGAAAATTATTAGGTTAGTGTGTATCACAATCTCACCAGATTGATTAGGAGAGGACACTGGAGGAATTTGCCATTTTTGTTGGACCTCTAAGGTCATACAAGATTGGCATAAAAGGAGGAGATTCTATAGAACAGAGGGGATGGACTATACATTAAATAAGTAGGTCAAAAAAGTAGTGGCCCTGGAGATTTATACACTCACACCCACACACACATGCAGATACATATATGCACATATTTATAAAATAAAACTACATGAGTACAGGATATGTATATAGGATATGCATATAAAACCAACTACTATGTTGAATATGTATATAAATATATATGTGTATCTGCATATACATGCATATATATGGATATGTATATATATGGATATGTATATCTATTTTATATATACATATATATACATCTAAAATATTTAAAATATGTATTATATATGAAATATAGTTGCATATACTTGTATTACGTATTTATATTACATGTATTTATATTATATATGACATATATCTATATGCCAAAAAAAGTATACACAATATAAGAAAGGAAAAGACTGTATTAAAATTGTAATACTCAATATATACTGATAACAAAAGATGAACACAAGTCACATTTGACTTCTGCAATTACAAGAGATGCTCAAAGTGGTTCCCATCAGTATCCAGACACTTCTGATTATGGCGAACTACTGCTTGAGCAACGCTGACCGAAGTGTCCACGTGCATACATTTTTTTTGGCACCCCTGGCATATAAAATGCAAATATATGCAACTATATAGAATACAGACACACATATGTACACAGTAAATCCAAATATGTTAGTGGATTTATACCAAGATATTTACACAATTTATCTAGTTTAATTCACATACAATCCTACAGAATAGGCATTATACTCCCCAAATTATAGAAGAAGAAGCTGACGTTCCAAGTGTTTGTATGCCTTACTTAAGTTGTCAAGGATTTGACTCAGAACTATATAATTCAGGTGCCCATGTTGTTATTCCAATCTGCCTCTCTTTCCATCCAGAATGACTGGGAAAATATTGTCAAATTGACATTAGTCAGCACAAATTGCAGTGGCCGCAAATCTGGAAATCCTGTGTGCATCGCTCACAGCACAGTTTGTGAGCTGTGGCCCATCAACTCATCAACATCATTCCACTATATTGGACTTTGCATGTAATGAAAGTCAAAAATCATTCAAACCTTATAGAATGAGGCCAGCTCTACACCAGATTGTCTTGTAGATCAGTACTTCCCGGACATTAATGTTCCTATAAATTTAGGATCTTGTTAAAACACAGATTACAATTCAGTAAATCTTGTGATTCAGTTAGGACTGTGAATCTGCGTTTCTAATGAGTCCCTACATGGTACTAGTCATGGACCACACTCTGGCTATCAAGGATCCAGAGAAGGTGGCATCTCCCTCCCCACTACTGCTTGCCAATGGATTACCACCATGACAGTCATGACAAGTGCCCATGGCTCAGTTGGAATTCAAGTATTTTCCCATTCTCCAATCTCTATTAAATTTTACTAGTCCTGTGTGCGAGTCTTTCAAATTTCCTAAGTGGAAAACTACCTAGTAAATTAATTCCAGTCAATGAAAGTAGTTTTACATTCAACCTCTCCAGAATATATAAGTTGCTGTGAAACAGATTTCTGTATCTTCATCCAAAAAAAAAAAAAATATATATAGATGATGTTGAAATATTTGTGTCTGAGATAGCCTATCAGTAAATTGTATTTTTGTTCCTATTGTTGTTGTTTCACAGGATTATTTTGGTAAATATTCCAAAACAGCTATTAGTCATTAGGAGATTGTCTTCTTTGGTTAAATGTAGGGCGGGCCCTATGCCCACTTATTAAAATGGAAGGCAAGGGAGATAATGCAAATTATATTTAACATTTTTTCTCAACCTCTTCTTCAGCTCCTAGGATCGAAAGTTTGAGAGTTGTAAAGAGTTTTCTATATACTATTTCTTTCAGGATGTCTTGTACGGTAGAATTAGGAGGTTTAAACTGTGATTAGATTCTTAAGGTACTGTGGGATTTTTGTAAACTTGAAATGGTCACATTCTAACTATGGTAAAATAGTCAGAATTTCATAGTTAGAAATTGATTCAAAGAGAAATTATACTGAACCTGGTTTTCAAAACAATCTCTATCTCTTTCACTTTGTAAATACTGACATAACAACAAATCGAATTCAGTATAATCTCTTGAAAGAGTATACACTGTCTTAATTAGATTGTTTTGGTAATAAAAATTGCCTTTAACTCAGGAAAGAAAAAATAGACTGAACTATTCAAACAGATTTACTAGGGGTGATTATATAAGATTTTATAGGTATTGAGAACCACATTGCATGTTCAGTTTCGTTTTGTGAAGACACTAGTAAAATAAAATAAGATCTGTCTTTTGATACAATTACGTGTGCCTTAATTGCTTATTTAACAGTTATCTCCTAGCTGCATATTCTTTTGAAATAACACCTGTTTCAGTTTGTGCCTTGACTAATTGCAAAATGATTATTAAGCATCTAAGTCCAAATGTATACCCAGCATGACTGATGAGATAGATATCTCTGCTACTCACCGGCTCAGGAAAAAAGGAATAGCTGGTTGTCTGAAATTCAAGGAAAAACAACAAAAAAAAATAAGCTATGATCATAAGACTGATCGTGTGTTTATATTGGGGGGGGGCTGTGTATGAGAGGGTTGGTTATAAGGATGAGGGAAGATTAGGTTTGGGGGAATTATATGGCCAATTCTTCAAATGTCTGTTTCCTTAGAAAACTAATCAGCATGTAGTTAAAACCAAATAGATATATAATTTTGTTCATTCACTACTTGTGTTCATGGAGACTTCAAGGCACTTATGCACATTTCATAAAGACATTAGATCACTGCTAAGAATCACAGCATGTCTTTTTTTACAATAACCATAATATTCACACCCAAGATTGAGACCTATGGTCAGCATTCTCAAAAGCCTGGAACTAGCCTCAGAGAATAATGAAATGACACTTGAGGGTACCAATCAGTTCTATTCACAAACTATAATGAGAATCAGAAGCATATGAGAAGATTATTTTTTAAAAAAAAAGATGCATTGCACTCACAAGGCTTTCTAGGGTCTCTTTTCTTTTGCAAGAGAGACAAAAACCCGGTGGGGGCAAAAGTCACAGGGACATAAGAGCTGAGAAATCCAGCTGAGTTGAAGAAAATCTGAAATAAGGTTTTCAGGATTTTTATCCTCTTCTGTCCCGAAAAGGGTATATCAGAAACAATTTAATGCCAAATGTAATACCATAACTTAGCTTTTCAGCAAGATAGATTAACCCTATCTAAATTTGGGTTCTTTGTCACAAAAATATTACTTTGTCCCAATTAGGTCAGCTGCACCTGAGCCACTAGTTTTTTTTTTTGCTCTCCATATCTTCTGCTGGAAATTTTGTTTTTCACTGAGAGGTTAATATGAGCAGGCCTGCAGTGTTTAACACGGTGAAGTTTATGTGTTAATTGGCTGGGCCACAGTGCCCAGAAACTTGGTCGAACCTTATTCTAAATGTTTCTGTGAAGGTGGTTTAGGATGAGATTAACATTTGAATCAGTAGACCTTGAGTAAAGCAGATTACTCTCTACAATGTGGGTGTTTCTCATCCTATCAGTTGAAGGCCTAACTAGAACAAAAACTGACAGTCTAAGCAAGAAAGAATTTCAGCAGTCTGTCTTTGGACTCAGACATCAGCTTGTCCCTGTGTCTCTAGCCTGCAGTGCTACCCTGCAGGTTTGGGATTCACCAAACCTCCACAATTCCTTAAATCTCTCTCTCTCCATGTATAAATAAATGTCATTGGTTCTGTTTCTCTGAAGAACTCTGACTAATATGCACACAATAGATGTTTCTTTCATAAATCATATTTAATAGGGGGAAAGAGGCTGCAAAGCTCTAAAAAGAAGATCCCATTTAGTCACAATTGAGACTGTTCTAGAAAATTGGTAAAATTCTGAACTACTCTAGTATGAAAAAAAAATGAGTCCTTGGTGTAGATAAATCTTTTATTATTTGATCCTAATTTATAACTTTATCAAGTTCACCTTTGTTGACTCCTATTATGATATGGCCCTAGTCATTTGCTCCCATGTGGCATGCATGCGTGCGTGAATCAAGGGGATTTGGAAAGCCCTGTCTCTGTTCATTTGATTCATCTGTTGGTTGGGACTGACAATATCTACTTCAATGTAGATACAGACCAACTGTTTCACAGAATTTTCTGGTGCCTAGCTGATAAACCCATTTTATTCCTCAAAGAAGACAGAAATAATGAGAAAGCCATAGAATGATATTTCACTAGAAATAAGCCTATTTTCTCCCCACCTCCAGCCTTTACTACATGACTCCCTAGTAAAAACACATGCTCTAAATGGCAACTATCTTTTTTCAAAATGATCGTGCTTGCTGTAGAGGCATCATTCCTAGGCGCTGCCTATGCTAATTGAACTACAAAGGTATCTCTAATGTAACCAACTCAATGACAAATGCTTACGCTAATTGTTTGATTTTAATCACCTGTATGTCTGTTTCTTTTCTGACACCACATTGCATGTTTTAATTTGGGCATAAAATGCCTTTCAAAGAGTAAAAAGTATTCATATTCTATTCATAATTAAAGTTTCAAGGTCTTACTCATAAATTTTATTATTAAACAAATCCTTTATTATTTCATCAGCCCACTACCCAATATTTAAAAATTAGAAGATAGTAAACCATTTTACTTACAGCAAAAATGTTGGATATATATATATATATATATATATATATATATACACACACATATATTTAAATATATATATATATATATATATATATATATATATATATATATACACACACACACACACACACACACACACACACACACCAAGGGTGCCATAAAAAGTATACACATGACTTGTATACATCTTTTGTTATCAGTATATACTGAGTATTACAATTTTAATACAATTTTTTCCTTTCTTAAAATGTGTATATATTTTTTTGGTACCCTCTATATATACACATATATATTTATACAAAATCTCTATTAAAATTCCAATAGTACTCCTAAAATTATAATGTCTATTATTAACCAAATTATAACCTAAGCACTTAGATATAATAAATTCCTAACTATAGCACTATATCTAAGCAAGGAGAGAAAAATAACTGGACACCTATCTATATAAAGACATTGCTAATTAGCAATTACAGTTTTGTCTATTTCTTTTATCATTCATTTTGTGCTCTGTGATTCAAGACCAGGATTCAGGAGTCTTTTTCCTTCTTATTATGTGTTTTAGCTGAGTAATAATATACTACAATTATGTGCTGTCCCCATGACCTTATCATCTAGGAAGGAGGCTTTCCTAAAATGGAAAATTAGAGAAAATTTACCATAGTTTTCCAATCCTATATTTGAAAATGCACACACAGTTATATTAAAACACATTTTTTTTACTATCATAATTATTTTACATGTTATATTAAAAGATAAAGTGATAAAATAAATAAAATACTTTAACACAGCTAGGTACTTTACTCAATAACGTTTAAATATTAATTTCTACTTATTTGACTTGTGTTTTCCCCAGGGTTTGGTAGAAATTTTTTTACCATTAGTCCTGAATCTCTTGGTGGATGCAATTCTTTTAGTATACATATATACATTTCTACATCTCGTCTGAGATCTCTGTGGGTAAAGACCCACTTGGTTGTAAATCCTGGTGCTTTCAAGCTTAGTACCCCCAGCCCCAAATTTTCTGTGCCCATCTTGATCCAAATAATCAATGTGACCCCTTCTCCAATTAACACAATGCAAAACACCTGCTTGAATGCCCAGTAGTGTCTAAAGATGCAGAAATACAATTGTCCCATTCATTCTACTCCCATGACAGCTTTTACTCTTATGCCGCTCTCTGCTTTGCATTTATACTTTTACCTAGCCCTTTCTTTCTGCCCTCATAGTCTTATACTTCTCATCTTCTGATTCTGAAATTGTTTCTGGACTGAAGATATAATCTGTCTGCATTGGCTTGGAAGTGCCCATTATCCAGCTTATCCCTCATCTTCTTGTGGAGTAGGTTTTCATGAGCTCCACGGTGGAAACCTAGAGTGAGATCTTGAATCAAACCAAATTACAGTGTTGCCAGCATTCACTTTCTCAGCATTGTGCCCGCTAGGAGAGTTTCTCTGCTGTGCCCCTCAATTTTTCTTTCTTTCTTTTTTAAATTTATTTTTTATTGAGGTAATATTGGCTTATAACATTATATAAGTTTCAGGTAGGCAACAATATAAATCAACATCTGTATGTACTATATCATGCTTACCACTAAAAGTCTAGTTTCCATCCCTCACCACACCATTGAGTCCCTTTAACTGGGTCACCCTCCCTTTATCCTCTTTGCCCTCTGATAACCACCAAATCTGTTGTCTGCCTCTGTATGTTTATTTTTGCTTTGTTTGTTCATTTGGTCTGTTTTTGCTTTTATAGTCTATATATGAGTGAAATCATATGGTATTTGTCTTTTTGTATCTGATTTACTTCACTTAGCATAATATCCTCAAGGTCTATCCATGGTATTGCGAATGGCAAGATTTCATCTTTTTATGGCTGAGTAGTATTCCATTATATGTAG
Source organism: Rhinolophus sinicus (assembly GCF_036562045.2). Lineage (NCBI taxonomy): Eukaryota > Metazoa > Chordata > Mammalia > Chiroptera > Rhinolophidae > Rhinolophus > Rhinolophus sinicus. The sequence goes on from NC_133755.1 coordinate 94,723,397, forward strand.
GTACCACAACTTTTTTATCCACTCATCCATCGATGGACACTTAGGTTACTTCCAATTCTTGGCTATTGTAAACACTGCTGCAATGAACATAGGGGTGCATACAACTTTTCAAATTAGCATGCCTTTCTTACTAGACAAGATCTGCTTGGCTGAATAAGAACAACAATCAAACAAAGCTTGAGTTTCCCTCAGTCCTCATGCACTAACATGAACGGCTGACATTCTTTCTCCTTTAGCACAGTCTGCTCTTCTTGTGCAGCAGAGAGAGGACACAGCTTCTGTACCCTGGGACTCCACGTTTCTGGCTTCTCTCTCCCTTCCCACCACCAGCTACCTATCAATCTTCCTTCCAGCCTCAGCCCACACATGTCAGATTAGTTACTCAGCATTTGCTTAATCACTTGTAGTAATAAAGAATTCACTTCTTTAGGTTTGCTATCATAATTCACAGCTGGCCTCCTTTGATTCTCCTGTATCCGTCCTTAATTTATCAGATGCAGGAGGATAAATGTAGAAGATTCTGGGATACCTGTAGTCCCTCACCAAAAATGATCTTGTATTTCAATAATGCTTATAAAATATAACATCAACAGAAGAAGATGATTTCTCAAATGTGGCCTTATAAGGATTTAGGGTGAAACTTTTTCATTTTCTGTTGCATTGGTTCACATAAACTAAATAAATAAAAATATATATACTTTAGCAGGTGCCTTGCTGATGACTTTATGAGCAAATAATGATTTCTGCAACTTGCATTATAGTATCTTAGTAAAGACCGACTGTTGAGCCAGATTATTTGGAAATGAATCTTAGCTCAATCACTTAGAAGTTGTGTGGCAATATCCAAGTTCCTCAGTCTTTCTGGGCCACAGTTTCCTCATCTATAAAATGACAGCAAAAATAATAATACTACCTATGTCATAAGAAGGCTGTTAGAATTAAATTGATCGATTTATGTAAAGCACTAAAGTTAAATCCTGGTAGGTAGTTAAGTGCCTTAACATGGCAGGATTATGTTTTCTTTTGAGACAGTATCCCTTTATTGCTTTCAGTTAATATAATTATACTTTTTATAGATTGATGTAGTCTAACATTATGTTCAATTTTTAAAGAAGGTGTTATATTTTAACTGATAGCATGTTTAAAGTAAATAAAATAGATAGATTTATTTATTCAAATTATTTTTTTTTATATTTGGAGAGATTTGTATCTTGCTCTCTAGTTTCTTTATTTAACTAACTTTAGAACTAATTTTATGTCTGTGAAAACATATCTGGCATTCATCCAATGTATTAGTATATCTGTCATTAAGTTTTTACCTATACATTTTAGAACATAACTTCTATGTTAGTATATGCCATTAATAAAACAGCTGAATAGTTCAAGTGCAAAGTCAGAACTCTGGGACAAGAGCCATTCAATCAGGGTGACATTGATTTATTTAACACACTTATTGTAAATCACATAAATCCACCCATCATTCCAGCCACATCTATTTGGTTTGCCCACAGGAATACCATAAGGGTACTGCTAATTCCTTCCACAATCTTCTCGACTTCATAGCTATATCCCCTTCACCTATGTCATTACTGGTCTTGTTTATGGGTCTTCCCGTTTCCACCTTTATCTCTGCTGTCTATTCTCAGTACAAAAGACAGTGTTTAAAACATAAGTCTGATCACGTCACTCTCTGCTAATAATCCTTTCATGGCTTCCTCTTTCTCTAAGAGAAAGAGCTAGGATTACTGTTGTCTTTAATGTCCTACCTGATTTGATGCACTGTTACTCTCTGAGTTCATCTTCTATTCTCCCCTCTAATGTTTACTCTGCTCTAGCCTATTTGCACCGCTTCCCGCCCTGTCCTGCTACTCACTATTCTTAACTTTCACCTTCATTATGTAAGCATGCAATGGCTCTTCTCTCTGCTTGGAACATTCTCCCCAATATCTCTAGGTTTCACTCCAACACATTTTCCTTTGTTTTGTTCAAATGTCTCCTTTGTAATAAAACCAATCTTGACCAGTGATTGTTATAGACTGTTATAGCAAGTGTCAATAATGGAGGAACATATTATATCCAAAGGACCAGGCAGCACTATAGCAGATAGACACATCATAAAATTTCTGTCTTTTTTCTATAAATTGGAAAATCTTCCCCTGATTCATATCAAGGATATTTCCAGGTCGTGCTGGCTTCTGTTCCACAGGAGAAAGGAACCAAAAAGCTTAAGTAAAGAGTAAAATTATAAAATGAAGTCTCTTAATGGAATTGTCAAAGTAATTTCTACTGGCTTGGATAGGTACGTTTCCATGCAGACAGAAAATTTACAGAACGGATAAAACACATTTCATAAATGATAATGATAGTTACGTTGATCCAGAAACTAGAAGCAGATAGTTACTAGAAATTAATTTCAATTAACTGAAGTGAAATTATAAACAATTGACTAGATTAGTTTGGAGCAATGTCCCTTTTCTGTCATTTTGGTTTAAATACATCTATGCTATGAAAACCAATTGAAGGGTTTTTCTCCTGTTGACTCAGATATTAGGCTTTCTGTGTATGCTTTTATGATCATGAGAATGAAATATGATAGAGCCATTTTTAGCTTGCCATTATCTCTGATGGATGCTATCGTCACACAATTGCTTGTACAACATATGTCAGAAATAAGTCACACCTGTCTAAACCAGCTATTTCATCAGTAGGCAAATCTGGTTCTCTTGGCTATATTCTGAATGTGAGTCTCAAAATGCTAAAAGGAAGTGAAGAACTAAAAACAATGCAAATAAAAAACTTTGATTTGAAAAATGTACACGTAGGCCTATTACTCTTAGAGTGATTCAGCTCAGTCAGACTGTAACAAAAGTAATCATCCATATTTACTTTTGCATAATCAAAGGATGAAAAATTATTTTTTGTTTTAGTTTTTGGTTTCTGTTTTCATTTTTGTCCCCCCACCCCAGGGTTTTTATGTATCTTTTAACCCATTTTTCTAAAATCATTCATTTGCAATCCAGGAGAGCTTTGCTCTACCTAGGTGTAACTCTTTATCAGAGGAAAAATACAATGGAAATTGTCCAAAATCAAACTATTTCTTTTTTTCATTCCAGGTAGTGTTATTCTTGTATTGAAAACAGACTTGCTTAAAAACTTGAGCATTCATTTACTTTGGAAAGCAATTGGTTTTCAATGATTTTTCTGGTGTTGTCCTATTCTCTTGTTCTGAAATTACTAGCAAGGAAAAAAAAAGCATGTAAGATTTTTGCATCTCTGCAGAACCTTAATCCAGCACTTCCTGCATGACAGAGGTTCTCTAACTACTGTGCAGTTGACTGAAGAAATAAGTGAATGTATTATATTTTCCAACTATTTTATATGCAGCAGTTACGGTGATCTTCAAATGTTGTACATTTGCTAAAACACAAATTCGTCCTTTTTCAAGGCTTATGAGATCTACTCAAACTGACTCCTGTTCCTTTCTCTACCTCATCTGGGTCATTACCAAGTTCTAAAAACAGTGGTGGCTTTGCAATTATTGACCCAACTAAACTCTTTCCCAATACAGAGATTTTATAAATGCTGTTCTCTCAACCTAGAAAACTCTTCTTTTCATTAAAAAAAAAAGAAAAAAAACGAAAAAAAAAAAGACTAAACACTTCAGATCCCAGCTTAACGTCCTCTCAGGGTGCTGTTCCCTCCTTACTTGTCACGTTTCAATGCCTGCCACGTTACGAACTGTCAGATAGCCGTCCCTGCTATTCTCTACCTCAGCATCCTGTTTATTTCATTCATGGCACATACAGCTTTTAACAATATTTTATCAACTGTGTTTTGTTGAGTTATAGATTTATAGTTGAGTTGGACCTCGATTGTAATTTGTTTGTATTGATTAGGTATCAGTAATGACCTCTAAAAAATGTACATTTTCTTACATAATCACAATGCCATCATCACAACTAATACAACTAACAATTTACAGCTTATTTGTTGAAATATATATATATATATGTATATATATATATATATATATATATATATATTTAAAGTCTAAAGTTTGAATTAGCTTATAAATCTGTATCTATGTCTACAGTCTCTTTAAACTTAAATCAGTATCTCCCCTTTTTTTCACTGACTTATTACCATAACAGTATCAATGGTCCTGTATAATAGACCATATTCTGTAGCTGTTTTCTTGTGGCATCATTCATCTTGTTTTCCTACCCCATATATATCTCAAGAAGGGTTATTATCTCTAGGAGTTGGTTAGATTCAGGTTCCAATTTTGACAAGATTGCTCCGTAGAAGGTACCATGTGCTTCAAATTGCTTCACATCAAAAAGCACAAAATGATTAGTTATTATGACTTTCAAGCTAATAAGAAAATTGGATTGAAGAGTTGGCAGCCAGATTACTCTATTTAGATTTTTCCCATCAAACTTTTTGTTAAAGGTTTAATTGCTGGTGATTGTTACTAGAATCAATTGTTTCTTGTGGTATCAAAATGGGGATTTTTCTAATTCTATATTTACCCACAAATTAAGACCCTTCTGGTTTTGCTCTTGATGGTCATTTGGCCTTACTTGCTCATGTTATGCAGTCTGTGGGCCTTATTGTTATCTAGTTGTGTTGACAACATCATTCATGCAGTGGTAGTGTTTTTCTCCGTTCTGTTACATGTGTGCGTGCGTTTTTTTGTGTGTGTGTTTCTTGCTTGTTTGTTTTCTTGTTTTTCTTTTTTTTTTCAAATTTCTCTGTGTAACCCTGTTTGGGTTTGGTTTTGGGAAGGGAACTTTGAGGAGACTAATAAAACAAACAAAAAAAACAAAAAAACTGTTGCTGGATATAGGAATGGCGGCAGCGGGGTGCACTTTTTGAGTTCTCCTCCAGATCTTATCACAAACGGAACATATATAACCCATCAAAGGACTCCCTGCTCATCATGCAGAACAGCTAAGAGACTCGTGCAAGGATTACTTGAAGGTGGGCAAATTGGGCGAGCAGGAGAAGAACGAAGGGAGCATAGTGGAGACATGGCCTGTATCTGTGGCAGTGGAAATGCTGCTGGCATCCACAGCTGCAGAGACGCAGGGGATCCCAGGATGGAACAGGGAACACAAAAGCCAGGAGGTGGGCTCTTTCTCTGCATCCCACAGCTGATCTCTCCCATCAAGGGGGCAGTATATCCAGCATTTGAGGCAATAACCTCAGCTGAGACCTCCAGTTGGGCCTTAGGTCGGACAAAGGACATAAACTCCATACCTGGACGCCTCCTCCGGCTCTTCCAATCCTACACCTGCCCTTCCAGAGACTTAAATTGGCCCCTGAACTGAGGAGTAGTGTCAGATTACAGAGGAGCCTTAGTGCTCAGGCTCTGGAAAGACTGGCATGCAGCTCTGACCCAGGGAAGAGGCTGGGAAGAGTATGATTTTTGCTGGGCTAGGAGAGAAGAGACTCCTCCACCCCCTGCCACCACCTTTTCTGGTCTGCGGGAAGAGTGTGACACGGCTGGGCTGGGAGAGAGAAGACCCCTCCATCCCCAGCCCCCACCCTTTCTGGCCTGCCTAGGGCAGGGCAATTACAACTGCAGAGGCACTCCCAGGGATCAGCAGTAGGCGGCAGACGCAGCTCTGGGCTTTCAGCAGCTCAGAAATCTCCCGCCACCACACACACACACACACACACACACACACACACACACATAGAAGAATTGCCCTAAGACTCAGGGGAACTGGACACAGGGCTGGTGGTGCTACTCTCAGTGCACATGTGTGCAGGCAAGGGCAGAAACTGCACTGACTTTGTAGAAACTACCATCCAGACCTCTCAGCCCCATGCATCTAAATCTGCAGTCCCAACGTTACTCTGGACACCAGGTGACCCGCTCTGCCTGCACAATATGCAGAGGACTCTTTGGTACAGCAGAGGACAACCTGGAGATTTCTTGGTGGGCTTAAGCCAAGACTGGCGCTGCTTTTTGTTTTGTTTTGTTTTTTGTCTTCATATCTTTGATATCTTTGCCTGTGTTGAGTGGGGGTTGTCGGTTGTTTTCACATGTGAAGGTATTTGATTTTTTCTTTGATGTTGTTGTTGTTGTTGTGCTTGGTGATTTGCTTTGTTCTGAAATTGCCCTACCAAGGCCCAGCTTAAGAAGCACAGATTCAAAATAAAATACCCAGCAGCCAACTCCAGACCAAACCAGAGTACTACTAGGTTTGACCTACAAGTGACACACCCAGAGGGAATTCTCTACAGGCACAAGAGTCCATAGAGGCCAAACCACATTTAAGCGGTCAACCCTCATGCAGCAGAACACCCTACGGTGGGCAGAGCCAAGTCTCACAACTAGTTAGCCTAGGAGTTAACCCCACCTACTCACAAGCGAAAATAAATTAAAGATCTTCTTTAACAGGACAATATACACAACACAAGAGTCACCTTTGGAGCACATGCAGAGGAGAAGAACGAAGTAGTGCAAGTCAAATATAAAGGACACGTACTACATAAGATAACCCAGCAAGAACTAAGAACTCTAGGGGATCTACCTAATACATCGAAGCAAACACAGAGAATCAGCCAGAATGGGGAAACAAAGAAACATGTCCCAAATAAAAGAACAGAAGAAACCTCCAGAAATGGAACCAAATGAAACAGAGGTAACCAACCTATCAGACAGAGTTACCATTTGCAACAACATGGATGGACCTAGAGAACATTATGTTAAGAGAAATAAGTCACACAGAGAAAGACAAATACCATATGATCTCACTTATATGTGGAATCTAAAGCAAAGAATAAGAAAATGAATTAATCAGAAACAGTTTTGGAGACATAGAGGAAAAACTGAGGGTTCCTAGATGGGAGAGGGTGTGGAGATAAGGGGGAAGGTAAGGGGATTAGAAAACAGTCAGTAGCCACAAGATGGCCATAGGGTTTTGAAGATTAATTTGGGGAATGTAATCAATACTGTTGTAAGGATTTTGTAGGGTACCCGATGGACACTTGTCCCATTTGGGAGACCACCTCAGGGATGATGTGGATGCCTGATCACTGCACTGTACACCTGAAGCTGAAGGTGAACAATAATGAATGCCAACTATAATTATATATATATATATATATATATATATATATATATATATATATATATATATTTACAAGAAGCGGAGTACAGCATTAGGAATAGAGACAGTGGAAATGTAATGGCTCTGTGTGCGATGTCAGAGGGATAGTGGATGGGGGAGGGGGGTTCACACAGTGTGAGGGATATAAATGATAAACGTCTAAGTATTACTTTGTCTTGTGCACCTGACATTAATAAAAAAATAAATAAATAAATAAATAAAACCAAAACCTTACTAGTACAAAAGGAAGCATGGCATATTAAAAAGAATAATAGGTAATAATAATAATAATGATATGAGCCAGATCTAGGCAAGGGCCTCAGCTGTGTGACATAGGGTAGATTTCTCAGCGTGGCACATAGTAATTGGTAGCTAATACCATGGATGATTATAATATCAGTAATGCAGGCCCTTAATTCATAACAGCAACTGCCCTCCAAAAGGAAGAGACTCAAACTGCTCTGATGGTGCACCTGGGAGCTCTCAGGGAAGCAGCAACACTAGGAGTGATTTGGAATAAAGGAGTCGTTATACAGATTAGGTGACTGCATGCTACTGCTGCCTGTGAGCCTGGAGCCACCCTGAAGTCGTGTTAGGTCAGCAGAGCTGGCCGCCGGGAAGAAAACCTGAATGCAGATATGAGAGAGTGACAACAAATGAATTCACAAGGACAAACTGGAACCTACGTTTTCTCTCATTAACCCTGACCTCGCGTCACAGACCTGTAGGAGTTGGTGCCCTTTGCCTTGGAGCTGCATGCACACCTCGCCCAGGACTCAGAGAAGCTGAGGTAGGAGATGTGGTGGGAGCTGAAGGAGCTGTTGGCCAGGTGCTGCTCCTCACCAACAAGGCGGGCCCGCAGGTCACACGCAGGTGCTGCAGTGGCACCTGGTGTCCTTCACGGATCTTCACAGTGTCATGGCTGCCACTTTGCTTCTGCTTTCCAAATCCAGTGCAAATTTCTCCTGGCCAAATCTGACCTGGAACCATGCTGGCAGGATTATTCCCGGGAACAGTTTCAGCTAAGTTAACACAGAACTAACCACCCCAGATGGGAACATGCATAGCTGTGCTGCTGCAGAGCGGTCTCTTCTACCTTTCTCTAGTTTCCTGTCTCTCCTCACCCTGCCCCCACCTTACCCTGCCTCTTCACACGTTCACAAATCTGTGTAGAGTACTTACTATGTTCCAGGTACTATACTGGGTTCAGGGGGAAAATTTGTGAGATAAAACAGACATGGTGCCTACAAAAAAAAAAAAAAAAAAAAGACTGTTGCTGCAGTGATAACCTCTATGTCACCTCCACATTTTAAAGTCTTCTGTCACCATGCTTTCTATGTACATCTTCCAGCCTCTTATTTCTGCTTGCTTTTTTTCTCTTCTAAACATTTCTAGTCCAATAAGCAATTTAGTTTTCTAGTATTAAAGTGGAAGGGCAAAGCTGATTTTGAATATATAAGTTGTAGTTAATTACACAGCTGTGTGTTGGGAGTTACAGAAGATCGTCTCTGTGAAAAACTACAGCATACTTCTCCAGTTTAAAAACTGTCCCTAATGTAATTTTAGTTTATGAAGGAACCCAGAATAAGTTCTGGTCTCAGACGGTCCCAAGGTATTTCTTAAAACCAACTCTGTCTTTTATTTATTTTCGCTGGAAACAGCACATTGCTCTTTTCCTGATAGTTCTTGGTAGTGTCAGAATGTCATCTAAATTTCCTTGGAACTTATTCGAGTTGTCAGGAAATGTTTTTAGCAATAAGATTTTTCATTTGTGGAATTAGATTTATAGTTCATTTGTACCTGGGTTGGGATCATTTGTATTGTTCAGGTCTCAGCCTTTTATCTTGTGAAAATATGTGTATCCCCACCCATGCACACCCTGTGCTATTCACTTTGGATGAGAACACTAATGATTTACAGCAGATACTAATGATAATAGCAGACCTTATCACCTCATTAATATTGACTTCTCTTCCTAGGGATTGATCACTGCACTTTAGGAATACGTGTGTCTAAGTCAACCTCAGCACCCAATGTGTTAGGCTTAAAACTAGATGTGGTTGAGAACAGCAGGAAATATATATATGTATATATATATATATATATACACATATAGTGGATGGCGGGAGGTGGCTCACACAGTGTGAGGGATATAAATGATGAACGTCTAAGTATTACTTTGTCTTGTGCACCTGAAACTAATAAAAAAAAGTCAAAAAAACAAACAAACAAACAAAAAATTATATATATATATATATTGTCCTGTATCCTAATAACAAACATCTAGGAATGTCTAGGTGTTCTGGGTACATGGTAGGTATTCAGTAAATAGCTGTTTCATTCTTTTTTAAAAAAATAAAAGTTAAGAGCAAGATAAGCACTAATTTATGATCTCCTTCATCCCTATAATAATGTGCTTAATAGAGCACAGATTTTTGTCACCAGCTATGTTCAGGGTCAAACTGATATTTCAGTATGTTTATAAAGAAAAGCACTATGTTGCACTGTCTGAAATGAAGAGTGTTTTTGTGGGAAAGGTCTAGGACAACAATATCCATCTGACCCCTGGGACAAGCTCTTTGTACCCTAAACCTTCCTAACTCCCTTCTCTCCCCAAATTTCTGACTATATATTGACTTTCACAAATGAGAACCTAAGAGACAGAGGGGCACTGCAGTATGAGCTGATGGAAGATAGAAATATTTTTTCATTTATTTGGGTAGCCTAAGCGTCTACCAGTGATGATTAAGTGTCCAAGGAAAGAAAGAAGGAATCAGGCCGTTAAATTAGTTTATACATAGAAAAAGGTAAATAGAGCAAAAAATATGGAGTTAAAAAAAGAGACAAATTAAATGTACATAGTAAACTATGGTAAGAGAAAGAAGGGGTTTTCAACATGTGCTTGAATGAAGGGTGTATTGGAGAGAGTTATTTATAGCTGGACAGGAAAAAAAATCTAGCTTCAACTCTGGGAAAGCCTGAATGTCTGTCCTTTGACTGTTGGCCAAGCTAAGAGCAGTGGGTTTTATGATGTGCTATTTAAAGCCTAACACTCCCCTGGTGACCCCCAGGACAGTTTGTTTACACACACACACACACACACACACACACACACACACACTTTTTTAATAAATAAAAAATATATATTTTACCTGACATAACCAATTAGACAGTGCAGCTTGGCTAAGTGACTATAGGGCCATAAACACACCACTGGGAACTTTTGCCTTGAATTCAGAACTTTTGCATTGAACTTGCCCAAGTCAAAAGGCATCATGCTTCTCTTTGTGGTTCCACTAGGAGACAAAGCAGGTCTACAATTAAGGACCCGAACTCTTTCTCTTCCTGCATCTTACCTTTGCTTTAAAATAAAAACCTTATGTGAGTATGTCTGTGAAGTCTCATGAGTGCTTTCAAATAAAGTAATGTGAAATCTTTGCAAACTGCATTCTTGGGAAAAGAACATGAGGTAGTGGGAAAAGAGGAAAACTGGGAGAAGTGGTAAATAATTTGGGAGTTTGAGAAAAGACGGCTTCAGGTTTAGCTATTGCAGTGCCTGTTTTGAATGGTCCATTGATTCACATTTGTTAAGCTCAGACGTGACTAAGAGCTATCACTGAAGCCCTGAGGAAGCACACATTAGCATCTCCTCTTTTTTATTAGTTTCTTCTTGGGTTGTGCTACCGAAAGGTAATAAACCAAGCCGTGCACATTGCTGACGTGTGTGGCTGAGAACTGCCCCAGAAAAGGAGCATGACACCAACGAGTTTTGGAAAAACAAAACAAGGATGGTGTAGCCCACGGTCAATGAAAAAGATGCTGAGTGTGTTACCTTTTGTGACCCCTCATTGTTTTCCTTTTCCTCCAACTGAGGAGTTAGTCACAAAAGTTCTCTTCTTGTCTCTAAAAACCACTGAGAATTAGACTTGCGTCATTTGAATCAATAAGCAGATGGAATTCTGGTTTGAGAAATTTATTGTCATTTGGGTTTAGGTCTAATATCATGGGTCTCTTAACTTTCTGTTTCCAGGAAGAAAGAAATTAAATCTCTTTTAATTCTTCATGATTTATGCAGGCTGACCTGACTGGGGGAAAAAAAAAACCAACAGATTTAATGCCAGGCTATTAAGGTTTGAAATCAGGTAAACAGATATTTCACTGTGGGTTCACATTTCAGTGCTTTCAACTGTTTTTTTACGTCTTCAGCTGGACATGATTCGATATTACTCATCAATATTTGTAGCTAAGACATTACCTTTTCACACTTTCAAAGTAAATGCCATTATTTCCAAATGATCAACTGACAATCAAGTAAAAAGTAATTAGAATTCTCCTTTTGTCCTCTGAAGTTAATATCCAGTCAGATGAATAAATGATGAAGATAAAGCAAACGACAATACCCCTAAGGTTAAATAAACTACATAGAGGCATAAGAAAAAATAATTTAAAAAATATTTCATTCATTCACATTCTAATGAGTAAAATACATACATGCATATATATGTATATACATATATGTGTGTATGTGTGTATGTGTGTATGTATGTATGTATGTATACATACACATATATTGGTTAGAGTGTGCAGAAGCATGCAAGTTTTGGGTCCTGGGCCAGGAACTAGCACCCTATCACTTCCACTGTGTTCTGTTGGCCAAACCAACTTACAGGGACAGTCCAGACTCAAGGGAGGGGATCTACACTCTGTCTCTTGATGTGAGAAACTGCACTATCACATTGCAAAGGGAATGGGATCATCATTGATTGAAGGATTGTGGTTATTTTTGCCACCTACCATACCAGGGAAAATTCAAATAAAAATTCAGTGACATGGGCATTACATTAAATTAATAGTTTAAGATCCGGTTCAACTTTCTATTGTCTACATAGAGTAAAACTTCTCTTTTCCACTTTTTCAAAATAAGTAAAAACTATTCACTTTGCAAAAAAAAAAAAAAAATGCATCTTTTGAAAGAAATTTTTTAGGATATAGGGTAACATTTTAATATGAATGAATTCAATTCTTAGAGCTTTACACAGAGCTCTAAAACATACGTGTTAATTTGCCTAGTATTTATTATGTAAGGATATCATTATTACAACCCTTTGTTCTAATTTTTCTATTATAATCCTGTAGTGTTTAAAATGTTTATTTCAAAAATTCCATTGCATATCCTCCAATTCTACTCCACTTTTAGCAGGTCTTGTGTCCTAATTTTCATCCCAGGAAACGCCATTCTTATATGAATCACTTATCTTGAAATGTGTCTGGATGTTTATGCATGTTAACTGGACTTAGTTAACAAAAGCATGGAGTGAAGTTTAAGTTTGACTTAGAAGATAAGAAGTTCCCGTGTTCAGATCAGCAGAGAATACAGAAATTTGATAGGTTAATAGGTATCCAGTAGATTGATTAATGACTGTAAAGCAGATGTAAATGTTGGGAAATATTTAACAGTAAACAGCAATATCTCACTCCTCTTGGGAGAATTTTGGCAGGCCCAGAGAAGGCTGTACCTGAAGAGTTACCAAAAATGCAGTCCTCAGAACAGAGACGTGACCTAGGGCAGTATCTGGGTGATCAGTACCTGGGAGATGGAGAAGGGACATCAGAGGTCACGGGGAACTGTATTGAGAGAAACTGTACACGGCAGCACTGTGCTGACAGCCTCCCTCCCTACATTGACAATAGAACTGCAGCGCAAAGTGAAATCCCACAGCCGGCAGGTGATAATGGAGGTGATAGGTGAGAAGGTTACTTCAGTCAGCATTTCTGGGGGAAACCTCTGTTCTCTTTTTGGATGTCTCTAGTAATTATGGACTGTGTGACTTGTTGAGCACTTAAATTTGCCATTTACTAACTGTGTGATGTTGACAAGTTACTTAACCTCATTGTTTCCCAGGTTCCCCTTGAATAAAATGAGAATACAAATAAGGTACTAGTAAGTATCAACCTCAAATGATTCTTGTGACAATGAAATGAACTGCTGTAGGTATTTTCTTTTGTTATCTATCACCAGGTAACAAATCACCCTGAAACTTAGTGGCTTAAAATAATGAAAGCAGTTATTTTGGGCAGAAATCTGCAATTTGTGCATAGATAGATTATCCACGGTGCTCTCATCATCTCCTGGGAGGCTAAAAGGCTGGAGACAAGAAGTCTCTTTCACATGTCTGGCAGTTAACGCAGTGCCAGCTAAGACCTCGGATGGCCTAGAACATGTACATGTGACCTCTCGATGGGGCCTGGGCTTCCTCGCAACATGAAAGCTGAGATCTCAGTGTAAGTGTCTCAGAGAGAGAGCCAGATAGGCAGAAGGGAAATTGCCTTTTATCACTTAGAGTATAAGTCACACCGTCACTTCTACTGTGCTCTATTCATTCAGGCACTCACAGAGGCCCATCCAATTTCAGCAAAAGCAGAAACAGTCTCCACTCTTGATGGAGGGGTGTCAAATTTCTGGATGAACAAGTGAGAACAGGGATACTGGTGGGGTCATTTGGGGAAAAGACAGTCTGCTATAATTATATACCCAGCACTATACTAGGCAACATGAGGAAGACAGAGTTGTAAGTACTTAAGGATGAAGAGTTCCTGGCAGCTAATAAGTATGATAAAGGTTAGTTGCTCTTCTTATTAACATCTTTATCATCATTAGTTTTACAGAGACTTATAGTATTAGTTATAAAGGCCTGTTATGTTTTTGTATGCAATTTTTTAATGGATTCAGTAAATGTCCATTGAGCCTCTATTACAGTATACAGAGAACTATCTTGTTTTGTGAGGTTTAGCTAGATTTATAGGACCTTAAACTTCTCCTCGCAAACTCTTAGAATTCATTCAAATCTCCAAGATATCCTATACAAATATTAAGTAAGAAAATAGAAACTAAAGAAGTAACTTGCTATCTACTACCGTCTGTCCCTGAAAATAAGACCTAGTTGGACAGTCAGCTCTAATGTGTCTTTTGGAGCAAAAATTAATACAAGATCCGGTGTTATTTTACTATAATATAAAACTGGGTCTATAATATAATATATAATATAATACTGGGTCTTATATTAATTTTTGCTCCAAAAGACACGTTAGAGCTGACTGTCCAGCTAGGTTATTTTTGGGGAAGCACGGTAGTACTAGAATGTATGTTTCAAGAATAAATGTGCCCACTATCCTAACATCACAACCTAGTACTTGAAAGAGAAGACAGCGAGCACTCCATAAATAGTTGTCATGGCTAATGCTTCCCATCTCTCAAGCAGTAGACTTGGGGATTTATAGGTGAATGGATTTATGATGTTGATCCTTGTGCTAACTCAGTATCAGAATCATCCAGATAAAAGAACAGTCAGAGGATGGTTTAGCAAGTATGTCTTCAGGATGCCTGGGGCCTAGTATGGGGCAAACACAAAGGGATACCTGGGAATTGGCCTTTAATATAACTGTCTTTGAAAGAGGCAACAATATATAGTGGGGTAAAGACTGTCTATTCAATAAATGGTGTTGGGAAAACTGGACAGATACATACAAAAAAATGGAACTGGACCACCTCCTTACACCATATACAAGAATAAACTCAAAATGGATTAAAAACTTAAATGTAAGACCTGAAACCATTAAAACTCCTAGAAGAAAAGATAGGTAGTAAACTCTCTGCCATTGCTCTTAGTAGTATTTGTTCTGATCTATCTCCTTGGGCAAGGGAAACAAAAATAGGACTACATCAAACTGAAAAATGTTTGCACAGCAATGGAAACTTCCAACAAAACAAAGGCAGCCTACTGAATTGGGAGAAGATATTCACCAATGATACATCTGATAAGGGGTTAATATTTCCAAAATGTATAAAGAACGAATACAACTCAACACCAAACAATCCAATTTAAAAATGGGCAGAGGACCTGAATAGTCATTTCTCCAAAGAGGATATACACATGGCCAATAGACATATGAAAAGATGCTTAACATCACAAATTATTAATATCATAGAAATACAAATTAAAACCACAATGAAATATGACCTCACATCTGTCAGAATGGCTATCTGTAAATCAATGAACAACAAGTGTTGGGAGGATTTGGAGAAAAGGGAAACCTTGTGCACTGTTGGTGAGATTGAAAATTGGTGCAGCCATTATAGAAAACAGTATGGAGGTTCCTCAAAACATTAAAAATAGAACTTCCTTATGACCCAGCAACTCCCATTTATCTGAAGAAATACAAAACACTAATTAAAAGATATATGCATCCCTATGTTCACTGCAGTATTTTATACAATAGCCAAGATATGGAAGCAACCCAAGTGCCCATCAATACATGACTAGATAAAGAAGTGGTACATATATCCAATGGAATATTACTGGACCATAAAACTAAATGAAATCTTACCATTTGCAACAACATGGTTGGACCTAGAGGGCATTATGCTAAGTGAAATAAGTCAGACTGAGAAAGATAAATACCATATGATCTCTCTTATATGTGGAATCTAAAGAACAAAATAAAGAAACAAAACAGAAATAGACTCATAGATACAGAAAACAAACTGATGGTTGCCATAGGGGAGGGGGATTGGATAGCTGGGTGAGAAAGGTGAAGGGATTAAGTACAAATTGGTAGTTATGAAATAGTCACAGGGATGTAAAGCACAGCATAGAGAAGATAGTCAATAATGTTGTAACAACTATGCATGGTGCCAGGTGGGTACTAGACTAATTAGAGGGATATCTGCATAAATTATATAATATCTAACCACTATGATATACACCTAAAAGTAATATAAAATAATACTGAATGTCAACTGTAACTGGAAAAAAAAACACTTTAAAAAATATATCTGTCTTTGAAGTTAGGTTTACTACTAGGCTAGATTTTATATTTGTATCTGGCTAGCAAGTAGGCATCCAGTTAAAGTTGGGAGAGTTTAAGAAATTATGAAAATAAAACAAAAACTAAAAAGAAAAAACTGAAAAGGACGGAAGGCATTTATTGTTTTTCAGATCCTGCAAAAATTAATTCACTCTATGTAGGTCTTATTTTTGGCATGTTAATGCTCAAATATGTATACCTCCAACTTGGATATGTTGCAGCTTAATATATCTCTTGCCATTGAAGACACTGTGTCCTGTTGTGAGGCTTGGTTATGCCCAGTTCTGATGGAACACTCCTATCAAACTCTTTCTTCTGCCTTCTTGGAGATAGTAGACAAAATGTTTCCTTTTTTGTTTTTCTACAGCCACTTCTAAATCTAGAGCTAGAAAATCTATTCTTTATTAATTCTAGGGAAGTGTTCAGATGAGGTTTATAGCAGAATCTTGCCATAAGGTTAGAAATTTTACAACAAAATCTTGAATGAGAAAAAATATTATCAATTTCAAACTACCGTATTAAAAACCTCCCATTTATCCCAAGCTTTATCCTAACTCTCCAACCGGGCTTTCTCAGAAGAATAAATAATTTTCTTTCTACTCTTTGGATGATATGCGTGTTACCTTCTAGTATTACTTCTATTCAATTCATCCTCTCCTTTCCTCCATCAGGGTCTTTATTCATCCCTTTTCACCAGTCAAGGTGTGAAATTAATTGGATTAGAAAACTGACACTCAGATTCTGTGCCTCTCTTTAAACTCCCCAGTAGAACCCAATTCTCAGGAAGAGGCTTTAGCAAGTGAGGTTTTTACAAACAAACAAACAGCTACCCCTTCTAAGATCTGTACGAATCACTCAAACTACTGACTTTGAGTGTTTTCATTAACAAAATAAGGATAATAATATTTACCTAAAATAAATCACAGAAACTATTTGGAAACAAAGAAAGTATTATATGTAAAGGTTATTTTCAAATTGCAACTGTATTAGTATAAATTTAAAACTTAAAATAAGAACTTGAAAATACAGTGTTAAGAAAAATATATGTTAGTGAAATTGAATTATAAAACCAAGAGGGATTTCAAAATTAATCTAATGTTTGTGTGCTGTGCTCAGATAGGAGCAGTTATGCATATGTCAGGAGAAATTTTCCTTTAACAAAAGTAGATACTTTTGTCCAGGGACTAACTCAATTTTCATCATCCAGTTGTTTTTGAGCAGTAAGCCTGTTTCATTTTCTAGTTTACAGCTATAAAAAAAGTAAAGACAAAGATTGCCTGTGACATTAGAAGCAACTACAACAACAAAATCTTAACTAGAATAAGAGACAAGGAATTATAGTGAATATTCCTACCTCAGAGTCCTGAGATTTGGGTTGGATTTATTAAGGTTTGGGGAAGAAAAATAAGGGGGAAAAAATTGTTCAGAGCTGACCTAATTCCAAACTGTAATGACTATATCTTCTAGACAAAACATTTCCTATTTTTTAACATATTCCAAATCCTCTATATAGAGGTTTTCAACGTAAGCTTTAAAAAAATCTGATTTTATCAGTTAAGATTGAGTCAGGGAAGCAGATCCACTATGAATGTTATGGGATTAAGGGATGTATTACAGTAAGTAGACAATACAGCATTCTAGGAGGAGATGGTGATGTGAAAGTCCCCAGCATTCCAACAGAATTGGAACAGATAATAAAAGAAAAGGCCATACTCACCAGCATTACTAAAGCACTGGTTTGAGTGGACAGTTTGGAGCTTGAAGGGAAATGCTGGAAAGCCAAATATTTTCTGCCTGCACAGTGGTACCAATGACAAGGAAACTTGTGGAGAAGCCTATGGGATGCTGTTATCAGTATGTGGCTACTGCTTCTGTGGGTATTTTGCGGAGCATCTGAGCAAGGGCCTGGGGCTGCAATTTCCCAAGCACATATAAAAAAAGATAAGGCCAAGGCCAGGGTGTGACTAATTTGGTGAGTAAAGACACAGTGAACACTTTTAGATTAAGACAGTGTATTACTTACATAGACAGTGAAAGGAAGAATAGCCAAAAGCACCAGCTCCCTCATCCCCACACACCAACAAGGACAGTGCTGAAACAAAAGGAGCCACACGACTACCATGCCAGTTGTGGGATACATCACTGCTGAGGAGCCAATTTTAGACTACGGCTGAGAGGTTTTAGTCTGCAGCACTCTTCTGATGGGTTAGGGCAGAAAGCCCCATCCCTCCTCAGAACCTGCAAGGTCATGAGAAACTGTCTCATGACAGCCTTCCTGGGGGATAAAGAGAGATGACTGCGAGATGAACTCAGGATTGCTCTTTGCAGCCCCCCATCCTCTCATATTCGGGGAACATTATAAAATATTCTGTCAAGATTCAGTTGAGCTGTGGGTCAAGCCTTTCCTTGATTTTTTCGTAACCTCACAGATTGCCTACCTTCCAAGTCGTCTGGGAATCGTGCTTGGGTCCTAAGGACAGGGATCTATAGTGAAAATGCTGTTTCCTCTGACATCTCTATAAGACACAAGAATAAAGGGCAAACCTACTTTGTGAAGCTTTGATAAAATAAATGAGGATGGCACTCCATAAAGCTAGCATCAAGAGTGGATAGAGAAAATGGCGAAACCTAGAGTCAGCCAGAGGGCATGTAGTCCACCAAAAGTTACTCCCTGGAGACTTTCTGATCCAACGTGGAGGGATGCTAGCACTGCCAAAGCCTTCCTCAATTGTGATGCTCAAGATAAGGAAAATAATAGTGTTTTATTGTTATTATTTTGTGGCTTTTGTATCCTCAGACAGGTGTGATATGGGAATTACCCATGCTTTTCTTTTTCTGAAAGAATAGATTAGGATTTAGAAATGTTAAACATTGAAAGTAGCGCTTGAAAGCCTAAGTAGACATTTTTATTCAATGTTTACATTGACCATGCAAGTTTATGATTATTAATGAGTGGATAAAAATGAAGGGCATAGTTGGTGAGCACGGGTATGATATGTAAATATGTATCTGTGATGTAAGTAGGTGCCAACATATCCCTTTCATTGGAACAACAAGCTGTGAAGATTAAATAAGCACAAATTTTAGGGTTCAAACCAAATACAGGTAATTGTCTCAAAGTTAATCAGCTTGAATTTTAACACAGAGCTCAACTCTAAAAGAATTTTAGGCATTAGCAAATGGATTTTGCAGTAACAGCTTTAGCACCTCCGAACCAGTTATGCAACCACTTCTGCTTAAGAATGGTCTTATTTACTACAACTACCATCCCACTCCTTCTGCTGAAGGCTGAACATACAACTGGCAGATGCCCAGACCATACACTAAAATAAGGCTCTGACCTACAATCTGCAGCAACCAGTTCAGGAAACCAAACCATACCCTCAGTACGTTCGACTCCAATGGTCAGTACTTGATCAATTACTGACAGCTTCCCTAATTTGGCCCCCAACTTCCAATTTAACAACCAACAAGAGAAAACCAAATATAGTCCACCAGTGAATGCCAGGATGCCTCGCTGAGTTAGTCTGCCTCCAGCTTCCTCATGTTAACAGCCCTCCAAGCAGGGACTCCTGAAGCTTTCTCTTTTGCCCCTATATAGCTTTTACACTTCTCTGCCTGCCTTTGAATCTCTGCTAAAACCAAGTGACCCTGCTTGACTGACTCCCTTGCTGTTGCAAGTTCTGAATAAACAGCCTTTACTTATTTTCATTTGAGCAGTCTTTGTTTATTTCCACAATGCGTAAATATACTTACTTCGTGTGGACAGTTTAAGTAATTAAAGACAAGTGAATGATTTTGAAATAAATAATTAGCATGTTTAGGACCTTTATTTAGAGGTGAGTGGATTTGGAGAAAGAAAAACAGAATTCCTGAAACACCCAATAATAATATTTATAAGCCACTATTGATGAAGTGGTGACCATATTCCAAGTCCTATGCTAGATGTACCCTGTGTTAAATGTCATTTAATCATTTTAAAAGTTCTAAAGAGTAGCTATTACAGATGAAAGAATCAAGGCCCAGAGAGTTTAATTTCCTTGCCTAAATCTAGTAGTCAATGGAAATGGATTTCAAACCCAGATGCATCACTGTCCCCAGCCTGACCTTTCCCCCCAGGATGACACAACTTACAGAGTTCCGGACATAATGCTGGCTTCTTTAATAGTCACCATCTACTTGAGAAACCAATATTAATTGTTTACTAAACCCTTCACTTGGTTCCTGTATAGTTCTCAGCTCAAGATGTCAACTAATAAAGGTAAAAACAACCTTGTCTCTGTCTTTACAATCTCCTATGATAGGTAAAGGAGGTAGAACGAAACAAAACATATGACAAATATACTTGTTCAGAGGATCACAGTTTATTAAATCAATCAGATCCAGATGTTGTAGTTGAGCTTGTAAGTTTTGACAACAGTAGGAGTAAAAGAGTGAGGCTAATGGGATAAACTCAGATCACAAACATGGAAGGAAGGAGGAGCAATTCTTACCCGTGTCATCATTAAACGCCTTAGTAAATAAATTTAAATGTGATGTTCTTTTCTCCTCTGGAAGTCAGTTTACCTGTCTCTGGCAATGGTTTTCCTAATATACAAGTCCTCATAGCAATGCTGGCTTGTGAAATCCCCCATCCAGGAGCCTCTCTATTAATTGTAGAAAGAGTGTTAGGCAAAGCGTTAAAGAAACCAAGCGTCTAGCCCAGTGGTTCTCAACTCATATTTTTAGGCTGAACCCTCTACCAAATAAATTAGAATCTCTGGAAAAAGATCCAAGCAACAGTAATTTCAAAGCTTCTCGGGTGATAACAATGTGCATTCAAGTTGAAAACTGTTGTTCTAGATCAGGGTTTCTCAACCTCAGCACTACCGACACTTCAGGGCAGATATCCTTTTGTAGTAGTGGACTGTCCTATACATTGCAGAATGTTTATCAGCATCCCTGAACTCTACACGAGTTGTCAGTAGCAGTCCCACTCCCAGTTGTGACAACCAAAAATGTCTTCAGACATTGCCAGTGTTCCCTGGGGAGCAAAATTGCCCCTGGTGGAGAACCACTGCTCTAGACCAAGATCTTTTGAAGGAACTCAAATCTCATACTATGGAGTAGGTCTCAGAGAGAGCTTACATCAACGTTACCCACAGGGTTTGTTCAGACTTAGATGAACAGACTCCACTCCCAAAGTTTCTGATTTAATCGGTCTGGATGTGGCTCAATTATCTGATAGTACCTTAGACCAATAATTATGTTTTTTAAAATATGTTTATCAGTTTCATTTCCAACCTCAGAATTCTAGTATTGCTGGGTCTCATTCCCCCCCTCCCCCTAGTTATTTCAAAAAGTCCCAAATCATGTTTAAAGGTGCCCACAAAAGATATTTCTTCTCCTACTTTGGTGGCCAAGGTGCTCTCCCATGTTACCCCATGTCTGATATGTGATGTCCCCCCACTTCTATTTCACTATACATGACTACTTATGCAGCTTTCATAGTTATTCTAAGAATAGTAAAGATTCCTGTTTACCCTGCTCGTGCTGCAGCCAGTTATATCGTCCAAAAGTTGCAAGTAGCTTCCGCTCACTTAGTGTTACTACTTTCCCTTCCTGAGGCCTTGATATGGCTCCCTAAGGAAAAGGGTGGGACAGAGAAAATTATGGTCAATACCCCACAAAATTTTGTCCTGCAGCCAGCTCATGATTTTTTTGGACAAAGTTGATATTCCTAATTCTTTCTCTTCCTTTAATTTATAGTCATTTCTGTGAAACTCTTCATTTCTCAGAAGGCTGGAAGATCCATTCTATTTATCCCCTTGATTTTGTTTTGTACAAGAGCTTTGGTTCTCAACTTGATCACCTTGCAGAAAAAAGGGAGAAATGGAAGATAGGGAGGTCAAGGCAGCCTCTTAAGCATTCCCTTTTGGTTGTACAAAAAGCAGTATTGTTCTCTGAATGGTTTCTATCCATTTTGGTATTCTATAAGTATTTGTTCCTTGCTGAATGAACTATTCTTGGTCTTGTCTGTCCAAATAAAATAAACTTTCAGTCTTAAACAAAATAGAATTCCATCAGTTAGCACTATTTCTGAGTGATTTAGTCTGAGGATGCCACTTCCTTTGATGTAAGTGGATAGTCTGGCACATGGTTGTGAGAGATTCCCAGCAAAGAAGCGTCGAGATATTGAACATACTCATGTTGAATGTGTGATTTGTTTCCCTAAAAATATATAAATTTTAAGTTCTAGGAAGAGACTGTATACCAGGTTTGTCTGTCTGTTCTTATTTATTAAAGACATCATGGGCCAGCTAATTTTCCAGTCAATGAAGTTAGTACATTTACTTAACACACCAAACCATGAATTAAATACTATTAGTACCCTTGCTTTATAGGTAATGAAATGAGTTCCAAAGAAAGAGCTGTGAGTTATTTGCCAGAAATTACATAGCTAGGCAGTGACGAGAGAAACTTTCTCTTCCCACAGGGCAGATGGCGTAGTTGGGGAAATTTCTCAGAAAGCTCCAGAACAAGCTGAATGCTTGGAAACCATGAAAGTTCCTGAAGACAAAAGCTTTTGTCCCTCAGTTAGGGTTGTGGGGAAGGGGGAATGGTGGGGGAATTCAGATAAGGGCAGAGGATGTTTTTTTCCCCACGTGAATATTATCCTTCAGCTTCCTACTGGTAACTACATTTACAAAAAAAAACTAGGTGAAGGCTGAATTACCTTTACTATTCCGAATATGGTTATTTGTGTGTGAGAGAAAGGGGTGGGACGTGGCTGGACAGAGGGAAGGCTGAGGACTCTGCCTTCCCCAATTCCCAGCATTGTATTTTCACAGGGAAAGTAAAGAGTTCAGATACATCCCTGGCAGAAAAGCACATTTTTCCCCATTAAAAATGAGAAAATATTATTTATGCTTAACACAGTGGCAATGTTTCCTCACAGATAAGTGTTTCTGTATGAAGAATGTGCATTGCTTTTCAAAGGCACTAATAAGGCAGGTTTTGGGCTCATAGATTCAGGACAGGAAAATAACTTTTTCCCAGGCTGATATTTGAGTTTCCACGGACTGTTTTCTCTTTCTTTCTCTTCCTTATTAGCATGCAGGTGTTCACAGAGATATTTCATTTAAACCTACTTAAAATTTTGAGTAGAATTATTCAGGGCATCTATCTCCACAGATGTCTCTTTTGTAACCTTGTTTTTCAGAAGAACATTTTTTTATATGTATAATTTTGTGCTGAACAGACGTTTTGGTCCATTCAGAGGCTAGTAAGCTTTTGGGAGTACAAAAATTGAACAGCCTGCTCCTGGCTGACCTAGTGAAGCAAACATTTAATAATTATTACCCCAATAATAGAGACATGTACTTGAACAAGAAACAGATATTTGTCCTCTCATTGAAACTGAATAGCTATTGGTAGATATGAGAGTCTCCCCCCACCTTCAGGGAGCTTATTTTTCTACCACAGTCAACATAGTGGAGTGGGGGAGTTTATAAAATCCTAATAAATACCATATCTCAGGTACTTAAAGACTATTGTGTTCTGTGCTTGCCTCTCTATCTGTGTTGTTTGATTTAATGCTGACCTTTGTACCTTGGAATTACAATAAGTCACTATTGCAGTTTCCATTTTACACCTGGGAAACTGAGGCTCATGTCACTTACTCAGTGTCACAGGTTCCTTACTTGGACAATCTTCTAGCAACTGGATGTAGAGATTTCTTCACCTTGAATTCATGGACCTCCAAGCAATCCATAGAAAGAATAGTAGTTCAATAAAATTGGTCTTGTTTGTAATCCTATATTCAGAGGATGCCCAAAACGTATACACATTTTAAGAAAGGAAAAAAATAAACTGTGTTAACATTGTAATGCTCAATATATACCAAGAACAAAAGATGAATACAAGTCATGTTTGACTTCTGCAATTATGAGGTACCCAAAGTGGTTACCATCAGTGTAATTTTAATAGTTTTTGCCCTTCTTAAAATGTGTATACATTTTTTGGCACCTTCTGTACATTATTGTATGCATTTACAAACACATTAGTCTGTAGCAGTGGTCACAGGCTTCAGCAAACTGACACAGTGGTCCATGGCACCAGAATTAAGAACCCCTGATGGTCATCTGATTTTTATCAGTGTCTCCTCCCTGGAGAATATCAGTGAACTTGTTAAGTTTGGGGACTATGACCCACTCTAAAGAGGCTTTCTTATGTTATGTATAAGACAGGTAATATTTAAAGGTCAGTATGATTTCTATATGTGATATCAATAGTTGCTTGAAGTCCTGATTTAATGTGTACAACAGTATATTCAATTAAAATAGCAATGATTCTATTTTGTCCCAAAGTATCACAAAACTTGAACAACTTCATATCCTTTTCGTTATTCAGTGTTCCAAAAACCAACAGGAAGCTTACAGCTAGTATACTTTTAATATCTCACCACCGATTACTTGAATGTGATAATATAGTATGAGAGAAATGCTTTTGAAAGTTTCCATTCAATATTTCATAGTCAAAGTCAAAGGTGTATATCGTGGTGTGCAGACAAATACACAGTGTCAGAGGATAGAAAGTGACGAAGGAGAAAGGACGGATTACTCTAGTATTAGGTTGGTGCAAAAGTAATTGCGGTTTAAAAGGCTAAAAAAAAATTTGCAAAAACCGCAATTACTTTTGCACCAACATAATAGATTCAGTGGTGAGGAAGGGCCTCTTTGACAACATGTCATGGATGTAATGGTGCCCCTCTGACACAGACTGAAGAGGACAACATATTCTCTTCTGATTGAGAAGAACGACAGATGCAGATACCCGGGAGGAGTTGCATCAGACAAAGCAGGATATGTCACAACTCCGAGGTAGGAGCATGACAGATGCATTTGAGGAGTAACAAAGCGGCATTTGCGGACAATGAGAGGACAAGGTAGAGCGTGGCTGGAATGACATCAGAGGAGTAGCCTGGACCAGATCTTATAAAGCTTGCAAGTCCTGGTAAGGACATTAAATTTTATTTTGATAGGGATGGGAAGTGTTGGAAGATTCTGAGTAGAGGAGAAATAATAATAATAATAAAAGACCTGTTTTGAAAGTATCTTTGTGGCTTTAGGAAAAAATGAAAAAAACTTATTTTTTCTGCACATTTTAGGCTCATAGCTAAAACTGAGTATATACTTTTTGTCCCCCTCCCCCACAAACAACCTTCCCCACTATGGACATACCATTCCACAGTGTTGCGTTCATCCTTGTGCATTTTTTATGAAGAAAAGAAATTAGGGAGATAAGGCTAGAAGCAGAGAGACTATTTAGGAGGCTATTTTTCTAGTCTCGTCAAGAAAGGCTGAAGGCTTGAATGAGGAGCTTGGTAAAGGCAGGGAGAAGTTTTGTATTTGAAATGCCTACTAACTGGAATGTTAAAAACACTAACAGAGCACCAAGGAGAGAGAAATTAATTCCATTACATGTTAAGTGGTGTTCATTTCCCTCCTCAATTTTCCCAATACTCCTCAATTTTTACTCTGTTGGATATCATTTTAACAAGATCAGAGCTTCTGACTGGCTTCTTTGGAACCAAATTGCTTAAGGTAGAATATATTAAACTGCTCATTATAAATTCAATTTTTCATTTTTGAGTAAATATTTATTAAGCCCAACTTAGATTCAAAAAGCTGTTTTGACAATTTAGGTTCCGTTTCAGTGACAGGCCTGAAATGTTAATATTTATCCTCAGCTATTTATTAAATGGAAGCACTGCATTTGCTTGGACAAGCTCTAAGCCTCTAGGTGGGCAAGGGAGTTTGTGTTTCGGGAAGAAATGGCCACAATGAAGAAATACTAGCATTTCAGGTCTGCTATCTGTTAACCACTTTACAAGTCAATAAAACCTCAGCTCTTCTATTCTACCTAATGACCAATTCTCTTAAAGAAGAGAAAATCAGTATCCTGTTTGCCAAGATTAAAGTGAATTGTAGCTTTATTTTTCACCTGGAGAAATATCAACACTTTATGATTTTGGAGAATTAGTATATTAGGAATATTTTTGAAACATCACACCTGGGAAAGTGTCAGACTGCTCCTTGAAATGTGTTCAACGGACAGTGGAGAATTAAAAACCTTCAGTGCAACAATGCATGAGGAACCGGATCCTGCCAAGACCACTTGAGTGCAAAAGCAAATCTTTCCCCATTTGAGTTTTAAGATAATACAGCCTAGCCGGTTCATTGATCACAGTCTGTGGAAGACTCTGAAGCAGAGGGCCTGGCTAGCCATTCCCAGATTACTGACAGTAGACTGTGAGTTCATAAATGTGCTGTAAGCCACTGACTTTTGGAGCAATTTATTACGTAGCAATAGGTAACTAATACAAATCACCTACTCCTTAACACAGGGATAAATCTCAACCTGGCAACCTGGGAAGGGAGTGAAGTTGGTATTTGGTTTAATGAGGATTGTCAAATAAATCATCATGTCAGATATCTGCGTAGTACTATAATCCTCTAAACCAAATGTTTAACACCAAAGTGAAAAGACACCTAATGTGTAGTGACAGATTAATTAACACCTTTGGCCAGGCCAATGACATCTTTGGTCTTTTCCCCCAACATATACCATGTGTCCGCAAATAAGATGTAGCCAGACCATTAGCTCTAATGCGTCTTTTGGAGCAAAAATTAATATAAGACCCGGTCTTATTTTAGTATAAGACCGGGTCTTATATAATCTGATTGATATGATATGATATGATATGATATGATATGATATGATATGATATGATATGATATGATATAATATAATACCGGGTCTTATATTAATTTTTGTTCCAAAAGATGCATTAGAGCTGATGGTCCAGATAGGTCTTATTTTCGGGGAAACATGGTATGTTTTAATAAATGATATTGTCATTTCCTTATAGGGGCATTTTATTTATCGCTTCTTAACTTGTATGTCAGGCTAAGGAAGAAGAGTCTAATTTATAGAATTTTATAAATTCTAAGCATCTACAGGATCCTGTTTATAGGGGTTAAGAGGGCTGTTTAACAAATTTTGCTATAAACACAAAGACCTAGAACAAAAGGCTATTTTGTTTCCATTCTGTTTAACAATGAAGGCAGAGAACAGATGACAAACTTTGGCAGATTGGTATATTACTGATTGACCCTAAAAATATTAAGCTCATCAAGCTTGTCCTGGGTTCCTGCATCCCTGCTATCGGATTCTGCTCCTCTGTTATGATGCTATGTCAGCTGAAGGGGACAAAAGAAAGAAAACAAACTCTCTCATCCAGGTCAAAGGGTTGTGCAGCAGAAATGGGGCTCATCAAGATAGTCTGTCCTTATAGTGACAGAATAAGTGACCTCTCACGGGACACTGAGAAATCACACTGAGGTGATTTGAGAAAGAGTCAGAAAAGTCCTTCTGCCAAATTAGCATCTGCTCTGCTCATCCTCTACTGTTAAGTGCTTGGTTTTAAATCTTGAAGCCCTTTTATACATCCCTTATTAAAATGCAAATGTACTTGGAAAGAGTCTTATTATTTATTATCAATAAAAATTAGAAAGTAACTGGAACAGGTCATCAGACAGTCCTCTAGGACACATTACCGGAAGCCACAGGTACATAAACATCTCCCCCTAAGTCATGGCCGTGAGCAACGGGCTATCATCAACACTAACACACACAAAGTATAATGAGATCTAGTAACTGACATTTCAGCTGCATATGGATTTTGCAGCCACACATAAGCTTAATCCCACTTTCACTAAATTAATGTTCATTAATTTCATGTTCGAATGTTCATCCATTATCTTTTTTGGTTGGCTGATTGCTATGAAGCCATTTGCTGCCTCTACACAAAGCTGGAGAGTTCCTTAGAGGAACAGGACGAATAGAAACTATGGTAACACTGAATGTTGTATTCAGAATCAGGTTCCCAGTGGATAGTTTCCCAGGATGTAGTAAGGCATCTGTGAGAGGAAAAGGCAGTTTGCCCCATTTCCAGGTTCTTCATTCACAAAGCTATGGAGGGCGAAAAAACTTTGTGAGTACTTACTCTTATGGCTGAAAAGTGACTTGTGGCTATAAAACATAATATACTAAGTCTGCAAGTGATTTAACTGAGTAGAAAGCAAGTCCATGCCATCATTTTCCAAACCTGCAGAGCATCTATAATGTTTGTTAGGTGAATCAGGATTTCTATAACCCAAATGGTTATTACTGACTGGTATTCTACTAAAAATTTCCACTTTGTAAGATAACCTGTAAGATAACACAAAGGTGAGCTCATAAATGGATTCTCATGGATCTGGTCTTAGTTTGTTTGCTGAGTTAAATAGAGTATTATCTTCATTCTGCAGAATCAATGATCTAGTTGTACTTTTTTTTTTTTTTCATTTTCAGGCCTGAGAAATGAGGTCTGAGTTAGGATTCAGAATGTCTATTTTTTCCTTGAGGTGCCTCTGTGCTGTATAAAACCAGCCTTACAGGGATTTTCATCAATTCAGGAAGTCACTAACCTCTTTATGATGAGGTGCTTCAGTAGGAAAGAAACATTTATCCTTTTACGGGAGAAAAAAATTACAAAGTAAACGTAGTTTAGGAAAATGCTATGCTGGATAGTATAGAAAAGACAATGTTTGATTTAAAATAATACAAACTATCAGAGCAAAGAAACATTTATCCTTTTATGGGAGAAAAAAATTACAAAGTAAAGGTAGTTTAGGAAATCACTATTCTGGGTAGTATAGAAAAGACAATGTTTGATTTAAAATAATACAAACTCGCAGAGCACTGATAGCAATAAATCTGCAAAGGCAAAATAAAATTAAAGTTGAAATCTTGGGAGATAAGATAACATCAAACTTATGTTTTTCCTTTGCGAGGCTTTCTGCTGAACTCCAGAGTTCCTATTTTGATAACTGCTTATAGTGCTGAAGACAGAAAATAAAACCCATGACTCTCCTCTAATGGGCAAGCTATAAAATAGCCCTGCACAATTCTGAGTTCCCAAAGGGGTATAACTCCCACCCAAATGTTAGGATAAATGTCAACAAAAAAGCAAATACACACCTACTGTACATACATATATACGTACATACAAAAAAACATAATATGGAAGAGGTCAGAAAGGAATTTTTGCTTGTCTGTAACTTTCCCCTTAAAAACTGTAACCACAAGCTGGCCTGTGAGTTTCTGGTGTGAATTAATGTTACTCATGAGATCCAAAATAATCTCAAATGGAAAAATTACTTTAGTCTGCATACACACTGCCCTCAGTTTCTGAAATAAATCTCCAATGTAGAATTTAATGTAAAATGGTCTCAGATTACTGGTGATTTCCAGGAATGAGGAGACACAATGTGAATTTTCCCCAGAGAAACTCACTTATAACCCAGGTCTCAAAGCAAATCCACAGACCAAAGTCCAAGAAAAATTACCTGCCCACAATAAAAGGAAGAATTTAAAAAGCAAGCAAAGAAAGAAAAATAAAATACTGAAAGAAATAAAGCAACTTGAGTAAGAGCTAGCTGAAAATTCAAAATAGCAAAATCAAACATTCAAAGCCTTGAGATATTGAAATTATCAGTATATAAAAGAAACTTAGAGAAAGTGTTTAAATAGAGAAGAGAAAAACTTTACAACATGACCAAGGAACAATAGGGTATACAGAATCAATATACAGACATAAAAAAATAATAAAATTTAACCTATAAAATTTAATAAATAAATTTCCTTATAAAGGACCACACACATAAGTCACTGGATATAGAATGAAAATGATACTGCAGTACAATGGGGAAAGGATGTTTTATTCAATACATTTTGTTGGGGCAACTGGTGATCCATTTGGAAAAAAATATATATGTATCTAGACTCCATTCAGACATTATAAGAAAACAATTTCAGATATTGACTGAATCTAAATGTGAAAGGCAGAAAACAATAAAACTTCCATAAAATAACATAGCAAGATATATAAATTGTATTGGGATTGTGAAAGGTTTTTTTAAAACAAGACTCCAAAAGCTCTATCCATAATGAAAAAGATTGATAAATTATTACATTAAAATTAAGAACTTTGATTCCAGAAGACACTATTATGACAATGAAGAGCCAAGGTAGAGCCTAAAAGAAGATATTTACAACATGAATTATAGCAAAGAACTTGTATACAGATGATATGAAAATTTCCTACAAAGAACAACTAACCCAATTTAATAAATCGGTTATAAAAGTTGAATAGGCATTTTGAAGTAGAGTATATCCAAATGGCTAAGTATATGGAAAGGTGTTCAGTGTTAGTCATTAAGGAAATGCAAATTAAATCCATAGTGAGATTTGATTACAAATCCATCTGAATAACTAAGATTATAAAGAACTAACTACATCAGTGTGTAAAAAGTGCAGGACAGCTTAGAGTCTCATACACTGTGAGTGGATATGTGAATTCATACAACTTCCGAATAGTGCTGGGCAGTACCTTCTAAAGCTGAATATGCACATATACACCATGCCCCAGAAATTTATCCAACATAATTGTGTGCATGTGTGTACAAAAAATATGTACAGGAATATGTTTGTGGCAGCATTATTTGTAATGATAATAAAAATAATAAACTAGAAAGAACCAACATGTTCATTTGTAGTAAAATTGATAAATTGTGGTGTATTTGTCCAATAGATTAAATTGCGTAATGAGAAATAATGGTTATTGCTGCATAAATAAAACTAAAAGAATATCATACTGAACAAACTAAACCAGGCCCATGGGGTACATACACTATGATTCCATTCATATAGTGTGCAGGAACATGCAAAAATTAAGAAAAAATATTAAGTGTAGTATAGCAGCTATGCTTTGGGGGCAATTTTCTGAGTTGATTTTAGGGAGTTTTTTTTTTTTTCTATTTCTTGATCAGGGTGCTGGTTTTAAGGGCGTGCTCATTCTGTGAACATTCTTTACACACTTATGATCCCTGTGTTTTTGAAATGTATTGGCTACTTGAATAAAAGTTTACTCAAATTTATAATACATATATTCTAATCACCTCATTTACATCCATCTAATTACTTTTTTCAGTCCTGCCAGAATCCCTTTTAACAATTTCAACTCAAAAAAAAGCAGAGTCTGCAGCCCATTGCACAACTGTTTGGGATGCCTGGCTTTGAGGGGCGCTCAAACAGTATGATCCCTAATGTCCCAACCAACCCCTGGTTATTCTAAAAGTAGGAGGTTGCTTACCCATATTAGCACATTGTTATCATTTCCACCAGTTTAAGACTACCAAGGGGCACGCCTTTGCAACCAGCTTTTGTACAATGTGCTTTCGTTTGCAAAATAGTTTTCTGCAAAGACCTTTACAAACATGTAAAGAATATTAATTCAATCCCCATTCCATGAACAAGACTGATGTTCCGCGTAACCAATTGGCTTCTTTAAGATCATTCAGCTGATATGTGGCAGAGCATTTTCCACTTAATCATGGAAATTATGTAAAAGTTCTTAAGTCATATCCGTATATTCTGATCATATTTCTTTAGTTGGACAGGGAAATTTTTAAAAGTGGAGTCCATATATTTTCTTTAGTGTAAGTTCCACAATGTGTCATAGAACTGGGAGCATGCAGTACATAATTAATAAGTGATTCTTAAGAGATGACAACACTCTGCAGTCTTGTTAGTATTTGAGTACCTAAAATCATTCTGAACAAAGACCTAGATGACTAACATGTTATCTCAATTCCACAATATCTCATGAGCATTCTGTTTAACTTATTAAAAAAGTCAGTCTTATGAAGGAAGGACAGGTGACACATAAGCCGGCATTAGGATAAACAGACTAGTGGGTTTTTTTGTACTAATGTCACTGCTTAAAATAATAGGAAAAGTTCCATTGTCTGTTTCTCAGTGACTGACCATAATTTGAAAACATACACACTTTACAGGCTCAGTGCTTGCGCAAAGAATCTATGACAATTAACATAAACAGGCATAAGAGAAAATCAGATACAGCAATTTACCAAGAATATATGTTCTCCCTATCTAATCAGATTTATTATCTTTCAATATGATGCTATACAAGATAGGAACTGAGCAAGGACAGAGATGGTCAGCATTTAAACAGGATTTTTTTCCAAAGGTAAATTCAAGGACCCAAAAATCTCTGAAAAGAAATGTCAATATTTTCATTACTGGATCTCCTTCCTCTTGTGTATAAAGAGATTTGTAAGTATGCTGAAAGTTACTGTAGTTAAAATACCTTTTCTAGGTCAAATGTAAAAGGAACAATTCAGACATGGTGGTCGCTAAATGTCATGTGATGTCTTTCTGAAGGGCAAGAAATTAAATGCTTATTCTCATTAACATTCATATAGTTCATTTCACCCAAAGCCAAGACTGAGTAGTTATCATTGTCATTGTAAGAAATTCTTAACATCCTTCCACAATTCTGAGAGTCAAAGTAAATATCAGTACATCCTATTCCGGACCCTGATTTTCAAAATATCATAACTGAAACACACTTTAACCACTCCACTGGGAGAATATAATGAACACCCATCATGACCATATAGCTCTTTTATAATGACAACTATGGAAAAATCTAAAAAATTCCTCTACTATAACATTTATTATAGAAATACTGTACCTGCTGCTTCCTTCCTCCACCATCTCACCCCTTGGGAAAAACAGCTACTCCCAGCTAGAAGCATTTCCAAATAATAATAATGGAACTTAAGAGAATTTTCCAGAAAAGCTTCAGTAACTAGTTTATTCCTGCTTCTCCAGGTTCCACCTATAATATATAGGAATGTAGAAAAGAGGTTTAGGACCACTAGAAGGAAACACACATGTACACACACTCATGTACTAGCACTTTCTGTGTAGTGTCCTTTGAATTGGTGACCATAAAATGAAAAACAAATATCTGTGCCCACAGATCTCAATCCTAATTGTCCAAGTAAACCTTTTGTATTTGCTTTACAAAAGCCCAATTTATATTACTCTTCTGAAATTTTACCTTTGCAAATTTGTCCTGATAAAATCAATCTCTCTCTCTCTCTCTCTCTCTCTCTCTCTCTCTCTCTCTCTCTCTCTCTCACACACACACACACACACACACACACACACACACACACCTGAACTCTTTGGAAATGCATTCATCATTTGTGATCTTGTATACACATCCATGCAGGACAAGGAGCAAGACTGTTTTAGCTACTACCCTCCCATCAAGTCTGTTTAAGAGAAAATCAGAAATGTGATAAGAACACATTTGGAAGGAACTGAAGAGATTCCTTAAAGTGGAGAGCTCTCAGCCTAGTATGAAATGATGTGCAGAATGTCACCGAATGATTCCCCCATGTGAGCTGACTGAAACGACTCTAAGAGAATCTTGAGTTTCTAAATTTATGGAAGCATATCTTCCTTCCTGTAAAATGACTGCTGAGCTGCAGACATGCAGCGCTGCTCTATGCTGTCAGTGGACTTCGGAGCCTACATGAGCAAAGGGAGGTGCCAATTTACAACTCATCAAAAATCTCTCGGGCCTGCCCGATGGCTCAGGCAGTTAGAGCTCCATGCTCCTAACTCCAAAGGCTGCCCATTCAATTCCCGCATGGGCCAGTGGGTTCTCAACCACAAGGTTGCCGGTTCAACTCCTCGAGTCCCACAAGGCAGCACCCCCTGCAACTAAAATTGAATACGGCACCTTGAGCTGAGCTGCTGCTGAGCTCCCAGATGGCTTAGTTGGTTGGAATGCATCCTCTCAACCACAGGGTTGCGGGTTCAACTCCCGCAAGGGATGGTGGGCTGTGCCCACTACAACTAGAAAACGTCAACTGGACCTGGAGCTGAGCTGAATCCTCCACAACTAAGACTGAAATTTCAGGACAACAATTTGAAGCTGAACAGCACCCTCCACAACTAAGATTGAAAGGACAACTTGACTTGGAAAAAAGGCCTGGGAATACACACTGTTCCCCAATAAAGTCCTGTTCCCCTTCCCCAATAAAACAAAACACAAAAAGAGAGCACCACTACAGTAACCTACACCTTAAAAAAAAAAAAAAAAAAAAAAAAAAAAAAAAAATCTCTGCGTGGAATCTAGGAGTATAGATTTTAAACAAATTGTCCTAGAGATTCTTATTGAAATTGAAGTTAGAATATTGACAGAGTCATCTAGCATGTGTACTGACTATCCGTGCCCATTTTTGCTGCCCATGACAATAATGTATGTCCCTGATCATTCTTTACCTAGACCATTTCTTAGGGTTTTGTCTTTACCAAAACAAAGAACAGATTCACCATTGAAACAGTGGTTCTCCAAGCTTAGAGTTTCTGGACTACAATGCAAACTTACTGCACCTATAGTACCCAGCTGGGTTGTTCCCCATTACCACTGTGGGACTTGACAGCATGCTTGCTATGGTGTAAATAATGAAGTTTATTGTCTCTGTCCTTGGAGTTTCATGTCATCTGTCAGCATCCACAAAGCTATAAGCTAACTTATTAGCTTGTACGTAGGGTAAAATAGCAGACCTGATAAGGAACCACTGTATCATTCATATTAAGTGAATGGTAAGACCAAAGCTGGTTTCTAATAAAATGGTTATCTGAAATCTAAAGTAAATGCCCAAGTGTTTTGTATCAGAAGCATGCATGAGCCCATCTGCAGGAGACATTTATCTTTTTGCTTGGACCTCCTACTACAACCTCATTTTATAGTATTTAAAGGTAGAAAGCTTCACTGAATTTAATTAGCTACTCTCCATCCCTGTTAAGAATCAGAGAATGCCCAAAAGTTTTAAAAAACACTAACAGAAAAAGAAATAGGGTAGAAAGTAAATACAAAACCTGAAAAGCAAGGATTCTTACAGATGAATTAGTAGTATTTTGATGATACATTTTTGAAAGTAACTCACTGAACAGTAGGAAGAAAAGGGAACTCAGGTGGTCTCATTTACCATAATTATAAATTAACACCTGATCACCTGGGAGTCTAAGAATCTCTGTCACAGTCACCAGAATGGTGAGCTGAATGTATTCAATCAGGCAGGCAGAAGGTAGCTGCAGGGAGTCCTGGCAGCCATTTTTCTCGATATTCCAGACTCCCATTGCTAAGGGGAGAAGAATTGAGAGTAGTCCTTCAGAGCAGGACCCGGTGATGACACGAGAAATAAAATGTCCACAATGAGGAGCAGAATCTAAGGTAGATTTGAAAAACATGGTGTGAAGGGGAGTGAGGAATAAAAAAAGAGATTTAAGGAGGGAAAAATAGAGGCACTCACATACAGGAGGTCCCAGGTTTGATCAGATGGGCCAGGAAGGAGCTCTGACGTGGACTGGACCACGATGTCCCAGTGCATGATGGGTGACTTGACTCACTGACTTATTTGCTGGTAGGGCTGAGGTTAGAGCCACAGTCTATCTCTGAGGACGGACAGTGAGAGGGCCAGATCCTCAAAGCTATAGGGGCTGGAGAAGGAAAATACACTAATCAAAGCAAAAGATTGTCTGTCAAAGAGTAGGTGAAAGCCCTGAGGGAATACTACTGTTTCCTAAATGTTTTATTTTTTTGTTTGTTTTTCAAACATTGCTTATCAGTCTGCAGAACTGAACGAGCACAGACTTGTCTTCATTGAGGTGTGCAGAGAACTTTATCTATCTGACCAATTGAGTTTCCTTTGCCCCCTCAATTTATATTCTGTAACTTATGACCGAATCTACTAGAAGAATTTGCCAAATTTTTCTTCTCCTTCTGCTCCTTTTTGCCTCCTCCTTCCTCTTCTTTTTTAGTGACATATTTCACATTTCATTACCATGCACATTTAAAAATAAAAGTTTGTTTTTAAGAGGCCTTTACTTCTAAAAAAGGAGAGAAAGAGAGAAAGAGAGAGAGAGAGAGAGAGAGAGAGAGAGAGAGAGAGAGAGAGAGAGAGAGAGAGAGAGAGAGAGAAAGCAGCATAGAATAGTCTACTTTTCTTAATATTTTTTTACTTGATAAAAATGTACCTGATAAGAGCAAGATAGAACAGCATCTTTTATTTACAGTGTTATTTAAAGCTAGATGGCAAACTTTGCTTTTGAACTGACTGTTTTCCTCAATATTATGCACCTCCTAGAATGAAGCGCTCTTGCAGTTTTATTTTTAAGTGGCAGTTCTTCACAATCAGCAACTCTGCTTCACCTAATTAGAGTCTTGATGCAGAAGCAAATGTGGAGAATTGCTGGGGAGGAATAAAGCCAGGCGAGTGGAATGAAAGCAAAGACAGGATAATTTCCTCTACTGTTTTTCACAAGCAAACATGCTTCTTTTATCGTGGAAAGAGCAAAAATAAAATTACGATATTCCAGTCATAGAACTGTTGGCACGCCGCTAAAACATACAGGAATTTCAATTACACAAGCTCATGTCAAGTCTGAGATTTCAATAGGGGCCTTTAAAGAAATAAAGCGGTAATAAACCTGCCAGGAAGATTTTACATGAGCTAAGACTAAAACCTTTTAGTGTTGTTAACAGCAACATTCGTCTCCCCATACTGGAAGGCAAGCATTGATACAATGGAGACACAACATTCCGAAACATCTACACTGAGAAAAAAGATGAACTATGGTCATGTACTTGCTAAGCTTCTGGAAGAAATCAGACAATCTGTATATAATTAAAGAGCACCCCTGTGCAATGAGCAATAAAAAGGAAATTGAGGATTTTGTCTCTGTCCTCACATACTGTTTAACTTCAGAAAACAAGACTGACCAGCAGGAATTCATCATCATTATCAACATGATTTTAAGGTAAAATAGACTTTTAATAACTTACAAAAGAAACTGAGTATTGTAAGTTGTGCAGCCAGAGGCTGCTACGAGCTGTGAGAGGGGCCAGGATAGCATTTTGAGGTAGGTGTCTTGGATAGGAGGACGGAAAATATTGGAGAAACTGTATAAGAAAGTCATCTAGATGGGAATAGGTTTGCAGACATGTAGAACATGCAGAACACAGGGATAATTATAATGTCAGGCTTGTATGATGGCATGGCAAGAAGTTAGGAGGAGTAGAAATGAGAAAAATGAAAATGAAACACTTTTAATGTCGTCCAGACACGTGGATATGTTTGATGTGAGTCAGTGTAGAAATATTATGACCTCTGAATTAATAGAAGATTGAACACAGAATCTAGAGTCCTGATGTATGAGAGTACACCCAGGAAAACAGTAATCTATCATGGGGTGGGGCGGAGGGAGGAGGGAGTAAAGGAGCAAAAAGTAAATGCTGGGGTACCCAAAGGAAATGACTTTTGGGTAGTAAGCATGTGACACTCTGCAGCTAGAAAAACAAAATGGAAAGGACTGGGTTCCAGAAAGTTGGAGAGGTCATGTGAGGTGATGTTAAATCATAAAGGAGAGAGCGTTAGCGAGTTCCTGCAGTACCTGGTGGGGAAGTCTGATGGGGCTTGTTTTTAGGAGTGGTCAAAAAAGCTGGAGTCTGGGACCGATTGTAAGTATTGGGATGGAGAGGCATAGGTGGCGTGATGATTCTAGGAACAGCAAGAAAGCAGGAAGCTTTCTTCTCTCTTCTTGCCATCCCTGTTCCCTCTACAGTCCACTACTCTTAGGACCTAACAAGAATTTGGCTGACAAAAAATCTGTGAAATGTAGCCCCAGCTTTAGACAGCAGAGTGTAAAATGTTGGCCTTGGCTGAGGACTATGTATGGACAAATAAGTCATGCCCAACTCCTTTCTTATTTAATGGTTAGATGTCAAGCAATAAACTGTGGAAAGCATTAGACATGAAATGCATTATCTTTAATTTATATGCATTATACTGCTCATAATTTAAAAAAGAAAACAAAAACAAAACATGCTGTTGCTTCCTGGCCTGGCTGAAGTTTCTGATGTGTATTTAAGGACTATTTCAGAACACCAAAACAACTATGAAGGGGACCCATTTAAAATCCCTAACTTAAGGATTTTCGTTTGCTTCTCCCATGAATTTTTCTCTTCTTACCTTCCTCGGATTAGTAATGTTGCTTGATCTCTCTGACCGCCTTCACGGCCCAGCAATACAATTGATTGAAGGGGTTCTAATGATTCCCACTGAATAAGCAGCAGCATGAATACATGGTCACATTAGTGATATGCACCTGAGAGGAAGGGGTGGAAATAGCAGGACTTGGCAGTTAGAGCCACGAAGAAAGAGCTTGTTACTCGCTCTATAATAGATTTGTTCATATAATAGAAACATATTAGAAAAACAAAGTATGAATAGAAGAGGGTGTTATGCAAACCTTTATATATAGATCTTAGTCTCTAGACAAATGTATGGCTTCCTTCCTTCATTCCTTCCTACCTTCTTTCCCTTCCCTTCCTTTTCCCTCCCTCCGTCCCCTTTCTCCCTCCCTCCCTCCTTCCTCCCTTCCTTTCCTTTCCTTCCTTCTTCTTTCCTTCCTTCCTTCCTCCCTCCCTCCCTCCCTCCCTCCCTCCCTCCCTCCCTTCCTTCCTTCCTTCCTTCCTTCCTTCCTTCCTTCCTTCCTTCTTTCCCATTTTTCTTCCTTCCTAACTGTCTTCCTGATTTACCTTAGCAACTATATTTAAATCCTGTGCTAGGAAATATGGAAATACAAGAGAATAAGAAATAATCCCTGACCGAAACAACTTTACAATATTATTGAGTTAAAAGGTTTGCAACCAGCCAATGGAGAAAGAGTGTTGCTCATGCAAAGACTTAGGCTATGAGAGATGCTGTATGAAAAACAGGCATGAGGTGTGGAGGTAGGTAATGAGAACTAAGGCTGAAAGAGGGACAGAATGCTGGTTATGTTGAATAAGCTGTTATCCTGAAAGCAGCAGTTACTCACAGGGATCTTAAGCCAAAGAGTGACATGATGAGATCTGCATTAGAGGAAGATAT
Organism: Rhinolophus sinicus; assembly: GCF_036562045.2. Classification (NCBI taxonomy): domain Eukaryota; kingdom Metazoa; phylum Chordata; class Mammalia; order Chiroptera; family Rhinolophidae; genus Rhinolophus; species Rhinolophus sinicus. The sequence goes on from NC_133755.1 coordinate 94,762,290, forward strand.
CCCTAGTTGAGGGAAGAATGGATCAGAAGGTGTGAGACAAGAGGCAGAGATGTCAGCAATAAGACTGTTGTAAAAATTCAGGAAAATTTTCAGTGTAGCATTATACAGTGGGCCTCAAATAGGGCTGGATGTATGCAGCCGACAACCTCTAAGACATGTATTTGCTGCATGATTATATAGGAAAGAAGAGATACAAGGGTTAAGTTTCCTGCAACTCTAAGGGTGAAGAGGCAGGGCACTGACCACTACAGTGCATTTCCTCCACATTTCCATGAAGAGCATGACATGCTAGACTCCACTGCAGGAACCACAGGGAGAGCAACTGCATTTTCAAGTCTCAGGGGGTGTTGGTACTTGGGTTTTACTTGGTACTTGGGTACTTAGGAAATAGCACTCTGGCAGAGACTCATTTTCTGAGAGGAGAAACAGCAGAGCACAGGTGTAGCCCATGATGTCTAGGGACATAGTGGACCCCCAGGGGACACGTCAGATGCCGCATCATCTAAGTAGGAGTGTGACAGCAGTCAGCAGGGGAAGATTTCCATGAGAGCACCTGTCAGGTAGCCTCTTGAAGACGATCCACAACACTGAGTCTCACAGTCTCAACACAAGACTACCCACAGACTGAGTCTCTGTATTTTGAACAAACATCCCCGATGATTCCGATGTGCATTACTATTGAGAACCACTACTCTAGACTTTTTCTCGCTGTTGAAATAGTTCTTCTTTTGCTGGTATCTCTCTTGCCTGTTTTTGTCAAAATAGTAGCAACGGTATCCTGACTTTTCTTGCTGCTTCATGTTGTCATTTTTCTCTCTCTTAATCACTTGTTTCTCATTGGAGAGACAATTAGATCTGACTTTCAGTAAGAAAATCACCATGTTAAATATTCTTACCTCACCTATGGGTCCCCAGCCATGATTCCTTTTCTGGATTGTTTTCTCAGGGGAAAGTCCAGATTCAAAGTACCTGCACCCCTGTGACATACGGTAATTCACTAAGGGAGTGTAGATAGTCTATGGACCTACAGCTACGACCTACAAGTGCATGACTATTGTTACATGCACAGTTTGTCATTTGAATAATGTGTCTCGCTTTTGACAAGTAATCTCATCTCATATGTTTTATGTAGCAATTATGTGAATTTACTACCTTTACTTTTGGAAAAACCCATACTGGAAAATTCAACCCACATAGGCCGGAGAGAAAGACACAGGAGATATATAGCACATAGGGCATGGAGTATAGGACATATATTGAAAAACAACAGTATTCCTTAGCAGGAAGTTAAGAGAGGAGGAAACTTACACTATGAGATTCCTCTGTTTTCTTCAATCAATGGAGACGGCAAATTAGGAAAGAGTTGCAAGACAAAAGCACTGGTGAACAGTGTCAAAATTTGCAGTGAGTTGAGGATGCCCATTTATTCAGCAAATTGGAAGTCATTACTTGTCGCGTCCAGCACGACAAGAGTTGTGGGAAGCAAGGAGGGCGGCACAAGGTTAAGAAAGACAGTAGCCAAGAATAGAGTGCAAGCGGGGCCAACGGACAGCAGCCTCAAGGGCTGAGCACCGAATGGGGCCAACGCATGGCTTTTTATTAGTTAGGTGAGGAAGTAAAAGAAGTAAAGCTTGTCAATCTCAAGATGAATTACAATACATTACAATGGGAAACTGATTTAAGCCAATCACCCTTGTCTGCAGGCAGCTGAACCCTAAGTCCCAGGATAAGTACTTCCCCAAGGGACAAAACCTTTATGCATATGAATAGATGGAGAGCACATCACTGAGTCACTTCCCCTGCAGGTTGTGGGAAAGAATGCAGCCACAGAGGCAGAGGCTCTCCTTAGCAGGGGGAAGGTGGGGGGCTGTGCTCACCTCTATCGACCCCACGAGTTCCCCAGATGGTCCCCACGTGGCTTTGTCTGGCTTGGGTTGCCCCCCCCATGGGGAGTTGTACCCGTCTTTAACTAGCCAACCATCTTTCTGGGGCCAAACAGGGAGACAAAAGGTGTAAGCACAAAGGTGAAGCCAAGTCACTGAAAGGATCCGTCTCACAGACTCTCCTTTCTTTAGGGGCAGGTACGAGGAGAGAGACTGGTAGGCTGCTGCGTGGCAACAATTACTGACCTGGAATAAAGCAGTTTTTGTGACATGTAAAGGGCAGTAGGGAAAAAGAACATTTGAGAATGTATTAAGGAATGTGAAAGTAGAAACAGTAGTTATTCCATTATGAAAACACAGACCTGAATTAATAACAATAGATAAAAATAGCTAATACTTGTGCTATGCCACCGTAATCTTAGGCCAAGTCCACCACTATCATCTCCATTTTTTTAGGGAAGGGGAACAGGACTTTATTGGGGAACAGTGTGTACTTCCAGGAGTTTTTTCCACGTCAAGTTGTTGTCCTTTCAGTCTTAGTTGTGGAGGGCGCAGCTCAACTCCAGGTCCAGTTGCCATTGCTAGTTGCAGGGGGCTCTGCCCACCATCCCTTGTGGGACTTGAGGAGTTGAACCAGCAACCTTGTGGTTGAGAGCCCACTGGCCCATGTGGGAATCGAACCGGCAGCCTTCGGAGTTAGGATCATGGAACTCTAACTGCCTGAGCCACCGGGCCGGCCCTCATCTCCATTTTTAAATGAGGAACAGGAAAATGACAGTTTACTATTTTGCTCATGATCACAAAGCAATTACGTGGACGATTAGGAATGTAACCCAGGTATATTTGAGGTTTTAACTACCATGTCATTAACACTAAAAAAATATGGAATTGCATTTGATTTTGACATACATTTGGAAATTTATTTGCATGTTCCTATAGTGAAGGAATTTCTTTGTAATTATTTCTTTCTCCACAGAGCACAGTACAACAAATACAAAGACTTCCTAAATCTTATACATACAAGGACTTAGGATAATAAAGGTACTATATAAACTGGAGAAAGAAATCTTTTTCTTTTCCTATAAGTCCTTTTTTTCTATTTTTAAATTTATGACAGGAACTTTAATTTGAGTGGTGCTGGTGCACTGATAGCTCATCACTGTGTGGCATCTTTTTTAAAGCCGCTCTCCATTCACTAGAAAGCCTTATCCGAAGAGGCTAACCCAAGAGTCATGTTAACCAGGGACAGAAAAGTTTCTGCCAAGGTAGATGTTTATCATCGGACAATGCAATATTTTAATTCCCCCACATTAAAAAGGCTCTGAGGAAAAAACAACAAAAAACACCTCCTACAGAGGGAAAATTATTGAACGTGTCATTAATGTATACTGAGAAATGGGGAAATTCTTTCGGTATTTCCCCCTATGTTATAAAAGTATTTCAGTTGTTCTTGGAGCATTGGTCTTCAGGAAATACAGTCTTGAGGTCAAGTAAGACAGAGAAAGACAAGTACTGTATGGTATAACTTAGATGTGGAATCTAAAAAGGTCCAACTTGTAAAAACAGAGAGTAAAGTGGTGCTAACCAGTGGAGGAAGGTGGGGGGAGAGGACAGATGTTGTTTAAGAGTACAAACTTACAAGGAGTGAATAAGCTCTAGAGATCTAATGCACAGAACAGAATATCGACAACAATATTATTATACTTGCTAAGAGACTAGAACTTAATTATTCCAACTACCGAAAAGGAAGGATAATTATCTAACAAGATAGAGGTAGCAATTATCCCTACCATGTCAATCATATTACAATACATAAATGTATCAAATTAACATGCTGTACACCTTAACTTTACTCAATATTATATGTTAAACATATTTTAATTAAAAAAACGTTTTAAAAAAAAGAAAGCACAGAGTCTTTCTCGTTCTTTCTAAAATGGCAGCGGGAAAGTAGAACCAACTAGTCATTAGGAAAGCCAAAGATAAGAATAGCATGGTTTCTCAAAACTGTTCTCCATGCATGAGTGTGACACACAACCATTATATTCTTTCTTAAGAGAAAATAGAAGAAAAATCTTCCAAACCAAAGAAGAACTAAAGATTACCTAGAATGACAGAAACCAAGAGCAAAGGGATGGGGGTGACTTAAAAACAAAACTCTACAAAACAACAAAGAAAAACATCGCGATTTCATACCAACTTGTGATATAAATTTAAATCTTAGAGACACTATTAATGGAAGTAAGAAATCACCAGTCTGTTTTGTCAAACCATCAGGGATGGTTTAGATCCAGAGGAGAAAATTAGATTTCAAAAATATTATCTGTTACTTAAATTAGTTTTTAAGTTTAATACATCAGTACAGGACTAAAAACCAAACAAATCCCCCCAAAATTGCCTTTAGACCGGATGCTCTTGTATCCTTGTTTAACAAGTGTTTCAAACCACCTGAAAAAGATAGAACTTTGATTTTGTTGTGCTTATAGTAAAATATCAAAGGCTTAAAACATAATAGTCACTTTCCCAAGAAAAGCAGAGACAATAGCACCACTTCTTTTGTCAAATATAAGCTGAGAAGATTAAGTCTGCGTCTAGTAGAGTATATTGTCTGAAATTTACCAAGCCTCCATTTTAATTGCATCTAATACTAATGGCTTCTTTGGGGGGAAAAATCTAGCAGGTAACATTATTTCAGAGCTTTTAAATATTATATGCTATTCATTTTTAAAGGTTATTTTATCAATAGATACCAACTTGTAAATGAATGTTGTCAACTCTTTTGGAAAACCTTAAAGGCTCCAACCTGCTAGACTGAAAGAGAAGGCAAAAAAAAAAAATAGTCTTTAAAGACATTTTGATGAATAACATCTATCTTTTATTGAGTCTAGAGCAAAATTAGATTGCTAGCCATTGCTCAGTGCTGGTAAAACACCTTTGGATCAATGTGAATTTGTTTAAGTATGGATTGTGCCTCATAAAGTCACCAGTGGTGAGATGAATTGCATCTTTTCTTTCTTTCATCATGTTCATACTGTTATTCAGCAATTTTAATTACTTATCTTTTCCATGACAGTCAGATGTTAACCTCAAAAGATTATGCCACTTGATAAATCACAATAGCTGGTCATCCCACATATCACTAAAACTGATGTACACCAAACATAAATTGGAGATACATGTGAGAATTCTAATTATTTTTTTAAATATACAGCAGAGGAGAATCAAGCAGTCCGGGTACATAAGTTACTACAGGATTTTTTTTTTTTTTTTTTTTTTAACTAGCAGATCCTATGTCCTTTAATTTTGGGATAGCAAAGGAGTTGAGAGAATTTTTTTTTTTTCAACTTCACCTTGATCCTCCATATAAACCTTTAAAATACCTATTTAATTGACTATAATTGTTTTTATGGGAGTGAAATAGGAGGATTTCAACCCATGAGAGCAGAAATAGGACATTTTAGAAATTAAAACAGAACCAATGTACTATTTTCTGTGCTATTAGGTCACATTAATGATTTAAATCATAATCAAATGTGCATTTCTTATTCTTTTCATCTGTGATATATGAACAAACCTGTACTCACTTGCCCTTTATTTTTATCCCACAATCTATCCATATGTGCATCACAATATTCGTAATCATGTAGCTTTAACAAAACAAAAATACATTATTTTTTTTAAATACAAAGTTGGGACTTTATTTAAAAAAAAAAAATCAATTTTTAACTACTATATGCTGAGTATTTACCTGTACAGTCTAATTATACTCTCATTCAGTCTTTATGTAATTTAGTAGATGTTCATGCTTGGGCTCAGAGTATTTACGTGACATTTTAAAGGACTCTGCAAGACCAAATGATATTCTGAAAAATTTAAAACATGCACATCTTCCATACACCTTTACCCATCTGCTGCCAGCATAAAGTGTCCTGGGAGCTATTCGTGTTATAGTGAAGATTGTTCATGCATTTATTCACACTCTCTTTCTTCCCACCTTATTGATCTCCTTGGTGAATATCATTTCAAAGGACTGATTGAATAAAAGAGACTGCAAACCAGAGAGCAAATACAGTGCTGAAGTGGGCAGTTCATTAGTTCTTTTGACATGGATACTATTCACTTAAAGTCTGAATTATCTTCTTTTCTTTTGTACATATACACAAACACATATACATATACCAACATATGTGTGCTCACATCTCTCTTTTTTTCTTTCTCCAGCATTGTTTCCTTGACCTACACCTATTAAACCTATTGAGTTAATTGTTGGAACGAGTTATGAAGAAACTCACTCATCTCTACATCTCCAATTTAAAACTCCTACAAACATAAGAAGTCTTGAAAACTTTTTATACTTCTAAAAATAATATAAGTTTGAACGTATGGCAACCCTAGTTCAAATCCTAGCTCTGCCCTTTACCTAGCTCCCTAACTATGTAGTTGGTAGATGGATGGAAGGCTGGATGGATGGATGGATGGATGGATGGATGGATGGATGGATGGATGGATGGACATAATACATTATACTTCATTACATTCTCTCTCTCCCTCTCTCTTCTTTCTCTTCTCCCTCCTCTCTCTGCTCTCTTCTCTCTCTCTCTCTCTCTCTCCCCCCCCCATTCTAAAAGCAGCTCTACTAAATGTTTACCCAAAAGAGATGATTACTCTGTATTTTTATTGTATCAGTCTGTTATTTGGATGCTCTCTACTTTCCTCTCTATTTACTTTAATCATAGTAATCCTTCAGGACTGAATTTAAGCCCTGCCTCTTCCTAGAGCCTTATGAGACAATTTTAGCCAACAGGACACTTGTTATTTCTTTCTAAACTCTTTACACTTACTTTATCTCTCACTTGGCATTAACTATACCCTACTTTCTATCTGAATTTTTTTTCATATATGTGCTTATTCTCTTCCCCTAAATGGTCAACTTTTTCAGAGCAACACTGTAATTTCTGTCTTTTGTTATCCCCAGCCTCATTGCAACACCTGCACACGTTGAATTAGAAATAAATGTTTCCTAATGATTATGGTCTATATCTTATTAGGGTTCTAAGACACAGCAAATATGAACAGAATATAGGCTTCAATCAAAAGTGTAAAGATGCAATTTATATATAGTTTTTGTATATTTTATATATCATTATTTATATATACATACAGTTACATATACGTATATATGAATTTTTGATGGATACAAACTATTAATATATATTCTCAGAAAAACCTGGATATATGCAAAATAATAATTAGTGATGACAACAAAAATATTCTGAGATGTTCTAAATTAAAATTACAGCAGCCAGAGAGTATGAGAACACTTAACCTGTTAATATCTGTGGACCAGCTCTGACAAAAGACTGTTCACATCCCTGTATACCAGTTGTAATTTAGGATAACTTCCAGATGGCTATTTATGAGATTATCCTAAAGAGAGAAGAGCCAGGTGCTATAGAACTCCAAGAGCCTCACCTTATTTACACGTAAACTTTCCAGTCTGCATCTGATTCATTATTCTGAACAATTCTTGGATTTAGAATCAAGAGACATATTATGAATACATACCAAAGCTGCAGCTGCTAATGTAAGTGTGAGGTTTATCATTAATATAGGCCATTGTTTCATTGCCATCAATTAAAAGTTCTACCTTTTAATTGATTCACAGTAGGAAAAAAGACTAGTTGTATATACGCATATGATATCCTCTAAACTAATATCCTTCACTCACCTATAACTTTTATGTATCCTTGTTCATTGAGTCACATTATTTTCACATATTTATTTGTTCTTTATCTTCCCCTCTCCAAACATGTGGGAAATAATTCCCTGTGCTTTTGTTCCGGCTGAAAGGAGTACTTGGAAATCCATTTTCAGATTATTTGGTTGGGGTGGAGGTGGTATTTACTGAATTATACAGAACAAACACCCCCTTGATTCAATTGCAGAGGATAAATGAGCTATTAAAATAAACTAAGGAATATAATTATTAGCAATGTTTTTACATCCTGATTTTGAGTTTACTTACATGGATTCACAGAGGAGCAATTGTAAATTCACTTTACTACATGAAAAATTATACAGCAAAGACACAAACCAAAAATAAATGCACAAAACAGTCCTGGTGCCTTTTGAGAAATTATAATTTCAAATGATTTTCTTTTAATAATCCGAAAGGAGAGCAATTAAGAGCTTTGTAATGTAATACTTCATGTATCTTTTTATCTGGACTACACAAAACCATACATTTATAGCCTTCAAATAATATCCTGATATTTTTAATCCAAATGAAATAAAATATTTTTTTCTATCAGCTGGAAACATTTTTTGAAGCAAAATAGAGTACTTACAAAAGGAACTCACAATTTCCAGTTTCCTACAGTACGTGTCAAAGCCACCATCGGGTTTTATCATTACCATTGGCATCTCTACAAATTATAGAAACAAAATGCTTTAGAATTTACAGAATGACATGTTCATTACCTCACTGAACCTTCAAAATAACCTTATGAGATATAGGTGTTTTAGCAGCATGTTTTGTTTTTCCTACTCCAATGAGGAAAACAAGGTCCACAGAAAGTAACTTAACCAAAAAATGATAAAGTCAGACAGTTACTGGACCTGGAATCCCATAGACATACAATCCTTGTTTACCAAATTTTTGCAAGTCAATAGAGTTGGGAAAGTGTCCAATGCGGAAAAAGTCAAACCAAACCAAACCAAATCAAATGAAACCACACACACACATTTTTATAAACAAACAACATGAATAGTTTTACATCAAGTTAACAAGAGGGGCACTGGAAATTAATAGACACCACCAAACATTGGAATAACCATAGGGAAGCATGATAGGGTAGTAATTAAGAGCACAAGGTTTGAAATTAAATAGCTCTGTGTTAAAATCTTGTTTTTCCCCCTTATCTTTGATATCTTACACTTATCAGCTGTGGGGCTTTTGCCAGTTATTTCATGTCTCTGAGATTTTGGCTCCTAATTTCTAAAATTGGCAAAAAACTGCATGCATCACAGAGTTTCTCAAGTATTAAGTAAGATAATGTATAAAAAGCACACACTCTGGGATGTAGCAAATAATAAGCTCAACAAATAGTGTTTATAAGGATCCACTCTTTTTCTCTTAAAATGTAGAGACTTGGTGGAGGAAGGAGAGATGTAAGGGACAAGTGGGGAATATAGGGGTAGACATGTTACAAAGGACTGAGATTGAAGGATAAATTTGCCAGCATCTGTGGGGTTGACATACAGACTATGATAGAACTCATAATAAGAAAGACAGATTTTTGTCTTCGTCCTTGTTTCTGTCACAGAGCTCCTAAAAACCCTTAGAACTTCCTAAGTGATGAAAGCAGTAAAAGTGTCTTGTTATATTAATAAGGTGACTTTATGGAAAGTCATCAAGTAACCTAAGGATGGGAGCTGGTTGCCAAGGGAACCCATCCTGTGTGATTAGAGGGTGGGTGGGAACCTTTAGTCTCACCTCCCTACCTTCAGTGGGGGAGAGAGGCTGGAGATTGAGTTCAATCACCAATGGCCAATGATTTAATCAGTCATACCTATGTAATACTAAAGCCTCCATAAAACCCCAAAAGCACAGGGTTGGGAGAGCTTCTGGGTTGGTGATACTTAGAGATGCTCAGAGTGGCTTGCTTAGAGAGTATGGAAGCTCTGTGCCCCTTCCTGTATCCATTGTCCTATGTGTCTCTTCCATCTGGCTGTTCCTGAGTTACATCCTTTTAGGATAAACTGCTAATGTAGTAAGTAAAAGTTTTCTCTAAGTTCTGTGAACAGCTCTAGCAAATTGATTGAACCCAAGGAGGAGAGTCACTGGAACCCTCAATCTATAGCCAGTCGGTCAGAAGCACAGATGACAAACTGGACTTCTGACTGACAGTTGCAGTGGGTGGGTACAGTCTTATAGAACTGAGCCCTTAACCTAGGAGATCTTATACTATCTCCCGATAGATACTGTTAGAATTGTGTTAATTGCTTGGTGATGAGGGTAAAATTGAACATTGGAACTGGTATCAGAATCATATAGACCATCTCTGGAGCAGCTGCATAGTGTTTGAGAAAGGAACAAGATGGAAATGAGAGCTAGCACTTATTTCTCTTTTATGTAATGGAAATTGTATTTCATTCAGGGGTTTGATAAGCAGAAAGCAAGTAGTTACTTTCAAATTACTTTTCAGCAACTGGCCTGTGTTTCTTTGAACAGAATGCAATTCTGAGCCATGGATCAGGACGGCCATCGACTCAAAGGGGGAACATTATTATTAAGGAAACACAGAAAGTGTTTTAATTTGGGGGCTGTGCATTTTGTTTTGTCCATGGGAAAGACAAAAATAAAATGACGTAAATGTGCCGTATTAGGGCTGTAAGCATGTTATTTCATTGATGCTTTGCTCTCACTCTCCACTTATTAAAGGATTATTATTCCCATACCAACAATAGAAAAATTGAGGCTCTGAGAGCTTATTACTAGTTTTTAATTGCACGATATGTAAGAGACAGGAACTGTATACAATGCATGTTTGACCAGCCAAGCCCTTGCTTTTTCTTATAGCTTCCAGTCAATAAAAGATGAACAGTTACAATCAATATCTAGAGAACAAAGAACATTGATTCATCACGGTTTCCATAGTAATCATGAAATATTATTTAAAATATATCTTCTTTCACTGAATTCATGTTTAATAGGAATCCTTGTGGTTTTTAAATTTAGATTCATTTACATCCTTATGATTCTTAAATTTAGATTCATTTTTATAACAGTTTAGGGATAAGGATTTCAAATATCTAATATCCAAGTATGTTCAGTGTGTTTGTGGTAGTGTATGCTTGTGTGTGTGTGAATTAAAGTGTATGTATTTATGCATGTGTATGTTTATGTGAAATCTTTAGTAACTAGAAAATGGATTTCCAGTACCCTTTATAGGTGGGGCCCCAAGATATATCCAAATTATCTCACTTAATACTCATAACAATCCTATCAATTAAGAAGCACTGGCCATGATTTTGTAGTTGAAGAAATTTAGAATTAGGAGGATAAATCATCCAGTTTATTAACTCTATGTATCCTATGAAAAGTTCCACATTCAACACATATTAAAAGATCAGGAAATTTTACTCTAAAAATGAATAAGCTAATGAATGACTGAATGACTTAGCTTTATGCAAATGGAAAGTTTATGCGTGTGTTAGTGTATGTTTCACAATTTCAGCTTATTATGTCATTTGCAATTCAATCCCCTTCACTCCCAAGCCTGATGCCTACAGAGTTGTGCATGGTTGGTAGTATCTCCGCTTCCTTTGAACAAGAGGCATTAGAATAGAATTACACTTTGATGAATCACTCTAATATTAAATAAGACATAATTATTACAAATAAATTGTTACTCAGAGACTTCTCCAAGTGGAGGAAATAGCAGGCATTATTCAACTTGAATGAGTTTATTTACCTCCTTATTCTGTGCAGCCTTCACTCGGAAGCCATATGAACTAAAAGTTACCACACTTAGCTAAGTCCAGGCTGTTTTTCAATGGATAGCTAGCAGAAATTTAAATTAAGGAATTATTCTTCATGAGCATGAAATTTTTTTTAAAAAGATGCAGTTGATTAACTGACAAGAAACAAGAGACTCGAAAAAGAAAAACCAAGCACCAAGGCCAACAAGAAAAATATAAATTATTAGGCTTTAGAAGCAGAAAGGATTTCCCAGACTATCTTGTTCAAAAGCTTAAGAAGTTGAGATGCTGTAGGAGTCCCAGGAAGAACATTTCTATGGCCTCAAAAGGAGGTCAGGGCTAGAACAAAGAACTCCTGGCTTCTAATTAAGTTCCCTTTATCACTCTACCATTGGATACAAGCAAATTTGCTGTACTGTTGAGTTGTCTCCTAGAAATACTCCCTATCTTTGTAACACACTTCCTGTCTTTCTGGTCCTACAGGCGTAGCCAAAAGAGGACGAGACGTTCCAGACAAAGACTCTGCCACAGTCACCACAGAATCCCCAGGATATATAGCAGAGTGGCTTGCAAATACATGATGCTCAACAAATATTTATTAATTAAGTGGTTTTCTTTGAGAGCAGAAAATGACATGAAAATCTTAAAAAGAACCACTTGTACACTGGGTTCAATTTTCATGAAGAAGTTGAATTTTATTTCTATTGAATCATATTTATTTGCCTGGAGAAGACAAAATAAAACACAACAAATTTTACCCCTTCACAAATGTACTCTGGCAGAAGTGGGGGGTGGGGGGGTGGGGTGGGAAGGCAGGATCCTAAATGTGGTTTAAATAAAATCTCATCGACTCAGAACATACAGTTGTCTATGCCCAGTGATTGTGGGACCTGTTCTATCGCACGTCTATAATACAATATTAGCATAACAGCTGAATCAACTCTTATGAAGTTGTAGATTATTCCACCTGTCCTTGGTTTGAGGAGGTGTCAGGTGCTTGGCCAGGACATCACGTCAGACATTGAGCTGATGGTATGGGAACGGGCAAAGTTCTATAATGAGGTGTATAGGTCTGACCTTGAATACATTTCTTTCTACCTGTGTAATCTTCAAGTCACTTCATGTCTCTGGGTTTCTGTTTCCTTACCTTTAAGTGAAATTCAATGGAAAAAATATTTTTCCTACCTGTTGCAGAGGTCATTTTGAGGATAAAATAAAGCAATGTATATGGTATGTGTAAAAATTCCTTGATAAACTATAAAGCACTATAAAAACACAATGAATTAATTAGAATAACTAAAACTGTAGTGGTAATCATTTTGCAATATGTAAATGTGCTAAATAAACAAGCTGTACTTCAACTTACACAATGTTATATGGCAATTATATCTCAATAAACCTAGAAAAATAGTGGTGCAAGCGAGCCATATTAAAAACTAACAGAATACTAGGATTAGTGATTTGAGATTCAGGAAATTTGCATTTAAATCAAGTTCTGATATTAACCTGTTATTAATAATAATTCAATATGCTATTAATTTCTCTAGACTTCAGTTTTCTCAGGTTCAGTAGCAAATTATTTTTATTAATCTCTCCTACTTATAACATTCTCTGATCACAACTAAGGTTATGATTTTATATTTAAAACCCAATTGTCCTTGGGATGTTTCATTGTACTGAGTTAAACAGTATCTCCTTAAACTTTCCTTTTAATTTAATCCCCCCCAAAACTTCTATTTTATTTCACTTCTTTAGAGAAACAGAATAACTGCATGATTTTAAGCTATGAATAAAAAAAGCCTCTGAAGTGGGAAATGCTGACAATGAAACAACACTACAGAGTAAGATAAAAAAAGTTCAGTTATTGCTTAGTTCTAAGAGTAAACACAGAAGCAGTCTCTCATAAGAGATATTAACAAAAAAGTAAATTAAGATTTAGAACAAAAATAAAGAGGATGGATCTATTTTCTATGTACTCCAATTATTTTCTGGGGTATTGAAAAATCAGATGAAATATGATGAATATGAAAGCACTATTCTTCCTTAAATACATCAAGGAATAATAACTCAGAAAAGTAGGGAGTTTTGTATTTCAAAGAAGCTCTTTAATACCAACATTGCCTTTCAGAGTTTTAAAGTAAATCTAGTAAGTGTGGAATTGCTACAAATGTATTCATGCTTTAGAACTTTAAGTCTCAGAGACTGCCATAAAGCTGATGAAAATAGTAATCAGGAATTTGCTGGCTCCTAAGAACACTAATGCCTTTACTAAGTGTCTCTCTCTTTTTTTCTCTTAACTAAATATTGTACCACTGTTTAGGTATTCAAATCCACAAAAGCAAAATTTTGAATATACATTTATAGAAATATTTTCAGACTTCCAAATTATTTACTTTATTGTTTATTTAGATCTTCCTTATTTTTTTCTGTTAATTTATCAAGTAACTCTCCGTTTGAAATCAAGCAACTAGGAAGCTGCTTTCATCTGAATTGACCATTAAGTGGAAAATAACAAATCATATATTTATGTGACATGGAATTGATACAATTTATGTCTGTTTCCACACTGCTACCACAAAATCTCATGGTGCAGTTGTAAATTTAGCAGCCAGAGTCTGGGTACCAGGGTGGAATATTATATCCTATAACCCTATGGTATATCCTTATATCCCTACTTGATTGATATGGAGGATACCTGAGTATTCCTAGAACTGCCTTCCAGAGCATTAAACCCAACTTCCGTTCCACCCTATCTCGAAGCCCAGAATACCTTGGCTCAAAAGCTCTCAAGCTTTATCAAACATAAGAGACGGACATCACAATCATCTGAACTCCCAACATTGGAGCCCTGACCATGACAATCGGATTCCTAGCTGTGAAATTCCTGTGAGCTCTGTAATTAATTCTAAATTTATTTAAAAGGCTAAATCCCTTGGGGTTTGTTATAGGATGAATTGTACCTTCACCCCCAATTCACATACCTAGAATGTGATTATATTACTTATGTGCTAGATTATGGGTCCCGGGTCCCAAGTCATAGCACAGCTTTGGATGGAGGCTGTCTTGAGTTCCTTGCCTCTTCAAAATGGGAGCAACTCTCATCAAGGCATACAAGCTGAGAAAGCCATAAAGAGGGTCTCCTAGCAAGATGCAGATCACAGTCTTTTGTACTACAGATACAGAAGTGATATCCTTCAATGTTGCCTTATTTGCCCTTATTTGTTAGAAGCGAGTTACTCGAGAGTAGGGGTTATTACTAGGCCATGAATACAAGAAGGCTGGGGTCATTGGGAGCCATTTTAGAAGTATAATACCTTATAAAATCATGGTAAAATTAAAATTCAGGACTAGAGGGATTTTAGTTCTTCTATACTACATCTATATATGTACTATCTTCTATAAAGCTAATCCAGATTTTTCAAGGACTCTGAGAATGGCAGGATATCTCAATTACTTTATCATACATTAAACAAACAATAGCATCAGAATACTATTATTATTATCAACATCAATATAATTAGTGAATAAAAAGTTAAAATTTTTTACATGCTCTTCCCATTTTCTCCAAAATTTTAATAGTTGTATTTTATCTACATTGTGAACATGAAGCCATTACAAACTATGCTCTTTTAACTCTCACATAGTTCACTTCTATAAGTTACTTTTATGAACTCCCCTCCTCCATGCCTAGAATTTTAAACTGATATTTCTCTAGTTACTTTGGTTGTGTGTAGCTTATTCTCTAGTTGATTTATCAGGAGGTGCTTATGGGAGATACAGTCCCTGAGTTCTTGGATGTTGACAATTTGTTTGTGTCCTTAATGTCTGATTGTCAGTTTTTTCTGGTATAAAATCCTTGGCTCACATTTTCTTTCATCTGGCATAAAGTGTTACTGCCAAAATGTCTGATGACAATCCAATTTTTTTCCTTATAAATTATTTTCTTTCTTTTTCTGCCAAGATGATCAAATGATTTTTTTTCCTTTTGATTAAAGTCCAGGAATTTTACAAGAATATGTTTGGTTATTGATCTTTCTGGGTTTATAGTCTCAGGTATAAAGTGTGTTCTTTCAAATTAGAGTTACAAGTTTTTGTGTGTGTGTGTGTTTTTTTTTTATTTCCCAATAGTTTTTTTGAAATACGCTTTTAAGTATTTATTAGGTTAGCTTCCTTTGATTTTCTCCCTCAGGAATTCTTATAATCCATATGTTGTTTATTGACTGCTTCACATATTTTTCAATTAAAAAAGATTTTTAACTCTACTTTTTTTTTTTTTTTAAATTTTGCCCTCTTCACCTTCTATGTATTTAAGTGATTATTTGTTTTAGCTGGTCTTGCATTTCTTCTCATTCAGAATTTAACTGTAAATTATTATTATTTTTTTTTTTTTACTTCATATCTAAGTTATTTTACTTCATTTATGAGTTGTTCTAATTTTGAAAATTATTTTTTTTTAGTTCATATCATATTATTGTATTTTATTTCATTTAGAAATAGTAAGTTACTCTTTGGTCTGTTCTGTGAGCATATATTTCTGGCATACTATCACTAACCATAGCAAGGTAATTCTTCCCCTATTCTTTATTTTCTTTTACATATAATACCATTTTATGGAATTTAACTACATTTTCCATTGCTCATTTTTTGAACAAAATCATTTTATCCACAATTTTAGATAGTTCAAGATAGATTTGCTAACTTCACATAATTTCAGTTATGCTATTGTGAAAATGTGTTTAAAAATACAGCCACTCACTTTCTGAGGTTTTTTCCGGCTCTGTTTTTCTCTCCCATCTTTATCAGGACCTCTTTCTTTCCCTCACCTCTATTTTCCCTTTTCTGTTTCAATGTAATTCTTCTCCTCCTGTGACTCAGACTTCTCCAGGACCTATCAGCATTTACTCAGGACTCCTCAAGCTCTTTTGCTTTAAATTTGGTAAAATCCAATAGCTTAAACTGTTCAGAAATTGGCCCAGAGGGATTTTTGGTGAATACTTGTTGACTAGGGAGGCTGAGTTCTCATTTGGAGATACCAAGGGGAAATCTAATTCCAAACTGACTCTTCCTATTGGCAGAACTCATTTTCCTGTGGTTGTAGAACTGAGTTTGAAGTTCCCTTGTTTGCTTTTATCTGCAGTGACCAACCCTGAGTTCCTACAGACTTCCCACGTTCCTTGTCCTGTGATTCTATCCATCTTAAAGCCAATAATGGCACCTCAAATTCTTCTCATGTTTTGAATTTCTTACTTCCTAAGATCTCTGACCCCTAGACCCTGATCTGCAAGGCTCATGTGATAGTCAGGTCCACCCGGATGGTCACCCTAATTTAAAGTCAAATGATTTGGGACTTCAATTACATATGCAAATTTCTTTTTGCAATATAAGGTAACAGTTGTGTATAAGCTGTCATATTCTCAGTTTCTAGGATTATGCAGGGCTCGTACAACATAAGGCAAGGATTTGGGGGGCTGTCTTAAAATTGTGCCTACCATAGTACCTAAATATCATGTAGTATCCTCTTCAAGTTGGGGCTTCCACTGTGCTTTAAATGGGCCATTGAAAAACCAGAAGCCTCTGGGAAGTGCAGTACATGGCAGGACTCGTGGATACCATGGTTGTGTAACCACACCTTTATCTCCTTCTCAATAAAATGGATCCCATAGTCTGAGTGATACCATGTCGGATTGACTGCAAGACAGGATCTGATCCATTTTATGATATTGGAAAAGGTGCTGACTGAGATCCTGCATGCAATGCAAGAAAGGCAAAACCATAATTGGAATATGTTAATGGTAGTCAAAAGAATTACTGACCTCTCCAGGATATAAGGGATCTGATATAGTCAACTTGTCACCAAGCATATGATTGTCTTCTCTAGAGACTTAGCTTGAATTATTAGGGACTCAGCTAGAATATCTATGAATGTTACCTTTTGTGAAGAGAGTCTTTGCACATACAATTAAGAGTCTTGAAATAAGAACATTATCCTGGATTATCTGGGTGGGCTTTAAACCTAATGACAAGTGTCTTTAAAAAAAGATACATAGAGGAGAAGATAGAAGGTAAGACACAAGGAGGCAATGAGATCATGGAGGAATTGTGACCAAGGAATTCTGACAGGCACCAGAAGCAGGAGCTGAAAAAAGTTAAAAGAAAAAAAAAAAAAAAAGAAGAAGAAGAAAGAAAAAAAGAAAAGGATTCTCGCCTAGAGCCTCCAGAGGGAGTACGGTCCTGCTGACATTTTGATTCCAGGCTTCTAGCCTTCATAATTGTGACAGAGTAAGTCCCTGTTGTTTTAAGTGACAACATTTGTAGTAATTTGTTATGGCAGTCCCAGAAATCTAATATACTCCTTCCCCCATTCTTCCAATAGCTTTTTACTAGGCCGCCAATCAACCAGACAAACCATTTCTTTCTACAAAAGGTGGATGACCAGGTACCCCAAACAAAGCTTTGTCTTGGGGAGAACTGTTCTTCACTACACTTTTCAGTATCAATTCTGAATGGAATGGTAGAGGAATTTGATTCTTGTCCATGCCCTGTGGTTCCATCAGTAGGGTCACTTGCACTGTAGCATAGCCTTGCTGCAGGCCCCTTTCCTATTTAGGGCATCACTCAAAATGGGAAGTCTTTCTTTTTTTTTTTTTTGACTTAATTTTATTTATTTATTTTTTAAGTTTCAGGTGTACAATACAATGTAATAGACATTTACACCCCTCACAAAGTAATAGCACCCCTTCCCCAATCTACTACCCCTTGACATCACATTTATGTTACAATTCCATTGATTCTATTCCCTATGCTGTACTTCATATCCTGACCACTGCAGTGTACATCTGAAAATGGGCAGTCTGTTGTGTGATCTGGTTAATGGGTTGGTGCAGGCGTGTAATATGTTGCTTTTTAGACCGCAAGGAAGAGATTACCATCCATGCGTTGTTTTTCCTTCTTAGTGTTGAAGGTGTGGGATTCAACAACATGCTCTTCATTTTCTTATTTATTTATTTATTTATTTATTTATTTATTTATTTATTTATTTAATTTTATTTTTTTTGGCTGAGATGCTTTAGCATTTCACAGACCACTGGTCTACTACAAACTTCACTGACATTGTTAGCCCCTGAATCTTCATGGGTTTCATCTCCCACTCTTTGGAGGGTGCGTGTCTTACTAAAACCTCCAGGAGACTTGTCACTTTGTTCTCATCTTGTTCTAATAATATTATCTGTTCAAGACACTGTTCCAATTCAGATAGTCCAGATCAAGATGATTCTGGTTCCCCTCTGATAATACGACAGAAGGCAAGAAAGTTCACATAGTTCTGGAACAAAATCATACATGTATTTGGTTATCCATCCAATGAGAATGCAAACCTATTTCTAATTCTTCTTTCTGATAGGCATGGAAAAGAACATATGCACCAGTTCAGTGGCCAAACACCACACACTGGAAGCCATGTTAATTTACATAGTAGATGAGCAAAGGTAACACATCTGGCATAGCCGCCCCAGTGGTAGCTGGTACTTGGTTGACTCACTGGCAGTCCACTATCATTTTATAGGTTCTGCCTAACTTCTGTAGCAGGCAGATTGGGAAATTAAATGTGAATCTGATAGGGAACACTACCACCACATATTTTAGGTCTCAAAAGTGGCCACTAATCTCTATTATTACCCCCAGGATGTGACACCATTTTTACTTAACATAGTTTATGAATACCTTGCTGAGATGGATGAAGTCTGAGAATATTTTACTTGACTTTCCCTACTGTAATAGTCCTTACCCCCACACCAAACAACAAACGTGAAGTATCTGTCAGTTACCAACCATGTCCACTCCAATTATGCATATGCGCTATGACCACCAGGTGGGATTACTGACCTAATGTACCCACTGAGTCCAGGAGTCCATTGATAACTGCTCCCCTTCTGCCTGTACTCTGAAAAGTGGAGCCATGGTGATGTTTCTATTCCCTGGCTATCAATGTCATTTCGGCCCTGTGCCAAACAGTTCTCCAAATGCTTGGGTATTAACATTTACCTAGTGTACAGTTACCCAAGTAAATGGCCACATGTATCTTTTGGGGGGTGCTGCAGAAATCATTACAGTATCTATACACTTGCTGTGATACTGTCAGGACATTTCCCCCGGAAGCCTACATATCCGTCAGTCACTGGTTCCTGGGTCTGAAAATTAAATCAGATCAGAAACCGGGCAAAATATTGTGTCTTTTTATTGGGGTGGCTGCATTCAGCCTCTTGATTAATCATACATGATTTATTTTGGGTTTGGAGATTGAGCAACACCCTTCTTGGCTGCCCATCGAATTCATTTCTATAGATATCATGCTCTATTAAGTAATTCCACAGCTCTCTGGGGGTTAGGACCCCAGCTGACTCTTTGATCTTACTAGTCATTACAATAACTGCACCAATCTTGTTGAGTAAACACCATCTGCCTTCTGTTATTTTTAGTATTGTGTAGTATCCATTACAACCAGATGTAACAGCATCCCTTACCACAAGCCCTGTCCTACAGAGGACAGCCACCGCTGTACTCAGTGATGCCAGTTCTTCTCTCACCAGAGCTTTGGTAAATGAGTGACACCTAGGAAATCCCAGAGAATATACTGTCTCATGTTTTTTCTGGCCTTAACTCTAAGTATTTGTCTGATGGCCAGGAGGGAATTTATGGTAGATCTGAAGGAGACACATATATCTTGCAAGACAGAGAGACCTTGGCTTTGTCTTAAAAAATGGGGATTCATGCCTTTAACAGAGATAAATTTGCCAAATTCTGCAAGGCCAAAGAGTTACATTGTTGTTGGTGTCACTGTTTCATGTCTCAGCGTTTCACATTTTCGGGATTCTAGCTTGGTCTGGCAGAGCTCTGAAGGTTGAAAATTTAAATACCTCAAGAGCTCTGCTACTTTTATAGTTAGGTGTTGGGTTATACCCCAAGCTTTTTCCATCTTCTGATTTCAGGAGATAAAAGTCTCTTTATATGCTATGTAGAAGGCCCTCGACCTTTAATTGTTAAGTACACCGAGACTTTCTTGGTTATTTCTCCAATATATCAAATGCTCCAATTTCACACTCTTTATCATTACTGTTTCGCTCATATATCTGAACAACTGATGCATTTTACTTGCCAGTTCATTGTTTCCATTGAAGATATCATCCTAGTTAAGTTCCATGTGAAGATAGAAAGTTGTGGCACTACCATCTGCTATGGGCTATTCAGGTCCCACCTATAACCAGTGGTGGGGTTCGCATTGCTGGTGAGCTCTAAAATCCTATTTTCAGGCCTCCTTTCTTGGAATATTTTTGGGACCAATTGTCTCAGTCCAGGTGTCCCAGAAGGCAGCCTCATCTAAAGATTTGCAACCAGGAAGTTTATTAGGGCGTGTTCTTGAGAGCAACATGTTTACCTGTGTGAAGAAAACAGGATTATGAAGAGGTGACAAGTGGGTTGTGAGAGATTTGAAATGAAGTCCCCAGCTGACCATATGAGGATAACTAGAGCTGAGGTGGCTCTTTTGAATTGTCCAAAATTGGAAACATGGGACTGAGACTTTATTCCCTTGCAGCTACCAATTATAACCTTGAGTAAAACAATTCTGTTTAACGAAGGCAAAGTACCAGATTAAGACTCAGTTTACAGCCATCAGCTACCATCACTCTTGCAGCTGTAGCAATAAATACTTCAATCTTGGGGAAGGAAGTGCTGGAGCAGGATAACATCACTATACTCACAGTTTAGAATCATAACCAATCATTCAACTTTCTTAGTATCCTCTCTCTCTCTCTCTTTCACACACACACACACACACACACACACACACACACACACACACACTAGTTTGCTTGCTATAATGTCTGCTGAGCACAACCTAAATCTTAGTTGCACATATCACCTATTATCCACACGTGGTATTTTATCACCATTTTAAAAGCATATGACAGTTTTAAGACTATGATATAAATATGGAGGAATGGTGAAAACAGTATGGACATATGGAAGCCAGATCATAAGACAGGAAAGAAAGTTGGGAAAAGGGTGGAATATGCACTCACCACTGACCCAACAACAAATGGCACAAATTCCACTCACAGACTTAAGCCCCTTATTACTTCACGTAATAGTATAATTGGGTAATATGTTTGAAAAAATATTAATATTCTATTATGTTTAAAATATTATCTGTCTGGGAAAGAGGAAGAAATTTGCCTGATTTATGTAAATTATTTTTGAAAGACTACCATCTGACCAATCTAAGAAAAATATTGTTTTTAAATAACTGGGAGAAACCACAGTCTCTTATTTCTCTCTTCTGATGATGTTACTGCTGAGTATAGTTTATATATTCTCCTCACGTCATTCGTCACACTGAGAAGAACAGATTTCTCAATGTCAAACCAAATAAAAATAAAAAATTTAATTTGATTGCATTTGCTATACACATCTGTGAAGCCATTTATCTAAAGATTCCAGATGCCTTTTCCATGACACATTTTTGGGTCTCTGGTAAAATTCTGAACTCTATATCTTGATATTTATGCACCAGCGTTTAATCTTAACCTTATTTTACCCCTTTTTAATGTTTCCTGCTCTCTCATTTTTTCTCATCCATGCTTTATACTCATTAATTTCTTTTAAAAAGCAACTGCATATTGCTATAGCTCATATATTGACTTAAAAATATATTGAGGATGCAGTCTGTATGATTGAAACAAAAATGTATATTAACATAAGAAAACAAATTTGTAGATTAACCTAACTATTATAGATTCATTGGAACTGAATACTTTTTTTTTTTTTCCAGAGTCCTTTAGCTCTTCTGGGAGGGCAATGTCTCATACTGCAGCATTTTCAAATTAGAGTCTTAAGTGTTCCTTGTAAAAACAAAACAATAACATTGAAAATCAAATCTTTCCACTGCCTTTCAATTGAGTCACATGTTTTCCAAGAGGTCAACTGTGAAAAATTATTTTTTCTTCTTTCCTCTGTTTTTTATTGTGAAATGTTATATAAATATTATTGGTATATAAATATTAATATATAAACTTTCAATATATTTCATCTTTAACTTCTTCCCTCTTCCTTTATCTAGGCAAATTTTTTTCAGTGTTTTCAAAAAACTACATTTGTTTTATATTCTTTATTGTAATTTTATTCTTCCTTATACTTTCTTCAGATATATTATATATTTTTTTCTAATTTCTTTATTTGGAAGTGAGTTCATTTATTTTCACATTTTCTTTTTCTTTTGTTTTTTATATATGAATATCTAATTATCCCAGCACCACTGTTAAGAAGATGATCCTATCCATATTAAATTAATATGGTTCTGTTGTTGAAAATTGTTGACCTTAATTATGAAGCCTTATTTCAGACTCTTTATTTCTGGTCTAATGGTAATGTCTATCTTTAGCACATTATTTTTATTACTGTTGTATTTTAGTTATTTTTTTTTTTTAATCAGAGAGTTTAAGACTTTCACTTTTGTTCCTCTTTTCCAAAATTGAGTTGGTTATTCTAGGTCTTATTTATTTCCATATCATATATATGTCAATTTATAGGGTGGGTAGGTGGGAAGCCTACAGTGATTTTGCTAAAAATTACATTGATTCTATAGCTATATTTGGGACCAACTAACATTTTAACAATTCTGAATCGTGCAATCATTAATGTGTTTTGTCTCTCCATATATTTTAATCTTACATAGCTTTCAGCATGATTTTACAGTTATCGTTTGTTAAATTAATCACTTTTTACTCTTCATGCTGAAAGGAATTGTTTTGTTTTTTAAATTTCATTTTATGTTGTTATTGCTAAGTCATAAAAACTTAGTTGATTTTTAATTCTGAGACCTTACTAAACTGGCTTATTAGTTCAAGGAGTAATTTTTAGAAAAACATAGATTGCTTAGGATTTTTTGTAAATAAAATAAATCTTTACATCTCCAGTCCCAATGCATATGTTTTTCTTTTATTTTCCTCCTTTTTTGCAGAGTCCCAAACCTCTAATACACTATTGAATAAAAACTGGAGAGCAAATTTGTCTGTTTTTTAAACTGCAGAATATATCTTCTATAGTATGCAGGCTCTGATATCTCTGCTCATGTTTTTATAGTTACTTTTATATTGTAAGGTTGGCTTCCTAGGGATTGTCACAGTTGGTACATATCTTGTTTAGGCAATAGAAATAGCAAACGTTCTGTTCAACCATTGCAAGCCTCACAGTCTTCCACTGTGTGCCAACTGATGTCCACATTCGTTGGGAAATGCTTTCAAAGCTCAACCAGTTTTTAAAATCTCCTTTACTTTTAACTTTACAACGGGCTATCAGAGGTCTTTTCCACTAGTTCTCCAGTTTCCTCCACTAGTTCCAAGTCTCTGTAATAAATTTCAGACTGATCCACTCCTCATTGCAACTAAAATTATAGGCTCAGAGCTCTGGGTTTACCCCATTCATAATGAAGTCACATTAGCTGACAAAGCCTTGGGTTCTCACTCTTCCCTCTCCTAATTACATCTGCTACCTCCAGCTAAAGAGCAGCACTTATTCAGGGCCATGTCTATGTTGGTTAAACCACCATTCTCATTACCTATATCAGTAAAACTATCATTATTGGTAATTAAATAGTAGGGTGGAGAGACACGAGCAGCTCCAGGTAAGGCAACAATACTGGTTCTTGTAAGATTTGTAGTGCTTTTCCAAGAATAAATACTGCTAAATTTTTTTGTATGACTTTGATTAAATTTCAGAGCCCTGAAAAGGTTACTTTTGACAATTTTGTCCAGCATTATACATGTTTTAGTTTGTAGAGACTATTCACCAACCTCTTCAAAAATTTCTTCCACTCGGGAATCTCTCTGTGCTTTGAATTTTAAATCTTAAATCAACTTTGCGTTTCTAGGATAAATCCCATGTATTCATAATATATTTTTTGTAATATACTGTAGAATTCAACTTGTTGAAATTTTGCTGAGGAATTTTGCCTAGGGCTCCATGAATGCTTCCATGCTCTGAATAAATTAAGCCACACTTAGAAAAATAGAAAACTGTGGTTTTCTATTGTTCAAATCCAGCAATCAGACTTGTGAGTGTATGTGTCTTCAGATGATAACAGTGCTCTATCATTGAATCGCCTCTGCCTTTGCATCCTATGAGCTGGATCCTTAGACATTTAATAAGCCAGTTAAAGACAAGCAATCCAATATGTCATTCTGAATCCTTAAACAACAGAACTTGTGACATGATAAAATAATTATTTTCCATTAATTGGGGGGTGTAATGTATCAGGATATAATTAAAATAGAATAATTATGCTATTTGCTCCATCTTGTTAGAGTAATAATCATGATAATACCAAACATTAATTGAATGCTGGATATGTTAAACATTGTGCTAAGCATACTACCTTATTTAACACAAAGAATGACAATTTTATAAAATATTTCTATTTTGCTCATATTTTACAGAGGAACAAACATTGACTTACAGAAATTATGTAATGTACCACGGTTTCAAACCATATTAGCCAGGGTTTGGTTGAAGAAAACAACCAATCTAGAAAAGTTAAGTAAAAATTAAGTGATGATAACATAGTAAATGGCTTACAGAATTGTTGGGAGGGCTGAAGAAACTATTACTGAACTTTAAGGGATGATTCCACATGCAACTCTAAAACTGGGTTACCAAGAGAGCTGATATGTCTGCCATGACATGGAACCTGCCTACTCAATATTCAACCCACCTACTCAACCTTTTAACTCAAGGAAATATTTCTAGTGTTGATGGCTTCAAAACCTCACCACATCTCTACACAAAATAGAAGCCTGTGCTTGCCTCTCTCCTCACCTTAGTTCTGATTCCTTTCATATAAGTGCATTTAAAGGTGAAACTTAAATTCTAATCAGAACTGTAATTGCAAGGGAGTCTGAAGAATATAAGTTGAACAGCACACTTGAAAGATGTTAAAATAGATGTTAAGTAAATGATCCACTCAGATCCTCAACACTTATGAGTGACAGAACTAAAATCTAAACCTAGTTTCTTCTCTAAGATTGTTTACAGATCCATTTTCTCTTTCTCTTTCACTCTTGTTTTCTCTTGTTCTTCATTGAATGAGTGTGTGTGTGTGTGTGTGTGTGTGTGTGTGTGTGTTACTACTCCTTTAGAAGGAAAACTTTGTTCAACTCTTATTTTTCTCAGATATTTATCTTCACCACCATCATCATCCAACATCAGGATTCAAGGGAAGAAGAGATACCTGTAGTAGGCATTTCTTCAACTTAAAAATATTTGGGAGTCTAACCAACTACTGAGAAACATGGGAACACAATAAATTACGAGTTTGAAAGTTAGTAAAAAGAACAGAGATAAGTCACTTCTGTTCCTGAGCTCCATGTCAGTAGAGACAGGAAAAATGAAAGTGAGGCTACTCCATCTCAGTACACATTTAAAGACATTTGGCAAAGTGGCAGAGTTTGAGAGCAGTTCTGAGTCCCTCGGTTTCAACTCCCCAGATTATGGATGAGAAGATTAAGGTACAGCAAGGGCACACATTTTGAATCAATTTAAATCAAATTTAGGAACAGAATCAGAAATGCAATCTTCTGCACCCCTTTCTCCCTACCCAGACCCACTGTCCTTGCTTCCTCCAATCCTGCTTCCTAAACTCAAACAGAGCCATAAATCTTCAGGGACAGAGAAGGGTATTTTCATACTAGTTTTGAGCAAGAAGCAGGACAAGTTATTATCATGTGGGTAGCTATTTTCGTGACTTCTCTGAAAATTACCAGGTTACCCTTGTAATGTAAACATTAAAATTGGCACATTTACCAAAATTATTTTTTTAGTATTTTATAGAAAGTGTTGCAGCAATTTATCCACTGCATTTCCAATCTACTAGATAGCACCTTTTAAAAAAAATGCCATGTCTTTTAGAGCTTAATCTAAAGCAAATGATACAGCTGTATGGCTTTGTGTAAAGTATCACCTTAGCTCACGTTGGACTTGAAGTTAGGGTTACCAACCAAAGGAGTCAGGCTGCAAATATTTGCCCTCTGATAAGCTACATTCCTTGCTGCTATTGCAGTTCACTTCTGTCACCCTGCCACAATTCACTGTTTTTATATATATATATATTTTCTTTTATTTCTTTGTAAAACTAATGCTTTATTCTAAAAGGAGATTCTTCTCTGCCAGTGGATGTAAAGAGAATTTAATTAACATGTCTGGTGCATGGGCAATACAAATACTGAGGATGAATAATAAAACACTGAAAGTCTTGCCATGTGATTGTAAGAAAACTTCTTTGAAAAAGTTCTCTTTAAGAAGATGTGTCGATGAAAATATTCTGATGGATGTAGTAATCACAAATTACAAGGTAACCTACAAGCCACTGAGTGTCTTGTAATTATATTGATGAGAAAATGTTTGTACTAAGATTTGCCTTTTACTTCTACTATTTGCCAAATGGAATGCCTTCACTGTTCCAAAATGCCATTAGTATCCATAAACAAATATGATTTGAAAAGTACTTGGATCCGTTTCTTGGAACCAATAACACAAGGATTTTCCCTGAAATAAGCGGTCATTATATTTTTCAATAAAGCTATTTTTATTTCATACATGACAATCGGTAAAGAAAATCATCATTGGTTAACATTTTGGACAATAAAGTATTTTTTACTTGAGGTATGTACATTTTTTAAGATATAATGCTTTTGCATACTTAACAAATTATAGTATGGCATTAAACGTAAGTTTTATATGCACTAGGAAACCAAAGACATTCTTGTAACTTCTTTTATTGTGATTTGCTTTATTGCAGTGATCTGGAACCAAACTTGCAATATCACCAAGGTGTGCCTGTACATATTTTCCCCTGTAAAAAATTAATGAAACCTCAATCAAGAAAACCACATAAAAGGAAATCATCATTAAGGTAAAGTTTTTCCATTGTAGAAAACAGGTGAGGATAATTCTCTTCACTAAAACTTAACTGAAATTAAAAAAAAACTAGACACTATGTCCTGTTTCAGATTAGTTTGCAATATGATGTTAAGTAAATCTTTTCACTTTTCTCCACCACGTTTTCCCCACTTATAGTGTCAACCACATTTTTAACCATCTTTCTGAAAGGTTTTAATACATGGCCATAATTGACCAACTGGTTCAAAGGAAAACCAACCACAAAACAAGAAAAACAACAAGGACAACATGATATAAAACAACCAATTGCTTAATCAATGTAGTTACAAATAAATATTTGATAGCTTGGGATAAGGTTTTCCAGTGAATTTGTGAACTTGGCAGATTTTCTGTGCAAAACAGATAAAAATGATACAATCTGAGTAAAATCAAGTCAGCTAAATATCACACCACAAGCAAGAGGCACTAAAGAAATATTTAGCAATTAGTTGAGACTTCAAAATCAGTTGTTTGATTCTGTAACATACATCTAGACATATGTAGAAACTGTGTGATTAGAGATACTTTTTTAATAAAAAGAGTATACTTTTATATCCCAAGGTAAATAAAAAGAGTGTGTTTTTATATTTCAAGGTAAGATATAAAAAGTGGGTGTCTTTTTAATAATTATAGTAATTTAGGGAATCCTTTTGTACCCTTGAGCCTTCTCTCTTTTCCATAGGTTATTGTGATTTAAAGAAACAAAACAAAATCAGTGACGTATGCAAATAATGATTAGTACACAATAGTGCACATCGTCATTCCCTTATAAATATTATTTCCAAACATCTAATATATATATATATATGAATGATCAGTTGAATAATTTCAGAAGCAGTATTAAACCTCCATATATTTAAAAACTAAGAAGAGAATGTACTTAGAAATACACAAAGCATACCAAAGAAGCATACTTAAAAAAAAAAAGCTATTTCAGTTAATGCTTTTCATATAAACTTCACTGGAAAATCATAAGCACATATGGCATTGAAGCATAAATAAACCTCTTTTTTCCTAGAATTGGCTTAGCCTTTTTAGATCCAGTATAAAGCATTTAAAGTTTTTCAGATAATTTTTTATTAAACATAAAAGAGAAAATACGGTGTATGTTAGAAACCTTAGAAGGACATAGCAAAACGCCTCTCTATAACAAAATGTCTAACCTTGTGATAAAGCAACATCTTACTTGATGACACTAAAGAAATAGGTTTTGCAATTCTTTAGGGGGAAATTATTCTAGGTGCCTGTCATTTGCTTTTACAGCTGTCCTAGAGATCTTCCAGCAGCATATGACTGAATTTCCGCATGGTTTTTTTATTTAAAAAAAAAAAAAAAAGATAAAAAAACAACAACTAAAAAAAAAATAGGGACAGCATTTGCAATGCATTTGCTTCTTTGGCATATCTGAAGAAAAATTACTTTCCATTTCCTTTTGGGCGGGGCATATAATATATCCAGGGGACAAATTATGAACCCAGAGAAACGTGTTCAAAAATGGTTATTTATCCTGACTTGGATCATTGGTAGAAAATGGTGCCAGGTCAAGGTTCACTGAAAAACTAGAGTTTTGTGTTGATGACATTAAGGCAGAGGGACTATTTTAGTTTCACAATGCTCCAAATTGTGCTTTGACAAACTCCTTAATGAACTTATGAATATTATTTAATCTGACCAAGTCAAGTAGATGATTTGCCGTGTGGCAAAGACAAGTATGTATACAGAGTTCTAAGACTCCCCTGGGAAAACCCATTTCAGAAATTCTAAGTTCAGACAACACCACTAACCAATGACTATCTCTTGACTGTTATTTATTTTTACTTTGTTTAATAGTGGGAATAATACTTATCTTCATAGTTAAGCAACTCTGACAGACTTTTCAAATAAAAAACAACAGACAGGTGAAATGTGAAAACTGGTATTCTGGAGCTCTTTCCAAAAATAATACTCAAGCAACATCTGAACAGAAATATCATCTTAGAAAGGCCCATGAAATGTACAACATTTAAATAGGAGAAAAACCAATGAAAAAAGCTTGTCGAAAAACAAGTTTCTATCACTTCAATCAATACTTTTCCGTCTACATAATTAGTACAAAATGTATAGATTTCTACATACACACCTCATGATGAATTCTATTTAAATCTCCATTTGTAAACCTTGATAAATTTTATTTGAGTTTTTAAGTTAATTTAGATTATAACAAGGGGATCTTTTGTGGATTCAGCCTGAGCCATAAGAAAATTTGTGAATATGTTCACTTTTATAGAGATCAGTCCAATTTGCTGCTCTTGCATCCACTAATCTACACACTTTGAGCCATCAAGGTGTGCCAAATGCTTTTCAATGTATGGGATCCTTCTTTCCCTATGTGAGGGAGAATATAAGGATCTTTATCCCTGCTATCCAGTGATTCATCTATCATGACCTTTGCTGTAGATCACACTTTGACCTTCAATCTGGTTCTCGCATCTGAACCCTTGCCTTATTCCTCATTGTCAGAAACTCAGCCACTGGCTAATATCTGGGTTCCTATCTCAGTTCTAGGAGTCCGTGTTAAGTCCCTGCTTCCAATTATTTGCACCAGTCCTTTCTGATATTAGCAGATGGCCTGAGAGAGGGTTTATTCCTTCTTCCTGTGAATAAAATGTCCACAAATTCAGGACTCTGACGTCTTTTAATGTCTCAAGTAGAAGCTACCTTCTGTTGTTTGTCATTGGTAAATAACAAAACTTATTCCACTGTCCTAACAATTGTCACCCAAATAAACTTTAATTAAAAAAAAAACACAACTTATTCCCTATAGAAAAATTTTCAAATAATGGTTATAATTTACTAATAATCTTTAGCCTCAAATCCAAAATTCAAAGATACACCTAAATCAAAGTCAAATTTTACTCTCATTATTGTTTCATATAGTATTTATTCATATACATATACACACCTCTCTCTCTTTCAGTATTTTTCTTTCTCTTCATTCTCTTTGTCCTCCTCATCCTCCTCTGTCCCTTCTCCTCTAACTCCTTATTCTTCTTGTAAAGCCAAAGGAAAAGATGTAGAAATTCACAGGATTCAAGATAGATGGTTAGTCTTCCCACAAAAGCAACCCACATGATCTCATGATAAAAACAAAAAAACAATAAAAGTATGGGATAAGGGTTCAGAAGGACCTAGGTTTGAATCTCAGAAGAATCCCTAAAATACTTCTGGCAAATTATGTAGTACTTCTTAGTTATTTTCTTACCTGTAAAGTACAAATAAATGTATAAATATATCCATCACCCAGGGATTCTGCAAAGATCAAATGAACTAGAAGACAATATCCATAACATAATATCTGGCATAAAGTAGGTGCTCAGCCAACTTTTATTCTCTCCCTTTCCTAATTTGCTTGTCTTTGGTAATTACACATAGTAGTGAATAATTATAGGTATACTTCATTTATTTATGCTAACCACTAGGCATTTATATTTTCTGATAAACCCAAATACACACAAATTAATAGGTACACATAGGGAAAAATCCATTAATATATTATTGTATATTGTTGAGCATATTTTCGTATAGTAACAAGGGGCTATTATTAGCTTTCAGCCAATAGAAGTGTGTGAAACTGATGATATTCTACACACTCTACTAGTGTTACTACTCCACCCTATGGTTAATGTTTTCAGCCAAAATTTTGGATCCTCTACTTATCCTAGGGGAGCATGATCAGCAATGTATAGTGTTTATTCAGTAAAGGGACCTCACTTTTTATATTTATTTGGTGTTCTACTACTAATATTGATCTGTAATGGCTGACTAGTAATGTAAAAATGATAATGCTAAAGAAAAATGCCCCCCCAAAAAAGAAAAGAAAACAAGACTAATATGTTGAATGTTAAAGAAAAAAACACACAATCAGATTTAGAGATTCTCAAGGTGCATTCAGTAAACTATCCTAGGAAACAGGAGATAAAAATCAGCAGGTGAATTGAGATTGTCGAAGGTCCTTCATTCCTATGACAGTTAGAATGAGCATCACTGAAATCTATTAGGATCTATCAACTATTTATTCAATGAATGGCAGTTAAAGAAACTGTAGCCCAAGAGTGTCACAAATCCACATAATTAGAAGAGAATGAGGAACTTCTAATTTTCAGAATTGGAAATATATCTAAAAAATGAGAATTACACAACAACCTCATGTAGGCTGGATTCACTTAATGCTCTGTTTCTTGGAATAAACCCAATTTATAGGCCACAGTCTTAAAATTAAAAAGAACCTTGAAGGACATCCGACCAACTTCCAAACCAATAGAGAGATTTTTTTTTTCCTACACCATTGACAAATAATTCTTAATTTTCCACTTGAAAAATTTCAATATTAAAGAGCTCACTACTTTATACATTAGCCTCTGGAACTTTATAGATTAGGATATCAGAAAGAAAGAGCACATTCAAACAAATTAAACGAGATTTTAAAGCTAGTTACAGATGCACAGGCAGGGTTAACAGAATTATTAGGATATGGTGAGGCACCCAGTAATGAGATATAGCAGGGAACTTTTGTCACCTCTAGGCCTGAAGGGTCAGATGTCCACTTCATTTTAACCCTAAAAAAATCCCCATTACGCCCATCGCTAAAACCCTTGAGTTTAAATATTAAGCCATTTGCTGATCACCAGGGCACTGTTATTCAATTCTCAATAGGAATTTTAGCTTCAATATCATTGCTATTCTGTCGAAAACTTATTTATTTTAGTTTATAAATGAGTCTTCTCAGACCTGGCCTCTCAGCTCTTTGAAATCCTCTGCTTCAGTGATTCCATCCTTCACTGTCCCTCACCTGCTCTCTCATGGTCTTACCCTCTTTAACACTGCAAATAACCACAACCTCTCCATAGCCTCAGTTTTACTGGGCACCAATTCTTATTTTTCTAAGAAACTGCTCCTCCAGTCAATGCCAATAATATTGTTCCAACCTGGGCTAAAGAGTCACTGTACATATTACTATGGATGAGCTCTCTGTGCTCTCTTAAATGAATCCATCACTTTTGCACTAGATTCTACGTTAAAGGACAGTATTTCACACATTAAAGGACAATACTTCAGCAGTTGTACCTTCTGTTATTTACATCATTGATTTTTTTAAAGATTAAAAAATGCTAAAGAAAAATACCCCCAAAACTTAGCTAACGTATAATAATATATAGGTTTCAGGTATATAGCACAGTTTTTCAACATTTATATACCTAAAGAAGTGATCACCTTAAGTCCAGCAACCACCTGACACCGTACCACGCTATCACAATATTATTGGCCATATTCCCTATGCTGTACATGGCGTCCCCATGAATTACTTGTTTTATACCTGGAAATCTGAACCTCGGTCTAATTTGTAGGTCAACAGCTTGCAGTCATGTCCTCCTGTACCACAAGAGCACCCCAGGATTCAGTCTTAATTATTGCTTCTCTGTGTAAACTTATTATCTTTATACTCACATTTACTTTCGTACCTCTGTATCCTCTCTAAATGGTGACAAGTCCCACACTTGTGTCTTTAGCTCAGAACTGTCTTCTGAAATTTAGATATTTATATTCACTGCTTCCCCCAAACCAGCACTTTGAAATTAGTAGATATCTTAAACCTCAGTAATTCCAGGACTGAATTCTTTATTTGTCTCACCAAGCTTGTTTAATTTGCTGTTTTATCTTTCCTGTTATAAAGTACAAAAACATGAAGTCATCTTTTTCTTCTTTCTTTCTCTCACACTTCACATTCGTATTTGTTATTGAAATACTGTGGGTTCTTTCTTCAAAATGCATAAAAAGTACAATCTAACAATTTCTCAACACCTCCATTAATACTACCCTGGTTTAAGCCACAATCGTCTCTTGCCTTCTCCCTCTTCCACCTTTGCCCTTCTAAAGTTTCTTCCTGACACAGCAACCAGAGTGATCTTTTAAAATTTAAAACAGAATGTGTCTCCCTAATAAGGACAAGTACACATCAGGGAGACCATTTCATGGACGGTGTAGATGCCTGATCACTGCGCTTAACACCTAAAGCTAAATAATATTGAATGTCAAATATA
This sequence comes from Rhinolophus sinicus, assembly GCF_036562045.2. NCBI lineage: Eukaryota > Metazoa > Chordata > Mammalia > Chiroptera > Rhinolophidae > Rhinolophus > Rhinolophus sinicus. The sequence goes on from NC_133755.1 coordinate 94,795,717, forward strand.
ATTCTATATATACATATATATATATATTTTTTTTTTTTTCAAGGATATGGAGTACAGCATAGGGAATAGTCAATGGAATTGTAACAGCTATGTACGATGTTAGAGGTGTAGTAAATTGGGGGAGGGGTTATCATTTTGTGAGGGGTATAAATGTCTATTACATTGTCGTGTACACCTGAAACTAAAAAACAAACAAATGGAATGTGTCACTCCTCTGCTTAAAATGTTTTAATGGATCCTGTTGTCATTGAGAATAAATTCAAAGTTCTGACAATGGTTCAGAAGACCTTATGGGATCTGTCTTGTTCTTCGCTAAAGTCCTTACAGATTACTCTCTTCCTTGCTCCGTCCACACCAGACATACCAACCCTCCTGGCACTCCTTAACCACTACAGGCACACTCTCTCTTTAAGGTATTTGTCCTACTCCTCCTCTTCCTGGAATACTCTTTCCCACGGTACCCCTATGCCTAACTTCCTTACCTCTTTCAAACCATTGGTGACATGTCACCTTCTCAATGAGGCTTACTCTTCCCACACTACTTAAAATTTCCTGTTGTGTCACCAGACTAACATGCCTCAGCCTCCCTACCTGATTCTACTTTGTCTTTCTTCCATAGCACTTATATAAAATTTACTTATTCAATATACTATGTTTATTGGCTATCTCTATGTCTTGAAAGAAAGATCCATGAGGACAGAATTTGTTCTCTTCTATTTATTAATATAACCTAAATAACCAGAGTAGCTAGCACTCAGTAGACACTCACTATTTGCTGAATGGATAAATGGCTGTTAGAATACAGGTGTGTAGATGACTGTAAAATAACTTTCTAACTTCTATGGCTCCAGGAGAGAGGTCTTGAGAATAGGGCCTGTTGCCTTGTGAGGAGACAAGAGATGCAGCTGCTTACAGAGTTTGAAGTAGAAGATTTTAGACCATATAGCTCTTGAACACTCAGTCTGATGGTTTTCTGCATACGTAAATGCTTCCAGAAATTACAGCTTTATAAAATTGGATGTTCCTAAGACACACAAGTTATCTATTTAAAGAAAGTCTCTGATTTGGGGCCCAGTACCTAAATAATCCTCCTTAGTGATGCTTATGTATAATAACCTTTTAGAAATACTGCCTTGAATCCTTACAAATAATACCTCACTGGCAAATATACAGAGGGTGACAAAATACATGTATATATATCTACATGTTTTAAAAATGAAAAAAAAAACTGTTAAAATAGTAATACTTGATATATACCAATAACAAAAGATGAATACAAGTCACGTGTATACATTTTTTGGCACCCCTACTATATCTAAGTAACAGTTTGAGAAATGATACAGAAGAGGTGTCTGCTTGGGTGTGGGACAATAAAAGAAAAGAAAAGAATACCTGAGCGAAAATGCCTGGTCTAAAAGAGCAATTGAACATTAAGAGCAACAAAGGCAAACTATAGGTTTGTTCTTCCCCACCAGAGGCATAGGTGAGTGCAGTGGTATAGAGATTGGAATGTTGGGGAAATCAGTATCGTAGGAAAGAGTCATATTTCTATACTAAATTGTATCCATTTGCACATATAGTAATTAAACATACTAATAGTCCACATTTCACAGGAGATAATTGAAAACACTTAATCATTTCTAGTGTTTATGTACCTATCAGAAATGTGGTAAAAATGGAAATCACAGTTGAGAGATCCATAAAAGAGCAAATAATTATTTTTCCTATTCCCCTGGCTACGTATCACATAAGACACGCTTATGTGCACACCAGCATCCTTGGGGATTGCTACTAAAAATGAGCATCACATTACTGCCTTGAGTTACTCTTTTAAAACCACACAAATCTCAAACACCTTCCATATTAAAGATCATAAAGCTATCCCATTTCAACTAATCACCATTTAGCAGAGGGCCCTCAAAATAAGATTGCTGTCTGACAGGTTGGCAAGTTAGGGAAGAGATTTCCCACTGAAGACCGAGTTCTGACAGGGAGTTAATGAGAATATTTTTAAACAAATTTCATTCTCCAACCTTTAGTCAAAATTCACAACTTCACATATAAAAAGGAATAAAAATCCACATTGCCTCTGAAAAGATAGCACAAAAGATATTCTGAACAGTCTAATCATGAGGCTATGAAAGTGCTTTTGAGTTGCCATCCTGGTGAACTCAAGGTGATACTGACATTCTGAAATTTCTTTCTTTCTTTTTCAAGTCTAGTGGGAAAATAGACAAACTGTGAAAAAAGGATAAGATAAAAACTATTGCATCTAAATCAATGGCTCCCCAACTTGTTCAACTCAAAGTTTGCACACGAGTTAGAAAATAATATTTCATATTCTATTGTATTATTTCTAAATATGTCTTAAAAGATATTCTTCAGTCACAGAAGCATGATTCTTTTTAACAGATCCCCTTTTTGTCAATTTATTGTTAATACAAACGGTAGAAAGTAGTCACATGAAACACCTTTTCAATAAATGTTAATTAATCAGCAAGTCATGTTATTATGGAACCTCTTAAGAGAAAGAGTTAAAGCTAAGAAAGTTCATCAAAAAATTAAAATGTTCTCTTTAAGTATGAAAGTAAGGATAGTCAACAGGGAATGTTTATCTCCTAGATACGGAGTGGAGAAGAAAGTTTAAAACTGGGGAGCTGGACATATCATGAGGGACTGATTCCAACAGGTCATTTAATATTCCTAGGTTTCAGTGTTCTTATTGGTAAAATGAAAGGATTTAACACAATCCATGGTTCTCATCTCTGTTGACAGAACCATAGGAAGCCATAGGAGCACTTAGGACCAGTAACGGGAAGCACTGAGGATAAAAGAGAAGCCAAGATTTTGTTTGTTGTGTTCTCTCTCTTTCCCTCCTTCCATTTTTTCTTACTTTAACACTTTATATTTAAAGTTTATGTATTTAAACTTTAAATATTTAATATTTTTGAAATACAGTTAAGTAAACAAATTTTTTAAATCAGATTGAATTTTCACAAAATGATAAAACCTATATGATGACCCCCAAATCTCTAATGATGTAATCCTATCATGAACTTCCCCCCAAATAACCATTGTTCTGACTTCCATTATCATAGGGTAGTTTTTCCTATTTTTGAATTTTATAAAAATGCACACATATAATAATGCTTTGTTCAATCAATAATAAAAGCATAAGGTTTATCCATGTTGTTTCATGATGTGATAGTTGAATTTTTACATTGTTATATATGAATTATCCCATTGCATGAATATATCAAAATCTATATTTTTTTGCTACAATATTGAAGGGTTTTTTGGTTGTTTGAAATTTTCAACTTTTATGAATGTTGGCAGAAACCTTGTTTACAAATCTAGTGGTGCCCACAGGAACATCTTACTGTCGAGGTTATTACTAAGAGTGGTTTTACTGGATATATACTTAGCCGTGGAGAGTGCTACACTGTTTACCAAAATGATTGTACAAATATATAACCCTCCAGCAGTGTATGAGAATGCTAGTTACTCCACTTCCTTACAAATATCTGGTATTACCTATTTTTTTATATGTTAGATATTCTGATGGAACTTTATTAGTATTTTATTGTGATTTTAAAGTAAATTTTCTTAATAACTAATGACATTGAGGTTTTTTTTTCTTTTTCATAAGAAGAAGTTTCCTTCCTTTGCAAAGTGATTGTTCAGTTCTTTTGAATTTTTTATTGGATGCACTCTTATTAATAATTTATAGAAGTTCTTACATATTCTTTATATGAGTTGTTAATAAGATCTATATATTGCAAATATCTTCTCTATCCAATGGTCTTCTTTTTGCTCTATTATATCTTTTGGGAAGCAAAAGTTTTACTTTAAATGTAGTTCTGTTTGTCATTCTTTACCTATATGACTAATCTTTTGTGTCTCTCTTAAGGAATATTAATTCTCCCAAGGCCATGAAGATATTCTTAGTTTTCAGTTTTTTTTCTTTTTTTCTTTTCACATGTAGCTATATGATTCATTTGAAATTTAATTAATTAATTTGACAGAGGGAGTCAAGTTTTTTAAAAACATACTGATAGCCATTTATTAAGCCTCAACTTTGAAAGAATCATCTTCTCCCCCACTGAATTGCAATGGCGTCTTCGCTGTAGAATAGATGACCATATATGTGTGGGTGCGTTTCTGAAATCTCTATACTTCTTCATTGATCTATCTACCGGTAGTTTAATAAAAATCTTCATATATCAAGTCTTGATATATATTTTACTTCAAAAATGTCCTAGCTATTCCTGGCCCTTTGCATTTCCATATAAAATTTAGAAGTGATTTTACCAACCAGAAAATGTTGGAATATAACTAGTTTTTCATTTACAAAACTGATCGATGACCAAAAAATTGATATTTTTATAATACTGAGTCTTTCATTTTCATGACCTTAGAATATTGGTACATTCATTTAGATTTTATTTAATTGTTTAAATATTATTTTTAGAGGCCTTGAAGTCTTTGTATTTATTCCTAGACACTTAATGTTTACAAGACCATTTTGATGGTAGAAATTTTATTTTCAAAATTGTTTTTTACTAGATATAAAAATACATGGTTTTGTGGGTTGGTAATTTTTGTTGGTTTAAGGTTTTGTTTTTGCATATTTACCTTGTATTTGAGATCTTGCTAAATTCATCTACCAATTCTACTTTAGGTCAAACCACATCAAATTGTTGTGGTAGGTACCACTGGTGCCTGTGGAACCTCAGCTCATTGTCTGGCACTACTTGGCATTGAGAGCTCCCCTGTCCATACTCCGGTGCTGTGCTCCTCAGCTGCCCTAAGCATGGCTTCAGTGAGCTCCCGTGCAGCACAGACCAAGCAGCCATCCTTCCACGAGGCACAGGCAGAAAATTTGGGTGGTGTCCACATTATCCTATCTCTGCCAATGTGTAGAGTGCCCAAGCTATGGTGGTGTGGCTATCTCCATCTATATTTCAAAGGCCTCCTACACAGACAGCCTTTGTGTCAGGTTGTTGAGACAAGCTGTGGGAGCAGGGCCACCTAGAGCCTTGGGGGTCCAACACCTGCCCAGCAAAGCACCAGGGGCAGGACCAATACACCAGTGGGTCCTGAAGGTGACCCCCTGCCCCATTGGGCCTGTGGACAGAGCACAGAACCAAAGGGGCCTATTCTCAGTGCTTAAGGATTAATAAAATTTTCCCAGTTGCGTTTTGGACGACTTCAGGACCTGTTACTCCTTTCTTCTTTCCTATTTCTCCCATTTGGACTGGGAATGACTATCTAATGCCTAACCATTATATTTTAGAAGCATATAACATGCTTGCTTTCATAAGCTCATAGCTAGAGAGGATTTTGCCTCAGGCTAAATCATACCTTGAATCTCACCCATATCTGACTTAGATGATATTAAAATGAGATTTTGAATATAAGACTTTAAAGTTGATGCTGGATTCAGTTAAGACTTTGGGGCTATTGATATGGAATTTGTTTGGGATGCAAGGACATGAATTTTCAGGGTCCAGGAGCAGAATACTATATATAGACTGATTGTTTCTTCCCCCTCCAAAATTCATATGTTGAAACCTAATCTCCAATGTGATGGTATTTGGAGATGTGACCTTTGGTAGATGATTAGGTCATAAGGCAGCTGCTTAAATGTAACTAGTGTCCTTATAAAAGAAGCCCCAGAGAGCTCTACTTGCTACTTCTACCATGTGAGGACACAGAGAGAAGATGACAGTCTATACTTCCCTCAACAAGTATCAGGAGGTAGCAACCCCTGGGACTGCTTCCCACTGAGATTCAGTGGTATGTTTCATGTGAATTACCAGTGAGACTTCTAAGTGTTCCAGTAGTTGGTTCCCAGCTTCTTCTTGCCAGTAATCCAAAAGCATACAGTAGTTCTCCCTTAATCCAAGACCCCCAGTGGATGTCTGAAACTGGATGGTACCGAACCTTACATACGTGGTGTGATAAAAAAATATGGTGAATGTTTAAATTAAAAAGAAATTATTACAATAGAAGACACATTGCCATTGACCCCCTCAAATTACTCTCTCTCGCTTTGAACACACTTATTCCATCATTCTTGCCACTTTCTGAAGCAGTTCTGGAAGTCCTCTTTTGTGAGTGTCTTTAGTTGCGCTGTCATGGTTGCTTCGATGTCCTGAATCATTTTGACTTTGGGGAAGAACCAGAAGTCACATGGTGTCAGATCCGGTGAATAAGGTGGATGAGGACACACTGCTATGTTTTTGTTTGACAGAAATTGCCATACCAGAAACGATGTGTGACACGGAGCATTGTCATGATGGAGGATGATTGACGGCACACTTTAAAACACACCTGCTCTCAACCGTAGCTCACCCCTGACTAACTGCATCGAACAAGCTGAAACTTGTCACACACTGTTACTAAGGTTTGATACATGGCTTTCCGTATTGAAAATCTCTGACTTTCCATTGGATGGCACTCGGCAGCAGCATTCACCATATTTTGTGATCATAACGGAAAGGTTCTGTGTCATACTTCACTTCTGGTATGGCAATTAAAACATATAAAAACATTAAAGTATGGCCTCATCCATCTTATTCACCGGATCTGCCATCATGTGATTTCAGGTTCTTCCCTAAAGTCAAAATGACCATGAAAGGTAAATGTTTTGAATCGATTCAGGACATCGAAGCAGCCACAACAGTACAACTAAACACTCACGAAAGAGGACTCCAGAACTGCTTCAGAAAGTGGCAAAATGATGGGATAAGTATGTTTGAAGTGAGGAGGAGTACTTTGAGGGGGATTAATGGCAATGTATCTTTTCCTATAATACAGCTTTTTATTTAAACATTCACCGTATTGTTTGATCACCCTGCATATACTATTTTTCCTATATATACAGTATGATAAACTTTATAAATTAGGCACAGTAAGATTAACAATAACTAATAATAAAATAGAATAATTATAACAATACACTGTGATAAAAGTTATGTGAAAGTCGTGACTCATTTCAGGGGATACCTTGCTGAAATATTCTTATAGACTCATGCTTACTGGTGCAACACATTGCCGTCAATCAAAACATGTTTTCTGTTCCTGTCTTTTACCCAAAAATTTAATGCCTTTTGCACCTTAACTAAGCACTGTCATATACTGTGGCTGAGACTTTTGCAATTTGAGGTATGATGGCAAAGCTAGCATGAATTTCTTTTTCCTTTTTCATGATTTCACAGATAGATTTGTTCTTACCATAGAATTTAGAAACATCAACACACATTTTTAAAAGTTTTTCTTATTAAGTCAAGAAAATTCACCTTTTCACTTAAAGAAAGCACTTTACAGCTTCTTTTTTGGCATATCCGAATTGCTAGCATCACTAGTCTGTGCTTTGGGGCCATTATTAAATGAAATAAGAATTACTTGAACACAAGCACTACTATACCATGAGAGTTGATCTGATAACTGAGATGGCTACTAAGTGACTAATGGCCAGGTAGTGTGTATAGCGTGGATACACCGGACAAAGGGATGATTCACGTCCCTGGTGGGACAGAGTAGGGTGACTCAGGATTTCATCACATTACTCAGAACACCATACAAACTAATGAATTTTTTTTATTTCTGGAATTTGCCATTTAATATTTTCAGACTGTGGTTGACTATGGGTAACTGAAACTGTGGAAAGCAAAATCACATTTTTATGAAACATAATTCATCTTATGGAAATGGGTCCCTAAAGAGATTTTATATATGTTTTTATTAGATGAGAAACATGTCTGTCCAATAGAAACATTGCTGACTTTTCTTTTTTTCCTTATATATTATTGTTTTATTTTCATCATTATACTTTCGACTACCTGAAATACCTTGTTTACTGTTAATTAAAATTTATTGGGGTGACAATGATGAACAAAACTACATAGGTTTCAAGTGTACAATTCTATAATAAATCATCTATATATTGCATTATGTGTTCACTACCACCCAGCCTTTGTAAGAAAGAGTGTTGTAAGGCAATTGAGAATATCAAAATGCTATGCGTAGTTTGAGGATGGCAAGGTACAAATAATACTGGTATAAATAAAAATAGAAAAAAAAAATTACTTCAATGTGTTTCCCAGATTTTCTCAGCTTCTTTTGTGGCTGGACTTCTGGGCACTTACTCAATTGGGGGTTACTGGAAAACATGCTCTTCTGATAATGCAGTGTCTCCTACCTCCTTGTTAATTCTTTTATTCTTTCCTGGTAAAACAGCAGGGGCTGGAAGGAAAATCCAGTCTATTGCTTGAAAAGGAAGTTAAGCACCCTATGGCATTATTTACTTGTGCAGTGGTTAATTTAGCACTGGACGACTTATCTTTGGAGTTCCTGTTAGCTGAGATTATTTGCTTTGTTTCTGTTGCATGTACCTTGTGCAATTCTAAATCAATGTAGTTATCAAATACCATAACTGAAAATCATCATTGCAAACTCTAGGTCAGTTGAAAATTACTGACACTACACAGTATACAGTAATGCTTTTCAAACTTGTTGTCACATTAAAATCATCTGAGGAGTTTAAAAAACAACAGTAGCAACCACTAATGTGTGGATCTAAACCACAATTTTTAAAAATTGGTTTGAAGCAAAATCCATTAATATATAGGTATTTTTAAAAAAGTTCTCAGGGAGTCTAATATTCAGTCAATAGACACTCCCACTAATGTTATGTTCTGAATAAATCCTTGTGGATTTATTAATTCTGATTGGTTCTGAATATTAGTTTGAGATTCAAAAAATAGTAAAAAGCACCAATTAATTGATTTAGAGAATTATTTTTCAATACAACTTTAAAAAGCATAATGATTCAATAGAGAACATATAGTTTTAGCATCTTTAGTAATCTAGCATCTCAACTTTTTAAATTTATATGGCAGATTTTGTTTTGTTTTCCACAATGATGTAGAGCAAGTCTCTGATTTATTACAGGTTCTAAATCCATGGTAGTGGAAGAAAATGATCCCTCCCTATGGTATAAACGCCAGTAGCTGAATTGTTGTTTGCTCGTTGTTTCTGGATTCGGAATCATATAATGGTGTAGAATCTACTATTAGATTAATAAAATTGGGTTTTCTAATTTATAAGGAATACATGCCTTCTGGTAGATATCTGAGTATATTTACTACAGAGTCAAAGAGATGAAAGGGCACTTTTCTTGAATGGCCATGGCCAACTTTCCTTATATACTTTTCTATGACTGCAACTTAGTTAACGTTTTGGTCCATCTCAATATACACATGGCTAATCATCTGGGTTTCAGTTGCTTTGAAATCTTTCCTGTCATTAGAAATGAAACAGCTTTTTAGAAGTTCCATGAGAGTTGATTAAAGGCAATGACAGGTAAATGGTGGGAAGCCATATGAATTGACAGTGAGATGACCCTGACAGTTTATTTCTTATCCAGATGGAGACCAACAAATTTTAATTAAAAAGGTATTGTCTCCTAAATTTTAAAGAATCTCATGCTTCTTATATAGTAGATTACCTTTCTTATTGGTGCTAAAGGATAATGTTATTTAAATATAACTAAATATTTACTGAAAGACACACCTACCTTTGAATCACCAAAACAGCCTTATAGAAATTCTGGGTAACATATAGGGTTATTTAAACTCAACCAAATTACCAACACATATGGAAGAGTGTCACCACTCAAGTAATATCAAGTGACCTTGACATTACATTGACAAGCTAATTAACAAAATAATGAACCTCATATATTTGACAGACATTCAGTCTACAGGGATTTAGCTTTGATGATTAGAGAGGTAGACATTCTACTTTTTATTTGAGCAGAAGCTTTAATGTATCAAATTATAGTTTATACTATATGATGGATTTTAAAAGTACTACTATATGTTTGGTCAGATCAACAGAGTTATTTCAACTGGTGTATTACAAAGCCATCACAATAGCTTCCTGAAACCCAGAATGTTATCAGAACTGGTCTTTTAAACTAATACATGTAAGTGTTGGGCAAAAATCTCAATCTCTCTCTCTCTCTCTCTCTCTCTCTCTCTCTCTCTCTCTCTCTCACACACACACACACACACACACACACACACACACACACACACAGAAATTAAAATGGAAGCAATGCATTACCCTTCAAAACAGGTAGCCACACAAAACAGGGAAGAGACTAGAGGGGAAGGAAGATCTCTAGGCCCAGGGGGAGGATGAGAGACATTCAAGTTTCCTGAACAGGGAGAAACAGAACATATACTTTTTGGTGAAAAGAAACTAAATAAATCAATTTGGAAGGTGCAGTTAAGAGGAGCAAGATTTTGAAATAGTGAATCATGGAGGAAGACTGGAGATGAATTTGTGAAAAATGAAACATGCAGAATGACAAAAATTGGGCTCAGAGATACAGGGTGAGGTTTCAAGAAGGAGAGCGCACGGTTGAAAACACTAATTTAGTGAATGACATGAAACAAGAGGATAAGAGGGGGTTTCAGTCTAGTGCACAAAGGACGGAGGTAGAGAAGGAGAGCGTATGGTGAATGGGGTGTGAGTTAATGAACACTAGGAACAGGAAGAGGAGGAAGGAGGTGCTACAGGCACTTTTACTCAAAATGAAAGCTTCGAATGGGGCTGGGACAGTTCTTCACGCCCTTTTGATAAACAATGGTTTCTTATGTAGCGATGGGCCATCCATTTGAACAGGTCATCCTGCAACATCAGAAGTCCAGGGAGAAAAGGGGCATCTGCCTAATTGGTTACAACAACTGACCAAATCCTAGTTGTCCATAAGGAAGGTGGGATCAAGGGAATAATTAAGAAATGCCTATCCTCAGTTAATGACATTCAGTGAAAGACTAGTGCTTTGTAGTTTACCTACCTCACCTTGGCTAATATATGCAACCTAAGGGGTAGGCATTATTAGTTCCACTTTACCTGTGGGAAATAGAAAATTTATATGTGGTATATGACTGCCACTGGTTCCTGGCACAGAGATCCTAAAATCCTTGTAATTTCTTAAGTGATAAGAGCACTAGGAACATCTTTCATTCTCATACAGTGACTCTGAGTGGGCTCCTAGATGGGGGGTGGTCATCAGAAAGACCAAGACATAATTAGAATTTTGAAATTTTTAGCCCCATGCTCCCTATTTCAGAGAAGGGAGAGGGGCTGCAAATGGACTTAGTAATTGATCATGCCTTCCTGAGAAAGCCTCTATAAAGCCCTAATAGTAGGAGGTGGTTGGCAGAGTTTCCATCTTGGTGAACACATCCACACCTGGAGAATAACACACCCCAATTCCATGGGGACAGAAGTTCCTGCATGTGGGAATCCCCACATCTCACCCTATGTATCTCTTCATCTGACTGCTCATCTGTATCCTTTATCATAGTCTTTAATAAAGTGGTAAGCATAAGTGTTTCCCTGAGTCCTGTGAGCTGCTCTCAAAAATAATTGAATCCAAGGGGAAGGAGATCATGGGAACTTCCAATTTGTAGCAGTCAGACAGAAGCTGTGGGTACCCTGAGGACCTACTCCTTGTGACTGGCATCTGAAGTTGGGGGGCAGTCTCATAGCACTGATCTCTTAGCCTGTGGGATCTGATACTATCTCCAGATAGATATTGTCAGAATTGAGTTAAATTGTAGAACACTGAGCTGATGTCAGAGAGTTGTTTGGTGTGGGGAACCCCCTTTCCCCCCCACATATTTGGAGACTGGAAGTGTCAGAAGTGAAGTGTGCTGTGTGACAGTAAAGGGCAGACACACAGGAGGAGAACGGTAGGTTTTTTCCAATACAACCTACTAAGAAACTAAAGTTTTTGCATGTTATAGTAATTGCCCAGTGAATTCATATTATGAAAGTGTCCAATTTGGGGGCTAAATCAGATTATTTGTGATTCTGACACCTGTACTGATTTCCCAGATATCCTCTCCATCCAAGCTGGCTTACTTCACCACTTTGCCAGGGGTTGACTTTGGCTTGAATCATAAAATCCATTCTTCAGGTATTTTTACCACATTCACAAGCTTGCAAACCCAGGGAAACTAGAGCAGTGAGCGGCTGAGAGAGCTCTTTTAAAGCAGATGCAAGCGGAATTTGGGAAAGTAATTGTTCTCCTTTGTCCACTAAAACTATGATGGTTTTCAAAACCTCATGAACACAGCAACTCATGGATATTAAAGTTGTTCTTCAGGTGTAAGCCAGAAATACCTTTAAAGAAAATTGTAATAGTCTTCCGGCTCATGACCATCACATATGTTACCCCCTATATCTCTGCTGGGTATCAGAAGAACACTATTGCCACCTTAAAAATACATATGAACTAAAAAGATTTTCTTTTTAAATAATAAAACTGCACTACAATGCAGTTTAATGGCAATCAAAGCATTGCCACTTAAAATACATTAGTTAAATGTGTACTAAAAATAGTAGTTTTTAGATAAAACTTTCCAGTTATACAAATTTTAGCAGTGTATGAGATAAAAGGAACAGAACACTAGTAGGGGATGGAGGTGAAAGTCTCCAATTCATAGTTTTTCAATGGAGAGGTAATTGGTGCCTTTTAAAAACAGAGTTGTTGCAGCGTAAACCACATATTTTGCGTAAAAATAGCAGAAAATGTCAAATTTCTTAGAAATGCTTTCTCTTCCATCATTCTAACTCTGGCTGTGATAAACGACTTTTCTACAGAGTATGAAATAAGTCACCCATGTTAAGGTAATAGAGAGATTCTCTCACATCTCAGTACTCAAAATAGGATATTTACACATGGATCTCAGTTTGCGTGTTGACAAGGACCGACCTTTAGCCTACATGCAGGACAGAGATTCTGCAACTGGGGGAATATGGAAGCCTTCGCCTGACTGGCTTCCCACCAAGGACTTCTGCCTTTAGAACAATGTCTCAACTCGGTGGTTCTCAAGCCACAATTTTATTTGGTGAACAGAGTATTTTCAAAAAAGTTTAAATTTTAATATCTAATGTAATAGCGTGTATCCTTTCCAATTTGCCAAGATCTCTACCACTCTGCTATTTTCTTTTACTGATTCAATTGTGTTTTTTTTCCACTTGCTTAACTTCTAAAGGTCTTTGAACTTGAGCCCTTATATTTATCTAATGTAAAATAGAAAATGTCTCAAGATACATAGAATCATCTGTCAACAAAGTAAACTTGAAAAATGTGTAGTGCCAGTAAGGCTGTGAGAAAGTAGCCAGTGGCATAATTTCCCGTAGGACTACAAATTTGTAATAAAACAACTTTTGGAGGGCAATTAAATGGGTATTATATACCAGAGAATAAAACATACATGTATTTGAAACAATGCTTCTAATTCTCCCTTAAAGAAATACTTGCACTAGAATTTAAAGATTTAGATTTAAGGATGTTCATTGCAACTTTTTTTATAATAGAAAAGAGAATTGAAATTGATGTAAATACCCATTGCTGAAAGGGTGATTATATAAGTATAATAAATTTTATTATAGGAAATTATGTAGCCATTAAAAGGATGGTAGGCTTATGTGTATTTTCTTGGGAAATGCTCCCAAGAAAGTACACATAATACAGAATTACATAAAAAAATCAAATCTGAGTAAGTGCATAATATAAGCCCATTCATTTAAAATATGTATGTGTGTGTATTTATATGTGTTGGAATGTATATCCATAGGACATTAGCTGGAGAAATGGAATGACACATACCAATTTCGTAAGTCTTATCTATACGCTGAGGAGTGAGGCAAGGGAACATTTTCCATATTTCTGTCCCAGTACTCAATTTCCTTGAAATTTTTACAATGATAGTTTACTTATATGCTGGTATTAGAATAATAATTATTATGATAAAATAAATGAGATTAAAAATACACATAATTATTCATTCCTATCTTAAAGTGTTCCCTTTCCTTAGAATACTCTCTCCAAGTCCGCACCCTTGTCATTGACTTCCCAACAAATCAATTCTTTTCATCCATCTTTCAGACTTTAACACATGTCATGTCTTTGGATAGTTTCTGCTAACTTCCCTGAAACAGAGCATCCGATAGTTATATTTTCCACCATAACTATCTTCTATACTAGACTGAAAGTTCAGTAAGGTCTGGAAACATGCTTATGCTTTTCCCATTATTCCCTTGAAAAAACAAAGTTCTTGAGTGACTATGTCCCTTGTAGCAGGAAGAGTGGGCACACACACTGGACACATGATTGGGCTCCATTACAGAGGCAAGAAGGGTGAGTGGGGTAGGCTGCGGGTGACCTTACTGTTAGCTAAGCCCTGATACCTTCTAGCTGGTAGGAACCTGAAAGTGTTGAACGGATGATTAAATCAATGAATTCATAAATCGAGTGAATCGTATCTCATTTTTATGGAATTGGAAGGAATATGTAAACTCCTTCTGGAAAGGAACATGTAAAAAAGTAGGAAAGGAACATGTAAAAAAGTAAAAAAAAAAACATGAACAGAAAAACAACGTAATTTAAACAATAAGGAGAAACAGAAATGGAGAGGTAAAGGTATGGAGAGGTAAACATGTAACTTCTCTAACAGTAAAGGTACAACACACTTGCAAATCATGGCAACACATCTAAAGGAAAATTGTTTATAAGATTCAAAAGTTGACATGGTCTCTTTTCCTTTGAGAAACAAAATACACACAATCCTGGGGAAATAGAATGCATTAAAATGGTCTGTCAATGTTGATTTAAAGTACTATAGTATAATATTTAAAGAGTTTTTTCATGATTCTAAAAAAATTGTTGATACATGATCGTGATAGCACTGGTTGTGGGAGTCATAGGAAGGCATCAGGGAGACCCAGGAAACCTAGAAATGGACTCAGAGGCCTTTGAGGATGTGGCTGTGAACTTCATCCTGGAGGAGTGGGCCTTACTGGATCCTTCACAGAAGAAACTCTGTAGAGATGTGATGCGGGAAACCTTCAGGACCCTGGCCTCAGTAGGTATAGAATGGGGAGAGCATGACATTGAAGATGAGTACAGAAACAAGGAGAAAAAACTAAGAAGTCATAAGATAGAAAGACTCTGTGAAAGTAAAGAAAGTAGTCAACATGAGAAGAAAAAAAATTGATACATGAATTTAAAGAAATCAAACTCAATCGAAAAAGCAATATCCTCTTTATCTCAATGTCAGAGTTCAATAAACAAAGAGAGAATAAAAGAAAAATATGAAACTTGGTGAATTTATTATCAGCCTATTCTCTTATGGATGATATAATGTTTTTAGATCATGTAAATAAGTGGAGACTTTTCTGGACTGGTCATGTCAAGAACTCTACTGTATGACCAAATGCAACAGTGCAAATAGCATTATTTTTCTGTACAAACCTCCTGATTTAAAGTTGAGATAAATAAAATAGAATATTGTTTCATATTCAGGTTGATCTGGTGTACTAGGAAATAAAACTATACTATAGTCTGTAATGATCCTAGCTCCACTAATTTCATTTATGCAGGACGTTTATTTTTCTGTAAGAAAAAAAAAAATTTTCCTTGAATTGATTTTTTGTTAAAAACAGAGATCGAGACCACATAACCATACTGTGAAACCACTTATCACTGAACAAATAGCCAAAAGTGAGTATTGTTGATACAACCGACCTTTTTATAGAAATTCTCAGATAATATAGTCATTTTATATAATTCAACTGTTTAAAACCCAAAAAACTTCAATACAAGTATCATCTAGGAAAGAATTTTGCAAATTCTTCTGTGTGTTTTTTGTGTATGTGTTTTATATATTTTTAATATGTGTTGAGGAGAGAGGTTTTTAAGATCAAATACACTTAAGGAAAACTAGGTTAAAGAAAGATAGATGGAGTTTTAACTGCAGGACTTATCAGAAATCTTAATGTGCTAGAAGTGGTATTAACTCCTTATTAGAAAAGAGTACAGTCAATAATATTTCCCAAAAGTATTAATAATAGAACCTTTATCCCATAGAATATTTAACAACACTGACATTTGAACAAGCATATTATAATGAACAATGATACACATGATTAAAGAGAATTATCTTATTCTCTTTCTGGATTTTAACTACCTCAAGATTTGAGATCAATCCTAAAAGGAAATTGATTGTTTCATTAGCAGTTGGGCATTATATAGGATTCTACAAATCATTAAGTTTCTCATTTTCATTTGAGAAATGGTGACAGTGTGCAATGAAGTGCTTTACCCAAGGCTACAAGAGCAAAATTTATATTCCTAGATTCCAAAATGAGCAAAAACTTTTTCATGTTTTCAGTATTTTTTCCAAAAAGAAGTATACCAAAACTTAATCATGAAGAGGCAGCAAATATTTGGTTAGTTGGTTTTTATTTGGTTTTAATATTTCTTACTCATAGTCTTTAGTGCCACATTGAATAAAGAACATTATATAATATCTCAGTCATTGGGTAAGTACCAAAATTTTGAAGAAAAATTATTTCATAAGAAAGTATTTTGAGGGATTAAAAATACTTTATCCCAACTGTAGACTCATTTGATATTTAATCTGTACAAAAATAATAAACTATTTTTTCATTTAAATGGGGTTTTACAACTTTTCACTGCAGTCTGGTTAAAACTTATTTGACCATCCATACATGGAAAAAATTGTTATGTGGAGGAGAGAAAAAAAATTATCAGTAATAAAATCCATTCCAACGAGTGCAGACATTTTCTAATAACTCTGCACATATGCCACCTGGGCCAGGGTAGCATCTAAATCTAGTTTGATAAATGGAACTATAAAACAGGAGGCAGCTGTTCTAGAAGGTTTCCATATTTTCCAGGAGGAAAATTATACATTTTTAGTCTAAAAGAAGGAAATATCCATCAGAGTGATAAGACATCCAGAGGGACCTGCTGATGATGACTTATGCAAATCAAAAAATAAATAAAAACTAAAATCACATCTTGCATGGTTGACTAGATGCATTTTTCTATTTAGCCAAATCAGCATCTCTAGCAAAGGTGCTTCTCAAGATTTGAATCAGTATGGAAAATAATATTGGCTTCTGCTTGAGGTTATTTTTCACCTATTATTTTGGGGGAAAATATCACAAAGCATATGGTGTGCAAGCTTTCAAATTTAAAGATTAACAAGTTGAAACCAGAGAACCTAAAATTCAGATTCAGGGAAAAAAGTTAGGTTACCCGATGCCACACTGTTGCACTTTCCCCTGCTGTAGTTGGCAATAATAAATATCTCATCCTTTGCTCCATTTAATATTTGCATCTTTCAAAGATCTTACAAGTGAAGTGATATCTTACTAACCGGGGACTGAAATCCCAGAATTGGGAGAAGAGCAACCAAAGAGTATGTCTGGAGATCTTATGTAATCATACTCTGAGTGATTATATCCCTAAACCCTTCATCAGCTGGTGAATGCATGCTCACATGACTAGATTAATGGTGAATTTTACCCTTTCTGGAGATTTCCCTTCCAAACATTTTCAAGAAAGCAGAGAAGCTTATAAATAATATGTGTATTGGAAAGGCTATGTGCTTGGACTCAGCCCCAGCTGGAAGCTTCCTTTCCCCTGTTACTGTTGGAGAAACTCAAACCTTCCAGCCCTATGTAGAGCCATTTTTTCCCAAGTCATCAACTGTATTTCTGTACCAGGATAAACAAAAAAGGAAAAATATATGTTACTTGCGCCATTTCACTAGAGTCTGCCAAGGCTACACTCTTTATAGTCCCTAACCAATGATAATTTTTCTTTGGAATCTTAGAATCAAAGCTGCCATCTGCTGCATCACAGTCTCTCTGCCTGTGGCTGCTCTGCTGCTCTGAGGCCGTGGGCTGTGCTACTACTCGCTCATCCTACCGCGGTCCGTGGGTTTCCTTACCATGGACAGGATCCTGCCAATTCCACTACCAGCCTGTTTCCACATCTCTGCTATTCCCTTCTTCATCCACTTGTGAATAGACTCATTTCTTGCGCCTGGCTCTTCCAGTGTCGCGTTACAGTCTTTTCATTTGGATTGTGATCATCTTTTTTTCAGGAGTGAGCAGGAACAGGGGGTGGGAACACGGACCTCACTTAGCTCTGTCATATCAGTCCAGCACCCCCGTTCCGCAGCAAAGCCTGTCCCACCGTGATGGAAGTGGTCCTCATTCACGGCGAGTTTTCTCTGAACAGGCCTATTTGTATCTCTACAGCCTGGTTTTTCATGGGACCAACATTGGATAAAGATTTTTTAGGTCCCGAAAACCCAAATCAAACTACCTTAAGTAAAAATTGAAGTTGATGTCTAAATGGAATGACGAGTAGAAAGGTAGGTGTAACAGCAAACGGAACCTGACCCGAGAACTCTACCTGGATCTGATTTTTGGCTCGACTTCCTCTGTGTTCCTGCAACAGCTCTATTTCACTGCTCTCTGGCTGCAGTGTTCTAATCCCTAAATCTTTAGACTAAGAGCTTGGTTCTACATTCAAGTCGGAAAGTTTGTTTTGATTGGAACAGTAGTTATATAGCCATTTTTGAAAAAGGTTTAGTCAGTTTGAGCCAAATAGAATCCATCCCCAAATTATGAAGAGATTATTCTACTAATAATGGCAGAAAAATCACTTCAAAAAAGACAACAGGTAATGCCATTCCTAAGAAGGAAGAGAAATAGTGTGTGAAAAAAACAGCAGGAACCTGCCTGCTGTCCATCCAAAAAATACTATATATGAGTATGTATTATTTCTACTTCTCAGAGACAATATTGCAATCTTCCCATACCAACCCGTGGTATCTCAGGCCTGGCTCAGCTGCCGTGCCTTATTACAATCCTAGACTTGGATCAACCATATTTCTGAACCTTATCTCACCTTTTGCCCTCCCCGACACAGAGCTCAATGTAATCCTTGTCTTCAGTCAGATTAATTCCCATATTCCTGATGGCAATCTAGCTTTAGGTTATCATTTATAAATGCTACACTTAAGGGAAAGATCTGATCCCTCAGCTAGTACTTTCTATAAATTTTAATGAGATTGCTAGATAGCAATAATTCTTGGAAAGTATTTATACACAAATGTTCTCTGGCCATCATCCTTTCTTAATCGCACCTATAGTGAGTTAATGCAACCAAATTTTAGTTCCCTTTTCCTTAGAAATTTCAAATGACTGCTTGCCAATATTATGGATCACATAGGAGAAATTTCCTCTAATTATGAGATCTGAATATGATGTTTGCCCACAAATGGCAATCCATTTCTTCTCTAGTCCTCATTTAATTTCTCAGATTTTAAAAGAAAAATATAACTAACCTATCAAAAATATATACATATATACACATACATACATATAATACTGTTATTAAAAGATTTGGATATCATAACAGTTTTCTCCCTTCAAATGATTTTTCCCTTTTTCTCCTTATTATGGATCTGACGATTTCTTATTCTCCAGAATAATTACTGATGACTGGTGCATACATACATATAATACTGTTATTAGAAGATTTGGATATAACAGTTTTCTCCTTTCAAATGATTTTTCCCTTTTCCCCCTTATTATGGGTCTGAGGATTTCTCATTCTCAAGAATAATTAATGATGACTGGTGCATCTCATTGGCCAACCAGAATATCCATATTAGATATGCTTCTCAACTGAATACAAAGGAACCATCATGGAAAAAAGAAAAATCTTTAGGTGTTAGAGTCAAGCCAGTCCTTGGTTGATAATCCTGACTCTGCCATTTCTCGTATTTTCATCTGTTTCTTCATCTGAAAAGTAGAGATGATTAACATATATCTCATATGATGATTTTGAGGAATAAATAAGAACAGTTACATAAAGAAGCTGGGTGAGTGCCTGGTACATATTATGTGCTACGTACGTCCCAGTTCCCTCTTCTTTCTGTCTGTCACTCATTGGGCACTACTTCTTCATCAGTGGATAGAGGGTTATAGAGATGCCTAATATGCATGCATCATTTCCACCCTTCAATAAAAACTATGAAGTGTCATACTAGTCACCACGTCCCCATGTTAATTAGGACTCCCATGCCACTAGAAAGAAACCATACAGGATTTTCATTCTTGAACCATGGTCAAGCTCTTGGTCATTAAAATTAAGGTTCATACATAGATAACAGGAGATCTGCACTGAACTCAATACACAGAGGAAGGGGTACTTGAAAAGTAGGTACAGGGCGGTGTCAAAGGAAAATTGCACTGAACAGAGTTAGACAGTCAAGGAAGGCTTTCTTCAAGACTACTGTAATAAAGGAGAGAAATTGAATTTAAGTCCACTGAAACAAAAGGTGGGGGTGTTTTAAACACTGGCATGAACTAATGGAAAAGTATTGGAGGATAATAGAGAAGAGGTTGGTCTGTGTGATTAGGCTCTGTGTTTGCTATTGGTGCAAATGAAAGAAGCTCCTACCCACAGAGACAACTGAGAGAAAGAGATGATATCTTTCCTGATGATTATAGTTCAAAGGAATGGATAGTTACCAGGTCCCTGAAAGAGACATTTCTGGGTTGTAACAGAGACAAGAGGCTGCGAGAAGATTTACATCATAAAGGGGCAAAGACAGAATTTACAATTGCAAATTTTCTAAAGTTAATATTCTAATAAAATTACTAATAGTCAGGAAGAAACCTGTGCAAAGTTTAGTCAAACCAAGGGGAATATACAGCCATCTTAGTCAGAGACAAAGTACTGGCTTTGGCAATATGCAGGACTGAGCTCTTAGGGAAGCATGTACACATTAGCCGCAGATCCTGTCTCAGAGATTGAGTCCCAAGTCCTCCAATACAGATCTGAATCTACATTCATCAGAGGGTTTGGGGGTTATTATATTTGAGTACTTTCCTTACCAAGAGGAAGAAGGTAGCAGATTTATTTGCTAGGAAATTAAATTTTACTATGCTATTTTAATAGAGAACAGAGAAATAAATAATCATTGATTTTTTTGAAAACTACACATTTTTCTAGAATTCACAAGGCATAATTATGCCAGAAATCCAAACATTAGTTGTCATTTCTCTACTCATCATTACTGCAAAGAGCACCTGACCCTTTAAAAAAAAAGAGGGAGATGAAATTTTTGTTGTCAGAACTGTGATATCTTGTGCTTCTTTCTAAGAAAACTACACAGCACTAAATAGAGAGTCAATGAGAGAATCCCACCTCTGATATCTTCTTTGGTAATGCAATAAACTAAAATGTTAGCAACAACGTGGCTTTGATCACTTACTACCGTGTTTCCCCGGAAATAAGACCTAGCTGGACAATGTGTCTTTTGGAGCAAAAATTAATATAAGATTCAGTCTTATTTTACTATAAGACCGGGTCTTATTTAATATAATAATATAATATAATATAATATAATATAATATAATATAATATAATATAATATAATATAATATAATATAATATAATATAACATAACACTGGGTCTTATACTAATTTTTGCTCCAAAGACGCATTAGAGCTGATTGTTAGGCTAGATCTTATTTTCGGGGAAACACTGTATGCTGTAAATTATCCTTTTAGTGTCTTTTCCTTTTCCTCCCAAAGAAACAGATAATTTCATCATTCAGTTTCTTATCTGCACAATTCTGCCTAATAACTTACATTCCTTTATTGATAGAATTGGCATCTACGTGTTACAGATTTCATCTTTTTTAGAACAGAGTTAATAGTTCAAGAATGAAAATAAAATTTGAAAGAGTAAATAGTAATTAACTAATTAGCTTTTTGCAAGGAGCTGATAATGACATAGAAGACACATAGAGGTATGACTTAAGTACTTTATTAGCACTTCAGAAATGATCATACTTCCTTCCCTTAATTTATTACTTCCGATGACCTTCCCTCTACTTGTCTTTCTGGCATATTTGGGGAGACTACCTCTTGATGGAAACCTGTGTGTGATTTTTCAGGTCTGACCATTGGCAACTATGAAGGCTCTACCTATTGGGTGGGCCTTCCCACACCAGGCTTGATGCATAGTCAGTACACTATAGCCTCTGAAGGAAGTTCCCATCAAAGATTCAGGCCCCTCTGGATCTCCAGCTCTTTCCAAATAATCCAGCCCTGGTGCGTTTATTCTGAAGTCTCCATATCTGAGGTCTTGGGTAGAGGTCTTCTTCAGGTGCCTGCATCAGGCCTCCTTGGGAGTGGGGCTGGGGAGGAGGGAAAAATTTGGAGATACCTTTCTTCACTCTGACTGGATACTCAGCACTTGTCTACTCCTAATCTCCCAGTCCCCTCACTGCTCTCTACTTCTCTGTGGATAAAACTGACTGGAGCCTTTTATTGAGGGCTGGCTCAACAGTAAGACAACACGAACATCTGCACAATGATTTGCCAGATCCTCTACCTGGTCACCTTTTCATGGGGAAAAAATGTAACAGGAGAAGTCAGTACTTTCTCAGGTTTGAGATTCTTGCTTAGGACAGTAGTATGCGATAAACACCAAATAAGTACCAAAGAACCAGAAGTTGTTTTTTTTTGTTTGTTTTCTTACATCTAATACTCCTTTGCTAACAGCAGTATAAGTGACAGGTGGAATTGCACATCTCCTTAAAGACATCATAGAAATTGTCCACTGTCCAAACCATTTCTCACTTTAGTCTGTGATGATACTTACCAACACCACCATTAGCCCTCTAATTTTCAAATGTCACCCCAAACAGTAAAAACTTTATTTGTTGTTATGCAGCTAATGATTAACAAGGAAGATTCCAAATCATATGCTTCCTGAAATTAGTCATCAATTTCTTTTTCAAACTTTCTTTCATTAAGATGAAATCATCATCGGATGTCTTTCTAGGGTGATTTAGATTCTTATTCTTTAGACCACAAGCACTTTATATTTATTTAAAAATTATTTCCAAGAAAATTATACTCCTTGCAATGTAACGTTTATTGCATATCTCTCTCTAACGAGAGAATGTGCTCATCAGCTGTGAATAATTCCTTGAAGACAAGATAAGTGTTAAATAATAGCAGGCTGTCACCAAAAGATTAATGTGCTCAATTACCAGCAGTGCCTTGCCCCCAACGGTGTGTAAACTGAAAAGTACAGAGGTAAGTTCCTCAGCACCAGTGCTATGGTTTTGTGACCCAAATTCAAAACTAATTTTATTCAATGTGACATGTAGTTTAAATAAGTTTCTAAATTCACTGATCACCAATTAGGTTCCCAGCACATTATAAAAGTACGCTGGACTTGGGACTCAAGTGTTGTCTTGACTCAGTTATGAACTCATGGCCAAAAAAAATCTCAATTTTCTGTATACACAGTTTGCTAAGTCACCACCCCAACCATTTCTTTCTTTCTTTCTTTTTTTTTTTTTCAAATCAGGGTCTCACCTCTGGGACCACTAAGCATACACTCAAAGCATCTTCCCTTATCAAGCTCTTATATCCCAGGGCCAGGTGCCAGACAACTACGGCTATCCATTATACCCTGGGATCTATGAACTTATTCAAATTAGCAATTCCACAGGGAGCCCAGTGAAACCTAGCTAATCTCATCCTCATTGGCAAATTTAAGCAGCTTTCTGCAGTTCCAACTTGTTGTTCCTCTCCCTGAGTACAACCTTCTGTGTGGCACTGAGTGGTAGTCTTCTCTGGTATGGAACTGTAAATAAAAAAGAGTTTTTCCTTTCAAAGTATCAGTGTATTATGTCCTGCCATCAAAATAATCTTCAGGAGTGACATCAGCAAGATGGCAGAAAAAGAAGCTCTGGACCATGATTTCTTCCATGGCCACATCAATTCAACAACAATACACGGATAAATTCCCTTTGTGAGAAATCCAGAAACTAATTGAGAGGTTCATGCATCCATCGATAAGTATTATCGATTGCTGTGCACAGACTTAATTTCAAGGCCCAATACGCAAGACACACCACCACAAGCTGGGATGAAAGGGTTAAAGAGTTTTATTTCAAAGCGAAAGTAAGACAAGACAGAGATTAGGGGAATATATCATCATACCACTAACAAGCAAGGAGGCAATTTATCATACCACCAGGACCCAGTCAATTAGAATCACAGAAACAGCAACGACCTTTCATCAGCACAGGCAAAATATCTTGCAGCAGCAGAGGTGGCCTGGGGAACAACCATGCCTGCCTCGGTTTTCTGGGGTTTTGAGGACTTCACTAACAACAGTGGCAAGGAGCGAATAAGCATACGTGTCAACAACACAAGGAACTGGTCTCGGATCTGGCTAGGAGCCGGGGCCAGTCCTTGGTACAAGATTAGATGTATTGGAGCTTGGACCAGCGGCACTAAGGCAAAAGCTAGGCTCCTCATTCTGTTGTTTTCTTGGTCCTTGGGAGGGTAGTTAATCCTTCCATGGTCAAGCACGGATCCCAGCCACTGTGAGAATTTTCATCTCCAAATGTTCCCAGGCAGACCTTCATATATTCTATTCCTTACATCTGGCAAATGCTTAACTAGTCACATTAAAGCCAGTAGGAAAATTCAAGACACCCTTTTGCCATAATCCCTACCTGTGGCACAGTGTCATGCAATCTGAAGGAAATTCTTAGCCCCCAAATTCCCATGGGGAAGGAGAGTTGGCCTGCGTATCCAACACTTTAGCTTTTCCAAAGAGTACACTAAAGATTGGCTTCTGTATCACCTATTTTGGTTTATGTATCATTGGCATAAACTAATGTCCGGGGGTCAATGAGAACAAAGACATCAAGCAAGAAATCACTATAGCCCCTCTCTCCAGTTCAGTGCAATGTGACTAGGCAAAACCCCCAACACCCCAATTTCTCCTTGAGGAGGGAAAGAGTTGGCCCATATGTTCAATATTCCAACATTTCTGTGGGCTGTCAAAGGGATTGGATTCTGTCTTACCTGTCTTGAAGCACTGAAAGGACTGAAAACATTGGAAGGACCCAGCATACTCTAGACGCTTGGGAGCTGCTAAGAAAACAAACAAACAAACAAACAATGGTTGGACTAGTATGAAAGTTTGAGAAGCCCTAGAATATCCGGCCTGGCTGATTGTTGAGGGTCTTTTATTGTACAAGAGTATCTCATGAAAACTGGGAGAGGTGGCTGTTTTCTCTAATGCTAAGATACCACACAAAAAGTTAAAGAAAATGGGGAAACAAGGAATTATGTCCCAAAGAAAAGGATAAATCTCCAGAAACTGACACTAATGAGATGAAGATATATGATTTACCTGACAGAGAACTCAAATAAACCATAAAGATGGTCAAAGAGAGCAATGCTTGAACAAAGCGAGAATTTCAACAAAGAGATAGAAAATATTTAAAAAGTACCATGGAGCTAAAAAATACAATAATTAAGCTGAAAAACTGACTGTAGGGTTTCTAAGCAGATTAAATCAAGTAGAAGAAATGATCAGCAAACTCAAAGACAAGTCACTGGAAATTACCCATTAGAAATTCACAAAGAAAAAAGAAAGTTTAAGGAATTTATAGATACCATTAAACAAATCCACACATGCATTATGGGAGTCTCAGAAGAAGAAGAAGAGAGGAAGCAAGGGGCAGAAAGATTATTTAAATAAATAATGGCTGAAAATTTTCCAAATCTGGGGAAGGAAATGGACATCCAGGTCTTAAAGCCAGAACAGCAGATATGATGAACCAAAGGAAATCCACATTGAGAAACATAATCAAATTGTCAACAGTTGGAGACAAAGTAAATTTTGAACTCAGCAAGAAGAAAGCAGCTTGTCATGTACAATTAAATCCATATAAGACTATCAGTGAATTTCTCAGCAGAAACCTTGCAAGCCAAAAGGGATTGGGAGTATATTTTTTAAAGTGCTGAAAGAAAAATAAAATGACCAAACAAAAATAATATAGCCAGAAAAACAGTGCTTCAAAAATTAATAAAAGATACTTACCAAGACAAAGAAAAGCTGAGGGAGTGCATCACCACTAGACTTGCTATTCACGAACTGTTAAAAGTTTCTTGTGTTTTTTTTTTTTTTAATTTAAACAAAAATACTAAATAAGTATACGAAACCTCATGAATCTATAAAACTCATTGGTAAAGGTAAATATACAGACAAATACAAAACACTGCAATACCATAACAGTGGTGGGAAAATCATTTTTAAATCTAATGTAAAAGTTAAAAGACAAAAGTATTAAAAATAACAGTAACTATAAAAATATATTAATGAATACACAATGTAAGAAGATATAAACTGTGACATCAATAGCTTTATGTAGGGGAGGAAAGATGTTAAAATTTGGTTTTTAAATGAGATTCAAAGTAACTTATTATCAGCTTAAAATAGACTATTATAACTATAAGATGTTTTATGTAAATTCCATGGAAACTAAAAAAAAAAATACCTATAGAAGTTACACAAAAGAAAAAGGCAAATGAATCAAAGCATATTAATGCAGAAAAAATGCAATAGATGGTATCAACACAGGAAAAGAACTACAAGACAAACAAACAAACAAAACACAATGGCAATAGTAAACTTTTCTTTATCAATAATTACTTTAAATGTCTATGGACTAAACTAACCCCCAAAAAGACATAGAGTGGCTGAATAAATATAAAAACAAGATCAAACTATATGTTGTCTACAAGAGACTCACTTTAGATTTAAAGACACATAGAAGTTGAAAGTCAAGGTATGGAAATATATTCCATGCAAATAGCAGTCAAAAGAGAGCAGAGTGGCTATACTTACATCAGACAAAATAGACTTTCAGTAAAAACTATCACAATAAACAAACAAAAAAAGGTATTATATGATGACAAAAGTGTCAGTTCAACAGGAAGACATGACAATAACAAACACATATGCACCCAACATTAGAGCACCTAAATATATAGAGCAAACATTAACAGAACTAAAGAGAAAAATTGAAAGCAATGCAATAATACCATGAGATTTCAATACCTTATTTTCAATAATGGATAGAACCTCAAGACAGAAAATCACAAGGCAACAGCAGATAGGCCAAATAAAACTAACAGACATATACAGAACTCTCCACACAACAGTAAAAAAGTACCTACATTCTTCTCAAGAATATATGAAACATTCTCTAGGATAGATCACATATTAGGTTACAAAACAATCTTTAAAAATGTAAGAATATTGAACTGATACAGTACCTTTTTTTGACCACAATGGAATGAACTAGAAATCAATATAAGATGAAACCTGGAAAATTTACAAATATAAGGAAATTATACAATGCACTGCTGAATAAACAAAGAGTCAACAAAAAAAAATCAAAAGGGAACTAAGAAAATATTTTGAAACATATAAAAATACAAGCACAACATACCAAATCCAATGGGATGCCAAAAGTAGTACTGAGGAAAGTTTATAGCAATAAAAACCTACATTGAGAAAGAAGGAAAGATCTGAAATAAACAGCCTAACACCTCAATGAACTAGAAATTAAAAATAAATAAATAAATAAACTAAGCCCAAAGTTAGCAGAAGAAAGGCCTGGCTTTTTGAAAAGATAAACAAAATTGAGAAATCATTAGCTAGACTAAGAAAAATAGTTAATATCAGAAATGAAAAAGGAGATATTACAACTCATATCACAGAAATACAAAGGATCACAAGAGACTATTATGAAAAATTTATGCAAACAAATAGAATAACCTAGAAAAAATAGATAAATTCCTAGAAACATACAACATACTACACAGAATCATGAAAAAATAGAATATCTGAACAGACCAATGAGTAAGTAGATTGAATCAGATTTTAAAATGTCCAGCAAATAAAAGCCCAGGATCAGATGGCTTCACTACTGAATTCTATAAAACATTTAAAGAATAAATGATGCCAATTCATCTCAAACTCTTCCCAAAAAATAAAAAAGGAGGGGACACTTCCAAACTCATTTTATGAGGCTAGCATTACTCAGATACAAAGTCAGATAAGGACACTACAAGAAAATTATAGACTGATATCCCTGATGAATATAATTACAAAATTCTCAACAAAATACTAGCAAACAGAATTCAAGAAAATATTCAAATGATTATATGTCATGACAAGTGGGAGTGATCCCAGAGATACAAGTAGATTTCAACATACACAAATCAATAAATGTGAAACATCTGTTTAATAGAACAAAATATATAAATCATATGATCATCTCAATCAATGCAGAAAAGCACTTGAAAAATTAAACATCATTTTATGATAAAACCTCTCAAAAGATGGGGTATTGAAGGAATATACCTCAACATAATAAAGGCCATATATGACAAACCCACAGCTAACATCACATTCAACGGTGAAAGGTGGAAAGATTTTTACTAAGATCAGGAAGAAGATAAGAATGCCCAGTCTCATTACTCTTATTCAGCACAGTACTTCAAGTACTAACCAGAGAAATTAGGCAACAAAAAAAGATAAAGTTTTCCAAACTGGAAAGTAAAAGTTAAATTGTCTCTGTTTACAGATGATATGATCTTATATATAGAAAATCCTACAGACCAGTAAAAAGCTGTTATAACTAATTAAAAAAATTGAGCAAAGTAGTAGAACACAAAATCAACATACATAAATTAGGTGTGTTTCTATACACTAACAACAACAACAAAAAAATCTAAAAATAAATAAAGAACCCATCCCCTTTACAAGAGCATCAAAAAACAATAAAATATTAATACTTGGGAAAAAAATTAACCAAGGTAGTGAAAGGTCTGTACACTGAAAACAAGAAGACATTTATGAGAGCAACTGAAGAAGACACAAATAAATGGGAAGATATCCCATGTTCATAGATCAGAAGATTCAGTATTGTTAAAATGTTCGTACTATACAAAGCCATATGTAGATTCAATGTAATCCCTATCAAAATTCCAATAGCATCTTTTGCAGAAATAGGAAAAACAAGACTAAAATTCATATGGAACTACAGAAGACCTCAAACAGTCAAAACAATCTTGAGAAAAAAGAACAAAGCTGGAAGCATCACACTTTCTGATTTAAAATTATGTTATAAAGTCACAGTAATCAAAATAGTATGGTCCTGGCATTAAAAAAAAAAAAAAATAGACCCATAGACCAATTGAACAGAATCAAGAGCCCAGAAATAAACCCATGCATGTAAGTTCAAGTAATATTTGACATGGGTGCCAAGAATATTCAATGAATAAAGGATAGTCTCTTTAATAAATGTGTTGCAAAACCTGGTATTCACATGCAAAAGAATAAAATTATATCTCTACTTTATACCACTCACAAAATTTAACTCAAAATTAAATAAAAACAATTGTAAGACATGGTTTTATAAAACTCTTAGAAAAAAATAGGGAAAATGTTTTTTGACATTGGTCTTGGCAATGATTTCTTGGATAAAATACCAAAAGCATAAGCAACAAAAGCAAAAAATAACAAGTGGAATTTTATCAAATTAAAAAGCTTCTGCATAGCAAAGACAAAAACAAACTAACAATCAGCAAAATGAAGCAGTAACCTATGAAATGGGAGAAAATATTTGCAAATCAGGTTTCTGATAATGGGTTAATATATAAAATATATGAAAAACTCATACAACTCAACAGCAAAACAAAAAATAAAACCTCAATAATCCATTTAAAAATGGGCAAAGGACTGGAATAGATATTTTTCCAAAGAAGACATAGAAATTCCCAACAGGCACATTAAAAGATACTCAATATCACTAGTCATCAGGGAAATGCAAACCAAAACCAAAAACTGCAAACAAAAACAATGAGATATCGCCTCACATCTGTTAGAGTGGTTACCATAAAAAAGACAAATGTTAAAGAGAATATGGATTGGGTTGTTTGTTTATTTGGAGTTGAACTGAGTGAGTTTAAGTCAGACAGAGAAAGACAAATACTCTATGATTTCACTTATTTGTGAAAGTTTTAAAAAGCTGAACTCATAGAAACAGAGAGTAGAATGGTGGTTGCCAAGGGCTGGGGCTATGCTGGTCAAGGGTACAAACTTCCAGTTATAATAAAAATAAGTTCTGGAGATCTAATGTACAGCATAGTGACTATAATTAACAATATTAGATTATATACTTGAAGGCTGCTAAGAGAGGAGATCCTAAACATATCACCACAAAAACTAAAATGGTAATTATGTGAGGTGGTGGATGTGTTAACTAATCTTATTGTGGTAATCAGTCTGCAATATATGCAGGTATCAAATCATCACAATGTACACCCTAAACTTATACAATGTAGTATATAATCATATCTCAATAAATCTGGGGAGATTAAAAAAGAATTAACCCCAATCTTCTCAAATGCTTCCAAAATATTACGAGGAAGAAAAACTTCCCAACTCGTTTCATGAGATCAGTACTACTGTAATACCAAAGCCAGATAAGGACACCACAACAAAATTAAACTACAGGCCAATATCCCTGATGAACATACATGCAAAACCCTAAACAAAATACTAGCAAACCAAATTCAACAGTACATTAAAAGAATCATGCACCATAATCAAGGGAGATTTATCAATAGGATGCAAGGTGAGTTCAACATAGAAAAATCAATTAATGTGACACACCACAATAACAGAATGAAGAATAAAAATCACATGATGCCAGAAGGAAAAGAGCAAAGAATAGAAGCAATATTCGCAACGATAATCACTAAATATTTCTCCCAAATTTATGTCAGACCAATTCACAAATCCAGGAAGTTCAGAGAACACCAAGCAGAATAAATTTCAAAAAACTATGCATAGGCATGTAATATTCAAAAATCAAAAAATCAAAGATAAAGTTTTGAAAGAAGCCAGAGGAAAAAAAACATTCTTACTATAAGAGGAGGAAAGATCAGAATAACATATGACTTCTCCTCAGAAACCATGCAAACAAGGAGAGAATAAACGGGACTATTTAAATCATTGAGAGAATAAGAGACACTAAGAATTTTGTAGTCTGCAAAATTACCCATAAAAAGTAATGGAGCAAATAAAAACTTTTTTAGCAAACAAAAATAGAGGGTTTTTTGCCTTGCAAGAAATGCAAAAAAGAAAACAGAAAGACAAACAAAAAAAAAGCAGCTCAGATAAAAAGAAAACGATGTAGGTCAGAAACTCAGAACTACCTATAAAGTAAGAAAGAGCACTGGAGAAAGAATAAGGGAAGGTGAATTAAATATTTTTATTTTTGTTCTTCTTAAATGATATAATGGGTAACGCTTCAAAATACTAACACTAATGTATTTGATTATATGTGCTTTTATGTCTATACATGCTCATGTGTGCTTATGTATAAGTGAAAGGAATGACATGAATGATATAAAGGACAGGAAGGAAGAATTAGAGCTATTTTGTTATAAATTACATGCCCAGCCAGGGAAGTGGAATACTGTTATTTGAAAGTGGAATTGAATTAGTTGCAAATGAATTTTGTAAACTTTAGGGCAACTGATAAAAAAGTAAACAAAGAAGTATAATTGATATGCTAAGAAAGGAGAAAAAAATGGAATCACACAAATGCTCAATTCGAACCTCAAAAGACAGAAAAAGTGTTCAAGACAAAAATAGGAACAAAGAATAAGGGCAACGAATAAATGAATAATGAATATGGTAAATATCAATACAATGATATCAATGACTTTAAACATCAATGATTTAAATACACCAATTCAAAGACAGAGATTGTCAGAGCAAATCAAAAAACAAGACCCAATTATGTGTCATCTACAAGAAACTCACTTTAAATATAAAGACACATATAGGTTGAAAGTAAAGAGATGCAGAAAAATATATGATGCTAACACTTATCAAAAGAAAGTGGAAGTAGTTATGTTAATTTCAGACAGAGTGGACAACAGAGCAAAGAATGTTATCAGGGATAAAGGGAGGCATTACATAATGACAAAAGAATCAATAACCCAAGAAGATATCACAGTCTATGTGCATATGCCTAATAGCTGAGCAGCAAACTTTATGAGGCAAAAATAAAAAAAATTGGAAAGAGAAATAGATGAATTCACTATCATCTTTAGAAACTATAATGCCCCTCTATCCCAAATGAACAGTTCTAGCAGGCAGAAACTTAGGAAGGAGGACATAATTGTACTCAAGTTGTACACCATCAATCAACTGAATTTAATTGAAGTCTATGGACTTAAAAGGGTGATAAAGGAATACTGTGAACAACTGTATGCCCACAAATTTTCTAACAGATAAAATGGACCAGTTCCCTGGAAAACATAATCTGCTAAAACTTACACAAGAAGAAATAAACAATCTGGATAGGCCTGTATCTATTAAATAAATTGAACCGATAATTAAACCTTCCTAAACAGAAACCACTACGCCCAGATGGGTTCACTGGCAAGAAGGAATTATACCAGTTCTCTACAATCTCATCCAGAAGACAGAACAAAGGGAATACTTCCTAACTCATCCAATGAGACCAGCATTACCCTAATACCAAAACCAAACAATGAAGTTAACAAGAAAAGAAAACTATAGACCCGTATCTCTTATGAACATGGATGCAAAAATCTTCAATATATCAAATTGAATCCAATAATGTTTAAAAGAATACAATTGTTTTTCTACATACCAGCAAAGAATAAGTGGAATTTGAAATTAAAACACATACTTCCATTTACATTATTAATGTAATGAATAATTACATTACATTATGAATGAATCCTAATCAAAATGCCAGCGGATTACTTTGTGGATATCAATACACTGATTTTAAAATTTATATGGCGAGGCAAAAGATACAGGATAACCAATTCAATATTGAAAGAAAAGAACAAAATTGGAGGACTTACACTACCCAACTTCAAGACTTACTGTAAAGATACAGTAATGAAGACTGTTGTATGTGCAGAAGAATAAACAAATAGATCAATGGAACAGAGTAGTGTCCAGAAATAAGCCCACATAAACATAGCCAACTGATATTTGACAAAGTGTTAAAAAGAGATGAGCTATTGAGCCATGAAAAGACATGGCAGAAAGTTAAATGCTTATAACTAAATTTAAAAAAAAAGCAAATCTGAAAACACTACACACTATATGATTGCAACTATGTGACATTTTGGAAAAGGTAAAACTATAGAGACATTAAAAAAATCAGTGGTTATCCTGGGACCCGGCAGGAAGTATGAGTAGGTGAAGTACAGAGGAGTTTTAGGGCAGTCAAACTATTCTGTATCATATATGTAATATATATAACATGTTATTGGCATATATAATATCTATACATATATAATATATATTATTGGCATATATATATACAGATACATATATCTATATATATGTGTGTGTATATATATATATATATATATATATATATACACATATACATATACATGTACATATACATATACATATATATATATATAAGCCATTATAGATTTGTCCAAACTTATGGAATGTACAACACCAAGAGTGAACCTTAATGCAAACTGTGGACTTTGGATATTATTGATGAGTCAATGTAGGCTCACCGATTATAACAAACATACCACTATATGGCAGAATATTGATAGTTGGGGAGGTTATAGGTGTATGGGGACAGGGGTTATATGAGAACTCTGTCCTTTCCTCTTAATTTTGCTATAAACTTAAAAGTAGTCTAAAAATAAAGTTTATTAGTAAAACGATTAAAAAAAAATTCAGACGCCTAGCATATTTATGCAAATCTCTGAAATTCAGTCCCAGACCTCTGCATGCTAAGGAGTTTCTCAAATTATGTTTATACTCAGAGAGTCGCTACACTAAAGAGATTCATCAGAATCTCTAAAACCCAGTATGATCACAAAGTACAGTTAGATAATTATAAGCCTCTGTTCTGGGTTATGAAATGACTGAAATTGGCAGCTGTGAGATACGAGACAAACTCCATTCCCCACAGGCATAGTGTCTGTTTCCTGTTGTCATTTTGACAGGAGCTGTTCAAAATCTGGAAGAAACTCTGTCATGACATCTGGAAGTTGCTTTCAAAGGTTTCCAGCTGTGTTTGCAAATTGAAACTTCAGTTTGGCCAGATAAGGTAGAAAACTTCTATGCTCCCAAGAAGTTTTTTGGTTTGCAAAATTATTTTAGCCACAGAATCAGCTTTTCTACCAGCAACTTAACCAAATTTAATGCACTCATATGACAAGGTCTTTTATCGAACAGTCAAACAACAACAATTTCACACTTTGCAAAGAGTGAAAAAGCAGGTCTATAAAGTATTGAAAAGCAGTGCTTCAGAAATAATTTCTCACCTGGTAAAACGTGATGCTATTTTTACTAGGGTCATAGATTGAAACATTTTTTAGAGGGGAACAGAGTAGTTTTTTTCTTTTTATATGACACAAATTTATAACAATAGGCACTAATTTTTCTAAGGGCTATTCTTCAGAAACATGGGCTATTCACTCAGGTGTTTTAGTATTTCTAAAATAGTCCAGATCATTGCTTCTGACTTTGATTTATAATACAGTGACAGTTCAGCAGGAGGGAAAACAAATAGAACAAAATTATTGAACAATATTAATGATAAGGAAATGGGGAGATCTTAAGCACGAAGTATGGAATTTTACTTTTTTATTGAGGTATATCACAGTTGGGAAGCATGGTACTAGATCATAATTTTAGATTTTACTGAAGTTCTTTATTGCTTAGAGCATGAACGCTGTAATTTTAAGTCTTGTTTATTCAAGCCTTAGTTCTGTGGAGTTCGGCTAATGAACATGGCTATGTTCATTTGTTAATGCTTTTTCACCTTATGTGACTCTTCATTTTGGCCTGTCCAAAGAGAATGCCAGTTATCCCATTATTTCACAAAGAATTCCGTGACATTAGCTTAAGGAAATCTATTTTCAAATTGTGTGGCAGTTCAGCCCTGGATCAAAATAAGTTTAAAAAAATCTAACTTTGTGAGAGCCTCATATTGGTCCTTTTTTTTGGTCAACATAGTGTGATCTGTTTAATGTCAAGCCCTTTCTGCTTCTGTCCATACCCACACAATACCAAATAGTTCTTCCCAATTATTGTCTCATCCAAGACTAGCCAGGCTGGAATTGATTACTCCCACGCCAGAAACCACCAAAAGTCCAGACCCCATGGCAATGCTCTGCCTCCCTTGTCAGTGTTCTTACTTGTTACCAGTGACTTACGTTTATTTCTCTGCTTCATTTGTCCTGCTCATTCAGTTTCTGTACATTGCCTACCTGGTTCCTGTTTGCCCACTTCTTAAAAAAACCATCCTGCATTTTGGTGTCTGGGGTAGTCTGGTCAGTAATTGGTTTGCACAGCTGCTGCTTAACTTTGAACAGCATCCATTCTGATTCTGACATTAGTACCTGGATGCACCCTCCTCTGGATGACTTCATGGATTTCAGACATTAACCTCAGCTTCCATAACAGGTTTCTAGTCTGATCTAAGTCCAAATCCTAACCGTATTTATTTCTTGTCACAATGATCTTCTGTTTTGAGAGCTGTGGTAAGATAATAAATATTAAAGGCTTTTCAGGTCATAACAATCTCTGTTGCAACTAACTCAGCACAGCCATTGAAGAGTGAAAGACACAGACTATATGTACATGAATGAACGTGACTGTGTTTCAATAAAACTTTATTTACAAAGAGAGGCAACTGACTCCTGAACTAAAGACCTTATTTAATTTCAAGAATTTTCCCTCTACTATCCTTTCTTTTTTCCATTCAAGGATACTATCCAAAATTCTATGCTGCATTTCTTTGTTATTTTTCTTTCGTCTCTTATTGTCAATAACGTTTCTTATTCTTTTCTTTCTTTGAAACTTTTAAAGAGTGTTGACCAGTTCTTTTTGTCAAATGTCCTTGATTCTGCATTTATTTGATGTTCTCTCATTATTACATTGTTTGCCAAATGTTGATTTTCTGTTTCCTTCATTCCTCTACATTTACTAATTGGAATTCAACTATAAAGAAGATTTATTCCTTCTTATTAATTTATTCATTTGATTATTTATATCAGAATTGACTCATGGATATTTTATTCTATGATTTACAACCCATTGTATTATAATTTATTTGGTTACTCAAAATTGTTCAGGTTGGCTTCTGTGTTATTTGAACAAGCTCCATTTTTTTCAAATCTCTTCTTTACTTTATGACCTCACAAGGTGTTACAAACTTGTCTTATATTTTCCTACTCCTGGCCTTAGAATTAAAGTCTTCTCTAAGGAGCCCTGGTTCCTTTTATTGAAGAATGGTGTTTAGAAATCATGAACTGGAAGTAAGTGTTCTCATTGCCACTAGTGTGTCATGGCTTCTAGGAGTCTTAGCATACAATGCTAGGAAATACATGTATGAATACTCACACACACACACACACACACACACACACACACACACCCATCTATTGATTCCAATCCAAAGCTTCAGGGCTCATTTCAGCTTTCTCTTTTTCTGTATTTATAACTTCTTTCTCACTGTTGTGATAAAAACTGGCTGTTATTATTTATACCATATTTATATAATTGTTCAATTCTGGCAAACACATAAAATAGTTAAAATAGTTTAAAACATGTTAACACATACCTTTGTGAGAAACATTGATTAGATTACAG
This sequence comes from Rhinolophus sinicus, assembly GCF_036562045.2. Classification (NCBI taxonomy): domain Eukaryota; kingdom Metazoa; phylum Chordata; class Mammalia; order Chiroptera; family Rhinolophidae; genus Rhinolophus; species Rhinolophus sinicus. Next base: position 94,832,226 of record NC_133755.1, read on the forward strand.
TATTTATCATTATTTTTACCATTAGCCTTACAGTATCCAGACAAGATATTCAATATACTGTTTCTAAAGTTATTAGGTTGGTGCAACAGTAATTGCAGTTTAAAGGGTTAGAAATAATTGCAAAACCCACAATTACTTTTGCACCAACTTAATACTTAGGTTTGTTCTTTTTTCCCCACTATCTTTAATGTGGTTATGTTATTTATTTTTAATGCAATTAAGGTTCATCTATTAGTTTTGTATTCACATTTCATGTGACCTCCACATCCTAGTTGGTCTTATAATTTAATTTTTGGATATGTGAAGAAGACGTAGAATATCACTATCATTGTAAGAACCACAGCTATTTAAAAAGGTATATTCAAAAGGTGCCATCCCTTCCCTATCCCTCATACACATTCCTATCCACCTTCTTTTTATTCTAAATCCACCACCCTTGTAGGTAACCAATTTGTTTAGTTTCATGTTTCTTTTTCTTGCATTTCTTTTGTACAAATGTGCATGTCACATGTACACTCCTTTCTTACATAGGATAGCATACCAAAGATAGTCTTCTGTACTTTTAATAGCCATATTAAAAAACGTAATTTTCACTCAAAATTAGGAGGTTTGCTCAATGGGAAACTGTTATGAGAATGTGAGTTTATATTTTTATGGAGAAACAGGTTCTGAAAGAAAGAGACTTATGAATGGAGACAATCATGAGCGTAGATTAAAAGAAACTCTGTGGCAAACATATCAATAAAATGCTAAGCAAAACAAATAAATAAACATAAAATAAAACAAAAGAAACAAGAAAATGCTAAGCAAAACATGACAAACACAATTAAAGAAAAAAGGTTTAAACATATTACTGATCTCAAAAATGCATTTTGAAACACTGAGATATATTTTTGTCCTTTAATTTTAATTAAAGTAATATTGAAAAGGAAGGACTGATGATGTCCAGTGTTAGAAAAATGTGAACATTACAATTTATTATTAGAATTTCACATTGGTATAATATTTTTGGTTTGCAATTTAAGAATCTCTACCAAATTATAGAGCACAAATGCATTGATTTGGCAATTTCACTTTGGTAAGTCAGTTCTAACAATATGTTATATATGTGAACAAAAAAAGGGAATATTATTTGCACCTTTATTTTTAATATCAAAATATTTACAACAATTAATGTTCATAAATTGAGGTTTGCATAATATTGATATTATAGTATATTATGGAACAGATAAAAAATGTGATAAACCTCTACATACTAACTAGTAAAATATTCAAGATATGCTATTAATATTAAAAAATTATTTAAATATGCAAGGATTTAATTTCTAAACAACAGTAATGCAATCTATATGGGTAATATACATATTTAAATGTCTAAAATAAAATTTTTAGACATTTAAAAAACATTTTGAAAAAACATTTAAATATTTTTAAAAGTCTAAAAATATACTCATATATGTATATGCGGCTACTTTTGAGTAACAGAAACTGTGGACTTGTATGGAGAACTATTTTCGTTTTTTATCTATATATTTCTGTATTTTTCTTGAAACAAGCTCATATTACACAGCTAACATGCTGTGTAATTTCATACAAAGTATCTGTGTCAGTAGGACAGCTTTGACCAACAAAGCTTATTCCTACAAGAATTATGGATTGACTGATGGGCAGAGTATCAGAAAGGAAATAATAGTTTGATTAAAAAAATCAGAGGACAGCAAAAAGTGAAGTGTTGTTTCAGGATTATTAGGGGACATGGAGGTGAGTTTTAACTCCAGGAAAAACAGTTTAAATTCTTGGTGGACTTGTTCCAAGGATCTTGAGGTGCAGCTGTGCTAATTTTTTTATTAGTTTCAGGTGTACAAAACAACATAATGATTAGACATTTACACCCCTCACAAAGTGATAACCCAAGTCTACTACCCATCTGACACCGTACATAGCTATTACAATACCTTTGACTATATTCCCTATGTTGTTCTTTATAGTCCATGATTATATACATACATATATATATATTTGACATCAGTATTATTTTGTATTAGTTTCAGGTGTACAGCACAGTGGTTAGGCATTTATATAATTTATGAAGTGATCCCCCGATAAATCCAGTACCCATCTGACAGCATATGTAGTTTTTACAACATTATATATTGACTGTATTCCCCTTACTGTATTGCACATCCCTGTGACTGTTTTGTGACTACCAATTTGTACTTCCTAATCCTTTAACCTTTCTCACCCATCCCCCTAAACCCCTCCCATCTAGCAACCATCAGTTTGTTCTGTCTCTATGAGTCTATTTATGTTTTGCTTGTTTGTTTATTCTGTTCTTTAGATTCCACCTATAAGTGAGATCATATAGTATTTGTTTTCCTCAGTCTGACTTATTTCACTTAGCAGCTGTGTTAATTTTCTTGGAGTTCTATATGAGGCTATTTAATGATTATGGAGAAGAAGCAAGGTAGTTACCATGCATCTGAATTATCTAGATGTATAGCGGGTCCTGAAATTGCTCTACTGAGGGTCAGTCAGATCCTTGTACTTTATAGCATGCTCTCCTTTACCATCATCCTACATGGATACGTCTCCTACCCCTTTAGACTAAAGTGAATAATCCCTTGGATTTAAAAATATGAAAACAATGTTAATTTGGTTTTACACAACATGGCTAAGGCAGGAAGCAAGAATGGGTAATGGACAATGAAGTTCAGGAGGAGATGCAAATTTCCATGTAACAGGGTAGCAAGAAAAGGTACAGATGCAAGATGATCTATGCACTGAAACAGGACTACAGAAAAAATAAACTAACTGGAACACAGAAATGTTTTGGGGGAAGAAGTTGGTATGGTATAAGGTAAGAGGAAATCTGGTATTGCAAAAAAAGACTTTATCTCTACTGCTTTGAAGGCAAGTGGTAGACCAAAAACTCCTAGACTATCCTCACCTTCTAAAAATAGCAATTTGTTTCATCCCCTCAAGGTTAACATATGCCTTTCTCTACCTCTTCTTTCCCTTTCTGTACTCACCCTGTTTGACTGAGGGCTTTTATCCTCACAGGCTATAGTGCTAGATTCAGCTGTCTTCTCATTGTTAGTGGAAAATTATTCAATACTAGCAGACTAATGTGGTGGCATGGTAGTCATTAGTTATCCTGAGTGCTTTCGGTACCTGTGGAGCCTCAGGTGTTGTGTGGTTTCCATAGAGGGTTGCAGTAAGCTGGGCAGGGAGACCACAGTCTTCATTTTTTAGGTAACTTGGCTTTATAGATTTTAATTTCCATCAATTAATATTTTAGGATTTAATTTCGGTTGGAGTCCTGATAAAATGGACAGCTATGTAATTCAGCAGCTTGTAAGAGTCCACAACATATCAAATATAGGCATAAATTATAATTTTTACATTCTGAAACCTTTTTATCACTCTATCTCTTTGTATTTTTGTTTGGCGGGGGGAACTCTGCACGAACATGTTATAGACATGTTCTTATGAAAATAATGCACAATATGAAAGGGATGCAGACACTGGCAAATGGAAATGAGATGTGGAAATTTTATAGAGGATATTACTACCTATTACATGATTAAATATTTCATTTAAGCTAATACAATGAAGTTGCAGTTCAGAGTTTTTCTCTTAAAACGGAAAACTGACCTTACTCTGACTTACAAACAACTTCTTCCAACGAACAGGGCAAATACTACACTTAACCTGAAAAACACTTTAAAACAGATGACTTCTATTTTTCGATTCTAAATTCTTCTCAGAAAAGCATCTGAAATGAGATTTTTATAAGAAGGAATCATAAATAGAAGCAATGATAAGAGGTGTCTCTCTTTTGGTGTTCATTGCCATTGTCTGACCTTCAAGCATATGGAGAGAATCTGGATTTGTGGTCTGTACCTTTTGACATAAACTATGATGAACACATGGCCTTTCCAAAAATACTTCAGGGAACAATTCTCTGAGTGTCATTCATCATCTCTTGCCATAATGATATCTCATTGCAAAGAAAAGTGAAAATTGTTGCTATGAGGGGGAAAGTTGATGGAGAATGAAGTTCACTTGCTAGTTAATAAAGAACATTTGAAGATACTCTTCCACGGTACTGACATATTTCATTTATAATTCCTGCACCAGAGATTACATGGAAACTAGAGCTTTGTGAACACAAGCAAAGAGGCACATGTATGCTTTCTTTCTTGGGACTTTGTCATTTGTTTGTGATAATGCTTCTAGTGACAAAGAAAATCTATTCAAACATATTTATGAAAAATAGTTTTGAAGTCCTATTGTGGATTTCTATATGTATACAATGAACATCTTGGAAAGAGATTAAATAAACAGTATGCCTAATACACTAACATCCTTTAAATCATCAGTGGAAAAAATAAGAAAATATTTTCTTTCAGTTTAAACTAAATTGATTTTGGATGTATTTGAATAAAAACTAAATATGTAAACTAAATTGATTGGATGTATTTTCCTACAGAAAGTAAAAATTATTTTTGAGTAATTATTACGTGATGTATTCTTCAATATATTTTATTTTATAATAGTCATTATATACCTTCAAATTAGGGATTAAGATATTAAACAGGATCAAAGAGGTTGCTAATGAACGAATAGTTACTACACAGTTGGAGTAGAACTTGAACTTAGGTCTGTTTGGTGGCTAAATCTTTACCCTGTCCACAATACCACAGGATGGCACAGAGGCTGATCTGTGAAACCCTGTTTTAGGTTTATAAAGGAGATTCAGAGAAATGTTTTTGCCAAAGGACCAAACACAACAGCAAGACAATATTCGTTCTCAATTTGAAAAAGAATCTCAACATTAAAGAGAACTATAGTGTCCGATATCTGTAGCCAGAATTATTTTTTCCTGTGATGGTCTTGCAACAAAATCATGAAATGAGCAGGGATTACAATTATTGCCTTGGCTCCCTTTCTTCCATGCCCTTTCCCCCCTTTGATTACACCCACCAATTCCTTTGTACATACTCCTTAATTACATTTGCAAATGAAGTTAAAATACAAATAACTCTGCCATCACACAGACACTAATATAAACATTGCTTACTAAGGTGTCAACATTATATTAGATCCTCAAATGCAAATAAATGTTAATGGAGAACTGATTATAATGTTTTGATATTTTCCCTGGTTCAAGAGGTTGTTACAACAACTGAGTAGGCAGATACATGCATTTAATAGGAATGGTAATTTCATGCTAGTTGATTGATTCCATAAAAATGTTATTCTCAAATAGAATAATACACTACCTCTCAAGGTCAAACTTTGTAATTGAATCATCAATATAAATGGTAGTGATCCAGAAAACTCATATGTTAGGGAAAAAACAGTGTTTGCATTTTATCCACTATAGGAAGGGTACATACAGAACAGCCAAAGATTCCATTTCTAAGTGGCAATTCAGAACCTATCTAAATAGAGTACTGAGTAGTGTCTCTATTTTCTCAAAAATCCAAGTTTTAATATCCTAGAGATCAACCAAGGATATTTCACATCTTTTTTAAATCAATTTATTTTTTCCTTTATATGTATATATCTATATTATTTTTATGTATATTTTATTTTATTGGCTTTTGCTTGACCAGTCAATTAATCATTCATTCAAAAAATGATTAAGTCATCAAAACCTATGAAAGTCTGAAAAATTGTCACAGTCTAGAGCAGCCTAAGGACATATGACAACCAAATGTAATACTAACTTAGATGGAATCCTGGAACAGAAAATGGACATTAGGTAAAAACTGAAAAAACGCAAAGAAAGTACAGAACTTAGTTAATAATGCATCAATATCGGTTCGTTAGTTGTGACAAGTGAAGCATGGTTAGTAAGATGTTAACAATGGGGAAAACTGAGTACAAGGTATATAGACCACTTTAGATTGTCTTTACAACGTTTTTATAAATCTAAAGCTATTTTAAAATCGAAATTTGATTATAAAAATAAAGAATGACTAGTCCAATTAGGGAGATGTAGTGGGACAAAGAGTGGTACCTATTTTGTCTACAATGTCTATTTATGTAAATCAGAACTAAAACATGTAACAATTAAGCTATTTCACCTGAGAAACTAAAAAAGAAGTTGTAGTAAAATCATAGTCCTCCTGTTTCAGCCTCCCTTTCTGCACTCTTTCAAATTATGCTGCTTTTCAAACTATGCTGCTGACTCAGGGAAAATGTGGTACTTGTTTAATTTATTCCCTAACCACAGAGATCATTTGGTAACGATCCAATCTTTCCCTTACTCAAATTACCTTATGAGGGATGGTTTGCACATTCCCTGTTCCTCAGATGGATGTGAAACAGTGTGGGGTCAAGTGGGTCAAAAGACCAGCTATGTGAAAGTCATTTTCAAGTGCTCAGCACACTCAGCAGACAGCTCTAAAAGGCTGAATTAACAAACCATCCTATCTTTGCATCCTCACAATAAACAGGTGGAAAACACCAAATTTCAAACTCAAAAGTTTGAAAGAAAAAGGGGGTAGCAGCATGCTTCCCTTTAACTCTGTAGCCTTCTGTTTCCAGTCAGGTTTACTCTGAAAAATGACATACTTTTACAAAGCCATTTAACTTTTTTTTTTTTAAACAGAAAAGCAGCATGTTTGGGCAAGCATTGTTTCTGTTGACAGTCACCTGCAATACTTCCCAAACATATTTTGGCATAAACCAATATTCTGAATAAGGGAATATGGGAAAAGAAAAAAGCCAGATTCTCCTCATTTTCTACTCAAGCTTATTTTTCATTGTTTTCTTCTTAAAAGGAAGTGATGAGTCAATAGTAACCTATCTCACTTAATTTAAAATGACATTGTATTACTTGAAAATGTTCCTTAGAATCAGATATAATATAGGCAAGGTTATTTCTGATGCTTTCTGGCCTTCTCCGGTCAGACAGTTTAAGCATAATAATGTTTGACTTCCAAAGCCCCCTCATTCAGTTTTCTTTGCCATTGGGTCAAGTGTTGTCCTTCCTCATTACTCCACCTCCCCAAACTCACTTGTCAGCAACACCTGACATTTTCTCTCGCTTTCTTGACATGGCATCCTCAGTTTCAGGGCAACTTATGTAAACCAGATACTGGTTCACAATGTATTTTTCCCTCATGATGCTTTTCTATTCTATGGGAGTATGTCATACCACACACACGTCACAGCTCACACAATGGGTTGAGAATTTAATGAAGCACAAGTTTTTTGCATATTATAACATTTCCCAAATTGATTATTTTGCCACAATCTAAACCCCATAATAAGCAATCTAGTCAAGAGGCCCCTGGCATTTTGATTAATAACATCCCCAATTAGGGTGTTTAAAATGCAGGTTCATTCATTGCTCTGACAATTTTTTAATTATATGCATTTCATATGGCAAATAGAGAAAAGTTGTAAACCATATCTTTGCTTACCTAAATCCTATTCTTGGAGTTGTAATCATTATTCTGCCTAATAAATAGCTGTGGAAGCTTATTGAGACTATAGATACTTTGGATCCATCCCTGGAGATTTTGAGTCGATCAGGGTAGAGTGGAGGAACGGGAATTTAATAAGCACTCCATGGAACTATGAAGCAAATGGTCCATGGAATGAGCTTTGGAAATACCTCTCTTTTCTCTGATGTGTTCGTCAGATCTAAGGTAGTAAAAGAAAATTCAAAATATTTCCTGAAGAGTTTTTACTTTAGGCCATAGCACAGTAAGAAAAAGCAGTTATTCCTCCCTATGAACAACCATTAATATTAGGAAAAAATACTCCCCAAAATATATTTGTTCAAGATCTGAGAAAAGGCAAAGTAGGATTGTGAACACTGAGATGATAGAAATGAAATGAATCTTATAATACCCTTATTTTCTCCCTGGAAGTGATTTTTGGATGGTGGACTAAGGGAGGTGTGATCCATCCAGATCCTGAGTTGATGGGGTCTGAAGCGATGTAAATTGGAGTTAGGGGTGATAGGACATTGTGCAGCTGAAGTGATTGGATTGTATGGGGCAGAAGTCCAGAAACAAAGGTGCTATTCAGAAAAAAATCTCTCCAGAAATCTGTGTAAGTTCCTTTTTTAGAATCTGCTTAGTAAAAGGCTGCATATCTATAGCATCAAACTCTACAAAGCTAGTAAAGAATAAGGAAGGTAGAGGCCAAACAATTCCCAGAGCACAGGGTATGAAGATGATTCCTTTCCCTCCAACCAGACTGCAGGGTGATTAGTGATCGCCTGAGGCATTCAGTGGAGAGCCCAGGACTTAGGCCCTAATAGTAAGCCTGAAATGTCCCTAGAATGGATGATACTTTTGTCCCGTTTAAGGAAACTCTTTTGACCACCCAAGCAAACTTTAAAAACAGGTCTCAAATGAATCGAACTCATCCACGAAGTAACTTTTCCCAGTTTCTGTGCTCTTGGCTCTACAGAATTTAAACTTTATTCCCAGCCCCCTAGAAATTATATCGTACATCATTTTCTCTAATAAAATCCTTTCTTTTGTAAGTAGCTAGAATTAATTTCATTTCTGACACCAAGAAATCAATCATATGTACACAGCTCATTTCCTGTCATTAACTTTATGCTGCAGCTGTATCCACCACATCTGCTGTGGTGAATATATCATGCTTTCTCATACTTTTGTGCATCTGCCTATACCATTCCCTCAATGAAGACCTTTTAGTAATTTTCCAAGACCTTGTTCAAATGATGTTTCCTCATTGGAGTTTCTATTTCTTCCATAGAACTTATAGTGCTTTCTTCACTGTCTTTTCACAGCAATGTTTCTAGATGACTCTTACACCATGTATTAATGATTTATAGGACCTCTTTCTCATGGACAATGAGCTCCTCAAGATGTGAAGTTATGTCTTTTGCGTTCCATTGTATCTCAGGGATGAGCACAGGGACTGAAACAGCAGTAGTAAAGTAGTAGTAGTAGAAATAACAATAATAATTGTAAATATGAAAACACATAAACATAAATATGATGTGATATGTACTCTTCTAAGCATTTAAACCTCAGAGCAATTATACAAGTTGAATATTATTATTATCCCTGTTTTATAGAAAAGGAATGAAAAACAGAAAGACAGTGTTGTAGAAAGAATTTTTGCATGACTTGAAAATGTTTAACTCCATGTTTAAAACAAAAAATGACTCCTTGCCCATATCTTTCCAATGCTACCATTTCACACGTTCTTCTTGTTCTCTCTGATTAAAAATTGGCACTAATCGATCCCCATTCCTCTCATGGCACATGGAAAAGAATGACTAGCCATATAATGCTCTCTAATATCTTTGTGCCATAGCACATAATATTTTCTACTTCTCAAGGCCTTTTACTGAGAGGAATTAAAATGTTTAATGTAAAAGCTGGCCCTGAGGACAGAACACTACTTCTGCTCTTCCACCCTGATGCAAGAACAAAACTGAATCTTCTATTTGTGAAAAGAACAGAGTAACAAATATGACTCTGCTTATTTGCCATTTCTTAAATTAAGAAAATTACTGAAATTTATCAGCTTATGGCAAATGGTAAGTTCTGCAATATGATGAAATCATGATTATTATCCAAATTAGAATCCATATATGTGCTCAGAGACAAAAAACACCAATCAATAAAATCTACATCTTTTTTTTAAACATGTAGGAGAGTTTGAATTATGTGTTCAGGGTTAATATATATATATATTTTTTTTTTCTTTTTTTTTTTTTCTCCTTAGGTTTTATGCCCTGGGATTAGAAATGAAACTATATTGTTATATATTATAAATTGTAAAGATGGCCTTCACAACTGAAATGTAGACCGAATGCAGAGCCAAAAAGCAGGCCAGGGAGAATTAGTAAAAGTAGGGTAGGTCATTGTGGATTAGGTATGATTTACTGAATTGATCTCAATGCTAACCTCACAGTTTAGGTCAGGTTTTAAAACAAATGTTATTAACCTCATCCCTTTGGCACAACAGACAGCAAAGATTTTGAACCGTTTTCAGCTTTTAGTTTTTCAGCTTTTGTCAGGAGATCATATATACAAGAGACTTCAGGAACCTCTAAGTGTATTATTAACCTGAATAGTGTGCTCCCTGAGACTTTATACAATGCCTATGGGTCCATATTCTGTATTCTGAGAATATTAACAAATGTATTTTCAAGGAATCTGGAAATAGCTTGGGGGAAACAGCTGTAACAGAGAAAATAAAAGGTATAATTGAGAAAGATACAGCTCAGAATGGAGTAATACAATTTTTTGTTTAGAAACATTATGCTTTTCTTTCTTTGACAATTTTTAGTTTTGAAAACCAAGATCTTCTTTCCCCATGATAGTTGATTATATAGAATACGATGTCTTGAAAAAAAATAGATGTACTAAATTTATTAAAGTCAAAAATCAACTTATTGCAATGTGAGGAGATGCCCAGATATATAGGCATTTTTCTGAAGAATGAAGATATGCTTCTTCAAAAGCAAGTCAAAGTTGACCTGATATATATGAAGATCATAAAATTATCTTTATCTGCCATCATTGCTGTCCTTGTCATCATCATCATTTTGATTATTTGGGTCCTATCACACCACAATCTGTATCTTACATCTTCTTCTACTTTAGGCAATGGAGCAATTATAAGCAGGCCTCCCCTTCTCTGGCCTCTTGCAAGGACAAGTTGAATTCTCCCTGGAGGAGAAGGAAAACATTGTCCTAAAGATTGTTCTCAGGAGAAGTCAGAGACGCCACATACTCTTAGACCTTTTTCTGTCCTCTAATTGCAGTAAAAACTCTTTCGTGTGAAAAGTAAAATTTCTGCCATGGAAAAATGAAAATAAAGAATAGATTTCCCTGGCTTATACATCCAACAATACATAGGATTTTAAAAATATATTAAATTGCATGCTTAATTTCAAAGCTTTAACTTTATGAAACACAAAAACAAGAATATTCTTATGTTTAGAAAAAGAATATTTCATTTTATGGAACACAAGAATATTCCATGCTTAGAAAAATAATATTTCATTTTATGGAACACAGGAATAAGAAAAATAACCCATATGCTATTTATAAGAGACCGATCTAAAGCAAAGTGATTTAAAATCAATAGAGAGAAAGAGGTAGTTTAAAAATATTAAATGTAATGCCATAAAATTAAATGTTTTGACAAGAGAAGTTCATTATCACCAATTTGGGATGTGTAAAAAATGTAAAGGTATTAGTATGGTAGTGTCAACAGATGATAAGACTCCCATTAAATAGCAGAAAGAAAAAGACAAAATGGAATTTACTGTAACAACCGTATGGGAAATCTATGCTAAGCAGGCTTGGTTCCCCTGAGCAGAGCAGACTGTTCGTCAGGTACCAGATCTTAGGGAAGACTGGAGTTCAAGAATTCATGGACGTCCAGAGACATAAGCAGGTTGACATCACCTTTAGAAGTGTGGTTACTCAAGTGAGACTATTGTCCATTGGTTGGCAGTCAAAGGCATATTCACTGGTATGAGTTTGATCCTGATTCGCTGATTTCCAGGTATCAGGGGCTACCATTAATTGGCTGGCTTACAAAAACATGTTTACTGAGACTAGCTGTTATTGATTGACTAAACACATTTATAACCAGTTATGAATGCTACTCATTGTCACGACTACATAACAATCCGTCTTTTCCCAAGTTTGTAGAAACATTTCTAATTTTCACTGGCTATAAAAACATTTTTGTTCTTTACTTACATATTTTACTTCATCTTTTGGTTTATGTGGTGCAATGAATGGTGCATCTGAAAAAGATATGCTTGGCATTTGCAACTGTGACCTTATTTGGATAAAGGGTCTTTGCAGAGGTAATTACATTAAAGCTATCGACATAGATCATCCTAGATTATATGGGTACACCCTAAATAGAATTGCAGGTATTCTTATAAAAGATAGAAGACAAGAAAACCATGAGTGGAATAGAAGTCCATAAAAAGACAGAGGCAGAGATTGGAGAGCTACAACGACCACGTGGTGACCCCAGAAGCTGGAAGAGGCAGAAAAGGATACGAGCCTCCAGAGGGACTGCAGATCTGCTGACACCTATATTTTAGACTTTTGGCCTCCAGAACTGCGAGAGAGCAAATTTCAATTGCTGTAAGCCCTGAAGTTTGTGGTAATTTGTTATGACAGCTATAAGAAAATAATAGTGACCTAGAATAAACCTTCAAAAAACTTATTTTCCAAGAGAAATGTATGTGTGGCATAGTTTATAAGTTCTTACATATATAAACTACCTTTTGTTTTTATTTTTTTATGTTGCTGAATCATTTTAAGGGTCTGATAGTCTTTTACTCCCTGTATTATTATTATTATTATTATTATTATTATTATTATTGGTCTTTGAGGTTGAATATGTCCAGGATTTTTGCTCTTTAGATATCTTTGCAGTCCCTTAATATCTACTTGGAATTATCCTATTAGAAATTAAACCCATGATCTACTGATTGATGTAAGTTTACTAGTGTAGTGATTCAAAATCCTGAAAGATTTACAAGGGACCTAGTGCCACAAGGACTAGAGATATTTTGGAGTCTATGTATTTTCTTCTTTAACTGTGATAAAACTGTGATCCTGAGGCCAATATTTCATATCACCTTACCTTTTGGCCTGGTCTCCATCCCGGGATGTGATGGGACCTGCTCAATACTGCAGCTACAGGGGTTATAATGGTGTTCTGCTACTACACCATGGAGAATAAACTCAATGTCCACTCCCCCACACTTTTATATTTGGGTACTCATAATTTTTCTTCAAGATCCCAGTATAGCTCCTTTCAAATGCTATTGATTTTTACTGGCCAAAGCTATTATGTGTGTTTCTGTTGATTTGGGTGTGTCTCCCCAAGACGCTTTAGAGAGCATGAATCATGCCCTTTTATTCCTTAAATATTTACCAGCTATCATATTGCCTCATATGGAGAAAAATCTTGGTAAGTGTCGATTAAATGTACAACGTTAAAACAAATACATTTTTATTATAGAATCAGAATATAATTTAATGAAACATTTCTTAGTAGTGTTAAGACTAAGTCCAAGTAATACAAGTTAAAACAGTTGATACTGAGGCTGTTTTTTTTTTTTTCTTTTCTTTTTTTTTTTCTTTTTTATCTTAGTCTTTTCTTTGCTGTTTTTGTTTAGTAATTTTGTTTCTTCCAGGTGCTCTAGCTATTGCACTTGTTACTGAAATTATTAGAACTGATACTAATTTAATATATTAAATTGTTACTAAGCGGGTTTTTTTAAGGTAGTTTATAGCTTCCTAAACTTTAATACTCATAAATAGCCAGAATTTGATATAAATACATTTTTTATAATCTTTAATGTTCAGTTTCCTGAGTTCAGGAAAGCTGAATCACTGAATATGTAGATGTTTGTACCCAATACAAACATCTTGCTGCCTATAAAATTTAATTGTATTGTCATATAAATGAGAGCCCAAATTGGAGCAAAACATTTCAGTTTATTCCATGTCAGTTCAGCCTAAAATATATTAGTAATTTGCTATATAATCCAACTAGCTTACAAACGGGAGTTAAAAGAAAATATTCATAATATACTTGTAGAGAGAGGAGAGGTTATGGATAAAATGATTGACTAATGACTGCCTGTAGTTCTCTCAAAAACAACTTAGATAAAATTATACATTCATATTATTCCTAACTTTATATACCAAATAGAAACAATTTTCAGAGTACTGATGGAGAGATATGTCATTTAAATAATACTGAATGCAGAAAGATCTTACTTGTGCTTTTACTACCACAAAATATAAAACTATTTTAATGCCAGTTGAAAAGGAAACATTTTCAAGCTATTTCTCTTATAACCCTTTCATGAGTTTGTTCCTATATGGGTTTTATTAAATTGACTACACAAAATTGCCAGTTTTGTAAATAAAATGGTCAACTATTGGTAATTTCATATGGTTCAAACTGAATATATGTTTATAGTATGAACTATTATAACCAGCCAAATTGTAGGGAAAACGTTGAGGAAAATTTGCTTTCATTGGCTGATGGGAGCTTTTGTCTGTTAGTTTTTGTTCCTTTGTTTCCCCACATGAGAGACTGCATAGGAGGTTCCCTCATGTGAGAGACCACATGTGAGGTACTGGTTAGCTTTTAATTAGTTTTTTGTTCCCCCCCATGAGAGACTGCATGTGGGGTTCCCTCCCGTGAGACACTGAACGTGAGGTATTCGTTAGCTTAGGGTTAAGAAAATTTCTTCCTCGTCTCATTCCCAGCAGGAGGATGTTGCTTTCTGTCTGTTTTGCCCACATCAGCAGATAAGGTAGAAAAGTAACTAAGTTATATCAGAATGACGTGACAGACATGTTGCCAGGCTTTGGAAGGCCTTGGGCCTATGGTCCAAGTGAGAACAGCAGGTGTTGTTTGTCCGAATGAACTGGCCCTTCAGCGGATAAGCAGTATTCTTATCACAGTAACTGCTGGACCCTTCTGGAACTGGCCATTCCCTGAGGGGGAGGCAGGAACAAGAAACTTGGCTCTAAGGTACATCTGAAAAATATATAAGACAGACTTCAGTTGGCAATGAGAGAGACTTCGTCTTTTGTTATTAATGATTCTTCATCATTTTAACATTTTGGAAACTTCCAGCAACATGCAGCTTACAACACCAGGAGATGACCTGACTTCTAGCCATGGCCCTGGTGAGGTCTGGCTGGTTCCCAGTCTCTCCAGTGTTATTCCCCACAGTTAGCATTCTTAAGAACCTGTTAGCCTTTCAGCAACTTGTATGCAGCTTGCAGCTTGCAACATCAGAAGACGCCCTAACTTCCAGCAACAACAACAGCAGCAACGGTCAACAGCAGCAACATTCTTGAAAACTTGTTAGCATTTTGGAAACTTGTATGCAACTTGCAGCTTGTAGCATCAGGGGACACCCTAAACTTCCAGCAACAACTACAGCAGCAGTAACGGCAACAGGAGCAGCATTCTTGGGAACTAGCAAGCAACAGTGGGAGACACCTGAGTTTCTCTCAGGTACAGACCTGACAAGGTTTTGATTTATGACTTTTCCAGTGCTGTTTTTCCTCTGGCTTTCTATGGTGAGTTTTTAGCATCTGCTGTAATAGTTACTATCCTATAAAGTTTATTACTGCTTTTGGATACTCCTTATTGATGTTATTTGTATATTTAGCCACGTGATTTTTGATCAATAGTAAACATATGTTAAGATCTCTTAAACTTATATGTATGTGTACGCCTTTGACGTGACATTGTTATCAATGTATATAGTTTAGTCTTAACCACCTTTACTTCCGGTCATGAGCACCTCGTTTGAATTACCTTTGTCTTTTGCTATTGCATATTGCTAAATAGATTGATTAGATATTGCTAAAGAAATCAATTAGTTTCACTCTGGCGTGTGGGCTCTTTCTTTTCCCCAGCTCATCGTTACACAAATGTAACTGATTTTCATACATTTTCCATGCTGAACTGCACGAAACACTGCAGAAGTTGAAATTTGCTGAGAATAGACCTTAAACGTTCTCAACAACAACAACAAAAAAGTAAATATATGGGGTGATAAATGTGTTAATTAAATTAATGGGGGAATCCTTTCACAATGCATATATATATATATATATATATATATATATATATATATATCAAATCATCATGTTTTATACTTTAAATATCTTACAATTTTATTTGTCAATTATACAAAAAAACCTTTTAATTACTTTTTTTTAACTACAAATACAACATTTTGTCCAAAATAAGGTTTTAAAACTGCAGGTATGACAGAAACTGTGAATTGCCTATAAAACATACAGTATCCCCCTCTGCTGGCATTTATTGAAGTTTAAGAAAAATGAATTAACCATTCTTCTATGCCTTCTTAACCAATTAAGTGGTAGATACAAGAGTGAGAACAATCTAAGTGTCAGCTTATTCATGTTAAAATTGGATTGGAAACTGTTAAATGTTTTTCGTACTACTCTTCCCTGCCCCCACAAATGAAATTACCCACACAAGGATAGATAAAGCAGCTGAAAACCCAAGGTCTCCCCCACATAGAGAAGTTCTGCCTGGGTGGGGAGGAGATGAGGCAGAGAGGTAAACCTGTGAAGAATGCAATCTGATTACCCAGAAAGGAAAGCACAGCCATATCCTAGACGTTGGTATTTGGTACCGCTTACCTCATGTAACCAATCAGATAAAGCTTTTCTCTTCCATGGAGAGAAAAAAAGTAAAGAGTGGAGAGTAGCACTAGAAGTTTCCTACGAATATCAAGTCCTCCAGAGAAGAGTGGATGATACCCTGCCCCCATGAAAATGTAAAACTGGGTAAAAAAGCATCCTGCATAAGTCTATAAAATATAATTCTAATTTATGAAAAGAAAGTGTACTCTATATATTAACTGAAAAGTGCTTGGAAAATAAAGGCCATGAGACTTGCAATAATTTAGATAGGTAATAAATAGAAACAAATTTTACTAAAGATAAAAGACTAACATTTTTTAGTCTTTTATCATCATACCTCAAAACAACCAGGTACCATACGCATAGGAATTAGAATTAGATGGGGTACCATCTACATGTAGAGCATAACTACCCAATTCATTTATTTATAAATCCATTTATTTACTTAACGATAATTAGAGAACACCCGTTATGTATAATGATGTGCCCAGTACTGTAGAAGTTATAAAAATAAAAAAGACATAATCCATGTTCTCAAAATTCTTACAGTTAAGTAGGGAAAACATGATAGGTTAATAAATCATTCTAATAACAGTAATTCTTGGAAGTTCTATGAGAGAGGCATGGAGTACCACAGCATCACACATAGGAATAGACTGCTATAAATTAAAGTAACCAGAAAAAGTTGCATAGAAGGCAGTGGACCTAAAAATGTATACAAAATTACAATATGACAAAAGGGAAGTGCTGGGCATTAGAAAAGTTAATAGCATGAATAAAATTATGGAGACTGCCTACAAAAGGGACTACTTTGAATAAAGTGTTTAGTTTTTGCTTAGTTTTGTTTTGTTTCAGAGTAGTTAAAAATGCAGTTCAGTGGACTGTTTTCAACAACACTCAAAGATTAGCGAGGCAATGCTATGGTGCATGAACCTGAGTGAGAGCTAGAGAAAAGAAATTTGTTAGGTAGCTCTTGCAATAGTTCAGATGTGGCAGAGACCACAAGTTATCCCCAGTATTCACTTTTCTTTTTTTCCCCTTTAATGTTAGAACATATTATCTGAGCATATTCATATTTAGAAAGAAGAGTTCATTCCCCAGAAGTCCGTGCAGATGGATGTGACCACGTGATTAGGTCAGGATGTCAGGACGCAAGCAGGAATATTTGTATCTAAGTAATGAGAAGTGGTCTTAGAGACAAGGGTGTACTTTTCTGCATCAATGTTGCACTGTAGTTTGGAATGTAGGCATAATAACCAGCACTATGAAGAGTCATATATATGTGAGAGACATATATATCTAAAGCAAGGCAAAGACACAAAAAAGAATGCTCATGCATCTGTAACACCACATAGCCTCTTACCAGCCCTGAACTATCTATCTTGTGTAAGCCACAGTCATTTGGGGTTTTCTAACTCATGAAGCCAAACAAAATATCAAGTGATAAACCAGGTATATTAGACATATTAACCAGAGTTCTCAATTGCAAACAATGGATATACATGGGAAGATACATACACACACACACACACACACACACACACACACACAGGATGCCAAAAAAAAGTATACAAGTGGACACTTTGGTCAACGTTGCTCAAGCAGTAGTTCGCCGTAATCAGAAATGTCTGGATGGTGATGTAACCACTTTGAGCACCTCTTGTAATTGCAGAAGTCAAACGTGACTTGTATTCACATTTGGATTCAGTATTTATTGAGTATTAAAATTTTAATAGTTTTTCCTTTCTTAAAATGTGTGTACATTTTTTGAACACCCTGTGTGTATAGGCTCTTCTTTTTTCCATGCATACTACTAAATTTGGTTATACTAACACAGCAATTATATAATACAAAAAATTGAAGCCATTGAAACCATCCTACTTATATTTTGTTCATGTCCTTTTGCAGTACAACTTGACCAACTTGACTGATATTAAAAGAATTAGAGACACCATGGCTTTGATTTAGAGATTTAGAAAACACTCTACACTTAAAACAATTTTTAGAATAAGAAACGCTTCAGGGATTGATCTTGTGTTTAACATTGATTTCCATTATCTTCTCAACAAAAAGATAACTTTTAGGATCTTTTTGCATAGGATGTTGGAATGCATTTATTTTTTATCCTTTTTTTTTCTATCTATTCCAATAAACCACTGTGCACTTTAAGCAACTAATTCTATGAAATGATGATACAGCTGTAATCTGGGGCTGTGTTTTGGAACCCCTTTATCACCACACATGCACAATTTTATCTTCTTTGCTGAGTTGGGAGGTGGTTGTTAACCTGGAATTTGTTTTGGGCAAATGATATCTGTTAGAAGGTAGATTTTAATTAAACCCCAGTCAGAGAAATAGTCACAGAAAAATGTTAGGAACCTAAAGGAATAAGTCATCAAATAGGAGTTCACATTTGACTTTAGAACAATTGCGTAACCTATAAAGGACTAGGGATGCATGATATTTAATGAAAAAATGATAGAAAAAGGGGGAATAGAATAAAGGAGAGACTTTCCTTTAAATTAGTACCATGCTTCTCTGAAAATAAGACCTAGCCAGACAATCAGCTCTAATGCATCTTTTGGAGCAAAAATTAATATAAGACCCAGTCTTATTTTACTATAATATAAGACCAGGTCTATAATATAATATAATATAATATAATATAATATAATATAATATAATATAATATAATTAATATTATTAATATAATGTAATATAATATAATACTGGGCCTTATATTAATTTTTGCTTATATTATATAAATATATATATATATATATATATATATATATATATATATATATATACATATATACATATATACATATTATATTATATTATATTATATTATATTATATTATATTATACCCAGTCTTATAGTAAAATAAGACCGGGTCTTATATTGATTTTTGCTCTAAAAGACGCATTAGAGCTGATTGTCTTATTTCCAGGGAGACAGTAAGCATTTGTAACAAAGTTGAGTGAGGCAGCAAGCAAAGAACATATTTGTTGCAGGAGCAAAGAGCAGCTTTTTATGAGTGTAGGGTGATGTATAATATACAATTGACAAATGTAAATTTCGGATTGGCATTCGCTGTGGGGGTTCAACGTAGAGGTTGATATTATGAGATGTGCTTCTTCACTTTCAGGTAGAGAATTTAAAGCACAAATAACCTGGATGATTATCCAAATATATCACATTAATTAAAAACTGTTAGTTGGAAATATATATCTGGAATATTCCAGTCTGGAACACTTTCTAAAAAGAAATCAGTTTTCCCCTAAAGAGTTTTGGCAGAAGTTCAGATGTTGATAGAGTTTTAGACTCTATTAACAACCTTGAGACACCAGACTGCTGCCCTCCAGGGATGAGGTTTTTGATTTTGATCAATGCCTACAGAAAGCTGAATTTCATGGCCTAACTGAAACACTCCTAGGAATACCTGAGTCACTACAGTTCACTGTGAGTATAATTTTGAGACCCCATCTATTATTGCCACAATTTCCATTCAAGTCTAATGCTCTCTGATTTCATCAGAAGACAGTCAAGTCCTGAATTGCAGTCTGATCAAAGCAGTATTTAAAGAAAGGGTAGGTGACGCTCAACCTCACTAACAATGGCAGTCATAGTGGCCATATCAGATATGCCTTTTACATTTACTAATCGTAGGTGATATAGATTCCTATAAATTTTATGATACCTACAGGAACCATAATTAAGTTAAAAAAGTGAAATCTAAAAAAGTATTTGTATACAGGCCCTTGAATTGATATATAATTGTTTGCCATCAAATGAAGCTGAATGCTTCCAAATGACTCTTCACTGATTTCTAAAATTTCGGTTTCTCCTCTTAACGAAAGCAGGATGTACAGAGGTATGAACCAGGTGAATGTGTCACTCTTGATATGTAAAGATGAAAACACTTAGAGAATAGAGAACTCCCTGTTCTAGACTCACTTTGGTATGCAGAACTGAAGATGACCCCCAACATTTTCATCCCTGACGTGCATATCTCCTATAATCCTCTCCCCTCAAGGGTGGGTGGTCCTGACACAATCAGGTCAAACCTTTTAAAAGAGCATCTAGAGTTCACAGATAGCAGAACTCAAAAAAACTGCCATGTTGTAGAAAGAGCCACATGTTTGAGAATGGCAGGTGGTCTTTAGGATATGATGTTGGCACCCAGTTAACAGTCAACAAGAAAGTACTAACCAAATACTACAGATATAAGAGATTTAATTCTACCCCAAATCAGTGAGCTTTGGAAGGTGCCCTAAGCCTCAGATGAGATTGCATCCCTGTTCAACCCCTGATTTCAGCCTTTGGAGAACCAAAGCAGAGAATCCAGTTACGTTGTGCCCAAACTTCTAATGTATAGCAACTGTCAGATAATAAATGAGTAGTGTTTTAAGCCACCAAGTTGTTGGTAATTTGTTACACAGCAATAGAAAACTAATACACCTGACATTGCTATGAAATAATTGAGTGACCTTGATAAGTCCTTTTATGCTGTGTCTCAGTTTTCTCATCTATACTCTTATGCTAACATAAGGTTTAAGACTTGTATCTGTTTTATATTTAAAAAATTCTATAAGATGGAGGCTACTTATTCATTATAAGACTTCAGCCCTGGAAGAGAATAAAGTACTCTGGAATCAACAAGGTATAAACTCACCACCTTTCTCTTATTGACATTTCATTATATCCAAATGAGCTAATAAAGGGTGAAATAAACACTGGCTCTAGCCTCTCATTTGCATATTTGATTGTGCCACCAGGGGCTAAAACAGACCAGGAATGAACACACATCTCAATATATTTGAGTGCTTTTGAATGGTCTATTTGCTTCAAACTATTTCATTATGAAGAAAATTTGCATTGAAATTCCAAGACAGTTTTCTGTCAAAAGATGAAAAAAGTGTTCACATTTTAATCCATTGAAACCTATGTAATTTTACTAACCATTGTCACCCCAATAAATTTAATTTAAAAAAAATTGTTAGGTGTCCTCCAGGATAAATTTTCACTTTGGTCACTTGGTTGATAATTTTTTTAAAGCTGCTATATTCACAGATACCTAGATATTTCAGAATGAAATGTAATGAATGCTACATGTAAATTTGGATTTTTTGTTAACTTTTGATGTAAAAAATCCCACTAAATAAAAGTTGTGTTATTGTTTTATATATAATATTAACCATAATAGGAAAATGCTTATTGTAGCTACTTAATAACGTAATAAACTTTTCTCCAAAAATGATGACACAGAAACTGGTATAACGAAAATTGCTTGCAGCAGAGACGAGAGATTTATAATCCAATCCACCATGTATAGCTGTTTCATGTTGGATAAAGTAATACTTATTTGCCTTTATTCCCTATGAGTTCTAGTAGCATTAAAAATGCCCTTACTGGTCCGGCCCAATGGCTCAGGTGGTTGGAGCGCCGTGCTCCTAACCAGGTAAATGAGGTTCGAGTACCACTTGGGCCAATGAGCTGTGCCTTCTATAGCTCAGATTGTGAACAACAGCTCTCCCTGGAGCTGGGCTCCCATGAGAAGCCAGAGGATGGAGTGAGCCTCCGTGGGCTTCTCAGCGCTGCCACAGGCTGCTATGTGCTGCTGAGGGCTACCATGTGCTGCCATGAGCAGCCGGTGGCCAGCATGAATAGCCAGCAGCCAGCATGAGTGGCTGGCAGCCATCGTGAGCAGCCGGCATCTGGTGAGAGCTGCCGTGAGCTGCTGTGAGTGGCCTGACCAACGATTAGTGATCGACCACCTGAGCCGCTTGAGCTGGGGTGAGCACAAGGCTCATAATACCAGCATGGGACAGGGAGCTGTGTCCTACACAACTAGACTGAGAAACAACAGCTTGAACCAGAGTGTGGCAGGAGGGGGAGAGAAGGAAGAAAGGGGGAAAAAATGACCTTACAAATAAGCAAATACTTTGATGCACAGAAAGCATAAGTGATAATTAATTGATAAGTAATAATAAGAGACAATTAGCTCATTTCTTTGTTCATTCAATTAATTCCATTTAATGACTGGATTATATTTATAGATCATTGTGATATATTCTTGGAAGGCACACAATTAACACAAGATGCATCTGTTCCCATGTACAAATGTACAGTATTAGTGAGGACAGGGTAGTTGGGGTGACATATGGATAAATGAGAGTTTATCTTTATGCACTAAGTAAATTTATTTTGATAAAAAAACAACAGAAACCCCCTCTGGCTAGCTTTTATTCATTAAATTGATGGCTAATTACAAGTCAAGTTGACTTGCAGGAAGTAGGAATTCTGAGACCAGAATTGATATGAACACATGGTACTCAAAATAACTTATAAGGCATCAAAAGAGACATAATAGATATCACTATGAAATAAGATATATTAAAAAAACTAACAATTAGGAATTTGAAACATAGAGTGTCCAAAAATTAGTACAGATAGAACTATCATCAAGGACAGCTACAGGAAAAGGAAGCCATACACAAAAGAGCAGGAAGGATTCGAAAGAAGAGAGGGATTCCAGAATTAATTTAGAATTTAGGGAGATCATTTCAAGGAAAATGTAGTGAAAAGTAACCAAATTCTGCAAGGAATTTTAGCAGAAAGAAGATTAAGAAGGGTCAATAATTTGGAAAACAAAAACCTAAAAAATGAAGAGGTCATAGTGCCCTCCTAGATCAGTTACAACAGACCCAAGCTGATTAGAGTATAGAGTAGATGCTAAAGCTGGAAATGCATGATTTAAAAATGGAGTTATTCTCCCCTTTCCCTGCAGCATGTGGAAACTGTGAATATGTTGGAAGTCAGAAACACCAGAAAGTGAGAAATCATGTATAATACAGAAAAGGAAGAATAAGAGCCATGCTCAATTATTTGTGAATGGTATAAAAACAAGATTTTTGGTTATATTACATTGGCTGTTGATAAAATTAAGTGAAATAAGACAACGAAAAAGAGCACACTGCCTAATATAGAGAAGCCACTCAATAAAGGATAACGTAGGTTATTATTCATTATTTTCTCATTCTGATCTTTCAATATGTAAGTCTTCATATCTCACATCCTTTGCGATCATGGTGTAGTGTCTAACTAGTGTCCATTCCATGAGTGGTAACAAAGGCTAACCAAAAGAGCCTTACATACCTACACAAACATAGACTAATCCTCCATCACTAACCTAAATTGACCCATAGCTTTCTATTAAATATTCTTGTAATGACAAGTAGGGAAAACAAAGGAGTACACACACAGAAACACACACACATGCAAGTTTTAAAGGTTTTAGTATATGTATGTTTACTATTGACCAAAAATCACTTGGCTAAATATACAAATAAACTTAATAGGGAGCACCCAAAAGCAGTAATAAATTTTATAGGATAGCAACTATTACAGTAGATGCCGAAAGCTCATCAAACCGTGGGAAAGCAACACTGGAGAGGTCGGGAACCAGCCAAACCTCACCAGGTCTGTGGCTGGAAGTCAGGGCGTCTCTTGATACTGTAAACTGCATATAAGTTCTCAATGCCAATGCCAGAATGATGACAAATGACGAATGCACTGTCAACTGAGGTCTGTCTTATATATCTCTCTAGATGTATTTTTGAGCCAAGTTTCTTGTTCCTGACTCCCCTGTCCAGGGAACGATCAGTTCCGGGAGGGTTCGGCAGTTACTGTGATAAAAATATTGCTTATCCGGCTGAAGGACCAGTTCATTCGGACAAATAATACGTACTGTTCTTGCCTGGACCATTGGCCCAAGGCCTTCCAAAGCCTGAAAATATGCCTGTCACGTCACTCTGATATAACTTAGTTATTTTTTTTACCTCATCTGCTGATGTGGGTGAAACAGACAGAAAGCAACATCAGCTCATATCTCTCCAGGCGTGGATGAGACGAGGGAGAATTTTTTTAACCCTAAGCTAACTATCACCTTACATGAGGGAAAAACAACAGCACCCCATGTGAGGGAACAAAAAGCTAACAGACAAAAGTTAACATCAGCCAATGAAGGTAAATTTTCCTAACATCTTCCCTACAATTCTTAAACCTAAACAATTTCAAATTATCATCTGTTGCAGGGTAATGAAGGACTGAACAAGTTAGATGGCATTAGTATGAACCCACCTGTGGTAAGTCTGTAAGAATCGTGATTTTACCCAATGAGTCATTTCTCTTTTTTCCCCCAGACGATTCATTTCATTGTCCTCCTCCAACAAAACAAAACAAAACAAAACAAAACAAAACAAAACAAAACAAAACAAAACAAAACAAAACAACCCAGTTCTATAATGTTTCCCAGAAATTCTACAAACCTTGGCAAGAGATGAAGACATAAATAATCTGAGTTACCAAAGCCTAAAAATTGGTGGAAAACAACAAAACTCTCAGTTAAAAGAATGTTCCAAATGGACATTTGATTTACTTTTGATTTGATTTACTTTTTCAGTCTTCAGAAATCTGACTCTGTTTATTTGTGAGGATATTTTCCCCATATTGCACAGAATTTTGAAACGTATACTTTTAAGTACGTCATCTCCAAGTCATAAAAAAGAAATATGTGTTTAAGATTGTAGACAGACCTAACCTATAATCAAAATCAGAACTGGTAACCATTTCAACTCTAACGAACACCCCGCTGAATATTCTGACATGGATTTCTTGGTGGCTGACTACATGTCCAACGCTGAATTCATCTCTTCTTTAAAAACACAAGCTTTTCTAATTTATTTATGATTCTTCTAGTAAGCTGGTTCTAAATCAGGATCATTTAAATTATTTCTTTTTTGCTCCCTACATTCAACCAGTTGCCAAACCTGATTATTCCACATTCACAGTATCTCATCATTTACTTTATTTATTCTCATTTGTACTGACGCGACCCTATTTGCGTCCTTGACATCTTTGGCTAATGTTGTTCAATGAATTTCTATATGTTGGAATTCAACTATGAAAGGGAACTCTTCTTGAATGTAGTTTTACAACTTAATGTTGTAAATTAACATTTACAAAATAACATAAAGTATGCAATGCTATTAACATACAACTAATTTTTTACACCATTAGTATTTCATTTCTCCTGTTCCTCTCATTTCCTCACCTCAGAGATGTCAATTGACAATTAACAACACAACATTGTAGAGATTCAAATCTTGGTAAACTATCCATTAAGTTTTGCTTTTTTACTGACATACAATAATGTTAAACTATTATCAAAATGAGTAGTTAATGAAACTATGATTTGTGGACTTAGTGGAGAACATTTTATTGCAGCCATTATCATGTGTGCATCTTTTTGAACCATTTTCTGACTCACATATTCATCATAAAAAAATGAGCAACTCACAAAAAGACTGTACCAGGCTGTTATACTCCATGAGTTGAATATTATAATAAGGTAATATAACATTACTGTTATATGAAATGTTTTTATTATCCTGGGTCTCTCTAAGTTTGTCTTTCTTTATAAATGGGTGTTTTCATTCTTAAAGAAAAATAATAAAATCAGTTATTGAGTTTAAAGTTTTAATTCAATATTATACATTGCATAAAATTTGATAAATATCTCTGTAAAACTAGGAGCATTTAATAAAGGTAACAGTCTACTTTATGAAGACTATATCACAGTCTTAAATGTGTATAGTCCTAACATACCTCAAAGAACATTGAAATAAAAGGAGAAATTAAATGAGTTAAGTGAAAAAAGAACTCCATATATCAAAGCACATTTGATGGAACTTGAGTAGTACTTAGGAAAAAAATTAGACTTTTGAATGACTATACTAGAAGAGAATCTGTACCAACAATGATGTAACCTGTAAAGAATGCATATAAAATGTGTAAACTAAATTTAAAGCAGAAGACAGAAATAAACACTAAAAGTATACAAAGTGAAATAGAATATGGGTAAGCAATAAAAAAATACAGTCAAAAGGTGAGTGAAAACAGTGAACTAATGTATAAATACACACAAAACTGATTTAAAAAAGAGAGAACTTCAAATCATCAATATCAGATGACATGGGGTATCATTCAGATCCTACAACATTTAAAAGACAAGAAGAAGGTATTATAGGATACTTTATACAAATAAATTTAACAGAAGAAATGAACAAATACCCAGAGAAACACAACTTAAAAAACTGATAGAAAATAGTTTAATAGCTATTTAAAAACCTGAAACTATAAGAAAACACACACACACACACACACATATTTTAACCAAAAACTTTAGTCCTGGGTACTGTAACAAGAAAATAAATGAATAATAAAATAGATTACAATAAATGGGACCACATGAAAATTAAAACTACATTTAAAAATGTTATGAACATGAATAAGCAACCCATAAACTGGCTAATATATGTATGTATAGTCATCGAATATAAAATAGTTTACAACTCAGTAATGAAAATAATGAGGCACAAAACTCAACTAGAGAAAATATGGCAAAGACATAAACAGTTAGTTCTCAAAAGGAAAGAGATGAATGGCCAATAAGCACATGAAAAGGTGCTCAATGCCCTTAGTCACCAACAAAATGGAAATTAAAGCCACTAAAGACATATCTTACAACCACTAGAAAGAATAAAGTCAAAATACTCCAAAATACTAGTTGTTCATGAGGGTATTGACCAATTGTGACTCTCACTACTTACTCATGAGAATTTAAAATGGTCTATTTGGAAACTGTTTAACATTTTCTTATGAAAATTCAATATGCCTTGCAATTCCACTCCTAGTTATTACCCAAGAGAAACCACATGTACAATAATGTTCATAGCAACCTTATTCATAATGGTCCCAAACAAGACAAAAAAAAAATCCATCAACAAATGAATGGATAAAAAATATATGATATATATATTCACACAATGGAATCTTACTAAATAATAAAAACGAATTATTAACACATGCAAAAACATGAATAGATCTCAAAAACATTATGTTGAAGGAAGAATACAGACAATATTAACTACTGCATAATTCCATTTTTGTTAATTTCAAGAATAGAAAAACCTAATGTTCGCCTGTGGCGCAGAGGGTATTGACCAAAAAGTTACAACACGGACTTCCTGGTAAGATGGAAATGCCTTACATCCTTTTGTGGGGTTTATTATATGGGTACTGATAACTGTTAAATTTTATAGAACTAGACACTTACGATTTGTGCATTTTATTATTTGTAAATTATAGCTCAATGTTTAAAAATTGAAACACATCTGTCTGATATAGGTTATCTTTAGACTGTACTGACCTACATGGGAATGAAAACCAGAGATTGTAGATAAAAATGATTAAAATATTCAAATGTGCATTTCTTTGCTTACCGGGTACTTCATCTGAAGTGTGAAAGTGAAAAAAGATGTAAGACCTAATTTCTATTTGCAGATACGGTTTCCTTAACATCTGAGATACATATTTCTTATTGATCATAACTATATCATTAGATGCAAAAATCTATACTTTCTCCTCTAGCCATATATATATATATATATATATATATATATATATATATATATCAGTTTTTGTTGGTTGATTGTGTTGCCTCATAGAAGAAGCAATAGAGTAGAGTTAAATAAACATTTAGAACTCTCAATTTTATTCTATTTGGGATTTTCTATTTTAAAAGCTACAAGTTCCACTGCAAGTAGTTATTGATGACTGAAGATAATGTGTTACTTAGTCTGTTCCCAGTAGAACAGGAGGTTTCTTGGACAATTATTTAGTTATCTTGTGAATATGATATATTCAGAATTTTATATTTAGATAGGATTGTTGTTTACTATATGTCTGTACTTACAGTAGGTCTCTCTAGAAACATTTTCTGTGTATTTAATATGACATATATCACACTGGAATTGAAATTGCTATTTTATATTTACACTTTGTGACAATCTTTTTTCTTCAAGTTATTTCTATTTTTAAGACAAGTATACCTTCGATTTCACATTTTGTATATACCATAAAGCTGGTATACACTGACATATAGGCCTAAGATATACACCCAGAATCAAATAATCAGTTTTCAGTTATAAATATAGGCGTAAGATATTTATATTCATTTTTCTCAGTTAACCTTTTTAAAACAATGAACAATTTTAATTCAACAGCATTTCAAACATTATTTTTAAACTTAAAATAACTATTTCATAAGATTAAATAAATGATGCTAATCAAGATAAACGTTCATCTATCTCATTACTAATTTGTTTACAGAAAGACTTTCAGGCTTGGGTCAAATTGTGTTACCAAAAATGTACCCTTTGTAAATACTATAGTTTCCAATTTTCTAAGGCATAAAATATAGTGGATAAGACAGGATTTGAATTTTGTCTCATTTGCTAACTATTCACTAGATGCTTATTCACGTACAAGTATTGACAGCTATGGGGTTCCGTTTTCAACATCTATATAATGAAAACTAAATCTACCTCACTGAAGTGTTGTGGAGATTAAATTTGGTCCTTCCGATAAATTGCTGGTGCACAGTAGGTACTCAGTAAGAACTGAAGCCATCCTCCCCGCCTTCCTTCTTCTATATCAAGATGCCTCCCAGTGTTGTATTATTGTTTCTGTGGGTGGTTTTGTGATTTTTCAGTGGTTATATAGTCTTCATAATCTTTAGGGAATGATTACAATTATGTTTATATGGCAAAGCATTAAAAGCTGAGTTAGTTTTGCCCCCTTACCCTGCCTAAAATCAACGATTACTGTATTGATTTCTAAGTTATCTCTACAAGATGCATGTGTCACCAATTTCAACATGGAATATTATAACCTTATAATATTAGCTTCTTTTAAATTCCAAAATACCTATTTGCCCTTTAGAACTTTAAGAGAAAAGGGATGCCACGGAATTAAAGTAAGATGGGGTAAAGTAATAATATGAGCTAATAGTTATTATCTCTTTCACTGTGTTAATTGATTTCAAGTTTTTTTTTCAAAATGTGTCAGAAATCCACGAAAAAATTAAAAATTGATATTTTGATTATTTTATGCATTTAATAACAATTTGAGCTGCTTTGTATATAAATGATATTTTTACATATAAAATGTCCTACTGTTATTCATTCTTGAAAAACACAAAAATATAGAAAAATGTACATCTGCTTTTCTAAAGTTTCTTTCTAGAAGTTTCTAGCCACAGTCAGTGGATGGAAATATTCATTCAGATATATCCAACTGTCACGGCAAGAGGTATACAGCATTTACTGTGTGTCAGGCATCATTGTAAAAGTGTTACATACATTAACTAATTTAACCCTCATGTCAAATACATGAACTACATGCTCAAATGATAAATTTGACACAACAAACAAGACATAAATTGTACAAAGTAGAATATTTTTACATACATATATATATATAATTTTAATACAAATATGATACGTAGTGTTCTACAAATTTTCAGTTTTCCTTAACAATATGTTACACATATCGATTCTTATCACATATAGTTCTAGCACATGTTTTATAAAGTATTATTAGATCTTATAAAAATATAATAGGTAATTATCTAGTCTTCTATTGCTAAGCATTTAAGCATAAACAGAGGATTAATGCTGTGCTTCATACATTTTAAATGTTACTCTATTATGTGCAGACCGGATCGTAAGGGGCAATTGTGGGATCAGGGAATTGTGTTTGAAGGCTGTTGTATGAATCCAGTCAAGAAATGATGGTGGATAGAGCTAAGGTTTTAGCAGTGAAGATGGTGAGAAGAGATAAGACTTGAAATAAGGTTTGTGGGTAGAGAAGACAGGACTTATTGGTAGACTTAATATGGCTGCATCAGAAAGAGATCAAAAATGATGTCTAGGATTTTCCTGAGTAATTAGATAGATGATGCTACAATTTGCTCATAAGAAGGGGGCTTCTGGGGACCAGGTCGCTATTGTTTGGATCAGGTTGTTTGAGATCATAAAAACTTAAGCGGAGATTTCATGGAGGCAATTGGGCATGCAAGTCTGGAGTTTAGGGGAGAATCCAAGCATGGGAATGGAAAAAATGTACAGTGGAACTAAATGAGATCAGCTAGGGAGAGAATGTAGATGAAGATGAGAGGAAAATAACAACAAAGTAGGACATAAGTTTAGAAGGAAGTGGTTAACACCAAATATCATGGACAGAGGGCTTCCAGTGATGGGGTGTTTGGCTTTTAAGTAGGATCAAAATTTTAAGGTAGGCTCTTACATATTTATATAGAATAGTATGAGTACTTCCTAGATCCTTGTAATCATGTCTTATAACATCCCAACTCTATCTACATTGAAATCACACATTAACCTTCAGGTGCTTCTTCAGGTTTCCTATAAAAATACCAATATTTTCAGAACTCACAGTTTATTTCTATTTTTTTTAATAAAAGAAACTTGGGGAGGATATGAAAAAGTTGCTCACTTCCCTTGAGCACTTGTTTTTCCATTGCTTATTCACTGCTAGACCAAACATAGAAAGACTTTTGAGGATATAACCAATTAACTCAGCATACTGTAACATTCTCCACATGACAGAGAAAAATAAAATGAAATGAAATAAAATAAAACATAGTATAGGATGAACCACTAACATAATTAGAGAAAGTACATTCTATATGAAAATTCCCAAACAGCTGACCTGAATTCAGACAAAAAGGAGACTAATAATATAATATGTATGATTGGGAATACTTGGTGTAAATCCACATTAATGTACCTAAAAACCAAGGGGTTCCATGACATAAAAAATAATCAACATGGAGAGTGTTAAAGAGGTCAAATGAATATAAAATAAAAATAGGTCATTTATTAGTATCATTATTGTCCTAGAAAGGTCATTAATAATACTAATGACAATATATTACACAAAAAAGTAATTTTCAAAGGAAACATCCACAGAAACTCATTTTCTTCCTTATAATACTGTGATGAGGTGAATAAGGCTACTATAATTATTCTCATAGGACTATTTGTAGAAGGAAAGTTTGACGCATCCTCACCTAGAGCTGGGAGACCTGTAAGGTTTAAGACAGAAATTTCATATGTTCTCGCTTAGAAATATTTGGGTCTCTCTCATTGTGTTGGTGGTCCTGTGAAGACAAAATCAATAATCACAGAGTTGAAAATCTATATGCAGAAATATGAATTGAGTAAAATTATGGAAGAAAAATAGTATGGTGACTGACATAATGTGTTAGAGTTGAGTGAATGCTACTCAACTCCCAAATGTCAGTGGTTTGCAAGAACAAAGGTTGGTTTCTTGTTCCTGTGCGTTGCACTCTGGGTAATGCCCAGCAGCTGATGCCCATGTTATGGGTCAGTGCTGCAGATTCCATAGTGCTTCCACAATTGTTCTGTCAGGGGAGGAGAGCAATAGAGAAAAAAGCCCTGGCAATATATTGCTTCAACTCAGAAATAATAACTGTTTCTTCTAGGCATATATCATGTCCAAAGAAAAATCACATCGCTATTCCTAACTTTAAGGAAGAGGGTAATTATACTCTTACAGTGGCCTCTCAATGAAAGAAAAACTATTAATCAGTGAAAAGTTTGGTGGTTTTTGTAAGATTGGAAAAATATGGGCACAGTTGAAAATGTAAAAGCAGAAATTAAAAAATACATAGATGTAATTATTATCATGATAGAATGAGAGGGCCTACCTATGTTGGCAAAGTGCCCCTAAAGCAAGGCGATCTAGAACTTCCTCAAATAAAGATGGCATAATACACATATGGAGATTGTTTATTTAAAGTAGCTACAATTTCTGAATTAAAAATAAATTAAAGGGCAATAAGTCTTTTCAGTTTATCTCTACTCAAGGGTATTACCTATCTGGAGGAAATAAAAACTGTTTAGTGTAAAATGTAATGATGAGAAGAGTCAAAAAAAGAGAAGTCAAGTTTAAGATGCATAATTAGGAGGGATACAAAGCAGTCACAACTCTCCAAATTTGTTCACGACATTTAGCAGTGTTTCCTTTCACTATGTGTTTAGTATGTAGATTTATCTTAAATTATAGATGTTTTTAAAAGAGTATTTTTGGGAAAAAATTTACTTCATCCAAAGATTTACACGCAAATCCACATAGAAAAGCACTACCAGGTGTTACAGTGCTATTTCTCCTTAGTTTCAACAAATAATAAATACCCAAATTCAACATGTATTTAACTTTTAAGTTAGTTCACTGCTATGAGAAGGAGTATTTGAATTAAATGAGATGGGTAGAATGCTATCAGTAATTAACAACAGCCCAGTCAGATTAATAATGGCAAATAGTAAAATGATGTATTTAAAATTTTAGTTTTATATGAGTTCTTTTCTTCTCCTAGAGACACATTTTTGCACAAAATTGTAACTCTTGTATTTATTATACATAAACCGCAGTATTTCTGGGGTTGCACAATTGCACACACATACACAGAAAGTTAGATTAACTTCCAGTTAGTGAAACGTATAGAATCATATCAGAAGTAAGGTGTTCACCTAGAGCAGCAGGACAAGTCAATGTTTTTTTTTTTGTTTGTTTTGTTTTTTGTGTGTGTTTTTTTTAATTAAAGTTTATTGGGGTGGCAATGGTTAGTAAAGTTACGTAGGTTTCAGCTGTACAATTCTGTAACACATCATCTATATATCATGTTGTGTTTTCACCACCCAGAGTCAATTCTCCTTTCATCACCACATGTTTGATCCTTTTTACCCTAATCTACCACTCCCCTCCCCCTTACCCTCTGGTAACCACTAAACTATTGTCTGTGTCTATGAATTCTGAATTTTGTTTCTTTGTCTTGTTCCTTTGTTGTTTTCAGTTTTATATCCCATATAACAGTGAAATCATATGGTTCTTAACTTTTTCTCTCTAGCTCATGTCACTTAGCATAATAATCAAGACCTGAAATAATAAACTGCATAGAAGAAAACAGGTACTAAACTTAGGGACCTTGGGTGCGAAGAGGATTTTATGAATTTGACCTCAAAGGCAAGGGAAGTAAAAGCTAAAATAAATGAATGGGACTATGTCAAACTAAAGAGTTTCTTCACAACAAAAGAAACCATTGACAAAATAAAGAGGCAACCAACAAAATTGGAGATGATTTTTGCAAACAACACCTACAATAAGGGGCTAATGTCCAAAATATATAAGCAACTCATACAGCAAAAATAAACAAACAAACAAACAATCCAATTAAAAAATGGGCAGAGGACCTGAATAGACATTTTTCCAAAGAGGACATACAGATGACTAATAAACATATGAAAAGATGCTCAACATCACTAATCATCAGAGAAATGCAAATAAAAGCCACAATGAGATATCACCTCACACCAGTTAGAATGGGTATCATCAACAAGACAAATAGTAATAAGTGTTGGAGAGGCTGTGGAGAAAATGGAACCCTCCTACACTGTTGGTGGGAATGCAAATTGGTGCAGCTGCTATGGAAGGCAGTGTGGAGGTTCCTCAAAAAATTATGAACAGAATTACCATATGACCCAGCAATCCCTCTCCTGGGTATCTCCCCAAAGATCTGAAAACATTTATCCATAACGATATATGTGTTGTGATGTCCACTGCAGCTTTATTCACGGTGGTCAAGACATGGAAACAACCAAAGTGTCCTTATATAGATGATTGAATAAAGAAGTTGTGGTATATATACACAATGGAATACGATTCAGCAGTAAGAAAAGATGAAATAGTGCCATTCGTGACAACATGGATGGAACTTGAGATAAGTCCCATATTTCAGTGTAACTGCCTTTGTCCCAGGAGTTGCTAATTGGACCCTCAACTATTCATGACACTAAATATGAGAGGTAGTGTCTTGTTTGATCAAGGAAGAAGAATCTTTGCCATCCTTATTCACTGCCTGAATTTACATCACCATTACAGAAGAGCCTACATAACAGTTCCTTTGTGTCCATTTAAGGGGATATTTATAATCAGTTGAATTGCATGTAGGTATTTTGTCTGTGGTCTAAATAAATAAATAAATAAATAAATAAATAAATAAATAAATGGCATCCTGAAGGGACTTGATTTCCAACTATAGTATAATTTCTCACCTTTAATGTAAAAATCTGCTTTAAAACAAACCTGCGATTTAATAAAGGATTTCCACTTAAATGCTATTGTGGTGAAACCAAATTTGCTTTAATGCCTTTACCTCCTTACTAAGAAATTTGGATCTGGAGCTACATAAAACCTATAATCAAAGTATAAGCTTTTAGGTTTTTCCTCCCTCATTTATTGTATTGTGGAAATGTCAGGTTATTTCATCCATTATTTGAATGAGGAAAGTCTATGGAAATTGTCATCTTCTTACACTCCTCAAAGAGAAGGAATGATGTTAAGATGACTTACTTCCCTTTTTGTAAGCAGATAATATTACCTATAATTATTTTGGCTATTTGAAGCATGAGAAAAACTTATCTTTAGTCTAGATTATTCCTTGATTAATGTTTTAGACCCATGTTCTCATTTTAGTCAGGAGGAATTCGTTTCTACATGACGTACAGTTAAAGATCCAATCTGCCCACATCAGATTATCTCAATAGACACACCTGAAGGATAGAACTCTAGGTCCAAAAGTGTTGATTGGAATTAATTTACAGAAATTTTGGGACAACAGGGGGCATTAAAACATGTGTAGAAATAATGTTAGAATCTACTCTGTACCCACCTGGTGCTTTATGGCATATTTCAAGGGAATAGTGGAAGGGTGTGAACCTTGATCTTTAAATCCATAAATTTGACTTTAAAATACAGAAAACATTTTTTAGGCGTTCAGTTGTATTTTTCACACTGCTTAAATGTAGAACATTCAGATGTTTATCTCTTTTCCTCATTGTTTTTTTATCATTTGTATGTTTCGTTTGCTCTGTAGTGTCATTCTAAAGTAACTACTGTTTCATTAAATCATCTTTATCCCATAATTTTCATGTTCCACTTTGTAGCCCGTACAAAAGCACTGCCTGTGCTTCTGCTTTGTCAGAATAATCAGAGGTACCAAAGGTTCGAGAAAGTTCTGTGTTGAGGTCTACTTAGTGTCGTGCATATATTTAGAAGATTTACTTACAGTCTTTCAACCATAACTCTGTAAATTAGAATTTAGCTTCAGATTATCTCCAGACACAAATTGACTAAGTCTTCCATGACAAAGAATTATCTGATCCTGCTCACAGTGTATAATCACTATTTATTTTTCCACCTATTTCCGTAATTTTTCATTCCCTAACCAAAACCAACAGCAGCCAGTTAAAGCACTCCATGTGGACCACACTGAGTCCAATTGGCAGGTACCAGGGCAAGCTGAATCTTGTAGAACAAAGTAAAAGGAGTAAGAAAATGAACAGGAAACACATTTTCACACTATAGTAACAGAGCAGTTGACAAATCTCATCTAAAATCTCTTAACCAAGTCTAAATTATTCCATTTGCTTTTAGAAAGATTCCTTAGTCGTAGGTGGACTTTGAGAGGTCCCCTCATTTGTGTGTGATATGCTGTATCCATGCATAGAGAACTTTACCTGCAGTAGATCAATTATGATTATCTAGAGTTAAAGAATGAAAAATTAAACTGAAATAACATATTAAATATCTATGTATTATTAAAATAATTACTCTATTATTTTTGCAATAATTCATACACACATACTTGGTTATTGAGATACTATTGTGTTTCTGTGAAAACAAGACCTAGATGGACCATTAGCTCTAATGCATCTTTTAGAGCAAAAATTAATATAAGACCTGGTCTTATTTTAATATAAGATTGGGTCTTATATTAATTTTTGCTCCAAAAGATGCATTAGAGCTGATGATCCAGCTAGGTCTTATTTTTGGGGAAACAGGGTATAGTAAACATGATTTAGTTTGGGGTTTTGTGCAAAGGAAGATAAATACCTTCAATGCATACAAGCTTCTAGTTCAGAGGTCAGTGCTATGGTCCAAAGTCCATATTTGACCCCTGGAATGTATCTGTTTGGCGTGTAAGCTAAGAATTTCTTTTTTTCATTTTAAAAGGATTCTTAAAAACAATAAAGAGAAAAAGGAAAAGAGAAGAAAAAAATAAACAAAGAAATACATGATAAAGACAGTCTGTGGCCCACAAAGCCTAAAATATTTGCTATATGGTTAATTACAGAAAAGTTTGCTAACCCTTGCTCTAGCTCATCATTTAATGGCACATACATTATTTCCATTTAGATCTAGAGTTCCAGCTATTTTTGCATGCAAACACAAACATACACAATGGTTTGAATCCTTATTACATACATACACAAATTCATGGACTCCCAATTATAGTCATAACTGATTACTGACAGTCACACAGGCTATGCTTAGGTACAGACACACTCAAATATCAAATTCAAGCTGTGTCACTGGCAGATAAGCGGTTATTTCACCTGGCAAAGTCCATGTCAGTGCTTAGGGCTCACCGTTCATCTTCCAGTCACTAACTAATCCCTAATAAATATGTAATTTTGCATTTTATATTGTTTTTATTAGTGTTTTCCCTGTTCCTCCCTCTCCCAAATTGTCTATACCTCCTCCCTCAATAAAAGAAGCAATTATCTTCTGAGACTTAAGAATGAGACCTCTGCATTTTCTCTGCTTGTTTGGGGCAAGAAATGAAGTGCTGCCTCTTTAACTGGCAGAAGCATGCAGGAAGAGCATTAGGGTATCTCACTTGCACTCTAGCTGTTGTCTGTGTACCCTGCCTGACGTCCTCTAGCACTGAAATATTATCACCCATCACATATTTTCACGCTGATGGCTCACCCTGCCAGATTGGGGGGGAAGTGTAATTATAGCCTTTGGATCGCTTCATCTCTACAAGGCTCGGTGGGTCTGCAGGATCCCCTCAGCCTGGAGCAAAATACTGTCCCCGGGTGGGGAGAGGAGGATCACCCTGCCATACCTCCCAGGGGTGTGTAAGTCCGAATAGAGCTGGCTTTTGGACTGGTCCAAGG
This sequence comes from Rhinolophus sinicus, assembly GCF_036562045.2. NCBI lineage: Eukaryota > Metazoa > Chordata > Mammalia > Chiroptera > Rhinolophidae > Rhinolophus > Rhinolophus sinicus. Next base: position 94,869,401 of record NC_133755.1, read on the forward strand.
GGAAAAGGCTGCTGGCCAGGCTGCGCTCGATCTTGGCCAGGCTGTGGCTGGGAGCAACCAGGCGCTCCAGGTCGCCCTCAGGCTGGAAGCGAGGGAGCGCTGAGGCCGAAGGTGATGGTCAGGACGGCAGGCACCGTGAGGAAAAAGACCGGGTGCCGGCTCACCTCATGCACAACGACTGGAGCTCTCTGCGAAGCACCTGCCGCCGCACCCCCACCCGATCTAGCACAGTGACAGGTGCACCACCGGGCCCCCCTCCGCTTTCACAGTCACCTGTCTTCACAATAGCCAACTTCCCAGTAGCCATCGCCACCACCCTAACAGTTAACACCAACCCCTCCGCTTTCGTCATCAACTCCAGCTCGCACAATCGCTTTGCCAAGTGTTTCCTAGGCTCTTTGTGCTTTTCAAACACTGCAGCAGGTGTTACAAGCCTGCAAATACTGAAAGCCGGCGGCTTCGCGCCCGCCTACCGCTCCTCCTGGCGCCTCTTTCCCGATTCAGCCGTTCTCGTCTTAGCCTTCATCTCAAGGCTGCAGCAGCCCCCACCCACTCCACCTGGCCCCCAGCCTTCTCGGTGGAGGTGGCCCATGCAGAGTCCTTATACTAGGTAGATTTCCTCTCCGCCATCAGAATTTCCCCTAGAACTCTAAAAACGCAACCCTGTAAAAATGCTAAGAATATACATCCCACTAGAGAGGTCAGAGAGGGGTTGGTGGTGAAAAGGGAGAAATACTCTCCTTAGAGCATAGTCACTGTATGTTTGTGTGTGTGTTGGACATGAGAAGGCAAGTTTGAATACCATGCTAATTTTGTTTTGATTTGATGACAGGCACAGAGAGGGCTATGCTGCATTTCTAACAAATCAGCCTTCATGGGATCTTTGCAGTGTACCTCTCAAAACCTGCAGGATCTCTGCGGGGGGTGGGGGTGGGGGCATTGGGATCTTCCCAGAGCACAGAGGGGCCTGCAGTATCAGCCTTGACTGTTTGTGCCAGCTAGCCCTTCCCTCACTAAAAATTCAAATGTTATGTGGTCTACATACTCATTCTTTGTGCTCTTCAGGACTAAAAATAAATGGTTCTTAAAGCTGAGCCGTTATCCCAAAGTGCATCATGTCACCTCATGGGTACCCCTGTCCCCTATCAAATCTGTTTGACTCCCTGGACATGGGCAGATAAACACATCTGAGCTCCTCTCCCTCTCTGAGCTGAAATCCAGCAGCAAACTGGCTATGTTCTGGTTCCATATGATGGTTGTTTCTTGAAAGGAAAGAGGGTAGTGAAAAAGATGCTCGCAACTGCATATGACTGAGGTAGGAAACACAAGACATTTGATGGGAAAGGAAAAAGAAAACTTCTAGAGAATTCAATCGCTTCAACCTTGGCAGAAATACCTTTAAAGTGTTAGAAGGATGTGTCCTGGGCATTTGCATATTCAGAAAGATTTTATCAATTTTAACTATTAAGGCATATAGTGGGTTCATTTTAATATTCTACTAATATATTGGAAATTTCTTATAATAAGGTTAAAAACAAGAATGTCTTTCTATGTATACACAAAATAATGCATGCATGGATGGACTAAAAAATATATAGACAACAAATATATAGCACATATACATATAAATGCCTTTTACATACACACACACATATATATGCATATATATGTGTATATATATATATATATATATATATATATATATATATATATATACACACACACACACATAAATGTAAAGATTACGATTTAGTCCTTGGGATCTTTCACAAGTCCATGTTCTTTCAGAATAGAAAGATAAACTGAGAGCAAAATCTAAGATTAAAAATAAACTGAACTCTTTAGCTCTTTTGAAGTTTCATATTAATATCTATCTTTCATTTATTTACAAGATATAACCGGTTACCTGATAGTAGCACATTATTCAATTTAAATATTATATCAAGTACCTGAAAACCATCATATACAAAACTTCTCAAATGTGACTTTAGATTATCTTGATAATTTGTCACTCTAATTTGTGTGCCCCTTAATTTAAGCCAAACACTATTCTTATTGTAAAAGTTTTACAATATCCAAGACCAATATTTTTAAGAGAAAAAAAAGAATATATACGTGCATTCACAATGTATTTCGCTTCTCTTGATCTTTGTCAAGAAGGGAAGAAATATCTAGTGTCCTTCTGTTGCTTCAGGAAACAAAGTCTGCAAAAATGTTTCTATGTATGCCATATGTAAATATATTAATAGTATTATAGTATTTATTAACATCAAGTTTATCTCCTTTAGTAAGAATCTGGGTTTTCAAAGACCAAATGTAACTTTTTTCAAATACTTAAAGCTGTTTTTCATTAGTTGCCAACATTGGTAAACCTCTTTCCCTGAATTCTCAAGTTGAATAATATTACCCTTCCTCACTCACTTTCCCACCACACCTTGTATATGCCTCACCCTCTTATATTTAACATTTGTTCATGTCTGTCTTCTGAACTGGAATGATGGATTCCTGGGCAGTGTCCGTATTGTCTAAATCTGTATTATTGGCTCCTAGTACAATACCTAGCAAAATATCTGTAAAGCAAAATAAAATAAATTCTAGGCAAGATTCATTTTGGAAAAGGAAAATAAAACTATTAAGAATAACTCAGGTTTGGCTTAAATACTCATGTTGTTCCTTGTGGCTGATGCAAACTGTCTCTTTCCCTGTTTGCCTTGCATTCTTCGCCCTTGGTTTCCAAGTATCTGTGGGAGCCTGAGTCTTGCTCAACTCTCTTTGCCAGACCTCTCCTCCTTATCTTTTCTGCCACTTACAGACAGCCTGACACTTCTCAATCTGTTGTACACTTCTATAACCAGTGCTCTGATGGTATTTTTATAGTTTTTCTTTTCTTAATTCTTTTCAGTATCTGGTGGCCCACACCGTGTTTCCCTGAAAATAAGACTAGCTCTCATATTAATTTTTGCTCCAAAAGACACATTAGGGCGTATTTTCATGGGATGTCTTACTTTTTCATGTACAACAATCTACATTTATTCGAATGCAGTCATGTCACCTTCTTCTGGAACATCGTCATAATGTACTAAATGCGTCCGTCTGGCTGACGATCTTAACTGGGGCTTATTTTCGGGGTAGGTCTTATTTTCAGGGAAACACAGTAGATTGCAAGAGCATGTGTGAAAAGAGATGCTTGTGAAAATGAAGGGCCTTGGAAAAAAGCATCCTTCTTCAAAATATTCAACAAACATTTAATTGACTGTTCACACACTGTGTAGGAGGTCTTGGAATGGACAGAAGTAGTCCATATTCTCAGGGAGTTTTCAATAATGTTAACATTTCGGGCTTCATCTAATGGCCCACAGGGAGATAGTGAAGGAGTCTCAGTACAAGTGATATGATAAGATTTACATTTTAGAAAGAAAAGGTTAGCTGCAATAAAAGAATGATTTGCAAGAGGCAAAACTGGATAGGAGTGCCAGCATAGAGGCTACTGAATTAGTTTTGGGAAAAGATGATGGTTCAGGGAATTAGAGTGAATAGAGAGAAAATAAAAATGATGTGAGAGTCACATAAGAGCAAATGGACAGGACTTGATGATTAACTGTATGTACAATAGAAGCAAAACATAGTAATTCTTGAATGCTCAACTTGCATATGTGAAAATAAAAGCAACATTATTAGTATCCTTTCTCTGATTTCAGTCATAGCAGTAATGCAGGGATGTGAGAGTAGTGGACTCTGCAAGCACACACACTTAGGTTAAAATACTGGCTCATGTTTATGAGCTCTGTAGCACAAGTTAAATTATGAAATTATTCTAATTCTTATTTTCCTTAGCCTTAAAATAGGCATAACAATATTACATCACAAGGTAACTGTGAGGAACAAAATGAGATGATGTATTTAAAAAATTTAATATAGTAAATGGCAGATAATGAATACTCAAATATTTTAATTATTTTAATATTTTGCTATTGGCTTCTAGATATCTAATGGCTACAATGGGAAAAAAGTGTATATACATGTATGTGTGTATATATATGAAATATATATATGTATACAAAATGTACATGTATATGTATATGTCAATTTATCAATATTTGATATTTGCTAAATATATATATATATACATATATATATACAAAATGTACATGTATATGTATATGTCAATTTATCAATATTTGATATTTGCTAAATAAGTTGAGCAAATATTTCATAAATAATGCATGAAAGACTAAATTGTACATAGATATGTACAAACTGGTTTGTAAATTACTTTTAAGAATGTTATAGTTTCTTTGGAAAGCTTTTTAATTCTGAGCACAGTTCTGAAGACATAAATTTGGGACTGAAGCTCACATTTGCTAAATGTTTAGCATTTACCGGACACTGGACTCCTACTTCATACAAATTACTGCATTTAATCCTTAGCAAAATTCCTATCGCAAGGACAATATTATTCACATTTTATAGATGTTTAAAAATTTGGTGGAAAGGGTTCAGTTCACTTGCTTATGGTCCCTTAGCCAGGGACGATTCATAACCGGTCTGTCTAATGCGCAAACACTGTTCTTTTCACTGTATCAGAATGTGTTAGAATAACATGATGTGACTTTCTGGTATACTATTTGCATACCTTTGTATGAAAATGTTTCATATATATATATGTGTGTGTGTGTGTGTGTGTGTTCTTTCATATGTGTGTGTGTGTGTGTATGTGTGTGTGTGTGTATATGTTCTTTCATTGCTTCTCCATGTATCTAAGGTAAGTGTTTTCTGGACTCTGTCAGTTCTGTCCTTTGACTCAGTTGCCATTAAGGCTGCCAGTCTGCAATGGGTGCTTCTTCAATCGGCAGTATTCATGACTCAACTCTTCAGAAAATAAGCATGGCAGGAAGTGCTATATCCTTAGGACTTCGCAGTGAAAAAACACAAAAAGTAGCCAAAATAATAATACCTCCTATATATTTCTTGCAATTGTCAACTTTTTTTCAGCACTTTACATTTATTAATGAATATAAAGTCCCATCAGATTCCACTGAATTTAAACTACACCAGACCTGTGCCCTCCAGTATGTGCACAAAGAAACACACAATGTGATATATAGGAGATGTATTATAAAATTGTACACCTGAAACCTAATTGCCCTGCCCCACCCATTCCCAACACCAATTCTTGCTCCCAAGAGTAAACACTCTAATATTCTTAGACGTTTGTTTCTTTAGTTACTGCCTTATTGTTAAGTAATATGCTATATTTTTATATTTATACTCACTAATTTTACCACTGCTTTTCAACTGTCTTTCTTTAAGTAGCCCCAGACCTGTATCTATTTTTTATTTTCCTAGTATCTTTTTTTTTATGTTATTACAAACGTAATGCCTCTTCTTCGCTTAAAATGTTAGGAAGATGCAGATAAATATTATAAAAATCAAGATTACCATTATTTCTTGGTACTTTGTATGTTCAAAGCTTGGAATGCACACTTCATAGACATTTTTCAATGTAGTGCATATATTAAATGTGAGACTTGCCATAAAAATGAATCCCGGGCTTTGGAATATTAAGCTAATAATGTAACTGGTGGAATAAAAATTGGAAAACATTTCCTTCTGACCTCAAGTTCTATGTGCTAAACATCTGAATTGTACAGGCTCCAAATGAAAACAAGACAAATATAAATATAAATTATTATCCAGTAAACCAGAGGCAACATTTTACATTTCGTTATATATCCTTCCATGATTTCTATGCATAAACAGAGAGTAGTTGTGGAAGGGCCTGTTTTTCACACACAAATACTATATACTGAATAATTTCTCATGTTAACAAATATTATTTTATATCTTCATATGCAATGACCACATACTATATTTCATTGTATGGGTGTGCTTTATTTTATCTAATTATTACCACATGTGGAAATATTTTATTTTTTCAGCAGTAATAAAAATGCTGAATGGCTTTAATTCTAGCTAAGTCCACACATATTTGTAAGTAATTTTTTTCAGATAAATTACTGGGAGTAGCATTGCTTCATCCACACTTAAACGTGATTATATATATATATATATATATATATATATATATATATATATCCAAACTCAAAGATTACATTATTGTACACTTTCACAAATATGATGTTAGATTTTATAATGTAATTTTTTCATACAATCTAAGACGTGGATTATATCCACTAAGCATTCTCATTACTCTTTTATTAATCACATTTCATTATAGCAGTATCTGGAGAAAAGTGTGGTTTAGCAGAGAGGGACAAAGGAAGTTTATAAGGTACTTTCAATTTTTTATGGCCATCTGTGTAACAAAAGCCTGAGAATTTTGCATCTGATTTCAACATTGTGCTGTAGGATCAAGGGTATAAAAAGTTTATTTGGAATGTTTTTTCCTCTTAGCCTTGAGTCTTTTAGTGACAAACTCTATTCTCTGTCTTTCTTCTCTCTCTCTCTCTCTCTGTCTCTCTGTCTCTCTGTCTCTCTGTCTCTCTGTCTCTCTCTTTTCACCCAGAAGGCAGACCATCCTGGTGCATGGATATCTTGAAATAGGAAGTGTTTTGTTGTTTTCTGATTTCTCTGTCTTCCCACCCTCTTTTAGCCTCTCTGATATCATAAGGAGTTCTCACTTTTTTTCTTTCTTTCTTTTTTTTTTTTGTCCTTCCTTCTCTTTTTGGCTTTATCCGCTCCAGAAATTCTCAATACTCCCAAATGTATAATATAGCTAATCCAATAATGTGAGTGATGTTGTAAAAATAGTAGCTACCTTTAAAAAATGACGATGTGATATGTAGATGGTAAATAAACATATGAAAAGGTGCTCAACATAAAGTGATAGGAGAAATGAAAATTAAAACAATAACGATATACTACTACACACCTATTAGAATAGCTGAAATTCTAAACACAATTCCAAATGCTGGTGAGGATGGAACTGAGTAAGACCTCTCTCATTCATTGCTGTTGGAATGCAAGGTGGGATAGCCACACAGGAAGACAATCAGCATGTTCTTACAAAGCTAAGCATAGTCTTACCATATGATCTATCCATTGTACAATCTTTTGCTCCTAGATATTTACCCAAAAGAATTGAAAACTTATGTCTATACAAACACCTGAACACAAATGTTGATAGCAACTTTAGTTGTAATTAACCAAAAATCAGAAGCAACCAGATGGCCTTCAGTAAGCGATAGATAAACAAACTGTGGTACGTCCATGCCATGGAATATTATTCAGGGATAAAACAAAATACGCTATTGAGCCATGAAAAGACATAGAAATCTTAATTGCATGTTGCTAAGTGAAAGATGTCAGTTTGAAAAGGCTTCAAAATATTTGATTCCAACTATACGACATTCTGGTGAAGGCAAAATTATAAACAAAATAAAAATCAGTGGTTGTCAGAGTTGTGGGTGAGAGAAGAGAGTGATGAATAGGTGACGCACAGGGCATTTTAGGGGCGTGAAACTAGTCTGTATGATACCGTAATATTGGCTACATTACATTATGCGTTTGCCAAAACTTGTAGAACTGACAACACAAAGAGTGAACCCTAAAGTAAACTGTGGACTTCAGTTAATAATCATGTACCAATATTGGTTCATCATTTATAGCAAATATACCACACCAATGCAAGGTTTCAATAATAAGAGAAACAATGAAAATGGAGGGTGAGGGAAAGGGAGTATATGGGAATTCTCTGTACTTTCTGTTCAATTTTCTGTAACCTTAACCTGCTCAAATAAATAAATCCTAATAATTAAAAAAATTATGGTGAATTTGATGATGCTGGTAATGATAATGATACCTAACATGCAACATATTTCTATATTATGGGCTAGGAAATTTAAATATATATGTTATTATTCTCCTGTCATAGATGATTATACCGAAGTTCAGAGAAGATGCAAAACTTCCCTGAGGTCATAAATTAGTAGTTGGAAAAGCCTGGACCTAAACCAAGTCTGTCTTTATCCAAACTTTGTATACTTTTAATCCTACAACAGCCTACCACACTTATTGACAGAACTTTTTAACTGACCTTCTAAAAATCAATGTCCCTATCTCTGATGAATTACTCTTTAATAACCAGAAGTACAAGGGATATCAGACTAAAAAGCACACAATGAGGATCTAGATTTTCTCTCTTATATCCCACATCTGTGCATCCACTGAAATAAAACGCCAAGGCTGGCTTTAACACCAGCTTATCTCCTAGAATTCTTGCTTTCTTTTTGCCTTTGTCTTTTGTAGATTTCTTACTCTGATAGTTGTTCAGTCAGATATCGATAGATAGATAATATAGACATAGATATTATATTTATATTGATTGATATACAAAACTACAAAACCACCCAGGCTATAGATTTTGTTACATTAGCATGGGTTGCTATAACAAAATACTGTACTGAACAACAGACATTTATTTCTCACAGTTCTGGAGGCTGGGAAGTCCAATATCAATGTACTGGCCAATTCACTTCTTGGTTAGGGCCCCCTTCCTGGCTTGCAGATGACTGCCCTCTTCTTGTCCTCATAGAAGGGGTGGGAGGAGAGAGAGAGAGAGAGAGAGAGAGAGAGAGAGAGAGAGAGAGAGATCTCCCTTACAAGGACACTAATCCCATCATGGGGGCCCCAGCTTCATGACCCCATCTAAACCTAATTACCTCCCAAAGCCTCCACCTCCAAATACCATCAGATGAAGGGTTAGGGCTTCAAAATATGAATTTCAGGGGGATACAATCATTCAGTCTATAACAAATAGTGTTTTATATCTAGAGCTTGCCCTAGAAGCATCTTTTACATTATTCCCTTTAACATATTGAAACAGAAGTTCATCATGAATTTTGTATTAATGTCTCCAAAATGAGACATGTAGTGGATCTTTAATTTCTTACTTCAAAATGAATTGATCTTCGTTCTGGTCTATGGCTTCCAAGTCAATTTTTTCAAAGTATGTAAACTATGAAGAATAACTTCTATGAGTAGTTTATACAAATGCTAATTTAACATCTGCAATAATATTTCATTCCTCTTGTCCCACATAATTTAGTATTGTTTCTTATTCTGTTTGAAATAATGCCAGACTTTACAAAGTATAGCCTAGTGGTATTAAAAATTGCCATATAACTTTTACCCAGTCCAATATATTAACATTTTACTACACTTAACTTGTTTTATCATTCTATGTGTAGGTAATCATATACATATACACACATGAAACATATGGAGATAAACTAATATAGACAGAGATGTAAAGATATATAGATATGAATATATTTGAGATGTTTGTAAGAGGCAAACAAAATACCCCTTTACCTCCAAATACTTCAACGTGTATTTTCAAAAATCTAGGGCATTCTGTTCTATAAACATATGATAGTTATCAAAAATCATAAAATTAGCATATTGTAATACCATTACCTATAGACTTTATGGATATTTTATCAATTCTCTCACTAAGGGCCTTTTTTGGTTTGGGATTTAATTCTGGATTATATGTTGTAGTAATTTGTCACCTTATTTGTCTCCTTCATCTAGAATCATTCCTAAACCTTTTTCTATCTTCCATAATTTAGAAAATTTTGATGATTAATGAGTTGTATTTATAAATCATAGAGCTCTTAAGAAAGATTAGTTTTTGTTAGTATTACCCCCAGAGAGTCTCTCATGCTACTTCCCAGTCAAACCAACTCCCAGACTCTAGAGGTAACAATTTCTGATCTTTATCTGTACAGATGATTTTCTCCTGTAATAGAATTTCTCTTTTAAGTAAAGCTTTTTTTTTTTTTTAATCTGCACTTTCCTCTAATGAGAACTAGAAAAAAATAAAAAAATAAAAATGTTTAATAGTAGGAATGAATGCACTTTCCACCACTCGAATCCCCTTTTTGGTTTGTGATATTCTTGTCTTTTTCTTCTTTCAGGTCAATCCTGGTAAAGCCCAACATGCTACTGACTGCTGTTACCCCAGGCAAAGCAGACTTTTCTGACATGCTTCATTAAATAAAACTAGTTTCTGAAAGCATAAAATCTTTCATCCTTGAATCTTAAATTGTTTTAAAGCATTAAATTTTTCAGAACTTAGATAAGACATATTGTTAAATCACAGAGTTATAGAATCTAGGAGATGACTGATACTTCAAAAGACATCTAGTCTAAGTGCTAAATTTAAAAATAATGATATTGTGGGCAAGTGAAATGAAAAAAACTTGCCTAAATTGACCCTCTTACAATCTTGGCTTAAGGATGATAAAGCGAAAATACCAACCCATACAAAAATATTTCTGATTTAATTATAACTTTGTATAGCACTTTCCAGTTTTAGGCTAAGTTGACATGCTTTATTTGGAGGCAGGGCCAGGGAATTGAGGCAGGTGTACAGTAGGTGCAAGTTGGTTTGGAATATGATATGATGGGCCAATGATAGGTGCCCTTTGGAGTAGCTGAAATTTAACAGTTGATATAGCAAAAGAAGTTAAGTCCACGTTGTTTCTTATAATGCTTGACGATAAAGATAATTTGCTCAGACATTTACCTTTATCTAATCTGACTCTTGCTCCTCTCATTCTCAAATTGATATCCAACAGCCTTTTTTTTCTTTCTCTTCTTCCTCCCTCTCCTGCACCCATAAGTCAGCCTTCATTTACAACATTTATGAAAGAAAAAAATAAAGGGAAGATAAAGAAGAATATGGAAAATAACTATTAAAAAACATTTGTGACAAGTGGTTAGGACATAATGGAAACTCTTATATCTCTTGAGTAAGAAAACATAAATATTCCTAACAAGATCATCTTTATTGAACTTTTATTTTCAAGTTCAGTAATGCATGAGTATTGTGAACAAGACACTCATGACCTTCCAGGAAAAATGGTCCCAGTAATAAGTAGAGTGTACTCAGTGCCAGAATCATGGTGGTAGTGGGTGGCAGTGGGAGGGTAAGATTGAAGATATTTGAAAGAAAAGTCAAAGCAAAGGATTACCTAAAGGCCACAATGGAAGCCTCTAAAATCAAATAATTTACTGAATAGAACATCACAAGAGTACCTGTAAAAGATATTTAAATTGTACAAAATAAAATGACTTTTTTCTTTAAATTCTTGTGGAGTGTTTCTATAACCTCTTGTTGTCTGTCTATTTTCCAAAACCTGGGATAGGCTACAAAAATGGAAAACAGTGATTGATGAGCTAGGAATATGAACGGTTACAATACAATAAATTATGCAAAAGAAGAACCAAGGGTACTAGTTTAAATAACTGATAAATAGAATACCTTCCTCTGAAAATCATATCATGCAAGAGTTAGAATTGCTTTAGAGTGAAAATCTAACCACTTGTTTGTGATACAGCTAAGAAAACTTACCTTCACAGGGGCTGAGTGACCTGCCTGAGGTCACAAAGTTAAATATTCCATCTCAAATTCCTGTCTTCTGCACAAAAACTTTGATGTGTTACAGACCTTCATATCCAGCTACCCCAGTGGATATCTCTAAATGGCAGGCAAATGGTCATCTCAATCTTAACATGCCCAAGCTTAACTTATTATCTTTCCAACCTCAACCAGCTCCATAAATTTTAATCTCGATGAAGGATAGTATTCCCCTCAGGTCTTATAAGAGAGAAAACTGTCAGTTATGCTGGGTTCTCCCTTCTCATGTGCACCGTTAATTATGCTAGTCTGAAATGTGGAGGCCAGGAAAAAAATGACAAAGTTTAAGGTTAGTTGTTCTACAAGGGTAAGCATTGGACACAGGTATGCAATTCAGATACTAGCTTAAGATAGGATGCTCTCAAATCAAGTGTTTATCCACAAAATTATTTTATGAGTGCTACATATTTTTCACTTATATTGTTTCATACTATGTAATTAGAAAGAGTATTTAATGTAGAAAATCACATGGCATTTGCTCAGAGATTATAATTCATGGGCATCTAACTGGTAGAATTTTGTCTAGAAAGTAAAAAAAAAACCTCATAAATTCAATTTTTAAGAATATGTAAAAAAAAACACGATAAGGCTGCTTCTTAAATAATATTTAAAAAACTAATTCAATGTTTCATAAAGTCAGACTAAAAAAGTTTAAAACTTTCTTTTTTTGAACACAAATATACAAAGTACTGAAAAAGAAATAACTATGTTTTTATCAGTTAGGAGAGCAGAATTCATATTTAAATGTGACTAATAAGTTGCCAAAACATAATGAGGTAGATATTCACATTTAACCAATGAAGAAAACGAGGCTCACAGAGTTCAATTCATAATATCTGTAAATAATGAAGTTGGAAATTAAACCCAATCTATATGACTCTAAATTTCATGCTCTCTCTGCTGTGCTTAATAATTCATCAAATAAAAATCCATTAATAAGGTATAATTAATCTTACACACTTACAGACTATGTGGATCCTTGAATCATTGGACTTAACAAGCATTTATTGAGTGCCGTCAGTGGACCAGATGCTGTTTAAGATACAAACATAATCAATTCAGTTCTGTCTTCCAGGTGCTCACACTCTAACACCGTAACAGGAATCTATTGTAAGAGTGAACCAGAGAATAAAAGTATAGTGTCTCTTTATTTGTTTGTCTTGTTCCTTTGTTACTTTCAGTTTTATATCTCCCATATCAACAATGTGGTATATAGATGATGTATTACACAATTGTACACTTGAAACCTATGTAATTTTACTAACCATTGTCACCCCAATACATTTTAATAACAATTAATAAGTATAGTGTCAGAGAAAGAAAAAGATAAAAAATTAATCAATTAGTTATTAAGGTTTAAGGCTTAGTTGACTAGAAATTCAACACCTTCCAAAATCTATCAAAGCAGGACTAGTCATTGTGAACAAACCCTGAGGAGGGAAGGAGAAGGTAAAGGTGTCCCTGCAGTGCACATTGCTGAGCACAGAAAACAGATGACATTAAGTGCCAGGTTGGAAGCTGAGGTCCTGAACAGCATCCAGCCTAAGAGATCAGCCAAGTACACAGGATTTCCCTGACTGGGAGAGCCTCATGTCATTTGGTAAGCTTCCTGTAGTCAGTATTTCACAAAATTATGAACACCCGCACAAAAAAACACGAAAATTCAGAAATTAAAAAAGCAATGTTTTAGATCAAAGAAAACACTAAAATAGGTACAAATTAAGTAGGCAGAGGGAGGTAAATGGAAATCTTTCAACTGTGAAATTGCCATCCTTTATACAAACTATAGTAGCCTTAAAATGTTAAATTGTCATCGGGTACTGACTGAGATGAATTGCCTTAAACAAAACCAGCCACTCTGTTCTTCGTTAAGCTTGTATCTATCCAAATGCCTGAATAGCTGAGAGGCCAGAGGAGATTTTTAAGTGGTGGAAATAAAACATGCCATCATTATAAATGATGCATACCGGAACTAGAGACTATGCAACAAAAAATGGGCCAATGGGATTGCTTTACAATAGTGGAATATGTTTGATAGTCCTGTCACAGTTGGTGGATACAGTTTTATTTTTCATTAAAACTACAGTTTAATGTAATTTTCCTCCCGGATTAAAGAACATTTTCAACTATTTTTCATCCTCAATATTTTTGGGGAAAAAAGATTCCCTCTCTTTCATTTGAAAGGATGTTTTTCTTTCCTGGTAATAATGAGGTAAACTTAGCTAACATACACAGAATTCTGACTTACAATACTCACTTGAGAGGACACTCTGGACCCTTGGTTTTCAGGAGAATTGCGCCAATTTGCACAACTCCAGTCCAAAAGAGAAATGGCTTTCAGGTCAGAAGATGGCAATTTGGTGGGCATTTGGTCAAGGATCTCTCAACAAAGATTCTTAAGCAGTGTTAAAAACTTTCCTACAGTGACTGAAAGTCTTGCAAGCTTTGCTGTTCAACCATAGCTTTTCCCAAAGGTGTCACAAATCAGCCTTTTTTTTCCTTTGCAAGACATGGATGCATGCCACCAATTTCTAGTAGCTCTTACACATGGCAATAGAAACAAGCCATTTATATGAGAGACACTTGAGAGGAGCAGGAAGAGAATAGAACTGGAGATGTGGAAAACTAAACTCTAGTCCAATCTCCATCATTTGTGCAGAGCCTTGGTGCAAAGAATGTCCCTTTATTGCGATAGAGCAATGATGCTGCTAGACATAGCACTTAGGGAACTAAATGAAATAGAAATGGCATAAATTTTAAGTCATGAATCAGGATTGAAAGTCATGGGATATAGGTGTCATCATAAATTTGTATGCAAATCCATTTTCCTCTGTAGAATTCATTCTCCTCAGCATAAAATGAAGACAAAAAGAATTTCAAGGAACTGTTCGCTTATAATGACAGTTATCTATTCTCGAGGCTCTTTAAGGATCAGAAGGTCAATGCATCTAAATCATATATATTTTATAATAAAAATTTATTTTTAAAAAAATGTTCATGACTTTATTTGAGCCACATTGGCCACATATGCCGGGGAGCAAGATCTTAAATGTTCCCTATAATGAAAAATTCTTAAGGGACTATATACATTTCTTATAACAGAAAACTTAAAAAAACCACATACTTATATGATTGATTGTTATGCTAATGTCACTCATATGGTTATCACAGTTAAATATTTATTTAAATCTATGATTATGATAACCCACAATTTTCACATTTGATAACATACTAATAATATATTTCCTAGATATAACTCCAGTAATGGACATTCCTAATGTTAAAGAGAAACCGAATGTAGGGCACAATGTGAATATATCTCAAGACCAAACACTGATAGTCACATAACCAAAACTTAAAACTGTCTTGATTTCCCCAAAATGCTGACTCTCTCTGACCATAACAAAACTTTAACTTTCTTCATGCCAGTGTTACCTTAGCGCTTCCCAGCCAATAGGCTACAAACAAGTAAGCTTACACACTGCTACTAATGAAATGGAAGTTTCTAGTAACCAACCAGTCACAGTTAAAAACAATGTGCTTCCTCATTCATATTTTATTAACTGAGCTCTAAACACGGAGAATGGAACTTCTAGACAACTTAGGGTTCAGAAGTCTCCCTCTTAGCAGTTTCTTCTTGCTCAATAAAATGTTCATATCAAGGAAAGCTCTCTGGATTTTCTTTTGACACTAATTATTAAATTCCTTAAAATCGGAGGCAGATGACATAGGCCAGGACCCTGGAAATGTGAGGTAATGTGGGCTGGTAGTTGTGGCAGTGGTAAAACAGTGTGGAGAACACCCCAAACCCCACATCTGCGAACTTCATTCATATTTGAATATTCTGTTTCATTCACTTAAAAATTGTGATGCTGATGGCTCCATATTTGAGCTCTTCACAGATTCTGACATTTACCTTCAGTAGAACTGCTTTACATACTCCAACAGAAATCTGGATATAGTACTAAATTAGCTTTTTTTAATCAAGAGAAATTTCTTCTCTTGAACAGACTAGCTTTGTTAACTATTCACTAACAATTATAGAATTTTCTAGTGTTTTCAGCAGCCAAGAATATTTAATTTTACTTTTTTGTTCGGTTTATAGGGTCTTTCCTCCATGCCTGCACAGTTTGCCATCTTTTATCCCTGATGAATATGTCATCAAAGGGCACACATCTTTAATATATTTCAATTAAGAAATCATTACATTTTTATCCTTATTGCATTTCAATGTTAAATTAAAATCTGACAGCAACAGTATAACATTGTAGAATATTATGAGATAACTATCTGAAAGATCAAATATTCTAATCCCTACTGAAAACTTAAATCCTACCTGCAAAATCCCTCTAATTGGTCATCCAATTAATGTTTGGAAAGTTTTAAAAGAAAATCTCTAGTTTCAATAATGGACCACATTAAATCATGTTCTGTTTTTTTATCTGTAAAAACATTTGCTTTCATAACTTAAAATCATTTGTCTCTATATTTTTAAAAATAAAGAATAACTACTAAACGATGGCTTTTTATCTTTGTAAAGTGGGCTTCACTATTTTTTTTTTTTTTAAATTTAAATACTTTGAACTAAAAAGAGAAGTGCTTGGAAGGACTCATTTGCTGAAAGAAAACAAATGGCATTTGAACAGATGATTAGACTAAGAATGCATCACACAGTTGATTTTCTGACATAATGAGATTGATGAGAGCCTCACTTTTCATGCACCACAGGTAGATCTGACAGGGCAAGAGAGATGGATATATAAATGATATGAGGTTTTCCTCTTGTTGGATAGGTAACAATTTATCCAGTTTCCAATTTATATTTACGAATTTTTGGAATATACTAAAACTTTAGAAACCCCAAAAGCTCCATTAAGTATTTACTAAATAAATACTGGTATTTGTATTATAGAATTTGAGAACTTGCTACCCAGTAAATATACTTGTATTGTTTTCAAAACATATTCATAAACACAAACTTGAGCTAATGTAAGCAAGTACTAGATTCTGTGTTTGCAAAACAGGTATAGTCCTTGCCTTCAGAATGCAGATATTAAATAAAACAAAAACAAACAAAACAACTAATTACAAAATGTAGTAAATTCTCTGAAGGAAAAAGTAAGTATGAGAGCCTATAACAGCAGGAAATAATCTATTCAAAGAGGAGATTAGAAGAGGGTTCCCTGTATTACAGAATTGTACACCTGAAATCTATGTAACTTCACTAACAATCGTCATCCCAATGAACTTTAATTTAAAAAAAAGAAGAAGAGGATTCTGTGATAAAGGGATATTTGAGTTATTATCTGAAAGACGAATTTTAATTAACATGGCAAATAGGGTGTGGGCAAAGAATTCCAAGCATCAACAAAAGAAATGTGTAAACCTGTAGAGAATTTTTTAAAGTTCATTTGAGCCAAAACTGGTGATAATTGTCAGGAAGCAAGAACTCAAATGCTTTGGAAAATGAGTTGGCAGTTTCTTTTTTTCCATTTTGCTGTTTGTGACATGCAGTTTCTTTCATGCATTTTGGGATTAAGGAGGGAATTTAAGGAAGGTTACATGAAGATGGGAGAAAGGAAACAGGGGTTGGATTACAGGATAGTTAACAAGATTATGTGCTCTCTTGAGGGTGGTTAATCCTTTGAGGAATACTTTGGCATTTCAAGGGCATGTTAACCTACTAGATAGACAGGAACAAAACACAACTGCTTGAAAGCTTTTCACTAAAGAAGCTGTAGGCCAGTTAGGAATTGATAATCATCACTCTGTAAGGTTACTTTGCATAAAATTTTTTCATCTATGATCCCTCCTTTTGGGCATAAATCAATCCAAAGGATGCATCAATGACTAACCTATTGGTTGGATAGTTTGTGTGGTCTCACAGAGCTAAAAGGGCTCATCCTAGGAAATCCACACATGGATGTCGTATTGTTGAAACAGTGGACCATTGACGATGGGGCAGTACCTTAATCATAGAATATGAATTGAGGCTGAATTTTCCAAAAAAGGGAAGGGCAGGTAAATGGAACACCGTCAGGTCTAATGGTTTTCCTTGAGAAAAATCACTATGGATATTTCTATCCTGTGAACTATCAAGATCTAAAGTTTATCTTCTGTCTCATTTTTCTGTATTTGGCATTTAGTATAATATTTACATAAACCATACAACAAGTATTAACAATTATCTTATATATCTTCAGTAATCATAAACAGTTGGACTATACAGAAAACCCAAAGAAGTATTATAATTATTATGATTAATGTCATTAGCAGACAGGTAAAGACAATCAAAATGGATTCTGAGTTGAATATCAACTACAATCCATAGGTTTACAGGTCTTATTGTTTTTGGATAGCTGTCTACCCATGATGTGAGCAGCTTCTCACCCTAGAAGTTTTCTCATCATTTATTATACAGTGCTTCTCATGAAATTTAACATAAAAATTAAACCTTTGAGGTATGCCAGGGACCCTTCTGGAACACTGCAAAATTGTTCCTACATATATGAAGATTTTTAAACCTTAAAACCTCAATTTTGAAAGAAAACTAAGAAATCAAATTTATGAAGGCATTTTATAACTTCTAAAGACATATTTCAACGACACAAAAATCAATTATTAGCAAGGACTCATTTTTGTAAAACTTGGGTAAAATATATTATATTTACTTCAATAACTCAAAAGACATGTCTGTTCTTAAACCAACAAACTTAAGCTAGATTTTATTTACTAAGGATTGATCTCAGATCACATGATATTGAAAAGCATTTGAGTTAGTTTCTGTATTTCTGAGAATTTTAGAATACCCAATCCTTACAAGCGCTTACCTTGAAATTAATTTTAATAATACCATCTGGAGTTAGAAAATTATTTCACATATATGACATATATATATATATAGACACACAAAGACAGATCCAAACAGAGACCTTTTTTTGCCATGGGTTTGCAAAAAAACAGTTGGATCCAAATTTTGTACTGGATTCATTTACAATTTATATCCATCCTTCACAAGTCAAGTTCCAAATGATTTTTCCCCTTTTAAAATAAGGGCAGCCATTTTTAATACCTCAAAGAATTGGGTTGAGATCTAAACATCATAGGTTGATCCATTTATCTAAATCCTCTTTTTGAAGCTTCCAGAGACCAATTACCTATACTTCACATTCATTCTGCCTAATTTTATAGCCAATTTTTTTCCTAATCATGCATGCAAAAGATTAATTTAGAAGTATCAAAGGATCTTCACCTGAGCCTTCTTAGTATTGTAACCACACATGAACTTCATGTCTTCAGCGTGCATATTGCTTTAATACAAACTAGCTTTGTTTAACCTGATAGAACTAGGACTTACCTGCATTCTTTTCACCAGATTCTTCTACCTGTACATATACTGTATGTCTACTCCTTTTAATCATTAAGCCCTTGGGAAGTTAGGTTCTGGTCAGCGTCAAACTCACTTCAGAATAAAGCTTCATGTCTATCAAACCATGACCAAGATACAATGACCAAACCTCAAACTACAATAAGGTTTTAGTCAAACAAAGGTAACAACTTGGCCTCAGTTATATTTCAGCTCAGGACTCATGAAAGCAGACTGGCCCAACAGCCGCATCCCCTGGAAACCAGGCAGAACAATGCCACAGACTGACATTAAGACCTGATGCCTTGACCAATTGCTCGCTGCCTAAGCTTCCAAATAAGGAGAGCCCATGACCCAACTCCCATAGTAACCACAATTAATGATTTTTCCCTTATATAACCTAATCAGTAGAGGCCATCAGAAAACCGTGTTTTTGAGACCACTGTCTTACCAATATCTCTGGGCTTGGTGCCAATTCCTTAAATAAACTTACTTTCTTTGCGGCAGTCTCCTGTTCCTGTCTAATTTGGCCTGAATGCAAGTAGGCCGGTGGATCCTTTGAGTCAGCGGCAACAATTTTACCTGACAACAGGTCCGGCTTTGGAGAGTCGCCTGGGGTGGGTTTCTTTGGAATCCTGCTGGCGACATCACGTAAATGTTGATGGAAGAAACATCCATACCTGTAGAGAATTTTTATAATAGTTTATTTGAGCCAAAACTGACAATAATTGCTGGGAAGCAATTTAAATTTGTAAAATCTCAAATGCTTCAGAGAATGACAGTTTGCAGTTTCTTTTATGCATTGGAAATTACGGAGGGAATTTAGGGAAGATTACATGAAGGTGGGAGAAAACAAATCAGGGATTGGATTACAGCATAATTAACAAGATTATGTGCTCTCTTGAGGGTGGTTAAGTCTTGAAAGAGTATTACTTCTGACATTGCAAAGGTGTGTTTACCTAGATACACAAGAACAATGGACAGAGCTGGCTTAAAACCTTTCACTAAAGAAGTTACAAGTTGGGCGTGACTACCCACCTTGACCTGCCCAGTTAGGAGTTTATAATCAGATCACCTGGTGAGGTTACTTTCTGTAGAACTCCTTTTTTGTTCAGACAAGCAAATGGAGCACAAGACAAGCAGAAAGTTATCATGTGTAAGGGTGAAATTCACTTCACTAGTGACAGAAGCTGAGCACAGTATGTACATATGAGTGTTTATTGGAAAGAGATACAATACAGGAAATTGAAGAAGGAGGCAGGGATCAGGCAATACTGGATATTTCAGGTATTAAGATATTAAGATATTAAGAAAAATGGAAGGCAACATAAGAGTTTTGGGCTGATACATTTGCATTTTAAAAGAAAAATTAGCATTTTTCTTCTGGAATTGACAAAGTAGTTTATTTTCTTACTATGAACAACTATTAAAACTGTAGAAAACATACAAAACAATTCTTTGATATACATATTTTTTTCTTTGTTGACTTTGGATAGCAACCAACCCAAGGCTCAGATCCCTCGATGGAAGGAAATGAGCCCTGCATTTAGCCAGACTCTATGAGTGTGTTTTTAAAGGTTCAATTCAGGGAAATAAGATCCAGACCTAGACAGTTTCATCCTTGCTGGATAAAACTGTCAAGCACTCACAGTTTAGGACTGTAAAGACAACTGATTTTTGTGCGTGGGAAAGAGGCAGTGGACTGAACATACACAAGCTTTAATGTATTTGGCTGATTCCTAAGCATTCCATGTGCAAGGAGATACTCTGGGAAGCTGAGAAGCAATTTCAGAAGCCACAGAGGACTGAAGACACACCTGTATGTCCGAGTGGTAAAAGTGGGGAAGTTCCTGACTTTCAGTAGGGACACCAAAGACCACACCTCACAAGGAAGAACCGTAAGCTAGGAGTGAGGGAAAAACTGAAATGGACTCCCTTTTATGAGGCCAAAATGCGATTTTTTACAAGATCAAAGTGATTTGCCAGGAATTTAATAATCTGCTAGAACAAGGTATTTTAGAGGAAAATAGTATAATCTAGATTCTTTAAAACCCATAATATCTTATAAAATTCATGGCAAACAGTAAAAGTAACCAAAGCTCAAGAAATAACAACAACAACAAAATAAAAATTAAGCAAATTTTTGCTCACAGCCTAAATGATATAACAGGAATCAGATACCTTCAATAATCTGAAATACTAAAGAATTAATTTGACTAAAATAATGGAAGTTCTTTCCACTTAAAACAGCAAAAATTACAGAAGATCTAAATAAATGGATTAACACATCATGTTAATGATCATAACATGCAATATGGATGAAATGTTAATTCTCCCCAAATTAATCTATAGGTTCAATAAAATCTCAGCAGGCTTTTTTGAGCAATTTGATGAGCTGATGCTAAAATTCATATGATATGCAAAGAAGATAGAACAGCAAGAAAAAACTTCAAAAGAAGAAACTCTTCTACCTGATTTCAAGACTTACAAAGTTAGAGTAATCAAGATACAAAGTTAGAGTAATCAAGATGTATAGATATATAGATCAAAGGAATAGAATAAGGAAAACAGAAATACACACTAATATGATGAATTGATCTTTGACAAAAGTGCCAAGACAATTCAATTGGATAAATTGTAACTATTTTTTAAATGATACTGGTTAGACAGAAATGAATGTAAACCTTTACCTGCCAGTATGTATAATAATTAACTAAATGTGAATCATCCAATTAAATGTAAAAGGGAAACCTATGGCCTTTCTAGAAGTCATAGGCGAAACTCTTAAGTAACCATTAGCTTAGCAGATTCTTAAACACAAACTAAAATAAATAAATAAATAAATAAATAAATAAATAAATAAATAAATAAATTGGACTTCAGTAAAATTATAGTTTTGCTTTAAAAAAAAACTATAATTATATTTTAAAAACAATATAATTACGTTTCATATAATATGAAAAGTAGGCCACAGACTGGTAGCAAGTATTTACAAAACATATATCTGAAAACAAATCTATCTAGATTATATAAACAACTCTTGCAGTTCAATATTAAGAAACATAGAAACATTTTAAAAAGTAGTCAAAAGACTTGATTGAAAACTAAAGGTATATGGATAAAACACAATCACATGAAAAGAGTTTACTATCGTTCAGCATTAGAGACATACAAATCAAAACCACAATGAGATACCAAAACACACCCAGAAAAAAATTTAAGATGGAAAGAATTGAGCATACTAAGTGTTGGTGAGGAGGTGGATCACATTGAACTTTCCTACTTTGCTATTTTGAATGTAACATTATAAAACTTCTTTAGAAAACACTTTGCAATTTAAAAAAAGTAAAATATAAAGCTGCCCTATATCCTTTCCATTCTACTCCTAAATATTTACCCAAATAAAGGTATATTTACATAAATTTTGCACAATGCTCATTGCAGCTAAACTTACAATAGCCCCAAAGTGGAAACTCAAATATCCATCAACAGGTAAATGTATAGACAATCAGTGGTATATCTATAAAATGGAATGTTATTCATCAATACAAAATAAACTAGTGTAACACACAATATAGGTACATCTCAGATCCCTTCTTTTGTGGTCTTCCTAAAAGTTGTAGAGACCCAACGGCATTATTTTTCTTCAAAAGTAGAAGAATTAGTGACTTTTGTTGACTAATTTCAGAATCACATTGCATCCAAAGGATTGCCATTAACTAAAATTTCAAATGAGATATTCAGTGCTTTGGATAAAGACTCTGGGACCATCTGTTTACACACACACACACACACACACACACACACACACACACATACATCTGGGGAAATTTAGGTTTAAAGGTGACAATTAGTTGTATCTTAGTGGAATTAATCAAAAACTGTATTAACTTGAGGCGAAAAGGGTTTTGAGAAAGAAGAGTAGCAAGCACGAGAAAGTAAGAAAAGGAGCGAAAGCAGAATAATTCACACTGCCTCATACCCAGTCGTGCACCTAACAGTTTCACTCTTGACAGATTCTATGAAAAGTGCCACATAGATATAAATACCTAATCATGAATGCCTTCAAATTAACAGGGATTTTAATTGTCATCAATATCAAGGAGTAACCAGGGCAAGGAATTTATAATTTGTTTACAGAGAACAAAACATTGCGTACTTGCATTATCAGGGTGATTTTTCACAATCGCTTTTAGTGTTGGGGATCTAAGATCTAGAATAGAAGCTAATTTTCCAAATGCTCACACAGTGCTCCAATGTTTTAGTTATATTTATTCATTTGGTATTCACACAAGCTTTTTTCCTTTTCTCTTCTTTTTTTGTTGTTTTAACTGGGAGAATAGGATACACAGAGAAGCTGCAGTAACAAGCCCCAGATTGCACACCCTGGTCAGAAAAGGAGACTGGATTTGACCCTAGGCAGTCTGGCTTCAGAGCCTGTGCATTTAGCTGCTCTGCCATGTAGTTTCTTGTTACATGAAACCCTCTCACTACCACCAAAACTTTGGTCATAGCTCAGCTCCTAGACGCAGAATAACACAAGTACGTTCCAATTTAGGGCTTTTCAGATATCTTCAGAAATCTGGTTCTCAGTTATCTTTTGATTTCCTTTTATTGCGATTTGACAGCACTTGGTTTGTCAATATTTATTCATATGAGTACATCCTGGAGTACAGTTCATCTGGAACCATGTAATGGTTATATATTAGAAATTTTAATTGTTCTATTAAAAATGGTGCCTTGAATCTAAATCAATGCTCTATATTTGGCAAAATAGTGAAGAACAACTAATCTAGTGACTTTACTTTTATTAAAGCACTCTAGAAACCACGTGTGGGTTTTTATAAGTTCTGTCTTAATGTTTGCTCCAATAGAATTTGTGGTCAATGAAATTTCCTGGCTACATTTATGTAGATACTGAACACAAATCACTTCAGTCATCTGGACAACTACTTTTATTTTCATCTACATCAAACCTTAATTTTTATACCCACTAAATTCCACTATGCTGGCATTTATCCAATACTTGTAACTCTGTTTTGAAAACATACAAGTTTTCCTTCTCAGTTCATATCAACCGCATATTTGAATATTATTCTTTCTACATTTCCGTTCATGTAACTGACACAATTGTTAGCAAGCACAAGTCAAAAAAATGGCAGTTTAGTAGACCTATAGCAAAAATTAAGTTTTTTTTCCTAATCACTTTCTGGTAATGTGTATTTAAATATGGGAAATCTTCAATTTCACATAAAAATATAAGGCTTTAATGTAAACTTGTGTGAGTTAAGGAGCTCTGCAGCCTGAATTAGTAAGGAAAGCAGAATCTCCTTAAAATATCTAAAATCTTACAGTAATCACCTGGATATGCTCTTACCAAAACACTATCTTTTGTGGAAATATTTTATTAAATTTGGAAATACATCAGTTCATATTATCACCTAACAACTCTGAATAATTTATGTTTCGCTTCTCCATTTCATAAAGTGAAACTAAAAAATACGGCATTAAATGAGCTACTTTGTGCAAAGGTATTTTCTTACAATTGCATTAATGCTTTTCTTATAAAGATTACATCATATGGCTTTGAATCAAGAGAGTTAAGAGAATAAATGTTTCTAGGTTTTGTTACCAAACCGAACCGGGTCCAATTACTTAATTGGACAGCCAGCCAAAACACAACTCTGAG
Organism: Rhinolophus sinicus; assembly: GCF_036562045.2. Classification (NCBI taxonomy): domain Eukaryota; kingdom Metazoa; phylum Chordata; class Mammalia; order Chiroptera; family Rhinolophidae; genus Rhinolophus; species Rhinolophus sinicus. The sequence goes on from NC_133755.1 coordinate 94,893,902, forward strand.
AGTATTTTATGAGAAGGAACTTTATTACAAGTCAACAAGCAAGGAACACACCAGAAATTGCTCCTTGAGCAGTGTGTCTCTGAACAAAGGATTGGATTCATTTTTATTGAGGGAAATCATGACAAACATCAAGGTGAACTTCATCACCACATAGGTGAGGACACACCTGCAACATATACATGTATACATCACCATGTTCAAAAGTGGTGGAAAATATCTGACCCTGGGAGGAGATTTCAATATTATAATGAGGACATAATGAGAACAATTCATGAGGAGGCCAGGAGAAGGTTCTCGAGGCCCCTTTGGTTATTCCCTGGTGGTTTGAGCCCCCTGTTTCTGCAAATCATCCTGGGCATCTCCCTGAAAAGACAGGTCTAGCAATTGTCAAATTCAGCGATGGAATAGGTATAGAAGGAAGTTTAATTAAGTCTCAGCCCTTCCATTAAACTATGCCTTTCACATAGTACGTACTGAATTTATCCTTAGCAAGCCTTGTAATATTTAGGGTGATGTAAATGGATTTACAGCTTAATCTAAGCAAAATTATGACTTCTAAATAAAAGTAAGTCTACGCTAGGCTACCGGCAAGGCTGTATTTATGTATATGTTAGGTTACGGTTTCTCATGGGGTCTGATTTCTATCACTAAATCTCACCTTGTCGCTCCTCTCTCCTTTTAATCTCCCTTTTTATAACTAGCTAGTTAGTTATATAATTGTCCTAAGACCTTTTTAAAAGTATTGTCCTGATACTTTTTCCAGTTTGAATCAATGATCTTGGGGCTGCACAGCCTTTTCTCATCAATACGCAACCACATGACCAAACATGACAGAGAAAAAATTAAAAGACATAAAAGGGAGAATTAAATGAGAGATGGGGATTTTCCTGCACCGGCAGAGGATGGATCAAGTGATCCATCCTATGCAACAAGTTTTAATTTTTATACTTTTCTTCCAGGAAATTCTCTAGTCATTAAGACAAGCAACTGATTTTATCGAAAGCCATCTAAATGAATTTTACATTGATGTCAGCTGTGTTTCACATAGTATGTTTTGAATTTATCCTTGGCTTATGAAAAAATACAACACTTGCAATTTTGGGAAAAGGTAAAGCTACAAATAATACTAAATACTCCAGCATTGGTCTATGGTCAACCTCGAGGTTTGTACATCAATAGAAACACAAGAATGAGAATTGAAAGTTTCATTAATTTGGTAACCTAGGGCTCTTAAGATTCACTGTTCTTCCTTTCTATTTCATTGGGTGTTTGCTTTTCTAGCATGTAGATGAAGCTAATATAGAGACATGAAGCTATTTTAGCATGTTTTTTTGTTTGTTTGTTTTGTTTATCTTTTGGTTTGGGTCAGTCTAATAAAGACAAGTAGAAAATAAGACCAGGAATTAGTTTGTAAAGTTCCGAAAAGGAGATAAAGTCTATCTAAGATGCGCACAAGTATTTCTCTTAAATAACACTCAGGTATGTAGAACACAAACTGTAGATTCTCCCTGAAAGGAACTTAGAAAAAACATTAAACTGGTGCACAGCACATTACATAAGGTTTTTTGTTTTGTTTTTTTTGTTTTCCAATCCCATCTAGCCAGTGAATCATTTGCATTCTAATAATTTCCAAACTAATAATTTACATTGTCCCCTTTACTAACTTGAAATAAAATTCATGGAAAATCTAACCTGAGTACACACATATCATTTTAAAATCAATAAAGGCCTAAGTGTTGCATGCAAGACAAATGAAAAGCACTATGGTAAATGAAATAAGCCAAAGACAATCTGAAAAGCAACAAAAGTCCACAAAATTAAGAAAATGTGACTGTGAAAATTCTTGGCGTACCACTGGCTTAGAGGGTCACCACGTGAATCTCTGTCTAGCCTGCGACTGAATTTTAATTTTCTTTGTAGGCAGGGAAATGAAACATACTTCAAAGCCAATCTTAGGCAGAGTTTCTACATGAGAAAGAGTTAAAACGAAGACTCCCTCTGTTGGGAATCAATGTCTAAAAGACAATCGTTTTGCTTTCTCTTTGTGCACTGCTGTCCTACCCTCTAAATCAATGCTGCTTAACAGCAATATGCCAGCTGGAGATGGTCTGCAAAATGTTACCAGTTTGAGATGATGTACAGAAATTGAGAGGAATCACTTAGAAATTGTACAGCAACTGAACAGTGTAATTTTATGCCTGTTGAATGCACTGATAACAAAGTGGGAATTACATGTTGTGTGTTTTTATTTGATTTTTTCTCCTAATTCACTTTAATTGTGTTTTACAAAGGTATTGGTCCATGAAAGACTGGGAAAAATAAAAGGCTCATCCTTCACCCCAGATAATTGAGAAGCATTTCTCTAGACAACACCTATGATGTATTTCAGAAAGAATTCCTAGATAGCTAGGGGAGATGTAAAGCTCACTGTCTTAGTGACTTTTGCAATTTAAATTATCTGTATGTTGATGGGGAAAAGGTACAGATGCAACATGTCTCTCTGGATGAAGCCCCATTATGGTTAAAAATAAGTCTTAGAAAAGGTATAAGGAAAAAGACACTCTCTTCTCCCCCCTCTTTTCTATTTCTCCAAGGCTGAGAATTCATTTTCCTGCCACATGTCTAGAACTGTTCCTCTCTCATCTGCACTTTATGTCTTACTCCGATCTGTGCTAAGAAGTCACCACATTCCACAGCTAGTCTTCAATTTTCAGTATCTATTTAATTAGTTGTACATTCAGGGCTGACATTTTCTTGTAAATAATTAATCAGGTGACTAAAGAAATCAATAAGAGGAAAGTTACAAATAACAATGTGTTTACAATTTTACAGGTACTTTTCTTTTTAAAAAAGAGAAATCTCAGCATCTTACTGTATCAAATCTTTATTAGGACAACTTAGTAGGGACTATAGAAACATTACATTGTGAAAGCACACTTAAATTTCACCCTCTTTAAATTCCTACATAGGCCTTTGTCATCTTTCGTACCCTTATGTCTAAATCTGTTTCTGCTTCTCTTTTGCAAAAAGCAGTAAGCACTACTAGTATTACTAGATGTACTGCAAGGAATGTTTTCATTTGCTTTTCAGATGTGAGTGAGGGTATTAGGAAAAATGGTACATTATGAGGGGAAATTCAAAGATGGTGGTTTCTAATGAATTGCTATTTGTAGACTGTAACACCAGTTCCTACGTTATATTAGCATTTTCCGAGGGAGCCAGTAACATTTTAGTTTATGGATTCCCTGAAGAAAGCTGTGAAAGAAAACGAAAAGGAGACAAAATTCTAACTCCCAACATTTCACACTTTCAGGGGACCTTTGGATCTTTCAGATGTTCATACTATACTACATTCATTAAGTCCAGGCTAAGAATTTCTTTTCTACACCAACAAAAACAGGGAAGTTGGCCCTGAGGAGAGAATGCAATGAAAAAAGCAACTGTCATACATTCAGAATACTCTTAAAATCAATAAAGTGTAGATATCATTAATAGCAGAAAAAAAGACCTGTAGCCCTCCACAGAGTTCTGTTGTTGATGAAATCAGGCAATGATGAAAACCCTTTTATAAATTGGTACCATTTAGTAGTAGTGATGGTGAGATAGATTTATGTAAATCCGTGAAGGAAACGATGTGGTTTAGGAGCAGAGATATTATGCTTTTAAATTATCTTGATTTTTTTTTCAATAAAATATAGAAACATTACGAAGAAATACTTGTGCACTGGTTAGCATAACAATGCATCTGCATTCCATTCAATATTCCACTTTAATAAGGTTTTTAGAGAATGACACAGATAGAGCTCTAGGGAAAATGACAAGATGCATCTTGAATGCTGGAGATTGAAAAGGAAGAACAAAGGATGGTGTAATATAGAATCCTCATATCCTAACCTCATTTTCTCTGCTTCAAAGGTACATTATGTTATGACTCCTGTGAATTCAGTAAGGCCACTGGGACCCATTTTCATTTAATAAAATGCATCCATAACTTCTGTATGATACAGGAAATGACAGCAGAATGAAACCACTTAAAGTTCCATAGTCTTGGGAGTCTTACCCTGAGAAAGTTGCAAACATCTGCTGAAAGATCAAGTCCCACCTAAAGTTACCTGTGCAGTTAGATATTTTAGAAATAGATTTAAGATTTCTGTAACACTGATTACCAGGCATATGTGTGTGTTCGATATTGGATATTGATACACCAAGCTCAAATGGGCTTAGCAGTATGCCAAAGATGATTCCTAAAGTAAGGGAAACATACTGAAACTGTGTCCAGGAGGGAAAAAGAAGTCACATGCATCTCTTCTCTACAGTACTTACTTACCCTAGGAAATTCTAATGTATTATTTCCTAGTATACATGAGCTTGATTTCCATTACTTCATCAAGACAAGATCTAAATCATTCAAAACTGACATATGTAATTAAAATTGTTACCTGAATGACAATTATGTAAAATTCCAAAGGCCTTCTTCACTGTTAAACCTAAAAGCCATGGCAAAAAGTAAATCTTCACCAAATAATATAGGCTACTCAGGTCAGAAGCAAGTGCTTCCGAGAAGCCAACCCCTAATGACTATCAAATTGTAAATTCTGTCATAATAAACCCTAATTCTTTAAAATATTTCCTTTGAACATTAAACTGCTAAGGGTTCATCTTCATTTCCTTGTACAAATATATTTCAGTCTCATTAAAAATGATGATCTCTTCTCTTTTCTGATCTTCTCTAAAGACTGGAGTTCCCCAGAGCTCAGTGCTGCCCTATTATCCTCCTAATTTTATAGTCTCTTTCATGATCTTGTCCAGTTGTATCTGTCGCCATCTCAATGCCAATAAGTCTAACATGAAAATCTCCCATCAAAGTCATTCAATGCACCCTCAACTTATACATGTAAACCCACTGGATATATTCACTTGTTTGGAAGACACACAAAATCAGCACGTCCAAAAGTGAAATTCTGTTAATCTCTCTAAAACTTGTTAACCCTTAGCCTCCACCACGTCAGTTAATGGCATGCCATCCTTCCAGTGGCCTGAACCAACTGCTTCACACTTATTCTCTCACATTCCCATCTAATACAGCCAGAAATACATCCCTAAAAATGGCTTATTGTAGAGGAGAAAAGCCTCATACTGTCTTTAATTATGAATAGAATGAGCAAAATAAAGATGTTATTTTTATACATTATCACAATTGGGAATATAAAAATCAACATACATGTAGGTCTTAGTGCCATTATTGTTCACTAAATATGCATCAATATTTAATCTTAGAAGAATAAAAAGATCCCTGTTTATGAGTAGGCTTAATTGGAAAATAATATCCAAGCCAATGAAATTACCAAAAATGAGTTTGTGTGTTGATGGTATTTGTCTTCAAACCCTTTACCTTTAGCTTGCCCCAATCATGTATGAGTATACATCCAGTTCATAAAATTGCCTCTTGACTCTTTAAAACAGATCCTGTTTGAAGGATTCCTAAATATTAAGAATTTAATTCTGTTGGTTTCACATGTGCCAAGAGAGTGTCATAATAAATTTGCACTTTATAGCTTGATGAACCAAACTGTTCTGACAAACCTTTGCATCTTTAGTCACAGAAGGATTAGACTTAGGCTGTTATCCAAACCTCATTTAGAAAATACATACGTCTTCTAAAATAACTCATCCAAACTTGCTGCATACCTCTCTGTATCCTGAATAAGACACAGAAATATACATGTTTTTGCCCTCCAGAAAACACAGGTCAATTAAGCAATAGCATTTTAGGGGACTTGAAAATTTACTCTATATGGTTTTTTAACGGGCATTTTGGATCTGCTTTATTTTCTTTCAGAAAAAAAATAAGTAAAACAAAACAAAACAAAAGCAAAAACAAACAAACCAAAAAAAAAAAAAAAAAAACAGGGAGAAGGAACATTAACCCCTTATTTCTGCTTAATAAAAGAACATATCAAGGATGTAACAGGTTTACATTGTTGAGTAGTTCCCAATTTGTAGAATATGCAGCCCTGAGAAATTGTCCTAGAGAGATAACAAAATGTATCCACTGACCAAATGCACTTTATAATAATACATACTGAACATATAATTTTTTCATCATTATGTGATTTCATAACAGGACAACACAGAAATACCTAATGTTGCTTCCTGTGAATATTTTGAGTGTGTAAGAGTAGACCACAAACTCAAAACTTTGACAGGAAATTGTGAAGGGTTCCAGAAGGAGCAGAAACTACTTGGTTCAACTTGGAATGAAGACTATTGACTTGTCTTTTCTAATATGCAGTGTCCATATATAATACAGTTTAAGAATGTTAAGAATTCCCTAACCATACCTTCAGAAATTCTGTTTTTCAATATTTTGCCAAATATCAGAGCAGACAAGGTTGTTTTAGGCATAGATAGAAGCAAATGAGATTATATGGAATCAGTAAAATAGGGATAAAATAAATAATTTGATATTTAATTTAAGAAGATAAAACAAGTGAGTCAAGGAAAAAAAAGACAGAAAAGAGAATGTAAAGCATGGCAGAGATTGCCATAGACTTTTATCTGAAGGTGAGAATATAGTTGCAGAGCTAAAATCCAAGAACCAGAGTTATTTTCATGCTGCTCCATCATTTAAACAATTGTCAAACCATAACAAAATAAGATCAAACAACTAATGCTGATGTAATTTGCTCAACTGGAACCACAATCTATTTAGAATCTGTAAATCATGAAAAAAATTAAGGACATTTATAGGACTTTAAATTCTGTAAATGGCATTTCCTAAAATTGAACTGCAGATGTTACAACTTTATTCAAAATAATTTTCTTCCACTTTACACAAAGAAGAAAATATTTTACCTACTGTACACCTTATTATGGTTACTCACCCCAGGCTATAAAATTTCCATGGGTGCTAATCGAAGGAAAGACTCTTGTGACAGAGACTACAGTGCTTCTCAAATATTCCATGTGCTTTCCCACATTTCTCAACACCTCCATCAGGTGGGACAAGAAAACTCATTCCGACTGTTGGGCTCTGGTGGGTAAATGTTGTGTGTCACTTCTATTCCAAAGCATAGATGTGTTTCCCCGAAAATAAGACCTAGCTGGACAATCAGATCTAATGCGTCTTTTGGAGCAAAAAATAATATATGACCCAGTTTTATTTTACTATAAGACTGGGTATAATATAATACAATATAATATAATGTAATGTAATATAATATAATACAATATAACATAATATAATACCAGGTCTTAAGTTTTGCTCCAAAAGACGCATTAGAGCTGATTGTCCAGCTAGATCTTATTTTCGGGGAAACATGGTACAATGTCATTCTTTATTTCTTCTCCTGCTATATCAGCCACGCTAATGACATTCCTAATTCTGGGGTCTTCATCAGAGTAGGTCCTTTAGTGATATGTTACTGTGGAGTAGAACACACATCCCTCACTACACACACACACACACACACCAACCTTTATCTGACATAGACTGTGAGCAGGAAACAAGTATTGTATTATGTCACTGAGATCTGAGGTTCTTTGTTAACAAAGTATAATCTTGTCACTGTAATGTATTTTTGAAGACCATATTAGTGTTATACCATAAAGCACTATATATTCAACTGCTGGTTCAAAACAAAAACTCAAGAGATGTTTTTCCAGGTATATGTTACAATTAAACATTAAGTAGGTTGTTTCGCAATCTTATGACTGTTTTTGGATGATGAGATAATGGTAACATCAGTGAAACTCTGGAATTATTGGTTTCTTTATTTTACTATTAAGTGAATTTCTTCAGAAGTAATGTTTTACTAATTGTTATTGAGTGTTTTAACTTATTCAACATTCCCATGAATGACACTTGTGGAAAAAGCATCATGAGTAGAGAAAACAATTCACATAAATAAAAGCATTTGCCATATTGATACCCCCATACCATATTTGGGGGCTGTATTGATTTGCTTTAATGTGGAAATCACAATTAAAACTGCAACTTTAAATGATGTCACTGCCTATTCAATTGATGACAATCTATTGTCATTTCTAAGACAACTTCTTACTGATGACTTTGATATTTAGTTCACAGTCTCTTCTTCCTACAAGTATGGTCATCATCTTGAGACATTCCTATCACCATCTATTCTTTCAACATGTTTATATTCTCAGCTTCAACAACCAACACCATCACTCTGTTTCAGCCACACGTAAATTGGCGTCATTCAGAAATGTTAAATTCAAACAACAATTTTTGACACAATATCTTTTCTTCCTTGTTATTTCTGTGAGAATATTATTTTATATTAGTGAGCTTCCAGTCTCTATATTACACAACCTACTTTCTCATACATATAAGGCTCACTTTACTTCTCACTTTTCTCTTTACCTAGTTAAAACTTCAAACAACAAAACATCAACCAGTTTCTTTCCAATATCTTCATCTCTTTTGCATCAGGAAATAAAACAAAACAAACTTATCCATAGAATAATATAATTATCTGATTTATATCCTCCCACACCTCGGCTATAAGGTGTTACTAAAAATAAATAAATAACAAAACAAACAGGTAGAGAGAGATGTCTCTATAAGATTTATCATCTACAAATGTGTCTGTGTATTTATTCATCCTAGAAATTGTTCAATGACTTCCAAATAATTTCTTTCTCCAATTCTACTAGTAATTATTTTAAACTGTTTCAGTTCTTCTCAAACTTCTTAGACTTATCAAGAGAATCGTTTCATAAATTATATAAATGTGTAACCAATACACTATACACCTGAAACTTACATAAAATAATACTGAATGTCAACTATAAAAAAATCATCATGGAAATATAAAGTACAGCCTAGGGTTTGGTCAATAATATTGTGATAACTATGTACAGTGTCAGATGAGTAATAGACTTATTGGGTTATCACTTTGTGAGGTATATAAATGTCTAACCACTATGTTGTTTTGTACACCTGAAGCTAATTAAATAAATCTTGCTCTCAGTGTGTAGAGGACGGAATCTTTTACTAGAAAATAAGAGTGTTTACCAGAGAAAATGATATTTGAAAATCCAAAAACTCCCTGATCAATGAGACCAAAGTAAGGCATTTCATGTTCCTCAGTACTAGAATCAGTGCACAAGTTACTTAGTTTCATGATGCATATGCTCTTTTAATAGAAGCTCATGGCTTTTATCAAACAGATCATTGGTAGCATCTATTAAGCTCACTTTATTTTTATCAAATAATAAAGAATAGTAGGAGGAGGATGTATATTTATCTATAAAAGAAATGTAGGGAAAAATTCTCAAGAGAAGACAGCTAATGAACATCAAAGCTTTTAAGTAGAGCTGTTTTATTGTGACATGGTTCGTGATTCAGTTCTTAAACCGAGTAGGCTGCCTCTAAGCACTCTGGAATATTTTCCTCAGGGTTCTCCCAGTCTCTCCTATGGTCCACTATAATTCAACCTATTCTTTAAAGTTCTAGGAGCCCTATTCTCTTGCTTTTGCTCTCCTCTGTTTTCCTGAATAAAGGCCTTCCTCTCCAGTTCTCTCTCTCTCTCGCTCTCTTGCTCTCGCTCTCACTCTTGCTCTGTGGCTCTCTCGCTCTCTCTCTCTCTCTCACACACACACACACCACACACACCACACCACACACACACATTTTTTTATTATGCCAAGATGCTGTGGTTTGGCAAAGCAAAACAAAGGTGTAAAAAATATTCAAACTTTTTGACTCAATGATTTTGTACCTAGGATAAATTGTCAAAAATCATCAAAAATTATTTCATTGTTATTTATTAGTGTCACAAACAATAAAAAATCTGGATTGTCCAACATATAGTATTTTGGTAAGTTGTGGTACATTCAAATATCAGGTAGATGTTACTAGCTTTTAGAAGAATACCCAATAAACATATTTTTAAAATACCATTTTAACAATGTAAAGCAAGTACTAGTGATTATTACTGGGTGAAGGGTTTATAAGTAATTTAAATAATCATCTTTATGTTTTGCCATAATTTATAACTTTTCTATAATAAACATTCTAGCTTCAATCTGAATTTGCCCAGAATAAATGCTGGCTTAACACTGTTGCCCATTTGTTTTGAACTAGTATCTAATTCTATCTTGGGGTTAAAGATTGGAGCTTTAGCTGTGGAATCTCCACCCCTCCTACCAGTCTTGTTGTTGCCTCTTCTTTTTATCCTTAGTTAAAGGGATTCTGTTCAGCTAGTCTTCAGATGATTCTCAAGGTTGATTGTCCTATAATGTAGTTGTAATTTTAATCTGATCCTAGGAGGCGGCAAGCATAGTGTTTACCTATTTTGCCATCTTGGCAAATACTTCTCGCCAACATTAGGGCAAGGTTTTTTATTCTACAATTGCTATTTTTACCATGTCTTATATTTTTTTCCTGATTTATTGCTACCTCAAATTTAATGTATAGTGAACAATTATTGAGACCTTCCCATAGGTCAGAGATAAGACAATCCTTCCACCTATGAACCGTTTGTTGTCATTTCAGCATCTAGTTCAGTGCTTAGTGCATACATTAAAAATGCTCACAAGTACATGAATGAATAGACAAAAGGACAATGCAAAGCTACAATGATAAGACTTTCAAGTGCACAGTATTTTTTAAATAGTGGGCTATGCAGAGTAGAGTCAATTGCTCTGAATTACAGTAATCCTTTACCTCAAAGTGTTTCTGGTTCACAAGTGTACCTGAACATGGAGCAAGATCCTAGTGTGCTCTACAAATAACACCCTGATTACACATGACTTAATGTGAATGAGATGGGGATGCACCATTGAATTTGGAAAATTCTTAGCATATGATTACACTGAATTTGAAGAATTCCAGGTGTAGCTCATTAAACAAATAAGTTTGAAGAGGTATTATCAAATTTTGTCTTCCAGTGAGGGCTGACAGTGTGTTGGATCTTACACATAAACCTCAAGAGACAGGGTCTCAATCCAGCCTGTCTGTTTATAGAAAATGTCACTCTGCCTTGATAGGAAGTCTCCATATTTGAAAGGAAAATGTCTAATGCCGTGTTTCCCTGAAAATAAGACCTAGTCGGACCATCAGCTCTAATGCATCTTTTGGAGCAAAAATTAATATAAGACCTGGTATTAGATTAGATTAGATTAGATTAGATTAGATTAGATTAGATTATCATTACACCTGATCTTATATTATATTAAAATAAGACCTGATCTTATATTATATTATGTTATATAAGACCCGGTCTTATATTAAAATATTAAAATAAGACCGGGTCTTATATTAATTTTTGCTCCAAAAGACACATTAGAGCTGATGGTCCAGCTAGGTCTTATTTTTGGGGAAACACAGTGGCACCTGCTGCCACAGGAGGTAAAACTATGTTTGTGCTACTAGAAGTAAATGCTGCTTTGGTTGTATTAAAGTTACCAATATTAATTCTATCTTGTGGAATTTAATGGTTTTTCCAACTGGGTAAACCTGTGTAGTTATTATTGCATGAAGCTATTGGCTTAGAAAGTTGTAAAGCTGGGAGAAATATAGCAGATCAGATGCTTTATATTTTGCCTACAACTGAGAGGCTGGAAATAATATGGATATAAAGTTAAGAAACAAGGACTCTAGTCATTTAAAAATGTTTTCGTACTTTAGGTTAGTTATCTAACCTAACTGAAACAGACTTCCATCTGTAAGATAAGAATATTCTTATCTGAATATTCTCTAAATTTTACTTCTAAAACACTGTTTTTATGTCAAGAAGTAGCAGACTTTGTCCAGTTCTCCCTTGAACTCTAATAAATAGCATTTATATTGTTTAAGAGAAAGCTGGGATTTACCAGGATGTCAAAACAGCCAATTTATGTGAATGATAATCTATTCTATTATGAAAAACAGAAGACTCTGGTTTGTTTTGAAGAAACTTTGGAGGGACAACAAACTATCTTGATTAGGAAATTATCTCTACTATAATGTGTCCCTTTTGAACTATTATTCTCTGTTTAATTTTATCTGAATCTTATCCATCTAGGTTTCTGTAGCTGGTAGAAAGTGTATATCCATAGCTGGTCATGGCTCTTTATTACCTTATCAGCACTATATATTGCAGGATGAAACCAAACAAGGAAGAAGCCAGAGTCCAGATTCTTCTAACCTCACAGCATGGGCTTTAAACATGCATTCCACATTAGATTGCGGTTAGGTCCATTTTGTTTTAGTTAGCATATTGATTTAAAGTTTTTGACTAAGAATATTGTCAGGCAGACAAGAAATCTCCATTTCTCCATTTTCCCACTATTCTTTCCCAACACTGATGTGCTTCACTCATCTTTATTATCTGTCTGATTTCTGAAGGTATTTAGCATTGGAATCCCTGACTTGTGTGTTTATGTATTTGTTTGAGTCATATTTGCTCATTTTTTTATTTGGTTTTAATTATCTTGGCAGTCATTTTCTGGCACCTTATACGGTGATAAAATTTCTGGCCTGAAACTTAAGTAACTAAACATGGGGAATCCCCAACACTCCCTGCTCATAGTGTCACCTTTCAAAATGAGGGATAGAGTGTGGCAAACCAGATACATAATTCTATATTTTGAAAATAACCTGCCAGCATAGAGGAACATATAATGCCTTCCCAATACAAAGTGTTTTATGCCTTCCCAGTACAAAGTGTTTAAAATATAAAACCTAAAATCATTTATTGTCAAAATACCCTGGCTGGGATTTCCAACTTTGCACAGGAATCACCACAGTCTTGATCTAATAAAGGTAAAATATCCACCTGATTTGGCAAAACATCAAATGTTAACATTATGATGCATAATTCATTTACCTTCATCTTTATCACTGTGAAGCATATGAGGGCAGAAAAACTGATAACAGATGAGCATGTCAATGAATTGCTTAATCTTTTCTATCCATTTAACCTCAAGAGAATTATAAATTCAACCCATAATAAACCTTGAATCAGGGGAACTGGAAAATGTATCCAAGTTGTTTTCTTAATAGAGGAGAGAATCTGTGTATTACTGTATTTCCAGCATATATTAAGAGACACAGAATTAACATTTAGAGTACTGTGGAAGCAATATGATTATCTAGATTTTCTTGAGTTAGTTGGCCTTTCCTTCCATGGCATTTAGAAGGCATTGCCATCTACCAAGTGGTAGGTGAATCCCTGGCAGTCACACTTCTGAGGCATATTAAGTATAGCTCAAGGGAGCCACCTGCTGCTGGAGGGATATCCAGGGCAGAGAAAACGGTGTATAAAATTAGCATCAATTTAATATTGTTGTCAAGTCACACAAAGATACTGCTGTGGCTGTGTTAAAAAACAACAGTCAATATAACATAAATAATACATGAGTTTTTAAATTAATTGACCTACTCCTGCCTCTTAGCATTTTTTTCAGGGATTTACCAAAAGCATCAATTATTGAGTAAGAAATGTATGGAATGGCCATAGTTGTATATTTAGGTTCAAGACTCTATTCTTTTCATACTATTACAGAAAGCTTCCTGTGGCTGTCATTCCAAGGAGAAAAATACACACACAGAAAGTGAAATATATACCCCAAAACAAAGGGTTTGAAGGTTTGGCCAATATAAGGCATTGACAGGCTAAAGTTGGAATGAGGACCAGTCCTGGGATTATCAATTTTATCTATGTTCCCAATGGCTCCTATTTGTAGAGTGCTCTAGAGTTCAAATCCATGATCTCATGTAATTTTCACAACCATCAATTAGTTCTCTCTTTGTATTTAAGAATATGAAGGACACAAAGATGAACTAACTTATTCAAGATCATACAGTTACAATCAGAGCATGCCTGGAACCCAAGATTCCTGATATTTTCTCCAGGTCTGTTAGTACATCACTGTGTCCACCAGATTCTTCTGAATTAAATACCCATTAACCACCTTTCACCGGTAAGATTGTGCATACAGTGATGTCAGGAAATGAATGCAGACGATTAGTATGCAGCCCTACAAAAACGGAGGCCCAAGCACCATGGAGTGGTCGGAACCTAGATGTGAGTTACACAAACCTGAAATCAAATCTCAGATTTACTTTTTTATTTATTTTCTATGAGACTTTCATGGAGGGATTTAAACTTTGTGTAGATATGAAATAAATAATATCTATCCTACAGTATTATTTTAAGGATTAAATAAATACAGGTTAAAATGTTTTACGCAAGTGGTTGGCATATACTACTACTGATAAATAACTATAATGCCATATAAAAAAATGAGAAGCACAAAAAGATGCTCTGAATACTATGGACATTTCATATACAAATTACAATTTTGAAAGTATTTGTACTATTTATGTTCCCTACTGAGAAATACAAACTCTCAGGATCAGAAGGAACACACACTTTGCTGTCGTGCCACCATTACCACGTTGGAGCTTAGGTTTTTCCTTGCTTAACATTTTCTCCTATAGCCCCCATATTACTTTTAATCATTAGTTTTCATTTGTTAATTCCACATATGAAGCAGTAAACAAATCAGAAAAAAAAAATTATGTTTACCTGCAGAGAGCATTCACAGTATCGGTAACTAAGCAACTTTTACTTTGTCAAAAACTACATATCAGCTCGATTGCCTTGAACACCTTGAAAAATAACTTACCAGTAATATAAGGATTTATTATGTATGTACTGAAAATGGTAATCACAAAAATATTTTTACTCTTATAAACATCCAATATCCAATATTACAGGTATAATTTCAAATTTTATATTATGGGAAAACGTGCAGGAGATTAAGACTTGATGACTTTCTAGGAACAAAACTAATATGTAGGAAAATGCACAATAAAATATAGCAATATATAAAGAAAATTGTTCCAATGTCTTTGAGATTACATTTTATTTAGTAAAATCATCAGCTAAAGGTTTATGAAAGATTTTACACTTTAAGTAGTGGCATCCTTTATTCCTTGATTAAATTTTATTATTGTAATATATGTTTCTAACAACATTTGCATAAGTATAGATTCAGTTTTTTTCCTTTTAGTTTTTATCTCTTGTTGAAATTTTTTTCCCATAATAAATTTTATATTTGAGGAATCAACATGAGATGCTGTGAAAACTATTATGAAATGCTAGACAATTATAACTATAAGGTTAGTAAAGAATCCTAGAGAACAGATAAAAGACCTTGTATTAAAGCAAAAATAATGTGCAATTAGGATAAAGAATTTGGATGAGGAGGATTTATAAGTCATGTATTACATGGATAAAAAATTCTAGACTGAATTTCTATTATTACCAAAATGTGTCCTTTGAGTATATTAAAGAACACTGAAACTCAATATCAGAAATGACGTGTTTAGGAGAAAAGGCACTGGAAGAGAAAGACGGTTTGCCTTCCTATTATTTAGCAGCTGTTTGTTATCACTTACTATTTGTTAGGGGTTGTATGTGTGAGTGTGTGTGTGTGTGTGTGTGTGTGTGTGTGTAATTAATTTCAATTAGAATGTGTTGGTAGGGGTGGGAGTGAATGAAGTGTCTGCTCAATTTGCCCACTAAAGTCAGATGAAAAAAATTGAAGAGTTTACAAAATAATTTTGTACAAGTGCATTCCATTTGAAGACGAAAACAGCACTCTCTTTAAAAGTGTGGACTTGAAGTAACCTGAATTCATATTGTCAATGGTAAGTAACAAACACCTCCATCTGTGGTTCACAGAGAATCACCTGAAAGTACATGATCCTCAGGTCCTTTTTCCTGACTTTAAATTAGTAGTGGAAAATTGACCACGCAGTGGTCATAAGCTATCAACCTAGCATTTTCTGCATATCCAGAGATTACAAGCACATTTTTTCTTGGACTGGAGAGCTCTTTCTTCTGGGGGGATAAAACCATCTCCTTCATCATGAAACACCTTTTAAACTCAGAGAAAATTTAGAACTAAATACAGAAACTAAGGTGTCAATCACAGTCATTGGATTGAGACCGTGTTAAAAAGTTTGAGAAAATACTAGTTCAATTTGGGCTTCGTGAACTGTGCAAAATGTCTTTACTTATAAAGTGAAAAATATGACCAAATTAGTCCATGTCAAGTATCTTATTCTGTAACCTGAATGGCATGTCCTTTTGAACAAGATGGAGTAGAAGAATTGGGTAGAGAAGCTAATAGCAGCTCCCTTTCCAACCTTACAGATCTGTGAATATATAACAAGATCATGAATAAGAAAATGCTTTAAATATTACAACTTTATAAAAAAAAGTCAATATGATCTCATTCGCCTTCTCAATTTCCTTATATTAATAAGTATGATAAGTACTTCCCTGAGGGTACTCTTACATAGCACTGATATAGGTTCATGAAAAGAAAATTAAGATGAAAAAAATCAAGTTTACCCACAAAATTTTTTATGGTGTTACCTCCCTTACAGCATTCAAAAAATGTATACCTCTACTCTTGTCTAAAAACTCTTCAGAGAGAAAACATCAACAGCTTAAGCACTCAAAGAATATTGTAAAAGTTGCAAACTTTCCATTTGATATCATTGTTTTGTTCTTTGTTTGCTCCCATAATAGTGTGTACGTGTGTGTATGCACACACACACACATACACACACACACCTGCACTATTTTAGGTACCCAATTTTGTCTACTTATCCCCCATTTTCTTGGTCATAGTAAACCAATAATAGAATTGAGGATGGATGGATGGATGGATGGATGGATGGATGGATGGATGGATGGATGGATGGATGGATGGATGGATAGATGGATGGATGGATGGATGGATGGATAATTAATTTCAGATGACAGCAGAAAGGAGATAATCATAAGTCCTGATAACTTGATTTTTAAAAATGCAACTTTTTAATTATTGCAAACCAAATATATTCTGAATTATATTTTAACTGTTTCTAACAGGTTCTTTTAAAAGTTACATTGCTTTTCTAATTGAATTTCCAACTGAAAAATTTGGAACCACACAGTAGTGCTTTGGAGGGAGAAGTTTAAGATTGGAAAAGGTACACATTTATGATATGTGGATGAACACTTCCATCCTCTCGTCTCTTACGTTACCAATAACATTTTATTTGTGAGGAGTAGGAGAAACAAGTAGTAAGCATGCATGCACACACAAACACACACACACATACATACGGACTGTAAACATGCATAAATAGATTTTTTTATTAATTTCTCACTGAAATTTAGCATTAACTTGTGCTATAAATGAAAGTAACAAACTACAGTAGCATTAGCAGTTCTTGTTAATTTGTCTCCAGTGGAAGCTACAGGTATTTTTATATCACATTCTAGTTTTTTCACATATCTCATAATATTACGTACATACATTCATAGTCAACATTAAAATAATTATTGCTAGATATTATTTAATAGACTAACAAAGAAGCAACCTAATTATTTTATTAAAATTTAATAAATATTAATTTTTAAAATTTTATTTTCTATCCTTGGTAATCCTATATACAGTTAAACCATGTACAACATGGGGGGTTAGGAGCACCCACCCCTGCAAAGTGCAAAATCTGCATATAACTTTTGACTCCACCCCCCAAAAATTTAATTACTAATAGCCTATTGTTCACCAGAAGCCGTATAACATAAACAGTTAATTTACACATATTTTGTAAGTTATAGGTATTAATTACTGCATGATTATAATAAAGTAAGCTACATCAAAGCAAATGTCATTACGAAAATCATAAGGAAGAGAAAATACATCAACAGTATTCATTTAAAAAATCTGCACTTAAGTGGACTCGTGCAGTCCAAACCCGTGTTGTTCAAGGGTCAACTGTATCTTACATTATGAATAAGAGCCTTTCTCTGAAATGGAGTCCATGGATTCATCCTATTGGAAAAGGAGCCTATGGCAAGCACAAAAGTTTAAGATCTTCTATCTTTTATAGATCGTTTCAGTCATTTTCTGCTGTTGAAATGTTTCATTTTCCTGGATGATCAATAACAGTTATACATAGGAAGGAGTGAAGGACTTTGGCAGAAAAATTGATACAATTTTTTGTTGTTGTTCAAGAGCACTGGCTTTTATTGGTGTAGTGAAAGTTCAACTTCTTTTTTTTTCTCATTTTTTTTTTAAATTTATTTTTTAAAATTTATTGGGGTGACAATTGTCAGTAAAATTACATAGATTTCAGGTGTACAATTCTGTATTACATCATCTATAAATCCCATTGTGTGTTCACCACCGAGAGTCAGTTCTCCTTCCATCACCATATATTTGATCCCCCTTACCCTCATCTCCCACCCCCCACCCCCCTTACCCTCTGGTAACCACTAAACTATTGTCTGTGTCAACTTCTTAAATTCAGGTGTTCTTCTTTTGGGTAGGAGGAGGGAGGTGGTGTGTGTTCTGATTTTATGATTTTTCTTGTTTCTGGAAAATATTTAATGTCTTCTTTCTTTCATTTGCTTATCTTAAAAACTCCACGGGCACCTCCTCTTTTCAAGTTGCTGCCTTTATCTTCCTAACAAATGCATTCCTGAGGCTGCTACCTCTGACCCTGTATACTTTCAAACCCTTCCTTTTGATTTCATGCCAGTCAGTGCTTTGATCTACCAGGTACCAGGGCTTTGGGGGGACTTCATTTGTTAGCAATGTCTAAGCTTCCATTATCTCCCTCTGTACTTTAAGTGGAGCAATGTCTCTTGATTCCCTGTGGTGGTTTAGATTTTACTAGATTTGTGTAACTTAACCTTTTGTTTTGTCTACTAGTCAATTTGCATGCATGAGTTATGGACTACTTTATTTGTTTTCATAATTGATCTGCATGAATTTTTCCCTCCCTTCCTTCCTCCTGCCCTCCCTATCCACCCCCCACCTCCTCTTTCTGTCAAATGTGAAGAGAATTGGATTTAGATACCTGTCAAAAGGAAACTTCAATGATTCATCTTACTTAAAAGGGAAGCCCACTTTTTGTTATGGTATTTTAGTCTCTTTATAATATTGCTTAATTGCATTACACAACCTTTCATTCCAGTCCTCTGGACAAATCCTCCACTGCACTTGAAATGGTCCACTCATCTCCATCTGAATGTGGTATATTTATCACTAACTCCTAATTTCTTATCAAAACTTTTTTCCAAAAAAAATTTTTTTCTCCAGTATTTTTATATGTTATACTACTTGTCAACTTTTATGTCAGTTTTCAGTTCTTGAACTCTTCACTACCTTTCATATCTCCCTTTCATATTTCTTTCATTTCATAATTGGAGCAAAACTTAACGCTAAAATCTCCCATTTGGAACTTAATGTTTATTGATAATATTTTATGATTGCCATAGACCCTACACTGTCAACCCAAACCATCACTGGACACGCTTGACAACTCTCAACACACTTAGGAATATCTAGGATTAAATTATGACCATTATAAAGTAGTTCATTTAAACCTCAGTGTATTAAGTCACATGAAAACAAATCTTGTTTTCTCCTACAAAACATATCATTTTCAAAGTTAGTATAGCCCAAAAGATGTGTTATAGTGACAAATTAAGTATTGTTCTATTCCATATTTCAACAGGTCAAATTTAATTACAATAAAGACAATGTTCTTAATGTGGATTTGGATTCAAAATATGGATCTTGCCATGCTATTATCTTTGTTAGAAAATTATTAGCTAGGGAGAATTATTCAGTGTCAATTTTCTGTATATTTATAGTCAACACCATTTTCAAACACATTCATAGTGACAGATTTTATTCAGTATTTTGACATTCTTTCTTTCAAGATTCCTTAGAGATTGAACACAATATCCCTTCAGGCAAATGTCATGAAAATAATATTTATCTAAAGAAAGTATGCAAATATGAACACAAAATTAAGCTTTTTGGAAGAAATGTTAGAAAGATATTAAGATAACTATTTTTTGCCATAGAAACTTTTAGATCTTTAAGAATTTTGAACTGAACCAGAAATGTAAAGCCATTGAGTCAAAAAAAATTAGAAATAAAATAAGTATTCTATATTATTCTCATCAAATGTTTTTTTTAAATAAAAACATACTAAAATAAGTTGTTCTTTTAACTTGTGGTTATAGCCTAATAATAAAAAAAAAAAAAAATTGACTAAAATTTCTACTCTATTGATATTTTTCCCTCCCCTAATTTTTAGGAAAATACATTCTCTATTATGTTTCTGATCAAGGCAAAACCATATTGGAGATATAAAATTCTTTCACTCCTGTTTGGTCATTATCAATACTGTAGAGGTAATGGATTAGGTCTCATTTCAAGGAATGACTGCTTCCTGTTGTGGATCTCTCCTTTATCCCACAAAGGTAAGGACAAGGGGATTCTCTGCTACTACTCTGAGAGCTTCATTAAGCCAGTTATTTGATATCCATACATGACTGAAAGCTGGGATTGCTGTCCCATGACCGAAGTCCTTCTAGCTCCAATGGGACTTTTAATCCTCCCTGTTGTGAACAGGAGAAATTCCATGACTCCTTGTCTGAAATGTCATGATTTGTGTAGTACGTACCTTCATGTACTTAACGTGATCATTCCTACAAATAAAATTTCCCTTTCTCCTTTCCTGACTAGAGTGTTGCTACGTTGCTTTCTATGATACATCCTTACAAGTAATAGAGTTAATGGTAATATTAGGTGGGTGCAAAAGTCATTGTGGTTTAAAAGGTTAAAAATAATTGCAAAAACTGCAATTACTTTTGCACCAACCTAATAGGTCCTTTTATACTGTTCAGAAATAACAGTTGTGCTTGGTGCTCATAACACAGTCTAGCTCCAGTTTCTGTTGTAGATCAATGTTTAATAACATTATTTGGGAATAATGGGTCTGGGTCTGAATTTTGATTAATTTGTAATTTGTTCAAGGAATAAAAAGATGAAGTTGACAATTTTAGCAGAGACTTGGGCATCAAAAATACAGAAGGTGGCAAAAAAAAATGTATGCACATTTTAAGAAAGGAAAATCTATTAAAATTGTAATATTCAATATATACCAATAACAAAAGATGAATACAAGTCACATTTGATTTCTGCAATTACAAAAGGTGCTCAAAGTAGTTCCCATCAGCATCTAGACAATTCTGATTAGGGCCAACTACTGCTTGAGCAACGTTGACCAAAGTGTCCACTTGTATACATTTTTTTTGGCACCCTAGTTTATATTGCAAAAAGAAATTACAAAAATTAAAAAAAATGTATTAACTGAAATTAACAACTCAATAGGTAGATTTCAACAAATATGAGAAGACAATTACTGAGTTGGAAATGAGGCTAGCAGAAAAAATTTCCAGGCTAAAGCAAAGAGAGAAAAAGGGATGGAAAATACAAACAAAAAGGAATGTAGGAAACGCGGGATATAATAACAGATTCTAGTATAAGTGCAATGGAAACCCGGAGGTAAAAATGTAATGGGTAAACACTAGTATTTGAAAAGATAATAGCTGAAAATTTATGGAAGATGATTAAAGTTAATGGGCAAAAGATTCAGAACCCAGGCAGCATAAATGCAAAGAAAATTACACTTAGGCACCTTGTACTAAAAGCACGAGAGAGAGAGAGAGAGAGAGAGAGAGAGAGAGAGTAGCTCAAGACCACACATCCTCTAGCTGAGTCAGAGCACCTTCATTGTTGTGTTTTCTTCTTAGTGAATTATTTCTTTCTTTAATTTTCTATGCGTCCACTCATTTGTTTCAGATTCTGGGCTTCAAATGAGGGTCTCAGTTTCAGTCTCATGTGAAAGGACACAGGGCCTTGCTTCGTGTCAGCATGCCAGCAATACAACCCAATTCCCTAACTTAATATAAACGAAAAATTTCCTCCCAGAGAAGTGACAGCATTTTAATTCTTTTTTTTCTTTTTGGGACCCCAGTGATTTCACTCAATTTCTTATCAAGGAGGGTTTTCCAATGATTTAGATTAACATAGTGTTAGAAATCATTTTTTTAACTTTTAATTATTTATTGAAGATGGTTTCACTGAGTATAATACACTAAATTACACTTTTAGGACTTCGAAGACATAATTCTAATGTCTTCTGTTTTTCATTGTTTCTCTAGTGAAGTCAACTGACTCTGGTATCCTTTCCTTTATCGTATTTGGTCTCCTTTATTTATAACATTTATATAATTCCTCACTATTTGTTTCCCTGAAGTAAATATTTTCCATTATCTTCATCTTTTCCAAAAAGTGCTAATACACGTAGGAAGTCTAGGGGAAGATGAGCAGAAATAGTCTGTGTGTATAATAGCAGAACAGAAATTTCCTAAGTGTGTTGAGGCCTGACTGTGAAATGTCAAATTCTGGATGGATCATTTGGAACAAAGTGTAGTGACTAAGGGTACAAATCAGGATCAGAATGATTTGTTGCCATTTCATGACTGAAAACATAGACAAGTTATTTATTGTCTCTGAATTTCGGTGTGTCATTTGTAAAATAGGGGTATTACTAGTACCTGGTTCATAGGGTTGAGAACTAAATAATGTTTGTAAGTATTTGCTTAGCATAGTGCCCAGTACAAGGTAGGTGCTCAATAAAGTTTAGCTGTTATTAATACTATTATTATTTCTGAGCAGTGTATTATAGGATGATTCACTAAATTCTTTGAAATTATGAAATGGAAAACGTTGTTCCCTATTATGATGAAGCAGAATATTCTTATTATAAAACAATTTATTATGGAATTAATGCAACTAATCTTATAAGTTTATTATCACATTTCTAATACTTAGTAAAAATATGAAGACTTTCAGCTTTATATCTTTTATTATTTTCTTTTAACTCTTTCTGTCCATAAATCTAATCAAATTGCTTTAAATTTACAAAAGGAAAAGTAATTTAAATTATATTTCCAACAGCAATCTTTTCTCCTACCAAGGGTGTTTGTCTTTCAAACCATTACCGTGTTAAATAAATATATAAAACATTGAAAAGTGTTTCTGTTAGCTTGGTTTTGTGGTTTTAAAAGGTACCTTATAAATATCTTAAGCCATTCGTTAGAAATAGACTGACCGCTGGTTAGTGAAAACAATGAATAAGATTTTATGGATTGCTGGCGTGGGTTGGCATATTTATCTTTTAATTTCTTTTTACAACTAGGGCCTAAAACCTTTTAACTTTCCTACTACATCAATGGTGCAATTGGCATGATTATTGCTCATCCAGAGATTACAAAAAGAAAATCATGCTGGGATCGCTCTAGAAGCACTACATTAATAATTTATTCCTTTCAAGTTGCAAAAATGTTCACTACAATAGAATTTTTGTTGTTGGCAGTGGTGGGAACCTTTTTCTCAATACATAACAAAAATTCTTACAGACAGTCAAGCACCTGTACCATTTAAATTTAATTGCTTAAAGCACTTTTAAAACAGGTACTAGTTTATCTCAGTCCATACTAAACCAAGTACAGTGGCAAATAAGAAATAATAATGATACTTTCTCTGAGGAGCTTAGACTTTGACTGGGGCTATGACATATGCTTTGGGTAAAACAAAACACAAATTCAACAAAGAAACAAATAACACCTAAAATAATATGTGCACCACAAGTGAGTTATTTCAGCATAGACTGCATGAAAGAATTAGGGGATGTAATTTACTTGGTAGTATTGGTTCAGGGAAATTCATGAAATATAAATGATAAAATGATGAACAAGGAAACATTAAATAATAATAATCCATAAGACACCACTATACTGACCATACTAATTTTTGCTAAGGATTGGGAGGAACCAGGTTCTCAAATACTGGTGACGGGAATATGAAGTTTTACAGCCATTTTTGAAACAGCTTAGCCATTTCATACAGAGTTAAGCAGACTTCTGGTTATAGCTGTAACACGCAAAGGGCTTGTAAGTTATCAGTCCCACCCTTACACTAAAAAAAACTCTGAACAAACTGAAAATCAACACCTTTTCTTGGACCCATCAGAGAACTGAAGTCACAGGGAAAAATGGAGAAACCCTGGAGAAATAGGGAATACAGAGAATCACAGCTGAGATCAGCTTACCTTGACCAAAAGCCTTGGGAGGGGGGGAGGGCGGGGAAGGAAGCATAAACAGGAAAGAATACTTAAATGATTCATTTTGAAAACTTGTTGAAGCCTGGATGTGGACTAGCACAAGAGTGAGAAACACCTTGGTCCATGGTCTTGAGAGAGGCATATTTTTATGAATTTTATCTGCAGGAAACCCGGAGAGTCTCACCATGGAGAATCAAGAAAAATACCTCCATGTTTCTCCCAGGGGAAGAGAAAAGTAACCATTTTGAAATACAACCAAAGTATTCTCCATAACAGGGGCATGTTTGCAGTAGGGAAGGCTTTGCCAAAGCCTTATTAGAGCTAGGGAAAGATCAGTTACCCAACTCCAATGGGGTCTAGCCTTCCTGTCTCACTGAAGGAAGCTAGAAAATACTTGTGAAGGTCCCACCATAGGGCACAGCCCTGTTAAAAGACTGAAATTTTAATCATAAGCTTATAGAAAAATTCTACTCCTGCCACACTATACCACATCAACAATACTATAGAATAATAACAGATTACAGTAGAAAGAGCTTCTCACATGAACTTTATTTAAGAAAAATGTTCTTGCATAGATACCCAGAGGAGGGATTGCTACAATATTCCCCCGAAAATAAGATCTAACCAGAAAATAAGCCCTAGCATGATTTTTCAGGATGGTTGTAATATAAGCCCTACCCCAAAACTAAGCCCCAGTTAAGAGCGTCAGTCAGACGGACGTATTTAGTACGTCCATTGCAACATGTGATGGACGTATTAAATTATAAAATAATAACAATATATAATATAAATAAATAATATTAGTGACATTAATACTTAAAATAAATGATAATATAAATTAAGTATTTCTAAATACCCAACTGGGTGCCTTTGGACAAGAAGTAAATGCCTATGTAAATGGATGAACTCGAGACTTATTGCTGAGTGATCAATCGTAATACAGACACAACACTCGAATAATGTGCGCACTTGATAACAAACGGACATGGTTGTGTCTATTATCAATCTTCATAATTCAATACATCGTGTATTGTAACGGATGTACTTAATGCACTCGTGTGAAATAAAGAAACGTTTTTGAATTTTGGTGCCTGCAATTTTTCATCGCTTTTATGTGGACAATCATTCTTAACTGTCATCGTTTTTGTTGCCACTCCTGTCTCATGAGTCTTCAATTAACACTTGATTTAATGGTAGATTTAAAGGGGATAATATTTTGACCCCCAGACAAAATCAGTGCAAAAAAAAAGAGCTATTCTGTTGAGTATAAGAAAGGAATCATAGAGGACTCCCGGGGCAAGAATCTTACGGCTTTCTGCAAAGAGGAGAAGTTGGATATCCAAATGGTCTGAAAATGGCGAGCAGAGTACAATAACCTCAGTCAACAGGCGGATGATGGAAATGCTAAGAAGTGCAAGTGTGGATTAGGTTGGCAACAATTATTTCCTGAGCTGGAAGACATCATCTGTGAATGGATTGCTGACAGGAGACCAAAGGCTTTGCTTGTGCACAGGGCTGATATTCAAGCATTTGCCCTTACAATGGCCACAGTTAGAAATATCCCCAGAAGAATTCAAAGCATCACACTAGTTGGATGGCTTCCTTCAGCAATATGAACTGTCTCTAAGATCGACAACACTGTTCAAGCTGGAAGATACTAAAGTTATTAAACGTGCACTTTCATTCAAGTCCTTTGTTGATGGCATCGACTTTTCTAAATACCAACTCTCCAACATGATTGCTATGGATGAAACTGCAGTGTTTACGGGCCAAGGATCTCAAACAACAGTTGATCAGAGGGGTGCCTTGTCAATCTACATTCCCTCCACTGTTACCTGTATTTTGGCAATTCGTCTGGATGGAAAGAAAGCCCCACCTCTAATCATCACTAAGTGCAAGAAAGGTAAGGTTGAACGTGTTTCAGGCATTTATATCTTGAAAGTGAAAAAGCCTGATGCACACAAGAAGTTATAAGGAGGAAGTGGGTCGATTTAATGGTGCCACTTGTTTTGCGAGGTATGATTTCATTTATACACTGTATGATTTCATTTATACAAATGTTAGAAAACACAATCCAATCTTACAGTCACAGAAAGCACTTTTAGTAGATATCTGGAGATAGGATGGGGAGTCGGGGCAGGTGAAAAAGAAGGATTACAAAGAGTTATGAGGAAACTTTTGGGGATGATGGGTATGTTCTATCATTTTAATTATGATGATAATTACATGAATTATGTCAAAATACCAAATTTTATTCTTCAACATTAGATAGTGTATTGTATGTCAAATACAACTCATTTGAGCTTAAAAATTATTTAAACGAACCGGTGGAAGCTCATGTATGTAAGATGAGTAATATAAAACTGTATCACAATTAATTAAGAGCTTTCCTAATGCTATTTCAGATTGACAGATGCCAACATTTTTAGAAGTCTAAACCTTGTTGATTTTCAGCATGTACTGTCTTCTCTGTATAGGTTTTAGATTAACAAATACATCCTGAGAAAATAACTACCCTTCATAGTGCGATATTCTAAATTTATATGATCATCATCCAAAGGTAGTCACAGATGCTTCTAGCTTTATTCATAATAATTTATTTCTTTAACAAATATGTTTGAACTTATCCTTTTGCCAGAAAGGATATGGAACATACAATACACTCCAACAAATTATCCTCTATTTTCCTCTCTCGCTTCTTTTGCTCTGACACCAACACATCTTCCCTAGACAACTTATTTTCAAATGACTCAAAGAAACTCACTCTTGTTGAAAATCTTTTTCCAGTCTGTCAAAGCCGACTCATCTCTATAACTCCAATTTGTTTTTACTTGTGATATACACATCTTCTGTATATAGATACTGAGCACCTTTTTAAGAAAAGAAGGCTAAAACTTCCCACAGTTTATTGTCAAAATTATTTATTACCCAGATCTATAATGTGTGATTTATTGGGCACATTTGACCAGGTCCTAAGCCCCCCTGGCATTTACTTTCTTATCCTCTCACTGATACTTCTGAATATCAATTCAGTCTACTGAGAGTTAAATCTTTCAGTAGTTTTTTTGACACAAGGTACTTTTGAGTAAGTGGATAAATATCACTTACCATGATACAAAGGAAAACAGATAGTCAGGATATATTTTTTTAAATTCACAAATTATAGGTTTATAATAGCTAGAAAAATAAGGCGATGAGAACAATGGGCACACTTAGAAAACTTCCAGGCATCAGTAGTTGAGTAAATATATTTCTAGGTTTCTAATCTCCAGTGGTATTTGTTCTAGGACTTGAGTTAGGGTGTTAGTCAACTTACTATGTTAGTTATTAAAAAAGAAGAGCTTGTATGAATAAGACTATGGCTTCAGAGTTGAATAAATTAGGACATGTAAAGCAAGAGATAGGATATAAAATTGGAGTCTTGGAAAACACCAGTGACTAGCAGAGACAAATGAGTTAGAAAAAGTCCTAAATAAGGAGATATGGCATTACCCTACTGAATTTTATTAGATAAAGACTTACTAGTGGGATTTTTTTTAAGTTCAATAGCTTTGTAATAGAAAACCTATTTTATAGATGTCATATCTGTTATGTGACAATAAAAATAAATAAAAACATCAATAACATTAGTTTCGAAATAAGAAACAGTTGGAGTTTATTCCTAGTAATTCTAAGAAACTAATTAATTATTCATTTTAATACAAGCAAACAATGTAGAATGATATACAAAGATTTGCACAGATTAAAACTGGAATGTGATTATAGAGAAAGCATTTAACTTGGGCATCACTTGAGAGTTTCAATCAAATAACTGAATACTAAAGGATAGAAATTAATATTTATTACATTTTAAAAGACAGAAAGACTAAAAATACTCAATGTGATTATAAATGTTAAAAAGATTTAATGACATAAAATTTTCAAACATCTGACTTCATAAATTTACTGAGGAATGTTCTTATTTACAGTTGTTACTCAAAGGAGTGAGTAATACTTATAGCTACACTGTCTCTTGGGAACATTATCCATAAGGAGGCAAAGATGATGATGGTGATGATGACGATGATAATGATAATGATGACAAAATAGGCTAATTTTTTATTCAGTGTTACTATGTGTCAAATGCTTTTCTATATGATTCATTCTATTTAATCCTCATACACACACACACACACACACACACACACACACAACACAGTGTCAACAAAATTCTCTGAGTTAAATTCTATGAATTCCTTAAATATATGAGGAAGTTAAAGACTACAGAGTTACATAAGTTGCTTGTGAGCATACTGATGGTAGGACTTGGAACCAGTGTTTGAAACTAGTATTTCAGAGCTCACATTTTTAACCAATATGCTATATTATTTTATTTTATTTCAATATGGCCTCCAAAGCTCAATTCAAAAAGTCCAAGCCATAGGGAAAAATAGAAGTTGATATATGGTACATCCAAGGGTAATCATAAACAAATATATCATCTGATTATCATGTGAAAATTGTTTTGTTACCATATGTGCTACAGAGATCATATGACACTAGTTATTAATTCTCTTACTTCATTCCCCTGCCTATAACTAATTTCCTTCTGTGAACCACTTGAATACTTTCAACAAAGCAAAAAATAGATTTTCAGGGATTACATATTAATAAAAATTGATATAAAATACTGATCTTGAACATAATCAACATTTTACCTAAAAGTATGCCATTTTTTATTATTTTAAATGAATATTATTTTGACCTTTACAAACCACCAAAACAATAAATAAATAACTGGTTTTATTAAAGAAACCCAGTAAAATAAAATGAAAAACTGTTGCAGGTGAGTAATGCCATATGTGAACTGATATATCAGCACCGTGGGACAACATTTTAATTGCTCTCTTAATGTTTTTGGTTCAGCCTATGTTTTAGAGGACATTTGGTGCATTTCCCTAGGAAGGAGAAATGTTTTAGGATTGTTACTATTTTTCAATGGATTCCAGAATTTTAATGTGAGCTTTCCTTAATTTCAACCATTATACAGTTAACACTGTATCCCATTGAGCCTTTTAAAGGAAAGGAATCACCATCTAAGATGTTGGCTTTCAGAATCATGAAAGGTTAATGTCATTTTGCAAAGTCACAAAGCAACCATTTTGTAAATTTCATCCCACTAGAGGTTTCCGACTAAATATAAAGATGAAAGTGCCTTCTTCAATGTTATCAAGAGAGTAGACTGTGTTCCTGCCAACGTCTGTCATTTAAAATATTATTCCATAAACACTGAAAGTCAATTTTACTAATGCAAAATTAACCAAGCAAAATTAACAAGTACTTTCACTATAATTCTATGAGGAAAATGAAGTAAATTTCAAGCAGTTTTTTTAATGCTTTAATTGCATATTTTGTTTTGGAATTTATGGATCAACAATCAATTCATAAGAAACAAAACCATTTTCTCTGAAAATGCAAATTTCTGTATGCTGTAAGGTTGGGAAAGGTTAGTCCTATTTAAAATACATGAAAAAATTCCAACACATCATTCTTATTTCTTGCAAGACCTTCCTGTAATTTAATATAATTTTACTAAATCTGTGCATGGAACAACGCCTATGATTTGGAGTCAGGAGACATACTTTAAAATCATTGTTGATTACAACCTAATTTCATTCTATTAGCAAGATAATTAAACCTTCTGAACATCAAATCTTTTATAGTAAAATGAGGATAATAATATAAAGCTTACCTGACAGAGTTGTGGCATAGATTAAATTATATAATGCATATGAACATGCGTTTTGAATATGAGAACAAATCTGTACAGATGTTAGCCACAAATAACTATTTCTTATATTTGATGGCATTCAGTATTCTGGGACCCATGTGTCCTGGGAAATTATGTCAAACAGTTCAATAGCAGGTAAGTTTTCAGTGCTTTTCAAACCTTGTATGATTTCTTCTTCCAGGTTTCAGGAAGAACTTTTGTTTCTAAACTTGACTCAATACCCCTGAGATACAAATGCCTTGGCTATTTCCTTGGATTCACAGTGGAAATGTCATGAGAGAAAAAAATGCATGATGGAAAAATTCAAATGAATATCACAATTACATATCTTGCATATTATCTTTACATAATTATGAAAAGCATATATCATAATTAAATTATTATAATGAATTGTTACAGCAACCATTTTGAATATATTGCCTTTCTTTAACTTCTTTTCTATGACTTTCACAATAAATTACATAGCTTACCCGTTTTAATCATCCAAACTTTATTGTTTTTGCAATAACCTGAAGCAACTTTCCATCCATACTATAAATGTGGAAGCAAGGGCTATAAGCTACGACAAATAATAAAGTAGATGATGAGCTTGGAGTTTTCTCGGGACCTTATTTTTAAATAAATTGCAGTTCTAGTATTAACAGTTATCTCCATTAACCACAATCTCCACAACCTTACTATCCACACTTAGCCCTACTCCTGATAGATGGATGGATGAATAGATAGAAGATAGATAGATAGATAGATAGATAGATAGATAGATAGATAGATAGATAGATAGATAGACAGATAGATAGATGACCTAAGGGCCCTTTATAGTCAAATGAAAGCATTTACTTGCATGCAACGCCTCACTGAGTGACTGGAAATACTATCTGAATCAATAAGCTAGGGACAATATCTGATGACCTTCAGAAAGGACCAGCAAAAGCACTTAAAGAAGTATAGTTCCCTTAAAGACCTAGCTGGATGTGGCTAGGGAGTAGTCAAGAGCAGCATATCAACAATAGGTTGAAGAGGGGAGATGGAGAGCAGCCATAGCTCATTACATGTATTCAGCTTCGAGAAAGGGAACTGTCTCGGTGGAGGAAAAATGGAGTTGTAGTGTTGGAAGAGAAATTATTCGGATCATTTTGACAGACATCTGGAGCAAAGTGGAGATTCTGTGAGGAGAGGAGGTGTTATATTATTTTTTTTTCTTGGCTGCTACATTTTGTTCTCCAAGCCTCATTTTGACCATTGTAAGATGGCAGTCTGGAGACTGGTTCTATTTTAGGATTATCTCTTTTGTCACTGGAATATAACATTGTAGTTGGTATTTTACATCTAGTTGTAGTTCATGCTTATATCCTTATCTACCAGGTAGCCCCCCCCCCCACACACACACCTTTTGTTTCCTTGTTTCTCCTCCTTGAAGAGTGGCTGTGCATATTTCCAGAACTTGTGATGGAAACACATAAATACTCAATCGTGATATAGATGTTATGCTAACATTATTCATACAAGAACCACATCTCTGAAATCAGGCCCAAGATCAGTCTGTTGCTTTAATCATCTGTCTGTCTGTCCTGAAGTGGTTCCAGCATCCTAAACACAACAAGAATCTTCACGAAAGAGAATCACGCTCTGAAACACTTCACTGTACTGAAACACTTTCTTGAAAAGGAAATTCCTATTATGGAGGTCACAGAACTTCAATATTTCTGCAAACCAAACTTTGATGCTAGGAAAAATACAAAACAACATTAAAATGGACTTCACTGGTAAAAACACTTTTGCCGGTGCCAATCAGTACCTAAGACACTCAGAAAGTTGCCAGAAGCTATACTATTGCAACCCACAAAGAAACTCATGCGTTTCCATTAACCTTCTCAGAAAGTCATGGCTACCACCTAAAAATAGTCATTTCTGAATTTAATTCTCATTTGAGAATTTCATAATCTGAATGCTCTAATTTCAAGACAGTCTGAGGATACATCATTCCTGGCTTCCCCTTGGCTAAGTGAGACTCAGAATGTCAAAGATTTTTAAAAGTATGAGAAATATCCATTGTACCCCTTTTATGCATCCTTATCCCTTCTATACACAGGCAAAATCCAGTCATCTTCATTGTAACACCACACTCTCCAACTCGGTGATGTGCCATAACCCTCATGGAGATCAGCAAATTGCTTATGGTAGGGCCTTCTCTTGAGCTTAATTTAGGAGTATACTGTTAGCAGCTTTCCCTCCTCAGTGACCACTGGGATATAGGAAAATTAAAAATTAATGCTTTCTCATTTAATTTTTAGGAACTTGTCCTATATACTTATAAAGCATCATCACATAGTTTATTAGGTTTCTTTAACGATTTCCAATTTATAAATTTGATTATCAATTCAATTGTTGGTTTGCAGTACATCATCCCAATCCCAAAGATGAACCCATGCCAATCTCTCCAATTATTTGGTACGCATACTATAAGTTAGTTTGTGAACATAGTACAAACTACCTGAGAGTACGCATATCAAATAATTTTCCAGATTAAGCTTATTTGTTTGCCCCAATGGGAGATGTAACAACCTTCCTAACATGGAATAGAAACATATTTACATTTGCAGCAACACTAATTCTAATCTTTGCAGCCAATAAAAAATCCAATCCATTTTGCATATGATGACCCTTAGGTATCTTTAAAAATGTTTAATATGTGGAATCTAAGGAACAGAATAAATGAACAAACAAAACAAAAATAGACTCTGAGATTGAGGGGGAAAAAAACAACTGATGGTTGCTAGATGGGAGGGGGTGTGGGGAAGAAAGTAAAAGGATTAGAAAGCACAAATTAGTAGTCACAATATTGTCATGGGGATGTAAATACAGTTTAAGGAATATAATCAGTAATGGTGTAAAGATTATGTAGGGCATCAGATGGACACTGGACTTACTAAGGAGACCACTTCATAGACTGTGTAGATGTCTGACCACTGCAGTGTACACCTGACGCTGAAATTAAACAATATGGAATGTCAACCATAAATACACAAACACATACACACACACACACACACACACACACACACTCACTGGATGTGGAGTACAGCATAGGGAATATAGTCAATGGAATTATAACAGCTATACAGGATATCAGATGGGTAGCAGATGGAGGTTATCATTTTGTGAGGGGAGTAAATGTCGATTACATTGTTTTGTACACCTGAAACTAATAAAACAAAATAATCTTTCTCCTGTAGGTCAAACATGGTCTATTCTCTAAATCATTCTACATTATTTCTTACTCTCAATTTTCATCACAATTTTTCTGTACCCTTTTCAGAGCACACCTTCCATAATTAAATATAATGAAAATTTTTTCCTTTCTTTCAAGGTATCTAGCATAGAACAGGGCAATTTGTAGGTACTTAATAACTACTAAGATTTCCTTTAGAGAAAACATGATTATTTTGATTTATACAAATACTGCGCTCATCAAAATGGCTGCATGAGGTGAGCCTCGGGAATCTCCCCTGGAATTTACAACAAATAGAAAAACTGTAACTCCACAAAGGACTCCCTGCACAGCAGATAGGCAAGACAAAGAGTCTTTTTTTTTAATTTATTGGGGTGACAATTGTAAGTAAAATTACATAGATTTCAGGTGTACAATTCTGTATTACATCATCTATAAATCCCACTGTGTGTTCAGCACCCAGAGTCAGTTCCTCTTCCATCACCATATGTTTCATCCCCCTTACCCTCATCTCCCATCCCCCACCCCCCCTTACCCTGTGGTAACCACTAAACTATTGTCTGTCTTTGAGCTTTTGTTTCTCCTTTGTTTGTCTTGTTATTTTCTTGTTTTTGGTTCATATACCACATATCAGTGAAATCATATGGGTCTCTGCTTTTTCTGTCTGACTTATTTCACTTAGCATTATAATTTCAAGATGCATCCATGTTGTCACAAATGGTCCTATATCATCTTTTCTTACCGCTGAATAGTATTCCATTGTGTACATTTACCACAACGTCTTTATCCATTCATCTATCGAAGGACATTTTGGTTGTTTCCATGTCTTGGCCACTGTAAATAAAGCTGCAATGAATATTGGAGCACACGTGTCTTTATGTATAAATGTTTTCATATTTTTTGGGTAGATACCCAGGAGAGGGATTGCTGGGTCATATGGTAATTCTATTCGTAATTTTTTGAGGAACCTCCACACTGCCTTCCATAATGGCTGCACCAGTCTGCATTCCCACCAACAGTGTATGAGGGTTCCTTTTTCTCCACAGCCTCTCCAACACTTGTTACTATTTGTCTTGTTGATGATAGCCATTCTAACTGGGGTGAGGTGATATCTCATTGTGGTTTTATTTGCATTTCTCTGATGATTAGTGATGTTGAGCATTTTTTCATATGTCTATTTGCCATTTGTATGTCCTCTTTGGAGAAATGTCTCTTCAGGTCCTCTGCCCATTTTTCAATTGGGTTGTTTGTTTTTTTGTTGTTGAGTTTCATGGGTTCCTTGTATATTTTGGATATTAGCCCCTTATCGGAGGCACTGTTTGCAAAAATCTCCCATTCAGTTGGTTGCCTCTTTGTTGATGGTTTTTTTTTTTTTTTGCTGTGCAGAAGCTTTTAAGTTTCATGTAGTCCCATTTGTTTATTTTAGCTTTTACTTCCATTGCCTTTGGAGTCAAATTCATAAAATGCTCTTTGAACCCAAGGTCCATAAGTTTAGTACCTATGTTTTCTTCTATGCAGTTTATTGTGTCAGGTCTTATGCTTAACTCTTTGATCCATTTTGAATTAATTTTGGTACATGGTGAACAGATAGCAGTCCAGTTTCATTCTTTTTCATGTGGCTATCCAATTCTCGCAGCACCATTTATTGAAGAGGCTGTCTTTCCTCCGTTGTATGTTTTTAGCTTCTTTGTCAAAAATTATCTGTCCATATTTATGTGGTTTTATTTCTGGGTTCTCAATTCTATTCCATTGGTCTATGCATCTGTTTTTCTGACAATACCATGCTGTTTTGATTATTGTAGTCCTGTAGTACAAGCTAAAGTCAGGGAGTGTGATACCTCCAGCATTGTTCTTTTTTCTTAAGATTGCTTTGGTTATTCGGGGTCTTGTGTGGTTCCAAACAAATCTGATGATTTTTTTGTTCTATTTCTTTAAAAAATGCCATTGGGATTTTGATGGGGATTGCATTAAATCTGTATATTGCTTTGAGTAATATGGCCATTTTAACTATGTTGATTCTTCCAATACATGAGCACGGAATGTCTTTCCATTTTTTTGTGTTTTCTTCAATTTCTTTCAAAAATGTCTTATAGTTTTCATCATATAGGTCCTTCACATCTTGGTTACGTTTATTACTAGGTAAATTATTCTTTTTGCTGCAATTGCAAAATGAATTGTTTTTTGTATTTCTTTTTCTGAGATTTCATTGTTAGTATATAGGAATGCAATGGACTTCTGTACGTTGATTTTGTAGCCAGCAACTTTACTGTATTCGTTGATTGTTTTTAATAGCTTTTTGGTGGAGTCTTTAGGGTTTTCTATATATAGTATCATATCATCTGCACAGAGTGATAATTTAACTTCTTCATTCCCAATTTGGATGCCTTTTATTTCTTTCTCTTGCCTGAATGCTCTGGCAAGGACTTCCAACGCTATGTTGAAAAGCAGAGATGATAGGGGACAGCCCTGTCGTGTTCCTGAACGTAGAGCAAAGGGGCTTCAGTTTTTCACCATTAATTATAAAATTAGCTGAGGGTTTGTCATATATGGCCTTTATTATGTTAAGGTATTTTCCTTCTATACCTATTTTGTTAAGAGTTTTAATCATAAATGGATGTTGTATCTTGTCAAATGCTTTTTCTGCATCAATTGATATAATCATATGATTTTTGTCCTTTATTTTGTTTATGTGATGTATCACATTTATGGATTTGCAGATGTTGAACCATCCTTGTGCCCTGGGGATGAACCCCACTTGGTCGTGATGAATAATCTTTTTAATGCATTGTTGAATTCGATTTGCTAGAATTTTGTTTAGGATTTTTGCGTCTGTATTCATCAGAGATATTGGTCCGTAGATCTCTTTTTTTTGTGTTGTCCTTATCAGGGTTGGTATCAGGGTAATGTTGGCCTCATGAAATGAGTTAGGGAGAACTGTCTCTTCTTCAATTTTTTGGAATTGTTTGAGCAGGATTCGTATTAGATCCTCTTTGAAAGTTTGGTAGAATTCACTAGCGAAGCCATCTGGTCCTGGACTTTTGCTTTTGGGAAGGTTTTGGATGACTGATTCAATTTCTTTACTGGTGATCGGTCTGTTTAGATTTTCCAGTTCTTCATGCTTCAACCTAGGAAGGCTATATATTTCTAAGAAATTGTCCCTTTCTTCTAGGTTATTGAATTTGGTGGCATATAGTCCTTCATAGTATTCTTGGATGATCCTTTGTGTTTCTGTGGTGTCTGTGGTGTCCCCACTTTCATTTCTGATTTTGTTAATTAGTGCCTTCTCTCTTTTTATCTTAGTGAGTCTAGCCAAGGGTTTGTCAATTTTGTTAATCTTTTCAAAGAACCAGCTCTTTGTCACATTAATTTTTTCTATTGTCTTTTTGTTCTCTATTTCATTTAGTTCTGCTCTGATTTTTGTTATTTCCTTTCTTCTGCTGACCTTGAGTTTCACTTGTTCTTCTTCTTCTAGTTTTTTAAGGTGTAACATGAGGTAATTTATTTGGGATTTTTCTTGTTTCTTGAGATAGGCCTGTAATAATATAAATTTTCCTCTTAAAACTGCTTTTGCTGCATCCCAAAAATTTTGGTAGGGTGTATTTTCATTGTCATTTGTTTTCATGTATCTTTTGATATCTCCTCTAATTTCTTCTTTGATTCAGTCGTTCTTTAAAAGTATGTTGTTTAATTTCCATGTATTTGTGTTTTTTCCTTTCTTTTTGCAGTTGATATCCAATTTCAAAGCCTTGTGATCAGAGAATATGCTTGGTATGATTTCAATCTTCTTAAATTTGCTGAGGCTGATTTTATGTCCCGATATATGGTCTATCCTTGAGAATGTTCCATGTACACTGGAAAAGAATGTATAGTCTGATGTTTTAGGATGAAGTGCTCTATATATGTTAATTATGTCCATTTCATCTAATGTATCATTTAGGGCTGCTATTTCGTTATTTATTTTCTGTTTGGATGCTCTATCCATAGCCGTCAACGATATATTTAAGTCCCCTAGTATAATTGTGTTTTGGTCAATTTCTCCCTTTAGTTCTGTTAGTAGTTGCTTGGTATATTTCGGTGCACCCTGATTGGGGGCATAAATATTGATGACTGTTATGTCTCTTGTTGTATAGTCCCCTTTACCATTATGAAATGTCCATCTTTGTCTCTTGTTATCTTTTTCACCCTGAAGTCTGTTTCATCTGATATCATTATGGCTACACCTGATTTTCTCTGGGTACCATTTGCTTGGAGTGTCAATTTCTACCCTTTCACTTTGAGTCTATGCTTGTCCTTGTAGCTGAGATGTGTCTCTTGGAGACAGCATATGGTTGGGTTTAGTTTTTTGATCCAATCTGCTACTCTGTGCCTTTTTATTGGTGAGTTCAGTCCATTTACATTTAGGGTGATTATTGATATGTGAGGATTTCCTGCCATTCTATCTTTAGTTTTCTGGTAAGTCTGTGTCTCCATTGTTTCTTTGCCATTTTGTTTTTGTCTTTTATTTCTGTGTGGTGGTATTCTATGATGTTTCCCTCTGTTTCTTCTTTTATTACAGTATATATTTCAGTTCTGGATTTGTTTTGAGTGGTTACCCTTAAGTTTATGTAAAAGAAAGTTTGATATTTAGAGTATTCCATTTTCTTCAGCATGCTTACCTTCTCCATTCCCATATTCCGGTTCTGGCCTTTACTCTCCCCCTTTTTGAGTTTTGGTTGCCACAAATTGTCCCTGTTGATGGTGGTCGAATAGCATCCTTTAGTATTTCTTGTACTGCTGGTCGTGTATTAGAAAACTCCCTCAGCTTCTGTATGTCTGGAAAGGGCTTTATTCCTCCTTCATATCTAAAGGATATCTTTGCTGGATATATTATTCTTGGCTCATAATTTCTCTCTTTCAATAGTTTGAATATTTGGTTCCACTCCCTCCTGGCTTGTAGAGTTTCTGCTGAAAATTCTGATGATAATCTAATGGGCTTTCCTTTGTAGGTTACTGTCTTCTTTTCTCTGGCTGCCTTGAGGATTCTTTCTTTGTCGTTGATTTTAGACAGCTTCAATACAATGTGCCTTGGAGAAGGCCTGTTGGTATTGAAGTAATTAGGTGTTCTGTTTGCTTCTTGGATTTGAGGATCCAGTTCCATCCACAAGTTTGGGAAGTTCTCATCAACAATTTGTTTAAATATACTCTCTGTTCCCTTCTCTCTTTCTTCTCCTGGTATGCCCATTATTCTTATATTGCTCTTTCTGATGGAGTCAGAAAGTTCTTGTAGAGTTCTTTCATTTCTTTTAAGTCTCAAGTCTCTTTCTTCTTCCATCTGTGTAATTTCCAGGTTTCTATCTTCGATGTCACTGATTCTTTCCTCCATCTGGTCAACTCTACTACCTAAGCTGGTTACTTCATTCTTAATTTCTTCTATTGAGTTCTTAATCCCCAGAAATTCTATTTGGTTCTTTGTTAAAATTTCAATCTCTTTCATAAAATGTTCATGTTGTTCTTTGATTGTGTTTCTGAGTTCATTAAACTGCTTTTCTGTGTTTTCTTGCATCTCATTGAGTTTTTTCAGAACCACAATCTTGAATTCGCTGTCATTTAAGTCATATATTTCCATATCTTTAAGTTTCTTTTCTGGAAACTTTTGACTTTCTTTCTCAGCTGTCTTGTTGCCTTGGTTATTCATGGTAATTACTGATTTACTATTTCTCTTCCTAGACATCTACAGGTGTGGCTTCTGCAACAGGTTGATAGGAAGAGGTCTTTCTTTTGTTTTCCAGTACTTGTTGGTAGAATGTTTTATTTTCTCTCCGACTGCAGCCTGTTTTTTCTCTCTCACACAGTAGTACTATGTTTTCTCTGCACTATTTCAGTGTCTCACACAATGGGGGGATTCCCTGGGAGACGGGCTTCTCCTCTGTTAATAGTTCACCTGGGTCACAGGGTGCAGTGTCCGTGTAGGTATGCAGAGAGCTTTTGAAGTTCCAAAGCTCTTCCCGCACCAGATTCAGAGTCAGGATGTTTCAGCAGTTATGTTTACTTCTGCATGTATCTGCCCAGACAGGTCGGGCCAGGGGCAGGGTGAGTTGTGAGAGGTGGCCCAGAGCAATGGTGGCGACCACCACCACAGCCGGTCCTGCTTCCACAGCTCCCTCCCCTTTGCCAGAACTAGATGGGCTGTGAATCTGTGTCTGCGGTCCACAGTTCTCAGAACAGCAAATATTCTGTTCTTTTGATCTGATATTGCTACTGTGGCACTTCTAGCACCGGGCAGGCAGGGGTGGGGCGAGCTCTGGGAGGGTAGGGAGGGGGCGGCTAGTCTCAGTGCCTAAGGCTTCTGTTCTCTGCTCGGCAGTGACAGCTTAAACCACTGTTTTCAGACTTCTTCCCTCAGTCTTTTCTCTGAGGTCTCTGCCATGAGCATTTGTTTCAGCTGTGTTGTATGCTGTCCCCTCAGCCCTATGGGCCATAAGTGGATCCCTAGCAGTCTGAGTTCTTCCTTCTCCGGCAGCTGCGGTAGTTTCGGGATGCAGTGAGCTTGGAGCACTGAGCTAGGTCTCCGTCCTGTGCCTGCGTGGCCCCGCATCCACACTTCTCCCTTGCCTCCTCCCGCACTCGTGCGATTCGCCCACCTTTAGGTGAATTCAGTAGTGGGCCTCTTCATCTTGCCTGTCTGCTGTGCAGGGAGTCCTTTGTGTAGTTATTGTTCGATTAGTTGTAAATTCCAGGGGCACTTTCCAGAGGCTCACCTCACGCCACCATTTTGATGAAACCTCTATTTTGTTTAAAATTAAAGTTTATTGGGGTGTCAATTGTTAGAAAAGTTATATAGGTTTCAGGTGTACAATTCTATGACACAAGATCTATATATCACATTTTGTGTTCACCACCCAGAGTCAGTTCTTTGTTCTTAACCTTTATGGAAATTCCATTAGTGTTTTCCCATTAGGTAAGAGGATGGCTTTAATATTAATAAGTTTGTATGTGTAAATTTATGTTAAGGACAAATCTAATAATTCCTGGTGCTTTTTTAATGTTTTAATCAGGAATGCATGTGGCTAATGGTTTTCATATACGTCAAGTTTATATGACATACCATCTTAGATCTCTGAATGCAGTATATTATAAAAGTGAATTTTTAAAGTATTGTGCACTTAACATTACAAAATATTGTGTGTTGGGAGAAGATCTTAGTAAATAGAGTAAACTACTGTATTCATGAATTAGAAACCCAATGTTCTTAAAACATCAATTCTCCCCAAATTTATCTACAGATTCAAAGCAATTCCAATTGAAATCCCAGCAGCCTGGTTTTATGTAACTTGATAAGGTGACTCTAAAATTTACATGAAATTCAAATGAAATAGAATATCCAAAAACATTTTGAAAAAAATACAGTTTGGCAACTTAATCTGATTAGAAGATATACAGAAGTCAAAACAGTGTAGTATTAGTGAAAGAATAAATTTATTGCCTGGGGAACAAAGTATAATGTGCTTAAATAGAGCTACACACATGGTTAATTGATTTTTGACCAAGCTATTAAGCTAACTGAATAGAGGGGAAAAAAACGCATTTTTAACCAACAGTGCTGGAATAATTCGATAAGCATATGCTAAAAATAAAACCCTTTCCTTGCATAATATTATGTACCCACAAAAAAAAATTTAAAATGGGCAGAGTCCTAATCATTAACACTAAAGCAATAAAACTTTGAAAAAAATGTGTACAGAAAAGTAATAAATGAGAGAATAGATAAACTGATATATTCAGAAAATGTACTATCACTTGGTAATTTAAATGAAATCATGCAGCATGAATGAAGCTCAAAATCATTATTTTGAGAAAAATAAGTCATACACACAAAAGAATACAGTTACATGAGACCATCTGTGTGAAAGTTTAGAACAGACAATGTAATGCTTAGTGGCAGAAAGTTGAACCGTTGTTGCCTGGGGCCAGGAGTGGAGGTTGTAGTTAATTTCAAATGGGTTTAAAGAAACTTTCTGTTGCAAAGAAAATGTTTTATCTTTTTTAATTGTGGTGCCCAAATCTCTTAAAGTATACATTTAAAGTGGGAATATTAATTATGTATAAATTATACCTTCATAATGTTGATTTAATTAAAAGTAAGACATATATTAGGTAATATTTTAGATGTTCCTACGTGGTCTGTCTTGAAGCAAACATGTGGAAAACAAAATCCATGCATGCCAAAATACGTAAGTATCTAAAGCTAGGTTATTCTCTATCTTTAGAAGTAAAATATAAGTTTTTGTAACATGCTACAGGTAAATTACATCATTTCTTCAGGGCCTCTACTCATTTCATGCAGTTCTTATTGCTGGGTCATATCATTCTAATACTTTTTTCACTGAAATCTTTCTGAGTCAGATGAAACCAGTTTTTATTTTATCATGTTACCTTTTAGCTACTCATTTTCACATCCATCTTTTATCAACTGACTTTTCAGTTCACCTATGTCAAGTATATTTGTAATATTTCCAAATTTGCTTTCTGTGAACCTCAACACTCCATATGCCTTAATAGTGGATAATAATAACTAGCATGTGTTATTAGCAATATATTATATTTTACAGTTTATAAAATACTGTAGTTTATTCCCAAAACATTAAATTTAAATGAATGCATATTCTAATATAGAAGAAAAAACTTGTATACCTTGTTTTATGGGAGGAAATGTCTTTTTTAAATTTAAAATTTCAAGGACAACAGTATTTCTGACCCTAATACTGTATAGGGCTTGGAAACAATCAAATATAAACCAATGTCCCTGTAAATGGATCAGGATCAGAGAGAATGTTTTCAACCAGTATCAAATTCAAACTGTAATATTCATGCAAAAGCTAGTAACAGGTGGTGAAGGCAGTATTTATTTGCATGTTTTAAATCACTGGGCATTTCTGAATGCTGATTGTCTTTTGCTGCCCTCTGAAGTCCTGCTATGTTATACTGTGATGAAATATATAAAGAGACGGTGCATAGTAATTGGTAATTGTATTCATGGTAGAGAAAAAAATCCTGAGTTTGACTCTTGATTGTCATTTTAAAAACTCATTATCTGCATGGAAAGAGAAAGCTAGATACAATCTGTGAAACCTTGTAACAATGTCCAATCCGTTTTCTTTTAAATAATGTGTGTAGCGTGAAAAGAAAACATCTGTATGTTTTAGTATCATGTAAAGCATTTTAACTTAAATGGAATACCAAGATGTATTAGGTAGAATATAAATGGATTCTCTAGGAGAGCTTCCCAGCCTCAGTGACTGAGATTAGAACAAGAAATGTTTATGAATCATAAGTTTTTTTACAGAAGTGAGAACAATAACAGTGCTAAGAACAGGAAAGACAAAGATTCTTAAACATATGAAGGAAACAATACTTAATATATTTGGTCATGAGTCATGAAAGGACATTTGACAAATGAAAATACAATTTCAGAGGCTTGACAGAACTCCATCCGAGTTATTAAAGCTTTTGGCTTTGTGTTTATGTTCCTGGTACCAATTTGGGGGCATTGTTATCTTTCCAAATGAAATATTAATGATGCATATACAGCATGGCAAAATCAACTCTTTTTATTTTTTTTATTTTTGTGAAGCTGGGGAGTTTAAAAAAAGCTTATAGCAGCAAAATATCTGGAACGTAAAATTAAATGAGATTTTGGTGACATAAAATTTATCATGTAGCTGCACACTCCGATTATGCCCTTGCAGTACATTCTTTTATTCCACAAATATTCTCTCAACCACTATGTCTAAAACGTACGCACAATACTATGTTAAATGTGTGGGCAATTTAATGACTAAGAAGCTCCAGTCCTTGCTTGGAAATAATTCAGTGATATTTAACCAATGGCTTTTGTAGCATGTTCTGTCTCCACACTAGTAATACAATGTTTCCCTTAGAGCCCTGTGGCAGGGCAGAGGCAGCTTAGAGGCAAATAAGATGCTGAGTGATTGGATTTTCCTATTCTTTCTTTCCTGTCCTAATTCAGCCAGAAGTGTCCTACTTTTGTCCTTTTTTCCTAAGGGTGTCAATAAAAGTTTTTGTTGGAGAAAACATTTCAACTTCTAATGAAATAATTTCAAAACCCTTACCTTACCATGCTATCAGTGAAGATTATTCATTATTTCAAGAGATACTTAACTTCTGGCAATGTGAGATGTTTATTAATATTTTATATGTTCACTTAGTCCTCAACCCCACTAAATCTTAGGAAAGATTTGACATCGCTTAATGTATTCCCCCATCAACATTTGAGAAGCCCAATTTAAATATTCTGTTCACGCATTCAGCAACTTTGACATTTCTCCTTTCTCTTGCAGTGACTATGTCGTTTTCTACAGTGTGAACAAAAGGGAAAGAAAACTCAAGGCCACAGTCTTCTCAATGGCCCTGATCTGCTCTACCTCTGAATTGCTTCTCCTGAGAGGAGTCATTCATCTTCCTTCCTATAAACTCATTACCACTGCCAATTCTAAGACAAACTTACTCACCATCAGAAATGTTGTGTTTGTTTGTGTGTTTTTTTTTAAATAACTGCTGCTTTGAAATTACACATATATATTACCAATGAGACTAGTTCCATCCTAAGGGTATGACTCAATTTTAGTAACACAAACTTTGACTCATTCAGCCACCCTAACTCTACATGATACTCACTCTTGTAGGTAAATATCTTCCTACCTTACTCCTCTGTCCCCAAAGCTATATGCTCATGACTTTTAGGATCTTAGTCACTCTAGCACTCTTCCTTGCTCTGCCAATCGTCCCCTTCCAGACTGCAATTACCTGGTTGAGAGTCTTTATTAATGTTGAAAGGGGCTTGTCCCCAAATTCCTATGTCCTATGCTACGTGTTCACTTGTGAAGAGGTACCTGCTGACATGGTCTCTAGATTTTCTGTGCTTCTTCTCAATTAAACCAAGA
Organism: Rhinolophus sinicus; assembly: GCF_036562045.2. NCBI lineage: Eukaryota > Metazoa > Chordata > Mammalia > Chiroptera > Rhinolophidae > Rhinolophus > Rhinolophus sinicus. The sequence continues at coordinate 94,937,851 of NC_133755.1, forward strand.
ATATATGCTTTTGGAAAAACCCATTTTCTAAGAAAATCTAATACAGAAACCAAATATATTAAACAAGTAAGCAGTAAAGTTCATCTGTCCATTTGGCTCTCCCTATCTTCAGTAAGGCTCTTTGAAACACAGAAAAAAGCCACTGGTTCGATTGGTCTAATACCTTTGTATTATAGATAAATTCACTGAACCCCAGACACATTGCAAATGACCTTGCTAAGGTTATACAGCTGGTCTACATCCAATCTTTGGTCTCTCTGTGAGTTTCAAGGCTAAACATCTATGAACTAAATTTTGTTCAAAAATAATGGAATATTATTTTTTACATTATAGCAAATACTATTAGGCTCTATTTTTATCCTTTGTAAATTGCACCAATATTTTTGAATTGACTTTCACACATATCTCACTAATTTTGTAAGTCAAACCCCTCCTAATTTGCTTCTAACATTTTTGGATTAGCTCAGTGTGGATACAGGGATCCCTATTTTGGAATATTCGTGTATTCCATAGCAGAATACGATTTTTGGAACACATTTTAAAGTATCACATCAAAATTTATAAACATATATGAAAAGGTTTTTTTCCATATTAAATGTAGAAATGCTGAACCAAATAGATTACGTCAAATGAGAAAAGCTTGAAAAAATTTCAGTAGTTGGAATAATCTGCTGTTGTTTCACAACTGGTCTGTTTTCATTAGATTTGATTGAAAAAGCGTTTTGGGATTCACCTTGTATTTACTTGGACTGTGGATCAAACTGCACTTATAGCTTATGATTAAACTCAACAAACCATTTGGGTTAATTGTTTTCATACAATTAGATATAAGTTCCAATTCAACTAAACATTGAGAACATTTAAATAATTTCTTAGGAACCTCACGTGATCTCCCTTTAAGGAATGGCAGTAAGCACCTTTAGCTTGCTAAATAAGCAGTTGTGAGGAACTATATTTAACCTCTTCTGAATAACAGGTGACTAATTAAGCTAGAATTGATTTCTAGTTTTATGATGGATGATGGTCATGATTTGTGGGGAGTTCTGAAATAGGAAACCACAACTAACTGATGCCAGGGATGCTAATATTCAGACACCGAATGTCATTGAGTAAAATATGGAGACAGCACTAGGAGAACATACTCATCAGAATGTTTATTTAGCGGTCGGTTATGTGTTCAATTGTGATATGACATATGGTATATAGGAGGCGAGGGGCACCTGGAAAATGGTTGATTCCAATCTCCTGATACTTAATATCCATTATGAGAATATTCCTGCATGACCATGTTTGGGAAAAAAAGAAAAAAGAAACAGAAACAGAAAATTATCTGTTTCTTTGATAGTAACTCTGTATAACATCCAGTAACTCCTCCACCCCTCTTCTGTAATATTTATGTTCCCTCACTCAAAAGAAGGAAAAAGGGGGTCGCCAGATGGCTCAGTTGGTTAGGGCGTGAACTCTGAACAATAGGGTTGCTGGTTTGATTCCCTCATGGGATGGTGGGCTGCGCCCCCTGCAACCAAGATTGAAAAAAACAGCGACTGGACTTGGAGCTGAGCTGTGCCCTCCACTAGATTGAAGGACAACGACTTGGAGCTGATGGGCCCTGGAGAAACACACTATTCCCCAATATTCCCCAATAAAAAATTAAGGAAAAAAAAGGTAAAAAAAAACACAAAAATACTTGCATTGATTGCAGCCTCCTTTGTTCCCTATTAGCCCCATCTTTCCTCCTCTCTTCCCCAAGAGCTTTTCTCTCTCTCCAAGAGCTTTCCCTCAATCTACAAAACTCACATGAAGATACCTATTCTATAACATTCTTTAAATAACGATTGTTAGATTTAAATAAGTGATGTTTTTGTTTTAAAATTGCAAGCGAATTGTTTATAAACTGTAGTGTATTTCAGAATCACCTTCAGGATAGGCAGAGTGTAAAAATAAAAATTCCCAGGCTCAATCCCTTAAAATCTATATTTAGTAGGTCTGTTTAGGGCTTAGGAATCTGTACTTGAAAAGTTTATCTGAAGACTGAAGCAGGTTGACCCTAAACCAGATTTTGAGAAACATGATCAGAAAATCCCAAAGCCCAGTGAAGTCACTTTGCTTTCAACACCTGAAGGAACTATGGTTTTCTGAGGGCTCCCTTCATCTCACATCCTATGCGGGGGATTAACTTTCTGAGGAACTAATCAATAATGTGTTTTAATGTTTTTAAATGGACTTTCTCATCCATTGAAGTATGTACACACTTGGTAAACCATTTCAATCTGGAGACAAATATTACTCATTTCTGGGAATCTTAAAACATACTATTCCTATAAAAAATTTATCCTTAATGTTTTTTCTCTTGTCTATTGCTGCATTTTTTATTAACCACATACGACATTCTGAATTGAAGCTGTGATCTTTTCATTCCTATTATGCATCCACTTATTTAGTTTTATTTGGCCTTACCGCCCTTTTCACTGATTTCTTTTTTTAATTTCAACTCTCATATGTTTAATTTCTATTTTTCTTCCTTTTGTTCCAAGCCTTTAAAGCATTTCTTTTCATATTTCATAGAAGAAATATCTTTTTTGAAATACCTTATTATCCTCAGTGTTTCTTTTTTCTCCATTTTCTTTTTCTTTCTTTTTTCCTTTTTAAATTGTCTTTCTTTCTTTTGGAGGTTTTCCTCATATGTCTAGTAACTCTTGGCTGGCATTTCTTTTGGAGATGCAGTAAATATAAATTAGAAGGTCTACTGGATTGTCCCAATATGTTCCTCAGAGTAAGACGATGACTAGCTTATTTTTATTTCGCAGGGAGAGAGCACCCAAATATTCCTGTTTTTAAGCGTTTTGTGTAGATAGCTTAGTTTCTTCTGAAAAGGTTTCTGACTGTGGAGTATAAGGCTGGCAAACACTGTTCTGAAGATGGGGGCTAGGATGGAAAGAAGTTAGGTCCTGCCAAGACAATATTCACACCTACTCAAACTCCTGAGAGTGTTTGCTCTCATTCTGATGCCTCAGCCCTCCCTCCTCTGTACCTTAGTTCCTGCATGCAGAGTCTCATATGTTTAAAGTTCTGACAGACTGTCTACAGAGATTGGAAAAGGGGATGTTGCTTGTCTATTCTGAAAGATGGATCAGAATTTGCGATTCTCAGAGCTTTTTAACCAGATGATCAGACAATCCTGTTTATATCTCCATTCAGGCTATCTGGGGTCCCAAAATCTGAAGGTTTCTGTGGGGTCCTGTGGCGGGTACATTACCCTGACTGCTACTAGTACATTCTGCACTGCTTGAATAATTTATTTTTTATTTTTTGCCTTTTATATGTTCTGCCAAGTTGTTTATCATTCCTACATCCACTTTTAGGGGTAAAGGTTATCTTCTACCTTCACTGAAGACTACAGCTTGCATTGGGAAGCTTTCTTCTTACAGGTATTCTTTCCAAATTCCATTAATTTCTCCTCTCTTTCCCCTTATAAGCCTAGGGGTGGTACCTCCCTGATGTTATTAACCTTAGGTTACTACATCATTCTTTGTTGTTAGTCTTAAACTTATATCAATAGTCCCTTTATTAAAATCTCCTCTATTTCCTCCTTGAGGCTGCTATGTTTTTGAAGAGATTCCAAATGGAAAAAAAAAAAAAAAAAGCATTGAATCTGTGATATATTGAGTGCAATACATAATTTCACAAGACATTACAGGAACCCAACCTGTTACAATTTATGATTACCTTACTAAATCTACAAATCTACAAAAAAAAAAAAAAAAAAAAAGCCACATTTAACTAGAACTGATAGAGTTTTCAGAAAATTAAAGTAGATTCGCTATGGTACATATTCAGAAATTCCTGAGTTATCAGGAGCTAGGAAGGCTACAGAAGTAGTGTATCTTTCTTCATGATTCCTTTGATGAATTATCTTCCTATTGCACCAAGTTCCACTGTGTGGGCTATCCAAGGTAATGAGTGCTCACAAAGACTGGGAGCTGGACTGGACCATACTCCACCCAGAGTCTTACAATTTCTCTTTACTTATTGATAACACACACACACACGTGTAAGACAAGCTATTGCACACCAGAAAACAAAGACAAAGGCATCCAGTGTTTTTGAAATAAGAGGATATGGGTCATTCCTACCATGAGAAAATCTGAAAATATTTCTAGCATGTTTCATATAATAGGGCATCATTACAGACCTGGTAAATTCTGACAATGCTCAGCAATAAATTTAGGAATTGGGCTGGGAGGTCTAACAATACCTGACAGCCTGTAACAAGTATTGAGAACTGTGACTCATGGTACATGTCATCATCATAACATTTTAGTTCTTTTAATAGCCATAGCGATGCCTCGGCCCACTTTCAACCAATGGAAAAAAAACAGAATAACTTACATGGAGTATGTTTTTCTAGAACGATCCACGATCTCATATCTTCTGTATATACTGAGAAAATATCTAAAAAGTATAAGATATCATCATGCATGTTTTAATTTTATTATTTTAATCAGACCTTGCAGTGTTTTAGTCCACTGCCTAAGAATTATCTCTAGAACACCTGAAAAATGAATCAAATGTATGTAGGGCAACTTCTCTTCATAGAACATAAAAAATAAAAAGAAAGACTTTATTCAAATGAACAGCCTCTAGTAAGAGACACTGTTTCCCCAGAAGCCATCTAGGATTTCAGTTGCTGCCCAAGCCACACAGGCAGAACAACCGGACCGAGACATTTTCTGAGAATGCATAGGTTGGCTCAGATTCAGGCTCAGACTTCAAATAACTCTTAAGTCATCAAGCCAACAACCCTAACTTTTTTTTTTTTTTTAAGCAACATGACAATATAATTATGTCCAGACATAGATTTTGGCTCAAAGCCTTTATCTGAAAATATGGGAAGAAGTTAATGAGGTAGAAACAAGTTACAGGATGAAATAAAGTTGGGACTGAAAACAGCTGTAGAAATCTGAAGTCACTAGGAGGCAGAACTGAAAAGAGGCAGAGTGAAAGAGACTGGGAAAAGAGCATCTGGCATGCTAAGTCACTATTCAGCATCATGCAATAAATGCAATCAAATGAGAAATTTTATTTTTATTTGACTTGACTAGGATATCTGTGTTGCACTTAATGACTGCAATGATGTGAGGAGAATATGGAACATTCACTCAGCAGTAGCAATTCCAGCTCTGCAGAGACAGATGTGCCCCAGCCTGTTTATCACTGTGACATTCTTCAGCTATTTTAGAAAATAATTTACACTGGTCTGTGGAATGATTAGCTTTTCAAAGATAACTTACATAAAAGGGGGCTTTTCCCCTGCTTCAACAGGAACAATATAAGTGTTGTATACTATGAATGCAGTGTTCAGAGGTGCAGCCAGATTGTGAGGGGTGGGGGTGGGATAGCAAGCCTGGGGGTGGAGCCTTCACATGGGCTGGTGGGTTAAGAGGCAAGTAAACACCCCATATCCACCTTCTCTGCTCCTCTCCGAGTCTTGCTTTCACATGGTGACCACTAATGTCTTATAATCACAGTGCAAGGAACTAACGTCCACAAAATGAATGTGAATGTGAAGTAAGCATTCAGAGAGCAGTTGCTCGAGCTGCTCTCTGCCTACCAACACTTCTGGTTGGGTTTAGCACATTGAGAGAGAGAGACAGAGACAAAGAGAGGATCACTGCTTCTAGTAATGACCCTCCCTGCAGTTGCCTATCACTCCTAGTATTATTACTTGCAAGATGTAAAAGGATAATTATTCTGGAGCTGACAATTATTTCTCAGGTCATTTATCCCTGAAGCAGAAATAGTTCTGGCTGCCTTTATTTTGCCGATGAACCTTCTGAGAATTTCATTAGCACTGGAAGCAAGAAGTCCAGCTAGATAGATACATAGATGGATAGATGATAGGTAAGTAGTTAGGTAGATAGATAGATAGATAGATAGATAGATAGATAGATAGATAGATAGATAGATGATTGACAGGTCAATGACATGTGCATATGTAAGCATGGTATTTAAACTTTTTTAATGTATCATGATAGCTCCAATTTTTGTTCTCGTGCACTAAGATGAGCAACTATCCTAGAAAATGCTTAAAAAAATTACTCAGCTATAGAATGCAGAAAGCTGTGAGATAGGGTGAGTTTTCTATATTCATTAAGTAATGTGGCCAATTCCTGAGTTTAGCTCTCTGAGCTTTGGCGTCTATAAAGCAGAGATTGCTCAAGTGCCACTTTGCAGCTCTGTGTAGACTGGGCTTCTTGTGTGCGTGTTGAGCAGAAAGGGTGAAAAATAGGAGAGAAGAGAAAGGAAACAAATGCTAGATTAGGATTCTCAAGGGAGCCTCTTGCTCCCAACAGTCCCCACGCATGGCGGCAGAAGAGAAGAGGTGATGGGAACCAACTCTTCTCTCCGTTGGCTTTTCCTATTCATCAGTCCCCTCCACCAACATTTATGCCAGTTTAACAGGGTTCTTTCAACAATTCTCTAATTATTCACATTTTCAAAAGACTGACATTAGTCTTCAATGAGGAGCCTCTGGAATAGTAGCTGTAACTGCCTAATTTGTCTTAGGTCTCCCCCACCTATCTCATCTCTTTCTTCACACAGAATCTCAGCTCCTAAATATGATTACATGGAATAAAGATAGGGGAGTAATCATTACACGAGATTAGACAATTAAGTTCACAAGTTTGTTGCAACGATGTTGCTAAACTTTTTTGATATCACAGGGATTATTCATTATGAATTTGTACCAACTGGACAAACAGTTAACCAAATTTACTGTTTGGAAGTGCTGAAAAGGCTGCCTGAGAAAGTTAGACCCGAACTTTTCACCAACAATTCATGGCTCTTGCATCACGACAATACACCAGCTCACACGACACTGTCTATGAGGGAGTTTTTAGCCAGTAAACAAATAACTGTATTGGAACATCCTCCCTTCTCACCTGATCTGGCCCCCAATGACTTATTTCTTTACCCAAAGATAAAGGAAATATTGAAAGGAAGACATTTTGATGACATTCAGGACATCAAAGGTAACACAACAGCTCTGATGGCCATTCCAGAAAAAGAGTTCCCAAATTGCTTTGAAAGGTGGACTAGGCAGTGATGTTGGTGCATAGCTTCCCAAGGGGAGTACTTCGAAGGTGACCATAGTGCTATTCAGCAATGAGGTATGTAGCACTTTTTCTAGGACGAGTTTGCAAACTTAATTGTCTGACCTCGTATGTCCATGATATCTCTCTCCTTAGTGCAATTTAATATGTAAGCACCTATCACCTCATCTATTTGCAAGATTTCACTTCATTATTATTTGCCCTGATTCTCCAATCTAAAGTAATTTGGTTTGGGGAGAAGAGAGAACAGAGAAAACCTTGCCAGAGCTATCCAGGAAACAAGAGCGACCTCCAGACGCCCTCAATAAGATAAAGTCCCCATAGGAAGGAGTTGGCTTATAGTCAGCATGACTCCATATGAAGAATCCAAGTCGATATCTTTTTCTGTAGGACTGTTATTTTTACTCTTCGTTATACTTGTACCTGTTTAATTAGTTTATCTGACTTGATCTATGTAACTGTATCATATTTATCATGTCAGCTCCTCCATGTCCAAAAATTTTGTTCTTTTCAGAACACCTACCGCAGTATCTCTGGTATTAAGATGCTCAGTGAGAATCCATCAATAATACCATTGACTCTCTTCCTAGATCTTTCCACTGAGCAATTCTCCCGCAGTTTGGGATTGTGTGCATACACTGGTCATTATCACAGCACACCTGCTACTCACAAGAGATGTTTATTTCTTGTTTACTTTCTTTTTAGGATGCAGGTGTTTAACATCCTAAAGAATTTCCAAATTATCTTTGATTTGATCAAATAAAACCCTTCCCCAACTACTTAAACTGCGGGCCAAGAGAAAATGCATTTAAAGAAAAGTTAGTTGCAATGTTGAAGCAGAGTATGGGGTTTAGAGAGAGTCCACAGCAACCACAAAAAAAAAAAAAAATGGAGAAAAGGGCATCCTTTAAGGGTTTGCTGTGTTGTGAGCAAATAAAATTTATTCAACAGGGATATTAAGAACACCTCTAAAGGAGGTGGCTGCTTTGAAGGAAATTCTTTATTGAACTGCAGTCTACAACCACAAGCACCCTGTAGTCTTCAAGAGAACCAAACATTCTTTCCCTCCCAGCATCTCGTTGATAAAACAGTCAAATTAATCAGTGCTTTAAGAATAACTTTTATCAAGGCTGCAGTGAATCGAGTATTCACTTCAACACCCTTTACCAGGCAACTCATTGTGGGATTCCTCAAGGACTAGTCCTAGACCCTCTTTTGTATATTTTCTCTCTAGCATACATTGAGGAGTGCCATTTTCAAACCTATAAAGCCCAGACTTCTCTTAGTTCCAGGATCTGACATATGATTTTCCTTCTAAAGTGGATTCTCTTTTCATATTTCCATTTCAATGAATGGTGTCACTGTTAATCCAGTTGTGCAAGTGACAACCCAGGAGGCCTTCTCTGCCATCCGGAGCTTGATCTGACTTCTTAATTAGTCTGTTGAGTCTGCCCATGCCCTGTCACCTTACCACTAGAAACTCAGGATCCTTCTCACTTCAATGTAGGAGCTATTCTTTACTCAGTTCACGTCCTACTTTGCATATTCAAAAACTAAAAGCCTCTGATAAATAAAAAGATAACTACTCTAGACCATATCAATTACAAATCAGAAATCTTCAAAGATATGTTTTCTTTTTTTACCTGTTCAACTCTACCTGTCTGTGTCAATAGAAAGAAATCGTATGAAGATTTAATTTTCTCCAATTGTGTCACCATGCCCTATTAGATTTTAAGTGGATTTTCCCTTTATATACCTTCTTGTAAAATTTCATACATATACATGTTTTTCTCAAACAGAACAAGATTTTATTTCTCTGTCAGCGTTAATATTGAATACTCTCTCCTGTTTATATCTAAATGAGATATTTTGGAAAAATATTGAACAGGACACAAGCTAATGACTTTAAGATTCATAATTTATAATCTTTATAGTTTCACATACATGATCTGATAACCCTATGGAAAATGAAATGAGATTACTGTTCATGGTACACATTGAGATTCCATATGTATTGCACAAACTATATGATGAGCAAGTCAAGGGGTGATAGTTTCATGTGGTAAAAATAAGGATGAGCAACTAGGTAAACGACTAGCTGTTCTTTTAAGTAATTAAGAAAAACTTCCCAAAGAATATGAATTTGAAGGCTTCTTAGATAGATAAATAAGAGAGATGAATAGAGGAAGAAGGTCATCTCAACATGATCTAGTTTGGTGAAAGCCTCAGAGATACCACTGAAATGCACAACTAAAAGGGGAAAAAATATATAGATGATGTATTATAGAAATATACACTTGAAACCTATGTAATTTTACTAACCATTGTCACCCCAATAAATTTATTTTTTTTAAAAAGGGGAATAGAGCAGTATTGTTTTGGAAGAGAAAAGCAAAACTCAGCTACAGCATGACATACTGTCTATTTTCATGAATAGGTTTAAAGGAAAATATGAGGTTCTCATTGCCATGAGCTTCTTATCATTTTATCAGATAACAAGATGTACAAAGAGGAAAAATTAGTTTAAAAAAAGTAAAGCTTAAGGCCAAAAGGATAGTTAAATAAACCTTTTACGATTAACCTAAATCATAGTCAGTCACATCTTTGTTTATGATTTCTCAGCATTTCTGCGCAGTTCATTCCAATTTGCAAGTAGATTTCCTAGTTTATTAACTGGATCTCAAGCTCATCAAGAGTATGAAGTGTGTCTTCCAGAATTACATTTAAAAAGTAATAAAAATATGTGGAATGAATGAATGACTAATGAATTAATGACTTGAATAAAAACAACTGAGAGACAAAGCTGGAAAAATCATTTTAAGGCTAAAATTCCATATTCAAAATGGCATTTAAAACACATAAGTCATTATATATGGATAGGGCCAGACAGGACATAAAGGTCTTCACAAAGGGGACTAAACCTCAAGGAAACCAATCGAGGTACAAAAGGAGAGAATTCAAACATTTTAAAACACTACACATCACATACATGCATGCGTGTATATATGCATTGTCTGCGACCCAGTTAAGAAGGGGAGAAAAAAAGACATCCACACTAAATCTCCTAGGAGTCATTAATCAAACAGTTCTGATAATGGAAAATCCTACACCTTGAAAACATTTGTTTCAGTTGTTCTCAGGTCTCTACATGTTGGTAACATAGTACAACTTCATACATGCATAGTTATCACTGCCTTGTATAAAGAGTTTAACGTAATCAGATATGCCATAATGTTGTCATTGGTTTAACTAACAATTATCAACTGAGGATATTTAACCAAAGGAAGAAAAATCTGTTTGTTTAGCTTGTCATTTAAATATGCCATTTAAAAAATAGTCCTCAGTATTCAATTATCAGCATAAGATTAATTCAGTCTATTAAACTGAGACCAAAAATTGATTATAAACATTTAAAAGCCTCATTTTCACCACATCCTCACCAACACATGTCATTTGTTGACTTTCTGATACTAGCCATTCAGATTGGCGTGAAGTGGTATCTCACTGTGGTTTTGATTTGCATTTTCCTGATGATTACTGATTTGAGCATCTTTTCATATGTCTGTTAGCCATCTGTATGTCTTCTTTGGAAATATATTTTTTCGTGTATTTTGCCCACTTTTCCATTGGATTGTTTATATTTTTGTTATTGTATTGTATGAGTTTCTTATATATTTTAGATATCAACCCCTTATCGGATATATCATTTACAAACTACAAACTGCAAACTGGTACAGCCCCTATGGAGGTCTGTCAAAAAACTAAAAACAGACATATCCTATCACCCAGCAATTCCACTTCTGGGTATTTATCCAAAGAAAACGAGGACACTAATTCAAAAAGATGTATGCACACCCATGTTCATTGCAGCATAATTTACAATAACCAAGCTATGGAAGCAACCTAAGTGTCCATTTTTTGGTGATAAATGAATGGATAAAGACAGATGTGTATGTATTGAATAGTATGTAGCAATAAAAAAAGAATGAAATCTTGCCATTTGCTACAATATGGATGTACCTAGAGGGTATTATGCTAAATGAAATAAGTCAGGCAGAGAAAGACAGATACCACATAGTTTCACTTATATGTGGAACCTAAAAACAAAACAAAAACCAAACAAACCAAATAAAAATAGACTCATAGAAACAGAGGCTATAGGGACGATTTCCGGAAAGGAGGGTGTGGGAAAATGGGTGAAAAGGGGAAGGGAAATATAGTCAATGATATTATGCTAAGCTTACACAATTAAAGATGATTACTGTAATTAGTGGGGTGATTATATTATATTATAAGGTATTAAAATATTAAGTCATTGTATTGTATACTTAAAACTAATACAATCAATATAAAATTGTGTACACGATACTTAAATAAAAAAATAAATTTAAAAAAAGCTTCATTTTAACTTTCTGAGGTCATTTTACATATTTGGAAGTTTATAACACCTGACAATCAGGTACAAATACTATTAAGAATGCATTAAATGCATGCATATTTTGCTTTCTCACAATTTTTTTTTATACTTCATCTTCAAAACAGGACTCCAGAAAAGAATGCTTAAGTAAAATGGATCCCTGGTACTTCATTTTTTATTTCAAGGTAAGTGTGGTTTATATGTTTAAAAAGCATAAAATATATTTTAAGTATATAAAAGAACAAAAGATGTAGAAAGATCTCTCTTTGCGATACTACATAGCAAAAGTTTAGAGAAACTGCTAACATTGGACATGAGAGTTTTTTGTATAAGGAATAATAAATAAAAATATTAAGAAGTTACTGATCAAAGTAGAAGAATTGTAGATAACCAATAATTAATGGATTAAAATTTTATGAGCAATAATATAAATGTTTTAGAAATAGATATAATAAAATACCTCTCAAAAAGGAAAACTTGTTAAAATGAAACATTAATTAATCAAAGAAGAATATGCTCAAAAAAGACATGGAAAAATAGTAAAGTTGAAAAAATAAAAAAGAGGCATGAGAAAATTATTTATGTGCATTGTTGTCAATACATATGAATGGATTGAAGTGAAAAAAGATTACTAAATAAACTTTAACAATGTAAGAATGAAAATTTTTAAAAAATAAGTATTTGCAAATTTTTCAAGACAATATCTTTAGATTGATATACTGAATATTGATATGTTGAATAATATTATTTCTTCTAATCGGTAAATATTTTAATTAAGAAATTAGTAAATGAGGTATTATAATGAAAATCTTTTCGTTTCTTCTAAATAAAGGACTTTTTTAATTTAGGAAACAACCAACTCAACAATTATTGAGCAAATACATGTGCCCAGCCATGTCTCAGTTACTGTACGGAAGAAGAAATAAAAATAATGGTATTACAAATATAATAAATAATGGTATGATGTCTAAAGAGTAATCATTTAAATGACTATATTAGTTAACAAATTATTAGTATGTTGCCTGCCTTATTTAAATTCTCCTTTAATTACTCATAATAAACAGGACCAAAACCAAACTTCTAAAAATGACGTAAAAAATCCTCAAAATGTGGTACCTATTTACTTAATGAGGACAAGAAAGTTCATTCATATCCAATCAATTCAAGGCTGTACTGCATATTCTAAATCGACTTTCCTCAATGGAAACATAATGTGAATCACAAATGCAATATGAATGTACAATATAATTTGAAATTTTGAGTAGGTATTTTTTTTTTAAAAGTAAAAAGAAACATGTGACACTAATTTTTAAAAATATGTATTTTCTTTAAATAATCATCACTATCATTTCAACATACAATTTAAAAGTTAGTATTAGATATTTAATTTTATGAACTTAGTCTTTGAAATTATGTGAGCATTTCATTCTTATAGCCATTTGAATACAGACCAGCTATATTTCAAGTGCTCAACTCTCCACATATGGCTAGTGGCTACATATTGGGTAGTATGGTTCTAGATAATCAATGAGGGCAAGAACAAAACTAATATTATAAAGATTGGGATAGAAGAAGTAAACTTTCTTTAGTCTAGTTGAGATTGTTTTCATGCAGAAAATCCAAGACTACAAACGAACCACTAGAATTACTGAGTTTAGACAATTTCTAGACTCAAGCTAAATGTAGTATACAAAACCAATTGTGTTTTTCTATCATAGTAGCAACAAACAAGTTGAAAATAAAATTTTCCACTAAAAAATCAGAAAGTTTGAATACATAGCAACTAATTTAATGAGATAATGGTACATCTTCAATGCTGAAATCTAAAGATTGCTAAGAGAAATTAAACTCACAAAAAACAAGAAGGCATATATGATGTTCAAGGATTGAAAATACTTCATGTTATAGGATATGGGTCCAGATTAATTGTGTTCCCTTTCAAATTCCAATTCTTTATTTTTTGTGGAAATTGACAAGTTGTATTCTAAAATTTCTGTGAAAATGTAAGTGATCTAAAATACTTAAGGCATTCCTGAAAAGGGAAAAATAAAACAACTTGGAGGACTTAAACTGCCATATAATCAGACTTATTCTGAAACTGCATTAATTAAGACAATGTGATATTGGGACACAGATACAAAAAAATAGTAAGGGGAAATACGGTGCAGAAAAGGGTACAATTGCAATTCATTTAGGGAAACATTTTCTTTTTTTAAAGTAACATTGTGAAACTATTAAATACCCATTTAGAAAATGATAAACTCTTATCTTGTCACACGCCATACCAAAAAAACCAACAACAACAAAAAAAACTGAAGTGGGTCATTACCTAAATATGAAAAGTAAAAACATGAGTCTAAATAGGGGAAATAATAGTATAATATTTCATGTTCTTGGATAGGCAAAAAAAAATTATTAAAGAGAATGTAAGAAGCACTAATCATCAAAGGAAAGAGTAACTTGAACTCACTTTGTTCATCGAAAGGCACCATTAAGAGAGTAGAAAAACAAAGAACATAGTAACAGATGTTTAGAATACGTATAGCCCACAAAAAAATCATCTGTAGCATACATAATTAACTTCTACAAATCAATAAAAAAAACACCAATAATCCATTAACACAGAAATGTCTTCAATATACTTTTTAAAAAGATATTAATAGAGCCAAAAATCATTTTAAAAGTTGTTCAATGTATCAACTCTCAGACTCACAAGTCAGACCTTTGACAACACCCTGGTAAGAGTCTTAGAGCCTGTGCACACGCTGGTACGAGTGCACATGGTACAATTGCTATGGAGGGGAATTGAGCGACGCAGAGCAAAACTACAAGGTATTTATGTAGTTTTGAGTTTTGAAAGATGTTACTATCCTACATATTAAAAATAACTATGTCAACAAATATGGGGTAATTTTAAAATTTGAATACAGCGGGAAGTAAATTACTAATATTTTACATAAATACAAAGAAGAAAATAAGATCTATTTAATTTATGAAGACCATACTGTGGCTGGCTATACATCCTAGGTATATATACTCAAAGAATAAAATTACCTGAAAAAATCTTGAACTTAATTTGTTTCTTGTTGGTAGGCAATGGGTGTAGTAATTCTGAAACTGTTTTGTGTACATAATAGGATTCAGTACAAAAGTAAATATATTAATGTTCTTGAAACCAGTATTCTCACTGTTGGAGAAAGAAGTTAGGATTATGGAAGGAGGAAAGAAAGGAAAAAATATTTTTAATGACAGAAATTTGTACGAATCAGTGTAAACTCATTATTTTATAAATATTTTATAAAGAACTATAAAAATATAGTTCTTGTTCTTTGTATTGAAATAGCTTAAAAGCTGTCATACCTGCATGGAAATGCATACACATAGAACTCTAAATAGGAAATAGGTACATATTAAATGTTTAAAAATGATTTCCTATTTAGAGGAGTAAGGTTCCTTGTAAAATAGCTGATTGTGTATCTGGGTCATGGCAAGTATAAGTTGAGTTTAAAATATCGTGTTAAGTCAGAAAATAAAAACTCAAAAATTGATACTGACATGTCAAAAGGACACAGTAGCAAACTGAAGGGATTTCCACTGGTCAAGTCCGAGACATTGAACATTAAAACTAATAATGACAAGAAGAATTAAAGCACATATATTCTTGATTTCTTAGTGATTCTTACACATAGAAAACAAATAATGTGAGAGAATGAAAGAAAGTTATTACTTACAGAAAAAAATGACAATCAAAAATATAAAATAAATATTATAAAAATCAAAATTTTTTTTGAAAAATGATAAATTTTTATTGATGCTTGCTGAATTAGATCCAAACCAATGGTGTGACATGTCAATACTTACTCGTATAGCCTAGATATTCAATATCAAATACATATAAGTTCTCTCCAAATTTCATGTAATTCACAGTAAATAGTCCAATAGTCTTTTTTCAAAGAACTAGACAGATAATATAAAAATATTTATACAAAACTATAAAGGCCAAGTATATCTAAGGTATACACAGTGTAGAAAAAGAGAAAGTCAAGAAGCTATTACCAGAGATCAATATTATTATAACTATAGCAATGAAAACTGCAAAAACAGTATGCACAATATAAAAAGTCAGCAATTTACAGGGAGAAGATATTTGAAATATGTTACTTGAATATGCTGAAATTAGGTGAAATACTAGTTTGAACAACATATAATAGAATCTTGCCAACAAATAAGAAAACAAACAATAGAAAAATTAGCAAATAGCAAATGATTAAGGAAATCCTCAGTAGGAGATTCTCTAGAAGTCAATTACATTGGAAAAATGACCTTCCCATTACAAATCAAAAAGATGCCATACAACAAAATAAACTATCATTTGCAAATATACTATTGGCAAAAACTTCTGATATTATGTAATTTTTACAAGGATGATGTTGAAGTGTAACCCCCCATACACATTTGATGTGAAATTAATTGACCCAAACATTTTTAAGGCAATTTGGCAATATCTGCAAAATCAGGGTAATATGCTTTCTCAAAACTTAACATTTTGAAATAAAGTTAACATTTTGTAACAGATTAGTCAAATTAACATCATATACTTACTTACGCTACTGTGTTTCCATGAAAATAACACCTAGCCCACAATCAGCTCTAACACATCTTTTGGAGAGAAAATTAATGTAAGACCCGGGTCTTATATGATATAATATAAGACCGAGAATATAATATAATAATATAATATAATATAATATAATATAATATAATATAATATAATATAATATAATATAACAACGGGTCTTGTGTTAAATTTTGCTCCAAAAGACGCATTAGAGCTGACTGTCCAGCTAGGTCTTACTTTTGGAGAAACATAGTACGTACTGAGGGAAGAAACATTATCTACATAGTATTTTTGTCACAAACATTTAATCAATACCTAATCATGAGGAAAACAATGAAAAAAAACCTAAATTGAATAACTTTCTAAAAAGAAACAGAAAATCTTATATGGCCTCTTTCAAAAATGTCATTATCATGAAAGACAAAATAAAGTGGAGGCAGTAGTCTAGATTACAGACATATAATATTTTCTCTTCCTTATTAAAATGGACCTTGGAATTGACCTTGAGAGTTCCAGATCTTTTAGTGGCATATCCTACTCTTCAGAATAATTATAATGCAAATTAGTGAATTAACACTACTAGATACCTCAAAAAACAAAACAAAACAAAAAAAACAACACATGAAATCTGCCCACATTTTATGTGGTTCATCAATACTGTCTATCTCTCCATTTTTGTTAAAAATTATTGTCTATAATATGAATTTAAGAGATGGAAGGCTATCACTATTGTTTAGGGGATTTTTTTGTTTTCATAAAGAACATCAAAGCCCCCCCAAACCCCCACATATATTTTTAGCATATGGATACACATGGAAGGTAAATTGTCATTTTGAGAATAGAAAAACAGCCTCTTCTGAACCTTAAACACTATAATGCCCCCAAGGGAAACTAGTTTATATAGTACAGCAATCTACAGAGCTGTATTTCAGCTCAGATTTGTATTTCAAACTCAGATTTAAAGGAGCCCTAAACACAGGGGGTAAGAAGTGTTTGGTCACAGGAGAGTGACTCAGGTTGATATAATACTGACTGACTTATTCAATTTAAATTCAAGAGAACAGGTCAGCTCTAAAATAACAGCATTATTCCATAGTAGTCCTAAAGTGGAAACAACCCAAATGTTCATCAAATGATGAATGGACAAACAAAATGTGGTATATCCACATAATGGAATATTGCTCAGCAATATAAATAAATGAAGTACTGTACTGATAATTCTACAACATGGATGATCCTTGAAAACATTAGGCTAATTGAAAGAAACCAGTCACAAAGATGACAATTTTATGATTCTATTTATATGAAATGTCTGGAATAGGCAAATCTACAGAGATAGAAAGCACATTAGTGGGTGTCTAAGACTAGATGGGTTGGTGGGAAATGAGAATGACTACTGATGCATATGGGCGTTTCATTATGGGGTAATGGAAATGTTCTAAAATTGCTTGTCATGTTGTTGCACAATCTTGTCAATACACTAAAAATCAGTGAATTATACAATTAAAATGGATAAATTGTATGGTATGTGAATTACATTCTAATAAAGCTGTTTTTTAAGAAAAAAATAGACAACTTTTTGAAAAGCAACTGTGTATCAAAACTTTGATCAATGCTATACAAACTCAGAAAATGAAAGAACAGGATGGATCTTAGTAAATGAATGCTAATGTTTAAATTGGATATTTAAACATTTGCTTTTTGAGTTTAAATGTATGAACAGTGGTCCAATACTTACTTAATCTGTTAAATAAAGCACACTAGGGAAAGGGCCCTATAATACCTGGTAAATATCAGATTCCTGATTATAGTTAATAAGCTTTATGATAGTGGGATTTAAATGTTACAAAGACTGAATATATTAGCAGCAATCACTCAGAGACCAGTCTTATATGAAACATCTCACTTTCTCTTCTCTGAAAGGCATTTTTACTACCAACACAATTCCTTCCTTGCAATATAAGATTTTACTTTTCTAATTATATTTAAAAACTACAATACTGCCCGTTTTCCTCTAACTTTGTGGTTTCTCATGAAAAATAAATCTCATTTATTAGGTTTTGACTCTTAAGAATACCTTAACTCGAGCTTTTATTCTAGGAGACTAGACTAGACTAGACACTCAGGAGAGCAGTGTCTTAGGATCTGATAAATGACCCATGCTGTACAGAGAATATTCAGCTGAATTAAAGGTAGGCCACTAACAGGCCTTTTTCATCAGGATTTGTTTCATCAGTAATGGCTACTAAATCAGAAAAAAGTTTCAGCCTTTGTGAGACAAATACTAAGGTTTGTGCTTAAAATTATTCCAGACAGCTCCATGGACAGGATTAAGCTTGGGGCTATTTGGTTTTAAACTTCAAAATCCTAGCTTCAGTTAACGTGTTTACCCGAAAATAAGACCTAGCTGGACAATCAGCTCTAATGCATCTTTTGAAGCAAAAATTAATATAAGACCTTGTATTATATTATATTATATTAATTATATTATATTATATTATATTATATTATATTATATTATATTAAACCTGGTCTTATAGTAAAATAAGACTGGGTATTATATTATATTATATTAGACCAGATCTTACACTAATTGTTGCTCCAAAAGACACATTAGAGCTAATTGTCCAGCTAGGTCTTATTTTCAGGGAAACAGTAGAATCAGAGAATGCCATGACTAAAAAAAAAAGAAAAAAAAGAAAAAAAAATGGTGAGCGCAATGCTCTCATTTAAGAGATGCAATAGAGAACCTCAACTCTTGTGGTGAACGCACGGTGCAATATATAGTGATGTATTATAGAAATGTACACTTGAAACCTATGTAATTTTACTAACCAATGTCACCCCCAAATTTAATAATAATAAAAAAGAGATGGCAAATGAATGGTTCAGAGTCATTAAGTCCTTTTTTCCAGAGTCCTACAATGGCTAGAACCCAGGAGTTCTAACTCATAGGTCACTAGCAGTTCCGTTGTACAACAGAAAATATAGCTAACACTCTATCTTATAGTTTATAAAATAATTTTCATGTTTCTTATCTTCTTTCATGCTAATAGGAACATGCCACATTAGATCAGGAATCTAAGAGATGAGGACATGGAATCTCATGGATGTTTACAGAACAAGTGACCTCAGAAGTTAGTCCTTAGACCTGTCTTTGAATTTCCCACAAGATATCTTTCATTAGGGTTATTTTCTAAAATGCAGGCTCACACAATTAGAGTTAAGGTGATATTACTTGTAATTATACCTATTCCAAAGCATTTGGGTTTTGGTATGCAGAGATTTTAACCTAATTAATTTTCCTTTCAATGTTTCTGTTTAATCATTGTTATTGTAGGATTTATTTTGCATCTATGATAATCAGACAAATAACAACGGTTTCTCTTTCCATCTCCAGGATTATTCATTTAAGAACAACAGAAATGGACCCTAACTTCTCCATGGAAAACTGAACCCAAATTGAATTTGGCCCAGTCTTGAATTTTGGACCATTTTGTGATACGAAAAAAAAACTTTTTGTATCACTGCTTCTCTCAAGGAAGGTCACAGGACAGCATTTAGCTAATACATTTGTGGGGGCAGAGCCCCAGAAAGTAGTTTACAGGCTCTCGGCCTCACGTGGAGGAGTGCTGGCTCGGGTAGTAGATGGCCGTCAGCTGTGGCTGATTGGCCGCCAGCTGTAGCCAGTTAGCCAATTAGCCGCTAATATAACTGCTGTGGCTACGCTAGCAGGAGAAGAGAGGAGAGAGAAGAATGGGGGCCTAGCAAGAAGATGGCGGCTGGGCTGGCAAGCATGGATGGCGGTTTGTGGACAGTGTGGATCCAGCCTCCAGTGAGAGTATAGTGCCGCCAGAGAGAATATAGTGGTATGACTCCCCCATCTATGGCTCCATGGGTGTTCCTTTTTGGCCTCACCATATCCTGCGTTCTTATGTGGGGAGCGGGAGCAGAGACCCCGCAGGCCGTCCCGCACGACAAATGGCGCAGCGAGCAGGGTCTCCCGCATGACAACATTTCTTTTTTTTTTTTTTTTTCACTATTCTTCAAATATGCCGTGCTCTCCACTTAGTCCTGGATATATGATAATAGGGTGGAAACAGGAAAACTGAGTAAGACAGAGAACACACACAGTATATTATTTTCTTGTCGCTATTGATGCTTTATGGCCCTCAACCTCTTTCGAACCTGTAATGAGCGAAATAATCAACTGGCTCTGCCAAGGAAAGAGGTGCAACTGACAACCACATTTGGGTTGATTTGTGCTACCCACAGAGGCTAAAGACTAGCTTGATCTGCCAACTTAGTGCCTAAGAAGAAAATAATGCTTTGGAGCATTGTACCAACTAAGAATGAATGTCAACTGATTTAACTGGGGTAATGGCTAATTTCCTCCCAGCTGGAGAAGTCTCTGATTAACAATTGGCTCGTAATTGTTTTCCTTATTTACGAATCAAAGGGTAAGTATTAGGACAATTCATTGTAATGAATAAATGAAGACAGCTGCTCCTCTTATTCAGTGCCTGAGGGAAAGTCCAGTCTCTGTTCAAAAGAGGCAGAGGCTACTATCATGTCCAGTCAGAGACACTGAGCCCTGAAGGTCTGGATGTGGAGTGAGAAATAGCATAGATGACATGAAATAAAAAAACAATGTTTTCATCTGAAATGGAGTCTGAGCCCTTAATATTACCTATAAAGGACAGCTTTTTACTTTTACAAAGTGTTCTTGTGAATTCATCAGAAGTTTCCTGTGGCTATACAATGGGGCAGATGTTCATCGGAACAGCCCTCTCCCTCCAGGAGCCATGGGACTAATATGGGTGTCAGAGCGCATGTCACTTAGGTGTTATGCGATACAGCTTAGGGCACTTTTCTCTAAGTGGCTCACTGTTAAAATAGTGGATAGGAAAATGTAATTCCAGCTCTGGAGAACGGACTCATTAAATCCACATTTACTCGTGATTGTAAATACATAATGTACTACAGAATTCACACACGTGATACCTGTCAAGAATAGGATATTTGGCACACTTATCCCTATGTGGTCTATAAAGGAGTAAACATTTTATGTATTACAATATGATGTATAAAACAAATTTGGTAACATTGAAAGAGATCCAGGGCTTACTTCATGTCACTCTGTGATCTAAGACTATAGTACAAAAGCAAATATGCCTGAGCTGTGGGAATGATATACATCATGGTGAATAATCACAAGCTATATCTTAGTTATGTAGCCATGGCAAGATCATTTAATCTTAGCTCTAATATGAGATTAATACCTATTTTAGAACAGAGAGTAATAATATGGATTAAATGATATTATGGCAAAAGAAATCGTACACACAATGTGATATGTAGATGTATTACAGAATTGTACAACTGAAACCTATGTAATTTTACTAACGATTGTCACCCCAATAAACTTCAATTAAAAAAAAGAAATAACAATAAAACATTTCTAAATTTCTAAAAAATATTCCTACTACAAATTGGTTTGATGGCATATAACATATTTTGGTACATATTAAATAGGGCATTAAAATATATAGACATAAAATATATAAATATGTAAATAGCATCAAAAAGGACAATAAGTCCAGGTCAAAGTATCCATACATTTTATTTTATTTTGGCAATGTCTTTCTTTTTCTTCCTTCCTTCCTTCCTTCCTTCCTTCCTTTCTTTCTTTCTTTCTTTCTTTCTTTCTTTCTTTCTTTCTTTCTTTCTTTCTTTTTTTCTTTTTCTTTATCTTCTTTTTCTGCTATCATTGTTTGAAATGAACAACAACAACAGAGAAAAAAATTAATGCATTTCTGAGTTAACCTTGTCTTCTTCTAAAAGAGAGTACGTTTAAATTTCTCTTAACCTGGGTCTGACAACTTAATGGGCTGTGGCATTTTTTCTTTTTGAAAGGAGAGGTGACATAGTACACTAACGAGTGTCCACATCCATAGTTCTTTCCCTACTACATACAAAAAGAATAAAAGAAAGAAAACCAGTACTATAAACACTTTGTAGGGGAGGAACAAACTTTCCCTCCACTCTCAATGTTCTTCTGGCTGGTCTAATAATCAAACAGACATGAAATAGATTAGCAAGATTTACTACCAATTTAATACATGTGTATGGAAAACCTGCATACACGAGAGAGTCAGAGAGCCCACCTGTCCTAGAGGTTCAGAGACAGAAAGGGTGATTGAGGTATATAAGACATCCTGAGCTAGGGATGAGGTAATACACCTTGGGGACTTCAAAGTGTCCTGGCAAGATGATAAGAACAGATGTTTAGCAAATAGAAGTTTGCTTTGCCTTATACATAGCTCAAAAGAAGTTATCTTTGATAATAGCTTATTACGGGCAAGGCCACTAATTCAAGTTCTTAGAGGGATTTAAAGAGAGGGGCAGAAATTGTTCTTGAGCCTGCAGCAAAAGTTGCCTTTGGCTCAGAATAATCTGTATACCGCTGAGGCATATCTTGGGGTGGCTCATTCTGAATCTCCACAATAACAAGGAAGAGTCTATAAATGACGTTTTGCCTACATGGTCATTCATCATATGTGAGTGATGGGCTCTAGTGATTTATAGTTATATCATCTCTTGAGTTTGGAATCTTGTCATTTAAGCAATAACTGATATTAAATATTATCCAATAACAGAGGAGGAAGAAACCAGTCCAGAAAAAAAAAGCAAGGGATATAATTCATCCAACCACAAGTAACTCTATGATGTGCACTCCACAATTAAGCCAATTAACATTGATCCACACACATTTAATCAGTTTCAGCAATGCCAGCAATCCAATCAAACACAAGATTCTATAAGAGCTATACGTATTTATTAATCAAATGACATTTCAAGTTATTTTACTTTGTTCTTTATTTCCTTTAAAGAACATACTGCAAACTTGGAGGTTTTCCAGTAATTCAAAATATTCAATGTCAAACGAGTTGTTATCCACTGACTAAAAAACAAACAAACTTAAAATTGAGCATAGTATAACATTTTTAAAAATGCTATGAAGTAATTAATACCATATATATTTTGCTGTAACTAATCAATTAAAATTAGATGAATCTTTCAATTAATACACCAAAAGCCTGGTTAATCTCAAAAATGTATTCTGAAGTTTAGATATTATATTTAGTCTTTTAGCTTATATTTTAAACATGAGTTATGGTATGTAAGCATAGAATAGAATAGAATAGAATAGAATAGAATAGAATAGAATAGAATAGAATAGAATAGAATAGAATAGAATAGAATAGAATAGAATAGAATAGAATAGGAGTAGACTAGAACAGAACATAGTATAGCTTGAATTATAAACAAGAGTGCTACAAACATATTAT
Source organism: Rhinolophus sinicus (assembly GCF_036562045.2). Lineage (NCBI taxonomy): Eukaryota > Metazoa > Chordata > Mammalia > Chiroptera > Rhinolophidae > Rhinolophus > Rhinolophus sinicus. The sequence goes on from NC_133755.1 coordinate 94,961,353, forward strand.
TTCATAGTATATTTTACACTTTAAAATACACATAAAAAATAAATTTCCTACTTTTGCAAGTAGTTTCAAAACTTGAAGGAAAATGAATACAATAAAGTCATATTATAAAAGTTTTCTCATGAGTAATTATTATCCTTTGGGGGTGTTAGAAATAAATGAATAGTTCTAAGAAGATAGGTATCTAAAATTGTTTATGTTGCTGAGGTCATCAAATGTGATACTAAATTCAGAAAAATGTCTTAATTATAATATTTTTGGAAATTTTTGAAGCCTTACTCCCAGTCCCCTGGCTACTTGAATTTTTCTCAAATGCTTTTTCTGTATCGTGTGATATGATTTTAAGTTTTATATTTCCTTTATTCAATTAATGATGAATTAAAATTACTAATTTTCAAATGTTAACAAAATGTGAATTCCTGAAATAAAATCCATTTGGCAGTGATGCACTAAACTTTTTATATATTGCTATATTCTACTTGATTACATGGTTTAAGGATTTTTGTTCATAAAGGGTATTTTTCTGCACTGTGTGTGTGTGATAATTTTAAATCGTTTTGTTAGAATTGCATAATTGTGTAAGACTGATATTATATATTCTCAAATGTTTTATATACCTACTAGTGAAGTGTCAAATTTATTGGCATGAAGTATTTCAGAATATTTCATATTGTTCTCAATGACTGTAGGGTATCTGATTGTGTCCCTTTTTTATTATTTTCATTTCCTAATCAGCCTAGCAATAAAAATTACATGCTTAATTTTTAATAAGCTATAAAAAGTATATACTTATTAATTTTATTCATCTTATTCAAGAATCATCTTTTGATTTCATTTATTTCCTCTATTATTTGTTTTCTTTTTTATTGATTTTCTCAAATTTCTTCATTATTTCCTTCCTTCTACTTATGCTGGGTTTAGTTTTTCTTTTATATTTCTAGCTTCTTATGGCAGATGCTTAGATCACTGATGTAGACATTTCTTATTTCCTTTTTCTGCTGCCCAAGCCATATGTAGTTTCCAGATCATGCTTAATCAATGGTGCAGTAACTCACAAATAACACTATACACAGTTAGGTCTTTCAAATTTAGTCCTCCCTCTAGCTTTTGCCTGTTTCTTTGTTGGGTTTACCTGGGTCTCCCAAGCTCTTATACAATAAATAATTTGTCTGGTCTTTGTCCAGGGTTCCATAAAGAGAACTTCTAAAACCCTTGGAATTTTCTGGGTGATAGAAATGTCTTTTTTATGCTAAGGATGGAGCCATAGACAGCTTCAGGACTGGGGCTGGTCACTACAAAGATCAGTTTTGTGATTAGAAGGTGGGGATTTTGGAGCCCTTTTGACCTCTGTGGAAGGGAGGAAGGCCAGAAATTAATTTCAATCCTATGGCCAATAATTCAATCCATCATGCCTACATAATGAAACCCCAATAAAATCTCTGGATAACATGACTCAGTAGAGCTTCCTGGTTAGTGAACCAATGGATTCACTAATTCTGCAAGGAGCTCTACATTAGCTCTCAGAGCTCATCTTTTGCATCTTTTCATTTGGATGGTTCTCCTGATTTATACCCTTTATAAAAAACTGTAAATGTAAGTATAGCAATTTCCTGAGTTTTCTGAATCATTCTAGTGAATTATCAAAGCTCTGAGGGTCATAGAAACACCTGAATTTATATGAGGTGTGATCGAAATACACGCTGTTTAAATAAAATAAAAAAAAAATTACAGTAAAAGACACATTGCCATAATCCCTCTCAAAATATTCCCTCTTGCTTTGAACACACTTATCCCATCGTTCTTACCACTTTCTGAAGCAGTTCTCGAAGTCCTCTTTCGTGAGTGTCTTTAATTGTGCTGTCGTGGCTGCCCTGATGTCTTGAATTGATTAAAAATGTTTTTCTTTCATAGTCATTTTAACTTTGGGGAAAAGCCAGGCGTCGCACAGTGCCAGATCCGGTGAGTAAGGTGGATGAGGACACACTGTAACGTTTTTATTTGACAGAAATTGCTGTAACAGAAGTAATGTGGGACATGGAGTATTGTCATGATGGAGGATAAAGGAAAGACAATCATGAAAGAGGACTTCCAGAACTGTTTCAGAAAGTGGCAAGAATGATGGAATAAGTGTGTTCAAAGGGCGGGGAGTATTCTGAGGGGAATAAATGGTAATGTGTCTTTTACTGTAATGATTTTTTTTTTTTTTAATTTAAACAATCACTGCATTTTTTGATCATACCTCTTAGCTGTAAGTCAGAAATGCAGGTGGCCTGGATATCCCTCATGTGTGTCTGGCATTTGAAATAAGAGCAACCTCTTGGGGACCACAGGCTTTAACTTGTGGAGTCTGTACTAACACCACATGGTTAGCAACAGAATTGAACTGTAGTACACACAGTTGGGGTTGAAATGGAATACATGCATATGATGGGGATTTGGCCAAAGATAACACTCTTTTTAAGTCTCATCTCTTCTACTCCCCCGTCATTTTCAAACTCCCCTCCCCTTTAAATTTCCAGCTGTCCAGCTGCTCTAAATCCTATGACCTTCCCCCTAATCCAGTTTTCTATAAGGATTGCTAGGTAGTGGTGAGGGTGTTTGCTGAGTCTTTCATGAAAGAAAATAATAAACACACAGTTCTTATACAATAGTAATCTTTCACAGTAACCTCCTCTCATCTTTCTGTCTAATTTTGGTCCATTTCCAGCGACTTCAAATATTTGTTTTTAACACTTTGGACAGTTTCTGTAAGTGTTTTCTGTGGGAGGAACTGTCTAAACTCTTCAGACACTTATATATACCATAAGAATTAGTAGAAAAAGTTTTTAGAATTCTTGTTTTCATCTCATTTTATTCCCTTTCCAATTGCAAGCTACTTCTATGTTCCTCTGTATTTAATTTTTCAAAAGACTTAGAAATATTCATGAAACAACAAGTGCTGGTGAGGATGTGGAGAAAAGGAAATTCTTGTGCACTGTTGTTGGTGGAATTGCAGATTGGTACAAACAGTATGGAGGTTCCTCAAAAAATTGAAAATGGAACTACCTTATGACCCAGCAAGTCCACTCCTGGGTATCTATCCAAACAAATCCAAAACACTAATTCGAAAAAAATACATGCACCCCTATGTTTATTGCAGTACTGTTCACAATAGCCAAGATATGGAAAAAAACAAAATGTCCATCAATAGATGATTGGATAAAGAAACTATGATACATTTATATGAGGGAGTATACTAGGACATAAAACAGAATGAAATCTTACTATTTGCAACAACATGGATGGACCTAGAGAATATTATGCTAAGTGAAATAAATCAGATTAAGAAAGACAAATACCATATGATCTCACTTATGGAATTTAAAAACAGAACAAACGAGCAACAAAACAGAAATAGACTCAGAGATATAGGGAAAAAAAACACCCTGATGGTTGCTAGATGGGAGGGGGGCGGGATGGGATAGAAGGTAAAGGGATTAGAAAGTACAAATTAGTAGTCATAATATAGTCACGGGAATATGAAATACAGTACAGAGAATATAATCAATAATGTTGTAAAGATTATGTAGGATACCAGATGGGCACTGTACTTATCGGGGGATAACTTCATACAGACACTGTGTAGATGCCTGACCACTGTGCTGTACACCTGAAGCTGAAGTAGAATAATATTGACTGTCAACTATAACTAAACATATCTATCTATATCTATATATCTATATCTATATCTATATCTATATCTATATCTATATCTATATCTAGTCACGGGATGTGGAGTGCAGCATAGGGAATATAGGCAATGGTATTTTAACAGCTATATCTAATGTCAGAGGGGCAGTAGATTGGGGGGGTTATCACTTTGTGAGGGGTATAAATGTCTAACTATTACGTTGCTTTGTACATCTGGAATTTAAAAATAAAGAAATATTTATGGATTTATAAAAATGAATCTAAGAAACTAAGAAATGTTGGACAGGGTTTGCAATAAAGAGGGTATTCTATCCAAGGAGATCACACATTAAGTTTCACATATTCCATCATCTCATAATATATCTTCTAAGTAATTTAACATTTGTCTCTCTACTCTTGATGTCTATCTTAACCAAAAACTACTTTATGCCTGTAAAATTTGGTTCTCTCCAGTCCTTTCTGCACAGACATGAATATTGTATGTGGCAAATATATTCTTATTTGTTAACTTTTTCCCTCCTTGCTAAAACCATTCTTGTGGTAATTCTTTCAAACAAGTTTGCCCACACTGTGGAGGGCAGCAGATTATAAAATAGTTTTTCATGCTGGGGAAATAAAATCACATAGTTTACAGTATTTTGAATATATATACACACACATATATATATATACACACACATATATATACACACACATATATATATACACAAGATATGTATATATGAACAAGATATATATTATGCATAATTTTCACTGCCTTAGATGATTTTAAGAACAATATTCAGTCAATTATACTTATTTTTCTTTTTCTAATGCAAAAATAAATATGATCAACTAATTTTACATCAAATGTGAAGAACTCAGACTTAATAAATACTACTAATAAAACTTCATTATTATTAATTTGTATTCATGCTTTTGTCATGGTACAATACATTTACTCTATTTTTGACCACGTTCCCTTGCCAGAGAAATGTAGGTGAAATGAAGTACTCTAGGAACAGAAGACTATCTAATGCCCCCTGCTATGTAGCCCCCTATTTTTTTCTTGTTGTTATTGTTGTATTGTAATTATACATTTATAAGCATGTTTCTTTTTGTTATAATATAAAATAAGCTTGATCATGATATATCATCTGTATCTTTATGGTCCCTAAGACAGAGCTTCTGAAATCCAAGGAAAGAAGGGAGTGGGGGGGAGGGAAGGGAAAGGGAGGGAAAGAGGGAGGAAGAAAACGGAAAAAAAGGAAAACAAAAGCAGGAAGAATAATGGTCTTCAGGTGAAAATCTGGAGTGTTGTTTCAATTATTTATTGCTGCATAACAAACTTCCTTAAAAGGCAATGACTAAAAATAACTAGTTGATTATTTATTTACTTATGGTTTTCAATTTGCACAGAACTTAGCAGGGAATGTTCATCGTTGCTCCATAACGTATTGGCTGGGAGCTTGTTCAGAGCTGGAGACTTCAAGATGGCTCCCTCATATGCCTGGCACCTCAGCTTGGATTGCTGGCTGGGTTACTCCATATCTCTTTGTATTCTCTCGTCCTTCAAGGCTGATTTCTATTTATGGAACTCTCTCCAGCAAGTAAGTGGTCTTCCTGATTGGGTGGCTGTTTTCCCAAAATTGAAAGCTATAAGGTCTCTTAAAACCCAGAACTGGAACTCTCACATCATCACTTTTACCATATTCTATGAATCAAAGAAAGTCATGGAACCAGCTTGGAATTAAAAGGAAGAGTAGAAGACTCACCCTTTTGATGGGAAAAGCAGCATGTGCGTACAAGTACGGGAGAAATTGTTGGCAGCCATCTTTGCAGACAATGTACCACAAGTTTAAACAGCCTGTTATTATTGGAGTATAATAGAAAACTTTCTCAAATTGAACTGAGGGAGCTTAACTCCACAGATTTTTCTTTATCTCTCCTATTTCACTACTTTTTAAAGAGCACATTAAAATACTTGCTTCAATACCTCAGGTTGACCGAAGTTAAAGAAAAACCGTCAAGGCTGAACATTTTTCTGAAAGAGTTTATGGAGCCATATGCGAGCCAGAAAAAGGACCTGTTCCTGGGGCACATAGTGTGAACCACCAGCAACAGGGCTAAATTGAGAAGACAAATATGTCTGCTGTCCTGTGATTGACAGGGTTCTTTTATACCAAGAGTTTGGAAAAGAAAGATGTAAGTTGTTTTGAAAGAATTTGCATTAGCTAAAGATAAAGGAGGTGGGAAAAGATGAAGCGAGAAAAGTTCTGGGATAGGTCCATAGTCTGTAAGTAAGAAGTATTTGCTGCTTCTGGAGCGGTTGTGGGCCACAGTTTGGAAAGTTTATGTGTAAGTACGATGGGTGCAATCTGGTGGTAGGCTAGTCTGTCTAGATAATCATGGAAATAGCCACCTGGAATTTGATCCAAAATTTCAACATACCGTGTTTCCCTAAAAATAAGACTCAGCTGGACATTCAGCTCTAATGCACGTTTTGGAGCAAAAATTAATATAAGACCCAGTCTTATTTTACTATAAGATCGGGTATATAATATAATATAATATAATATAATATAATATAATATAATATAATATAATTAATATAATATAATATAATACCGGGTCTTATATTAAGTTTTGCTCCAAAAGACGCATTAGAGCTGATTGTCCAGCTAGGTCTTATTTTCGGGGAAACACAGTACATTCAGGAAAGTGAGTAGTTTTTTGCTGGTTTAGGCCCAAGGCGGGTAACTGATTAACTCTTTTTGTCTCTTCCTCTGCCCTCCTACCTGCTATAATTTAACTTAGGACACCTCAGAATTTTCTCATCACCAAAAACTGTTAATGAAATCTGTCTTGAAAGTGTTTTGGTGCATTCTGATCCAAGGAATGTATCAGAGGAACCATAAAGTGTTTTAGATAAATTGTGAATTATCACAGCTATATAAAACTGGTCACAAAACTGAGTGACTAATGATTCTAACAGTAAACTAATTTATAGGAAGTTCATGGATGGTCCTCTCAGCTGGGAACCTTGGGCTAGTTTTCTGGAACACAGAGTTAGCTGAAGAGTAAAGTGAAAGGCCATTTTAAATGTAACATTTTTTTATTTTGAAACGTGTTATTATTAGATTTGTTAAGATGGATTTGTTCTTGTATTTACATGATGAATTTGTAATAGAAAACCTAACTGAGACACAAGAGAAGTTTTTTTCATTTTTCCCCCTCCTTTTCTTCAATGGTAACTGAATGAAATTTGCTATATCATTGAAAGAAACTACACACACATCTAGGCTTCATAAAGGTTTTAAAAAATATGTTGTGATAGTTACATTTTCTATCATCAAATCAGCACTTTAATTAGAATGCAATGTGATTACAATAAGACTGACCTTCTTTCATGAGAATCCACTCCATCGGGATAGGAAATATATCCAGTATAGAGAATTGTTACAAGTGAGATGTCAACTCCAAAATTAATATCCATTATGGTCATTTGTGTGGCGATAGTGGATGTTCCCTGTGGTTTTACTGTTTTTTTAAAGATAATATTTTAAAATACCTATTAAACTATTTAAAATTATTGTAGTTTCAGAAGCTCTTTTTATAAAACTTCTGGTGGTAATTTTTTTTTAACTAAAGTTTATTGGGGTGACAATGGTTAGTAAAGTTACATAGGTTTCAGGTGTACAATTCTGTAATACGTCATCTATATAACATTATGTGTTTACCACTCAGAGTCAGTTCTCCTTCCATCACCATATATTGAAAATATTTTCATTCAGAGCCTGTTTTTCATATAAAGCCACTAAGTAATTATAAATGGTGATGTAAATTATTATTAATATGTTTATTCCTAATACAAAAGTATTTTGCAGCTAATTTTGTTATCTTCACTATTTTTTTAACTCTGGTGTGATACATTTATTACAAAGCTAATATGCAAGGTAAAACTTTGTTCAGAGACTCATATAATTATTTCCCAGTTTGGTAACGAGGCTACTGAGCAAAGGAAAAAACAAAACGAAAAAAACACAGTATGTTGACAGTATAAGCTATTTCTGCTTGGCTGCGATTTCCTAGAGCTTCTATTTCAACTTCTTTCCTCTCAGGGAGTTGCCACTGATATGACACTCAATCCATCCGAGCTTCTGGTTATTAAAGCAGAACCTGACAGCACCTTTATAATCAGTCACCTTGCTGTGCAAGGAAGTGGTGGGGATGTTGAGGGAAAGATGGAAAACTACCTCAAATCTGAGGTCAGTAATACTTTTTGCAAAGGGAAAGAACCCTAAGAATCTATATGTGGTGGGTTTTTAATTGGTCACTTTCAATTTTTCCTTTATTCTGAAATGACCTTGAGAACATATCGGATAATTCAGACAGGCCAGGAAGCAATAGCCCATTTCCTCAGAGCTCTTAAGGGGAGAAGAAGCACATTCTTTTAAGGTAATATATTTGATTCGTACTGCTTTCCACATGTTAACCTGCTCAGCTTCTAGATACCCCTTAACTTGTCATCTTTCAAACAAAGTGAGGTGTGTAGGTTGTGTGTGTGAGTGTGTGTGTGTGTGTGTGTGTGTGTGTGTGTGTGAGAGAGAGAGAGAGAGAGAGAGAGAGAGAGAGAGAGAGAGAGATTTAAAGCAGCATCTTTCTAGTCAGGAGACCTAGATTTTCTTTTGTCTCTTCTATCTGGTTAAATTCCTAATCAAGGACTCACAAAATCTGTTTATTACTTGCCCTTGGAAGCCTAAATGCTTTTGTCTGGCTACCACCCATAATCACTCGTACAGAGTTTTATCTACTTCAACCCCCAACACATAATCATCACTGTAGTCGGCCCAGTTTTCTTCATGTCACACAATCCATTTCTATTTCCACTGCTATGTCTTTGCTTTTGTTCATTGCCTAGCTTTGCAATTGCCTGAACCCCCTTATTCATTATTTAGGTAAAACATATCCTTTCTCTAAAGTCCAACTACCTCTTTTTAATACCAAAGTCTCGTTTCCCTTCAACCCCTCATAATATATTTTGTTTCTAAGCTAAAGCAATTGAATTCAATTTAACAAATGATTATATAATGACTCATCTAATTGTTTTGTGACATTGTTATATCTGTCAATTTGTCTTCCAACATAAAAATTCTTTGAAATCAAGGACTATATCCCTGTAACATATATCAGGGAGTTGGGGGGCTAGAGTGCTCCATAACTTTCCTGACTGACTGATTTCTGTCAGTCACTTAGCAAGGAACACAGGGTCAATTTTTCTCACTAGATAAGATTCCACAACTCACACTGCAGTGAAAAAATGTTTTTCCTCCTATATGGCTGACAAGATGATTTCTTTTTTTTAAATATATTTTAGACATACCGCGTGTAACGTTTTTTGGCATGTTTGTATACTTATTGATATGGTTATTTTTGTTTGCTACTGCTATGATTCCCTAATATTCCCTAGATTGTCTTATTTTAATTAATGTAAATTTCTATTCTATTGTTGGTATGCAAGCATTTCAGTGACTGGAACATCATAAGTTGATCTTTGCTGCTTCTACTCAAAAAGAAACAAAAACAAAAAATATCTCCATTGCTATGGATAACAAATTGAGATAAGAAGTGTTTCTTTGCTCTAATTTTAATATTCATGATTTATCCCTCCCTAGTTTTTATTCATATTTTATTTCTTTACCAGGTCTCCAATTACATAAAGTACAATAACAGAATGGGCAAAAATGATCCCTTGATATAAAAATGCTTTCTGGCAGGAACACTTCGTTTTAGGAGTGTATAAAATGATAAGGAAGAAGTCTATTTTAAAATGCAATTGTCATTCCTTTCTAAATAACACTTTTTAACATATGAACACATTTTGGTTTACTTTTTAAAAAATTAGAATTTTTCTAGCAATTACAAATGGCAATAGGCAAATTATAGCACGAAACACAAAGCTTCCCCAAATGCTGTCATTCTTGTGCCAAACTAAAAATATCCCACGTTGCTTATTTTTAGGAAATAAATAGCTGTTGGAATTATTTTATAAGTGCAATGAGAGCATTACTGAGAGTGGATAATAAACTATGTAGTAGATCACAAGCCTTGATTTTTTGGGGCAAGAGACTCAGTTAACAACATGTCCAATGTCTGCAAATATAAATTGTTTGGCAGTAAATTGTTACGTAAAGAAATGAGGAAAGTTCTTTGGATCAGAAAAATAATCTTACTTGTACTCTCAAAAGAAACACTATTTGAGCAGGATAAGTTCTTGGGATTCATTAGGAATTAGTGCAAATAAATAGAAAAATTCTTCAGACAATTATGATTGAATTGGGCTTTTCATCACCCCACTGCCCTGATGTGCTTGTCCCTTTCAGCTTTGCCTCCTTCCGCTCTCTCTCTGACTCCTCACAATTGTACTAAACATGTTCTCCTTCCCAGCTTCAAACTCAGTCCCGCAGTGGTTCTTGAAAGCTTGACAGGCAGGCACTGGTTATTCATTGGCCTCAGGTTAGAATTAACCGAAGAACCAATGGCTGAGCCCATGACTCAGACCTGGTTGCAGAGGTCACTGCAGTTCTACTGTTTGTAGCCTGTTTTAAGATCTGCATCTTTCTAGGATGGCTTTTGCATACCTTCATTCTCTTCTTTCTCAAACACCTTGATTACCTCTCATCAGATTTATTTATTTTCTGCCTTTTCCCCCCTGTGCTATAACTTTAACAGATAATTTTTTCTCTAGTGCTGGACACTGTTTGTTTTTTAAATATTAATTGCCAAAGTTGAGATTCTGTCCATTGGTGTTGATATTTACTATAGTAGTAGGCACAGAGGGGTGTGGGGATCGCTTGCTTCTATGTTCTACCTTCCTGATCTAACCTCCGCTTCTGGAAGGATGGCAGATGCCCTTGACCTACTCTGTTCTCTATGATGATCTAGCTCCCTGTGGATAATAAAACTACCTCACCTTAGGTTATTTCCTTCTGGTCAGTAGAGAAATATCAGAGTATATAGAACATATAAAATGTATTATATATGTTGGGTTGAGGTTTGCAAAACACTTTGTTTACTGTAGGGACAGGACTATGGCCACACATGTGTGAAACTGATAAAAGTAAAGTAAAAAACATGGTTTTGTGTGAAAATGAGCTTAACAAAATTGAGTGATACGCACATTTACCAAGCAACTTCTGGTTATCATCTAAGAGGTAAAAAACTCCTGGAAAACCAATTCTGGTTATCACTTAAGAAGTAAACAAGTCCAAGGAAAAGAGGATAAAAGCAAAGCTCCAGAGTAATGCTGTGAGCAGTCTGACTGGACGCTCAGCTAAGACTCTCTGCGAGGCTTGAGCGAGACACTATCTGACAGAAACATCTGCAAGCGGCAAGGTGCGATATTCCAGGACTCTTGAAAGTTCTCCCTTGCAAGACCAGCTTGCCTCAGACCTATCGTGGGCCCAGTCATTTCTCCCAGACCAGGGACCTTCAGCACCTCAATTGACTCTGGGACTTGGTTCGTTATTAAATTCTATTCTATAACCTTCTGTGCTTACCAGAGCACTGGCCTCTGGAGGGACACTGGCTCCCAAAGTTGTGTTACTCACTCTATCTGAACCTGTGTGCCAGGACTTTGCTCCCCACTGGTGTCACGAGTACCACGCAGGGACATAGGGCCCTGCTGAGGGGTTAATGTCCCCTTCACTTTCAAGAATAGACTGAAATGTAGAAACTGTCTTTACAAGCACTCACGACACAGAGCAAATAAAAAAATATATAGAGAGAGGAATAAATACACGTGAAGGGGAGGAAGTAAGGAGCTGTAAAGGAAATGGCCTTTAATATGTCAGACATCTTACGTAAAGTTAATATAACAAAATATTATTTAAGGATTAAGGCAACTGCCTCTCCACCCTCTTACGGTATCTCTGAAATTTTAACAATCCCAATAAAAAGCCCAACCTTTTCACTAAAGGCAAAGCGTTCTGACCCTTGGGACCACAAACATCTACCTCTGAAATCAATTATTTCACAAGATGTACAAGAGACAATCACAAGATAAATCTGTTTATCTCTCATGAAAGTAAGAAAAAAACAATTGTTCTTTCTTCTACTTTGCCTATATAAATTTATGTGAACCTCAGTTAAGATTCTATAGTTGCTTCCATTCTGTCTTACAGGTATGTAGATCTGATAGTACTTAATATTGAAATCATTTTCTCTCTCTTCTGTATTGATATGGACAGGTCTTTTGTTGACAGGATTGTTTATTCCAGCAACATCTACATATATAAATTTTTAAAGATTTTCTAATTGAAGAAACATAAAAAGACGTGAATATTTGTTAACTTATAGTTTCCATTTTTTCAAATAAATACATACTGAATTCTCAATAGCTCTTAGTCCTTTGCATTCTTCCTGCTATATTTATAAATTCTTAGGAGAAACATTTTCTATCCAAATAGATTAACAACCTTTTTAGAGACAATTTGAATGTATTATGTACAGAGTAAGACATAGATTCAGGGCATCAAGCTTTAAGGGGAACATTGGTGATAAAGTTATTTTTTTTCCTTAATTAATATTGAAAGCCTAGAAAGCCCTGCCTCCAAGTCCTTAATATTGTAACAATGTTGACTCTTATTACATACACGACTTCAGCTCTAACTCCTCTGAGAAGGCTTCCCAGTCTACCCTGAACTTTTTCATTGTTCTTACCCTTTAACTTTAAAACACATGTGGCTCATTCTTTAATTACATTGACTTTACATTAATTTTCAAGTATATATTTCATCCCAAATGAGAACATAACTGGCTTAAACAGGGCTATTCTCTGTATCTCACAAGCCCTTCACATAGTAGGTAATTTTAATAATTAAGAAAACCTCTTCTGAAAATGCAATCTTTAAACACATTTACTTCCATAATATTACTATTTCGCTCTTGCCTTACATTCTACCTCTGGATTTGAGATGTGTTCACAGAAATCTTCTGAGAGCTATTCACTGCAATTTCACTGGCTAGTCTCTTTGCTAACCCAGCGGAGAAAACTAACATCCAGAGATGTGAATAAATTGATTTCTAACTAAAGACTTTCATATGGAAGGGGAAATTTAAGACTTTGCAATAAGCAAAGGGGATTTACTGGGTATCCTTTCCGCAGAATGTTAGAGCCTCTGAAGACTATCTGATCCTATAGAATATGCAGGATTGTCTTCTTTAGGCTATTTTACAACTCCGGAGAGATTAAAGCTACATTATAGAGAATTGATGGCAATGCAAATAGATTCTGTGCTGTGGCAGATCCTTGCCCTCCTTAGTAAAAACCACTTTTGTATCCACTTACAAATTCATTTCAATATGAGCAAATGCTGTAAAAGAGTGAAAGGACACATCTTTTTTGATTAATTTCTATTTCTAGGTGTTATTCTAGGGACAAGAAAATAATATCTGACTTGTTTAACACTATATTTTCTATCCAGTACCTTTATTACCCTTGTGTTTCCTCAATAAATATCTATAGAATAAGTGAATAAGTGAATATATGGCTAGAGATTCAAAAATGAAAAAAATCTTGATTTTTGAATAATGTATAGTCCAGTGAAGTATTTCTCAGAGTTTTGGGTTTTCTTTTTACCAGAAACCAAGGCAGAAGAGCTCAGGAATTAGGACCCAATTATGGGATGTAACTAGAAGACCAACGATAGAAAAGCAAGGGCACAGGTCAGGGCTCACTCCAAAGGGTTCATTACCAATAAAGGAAGGGGGCTAAAAGAAAACTCTGGATATCACAAAACCCAGTCAATAAAGAATCCACTTAAGTGTGTAGCCTTCTCCACAGAAGTGGGGGAGACTTATCTTGATGAAACCACAGACATTCCTTTTGCTACCATAAGTATAAAAATTTACAATTATGTTCAGGTATGGTTGGTTTTCTAGACGACAACAGGTGACATATTGATTTACGACCTTTCACTGGAACTATAAACCTGCATATACACAACTGGACACTGATTTTAAAAAAATAATAATCAAATATAGCTAAAATAATGGCAACAGAAACTATCTAATTCCCAACATACAAAATGCTAATTCTGCTGTAATTCCACAAGACTATAACAGGCACATGTGAACTTGCAGGTTCAAGGTCTCTAGGAATCAGGACACTGTTTTGAAACATGAAATGAGGAGCATATACTCAAGGATCCACAAAGTATATGTCTGGTGAGGAGAGGACTGTAAGATGGGAGAGATTCAGAAACAAAGAATAATTCTCTCTAGTAATACTAATGGATAGATGTCAAACTGTAAATGTGTGATGATTATTAAATACACATATGAAAAAAGAGTATGACATACAAGTAGTTGCTGATTTTAAGACATAATTTAGAGAGAATACAAACCAAAACAGAAATTTGTTCTGAGTGTAAAAGCAATATAAATTATCATCATGTATGTGAATAACATACCAGTAATGCCAATTTCCATGTAGCACACAATGTGTTTATTATGTGTCATATTAACCTTATGTGTATTTAATTTATTACTCTACTAAACTATTTATTCATGCTTAGCCCTCACCTAGCTCAGTGTTAGGGGAGCATTAGCAATATATAATTGTTTCTGAACTCAGTCCTTCACTCTCAATCACATACAATAATAATACACTTGCCTAGAAACATATTTAATTGTCAACAATACTTTTACTCTTACGTGCTGTGTTCAAATTAATAATTCATAAACCCCATTCTTTTCTTTGAGAGAAATATGTTTATATAACTCCTATTTGGCATACCATTAAAACCTGAGGGAGCAAGGTGTCACCATAGCCTTGATAATGACTCAGCCTCAAATGACAGAATTGTGAGAATTTTAGCAGAGATGAAGTTCCTCCCAACTAGTTGAGGATGACCCACAGGTTAACACAGACCTCCTAGCTACTCCATGAAATTTGTCTGCTTTTCCTTCCTTCTCCTAAGGTCACAGATTATAAGGTTGTCTGTAGGATGCACCCTGGTTTAGAACAACGACCTGGCTACCACACTGTCATTTATTGCTTTGCAAATTACTGCAGGGTTCGTTTAGATCAAGCAGGGCCAACACTGCCCTCCCTACATCTGCAATGGGTTAACAGAAGTGTGGTCTGGTAGTCTCAGTTTGCATATGAGTCTCAGAGGTCATCTGTCCTTTTTTATAATTTTGCTACTTAGGACCCAGAGAGCAAATTCAGAGGGCCTCATAGAGAAACAATTTGAACAACATACTTGGTGCTGTAATACAAATCTATCCCCCTCTTTAAATGTGGCCCATAGTTCTTATTTTGGCCAACCATATTTGTTATTATTCCTTACCTTTCAGAAGAATTGCTTCTGTAAAAGAGCATCTTAAGAAAATAGACAGCAATGGGTCCATTTTGTTGAACCTTTCGACGTCCATGGATCAGTGGTAGGTTCCAAAGATGGAAAAGCAGGAAAGTCTTTCTGGTTTTTGTTATAAGAAGTTATTTACCTGTTCATTGACCCTTTCCTTAATTGTCATCAATGACTGGCTTGGAGGACAAGAGATTGTTTCTTGTGCACTACCTGCTTTTGCAACTTGAGGAGAAACCTCAAGAGAACAATTGTGGCTGTATTATTGCTACTCAACTCTAACCCAAGGCTTAGCATACAAAAGTGCTTCAAAAATATTTTTTTACTTCTTGGATGAATGAAAGATAGTTATAAGTAAAAGAAAACCGACACTCACACACATTGTGTTTTCTAGTCCTTTCAAAGCCCTATTCCTCTTCTCTGACATGGGTCATGAATGTTTTTGAAAACAAACAGCAGAAGAAAAAAAAACATATCAGCAAAAGTCCTTAATAGGAATCAAGAAGAGAGAAACTCTGGAATAGTGTTAATAAATAATTACTCCTTTTCCTTTGATATTAGCAACTAGGAAAGGTAGTCTCCCTGGTTTAGAACTTAAATGGCTTTAGGCAGTTCTTGTTCTTTTTTTCCTGTTCTCTTCTCTTCTTTAATAGGTCAATGAAAAATCTAGAAAAAATATTTTATTTGACTGTCCTGAACAATGAGAAGATCAATGAGTGAAACTTAAAAATTCTTAGTCAAATAAGACTCTCCCACTGTCAAAAGACAATTGGCTTTTCTTTATAAGGGCTGGTGGCTCTTAAACCAGCAGAAGGTGCTACTACTACTACCAGTTGAATTTTGAGTTCCCTCATACACATGAAAAAATCCAACAACTTTGACATTTTATGTATATACTGTGTATAAATTTTATCCTATTATAATGCTATGATATTTGCAAAACACATTCATATATTTTATTTTTCAAAGCTTGGGTGGTCAAGCCAGTTATTTTAGTACCAAACTTAATGTTTGGTCTACAGGTTAATATCTAAGATTGCTACTTGTTATTTGTTTATTGTGAAATAACTTCTGCAATGGTTACTTGACACTGTGCATTACTAAGATAAGTTTTATAATTCCATTAATTCATTAAGATATTTGAAAATAAAATAATGGTCCATGTTATTAAGTTCAATGGTTATTCATTGGCTGGGCCATATTTTCATCTCCAGGAATTTCATGTCTTTTTTCCCCTGTAGCATTAAAATGACAGGAAAGGATATATACATAGAATATCAATGTCTGTTTACACTGCCTTTGGAACTAGGTTGACTTTTGGGACTAATTTGAACAACGGACTATGGCAGAAGTGGTTGAGGCTACATCACAAAATTGCTATTCACTTCCACTTTTTCTCTTGGAACACTTACTATTATAATAGAATCGAGGTGCTGTGGTGTGAGGAGGCCTAGTAACCACAGGGAATGGTCTCACCCTGGTGTGTCAGCTCAGGTTACAGCCAACAGCTAACATTAATCTCCAAATATATAAATGAAGAAGTTTTGTGATGATTCTAGCACCTAGAAAATGAATCACCACCAACCTTTGAGTTGATGCTGCATGGAAAAAAGGAGACCTTTCCCTGCTGAGCCCTGCCCAAATTGCAGACTTACAAGCAGAATAAACTACAGTTGCTATTTTAGGCCACTTAGTTTGGGCGGTATTTTGTGCAGCCATAGATTACCAGAGCAGGTACTATTACTGCATCTGAGAACAAAAAGTCTGCAGCTTGTATCTCCAGATTTATTTCTAATGTTTAAATGTGTTATTAAAAAACATCTACTTGGTAAATACTCGTACATTATTTTGGTGGGGGAGGCACTGCACATAATGTATAATTAATCTGGAGAAAAAAAAAAAAAAATATATATATATCCAAACATTAAAAGAAGTAAATACTACTTTAGTTATAGTTCTTTATTTTAGATTTTACAACATTAATTTGAATTCCAATACATATTATTAACATTCTCCAAGTGAAGAATTAACATCCAAATTAAATTTTATCTCTTCATTCTTACTTTAAAAAAAAATCATTAAAATCTATTTAGGGACATGGCATAGAAAAATATTGGCCAGACATCATAACCTAATTATAATATTGTGTCATAAATGGAAATACCAAACTTTTTGTTGTATATACTGTAAAAGAAAAGAACATATATATTGTTTTCTATTATTTCTTTTTATGCATTCAGGGAGGTAACTGAAATTTTCCTTAGAGCTCATTCTTATGTTGTCTTATAATTAACCCTTTCAGTGAGCCCTCCAGTTATGCAGTTACATATAAATATATATACTAAATGACCCTTTCAAGAGTTAGGCAATCTTTAGAAGGGGAAAGGATAATCCACCACTGTCTGTCATCCTCAGAAAACTTTAATAATCCTGGAGCAGGATATAGAACTGTAACTGAAAAAGGAAATCTTTCTGACAATTAGAAAAAAATGGAACTAGAACTCTGAGATATAGCAATGTGGGAGCATTTCCAGTGATGGAAGTGAGTTAGTGAATTAAGTGGGAGCAAGTCTGGCGCTAAGCAAGAAGCTAAATTGGTAAAGAATTCTGAATTCAAACTACGGAATATTATAATCGTAAGTTCTAGCAGACGCTTTATTTCCATTAGGTTATCTGTTTTAACTTACTTTACTCCCAAACTTGAATAAAGTCCTGTTTAAATTATATATGTGTCTTAGTTGTGGTGGGGGAAGTTAGGAAAGTTCATGTTTTTCAGAATTAATTCCCATCAGTTGTACAGAATCGTGTCGCTGCACTACTACTATGGAAACACATCTCTTTCCACATCACTACTAGAGTTAAAATGATGGCTTATGTTCTAGTGGCTTTGTCAGTCCCCCTACCTTTGCTAAGTTTTTCTGTCTGTATAGAGGGGAAAAAATAAAGCATAATAACAACAATTCTACTGTAATTGATATGGCACAAAGAAGCCACAATACCTCAAGGAGGCTGGTCTATAAAGGGAAGAGCTGTTCTTTTCCGGAAGCCATTCAAAGACAATGAAGGTAATTGTTGGGTATGGAATAAGTGTATGCCCTTCTGTGATACTGTGATTTATAAAAGACACATATATGTGGTTACTCACATGATCAAAGTTTATTTTTCATATATATTTAGTTTTCATCCACAATTCCTGGCTCAGAAATCCCAAAACCTTGAAATTTCCTGAGTGATCAGAGTAGTAGGAGCATCTTTTGCCTTAATATTTGATCTGCTGTCTTCAGTTCTTAAAATTGATTCAGAGCCATACAGGTGGCTTATTCATAACAGGCCCCTTCCCACTGCAACTGCATTTATGTTAATAATGTGACTTTTGGAAAGCACCTAAGGATGGGGGCTGGTTGCCAGGGGAACCAACCATGAATAGAGAGTTGGAACTTTCAGTTCCACCCCAAACCCTGATTTTTGGCAAGAGAGTGGCTGGAGGTTAAATTAATCACCAATAACCAATGATTTAATCAATCATGTCTATGTAAGGACAACCCATAAAAACTCAAAAAAGGAAAGGATTAAAAGAACTTCCAGGTTGATTGAACACATGGAGATTTGGGGAGAGCACAGAAACCCTGCACCCATTCCCCATAACTTGCCCTTTGCATCTCTTCCATCTAGTCATTCCTGTGTTATATTTTATAACCAACCAGTAATTAAGTGAGTATTTGAGTTCTGTGAGCCACTCAAGCAAATTAATTGAACCCAAGGAGGTGGCCATTGGAACCTACCATCTATAGCAAGTCTGTCAGAAGCACAGGTGGTAACCTGGACTGGGACTGATGTCTGAGGTTGTGGCAGGTGTTTGGGGGTGGCGGAGGAGTCTTGTGGTATTGAACTATTAACCTGTGGAATCTGATGTTATTCGGGATAGATAGTGCCAGAATTGAGTTGAATGCTACAATACCCATCTGGCGTCGGGTTTTTGGACATATTGGGGGAACCCCCCCTCCATTCGACACACATACATAAACATTGGAATTGGTACTAGAAACTTTAGCTCCTTTACCTTTCCCCACTGGTGACCTTGACTGTCACCAACTACAGCCCTCTCCTAAAACCAAGCATAATAGTATGTTCTTTTTCTATGGTATTTACCTACTCACACATTTTCCGTTCTTTAGTAGAATGGTCATCATGACTAAAGTACTATAAAAAAGGTTTAAGAAACAGTTTTCCTGCTTCTTAGAGGTCACCTAGCATGGTGTCTTGTCTAATCAACAGCAGACGCAGAATAAGTGTTTGTTACTTGACTCTGCAAGTACTCATTGAATGCCTACTCTGTACATAGCAAGCATAGTACAAGACCCGAGAATGAACATAAAGATTTTTTCCCTCTTTGTATATCTAAAAATAGGTAGGCATAGATTTTTGAACATCAATGAACATATAATGAATCAACTGAAAGTAGGATACAAATAAGTTTTCAAAAAAACAGATCCTAACACTTACAAAGCCAGTAAGTGGTTAATAGCAGTTCTCAATAAAGTTATATAGACTGGGTTTTCCACTGTATTTTGTGGCAAGCACATAGAATATTATATCTGTATGCCAGGTAATAGCTAACCTTTTCTTTTTTTTTCTTTTTTCTTTTTTTAATTTTATTTTATTAAATTTATTGGGGTGACAATTGTTAGTAAAATTACACAGATTTCAGGTGTACAATTCTGTATTACATCATCTATAAATCCCATTGTGTGTTCATCACCCAGAGTCAGTTCTCCTTCCATCACCATATATTCGATTCCCCTTACCCTCATCTCCCACCCCCCACCCCCGCCCCCGTTACCCTCTGGCAACTACTAAACTATTGTCTGTGTCTATGAGTTTCTGTTTCTCATTTGTTTGTCTTGTTCTTTTGTTGTTTTTGGTTTATATACCACATATCAGTGAAATCACATGGTTCTCTGCTTTTTCTGTCTGACTTGTTTTGCTCAGCATTACTCTCTCAAGATCCATCCATGTTGTCACAAATGTTCCTATATCATCTTTTCTTACTGCCGAATAGTATTCCATTGTGTATATATACCACAACTTCTTTATGTTCATTGCAGCTTTGTTTACGGTGGCCAAGACATGGAAACAACCAAAATGTCCTTCGATAGCTAACCTTTTCAAGAGTGAATCTCTATAGCTCATTTTCAGCACACTGGGAATCTCTCTCTCAAGACTTATGATGAAGAAATATTTGAAATAGTCTAGAACTGTCATAGAATATGCAGAACAAAAAGAAATAATAGTTATACCCCACAAAATATACTTTGACACATTATCATAAGTAGACGCATTTAGGTATTTGTAAATACTTTAAGAAATTACGCTAGTCATATTAAAGTATGTCAACCCAAACCAGGTTGGAACTAGGGTGATGAAAATGAGGTATTTGCCTTGGGCACAGTTTGAGGTACCAAAGTCAGTGATCAAGATAAATAGTATTGTTAACATTCCACCTGAAACAACAAAAAAAGATAGTATTTACTGCAATATTTTCAAAAATCAAAATTAATGCAAAAAATTCATGATGAGCAAAATATCAGAGCTTTAAATAAAAACAAGATCCTTCCTTTTACTTGCATACTCCAAATTCATTCATCTCAAACTAATCCTGGCCCTGGTTTCAATAAAATTTTGTTTGTAAAAGCAGACAGTGGACCCTGGGGCTATAGTTTGCCTTTTTTTTTTTTTAAATATTGCATAAATGTTATTTACCTTGATTACTGAGATTTTTGATGTCCCTTAAATTTTGTACCTGACCCATTGCCTACCTTGCCTCACCAGTTTCACCCTAGTTGGACTGACCCCCAAAGATCACAAATAATGCCCTCGATACACTTTTCTGCTATTTAAGCATTTACCACTGGATTCAAAAATGAGCAAAAGAGATTTCAACTAATATAGATCAGGATTTGGCAAAATATGGCCTGGCCTGTGGTGCAAAACCTGCTTACCATCTATTTTTATAAATAATAAATACAATTTATGGGAAAACACCCATGCTCATTCATTTACGTATTGTCTATGCGTACTTTATGCTACAATGGCAGGGCTGAGTAGTGACAGAGACCATATATCCCACAAAATATAAAATATTTACTATCTGGCCCTGTAAGGAAAACATTTGCCAACTCTTGATGTTTACCATAGAAGATGGGTCTAAATTCTATTAGTCTCCTTCCCTAATGTAATTCGTTGCCATTACATTTTAATATGAATTACTCTGGACAAATAGAGTCATAAATAACTTCCAGGTTGTCATACGCTGTTTTCTTCCATTCCCAGTTATAACTGGACAATTCAATGCAAGTGTCAGGTTGGGAGTGGAAGAACCAAGCTCTTCAGGCTAGGGTTAGGGTTAGGGTAACACTGATGGCCCA
Organism: Rhinolophus sinicus; assembly: GCF_036562045.2. Taxonomy (NCBI): domain Eukaryota; kingdom Metazoa; phylum Chordata; class Mammalia; order Chiroptera; family Rhinolophidae; genus Rhinolophus; species Rhinolophus sinicus. Next base: position 94,982,816 of record NC_133755.1, read on the forward strand.
AGTGTGAGTTCAAAGTTGAATTTTCTTTTCTCAACGTTCCTTTAAACACCAGACTTTCTACCAAAGGTTGTTAGCCTTTATTGTGTTTGGCTGATGCAGAGCTACTGATGATGGAGTTTTTTCTTCAGCTATTTTAGCAAATTAAGCCAGTAATTGCAAAAATGGGAACAAAACCAATTGCTGTTGTTCTACAAAAAGTGCTTTAACCAACTGATAGACTATGCAATTTTCCCTTCCCACTTTTCTTTTTTTAATTGGGGAATATTGGGGAACAGTGTGTTTTTCCAGGACCCATCAGCTCCATGTCAAATCATTGTTTTCAATCTAGTCGTGGAGGGCGCAGCTCACTGGCCCATGTGGGAATCGAACCGGCAACCTTGGTGTTATGAGCACTACACTCTAACCACTGAGCCAACTGGCCTTCCCCCTTCCCACTTTTGTGGTCTATAGTGATCCTATATGTGCTCTCCTGATTGGATAGCACTGGGAGTGGAAAATGATGAACCACTCCATAACTATTTGACCAACCTTTTGATATCATTTAGTTCCATTAATTATCATTGGATTCAATGGTAAACAAATAATAAAACTTGACAGAAAAATGTGCTAAACCAGTGCCCAGCTATCTGCCTGCTGCAGTGTATAGCAGGGGTCGAGAATTTTAATATAAAGAATAAAAAATCATATTTTAAAAAGGCTATAACACTTTTCATTTTAAAAAAACTCAATATTTTAACAAAACAAAGTTCACCCTCACTTTATAGAGGTTTCTAAACAGAGAGGTTTCTGAACCTCTATGTTTATATGTCTTTCTAAAACTCTTCATAAATCCTACTCTATGACTGAGCCTTGGATATGGTGAAGAAAAAGGTGCTGACAAACTATCTGAGTCCATTCAGGCTGCTACAACACAATGCCATAGATTAGGTGGCTTTGGAAATAAAAGACATGGAAAATACACCAACCAGATAACATTACACTTAATGAGAGAGTGGTTTATGTTCCCACCTCCCCGGCTCAGATAAACACAGATTTGGACTGTGTTTAGATACAGAGCACCTGAGTCCCCAAAGAGGTATCCCATGCTTCAGCTGGCAGGACAGTAGACATTCACTGGTCAGAAGGAAACTTTTTTTCATCTCCACTTATTTGAACTGCGTAATCCCACATTTTTCTTAAAATATTGTCACTTCTGCAATAATTCAAGATTATTTTACAACACTATTGGTACCAGTAACCACCAACCAAAAACAATTAGGGGCTATTTGTTACTTTCTAAGTGTGGCATAAATCAATGTTTATTTGAACAAGATCTGCTAATGAGTGTTTACTATCTCTAGGGATGACTCTTGGTCATGGATGAGCCCAACAGGTTTCATTCACTGATCCATACCCAGACCAGCACTACAGCTAAACCTGAAGTGGTTCTTCTTCTCTTTATTCACTCTCTCAATCTTTCAGTTCGTCTCCTCCATCTTCTCCCTCCCTCTCTATCATTCCCTCTCCCATCTTTCTTCTATTTGCTCCCTTTGAATTTCTTCATTTTTTTTCATACTTTAATTCAATCACCTTTGACAATCCACCTTTATATATGAGCAGCATTCTTCCTTCATCTCATTTCCCTCTACTTTCCATCTTACCAGCTCCATCTTTCTATTTACCATTTTTTCCATTTACCTTTTTTCTAACTAATACAAATTAAATAATTAACTGTCTTCATTCTCGTCCTTCCCACAATTAATGTGTAATAATCACTACTAGGCTACAAAGATTTTTAAAAAAAAAATTGTTCACTGGTCTCCTAGAGCTCACACTTGCGTGTTTCTTCCTCCCTCTGTACCACTATTTCAAAATCCCTATATGCAATCAGAGCAAGGAAAACTGTCAGGAGGTTTTGGGTGGGAAGAGATAGGACTAGGGAGGCCATAATAGGAATTATGCTTTTCAGAAGTAATATTTAATTACATTTCTGTCATATCCAATAATACTTTCTAGACTTGGCAGAATTATACACTTATTCTTAGAAATGGTGAATTTTAAATTATCTTTTGAAAATCCCAGTTGATAACATTTTATGCTCGATTAATCGTATTACCTTAGGGCAAGATCTTTAACTGGTGTTTTCTGCTCTTCATTTTGGCAATGTAACTCAGATATTTTAAGTCTTCATTAAATTACACATTTATGCAATTTTCTACACAAAATTAGGGAAAGGATTTTTTGCTGATAGTAAACTTTAGCAAAAGACCAGGCGTTTGGCCTTATCTAATTCTATGTCTTTGCAATACAACAATGCATACAAAAGTAAATAAAACATAGAAGATGCAAAGCTCCTAAGGAGAACATCCTGTAAACATGCATTATTGTCATTTATAATTATATTCATAAAATGCAGTAAGCCTGCTAGGAGTCATTTTCATTCCTTCTTTGTTTTTCTTCTACATTCAATTAGTCAACCAATTCTGTTGTATCTACTTAACAATTCTTCTTGCATTAACTTCCACCTTTTTTATTACCACTTTCGTAGTTTTACTTCAACCTCCTATGGAATTTTTTTCAAATAATGTACTAACCTATAGTTGAGGGCAAAATCTCACCTCTCCAATTCATTTTACCTAATCAAGGGTGCTATAGCTCTAAAACAGTTAAGGCATTTACAGCACACACACATAGATTAGGCAACTATTAGATTCTTTAATATTTTTTTTTCTCCCAATTTAATCCCCAAACTTAATATATTTAGCAAATATTTTTAAGCATCAGTATGTATTAGTCCCGAGGACATACTGGTAAACAGAGAGAGGCGAGGGACTCACCCTTATGGAGATTATTTTTAGAGGAAGGATAGTCATAATTTCACATGCAAAAAATCTGAAGTTGAATTACTAAAAGAGCTGAAAAGAAGTGGTATGTAGTGCTCGGAGAGTATAAAAGAGATTACACGTCCAGGGACAGCAAGGAAGCCTTCCCTAACAAAATGATAACCAGAGCTCAGGTGAGAACAATTGATAGAAATTCAACAGATGAAGAGGACTGCATGCATTCTAGGCAGGGGAAAGAGTGAGTTCAAAAGCCCTGTGGGACAAGGTACTTAAGGACAAGGCAAGAAAGTAAAGGATGTTTAACCCATCTAGAATGGGGAGAGCCAGGGTGGGCAGGACATGGTGGAGATGAACCTAGAGAGGGAGACAGGCACTAATGTGTGGGTGCCTCGGAGGCCCTGGTAAGGATGTTTGGTTCAGATTAAAGGGCCAATGGGGAAGTATCCATTAGGAAACAACTGCAGATAAAGAGTTAGGACCAATGTCTTGGTTGCTGTTAGTAGAGAGAGAAAATGATGAATTCAACGGGACATGGATTCAGTAGGAAATAAAATATCTACAGGATTTAGATAAAAACTCAATTTTTTATAAATCATTAGGAAACAAACAACATAAACTCCATTTTTCTAAATGAGAAGAGGATTTCAATACTTAGGAAAATATTAATAGCCAATAAACATATTAAAAGATGATCTACTTTATAAGTGATTAAGGAAATGCATATTAAAGCCACAATGATATATTCCTTCCACTCCTTCCACTTTGACCAAACTAAAAGTTGACATTACTAATTTTGGAGAAGCATGGGGGGGGGGAAATAGTGAATTTTATTCACTACTCATGTAAGTAAAAATTTTTAATTAGTTTAGAAAGCAAATTTTCCTTAGCCATTTTGCTCTTTTTTCCTTGTTTACTATTTAATTAAAAAAAAATTAAAACCAGGCTATAATAAGACTTGGATATTATATAACTCAGATGCTATGACAAAATGAAAATTTTGGGCCTATTTGTGATTTCTTAATCCCAAATAGCTTTTTCATTTGCAAAATTTGCAAGTAATAAGATCCATTCTAAACATGGAAATGCACATTTTTACATAAGGAAAGAAACCGTGACTTACCATAAAGGATTGTTCCTGCCACATGTTAGGCATGCCTATATGTGAATGGGCATATGTGAGGTTTTTTTGTATATAATTCTCTCTTTTGGGTCTGGTTTCTCCACAAGTAACAAAGTGTTCTCCCTGTTAATACATGAGTCAAATTCACAGTGGCCCAAATTCTTTGATGCACTGCCATCAAGTAGTGGGAACTATTTCCCTTCCCCCTTGTGTCTGGGCTGGCCTCTGATTACCTTACCAATAGAGTACAACACTGTGATTCTACGTGAGTTCCTGGATTGGCAGTTTCCACCTTGGTCTCTTGCAATCGTGAGATTCTACGATAGATGTCCAATTATGCTTCAGGAGAAGCCATGGAGTTGCTAAGGTAATATCAAGATTGAAAGGAACCCAGCCTTTAGTCCTAGTCAACCAACACATTTAAGGAAATACATTTTACTTTGAGTATGCCTTGAGCCATACCCAGTATGTTCTATTACATCATTTTCACTATCATTCAGTTAAAAATATTTTCTAAATTTCACTGTGACTTCGTCTCATAGGTCATTAGAAATATATTTTTATTTCCAAAACTTCAGATGTCTTAAGGTGGAAGCTTAAGTTTTTTTTATTTGAGGTATTTCTTGTTATTGTACATGCTTACCAGTACACATTTTCTCTGAGTATTCTTTCACCACATCCCATAAGTTTTGACATGTTGAATCTTCATTTTCATTCATCTCAAAGTATTTTCTAATTTGCCTTGAGATTTCTTCTATAACTCATTGATTTTCAGCTGTGTTTAATTTTAATATATCTGTGAATTTTCCAATTTTCCTTACGTTATTTTCAATTTCATTCCATTTTTATCTGAGAACATTGTTCATTGTTATTTGAGAACATTCTTTGTATGATTTCAATCTTTTAAAATACTCTGGGGCTCTTTTAATGGCCTAGCATATGTTCTACCCTGGAGAATGCTTTATATGCACTTGAGATGAATCTTTGTAATATTTTTTCTGTTTCAAGTTTTCACTGTCATAAGCAAAAATGTGATTTTGCTTTTATATTTTAAGGATATGTTTTCATGTAAATAGCACTAATACTTATTTTTATTTTAGCATTTTGAATATCTGTTTACATTTTTCATCATTTTTATTAAGAAATAAATTTTCAGTATTGTTGCTCTTTAGAAACTTATGTCTTTTTTCTGGTTGTTTTTTTTAACATCTTATCTTTACTTTGTTTTGAGTAGTGTCCCTATGATGTGGTTAAGTTTCTTTGTATTTTTCCTTTGTGAGGTCTGTAGTATTTCTTAAATTACTGGAATGATATCTTTTTTCAGTTTTTTAAATTGCCCATTACTATGTCACTGTCTATATTTTTCTCTTTTCCTTCATGAATTACAATACAATTACATTACCACCTTTCTACTCTGTTCCATATATCTTTTACACTCTTTTTTTGAATGTTTTATTCATATGCATTCTATACTTCTCTTTTGATGGACAGAGTGTATATGTGTATATATATATGTGTGTGTATATGTATACATATATATACACACACATATATATATATGTATCTCTATATCTCTACTTTGTCCATTAAATATATATATACATATATGTGTGTGTGTATATATATTCCAGTATACGCATCCTCTAGTCAGCTGTATCTAATCTGCTTCTAATCCATTTACTTTGCTCTTAATTTCAGGGATTTTCTTCAATTCTATAAGATTCATTTAAATATATATACCCTTGAACAATGTGTGTGTGGGGGCGGTTAGGGAATACTAACCCACCCATGCAGTGAAAAATCAATGTATGACTTTTGACTCCTCAAAAACTTAAGTTGTTCCTTGGTATCCCCAAGGGATTGGTTGCAGGACACCCAGGAATACAAAAGCCCATGGATGCTCAAGTCCCCTATATAAAATGGTGTAGATTAATGGTACAGTTGGCCCTTCACATCTTGAGACTCCCAACCATGGATCAAAAATAGAACAGTTATTTACTGTATAAAATATGTAGATAACTGGACCCACGCAGTTCAAACCCATACTGTTCATGAGTCAATTGTTCGTGTGTGTGTGTGTGTGTGTGTAATATATTCTGGTGAAAATCTATTATTTTCCTGAATATATTAATCACAGTATCATAGAAACCTATTTGATAACTCAAAACTCCATATTTTGTGGGGATTTTTGGCTTTCCTCATGATTAAAAAATGAATTCTGAATATTGTGCAAAAAAAATACAGAGTAAATTTGAGATTATAATTGATGTTCTCTTTCTCCATAAAAGAAAAAAAATGTAATTTTATTCTGATACGCAGTTAGGATAGAGGCTATGACCTTATTTCAATTTGTGTGGAGTATAGTCAAAGCTAGACTTCAGTTTTTATGAAGACTATTCAATTCCTGGTTATTTCTTACTCTTGAGTGCAGTTCTTCCAGGCTCCAGTGGAATGTTTGGCATGTTTTCAAGACCCTGCTGCTTGGCAGGTTCTGAAACCTAATTTTATGCTCTAAATTTTCTTGGAATAGATCAATCTCTATTGATCTCTTCAGCCTCTTGTCTGTTGCTTCCTGCCCAACATCTAGACTGTTATAGTAATTGGCAAATATAATGCAAAACTTCACAGAGTATTGGACTCACCTTTGACATCTCCTTCTTTAATGATCGTCTATTCTCTAAGGTCCTCTATCTTGCCTCAATAGCCCTCCAATTCCTGAATAACTTATCCAAGTGTCTAGCTTTTTCTTAGTGCAGGGTTGGTCTATGATAAGGTTGTCCACTATAGCCAAAAGTGACAATTTCTCACAAGTACTTTTGATGGATTAAGGGCAGCTATGTTTCTTGAAACTTCACGAAATGATTCGATTATGCAGTCTGGGTTGAAATGGTCCTGTGGAAACAATAAAGAATGTTCGTTTGCATAGGACTAGATCCAGCCTTATGTAATAGGGCTATGATGGTTAATTTTGTGTGTCAACTTGACAGGGCCATGCGGTGCCTAGGTATTTTGTTAAATGTTATTCTGGGTGTTTCAGTGAGGCTGTGTTTGGACGAGATTAACACGTACATCATTAGACTGAGTCAAGGAAACTACCCTCCATAATGTGAATGGTCCTCATTCAATCAGTTGGAGGCCTGAATTCCTAGTGCTTGACAGCTCTGAACCGGCACATCAGCGTTTTCCTGCCTTCAAGTTTAAACAGAAACACCGACACTTCCTGGTGCTTGAGCCTGTCAGCCTCTTGACTCAAACGACACTATAAACTCTCCTTCTTCTCAGGCCTTCAGACTCAGACTGGAACTATCCCATTGGCTCTCCTGGGTCCCCAGCTTGCTGGCTCACCCTGCCGATCTTGGGACTTGCCAGCCTCCACAATCATGTGAGCCAACTGCTTATAATCAATCAATCTCCTATTAGTCTTATTTCTCTGGAGAATCCTAATACAATCTTTAAGTGGGTTATACAGCCTTGCATCTCAATTCCTCTACTGTAGAAAAGTCGTAGCTTCCAATATGGAAGCTTCCATTTTATTTTACTTGTATATTTCTCTCTAACCAAATTTTACCTAAATATAGAGGTTCCTGCGGTTGTTGAACATAGTTCAACAGGCAAAAAAATCTCAACTCAGCATCTTTGCTTTTTCTGTTCCTTCTTCCTAGATTGCTCTTTCTCCAAATATACGCATGACTAAGCTCGTGCAAGTCTTTGTTCAACTGTTCCCCTCTCCTTCTGGCCTTCTCTCATGAGCCTCTCTCATTCCTTCTCTCTTTCCCTGCTTTGTTTCTTCTCACAATATTAACCTTGCTCACAATACTAACAGTGCAAACGTTTAATATGCTTATGGCTTCCTTATTTATTTCATTTATTCCTTCCACAATCACCCCAGTACAACCTAAGTGTCATAGAGGTTGGTACTTTTGTTTTGTTTATTTTGTTTGTATCTGTTTTATGATCTACCTTCAGTGCCTCAAAGTTTGTACCTTTCTAGTAAGTGTTCAATATGTATATGTTTGATGGATAATACAATCAATCTGGTAAGGAGATTTTAGAGGATCTCAGTGATCTTCTACGTATGTCAGCAAATGGAAAGAATGATCTCTTGACCTCATGTAAATAAAAGAGGGGAAGGGTAGTGACTGATTCAATAAGATTTGAAAGCTTACAAGTCAGCTTTCATATATATGGATATAGGGTACATGATTTATTGATACACTCTCTGAAACTAGTAGACTGCTTGGGGGTTTATAGGATTGCAAGTGCTCCAAACTGCCAGGGCTATTTCATTCTGCACACATTGCAACTCAGTAAATTAAAAGAATCAATAGAGGACTGATATAATAAAGAGCACCACTTTTAACAAGAATTAAAAAACAAGTGTACTTGTCACTTCTGAAATGGTAACATGGAAACAATGTTTCAATGGAGATGAATTCTAAGAGGGTTATTGGAGCTTTGTGAAGCCACCAGTTTCTTGGCAAGTGTTGTAAATCACAGATTTAAATACAACATACGATACTAATGTTATGCGTGTTTGAATTCCATAGGTTCCAAAGAAGATTAAAGACTTGGTTTTTTCCTTCCAATTCCTTTGTGTCAACATAATTATCTCCTTCATCATCTTTGTAAACGTAACTAACTATATTGAGCACCACTATATTGCAAGACTGTGCATAGTGCTTATTACCTAACTTGACCCTCTCAACTGTCCAGCGTTTACAGATACAAGAACTAAGGTTTTGTATGATTAGGCTTGAATAAAGAATCACAATTCTTATTACATTGTTATGGTTTTGGGCTGCTTCTAAAACAGCTTCTGAAATCCCATTTTAATTATGTATGTTATGAAATGTGCTTTACTCTCTTTGATTGTTTATTCTGTTTCCAATAATAATAATACTAATAACAATAATTTGCCAAAATAACATGCAGTTATCAAGTATCTACTATATGCTAGAAAATATTAGAGATAAAAGAAGTGCCATGCACATTCCTTATCATCAGAAATAAAAAAGTAATTCATGTGAAATACAAAGTATTAATAAGTGTCAAATGAGTCTAGAAATGGGAGAAACCTCTGTGGGTTGCAATGTTTACTGAAGGTGCTATGGGGTATTAGGCATTGTAGAAAGGGTAGAATTTAAATAGGTAAGAAGAGGGGGCATGTGCTCATCAGTAGCAGCATATTTAGGAAATAATGGATAAACCAGGTTTCCTGAAGCAGAAAGTAACTTAAAAAATAATAGGTCACAAACTTGAGGTATGTAGGTAAGACTTAACTCAGAGGAGTTGGGAAACAAAGTTAAACAGAATTGATTTTGCCTTTAATGTGGTGAGGCATTAGAGGCTTTTCTGTCATGATAGATGACAGAGCTCTTTGGAGGGAGAAATGATGGCAGGAAGATCATGGGCCGTAACTATAGCTCAGATGTGAGAGTTTGTCAGGAAAGTGCAAACAGAAGTAGTAAGCAAGTATAAGAAGTCTTATTTAGAAGTTCATTTTGGCACACGGGATTCTGAAGTGAGTTAGAATAGAGGTATGGACTGCAAAAGGTGAGGTTGAGAAAACTGAGGTGATGATTTCAAAGGGGGAGACTAGAGCTTCACAAAGCTACCAATCCTTCCAAAAATGCTGAAAATAAGATTTAAATGCAGCACGAAGTATTAATGTTATGCCTCCTTGAACGCTTCTTGTAGACTTCATAGAAAATTAAAGATTTGCTTTTTCCTTCTAATTCCTTTCAGGGTCAATATCATAATTACCTTCATCATCCTGAAAACACCATTCAGATTGTTTATGCTCTACAGTTCAAATAGTACAGCAAGTTCAGAAAAGGGAAAACTGGTTGTGAGTGTTCTTCTGAGCCCTCCCATCTCCTGCTAAGGAACCACAGTGAGGCACACGCCTCATGTAGGTCCTCTTCATGAATATACTTATGCTGAGCTGAGGACATAAAGGCAGGGATGCAAACTAACTCAGACCTGATGTGTTTTATGAAGTGACCCAGTCACAGAGTCCTATAGGAGATGGGGAATGGCTGGAGTCAGTCATTAAACACACACATACATATAGGGATTCAGGTCAAGAGGGCGGGGTAGGTGAACTCCATGCTCACCGCCTCCCAAGACCACATCAAAATTACAACTAAACTACAGAACATCCATCATTGAGAATAGCCTAAAGTCTGGGTAAACAGAAGTCCTATAACTAATAATGGACAGAAGAAGCCACCTTGAGATTGGTAGGAGGGGCAAAGACATGGAATAGGCCTGTCTCCCACCCACATGTTGGGCAGTTAAAAATTCAGCTGGCTATCTCAGCTGCAGAGGTCCTTCCTGAGGAGCAAGGGGTCCATAGCCCTCCCCAGCCCAGGGTTCCAGTGCTATGGAACTAAGTCCCCATAACTTTTGGCTGTGACAACAAGTGGGGACGGTGGCTGAGTGAGACAGAGGGTTGCTGGAGTCCAGGCATTCCTCTTAATGGGCCCCTGCATGGACTTACTCACTGACAGACTCACTGGCTCTGAGTTCCAGGGCTGGGGCAACAGCTCAAAAAGCGCCAAGGGACATAGGAGGAAGAAATGGATTGTCTGGCTTCAGAGTGAGGTCTGGAGGGGCAGCTTCCTTCGAGAGAGAGGTGCTGCCAGAATCCAAAGCTCCGTTGTTGAGTCCTCCCTACACCCGGCCTGCTCACACAGACAGGCATCATGTCTGAGTCTCTATCAACCTAGCTAACACTATTCATTAACCCTGTTCTGATGATTCCCTGATACCCTGCCCCACCAAACCTTCGAGCCCACCTGAGCCACTCCCCGTGGCTTTTCCATACAAGTGAACTATCTTGGCTAATGCTGCAGACTTTCCTAAAATCTCTCAAAAGTTCACAAACACCAAACAAGCAGCATCTGACCAGGGTGTGCTCTGTATCTCTTGTCAAGCAGCCCCAAGCGTGGCACTAGTATGGTAGCCAGTCTCATTTTGCAGCTTAGCCTCTTCTAGGGACCTCCAAGCCCAGTTCAAGTGGCACCATCTGCATATGATTTTGTAGTTCATACACGGTGGCCCCACGCAGGGGCCAGGCAGTGGCTGACCTTCTCCTCCCAAGTGTCCCCCAAATCTACAACCCTCATGGCCAGCTTTGGACCATACGAGAGCTACACCCAACCATCTCCACAATCAACACACCCAAAGGGCAGACTCAGCAGGCAACAGAGCCCTGCTAAAGCGAATCCTCCTCTGTGGAGTCAGCCTCTGCACAACAGCACTTCCACTATAGTCATGGCCAGTTCTCACAACCAATCATCCAAAGGGTCAATCCCTCACTGACATTCCAGCAGCAATCAAGGCTGAACTACAACAGAGGGCACACCAACCCATACAAGTAACACACCTGGAGCACCTGGCTCAGGTGACCAGGAGACTGTGCTACTGGGCCCCACAGCACACCTACCACATAAGACCACTCTACTAAGACCAGGAGACATAGCAGCCCTACTTAACACATGGAAACAAAGGAAACAAACACAGGAAGGCAGCCAAAATGGAGTGACAAAGAAACATGTCCCAAATGAAATAACAGTACGAAACTCCAGATAAAGAACCAAATGAAATGGAGACAAGCAAACTACCAAATGCAAAGATCAAAACACTGGTTATAAGGATGCTCAATGATCTTAGTGAGAATTTCAACAAAGAGATAGAAAACATAAAAGTGGAGGTAGAAAACATATTTAAAAACAACAACAACAACAACAACAAAAAACAGAAATGAACACTACAGCAACTGAAATGAAGACTACATTAGAAGGAATTAACAGTAGATTAAGTGAAGCAAAAGATCAAATCAGTGGTTTAGGAGATAAGGGATCAGAAAACACCCAATCAGAATAGCAAAAAAAAAAAAAAAAAGAAAATCAGGACAGTTTAAGGGGCCTCTGGGACAACGCCAAGCGTACCAACATTTACATCATAGGGGTACGAGAAGGAGAAGGGAGAGCAAGGAATTGAAAACCTATTTGAAGAAATACTGACAGAAAACTTCCATAACCTTGTGAAGAAAATAGATATCCTAGCCCAGGGAGCACAGAGAGGCCAACATAAGATGAACCTAAAGAAGCCCATACCGGGACACATCATAATCAAAATGCCAAAAGTTAATAACAAAGACAGAATCTTAAAAGCAACAAAAGAAAAGCAGTTAGTTACCTATAAGGAGCTCCCACAGGACTGTCAGCTGATTTCTGAACAGAAACTTTACAAGAGAGTGGCAGAAAATATTTGAAGTGATGAAGAGTAAGGATCTACAAACACGATTACTCTACCCAGCAAAGTTATCATTTAGAATCAAAGGATAAAGAGCTTCCAAGACAAGAGAAAGCTATAGGAGTTCATCACCACCAAACCAGTATTACAAGGAATGTTAAAGGATCTTCTTTAAGAAGAAGAACAAAAAAAGATAAAAAGTATCAATAGTAAAATGACAGTAACTACACATCTATCAACAATTATTATAAATGTAAATGTATTAAATGCTCCAATCAAAAGGCATAGGGTGGCTGAATGGATAAGAAAACAAGGTCCATGCATATACTGCCTACAAGAGACTTACTTTAGATCAAAAGACACATACAGATTAAAAGTAAAGAGATGGAAAATGATATCTCATTAAAACAAACAAACAAACACTGGGGAAGCAATACTTATAGCAGACATAATAGACTTTAAAACAAAGGCAATCACAAGTGACAGAAGGACACAGCAATTTCACTTCTGCGTATTTATCTGAAGAAGCTCAAAACACAAATTCTAAAAGACATATGCATCCATATGTTCACTGCAGCATTATTTACCATAGCCAAGATATGAAAGCAACTTAAGTGTCCATCAATAGAAGAATGGATAAAGAAGTGGTACATATATACAACGGAATAGTACTCAGCCATAAAGAAGAATGAAATCTTGCCATCTGCAACAACATGGATGGAGCTAGAGGGTATTATGCTAAGTGAAATAAGTCAGACTGAGAAAGAGAAATACCATATGATTACACTTATATGTGAAATCCAAAACAATAAAAACATAAACAAACAAAACAGAAATAAATGAACAAACAAAATAGAGACAGACAACATTTTGATTGTTGTCAAATGTGACGGGGATTGAAGGATGGGTGTAAAAGGGGAAGAGATTAAGAAGTACAAATTAGTAGTTGCAAAATAGTCATAGGGATATAATGTATAGCATAGGGAAAATAGTTAGTGATATTGTAATAACTGTGCCTGGCGTCAGATGTGTATTAGATTTATCGGGGTGATCACTTCATAAGTTTTATAAATGTCTAATCACCATGTTGTACACCTGAAACTAATATAATATTTTATGTCAACTGCAATTAAAAAATAAAAAAGATATTTAAAAAAATAATAAAATAACTACCTGCAAAGGCACTGAATACCAATGATATGGCTGACTCTCTGTAAGAACAGCTCTAACAAAGCAATTATTACTTACCAAACTCTTACTGCTTAACAGGCATTATGTCAATCACTTTATAAATAACATATGATTTAATCTTCACTGAGACACTATACACACAGGCATCATTATTCTGCATTTATAGGTAAGAACACTGAGGCTTAGAGACTAGGGATTTACTAAATGTCACAAAGTTGTCAAGGTGGTATTGTAAGAAAAATGTGTGATGCATCTAATTTCAAAGACAGCTCTTAAACATTATTCACATGATTCAGAAAATGATGTTACCATTTGTGAAGTCAAATGGAAGAGCCAGTTTTATACACAAACTGGTTTTGTAGTGAAAGTATGAATTCAGTTAGTGGTTGGCTGGCTGGCAGCAATAAAATTCAAATGAACAATAGGTGGAAATAACGTAAGTTTATAAAACACAGAGGGAACGACTGAGACTACATATTTGGGAACCATCTATACAACAAAAAATAGTCAAAACTATGAGGGTGAATGAAATCTCCACAGAAAGAGTGTGCAAAGAGGTCAGAAGGCTGGAAGTTGCCTTGACAGTGGTGATAACAAGAGAAACAAAACTGGAATAACAACCATAGACAGAGGATATCTTGCTTCAAAAGGTCAAGGAAAATGATGGTTGAAGAAAAGTGAAGAAAGAAAGCTGTGTGACTTTTTGGATATTCAATAATGAAAATATTATGACAAAGTTTTTACAATCGTGGCGTGTTTTAATAAACAAGTACACACTGTCACCCAGTGCTTTGTGGCATGAACAAACCACAGTTAGGAATTATTAGATTATTAGAGGACTAAGTCTGTGTTCTCAAACTAAGCCAATAATAGCAACACATTTCAGAACAGAGTACAATTAATGGACCATATAACATAGGGAATGACCCTATATATTGCAGTCACATTCCCATGGCTTGGAAGTTTCGTTGCATAATATGTGAGCTGCTTGATTAAACATATATCCTTTTCCGTTTCTTAAATGTCTCTTCTCTATTTTTACTTCCATAAGCGGGAAGTTCTATTTCCAGTATAATAATAATTTTAATAGAACATGTTAGCTAACATATATTGAACACTTACTATATGCCAGGCCCTTTCAAGCATCTTATGAATATATGATCGTTACAAACCCTATCAGGTAGATGCTATTATCCACATTTTACAGATGAGGAAACTGAGATGTACATTTATACATATTCATATATATATATGTAGAGAGAGAGAGAGAGAAGAAAGAGAGATGAAGGTTACATAACTTGTAAATTAGGTCACATACTTGATATGTGGTAGAAGCATAATCATAACCCTGTATGATACTGCCCTACCAATGGGACAAAACAATATGTCATGCAGTTGGAGTGGGGATTCATAGTATATTCCAAATATCACAGTGTTTACATTACTCACTTGCTTAGAAATCTTTATCAAAGCCAATAATAAAGTAGTTCCTTTCAATGTGAAATAATATTAAAGCAATGAATGGGATGAGCTCTTAGGGGCAAAAAGAAATTATGTTCTATACAGAAACAATAGAAAATAGTTGTAGGTAAGTCAGTAATATATTGAGCTGTTATATAAGGGGACGGACATCTCCGACATGGTGTACACATCTAATGTTATGTGACTTGAGAAGAGTGTGAGGGAGAGCCTTGGGTTACCACCTGCAGCACAGCAGGAACCCTGGCGGCCCTTGGTCAAATACTCCTTTCACAGATTCCTCATTATACCTTACTATCTGGTTCAGGCCTCCATCCTAAATCAATTCCAATTCTAACTTATCAGAAAACAATGTTTACCGTTTCCTTCATCAGCTGAAAAATATTTAATGGTCTCTTTCCACCTGCCCTAAAAGATAGCTTTCAAATGCCCAAACATGGCATAATCTTGTATTTAAATGACTTTCCTTCTTTAGCCTATTAGATTCCTACTTATTTTTCCCAACTGAATTTAAATGTCATTTATGAAATAAAGCTTTTTTCAACACCCCAGGCAATGCATCACTCCCTCCTGAGGGTTCTTGAAACACAGCATGCCTATATCTTGAGATTACTGTGAGAATGAAATATAATGCATGTAAAAGGACTTTGGGAAAAATAGGTAGTATACATATATAATCAGAAACAAATCTCTTACGACTAATGAGACAGTATTTTTGCCCTGGGCGAGGAAGGGAGTGACAGTGGCCCTTTTATTTTTGGCATAAAAAGCAGACACTAAATAAGCTTGAGGTGAGGCAGATAAACACTGTCCAACTCAGAGCCCTTTAGGCCACGGCTGCCCAACAGAAACAATGTGACCCACCAATGTGAGCCATATAAATCATTTCAAATTTTCTAGTAGCCACATATAAAAATTAAAAATAAGCAGGCAAAATTACATATATTATAGTTACTTAACTCAGCCCAAATATTATCCTTTCAACATGTACACATTTAAAAAATTTTTACCTTCTTTGTTTCATACTAGGTCTTTGAAATCTGGTGTCTATTTTATCCTTACGGCACAACTGAGTCCTGACCAACCACATTTCCAGTGCTCATGAGTTGGCAGGCCTGTGGGAACTGTCTCAGACAGTACAGCTCCAGGATGTGTAGTCAGTGTGAGAGAGAGTGAAGACACGCATACAGTATTTCATCTGTTTAACAAGTTGTTCCTCCACTGAAGGCCACCTTCTTATCTAACTTGAGCATGCCTGCCCTGCATTTGAAAGTACTGCAGTGTTGTAATATCAGTTTAATGGACTGCCAGAGTAATTTCTCAGATTCATGGACTGTATTTCATTGTCTGCTTGCTAATTTACATGAATTCATCATAGCTAGCAGAATCAGTTTGTTTTGAAAAGCTCAAATGTTCAGAATACACAGTTTAAGCTTCGGAGATATCTACTACAGTAGCCCTTAGCCACATGTGACTGTTCACATTTAAATTACTTGAAATTGGGAAAAAACCCCAAAATTTAGCTTGTCGATCACACTAATCACATCAGTGTTCAATAGCTAAATGTGACTGGTGGCTACTGGATTGGGCAATGCAGATTAGGAACACTTTTGTTATTTCAGAAAGTTCTATCAGGCAAAACTGCTTTAGACAGCCATAGCATACATTATCTGATGGTACAGTAAATTTAGAGACTAATAAGTGTTCTTTTCTGACATAGATTTGCTATTTTATTTTTAATTTTTGAAAGGAGAATATTCATGTTAAATGCATTTTCAATAGCCTTTCAAAAAATACATACAAATATATATATATATATATATGCTTATATAACATGGCCTTTCTGGCTTTCCCTGTGAAATTTTTTCAGTGTTGCCAAACATTTATTAAATTAATTTGTGAATCATATGGAGAACTGCCCCTAAACTGCATAGAAACTGCCAACTCTTTTAGCATTACAATTAAATAATTTTTATTTTTTATTTTTATGAATCCAGAATAAAGTAGTAGGTGAAAAGTTGCAATGGGTCAGCATCTTGAAGTCAATTTACTTGTTGCTTTTCCCCCCCTGAATTTAGCTTGATTTTAATTGGCTTGAAACCTGCTTTCATTACCATTTAATGACTCTATAAGACAATTAACAAAACTCTATCCAAGATCCATTAGAAGGCATTTATACACTGTTTTTATTACCTTGCTTCTCATGATAGTACTTCCTTACAAGCTAAATTGTTAGGCTATTATTTTTTTTTTTACCAATTTATCAATGTCCCTGTGATTGAAACAGGAGACCACTTGAAAATGATGGACTGTTTTAAATGGGGAACTCATTGTAGGCATGTGGTATCCTGTCAGGTTTAGAAGGATTGCTTCTTCTGCATTTGGGGATGTTTTAACATGAGAAATTTGTTTAATTATCAGTAATTTTTTGTGGTTTGATCACTTAACTTGTAACGACCCAGAAATAATTTCTAACATGTCTCCTATTAACCTTTTTCCATGTTAAATTATGTCCCTTTCCTTAAGACAATTTTTGATCTCATATTCAATTAGACAATGAATATCTCCACTACCAGTAAAGTCTTTGTAAAACCTAAAATACAAGGACAAATGAAAAAGCATTTATTATAACTATTTCAATTGGTAATGATAAAAAGGGAAGGATTTAAATAGCAGTCTGTGAATAATTTCTATTAATTCAGTAAGTTTGGAATATTTACATACTCGTATATGAATGCTCTGTACGTAGCTTTATCATGGATAAACATTCATTATCCTCTATCTCTATGAATTATACATATATAGATAATCATGACAGCATAAAAAATGCAAATAAAATAAACCTTAAAAAGTTTAAAACAGAGGAGCTGTGACCAAAATAGTGGTACTGATCTGAACCAATAGCAGGAGAAAAATCTACACAAAAGAATAGTTCCAACAGTGTGTTATTAAATGATGCCTTCATAAATGTCCTGTGAGAACAACTGGCTGTGTGGCTTCAACTACTTCACTCCTGGAATATGAGCATTAGATGACCCTACTCATCACATTGAGATGCAACAGAAGTATGAGGGAATTAATGTAAATCCACAGAAAGCACACTGGAAAGAGACAAAATGGACATGGGAGTAAAGAAGGGTACTTCGGTCAGAACAGGTCCATAGATATTACTTCGTGTTCAGGAAGGGACCCAAAACAACATAGGTCTCTGTGCGTGGGAATCACCTTGGAGGTCTAATCTGCCTTGTGTCACAAACAAGAATCATGGGATCATTAATCCAGAAGGTGTAATGTTGACTGGCTTGAGACAATATGTTTTCTGTTAAGAATTATAAATATTACTCTAACTCAAGTAATTGTATAAATATTTATCTAATGCTAAGATTATATAAAGTAAGTAGGAAATAATGAAATTGATAAAAGGTACCAATTAATAAAGCAAAAATTTGATACTATGTGGAACAAGAATAATAGCGAGGTATTTTTTTTTCATCACTAAAAGAATGTATGTGTGTGCTTTCTGTGTGTTTTAAATGTGTTTGAAACCTTTTTAAAAAGTCATGAAAAACTCTTATTAAAATATTCAAGTCAATCATTCTGTTTTAACTGCATATTGTAATAACTTGGGAAAGTTGTAAAACTACTAACACATGATCAAATCAGAATCTCTGGAATCGAGGCTGAGGCTTTGGTATAGTTTTCTTTTACAATTTCTCACACGATTTTACTGTGCAACCAGGAATGATATCCCTTTATTTAGAGGGATGTGACCATTTATGCTTGCAACAAAATTTTAAATGTTGAATAGTATTTGATTTATTAAATGTACACTAAATTGGATTTGTTTATTAGTGGCAATGTTAAATATTGAAAAAAAAAGATAGGTGGAGCATTAAACAAAATATAAATAGTAGGGGTTGTTCTCCACAAATGAAAAGCTCTTTGGCTGATTAACAGCCCTAGCCACTTGCCCAGGGCACAATCAGAAAACCACCCATCTTAATCTAAGATGCTGCCAATGAAGGTGTTAGAGCCTTAACACCAAAATTATGAGACTGAATCTCACAAGTAGATAAGATCACATAGCCTGCACAGTGTGGCTGATGGATGATAGATAGCAAATTATTTTGCAGACGACATTAACTAAAAGTGGTTGTTATTGGGTGATAGATGAAGAGTAGCAGCTTGATGAAGAGAGTTTCCAGTGATGAGATAAAAATATACAACATTCACTTTCATACTAATGTTATATACTGAACTATAATCATGTGATTGATTCCTTAAAAGTGGTAATATGTTTTCGGCATGAAAATCTCAAACTGAATTACGCATATGAAGAGGATAGTGTATTATGAAATAGATATGTTACATATATATGCGTTTATGATTATGTGTATGAATACATTTGTGTTGTGAAGACAGGAGATTTTAGTATTCCTTTGAAATATCTGTACACAATCCATGGAAGGAAGAATTAGGAATAGTTAAAGTATTAAAGTAAAGGAAAAAAACAAAGGGTGTGAAAAACCAGTTGAATGGGAAGATGATAAAAACCAGTAATAATAGTAATAGTATCAAGAATATTTGTTGAAGAATTGCTATATTTCAGCCATTAAATGGTGCATAAGGTATTTTCAGAAATGGAGTGTTCATATTAGGACAACTGAGAAAGAGATTAAAAGTTACCAGAATCAGGGACAATAGCAAAGTATATTGGACAACAGGAGACATAAACCATTTAATTGTGTAGTTAGAGAAACAAGTTAGCTGGGAATAAACCCAAAATTTTCACAGGAAAAGATCCAGTTTCTCCAGGGATCTAAGATGTGTGTGTGTGTGTGTGTGTGTGTGTGTGTGTGTGTGTGTGTGTGTCAGAGAGAGAGACAGAGTGACAGAGAGACAGATAAAGACACAGAGAGAGATCAACAAGAGGCAGAGATAGAAATAAGGTGTTCCAACAACAAAAAACAAATGCAAAAGAAAAAAAAATATAGATGCCATAACAGTTTTTATTTTATCTTTTAAGCTTGTGCCAAGTTAAGAAGAGATTGTATTATATAAACAATGTGCACCTGAAATATGAACACTGTGTACCTGAAACAATCTTAATCTGGAATCAAAATAAACGTGTACTGAACAAGATCCTAAATGTGCTGTGCAATAGAACATATTTTACCTCATAGAAGTGTGTTCAAAGAATTGAAGGTAAGAATATTTTAACTTTATGCAGTGAGTTGTTAAACCAAAATAAATACTAATAAATCTCTGTGAATTCTGCTCTGCTTTTATTAAGGGTAAAATGTTTTGGAGACTTTGACTATATTTTTATATTCTGGATGATAGCAGGAAAATAAATTATTCAAAGCGGATATTGGTGAGAACCTCTGGCTGTTTGAGAGTATCCTGTTTTTCTGCTAGGTAATTTCTACTTTATTTGCCTTGTCTTTATGAAATATTTAACACATGCAACATAGCTATTCTCAGTTGCTTAGTAACGAGTTTAGCAAATTTCCAAGCAATTGGAATAATAGTTCACTATTTGAAAAGAGGGGTTGTGTCGATGTCCTGAATGTCTTAACAAATCTATCACTTGTATTTTACCAAATCTGAGAACATTTATGAAAAACAAGAATCTTAATTCCTTAGCTTTTCTGACACGAAGCTCAAAGTATTTAGAAGAATTGAAGAATGAGAATTTCAGAATGTATCAGATTACATTCCTATCTACCAGACCAGAGAGAGGTTATTAGCATTTGGATTACTTGGATTATACAAAGTGATTATACAAAGTTCTGACAATTAAGTTCACAAACTCATCCTAGAAAAAGTGCTACCTACCTCATTGCTAAATATCACAATAGTCACCTTTGAAATACTCTCCTTTGGGAAGCTATGCTCTGGCGCCAGTGCCTAGGCCACCCTTCAAAGCAATTTTGGAACTCTTTCTCTGGAATGGCCATCAGAGCTGTTGTCGTATTACCCTTGATGTCCTGAATGTCATCAAAATGTCTGTTTTCCTTTCAATATTTCCTTTATCTTGGATTAAGGAAAGAAGTCATTGGGGGCCAGATCAGGTGAGTAGGAAGGGTGTTCCATTACAGTTATTTGTTTACTGGCTAAAAACTCCCCCACAGACAGTGCTGTGTGAGCTGGTGCATTGTCGCAATGCAAGAGCCATGAATTGTTGGCGAAAAGTTCAGGTCGTCTAATTTTTTCATGCAGCCTTTCCAGCACTTCCAAATAGTAAACTTGGTTAACTGTTTGTCCAGTTAGTACAAATTCATAATGCATAATCCCTCTGGTATCAAAAGAGGTTAGCAACATCGTTGCAACAAGGTCATGAACTTAATTGTCAGACCTCAGATAACTCAAAGGTGTACATATGCAGGCATACACAAAATGAACCAGTAGGAAAGACATATATTTTAACTAATCACAATTAACTTTTTAAGTATTTACTTTTTAAGTAAATAAGTTTTTAAATAAATTTATCATTAACATGTGTTGTCATAATGTGACCAAGTTTCATTTATTACATGTTAAGAGCTAGTTTTTGCTCTTATTTTGCATCTGGATTAGTGAGTGGCAGAGAAAGCTTTTGCATATATTTTAGTTAGAGTTCAGCAAAGACTTCTTTCACCTTGGCTCTTCAAATGCTCCAGAAGATCCTGGCTGTGTGAAGCTAAGGGAAGTTTCAATTTCTGTTTCTCATTTCATTCACAACCCCTTACCCTCCCACCACATCTAATATCAGCTTGGCTCTCCAAGTTTTAAAATGAGACATGGGAATATCCCCGGTGTGTTTGCTCCTGCTTTTTTCCATCCCCCCTTACATCATCAGAATCTGCTAATTACCATCAGAAGATCCAAAGGAATGAGATCTTAGACAGCAGTTGTTAAAATATGACAGTGTTGTATTCCTAGGAAACTTTATTTTCCAAATATTTTACCTCTATTCAGGAAATTATATATGATACATAGATCAGTAGAAACATAAACTAGACAAAACTGTAAAAGCATATTATAGAATATCAATCAACACCAGCAATATCTTAATTAAGCTGAGTGGCGGTCTTAACAAGAATAACCACAAACACCTTAACTATATCCATTTTCCTGTAGCTCAACAAAACATGAAAGTAAAGAGAATCACTACAAAAGTCTAAATGTTGTAGTAACTGATGACTATGTAAAATCATTTTTCTCCCAGTCTGAGAAAGTAAGTGAAACTTTAGCACTAATAAAATAAGTAATAGTGTCTATGATATGAATGGTAATAAAAAAGTTTAATTCAATTTTTCCTTACATCACTTTATGAAATGCAAATTGAAGAAAAATCACAGCTTGAAAATAACAGCTCCTCATTTTGAACATAGTTCAAGATAAACTATTTTTTTATAATCATGATTCTTGCATACATTTACATCTGACAGAATTTTTCACTACAATTTAAAGATTGTAATCTTTATTTATTCCTTTATTTATGCCATTAAAAAAATAATCCAAAAATATATTTCTGCTCTGATTTTATCTTAACTATTGCTTTTTTTTCTCTTTCTGAATTTAAAGTGAACTGAAATATCTGACCATCAATGTCTAACCCTAAAACAGCAGATAAATAAAAGCCTACTTTATCCTTTTTAGGAAACAAAGTCAATTCAGAGCATTCACGAGATCTATTTACATGTGTTTGGGGAAAAAAGGAAAATGAAATTTGTCCTTCACGTTCATCATTTTGATTTGTCTTGGGAGCAGAGAAGAACTACCATATCTACCAGAGGTAATACAGAAAAAAAAATGTATTGGTAGTTAATCTCAGTACACAGGTAGTTTGATAAAGGAAGATTAAAAACACAAAGGTGATTCTTTAAAATGGTAAATATTCTGCAAAAAGAATGCACCCAGTTTTCTGAATTAAACACATCACACACACACACACACACAATGTCCTGAAGCTAGCTTGCATGGTTCATTACACCTGATTATTAAATGTTCAGTCATTTTGCAAACTGGTTGTTGAACTCTTGATTGAAATTGGCCATGCTGAGAATATTTATAATGCAGAAATCATCAAATGCTACAAAACTGATTTTTTTTTCTGGTAACCCAATTTTACAATACACCACTATCTGTGGAACATTTATTTGCTTGCTTCTCCCCCCCTCACACCTTTTTAATTTCTCTTCTTTAATCTTCTAGTTTGTTCCTTGGGGAAGCAAAGGAGAGTCACTTAATCATTTTTCTCCTTCTACATTTTCATTTCTTGCTAGAGACAGAGACTTAGTATATATCCATCCATCCTCTTCACATCCCACATCCCACACCAACAGAGAAGACCCTTCTAACAATAGATGAACCAATGACACTTTAACATTTGCCAAATATACAGACAAAACGGAATAATGGGTAGCCATGCACAGGAAGACATTTTAGTCACCAAGGGTTTTTTTCAACTTGGCACAGAAAATCATTTTTGAACATAGAGTCACTTTAATGTTCCCTATGAATCCAAATAAAACAAACAAAACTTTTGGTTAATATAGCGGAGTTAGAAAATGTTGTGCTCACCTCTTCCCAAGACTGCCTCAGAATTACAAATTAATTATTGAACAACCACCCTTGAAAACCACCTGAAGACTAGCTGAATAGAACTCCTACAACTAAGGATATTAAGAAGAAGCCATATCAAGACTAGTAGGAGAGGCAGACACTAGAAGCTGGCTGGTCCCACAACCACGTGTGTCCATTAACTATCTGGAGATGTATCTTGACTGAGAAGCAAGGGGTGCCTGCCCCACACCAAGCTTCTCAGCCCAGTGCCAGGAAAAGAAGTCCCCACAACATTTGGCTGTGAAAATGAGCAGGAATTCCATCTAGGTGAAACAAGGCTGCTGTAGACCCAGGCATCCTCTGAAAAGGTCAAGGCACAGACTCATTCACTCACAAATACTTGCTCTCAGCTCCAGCAAAGTGACAGCCTCTCAGAAAGGGTCAGGGGCATAAAAGGAAGAACTGAATTGTCTGGCTTCAGGGAAAGAACTGGAGGGGCAGCTCTCTCTGGGACTAAATTGCCAGCTGGCACCACTGTTCCTTTGTTGAACCCTCCCCCCACCCAGTCTGCAAGCACAGGTGGGTGCCAAATCTGAGTCTCCATAAAACTGGCTAACACAGCTTGCCCCACTCTGGTGATTCCCCGAGACCTTGCCCGACCCAACTCAATTACTGGTCAGAACACCTTTCAAAGGCTAATCCAAACAAGCGGCCAGTCTCAGCTCATACTGCAAACTTTTCTAAAATCTCGGAAAGGTCCACAACCCTTGTTGGCCTCAGAATGCCCTGTACCACTTGCTAAGGGGCCTCAAATTCAGCACTACTGGCAGCCAGCCTTGGATCACAGCATAGCCTCTTCCAGGTGCCTCCAAGCCACGCACAGCCAGCTACCAACTGCAGAACACTTTGTACCTCCTACCAGGTGGTCCAAGACCAGACACAAGCAGCAGCTAATATTGGCCAGCAACGGAGCTCCTCCCAAGAGGCCCTGGAACCAACACACCTGGTGAATGGCTTCAGAACACACCAGATCATCACCAAATTATTGGAAATGACACCCAAAGGGTGGACTTAGCAGGAACCAAGTCCTCACTAAACCAAATGCATCTCCATGGGGACAGCTCCCGCACAACATATTGTCTGCTGGAGTCACAGCCAATTCTCACAGCCACTTAGCCTGAGGGTCAATCCCACCCACTTGAGGCACCAACAGCAGTCAAGGCTCAATTATAATGGGAGGACACACACAACCCACACAAGGGACACCCCCCCAGAGCACCCGGCTCAGGTGATCTGAGCAACTGTGTCATTGGGCCCCACAGGACACCTACTATATAAGGCCACTCTGACAAGACTGAGAGATGTAGATCTACCTAATACATAGAAACAAACACAGGAAGGCAGTCAAAATGAGGAGAAAAAGAAACATGTCCCAAATCAAAGAACAGAACAAAACTCAAAGAAAAGAACTAAATAAAATGGAGGCAAGCAATCTACCAGATGCAGAGTTCAAAACACTGGTTATAAGGATGCTCAATGATTTTAGAAGAATAGATATATCCGTGAGAACTTCAACAAAGAGATAGAAAACATAAAGAAGGAAATAGAAAACATAAAACAAGAAAGTCAGAAATGAAGATACCCAGAAGAAGGATTGCTGAGTTGAATGGTAATTCTATCCCAATTTTTGTGAGGAACTTCCATACTGCTTCCCATAGCTCTACCAGTTTACATTCCCACCAGCAGTGTATCAGGGTTCCTTTTTCTCCACAGCCTCTCTAACACTCGTTCTTACTGGTCTTGATGACAGCCATTCTCACAGGCGTGAGGTGGTAATTCATTTTAGTTTTTATTTATATTTCCATAATAGCTATTGAAGTTGAGCATCTTTTCATATATCTGTTGGCTGTTTGTATGTCTTCTTGGGAGAAGTATCAGTTCAGGTCCTCTGCCCATTCTTTAATTGGATTATTTGGGCTTTTTTATTGTTGTTGAGTTCTATGGTTCTTTATATATTTTGGATATTAGCCCCTCATTAGAGGTGTTGTTTGCAAATATCTTCTCACATTTGGCTGGTTGCTTCTTTGTTTTATTGATGGTTTCTTTTGCTGTGTAGAAGCTTTTTAGTTTGATATAGTTTGCTCTGCATATCATGACCATTTTAGGCGGGTCAATTCCTGGACTGCTAGGTCTTTTAGCTTGTTAGTTGAGTTTTATAAACTACCCTGTACAGGAATGTGTTAAACAAATGCCTACCTGATTTCAAAAGTCAAAAGAAGAAGGAAGAGGAGGAGGAGGAGGAGGAGGAAAAGGAGGAGGAGGAGGAGGAGGAGGAGGAGGAGGAGGAGGAGGAGGAGGAGAAGAAGAAGAAGAAGAAGAAGAAGAAGAAGAAGAAGAAGAAGAAGAAGAAGAACCGAAATGAAGAACAAAGTCTACATTAGAAACAGTCAACAGTAGATTAAGTGAAGCAGAGATTCAAACAAGCAAATTGTAAGACAAGGTAGTTGAAAACACCCAATCAAAACAGCAAAAAGAATTAAAAAAAATGAGGATAGCTTAAGGGACCTCTAGAACAATATCTAGCACAACAACATTCACATCAAAAGGGTAACAGAAGCAGAAGAGAGAGAGCAAGGAATTGAAAACCTATTTGAATAAATAATTATGAAAAACTTTGCTAACCTGCCAAAGGAAATAGACATACAAGCCCAGGAAGCAAAGAGAGTCCCAAACATGATGAACCCAAACAGGCCCACACTAAGACAAATCGTAGTTAAAATGTCAAAGCTTAAAGAAAGAAAGAACCCTAAAAGCAACAAGAGAAAAGCAGTTAGTTATATACAAAGGAGCTCCCATAAGACTGTCAGCTGATTTCTCAACAGAAACTTTGCAGGCCAGAAGGGATTAGCATGAGATTTTTAAAGTGATGAAAAGCAAGGACCTACAACCAAGGCTTCTCTACCCAGCAAGGCTATCATTTAAAATTGAAGGACAGATAAAGAGCTTCCCAGACAAAAAAAAAAAATAATAATAAAAAAAATGTTGAAGTAGTTTATCCCTTCAAAACCAGTATTACAAGAAATATTAAAGGGCTGTCTCTAAGAAGAAGAAAATAAAAAAATATGAATAAGAAAATATAGTAAATAAAAAAATTCTCACTGACAAAGGCAAACATATTATAAAAGCATTGGGCCGACCAACACTAAAGCTAGTATAAAGGTTAAAAGGCAAAGGTAAGAAGATCATGTGTAATTATAACAAAAGAATAAGGGATACACACAGATTCACAAAAGAAATAAACAAATGTCAAAAACATAAATGTGGAGAGGGTAAATAAAAATGGTAGTGATTTTACAATATGTTTGAACTTAAGTGACCATCAACTTAAAATAATCTGTATTAAGCATAGCTTAATATATATGAAGCATGTGGAAACCACCAACCAAAAATCTAGAGATACAGAAGATATAAAGAGAAAGGAATCCAAATACTACACTATAGAAAGTTATCAACATACAAGAGAATAAAGCAAGAGAATATGAAAGGAACAAAGAACTACAAAAACAATCAGAAAACAATAATATGGCAATAACTATATACCTATCAATAGATAAGTATTTTAAATATAAATGGATTAAATGCTCCAATCAAAATATAAATGATAAAGAACAAATGGTACATACATACAATGAAATATTGCTCAGCCATAAAAAAAAAAGAAACAAAAAACGAAATTTTACCGTTTGTAACAACATAGATGGACCTAGAGGGTATTATGCTAAGTGATATAAATCAGACAGAGAAAAACAAATACCATATGATATCAGTTCTATGTGGAATCTAAAAAAACAAAGTAAATGGACACATGAAACATAAACTAACTCATAGATACTGAAGTCCCAAGAACCCAGCTCTGCATGGAGGAAGATAATCAAGTACCAGTTAAATGGTACCTTTCCAATGTTGGCTGGGCAATTTAGTTCTTCAGACTATTTCCTAGGATCATATTGACTGGAGGAACAACACTGATGCAAAAATAAATAATAAACTGACAGTTTTACAACAATTAGCTATGTTTCCAGAAACTGCAATTAAAAAAATAATCAGAGTAACTATCTTAACTGTCAATTCCAATGTGCCAGGTCTTCACTTTATTCAATATCTGTGCAGCATCTGACCATTGCCCTGCTTGCAAAACTGTTCCCCCTTTGTCTTGAGAGGAATTCATCTTGTGCTTCTCTACACACATGTTGATGGTCCCTGTTTCCCTGGTTAACTCTTGTTTCTCTCTTCATACTGTAAGTTCTGCTTTCTCCTGTGGTTATATCTGTGACCTTCACTTTAATTAAGTAATATAGGTCAAAAGTTTAGTACAATGTCTTTCATATAGTGCATAATAAAGAAATGTCTTCTTCCCTCTGCTCCTGCAGCTTTCTGCATATTATTTATGTCTACGGTTGCATACAACACTCTGTTTGGAGCCCTAGGATCTCCTTCTCCTGTCCTACCCTCTTCACTGAGCAGCCGACTCACAAAGCCTATTGTCTCCTGATTATTGTCTCACTATCTTTCCTTGGAAAAATCAAAATCTACCTTTCCCAAACTGAAATTATTATCTCCATCCCCTTGAAAGTTTTCTTCCTCCACTATCCCCCATCTCGATGAATGTTATTTTCTGACTTGTAAAACAAGAAACATCAGAGACATATTTGATTCTCTCATTCACTGAAAACCTTGAGTTTATATTTAAATTATAATGAACATATTTCTTAAATGCATCTTTTGGTCTTTTTCCTCTACCACTATCATCTGTATGCTCTTATACTTCTAGACAGTGATAAGAGTGTGGCCTTGTAACAACATTTTCCTAAACCAGTATGTATGTTTTGCCAATCCATGCTTCACTTTGCCATCAGAATTATACTTCCAGAATCCGCTACGGATCCTTCAATATGTTCTTTTGAATCTTTCTATAGGTCCCCAATGCTAATGGAATAAAGTCTTGGTAAAGCTCTCAGTACATGCTGCATCTGATCTTTTTAGTTTCATTTCACCAAATTCCTTATTCATGCCAATGATACCTACTTCTCTACTAGGTCTATCCAGAGCACTTCTATTCTCCTGAATCTTTGTTGAGGCTGTCACTGTATTTTGAAATACCACCTACTTGATGACCTGATGAAATTCTTTCAATTATTCAAAGCCCGACCCCAAAACTCAAACCAGACATCCTTTTTGTGAAATCACCCAACATTTCTTTCTGTGATTCTTCGAGTTAGATGTTTTGTATTTTAGAACTCCATGTCAGTACAATCTTCTTTTGTTTTTGTTCAGACTTCTACCATCTTCTGTTTCTGTAATTCTATGTCAACCCACTGTGTTTCTTCTTTTATCAAATTTGAAAGACAAAATTAAATTTATTTCTGTGTGTCTAGCATATGTTAACACATAGGAAACACTAAATAAGTTTTAGCCAATAAATTGTAGTCCTATTGCTGAGATTTTTTTGGATGAATTTTCTTGTTTCATGTTATGTGGGAGTATTTGAAGATATATTCTAGCTTCTGCAGCCCCAAGTAAACAGCCAGTTGAATAATAAAGAATAAGTTTGATTTAATTAGTTTTAGTATTCTGCATCTCTTATTTAGAAGATGAGCTGAAACAAATACTCGCAAAGCAATTTCTGTACTTTTTGTGAGATACTGTTAGGAATAAACTAGAGTTCAAATCTTATAAATAGAATATATTATTAATTACTGACCCCATATGTTTTATAAGGCTTTGCTAGTTTTCTTTGAATGGCCAAATAGCATGTCCAGTGTATCTGGTTGGAAGGAGTAGAAAATTTTAAAAACTCCATACTAGTTATAATAATAACAAGCACATACTATGTGACGCATACTATTCTATTTAATTCACATAAATTTACAAGTTTAATTCTTTTAACAAGCCCATGTGGTAGGCTCTATTAATAGTCACTTTACAAAGAAGGAAACTGAGGGACAAGATGGTTAATCGACTTGCTCAAAACACAGAGGGCATGAGCATTTGAGCCAGGATATACACCCAGGTGCACTGATTCCATATCCCAGGCTCTTTCCTGCTGTGTCGCACTGCCTTTCATGAATACATGAGTGTCACATGCGAAAGCAAATACATACAGAACCAAATAAAGCAGAAGCTAAATTGTATAAGGAGTTTGGCAGAAGGGCAAATGAAGGAGCAATTAATTTTGACTGAGACATTAGAAAATGATTCTGACATGAGAGGGCCACTCAGAACACACTCATTTGAGAGCCGTGCTCTGACCCTCTGCCACTTTAGAGGCAGATCATGGCCCTGTGAATCTCCTTGCTGTTAATTTTATGCTCTGCCTCATCCTCTGCCAACAGTAACTTTCATTTCCCTCTATTTTTGCCATCATGTCACAATATCATCAGCCTGCCCAAACTCTTCCTAACTACTGCAGAGTATAATTACATCAGTAAGGATTAAGCACTACTTGGCAACATACATAACAATGTGTAGTCCCTTTGTTTTATAACAAAATGCTGTTCACCTAGTGTTTCTGAACTCAAATCCTATCAACAGATAATTGGAGAACAAGCCTAATACTCATACCCTTTTCTAGAGTCAGAGAGTAACACAAACTATTTCTCCCAAATACTGCAAGCTTTACTACTCATGGTTTTGTGAACAGATGTCAGCTTTGATTGACCACTGCTTAAACCCTAAAAATTCTGAGGTGAGATATTTTATTTCAGCTCTGTTAAGTAAGAAGTAATGACATTCAGGACACACATACAGTTGCTAATTCATTTATTTTCGCTAGAATCTAAATAGGCTTAATTTTCCTTCAATAAATGTTCAAAAGATTACTTCCCCTTTGCCCTTCTCTGTCTGCTATTACATGGCAAAGTAAAAGCACAAAATCTTTCTAATGTTTATTTTTATGTTGTGTAACAGTAATTTAATTTAATCAGTACAAATCTAGTAGAATTTTTTTTGAGGAGGGATAAACAGACTGTTTTGAACTGATTAACACTCTTCCTCTTCCTTCCCCATCACTGCACAAACCTCTAACATATAATCAGTGCACAGATGGAATCTCAGGTCGAGTATAAGTCAGTTATTAAATTGAAAGAAAAAATATCTGATCTGCGAAACTCTTGAGTCATTAGAGGAAAACGGGGAAAACATGTTGTGGTTTCTAGGTAATTCTAAATCAATGATCACTGATATGAAGTATCTTTTGAAAACTAAAAACATTTTCTACATCCCTTCTATATCAAATACAAGTAAGGCTGGAACTCTAAAAGCCGCATCTGAGGTTCCCTCACTCTCTCCTCCACCAACTCTCACAAAGGGAAAATTTTCATAAAAATTAAAAATGTAATACTCTCTCTTATTGGAGGCAACGTAACATATAATAAAATACCCTAAGGATTTCCATCAAACAAGCATGCCTTTGACTCCCACTTGCTTATAGTGTGTAGTTAAGTGTCACCCTTTATCCATAACATGGAGTGACTGACTTCAGGGTTTCCGTGGAAAACATTTAGCATCAGAGTGTCTGCATGCTGAATTCATGTTAGTTAGGCTACCAGTTTAGCAATAGGAGTGTAAAGAGATAGA
This sequence comes from Rhinolophus sinicus, assembly GCF_036562045.2. Classification (NCBI taxonomy): domain Eukaryota; kingdom Metazoa; phylum Chordata; class Mammalia; order Chiroptera; family Rhinolophidae; genus Rhinolophus; species Rhinolophus sinicus. The sequence goes on from NC_133755.1 coordinate 95,013,875, forward strand.
AGACAATAATTAGCAAACGAGTTTGTTATGAGAATTAAACACATTGACATTAAAATTAACAGGACAATCCCTGGCAAATAATAATATCTCAATATATATTAGGTTGCTTATTATCCCTCATTTTTTCCCCAATTAGAAAAGTTATTCTGTCACAAATGAATACATAGAATTTTCTTTCTAATTCACCTCATAGCCCCAAACCTTCCTCATTACTTGCTAGAAGTTACGGCTAAGGCCTTACTAGTGAGCAAGTTTCCTCAAAGGCTATTTCCTGGTCACCCATATAGCCCTTTCTCTTGCTATACCATTTGGGAAGGTTTTAACCTTTTGTTGTTTTATTTTTTGTTTATTTGTCACATGCTTAATTGGGGTGAGGCCCGCGGGGTTCCTGGGGAAAGGAGAGAGAAAAAATGAGTTGTCAAAATTGACTTAGCTTTGAGGGTTGGCATTAAAAATCAAACACTCTCTATTCTGCACTTTTCAAGTATGCAATGGACAAAGGAGAGAGTATGTGAGAGTCTGTGTGCATATGGATAAAATGATGTGCACGGCAAAAAAATGTTAGCCCAATGCAAATTTGTGGTACACTATTCATTATATTTCCTTGAAAGTTACAAGTCTTTCCTGTAATTTCTTCTGTATTCTCTCTCTTTCTTCCCCCCCTCCCAACTTCCTGCCTCCCTCCCTCTCCATTTTCCTTTCTTTCTTTTGAAGATGGATGGTATTTAGACATCCTCCCAGCAGAGTAACAAACGGAGCAGAGAGATAATGGAATCATTTTTAATACCAGGACCAAAACAAGGAGAGAGGAAAATTCAAATTCCACTGACTTGCAGAGCTGTGCCTCAGGCCAAGACAAGACAGACCAATCAGAGCTGACTTCAATCCCCAAATCAGAGGAGGAATAGAATCAAATAACAAGGATAATCATGACATTTAATGCAGTAATAAGTATTTCTATGAGAGCACACTGACCTACCCAGGGTATTGTTTTTCAAAAAGTAGCCAGTTATAAATCATCCTCACAAAGCTCCTTATCAACTTTAAATTCCAGTCACTGGGTGGTTTTATGTAAGTGGGCAGTGAGTGGCTCTTCAGAGCATAGGTATTAAGGTTTTACAGTAATATGCTTAGGAATTTTCACTTTTATATTTTCTGCACGTTGTTCAATTTTCTTTACCAACCATAGCCAGTATTTCTTTACATTAACTAAAACAACTGGTAGCATACATTTGGCTATTACAATTTATTAAAATTCACTTTAACATACGATATCTTATTAATCATCACAACAATTCTATGAAGTAACAAGGACAGATGCTACTATTCTAAGTGTTCAGATGAATAATGGGAACTCAGATTATCAATTTAGGTGAAATAACGCAGCCCAAAATGGACATCTTTGCTCTTTCCAGTCCCATGTTCTTTCCATGTTTTGTCCTGAGTCTAAACAATCATTCTCCCTGCCCTGCTCACCTTCCTTCTCCATCCTCCATACCTAATGGATTAAACATTTATAACTTTCCTCAAACCTAAAAGGTCCTCTTCCATCTCACCAAAACAGGCTGTCAACTGGGTAACAAAAACAAAAAACAAATTAAGGTTCTCAGGCATAAACATCCTCAATTTTCCATTTCATCATTTAGCTACACCCACATACTCATTCGTTTTCACTTTGATTTCAAAAGAAGTGTAACCACTTTCTGATTAATCCATGCTTCTCTCTGTGCCTCTAATTTGCTCCCTTGTGCCGATTTTAGAACACTGTACCAATTATTATTCTCTGTCTTTTCTTCCTTATCTCTGTCACAGTTTGAGCTTCCCAGGTGAGAGCATTTGGGACTCGGAGATATGTATTTAGGAGACTTATTACGGAGTACTCTGAGGATCAATAACTCTGAGGGGTGAAGCAAGCAGGACCAAACAGCCTGAGAGTTAAACTGCAATGCAGTGGCAACAAAGCCTCAGCATATCCTATAGGAGCTCTGGAGCCGGATGGCCCTTCAAAGTTGTCTCAAGCGAAGCAAAACATTGAACTCCATACCCCTTCATCAACCAGTAATGGAACGTGGGCTGCCCTGTGGGAATGGTTGTCGTCTTAGGAAGATGGCTTCCTACAGCCTGATATCAACACAACTTGGAGAGAGACTCAGTTCTGAGCTACCGCAGAAAACACTCCTGGTACCACAATGTACACTGTATTCTCTGTCTACTGTCTAGATCCTTATTGCAATTCAAGATACATTATCAGAAAGAAAAAGAAGGGAAGGGACCTCCAATTTTTTCCAAGTATTATTCTAGTTGCTATGCCATCTTATCTCTCAAATACCCAATGTTACTTTTTGTTGCTTTTCCCCCCTTTCTATCCCTTAACTCTCACAATAATCTTATTCTACATGTTCTCTTAAATATGTATTCATACTGTAAGAGCTGTCATCTATAGTCTGGTGGCTCTCAAACCTATACCTTTATATAGATTCCTCCTGAGTAGTCTAGATTAATAAACCTCTAAAAGCCAGTAGGGAACCACACCTGGACATTGCACAGCCCTATAAACTCAAAATGCCCCAAACCGAAATGGAGGAAGTAATTGTCTATTCCCCCTGAGCAAAAGCCCCAAAATATCAGACTTCCTTCAATGTCATCATTAGCATCTCAACATGTTGCATGAAAATAAAACATGGGAAGGTACCAAAATGTCATATATGACTTCTACACAAACATATACATACATTCTGAATATCCCAAATTTAAGGGTAGAATTGGGGAGGTGTTTCATTCCCATTAGCACTAAATTGTATAAGAGGATAGGGTTTGCCTAGCAAACCAATTTCTCTTCCCACCGGTTAACTTGGTTGCTTAATACAACAAAAATTAGTATCTGGTCATGTCTTATGTCCCTCTGTTACCAACATTCACTCAGGAACATAGAATGATAAAAAAATCAGCATCTTTAGCTGAAGTTACAACCTTCTTGGTTACTACATAGGGGAAAGAAATTAGAGAATCATGCATTTTCATGGTCTCAGCTGAGCTATGGTAAATATCATTTATACTCACATTTTATGATGCACATGGGCTAATAATCACATGACATTCTCAACTGCAAGTGGTCTGAGAAGTGCAGTCTCCCATGTGCCTGAAAAGGGGAAGAGAACGAGATGTCAGTGTATGATATGCTATCATAGTGCATTTTACTCATAAGAGATGTCCATCTATTTTTTTCTTTTGTCATTATTAGAAAACAGGATATGGGGAGGGAGGTAATATAAATAAATAGAATCTAAGTGGTGGGTCTCAAAAAAAAGAATAATTGCAATAATTGTTCCTGGTATCTGCTACTAATAAAATTCTAACTAAATGCTCATGGGGTCTGTGCACAGGAGGAAATATTCCTATTAGTTGCTTTTTTTCTAGAGCATCAAAAATAAGAAAGGCATTAAAATGTTTATGTTGCTCCTTTAGTCTATGTAAGAATTTTAAGATGAATGGGCTAAAATAGAATAAACCTCGAAGTCTAGTAGGATTTTTCTTTGCTTTTGTCTCATGATTTAATCTTAAATGCGTATCCATAATTGTTGTCCTTAGCTAAAACAAAACGGGGGGGGGGGGGATTTATTGCAGCAACCCCATGAATATTCTAATGTTTCTACACTCTCTTCAGTGATGGTCTCTTAATAGCTGAACAAGTATTTTTCCACTTAGATCACATGAGTTTATTAACAATTTATATATACATATATTCTAAATGTAATAACTTTTGTTCTATACAGTATGAAAACAGAGAATAAAGTATTTGAGTTATAAATCTGCTATATAACATTGTTAAGTTTAGTAAACATTAAAATAATGAATTTTATATCAACTGTGGACTTTATGATGTCAGGATAATTGTTCAAAAATATGGGTGGTCATTTGTAATAGTTAGATCTCATACATATGCATTTCAGTGTCACTATCTAATTTATCAATGTTTTATGCCCTTAGCCTAATGCTCTCTGAGGAAAAAAATCACACTTGTATGTGGACTACCCATTTATTTCTTCAAATAGATACTCTTTTTTTGTGGTTTTAATAATGTGAAATTCTAACTAAATGCTAAAGACAGGCAGCCAATGTTTGGATTAGGTTGTTTTAAGATGCAAGTCATAAGTAATCAAAATAAAATTGTCTTAAACAAGAAGAGTACGCTTTATTATGACTATAGTTGCATGCAGGCATAAACCATTAACTAAATGATATCATGAAAGATCCAGTTTAATTTGGTCTCTCCAATCTATCTTTGGAGTTTGCTTGCCCTAACAATAGCTCATTTTACTATGTCAATATAGCTCTCAGCAAGCAAAAAGGCCACAGGCACTTATAGCACTTTCAACAAAAAAAGTCTATTGTGTATATATACCACATCTTCTTCATCCATTCATCTATGGAAGAATGCTTTGGTTGCTTCCGTATCTTGGCCACCGTAAATAAAGCTACAATGAATATTGGAGCATATATATCTTTATGGACAAATGTTTTCAGATTGTTGGGGTATACACCCACAAGAGGGATTGCTAGGTCTTATGGCAATTCTATTCTTAATTTTTTGAAGAACCTCTACACTGCCTTCCATAGCAGCTGCTCCAATCTGCATTCCCACTAACAGTGTATAAGTCTGCCATAAGAAAAGATGAAATAGTGCAATTTGCAACAAAATGGATGGATGTTGAGATTATTATGCTAAATGAAATATTATAAATCAGACAGAAAAAGTCGAGAACCATATGATTTCACTGATATATGGGATATGAAAACAACAAAGGAACAAGACAAACAAATGAAGAAACAGAAAGTCATAGACACAGACAGTAGTTTACTGGTTACAGGAGGGTCAGGGGGGAGAGGGGTGGTAGAGGAGGGTAAATGGGGTCAAATATATGGTGACGGAAGGAGAACTGACTCTGGGTGGTGAACATACAATGTAATATATAGATGATGTATTACAGAATTGTACACTTGAAACCTATGTAATTTTACTAACCATTGTCACCCAAATAAATTTTAATTAAAAATAAAACTCGGTATTGCCAACAAAATTATTATGTTTCCCTCTACCTGGATAGTCTTAAACCACGTTTACACCCCCTGGATTTACCTCTATATGGACTGCATGAATTGATTACCACTGTATATGTATGTAACATATGCAGTCTATACAATGAATATCATTTCAGCCTGAGCAGAGTATTGGCTTATTAATCTACTCAGGGCCCAATCTTAAAAACAGAGCAACCATCGAAACCTTATAAAAAACACGTGGTAGAGATTGATGGGTGTAGTGATTACTGCAACAAGATCAACTCAGGTTGCTAAGTAGAAAGCTGAGTACCTCAAGTTAACAACATGAAAACAGGCCCTGAAGTACTGATTTAACATAATTTTATTTGAAGATAAAAATTATTTTTGGCTATTTCCATGATTATATGTTGACTGTGCTGAATCTTTGTAATGCAAGAACACCCTGAAATAATATTATTTTCTTTTCAGTATATTTTCGATAACAGAGTACACATTCTTATATAGCTACATGAACTTTCTTCGAATATATGGTGATGGAAGGAGAACTGACTCTGGGTGATGAACACACAATGGGATTTATAGATGATGTAATACAGAATTGTACACCTGAAATCTATGTAATTTTACTAACAATTGTCACCCCAATAAATTTAATAAAACAAAAAAATTAAAAAATTAAAAAAAAAGAAAGCATACAATTTCTTGAGGATTGTGCCCAATTAATTGGCAATACAGACCGTATTATAGTTATTTCTATTTTACATAGCTCACAAAATCATTGAAATTCAGTATCTTGCTCACATTTCACTTTTAGAAGTTACAGTTTTTTTCCTCCATGACTGGCACTGTCAACAGCAATTTGTAGCCCACTGTATTTAATGTACTTTGGACGTTCACATTTTATTGTCACATTTAGCAATGCCACATTAACAATTTGTTTGTGTCTAATCTATTATGCTTTTTGTTTCACATTAATCTAACCAAACTCAACATAATAAATAAAAATGACATTGTGCTGTTGATTCCAAACCTTTTGTGTTAGCACCGATTGTTTAACTCAGAGATTGGTCAGGTGTGACAGTGAATAACTACTTCCATTGTATGCCTTCAGAAAACTTTCTTCCACAAAAGCTCATTAAATTATTGTGAAATAAAGTTGCTCATTTTTTGGTGAAATTTCCAGGAATTGTTGGATGCGAGCAATGACCAAATATGAGATTCATCTTAAAAACTGTTGTATTATGTTAAACACCTTGCCTAATTAAACGTGGTGAACAGTGACATAAACTACTTTGGTATGACCCAGCTATTGTTTAAAAAGTAGTAACACTTCATATCTTATAATAATGCTGTGCTATTTTTGAAAAACAATATAAATCATATGTAAGACAGCAAAGTATAAAAAGTAAATTAAAATACACAGTTACTATTATCATGTTGGTGCATTTTTTTTCTTTTTCTCTCTTTGTATATATATGCATACATGATAAACCTACACACATGTCTAGGAGGTGGGATTTCTTTAAGAGGAAGCAAGAAGAGATCTGTGATAATCTACCTTCAAAGCCAAACAATTCATCTGGCATCATGTCTTCTAAAGTATTCAGTAGATTCTTTTCTGGATTCATTCTTGAGACAATAAGTTTCAAGCTGCGCTTTTCTTTACTTATTTACCTAGCCTGCACACCAACATTTTGCTTAGTTCCTTGAAATATATCATTTAAAACTGTGTAGTTCCTTTATTCATTCATAAATACTTATTGAGGGCCTACCATTTTCCATGCATTATATTAGGTTCTGGGGAATTACAATGTTGAATAAAATGGTCAAAGCTCCTGCTCTCCTAATGATTACATCTAGCAGGGAAGAGACATGGTGTCAAACCATTAATATGGCTACAATATTACAAAAGGGAAATGCAAAATGCTGTGGATCTCTGTAGCAGTGGGACCAAATCTAGTCTGGGATGTTACAGAGGACTTTCTTGAGAATACTAAAATTTAGCCTGAAAAACTAGAGCATGAGTAGGCGATAATTACAGTCACCATATCTTTAATTATACAAACTGAACACTTCTGAAAATTCAAAGTGACATCATTAATAATTATGCCAAGAAGAAATAAATGTTAACTGCAACTGTCAGAGCAGTGTCAAAAAAGAAAAAAACATGTTCAGTTTTTGCAAAACAGAAATGCATTTTCAAAACTTTTCTTTTCAATTTAAGATTATGAGTTCTAAAAGACAGTGAAACGTACAGACTTTAAATAAACCGTGCACACATGCATATATAAACTCACATACACAAATACTCATTAACAGTACGTCATACCAGTCATACTGCGAATCTAAGAATTCATTTAATTAGCATGGATTAGTGTGGATAAGTAGACTTGAAAAAAATTCCTAAGCTGTGCTTTTTTCCCATTTTGAGATATCCTTTACATCCTTTCCGTATTCTCACATTTAACTAATCAGTCTGACTCCAAATTCGAAACTTTTAACCTGTATTCCAGAAGAAGTGAAAAATCAATGAATTACAATATACAACTATCTTAAAAATTTGTGAAAAAAGAAAATCAAATGAACACCAAAAATATAAAAAAGAAAAATAATGTTCATATCAGAAAATAACTAAGTAGATATCAAAAAAAGCAAATAGACTAACAAAATAAAAGAACTGATAAAATAAACAGATTCAGATATTTATCCAAAAAAGTAAAATAATAGAGATCTCACTACAGATAACTTAGATAGTAAAACCAGATTAAGTGGGTATTTTGAACACTTTTTGCTAATAAGTTTGAAAATTAGATGAAATGGATAAATATACAAAATATATAATTTATTATCCCTGACTCAATAATAAGTAGGAAGCAATGTGATTTTTAACCATTAAAAGAATCAAATCACTTGTGAAATTTTCCATAAATAAAACTCCAGGCTCAGTCCACTGCACCAATAAGTTCTATAAAATATTTAAGGAAAAAAAAGCAAATCACACCAGAAAATAGCAAATGCAGCCCAGCAATGAGTAAGTAAACCAGACACATTTGAGTTTATCTCAGGAATTTGAGGTTCTTTTAATAAAAAAAGATCAGTTATCATAATCTATTATATTTACCAAAAGGAGTAAAATGAAAAAATAATATAGGAGCACATCAAAAGATGCAGAAAAAGCCTTTGGTAAGATCAAGCACACATCCAGAATATTGATTTTTAACATACCAGAAACTTTCTTAACCAATAACTGATCATCTCTAAGTAAACATAACAGCAAAGATACAAGTTAATGATGAAATATTTAAGACATCCCTTTTGAGAATTAAAATAGCTCTGTTGGAGCTAGCTAATACAGTAAAAAATATAAGATAGTAGAAAGAAACAAACCCATTATTTGTAGATGCACAGATGAGATGAATGTACAGGGGAAAATCCAATGGAATAAACAGATGAATTATGAGAAATAAGGGAGTTTATATAACTGTCTTGATACAGTCAGCATTTAAAAATTTATTTTTTCTGTATATCAGCAACATGAGTTAGAAAGTGAAATGTAAAAGGAAAAGTAAACCAAGTGAATTTTTAAAATTCTACCATTTTCCAAAAACAAAAATATGAAGTACTGAGATTTAAACATAACAAAAAAGTAAAATCTTTATAAAAGAAATCGATAACATTCCATTGAAAAGTATAAAACTTTTAATTAAAGGGAGAGATCTATCATTTTCAAGTATTGAAATTTTTTTCAAATGCAAAAGACCTCGCGAAATTTACTGACAGTATAAATAAACAAAATGTTACTATTTTGTGGTGGTTCTTGACAAGCTGATTATGAATATTTATGAAAATGCAATAAAACCAGGAGCAGTTAAGATGTTTTTTGCATCACTTCGTAAATTATATAAATGTCTAACCACTATGCTGTTCACCTGAAACTAACATAATATTGAATGTCAACTGTAATTCAAAAATAAAAATTTTAAAAATGCTTTTTGAAAAGAATAAGGATGGTAGGTGCAAATCATGCTACTTAATATCAGGAAAAGTTATAACTCTAGAGTAAATAGTGTAGTAGTACCATAATTAGTAAAGAAATGTAATATAATAGAAAACCCACTAATTACTACCATTTGAAAAATGACAGAGGTGATGCTAGGGAAAGTGAAGAGAGAGAACGGACTTCTCAATAAATGGTACTGGATAACTGATTACCATTAAAAGAAAAAAAATCGCATCCTTAAGTGGATAGAACTAAATATGAAAAGTAAATCTCTAACAATGTTAGAATATCATGTAAAAGAATGTCTTCTTTACCTTGGTGTAAGAAAGATGCCTCAGCAACACACTAAGGTAAAAACAGATCACATTAAAATTAAAAACTTCCTCCTAAAGACATCATAAAGAGAATGAGAAAACAAGCCACAATCTACCATGTTTCCCCAAAAATAAGACCTAGCCGGACCATCAGCTCTAATGCATGTTTTGGAGCAAAAAATAATATAAGACCCGGTATTATTTTAATATAAGACTGGGTCTTACGATATAATATAATATAATATAATATAATATAATATAATATAATATAATATAATACAACACAATACAATATAATATAATACCAGGTCTTATATTAATTTTTGCTCCAAAAGACACCTTTGAGCTGATGGTCCGGCTAGGTCTTATTTTCCGGGAAACACTGTAGGAGGAGTTTTTTTTTGTTGTTCTTTGTTTTTGTCAAAGATACAAATGACAAAAGACCAGAGTATTCACAATATATAAAAGGAACGTCTGCAAAGCAATAATGAAAGAATAACTAATATTAAAAAGAAGAAAAGTTTTAACAGAAATTTCACAAAGGAGAAAACTTCAATGGCTACCAAACATACAAAAACATGCTCAACCCCATTAGTAATTTGGAAAGTGCAAATTCAAGTCTTATTGGAAAATAATGACATACCCATTAGTTTCAAAAATTTTAAATATCTGATTTTTATGTAATTTCCTTTGAGAGAGGTGAACATGGACAATCAATTTCTCCCATAATTGTACATACCCTAAGGATCTCTTCACATATATATGAACAGACACTAGATTGTCCATATGAACAATTTAAAACAGGTAAAACTAGAATCAACTCAAATGTCCAATAAGATAAGTCTAGTCAAATACATTGTGGTATATTCATATACTAGAATACCGTACAGCAATAAAACAGCACAAATGGATATCACCAAATGAAATATAAAGTGAAAGACGCAAGTCACAAAATAATACACACATAGTATTCCATATATATAAAACACGTGAAAACAGACAAGCTAATATATGGCTTAATGATGCATAAATAGATTGTAAACTCTGAAGAAATGACAAAAAATGATTTTACAATGATTTACTTTCTTGTCTGGGTGGGATGACCACGGTGATTTTTTAATGTGCATTTATCCTCATGTACTCTCCTTTATGTACTATATATTTCACAAAAAAATCATTTTTCAGCTTTCAAAGTACACTACCCAAGTACAACGCAATGTCTGAACAGTGATCTTAATTCTTGTGAAGGAGGACTAAGACTGAGAGAGGCCACTGATACTGAAGACTACGAGGTATGTATGATTTTGAGTTCTTTTCACTTTTCTGGTACCCATTAATCCCTGGGAATTCAAAGTGCATTGATTTGACTCTACTTCTTACAACCAAAAAGGACTGGAGTAAAGTGAACAGTAGGAAACTGTAGTCAGCAGCAGAGGTTCTTAGATTAGAACCATCTTACTATCTCTCGACATAAGCGCATTTCCTCTCCATTTTGTCATTCAAAGTACTCTGTTTAGGTGTTCCCTGAGCTTTAATAAAACCTCTCTTCTTTATACCTTAATGCCATTCAAGGTGTCTTCAGAATCACCCTGGCTTTGATGATGTTTTCTTGGATGCAGGAAAAAGGAGGGGAGGCATTTTTTGCAATTAACTTGTGCTTTTGTTTGATTTTTTTATTGCTTTTTTACACATCCGGTGTCTTCTGTTGCCCCCCTGGACAGTAAGCAGACTTTCTTAGATGCTGAAAATCATTATAAAAGGGATGGCTAAGTTACTGCTTTTTATTAAGTTTAATTTCATCATCTACTGACTGAATGAACAAGAAAAAGCAGACCTGAAACATTTCCCAGAACACTGTTTTCTAACCACATTAGAAATTGTGTTATAGTGAATGATCTTACAGTGACATTGGGATAAGACTATATGCTACTTGGTCTTTTTGGACTCTTATTTTCTCTGAGTCAGCACTTCCATAGATAAAACAGAAGTCAGAGGGTTTATTTGCTTATTTGTTTGTTTGTTTTTAATTATGAAACAAATGGGCAAAGTCTGTACCTTTACTCTGGAATATATTCTATTTGATTATCTAACTATAATAATCACCATGTTGCCCCGAAAATAAGACCTAGCCAGACAATCAGCTCTAATGTGTCTTTTGGAGCAAAGTTAATACAAGACCCAGTCTTATTTTACTATAATATAGGACCGGGTATAATGTAATATAATATAATATAATATAATATAATATAATATAATAATATAATATAATATACCAGGTCTTATATTAATTTTTGCCCCAAAAAATGCGTTCGAGCTGATTGTCCAGGTAGGTCTTATTTTCGGGGAAACAGGATAAAGATTAACATAACAACATTTGACATTATTGAAGCAAGAAGAAAGTATAAAAATAGAATATAATGGTTTCACTATAATGACCACTAGTGCCTTAGAAAAGAAATTAAATGTAAACTAACCCTAGCTAGTGATTCATATTATCTTATTTGATTGACATTATACACATATATAGTAATTTTTTTATATTAGCTCTCTTACTGCATAAAAATATGCATGAACTAGACACACTCAATTTAATTCAAAAAAACATCTAATAAAGAACATCTATGTCCCACACTGGTACTCTAAGGAAGTCGATGATGAGTAGATATCCTGTCAAGGAGATGGAACGTAAATTAATCAATAAACAAATAGCCATTTGGTACCTTTGTTAGTCTAAACACTGAGCCAGGCAAACTGATACTGAAAAAAAAAGCACACACGCGCACACACATGCACACACACACATACACACACATGTGTGTGGGCATGTGCATGTCCGTGTGTGTATGTATAAAATGACATTCAGATAATTTAACATCTAGTAAGGAAAGAAAGTAAATCAGAAAAACTGGCTTATGACACTCATAGAGAATGTCAGTGAACAATCTAGTACTAAAGTTTACAGAATATAATCACCTTTGGTTTTAAAAAAAGATCCGTGTGGACTAAGATATTTGCAAAAGGCAGACATTTTAATCTGAGTATTGAGGGATAGATAGAATTTACATAGGTGAAGGGAAGGTAACAGAAATATCCAGGCAACTGAAAAACAAGATCAATTACGAAAAAGAAGAATGGCATTTGGAGGCAACTATATGGAGAAGCCCCGGATCGTGTGTGTGTGTATTATATGGCTTACCACAGTTTATATTTTAAATGTGTTAGACACATTTAGACATAAATTCGTAGGGATTCTCTATATAGGGTTTCATGCACTATAGCCAAGGATAATTTCACACTATATAATTGCTTTTTTCCAAATCATGATCTGGAACATATAACTACAGCCACTGCAATTGGTTTCTGGGATTGAAGATATTCTTGGAGCTCTATAATATACCGTGTATAAAATTAATACAGATGAAGGGACGAGGACAGAAATATCCAGAAACCTGAAAAATAGGATCAAAGACATTTGACAAAGTGTGTGTGTGTGTGTGTGTGTGTGTGTGTGTGTGTAGTCAGGGTCAACGGGTTCTTAAAATATACTATACAGTTTCATCACAGTATTTACCCAATTAGAGAAATCTTAGATTCTTCCTATAATCGTTATATTTCAGACCTTTAATCTGTCTTCCTTTTAACATTTTTACTGCAACAGGATTTCTTCTTTGTTTTCATATAATCAAATAGAGTGGGTTGTTTGGGGTTTTTTGTTTGTTTTGTTTTGTTTGGGGCATTAGTTCCATACTGTAGCTGTTCTAATTCCAACTCCCGTATACAAAATATCTCACTTCAGAATGTCTAATGCCACCATTGTCCTGGTAAACATTCCCCAAAATAACCTCTCCAGACCTACTTCTTACTTACAGGGCTTCTTTTCTTAGTCATCAGTCACAGCTACTGCAGAAGGATGTTAGCTAAACTCATTAGTCAGCACCCTTTGACTTTTCTCTTATTCCTGACATTCATTTTTTTTTGTTTTGTTTTAATGCCGGCATAAGGATCATACCTCATCACTAAATTTTTTCACTCAATATTCAGTTGTTTCTATAGGACATCACAGTGCTATGACACTGTTTCTTCTTGTGTGGGTTAGGACATGAGGTATCAAAAATGTCTTTTTCAGTCAGTGTTTTCTACTCCTTAGAATCACAGGAATACTTGTCACATATGAAGGTCTAGCAGAGACATGGCATCACTGTGCACCCATGATATATTATTAGATAGAGTTACGTTAACTAAAAATTAGATAATAATGTATTAAAATTACAGCAAACCAACCGATGATTAGATTAGATGCTCATTAGTTGAAATTGTTGGTCTCTAGTGGTCCAAATCAGTTTGAACACATGTATGAGTACATTTCCTTAGCTGGGAAATGCTATAGCTTTTGAAAATGTATACAAATTATATAAATTCTGGAAATATTTGTTAGCTAATATTCTCCCAATAAATACAAGTCCCTCTTTTATCTCCAGAATTTATTAACTCATTGCCATTTTTACTGTGTGTTCATCTAGATAATCTCTTTCCCCACCTCCCTTTAAATACCAAGTGTGGTGTGGAGAATCCAACCACAGAGGTCCCCCAAATGAAAACTATCTTCATAATAATATTAAAATATGATTTACCTTTTAAAATTTCATTTTCTCATAAATATAGTGGAATTTTCTACAAGTGACTTAGTATGTAATATTGTAACTGAATACAGAAGCAGATGTAAGAATGTAGCTGTCTTCTGTTAGGCCATACATTAATAAGGTTTGCAAACATATAAAATAAAGACATTCTGCTCACTAATCGTTTTTTAGTTTTGGAAAACACAGCTATTTGTTATGAAAACACAGATTAATTATATTAATAAGTAATGGGTTTTCTATTGAATAAATATTAACTACATTATTTAATTTTGTTTTAATTTCTAACATGGTAAATATTGGTAGATATAACTCAAATAAACTAACGTTCTGTGGGTTTCTTTGTAATATTTAACAGTGTAAAGGATCCTGAGATTAAAATGTTTGAGAAACTGTCAGAGAATATACCACAGATGTTTATTTTTCTTACTATATTCTCAGAGATTCATAAGCTGAGGAACATGGCCTAGAATAAAACTGCCCTCCTGACTCCCATCTGGACTCTAGCACTGAGAAGAAAAGTTAGGCGTTGACTTGTATCTCTGAAAGTGTATCAAGACACTTACCTTTTGCTCCCATTCCCTTCATGTGAGATCCAGTGGGGGTCAAGGCAATAATTAAAAAACCCAGATAAACTGAGGGAGAAGGTGAATTTCACCAAGAGGGTTTCTGTTTTCTTGACTTTACTTGATTAATACACTCCTCATATCCATCCCATTTATTTTTACTGTACTATTGTGGTGTTGGACTAATGCAGTGTTCTATTATCTGGTCTTCTGGGCTAGCATCTCTTTTCTCTCACCCATACTACTGGAATAATTACCCCAAATTGGAGTTTGTCGAGGACATTCTCACTCAGAAATATCAATGAGTCCCACTGCCTGCAGCTTACAGTCTAAATATCTTGGAATATTAGGATCACAGACTTTTCATTCTATAAGCGAACACAGAAACCATCAAACGCGAGTGTCACATATTCTAAAATAACTGAAGTTGAAAAGTGACATAAATTTATGATGGTCATATGAGTAATATCAACATAATCAAAATGGGAATTATAGTTGACTCTGTATCTGACATTCGCTGTTCCATACGATGTCCTGATTTACATTTCCAAATACGTCTACTTCCCAACATAATATATCTACTCTAACTGTGCTATTTTTTTCTTTGCTTTCAAAACATAAATTGCCACCACTGTACTCTTACCCATTTAATGCTCCCAGGTATGATATTATTCTCTGCTCTCTATTCCTACCTTTCAGAATTTGTCAAAGTTGTATCTTTCCTTTATGATTCTCTTGGACCAATGCAGCTTGGACCAACTCAACTCACGTAATCTCTCTCTTCCTGGTATTCTGGTTATATTTTTCTAAGCATAAAATTTATTGTGCTCCTATAATATATTGCCATGCTCAACATTTTTTCTGTGTATTATTTCTTAAGCTTGCCTCTGTAATTTTTGTTTCATGTTGAGCATATGCAGTGTATTTAAATATATCATTTGATTAATATAGAAACGCTTCTTTGCAAGATTAGAGAGCAAATGATGTATCAATTACATCTTTTCATTTGTAAGAATATATTTACTAGCTTATTAAAAAGAGACTAGATAAATAGCATTTAGTAAATCTCCAACTGACTTCCTCAAAGTTCTCCAAAGCATTTTTCAGTTTCCCTGATCCTTATGTCATTCCTCAGGTTAGCTCGACAAGCAAAATCAATTCAACTGCAGTGATAATCAAGTCAGATATAAAACCATTCACTTAGGCACATGTGAAACAATTTTGAGTTTACCTGATCTGATTTTTGGAATATTGTGCCAATGTGAAGTCAGATGGAGGACTTGATAGTCCAGAGGGTATGGGCACGTATGCTTATTTACAAAAGAGAACAATTGAGAGATCCAATAAAAAAGAGGAGCTAATTCGGTTCAGTGTATCACCGAACAGTGAGCTATTAGATGAGAATCTAAATCCCTCTGCCTGTTAGCTCCCATTCATTTCATTTGGCTACTCCACAGACAGTGGCAAGGACCCACATTAGGTGGTACAGTGCAGCTTGCCTGGCCCTGGTGCCCTTTCTTCAATTCTGTACAAAATAAGCTTTGGGGAGTATAAAAGGCCAATCAAGGGAAGGATAAGACAGGGACTATTCTTCAGAATCCCTGCCTTATTCTAACCAGCTCTCTCGTTGATTCTTTATATATTTCAACATATACGCAATTCCTCCTGTTTACAAAGATGAAATTATTTGCCTCACTGAGAGTATAAAAAAGAACTAAACTTTTTACTCTCCCCCAAATTTAAAATTTCTAACCATTTTATTGTAATAAATAATGTTTAACTCATAGGGGAAATTTTTACTATGAAAATACAATTGTCATGTCTCTGCAGAATTGGTGTGTTGCAAAAGAGAAATATTGACTTACGGGCTAGAAAATTCTAAATTTAAATCTTACTTGAATTACCCTGGGCATTTAATTTTATTTTTTTCATTCCCACCAACTTACCTGCCTCTTTATCTGAAATAATGCCAATTTCATAAAGGATTGTTTGGAGAAATAAGATAGATAATAAAAAAAAAAAAAAAACAACGGTTGGCACAAAGAAATATTTTTATAAATGTTAACTGCCATCCCTAATACTTCACAACTGCCCATCACACATATCCCACACTAAACATAACCTTCTTGACATTTTTCTATCAATTATATCATATCTGAAAACATCATAGGACATTACATTCAACTTCCATAAGAGAACTGATACCATGTAGGGAAACTTTCAATCACAGTTTATTAAAACAGTCCTAACCTGTTTCTGTCAACTTTGAGGGATGAACCCTCTATCTCTCCTTTGATTATGTAAGATCAATGGAATCTTTAACGTGTGCTTAATATTCAGGCTCCTCTACGAGTTACCGCTGAGAAAACTGATAGAAGCCATTCATTAGGCTCACAGATGTGTGGTTCCAGAAGGACAAGGAAAGTTCAGAGGGCTGATTCTGACACTGATCAATTCTTTCCTCAGATAATATGGAAATTTATGACATTTTTAATATCATCATAGGTCAGTGTTGTCTTTTTTCATTGAGAAAGTTATTCTGTAAATAATGAGGATTCTTCATAATTTTCAGGAAAACTTGAGGTCTAAACATGCATGTTGTTTACACAGAGTCTATTTTCTGTTATCTGTCCTTAATTAAGTATTTCCATGACTGTTGTAACAAAAATAATTGTCACTTGTCTTCCTGATCATGTTAAATTTAATTGGTGGATATGACAAAATTCAGCATGTGTGTTCATTATTGTGGATTTAGAATATTTCACTGTACCTTCCACTGACATTAACTGAATAAAATAACCTTATACAGAGATATGGCATCAGTTTTGTGATAGTCTGATGATTCAGTTTGATTTCACTCCATTTATTTGTCTGTTTTAAAGAGTTCAATCATACAGAATTGTGTGATTGGAAGACCAATGGACGAGTTATCTGGTATGCTTATACATTTTTCCATTTAGTTTATTTTCTTCAATTCAATTTGAAATATTTCATGAATATTTACCTAAGATGGCATTTTCCATTTCATATCTCCGTGCAGTAGAGCTGGTCAGCCTTGCTATTTAGTTATTTGTAGTGCAGTGTTAGTGAAACTCATGTCATGCCATTTCCCTACACAGAACCTACAAAATCAAATATCTGTGCTTCAAAGACACAGCCTGCAGATGTAACCACAGCCAGACATTTGCTATAACAGGGTATATGTAGCACAATAAAAACGTTCATTTTTACCAGAAAACTAACTCAAACATATATCCTGCTGATGCTGGACATACGATCAGACTTTGCATAATAGACCTCCAAAGTGGAGCAGTGTCAAAATTTTCAGTTGAAGTGTTCCCTCAAAATGATACCTGACATTTCTCAGCATTCATAGAATGCTGAGGCATTCATTCCAAATTTAAAGATAAAATTAAATGGCAGATTACTCCTAGGAGAAGAAGCCCAGTGACCAAGTCATCTCACACATCCATTCATTTGAAACATCTGGCAAACGAGAGCAATAAAGCCACTAAGCCAAGTCATCGATTACACAGTCCAAACTGGGAATGAAAGATTTTAATATAAGTGATGTTCAGTGTTTTGACTAATACTCAAAACAACATGCAATTTATTGAATAATGACTCAATTGTCATAACAAAACTGGTATTAAAAATTAAATTTTAAGACAAACATACCTATAACCCCTCAGTTGTACTCCTAGGCATAAATTCACTGAAAATTCCTGGGTGTGTTCACTAAAAGACATGTACAAGAACATACCAAAGCAAGATAGCCACATCATAACAACAAAAACTCAAAACAACTAAAATGTCTATCAAACTTAGAATGGCATACTCATAAAATGGATATTCTACAACAATTACAATGACCTACAGACACACTTCACAATTTGGAAAGCACTTCATGGATATGGTAACCAAAGTAAGAACCATATCATCTGTACAAAATTCAAAATATCTATAACTATACAACATTATTTAGGGTCGAAAGCTTAGAAGATAAAATTATGAAGAAATGCTGATAAGCATTTTCTAGAATTATATAAAAATACAGCAGTCAGATTAGTGGTAACCTTTTTGGGGGGCTAGGATTTAAGAATTAGAAGAAAGTAAAATGAAAGATTCTGAGATTCTGCGATTATATTTTTTAGATTTTGTGTCCATGTTATTTACTTTGTGATATACCGAGCTGGATTGTTTTAAGCTGGCCTTTTCTACATGTGTGATACATTTCACACATCTAAAGCTTAAAGCATTTTCATATATTTGTTTTCAAAAATCCCTTCAGAGCTGAGGTTTGGCCTATGAATGCTTTGCATTTGCAGAGAAAATATGAAAATGAGCCAAGTATTCTATACAGAAGAAAGGTATAATGAAATAAAATCTCCTTTTCTTTTGTTATTTAATTGCCATTCAAAATAAATCTTGTGTGTGTGTTCATTGACATATGTGTGTATATGAATGACACCACTTGGTATCTCAGTATCTGAACAATTTGTAATATATTGCAAAACTCGAGATTTAGAAATACACACTACCGTGACTCCACTATGTTACAGTGGCCTGATTTGAAGTGGTCAGACAACGATCTCATCAACTTTCCTACTAAGTAATTTTCACATATAAAGATAGCATATTGCTGTAATTCTACATTTTCCTTAAATTGAGACGGAACTTGATATTCTCTGGTATTTGTCACTGACACATACTAAACCTTGCCAGTACTCCTTGTCTCACGTGACAGTTGACTTTTTATAAGTTTTTATTACACGTTTATTTTATTTTATTTTTATTCTTTGAAAAAAGAAGTTGGTATGGCTCAAAATATTTAAAAAAAACACCCTTAGAAACTTAGAGTCAACTCAGTGTCACCTGTGTCCTGGAATAGGAGGTAGAAGAGCAGTATCACACTGATATTTTACTCCAACTTGACCCGCCAGGGCTTATCAGTCACATCCATATTTATGTCTGCTTGCATTGCTTCCTCAGGGGCATCTAATCTCTAAATATGGCCTTCCTATCTCAGCATCTCCTATTGACTTTTCTTAATCTTATTTTTTCTGCTGATATTTACTCTGCATGTCATTTTTGCTTTCTCGGCACTATGCACTGATGTTCTTCCCTGAGGAATCTTTACATTACCAGCCTAAACAAATGAATTAGGGAAGCAAGGTGGCCAGGCCCAGATACTGATTGAACAAAAGAACAAGCATGTGCTTGGAGGGCACAGTAAAGAATTTAAACTGAGGTCAGCATCTGAAGATGGTATTGACCGCAATGACTCAAGACCCATTTTGTTTTGTTTTAGTACATTTTGTTTCTTTAATAAGCTGCCTACTTAAACTTGGAGGCAAATCAACAAACGAAAATCTTATGATAAAACCAGAAATCTGTTTTTTAAACAATTTAGTGCTGAGGAAAGGCTATGATTTTTGGTTTCAAACAGGACTGGGGTCACATCCAAGTTCCACCATTTAATGGGACTTTATCTCAACATCCACAGCCCTAGTGTATTTATCTATAACACAAAGCTAGCAATCTTTGAGCACTTATCCTTAGAGTTAATAAGATTTGGGATGTAAAGTGCCCTGTATTTACTTGACATTAATGAATGTTAACTATTATTACTGTCACCACTGTCTAATTCCTTTGATATTCCCACTCCTGTATCTGACCTTCCATCATCCCTTTCCCACAACAAGGGAAGTCACAGGAGTTTGCATTTGTCTTTGCAGTGGGTAGAGAAGAGGCACTAGCCTAAGGCTTTCATGTTGCATCCTAAGTTAACAATATGGAGGGAGGCGTGAAGAGCAGGTAAAGAAGGGAAGACGAGGTTGGAAGAACAGACGATGGTAAAGACAGACAGATAAAAATAAATAAAACCTGTGTGTGTATCTCCCGCTAAGGCAGACTTGTGCTGAAGGGTTGTTTTGCTCCTGTATCTGAAAGGCTACAAATACTCCAGTCAATATTCATGTTCTATTTTCCTGGATTATTTATTGCATGTCTTTATACATGAGTGAGGATTTTGAGACCATGACATTGAAACTATATTAAAAAAAAATAAATAAAATCCATACATAAAATATTAAAATGATACAAAATGACTTGCAATGAAAAACAGTATGTCCTCACCACACCCTTTCCTAACTCGTTTTATTCCCCTAAATACTTACTTTAAATATTTCTTCTGATATCTACTTCAATATTTCTCAAGTAGTGTTTATATTACCTTTTTTAGAGTTTTCAATTTTAGTCACGTATTATCTTCTTCCCACAAGTATTTAGAGGTTAGGTCACTCACCATGCCCACCTTCCCTCCATTTTTCTTCTAAATGGTCATATTTACTACTTTTAGGTTCATTATTGGTTACGTTTGTGATATTTACATTTTTATTCATTATTTTGTAACTCCCAGTTACTTACGGTAGGTTCCCAAATATTCTCTCACCTCTCCTTTCAAATTCACCATCTAGACAACTTCCTAAGAAAAGGTTGGCAGAGGATCCATTATTTCAGTCATTACTTACCCAAAATATCTGTCATCAGCCCTCATTTATATATAAAACCATATCTGACTGTATAATTATAAGCTGAATTCATTTGCCCCCAGAAATTCAAAACGGTTATTTCATTGTCTTAGTTTTGACTCTTGCTCTTGAAATATTGTGCCAATGTGTTCCTTGTTCCTCTGTAGATGCCTTCCCCCCCCCTCTTTGGTGCATTATATAATGTTCTCTTTTTTCTCAAATTTTAACAGGAATATATTTAAGTATCACTGTCCCCATCCCATTTGCTAAATAATCGGTAGGTCCTTACAATTTAAAGACTCAATATATTAGCTCCAGAGCATTCTTCTGTATCACTAATCAATGATGAACTCTCCTCGGCTCTCTATTCTTTATTTTGTTTTCTCTTTAATCAAGGTAGTGGAAATGTATATTACTCCTTGTTGTCTGTTCTTCTTTTCCCTATTTTCAATCTGTCTGTTCTGTTTTCTTGGAGACTTACTCTACTTTGTTTTCCTACCCTTATACAGGTTTTCCTTTTAATTTTCAGAAATCAGTTTTTAATTTGCAAAGCTTTTTATTGTTAACTGGTTCTTCCCTTTAATCATGTTATTTTCTTGTTTTATGCATGAGGTTGAGTCTCTCTGTGTATACCAATTTTTAAAAAATTGTCTATTGTACCTGAATTTATTTTATGATCTTTTAAAAATGTATTTCCTTTTTTTCCTTTTCAGCCATTCCTAAATATCAATGAGCTATTTGTCAATTCGTGTTTGAAGACAAAAACAACGAAAAAGATAATTGTGAAAAATAACTGCATGGATGCGGTCTGTTAACTAACAAATTTTGATGACTTCCTGCCTGAAGAACTCATTCAATTTTCATCAGCCTTCACTGCCCCATTCACTTTTACTCCCTCAGATACTGAAATTCCTTCACTGCTACTTACCTCTTTCAATTGCCTTTGTGCTGTAGAAATATCTTTTTATATCCTTGTAATTTCAATTGGGTCACGGATGGAGATTATTGTATATAATCAAACTATTATCTGAATCTCAAAATCGTTAAAGTATTTTGTTGTTAGCATACATACTAATTAAGATAAATAATGCTAAATATAAAACCAATGGGACATTTAGTTATTGTTTATTTGCAATGCATCAATCATGTAATTTATTGTTTATTATTCCTAAATTTCAGGAAAGAAAATGAAGCTCTTAGAGATTACATGAATTCATCATATTCACAGAGGCACTAAATAATAGACCTGGGATTCGCATTCAGTTTTGTTTCAGTGAAAAGCCTAAGTAAGCTCTTTCCACAATCTCTAACAGTTGTATGTGAGTATGTACCACCCTTGGGAAACATCAGTGCCATTTTCAAATACTGTGTTTCCCTGAAAATAAGACTTAGAAGGACCATCAGCTCTAATGCGTCTTTTGGAGCAAAAATTAATATAAGAACTGGTCTTATATTAAAATAAGACTGGGTATAATATAATACCAGGTCTTATATAAGACCAGATTTTACATTAATTTTTGCTCCAAAAGACGCATTAGAGCTGATGGTCTGGCTAGGTTTTATTTTCGGGGAAACAGCGTAAGTGTGACTTTACCCCAACAAAACATTTAGGAATTTCTGGAGATAGCTTTTATTGTCACAACTGTGGGATGCTACTAGCATCTATCTAGGTGTAGAAGCTGGGGATGCTGCTAAATACCCTGCAATGCACAGAACAGTTATCCCATAACAAATAATAATTATCCAGTTGAAAATGTCCATAGTGTTGAGATAAAAAAAAAACCTGGTCTAATTAGAATACGAAATTTCACAGACATGAGCAACTGATAGCAACAAAATCAGTTCCCAACAAGTTAACTGCAATTTTTATTCTTTAAAGTTATAACAGAATATCATAAACATACGAACAACTTTGTTAGAAAAGGGTCACTTTTTAAAAATTATGATATTGACCCAGATTCTTTGACAATGGGACATTATATATAAAGTTGTGGAGATATTTGCTAACTTCAAATCATATGAGTAAATTCTGTAACTTTTCTTGCTTTAAATAGGTCCTCTTATTTGATCATGCTAAACATTACAGAGGCCAGGAAAGAGAAGATCTGAGAAAAGAATCTGTGATCTTTTACTAACGTTATATCTGAAAAAGTCAATAAAGAATAACCACAATTTCACTGGTTTAAAGATGTCCAAAAATGACAAGATATATATACTCTATTTACCTCTCACTCTGATGCCATAGGAGAATCTAATCTCTCCAACATATGTCAACTCAACCACTGTTCTTTCCTTCATTCTATAGTGAATGTTCCACTTTCCACGACTGGTTGTACGTTTTACCATTTCACACAGAACTAATATCTGCTTGCCTGATATTTTCTCACCTTAAACTGGGAAGCCAGTTTCCTAAGAGTAAGGCCTTCTCTAATGAGGGGCAGCTGTACCCACCAAGCTGTTTATCTGACAGAGCTGCTTGGCTGTCCTCAGCCATTCTGCATATGTGCATTCTACACAGCTCCGAACACAGAGGAAAAAAACAAAAAAAGGAAAACAAATTATAAAGCGTTTAGCAAAGGATTTTTTAAAAAAACAGCTTACCTTTAAGCAGGCAAAAATAAATTTCCATTAAATTCTACAAAGAGTTAGATTCAGTTTCCCTGAGATTCAGACTCCCTGGAAATGTTTCTTTTTTTTTTCTTTTTTTTTTCATGATTCAGTGTCTGCCCTAAGCTATTTTAAGAGATCTATATTTTTAAGAGGAAAAACATTTAATGTTTTGCTATGATTGATATTAAAGCTTTTGTTAAATATGTCTGTTCGGGTAATGTCCTTTTGCTCAGATTTCTTAAAATAGGCTTTGGAAAATGTAAAATAATGACATTACTTATGTTGTGGTTTTTACTTTGAAACTGGAATATAATTAACAGTAATCAAAGTGTTTTCTTCACATCGTATTAATGATTTAGCACATATAGTGTGAAAAAAATCTTAAAATACTGTGTTGTAAGATTACAGAAGTCCTGGGGAAACATGAAAGACATAAGGGAGAGGCATTAATCTTACCCTGGAGGATAAGTGAAGTCTTATGAAAGGAGATCACATTGAGCTGAATCATGAATGATATTTGGGTATTAGATGATCAGAAAAAAGGAATTTTAGGTCATATAAACAGTAGGAACAGAGCACAAAACATAAGAGCATGCTATTTTAACTCTAACACTGAGGAATCTGTTTACTTCCAAGGTGATTTCATACACACAACTATTAACCTAATACAGGAATTGTGCATTTTCAATGGTTTCAAGGCTAAAAGTATCCCTCTCCTTTTCTATCTCTTGCCTTAGCTAATTTAAAGACTGCATAGTTGTCATGTGTATGATACTTATATTTATTAAATTTTGAAACAGTAGATGAAAGAAGATGGATTACTGGTCAAGAATAAACTTGTTCTCCTTTCATTCTACACTATTTGCACATATAGCATTATTTTTGAAAATTTTAGTAATGTATCCTGAATTTCAGGTAAAATATACATTATGGCCAAACGATTTCTGCTAAAAGAAAGAATGTCAAACCAGAAAAAGGTCTTAACTACCATACTAGTGGTTTTGAGTCCTTGACCCTGAGTCCATTCTCAGGCTTAAAAATAATAATAATAATACAAACACAAAATTATAATTTGATTGATGTGACATAGCCTCTTTGATGAAATATCTTAAGAAAATAAAGTTAACTTCTATACATTCATTATGTGAAAACTACTGGTCAGATTGCACTTGATTGGTTTAGCTTTTAAGAGTTTTACTTACAATAAACTGCACATATTTAAAGTGTACAACTTGATACATTTTGACATATGTATATGCCTGTGAAACTATCACCATGGTCAAAAAACATCCATCCCTCCCAAAATTTTCCCCATGTCTTTCCTAATCCCTACCGCTACACCATCACCAGGAGTTTGAATGCCACAAATTGGCTGTAATAAATTTTCATTTTCTAGAATTTTACATACATGGAATCATATATTATGAACTATTTTTTGCCTAGATCCTTTCCCTGAACATATTTATTTTGAGATGCATTCATGTTACAGCATAGATCAATAGTTAAACCTTTTCTTGAGCTGAAAAAATTCCATTTTTTTATCCACTTGTAGCCATACTTTTTCGAGTTTCTAATCATTACAGAAAGGTGCTATGAACATTTGTGTACATGTCTTTGCATGGACAAATGCTTTCCTTTCTCTTGGGTAAATATGAGGGTGGTGCAAAAGTAATTGTGGTTTTTGCAAAAATTTTTTTAACCTTTTAAACCGCAATTACTTTTGCACCTACCTAATAGCCAGGAGTGGAATGGTTACATCACATGGTAGCATATACTTAATTTTTAAAGAAGTTACTAAAATTATTTCCAAAGTACTTGTGTCACTTAAAACTTTCATGAGCTGGGTATGAGAATTCTCTTTCTGTGTGTTTGCCATCACTTGGTACAGTGAATCTTTTCAGTTTTAATCATTATAATAGTTGTGTAATGGTATGTCTTTGTGATCTGGGTTGGCACTTCTTAACTTTTTATATATAGTTGGATTTGATTTGTTATAAATGTATGCAAAATTTTAATTTATGGTCACTTTGATTTAACTTTAATATGTATATTTCTAGGAACTAACCTATTTCATCAAAGTTATCAAGTTTAATAAAAACTTTTTAATAAGGGATATTTAATAATAGTCCCTTATTATTATTTATATGTTTATTTGTTTATTGATCTATAGTGGTGTAATCTCCCCCATTCTTTTTATTTTTAATTTATAAGTTTCATCTTTTTGTCCTGATCAGTCTCTCTATAAGTTTATTAAGTTTATTGATATATTTAATGACTTTGGTTTACATTGATTTTCTCTTATTGTTTTTCTGCTTTCCATTTCAATGATTTTTTTTTCTCTCTAATCTTTAAAATCTTTCTTCCTGTTTCATTTGTATTTCTTCTGGTATTATCTTTATAGTTTCTTAAGGTAGACTCTAAGGCCATTTAAGCTTTATTTATAATATAGCCATTGAATGGTATAATTTTGCTCTAAGCATTGCTCTCTTGGCATTTTGTTTTGGTGTGTATTCATTTTCATTGAGTTTAAAATATTTTCTAATATCCCTTTCATATTTTTCTTTAACTCATAGATTATTTAGAATTATATTATTTTAATTGGGGAGAGCATAGTAGGTATAATGTAAATCCCTTCAAACGCATTAAGACTTATTTTATGGACCAGAATATAGGCTATCTTTGTAAAAATTCCATGTGCGCTTTTAAAGAGACTTCCTTCTGCTATTATTGATAGAATGTTCTTTAAATATCAATTATCTCAAGTTAGTCAATAGAGTTATTCAAATCTTTTATACTCATATTCATTTTCTGCATACTCATTCTATCAAGAGAAAGGTATTAAAATTTCTGACTATTATTTGTGGATTTGTCTGCTTCCTTTTACAGTTGTTAGAATTGCTATTCCATATATTTTGAAGCTTTGTCATATTAAAACCTTTTTTTGGATATTTTATTACTGTATTTTGAACATCATGTGAAATACATATAACAAATATATGGCCAAATGAATTTTGCTTTAATAAAGAAAAAAGGCAAAACTAAATAATATTCTTAATTGGAAACGTTATCATACTGGAGACTTGAAATACCTACCTAATACTGAGCCATTTTTTATGCTTATTTAAATAAAAAGTATACAATTACAAAATCCTAATTTGGTTAATGGTACACATTCTTTTTCACAAGAAAAGCTAAGAACATAAAGTTTACAAATTATATATTCATTGCATGATGTTTGCCAGGCAACTTGCTCTTCACTGATTATTTTTAATGTTTTTCAAAAACCTTGCTTTAATCTTCCCATAGTCCCACTGGTCAGTACTCTCTGTGTGGACACTAACAATTATTCCTACAACTCTTGTTTCCACAATATAATATAATACACAGACTCTTGAAGCCTGCAAGGAAACACTTTCATTGGACAACACTTTCAGACACACTTGGATGCTTGAAGTTACTGGAGAAAATGCCCTCAATATACTGAGTGAAAGTAATTTCCAATCTATATTTCTATACTTAAACACACTATCAAACAAGTATATAATAGATAAAAGCTATTTTCTCAAATTAAAAAAATGCAAATAATTCATCTTTTAAGGATCTTTTTTCTGGAAGCTACAGGAAAACAAGATCCTCCTTAAGACATGTCATTGGATTCAGAAAGCAGGTGCTCCAATGAAGAAGAGTGGTGAGTAAAAATTCTATCTTGACAGCTTTATATTAGTTCTCCAGTGAAGCCAGTTCAGATAGGAACAGCGGGGAGGGGAGGGCCTTAGTTTGTATGATATAGGAAAAATGGGAATTTTACATTACCTGATGTGCTTTATTATTTAGGAAAAATAATATTAAGCTAATTCGTTTCAGCATTTAGAAAAGATGATTAATGTAAATTTACAAAGCTAAGCAAATAAAGTGAAAATAATTTTATATACATATGAAAGATGGAAGTGTCATTAAATAGCTACTGTACTTACTTTATGCTGATTATAGAGCAAAGCAGTTGAGTGATCCATCAGAGGAGTTGTACTCTTTAAAAGAGAGCCCACAATGACCTGCATTTCTATAATTGAGGAGATGAACAACTTTTTCCATTTTAAGGGCAACAAAGAGACACAAAAATTTTACTTATATGTTCCATTCCCTAACTAGTTTAGCCGTAAAACTCTTCCCTGAACTCCCAGGAAGTTTGCTCACTCATCGAGATTAGCTTCTTCCTCATCGCCTTCTCTTTCTATACAACACTATCTCAGGTCAACTGAGTAATTATTTTCTAACACATCCAAAGAGCAGATAAATTTATAGTGAAAAAATGGAGAGAGAAAAAAAGGTTTAGATCCTAGTTATAAAAATGATTCAATATTAACAAGATTGTAATTTTAATTGTACATCCATAGAGGATTAATAATACTTTTTATAGACTATCAGTCATTCACATCTCACTTTGATTTCCTTTAAATCTTGTGTTTCATTTTTACATTTTTATACTCTCCCTTTGCCCTTCCTGTGTCCCCTAGGAGAGATAAATAACACTGAGGAAATGAATATTCACTAAGGTATGCTATCTCAGCATACTACATAGCATAAGAGAACAATGTTAAGTATTAAGGATAGGCTCCTAGAGGACAAGGAGACAGGCAGCAGGAAGTTGGTAGAAAGATGAAGACTTGGTTTGCCAGAAGGAAAGCCAAAACAAAGGAAAACTCGGTACCCTGTTTCCCCGAAAATAAGACCTCGTTGGACAGTCAGCTCTAATGCATCTTTTGGAGAAAAAATTAATATAAGACCCAGTCTTATATTATATTATGTTATATAAGACCGGGTCTTATGTTATAGTAAAATAAAACCGGGTCTAATATTAATTCTTGCTCCAAAAGACGCATTAGCGCTGATTGTCCAGCTAGGTCTCATTTTTGGGGAAACACGGTATAAGTTTTTCCAAAACGAATCACTAAGTTAATTAGGAATATTTCCCCCAGAAATAAACGATTTATCTAATTCTTAAATATCAACTTTTATTATTCCTTGAGGAAATTGCACAAATCTTTAAAAGTAATTTAAGGATAAATTAACCTGAGAATTCACAATCTCATTTTGACATCAGGAACTAAGCCAAAGAATTGTGTATCCTCAAGGGGATAAATGTAACAGCCCTGCTATGTGCACAGAATACCAGATCTTCATTTATGAATTTGAACAAGTATATTCAGATTTTAAAATATGAGCCACTCTTCTCTAGCAATATTTTGGCGATAGGGAAAAAACAGATACTTTTATTAAGTCTAAGTTTTGTGAAAAAGAAGTTTTAACTACCTAAAGTCAAGTCAGTGACAGCTCTATTCAACCATTACTGTTAAAAAAAATTAAAAAGTACTCTGGAGGTGAAAACCTAGGCACTGTGAGAGAGTCACATTTGTGCTGAGCAGATACAAGAGGAGTGAAAAATTAAAAAATGCATAAAGATACATAGGCTGCAATAGAAGGGAAGGTATAGTATGAAGTAGAATCAGAGAAAGCAAGAACCAGAAGCAAAACAAAAATACTCTGGCAATGATCAAACTTCTAGGAAAACAGAACATGTTCTAGGAAAAACTGAAGGAGTAGGGGAAATTTTTCTTCTCATTTTATGGTCATTACTACCAAGTCATGCTCCTTGACATTACTGGTAAAGAAATGGTGGAATTTACAAATATACACATATATTTATAAATATATTTTAAAGCCTCTAATTTATATATAATAATTTATATAACATAATTTATAAATGTATATATTATGTGTAATATAATTATAAATGTATACATAATGTATAATTTATATATGATAAGTATATATAATGTATTTTTCTTTAAGAATTTAATTGATAGTCTCATAAAAATGATACTTTTATGCTTAAATATACTGTCTTCAATATTTTATATTTCCCAAAGTGAGACAATGTACATAAAAGAACCTTTTCATCATTTTATATAGATAAATACTTTCCTCCTTTTTTACTTTCCAATTCAATAACTTAATAGCTAGTATAATTGAATTCCACAAAACTATTTCAGTTGGAAAAATATTTTGAGAGGACAGAAGAATTAGCAATAAGAAAACAAGTGTTTAAAAACTTTTACCTTTGGTGACATAAGTCCCTTATTTAGACCTGATGTAGCAATTTTCTAAATCGATGTTAAGTTAGCTTTTATGGACCCAAGGGTAAGTTTTGGGTTGCTACTGATACACAGGAGTGTGAATATCAAATTGCATTAATATGTATTTACGCAAAATTCTAAGAAGCATGTCTCTGGCTTTTATCAGATTCCTCAAAATCTGTGATTAAAAAAAGATACCCTACAGGACTTGACCTTAAGGGCTACCCTATGCCCTAGAGACCCATCCCTACTTAAACCTAGTACTTTCTGCTAAAGTAACAGTTGTGGAGAAGCAACATCATGAGAGTGTGGTTCCAATCTAATGCTGCCCCTTGACAAGCAGTTCCATAGAGCACTTCACCTCCCAGACATTCCTTTTCTACATGTGTAAAAGGAGTGCTCTGGGCTAAGAAAATGTTTCAAGAAGTCTGTCTAGTTCTATGGACTCTCCCCTCAGGCCTTTTCTCCTCTTAATATACAAGGAACCCTCAACTCATTCAAAAAGGTCTTTATATGCTTATAAAGCATAAAAATCAAAGAATCAAATGAAGCAGGGAGAAAATTTTAACAGATATTTTGCTGATTGGCATATTGAATTGTTTTATAATTTATAGTTCTAAAAGTAAATTTTTAAGGATAATGCCAATGAGGGCTTAGAAAATTACCAGCATTTCAGTTCTCATTTAAGAAAGATTTCTTGTTTTTGTTTTTGTTTTCTTAATGCCCAGAGAGTGCTTGTTTGGTGGCACTAAACCTCTATGTTTGGCATGCATAATTTAATTAAAAATTTAATATAAGCTTTTGATTTATTTTTCAAGATAAATTAAACATACTCTGCAACTTGCCTTTCTGACATTCAATCCCTGGAAACAGTTTTAAAAGTAAATGAATAAAGCTGAGTTTGAAAACAAACAAGATGATGTTGTGTAGGGCAGACACTCTAAGGAATAAATAGAAAAACAAACTATAGTGTTTTAATTGATTATTGTTCATCATTTTAAACTTAAGCTCCTAGTCAATGCTCAAAGACAAAAAAATCGATAAACTCAGTATTAAAATTAGAAAAGAATCAAAATTGTAATTATTTACATACAACTACCTACATAGATAATCCAAAATATTTACTTGATAAATTATTATATCAAGCAATTAAGTTGATATTATAGTTCAATACTGAAGAAAAACACAAAACTCAGTGATGTTTCAATTAGGAAACATAGCAACAAAAAACTTTATATAGAAATTAATTTAACAACAAATGTCCAAGGACTTCTGGCAGGAAATAATAATCAATGAAAACTTACTCAGGTGTAATCTTTGTGCTGAGAAAATGTATGCACAAATATACTGAAGTATACATTTAATGAATCAACAGCATCATTGAATCAGAGGATACGATGTGAAAGAAGTCAGTTCTCCTCAAATAAGTAAGTGAATTCAATTCATTTCCATAAATTTAATAAATTCAATGAATTTCTATACGTACCTAATAATACTGTGAAGGAATTTTATACATTGATTTTGAAATGCATATGAAAGAGCAATGGGAGAGGAGGGAAAACAATTTTGAATAAAGAGAACATAGAGGGATGTCAGAGATACTATAAAGATATAGGAATATCATCTAGAATAGACAACTCCATCAATGGAACAAATGTGTGAATATATTATATATATGAAATTTACAATACAATGAAGATTGGTCTTAAAATCTATGGATAAAGTTGGACCACTTAACAAAGGGAAATGGGAAACTGATTAGTTTTTTTGGAATATAAGTGACAACCTCATCTTTTATCTTAATAAAAATAAATTCCATATTGGCTAATAATTTAAACATAAAAAGCAATACAAGTGTCATAAAAAATGTAAAATACATTTTTAGGAAATATGATGGGAAATCTTTATAAGACAGAATTCACAAGCCATGATGATGGAAAATATGAATAAATTTGAGTACGTCAGAATCAAACAATTTTATGGCAGAAGTGCATGAAAAACAAAAAGACGAGCATGAGAAACTAAAGATAAAAAAATGCCAAAAAACTACATTTTATTTCACTAAATCCTGAATAATGTAATGTCTTTTTAAAAAATACTAATTTTTACTTATTATACTTATATTTAAAAGAAATTACTTGACTTCATAAGGTTGAGTGTAGAGGAGGGTGTGGGAAAAAGATTCTTATGTATGGAAGTTTGAAATTCTTGTACTATTATATATGTTTAAGAATTTTCAATTTTTGTTTGTCTTCCATACGAGCACCTGAACAAGTTAATAAGAAAGCATGAATATAAATATTCACTGAATTATTCAAAAACATTTAACGTGTTTCCATGACTTTGGCACAGTGTTAAGATATAATTTTCTCCCTTGAAATATCCCTTGTTGCCATCGTTACAGACAGAAGTATTTAGGTGTATCCAGTACACTAACTTAGTTGTTGTTTTTTTTTTTTTTTTGCTTGTTTTGTTTGTTTTTTATCTCAGCAAGACCCACGGTTCATTGACTCTTGGATCCCTCCCTTATTTTCATCCTCCTCCTATATTCTCTACTCAGCTTAGATGAAATTAACCATTTTCAATGAAATTAACTATATTCAATATCATCAGCCTAATTCTCCCTAATGCCCTCCATCATAAATTCTTGATAGAAATGAAACCACTGAATGAATCATAGAGCATAACTAAAGAGAACCTTACAATATGGTAGATAAAAGTCACTATAAATTCAGGATCTACAAACTTAATAAGTTGTCGACATTCCCCAAATGCCACAAACATTCCCAAATTTGCCCTGACTTTCAAGCTCATAATTTTCACTTCCTGTAAACTCCCCTCAAAATGTGAGCCTTTTTCCTAACCCCAACACTCTCCTTTGATTCCATTTCATCAAAATACACCTCTATAGAAAAAAGTGCAAGCCAGTCTCTCTTTTCCTTTCCCACTTGCCCAGTCTATAAGCTTCCCTACACCCACAACTTTTTTTCTCTC
The DNA here is from genome assembly GCF_036562045.2 of Rhinolophus sinicus. Classification (NCBI taxonomy): domain Eukaryota; kingdom Metazoa; phylum Chordata; class Mammalia; order Chiroptera; family Rhinolophidae; genus Rhinolophus; species Rhinolophus sinicus. The sequence continues at coordinate 95,046,724 of NC_133755.1, forward strand.
TGTGTCAGTAGTGATGCTCTGTGTAAAGGGTTCCCAAGACCAACCAGAGCATTGATGTCTCATGAGGATGACTCAAATAACTTAGAAAAACTATATTATAATTACAGTTAAGGTTTATTATAGCAAAATAATGCAGATTAGATTCAGCAAAGGGAAAAGATGCAGAAAAAAATCACGTGCAAGCTTTCAGCTGTTCTAGCACAGAAGGCACCTATTCTCCTAGAAACAATGTATGACAATAGATGTTGCCAACCAAAAGCACTCACCTGAGCCACGGTGTCAGGAGTTTATATTGGGAGGTCAGTCACATAGGCCTGTAGGTACCTGCATAACTGATTTCAGCTACTCAGACGCCAGCCCCACAGACATCAACCTGATACAGTGAAGCCCAAAGCCTGAGGCATACAAACACAGTTATTCACTATAAATCACATCATTAGCATAAAATATCTGCCTTGGCCCAAGGCCCCAGGTATACAGACACGCTCATCAGCCAGGATAATGCAAAGATTCAGTCATCTCCCCTTGACTATATACCAAGTCAAGGGCAAGTGCTGAAGTCTCTGGCAATACGCAGTTTGAGCAGCCCAGGCCTGCTGAGTTAAACCTTTTCTGCACAGCTCCTTCCCACTGCTTCAGAGACTTCATTCCCTTAAGTTATCCCTATCATCTCTCCAATATTTTCCATCTCTCCTGACCTAGCACTCAACTTGCATGTCTGCCCTCATACATAAGGGCTTTTCCCTCCTTCCTCACACCTGTAATCATCTGGTTCCCTTTGTTACGTGATTTCATATTCTCCATTCCTCCCCTAACGAGCTCTATTCTAATTGTTTCTCAGTCTAGATTCCCTGCTAGAGTACAAGATTCTCAAGGGCAGAAATCTTACCCTATCTTATTTTGTAATTAGTCATGTCTGGCTCATGGTATAAACTTAAAAATGTTTATTACAAAAACTTGAATAAAAACATATTCATAATGAATTGAACTGGATAGACAACTGCTCTGATTCAAGTATATTTCTTTTATGAACTTTGCCTGTGCTCTAGTTTCTATTCAAAATCACTATTCCTTGTGCCCAACAGTTTTGCCTCCATCTTGTATGGAACTGAGGACACCACTAGTTATTGCATTGAAAGGACTTTCTAGGATCTGTGCAAGAGTCCATTAACTTCTAGTGTATTTCTACCCCCACGGGAAGCCATCCAGTCAGTGCAAATTTCCCAGCTCAGGAAGACTTTGTTAACTGATATTTTAATTAAAGATGAAAAACATCTATAGTCAAAATCATGCAAACAGTTGTCTTTCTTACTAGTAAATAAATGTCTAGATTTCTGGTTTACACTTTGCCTCTTTTCTCAATAATGGACTCTTAGCTGACTCCTGCCCTTTCCCCCGCTTTTCCTTACTATGTTTTTCGTTCTTACTCTTTACCCACACTCATCTCTTGACATCATTATATCAAGCTTGCTCTTTACTTCAGGATTCCAACCTGAAAACAAGTGACCCTGCAAAAAGTGACAATGAGAAAAGATCCAAAATAAATACTTTGCTTACAGTTAAAATTGTATTAGTCTTTTTTCTTAAAAGTGGTTAATTGTGACTCCATTCTGTTTCTTTAATGGAATTTAGCACAGTAATCACAAATGGTACACTTCAGAAGGGACTCACTCTTAGAGTTAAAAGCATTTTTCTTTAGCGGTAAGTTCTACATAAACATGATGACTACTACCATGGCCTTTATTCTTCAAAGTTCGTGAGCACTTTACCCTTAAAAGATGATAATTTACATGCCCTAATGTGGATGAATCTCAAATAGTGTGTGGTAAGTAAAAGCGGACAAAAAACTAACTTCATTCTGTATATTTCTACTTACATGACATTCTTGTAAAGGTAAAACTATAGGGATAAAAAGCAGATCTGTGATTGTCAGGCACTGGGAGTGGGTTATTGGGAAAATCTGGAGATACTGCATCTGTCCTGTATTTTAATTAAGTGGTAAATTCAAAACTGTATACATGTGTCAAAACTCACAGACTTGTACATTAAAAAGGGTTAATGTTCTGCATATAAATTCTTAATATTTAAAATATTGAAAAAAAATCAGAGGTTAAAAATATAGGTGCTCATATATTCTTTCCATAAACATTCACTGAGTGCCTTCTATGTGCTAGGTATCACCCTGGGGGCTGGTGACAGTGCTGAAGAAAGTAGAAAAAGAACACTACTCTTTCTAGTAGATTGATGTACAGATTATGTGATAGCAACCAATGAAATTCATCAGCTTTTTAGTGAGTCTACACTGTACAAAATGTCCCAGGAGGCCAGAGAAAAGGCAAAGTAATGACCTTATTGGCCATGGAGGTTCGGATCATTCATTAGTCCAGCTCTATGCCCAGCAAATACTGCTATTTACTAAAGGAACAGTCATTTAAGAAGGACGCGCTGGCAGCAAAACTGGGATAAAATTTGACTCCTCATTTGACATATCATTATTGTACAGTAAGATAATAACTTTAAAAAGTACTTTCATCCAAATATTAATAAAAATGACTATATTGATTTATTTTTCAAAGATGATCACTACTAATAGAATAAATGGCCACTGTTCTAATCAAGGTTATAACATAAGTAGTTTTACAAAGAGAATTATAATATTCACTGCAAAAGCAGAGATTATTTTTTACATGAACAAGATGAAAAACAGTAATAGATCTTTGTATGTAAAAGCCTTAGTCTTCAAAACATAAACTGAAATCTATAAGGAAAAATTAAAAATGAACTGTGAAATATAAATACGGGGAAAAGATTATCTTGCTAGAAAAGTTGAGACTCTCTGCTTCCTATGTATCTAAAAAAAGTTGTCTTTTCCCTCATGGACACATACTCTATGTATCTGAAAAGCTCTTGCCTTTCCTTATATCTTCGTTTTCTGCTGTCGCTGTCACATTAAAATAAATTCACTGATTTGCCTTATTGTTGGAGCAGATTTACATTAGAGTTGCCTTTCCTGTTCAAATTTCTGAATTCAAGTGTTTAATTTACTTTATAAAAATTCTTCTCATGTACATTGTTAAGGCCTATTCAAAGAGATCATAGAGAGTCACATGTAATCAATCATAAGACCTTGAGTAGAAAAAAATTGGCACCTCTAACACAGAAAGCAAAGCATTTATATGTTGGATATTTACCACAATCAGGGTAACATATAATAATCATAGTATAGTATATCTTTAAGGATATAATTGACACAAACTTCTGTTTTGAATTAGTTTACGATAATTTTTATTGAAGTAGTATGTCAATTAAGCATAGGTACTGATATGATAGCTATTGAGAGATATTAGGATTGATGTTATCTCTATAACATATGCCAAGAACTAGGCTCTTATCTCTCAGACACGGGATAGTAACTCATAAAATTGAAGCTACAGATACTTCAGGACTAGTTTTATCACTGTTCTGTTTTGTGTCTTCAGTCAAGTTATTTAACTTCCCTCGCTTTTTATTTCCTCCACTGCAAATTGGAAGAATTGCATTAGATGATCTCTAAGGTTGCCCTCTTTCTAAATTTGGATTCCCCTAAAAGGAGAGCTTGAAATAAGGACTTAGGTGCAGGTAGATTTAGGGGATTAATTCAAATACGCTGGGGTGGGGAACAGGAAGAGTGAGACCAGAAGAAGAAAGTCTAATAAAAATGCATAATTAAGGTTTGTGGAGTACATTCACAGGATGTGGAGTACAGCATAGGGAATAAAGTCAATAGAATTGTAACAGTCATATACAATGTCAGAGGGATAGTAGATTGGGGAGGGGGTTATCGCTTTGTGAGGGTTGTAAATGTCTAACTATTGCATTGTTTTGTACACCTGAAACTAATAAAAATAAACCATGACACCTTCAGTATTTCAGCTGAAAGGAAGGTATTGGTATTAGCATTGGTATTGGTAATGAGATAGTTGTGAAATGAGTGTGGTGGGAAAATGTCCTATCATTTTGCTTGACAACCAAGCTTTCATAAACACAGGGTATACTAGTTTTCCACTATATCTTCTCTTATTTTCCTTCATTCTTTTGATATTGTACTTTACCACTATGCCAGTTCTGATTCTTTCACATAACTAACACTGTCTACATTTCTGAAAAATTTCTTATCCACCCTGGGGCAAGCCAACATCAATCTTTATTCCCTACACCTAATTGCATCTTTTTCAATTTCAGACATTTTCTAACAGCTGAGAATAGTGGAAACTTCAGGGAGGATTAACAGTTTACAAATAAGAAAGTTGTAGGGGTAAAAAAAAAATGGAGACAAAGCTAAAGAAGTTATTCAGTCAATTTATACTACACAGTATATTTTAGAAGTTTATTCCATGGTTGGCTGGGAAGAAAACAAAAGTATGGTAATGTGCAAAAACATTTCATTAAGAAGAAACCCTAGAAGGCTCAAACGAGATAATACATCTGCAAATATTCAGAACTCATTAAGTGTTTTTATAAAATTTAGCCTATATTACTACTAAATAAATCTGGTATTTTCTATTAAAACTATTCGTAATTTTCTTTACAAGAAAATTCATGGCAAATACCATATGTGATAGTTTGGATATAAAACCCGAAAACAATTAAAAACAAGTATTTTATGCATATGAGGTCATACAGTGTAACTACAAAATTATGAGACATTATAAAACGCACATTACAATTTACATATTTAATCAAGTGTTATATTTCATGCTGGTGTCATTATTAACAGCTACCTGATTTACTCAATTTTGATCAGGTTCCACCTGGAACTTTTGAATTAATTTCTGAAGTTAAGGTGTCACGTGAAAACTGTAATCCCATTATTTTGAAGTTTGTTTAGTTTTGTTGTTTTATTTTCATGATTTATCTACTATGCATGCATATACTTTATTCACCTGCCTTGGGTCCAATAAATTTGACTATTTCTCAACATCAATTGTACTCGTCTCCCTAAAAAGGGGTTTTGCCATCATTACAGATATTTAAAATTATGCTAACACTTAAGTTTTCTAAAATAAAGCTAAAAATATTGGGGACATTGTTATAATAAGTTTATAAACCCATGTAGTAAATGTGAAAAATGAATTATCACCTACATTTCCATTACACTTATAAATTAGGGGAAAATAGTTGTTTAATATACTGTGCTTGGAAGATTTCTGGACACAATTCTGAAAATCATGTTTCAACTATAAAGTGCTAGGATGACTTGGAAAATAGGAATTTCTCAACTCTGCTACATGTATGGCAAAAATTACAACTGAAAACAATTTATGTTAGGTTGCTACGTCTGAAAATGACAAAAATATTGGCAGTAGCAGTATTCAGAATGTACCCATAATGTCCTACCATTACAGTTGCCTTTATCCAAGAAAATGGAAATGATTGGTTTTTGCACATCTAATCTTGTACAAAATATTCATAGGTATCAAATGTTACTTTGTTATAGACTTTTGTTGTACAGATATATTTGAATTTTGTAGTATGCTGGGCACAAACAAACAACTAGAACAGGAAAAAGGCAAATTGTTTAACCTTTATTTTTCTTATATTCCAAATAATCAGAAGTATAACCTCTCTTCAAAGGAGATAACTTATTGAGTATATATACCACGAGGAGGGATTGCTAAAACATATGGTAGTCCTGTTTTTAGTTTGTCAAGGAACCTCCATACTGTTTCCACAATGACTTTATCAATCTACATTCCCACCAACAGTGTACAAGGACTGACTTTCTCCTTGTCAACACTTGTCATCTGTTTGGTTTTTTGTTTTGACAGCCACCCTAAAACGTGTAAGGTGATACCTCATTGTGGGTTTGGTAGCATTTCCCTTATGATTAGTGATGTCAAACATCTTGTTGGCCGTTTTTATGTCTTCTTTGGAAAAATGTCTATTCAGGTCCTTTGCCCATTTTTTTAATAAGATAGTGTATTTTTACACTACTGAGTGGTTAACACCCAAAATATATAAGGCACTCATATATTTTGGATATTAACCCTTTATCAGATATATGATTTGTAAATATTTTCTCCAAATTCATAGGTTGTGTTTTCCTTTTGTTAATTGTTTCCTTTGCTGTGCAGAAGCTTTTTAGTTTGATGTAGTTCCACGTGTTTATTTTTGCTTTTGTTGCCTGAGCTTTTGATGTTACAGCCACAAATCATTGCCAAGACCAAATCAGTACCATGGAGAAATAGCTGCGCTCACACGTTCATTGCAGCATTATTCATAATCCTCAAGATATGGAAACACACACACACATACACACACACACACGCACGCGCACACACACACACACACACACCACAATGGGATATTATATCATTCATAAAAAAGGACATCTTGTTATTTGCAATAACATGGATAAACCTGGATAATGTTATCCTAATTGAAATAAGCCAGACACAGAAAGAAAACACTATATGACTCAATTGTATGTGGAATCTAAAAAAGTTGCACAGAATCAGAGTAGAATGGTAGTTACCAGGGGCAGAGCGGTAGGTGAAACAAGGGGATGTTGGTCAAAGGACACAAATTTTCAGTTCTACAGGATGAATAGATTAAGTCTAGAGATCTAATGTACAACATGATGCCTATAGTTAGGAATGTTATACTGAACACTGGGAATTTGCTAAGAAAGTAGATTTCAGGAGACCTCTTCACACACACACACACACACACACAAAACTGTAACTGGGAAGAGTAGTTATGTTCATTAGCTTTCAGTAATCACTTTACTATGTATATGTACATCACATCATCACATTGTACATGTTAAACATATACAATTTTTATTTTAAAAAATTAAGTAGGGGTTCAACACTATAAAAAAGGTAGAACTATCAGGCTTTATGTCTAATTCATAAATGTGTAGTATCAGTGTCATGTATGTAAAGAACTAACTTCAGGCATAGAAGAGTGAATGATCATTTTTATTTTAGTCTCAAATCTGTACTGTCCCTGAGAGTGGACGTAAAATGGTTACATTTTAAAATGATATATCACTATAACTAAGGGGTGTATTTGCCTAATACTACCTACTGGAAATACCAGTCTGAGGAACAGAAAAAGAGAGACTACAGAAAAAGACGCAGAAGGTCAGTGCAGTGAAATAATTGTCTATGGATGTACTTCAACGGTAACACCAATAGTTTTAGAGCCCTCCTTTTCTTTTTCATGTCTGCCCTTTTTGTTATATAACAATGCTTTCATTTATCAGGTTGCTTTTTTCACGGTGTCTGCTATCTTCACCTCCCCTTCTCCCACCTGACATTGTGCATTCAGTTATGATATTTCTTCACTTGGATGCCCTCTTCCCTTTTTGCACTCATGCATCATTCATAATGCAAGGACTAATTTAAACTTCTACTTGGTTTATGCAAATTTAGCTACTCGTTACATTCCCTGTACTGCTGATAAACTTTTAAAGATACAAAACTGATTAGCACATAACTATGCATATGTTATTAAACCATATGATAGTTTTGTATCCCCAAATAAATTGAAAACTCCACCACCAAGGCCCTGGGACATACATGCTACACAGCAAAAGACAAAGTATATGTTGGAAACACAGTAAACAATTGTTTTTATTTGGCTCAATGATTCACTTATTCATTAATGTAATTCATTTTAGTGATGACTGCAAATTCACATTCTCTGTACACGTATATCAAAAGTTGCATAGAACTTGTGATTGTGGTAATAGAAAAAAATAAAACGGTGCCAAACTGACCCTCCAAAATTAAACCACCAGAAATCAGGTAAAATATATATAAAACATTTTTTTTCAGATATTGGACAATAGAAAGCATATGACTATATCCTTTGAGAAAAGATAGGAGGTCAGTCCTATAATTTCCCCTCCTTACGCTCTGGAAGCGCTTTCCAGACCACAGAGAAGGGAAACAGGCAGTCTTGCTGAACTAAGGAGATAAGAGATTAGAGTTGTAAGAGTCTAAATTACCTAGAATTTGTGGGGCAGAATCTCTGCAAGAAGGAAAGAGAAGATATCCAGAGATGTTCAGAGCATTCTCCTTAAGGGTCATACCGAGTACTGATCTATACATGAACACTACTGCTAGTGAGCATAAAGCCAAACACTTTCCTGGGTTTCTACAGGGATGGAAATATTTTGTGTTTGCACCAGTCAGAGTAGAAAGGCTTTGTAATATAGAGGTGATTGACTAGAGTCTCAAAAGTGTTATTGCTTTATGGTTGGACTAAATCAGCCCTACACAAAAAGCTACTCTGAACCTGTTCTATCTTAACAGCAAGGCTTAAAGAATCACATTGATTCAGTGACATAACTGTATCCCAGAACAAAGCTCAAAAGTTTTTAAAGGAACAAAACAGCACCTAGGATCCAACAAAGTAAAATTCACAGTGCATATAGCAACCATTTCTTTTTGTTTTTTAAGTACCAAGCATTCAAAGAAACAGGAACAGATGAACTATAATCAGAAGAAAACTGAATTAAAAGAAAATAAACACATAAATGACAAATGATGAATTTAATTTAGCAAAGATGTAAAAGTGTATTATTAATATACTGTATATTTCAATATAGATGAAACCATGGAAATGATTAGCAGAGAAATAAAAAATATGAAATAAATCCAAATGGAACTCTTAGAGATAAAAGCATACTATCCGAAATATAAAATATACTGTATATTTTTGTATGTAATGTGAGGTATGTGTGCTGAGGTTCCTTTTTTGTTTTGTTTTGTTTTGTTTTGCATGTGGATGTTTAATTATCTCAGAACCATTTGCTGGAAAGACTATTCTTTTCTCTATTGAATAGCTTTTGCACCTTTGATGAAAATTAATGAATCATATATATGTAGGAGTACATCTATGTCTGCACTCTATTGTTTAATTGATTTATGTATCTATTCTTTCTCCAATACACTTTCTTTGCTATTGTAGCTTTAAGATTTGAAATCTGGTTCTTAGAGTCCTTAACTTTGAACAGTATTTCAATCTTTATAGCACTGCAAAATTTCAGGGCACAAATGCAAAAAAAAAAAGTATTGTCAGACATATATTTGATCAGAAAATATGATCTCAGCTTACTGAAATTGAGAAAAGTCTAAGATTACAGGGAAAATTAATTCTGTTAAAAAGATAATAAAACAGTTAGCTTTGATCTGAGTATCATTCAAATATCTATTCACTGTTAATGTTTTTTTAACTGTTTTCTCTCAAGTGAGAAAAATATATTAATTTATTTTCAGGTTTTGTTTATCTTTGATATTTATGCCTATTATTTCTCCTTCCCTTTTCTTCCAATTATACATCCCAAGATTATTTCACACCGAGTTTTTTTCTATTATATTCATTACTGAATGTTTCATTTTCAAAATTACACAATTTCATTCTAATTCCTCTCATTGAGGTACCGTGTTTCCCCGAAAAAAAGACCTAGCTGGACAATCAGCTCTAATGCATCTTTTGGAACAAAAATTAAAATAACACCCAGTCTTATTTCACTATAAGACCGGGTAGAATACGATACGACACGATACGATACGATACGATACGATACGATACCGGCTCTTATATTAATTTTTGCTCCAAAAGACTCATTAGAGCTGATTTTCCGACTAGGTCTTATTTTTGGGGAAACACGGTGTCATTCACATTTCTGCTAATTCTTACATACTTCAAGGGCTGATAAATGAGTAGATTTCTCATAAGAGGGAAGATGACTGTAATAATATGAATGACAAATTTTCTTATTTCAAATTATGTGAATTTGAAATAAAATGAAAACTTCATTATGGCACATACTTAAATTTATGTGAGAAGCATGAAATGACTATGGCTGTCCATGTAAAACACAGAAAGAAATGTGAAATCAATGTATTCTGTTTTATTCATTTATTAAAAGTTGTTTGCAAAAAATACATTAAAACCAAGGTCTCTTAGCAATAAAATTAGTCTTTGGTCAGCTGCATTACCTATAGCAATAATGCTATATAATATTGAAAAGAATTATTCCCAATTATTAAATTGAATAGAAAAAAAAAAAAATGATGTTCCCAGTACCATGCTTTAAAATGGGAATCCCTATAACAAAAACTGCAGTATCTCCAGATTGGCTCTTTGAAGAGGAATTCGCAATTATTTGTCTTAGAAATTTGTAAGCAGAAAGTAGAGTCAAAACAGTATTCTCTGGCTCCATGTTTTTATGTGTTTATTTTCTGTCATTTCACTCAACCCCAGTTTCTAACCTAAACTTTAGATCACCAACCACCAGCACGCACTCAAGGTCTATAATCTCTGGGAGAGAAAAACAAATAAATAAGTAAACTTCTGGGAGTGATCAGGGCAATATTTCTCTTCCTTAATATTGAGATTGTGTTGTAATCTTTTCTTCTAAATTGTTTCAGAAGCTACATATTAGAATTTTTGTTTGGGGAGAGTTTTTCTATTTGCCAGGTGTGTTCCACCACCTTTAAATTTCTCTGGCCATTTTACTTATCTCTCAACATATCATTTTCTTTAACCCCTCTGTTTAATGTCAAACTTCTTGAAAGATTTCTTTATTTGACTTCAGTTTTTAGTTTCATACGCTTTATATTCCCATACAGTTACAGAATTAAATAATAGGTGCTTGAAAGAGTACATGCAATAAGCAAGGGACTTTTTGGAATGTGCTGTAATAGACAACATACTTGAATAGATACCTCAAGAAGAAGATGTATAAATTGGTCAGTAAACCCATTTTTAAAAAGGTGCTCAACATCGGTAGTCTTCAGAAAAATAGAAATAAAAAGCACAATGAGATTCCACTACACACATATTGTTATGACTAAAAAAATGCCAAGTATTTCATAAGGATGTAGAAAAACCACACATCGCTGGTGAGAGTGTAAAATAGCACGGCTTCTTTTGAAAATTGTTTGACAGTTCCCTATTAAATTTCACATACACTTACCGTAGGACATGGGACTTTTCTCCTAGGTTTAGACAAGAGAAATGAAACTCATATCCACACAAAGAGGTATATCTGAATATTCATTGCGACTTATTTATAATAACCAGACACTGGAAAATGTGGTGTATCCATAAAATCAATACTTAGGAATAAAAAAGGAGCAAACTACTGATATATGCAACAAGATAAGTGAATTTGAAAACCATGTTAAACAATGAAGCCAAACCCAAAGGAATATTTATTATACGATTCCATTTATATAAAAGTACAGGACAAGCCAAACCAATCTATAATCTCAGAGAGAAGATCAGATGTTACCTGGAGTTGGTTTTGGAATGGATTGACTGCAAAGGGACAGTGGAGATCTTTTAGGAGAGAAAAATATTTAATCTACAAGTTGATTCAATTTACAAAAGTATATTATGTTTGTAAAAGTTTATCAAACTCTACATTTGGAATGAATTCATTTAATTTCTGAAAAGTAAATTCTTAAAGTTGAATTTAAAAGTAAAAAATAATTGTGACAGAACTACTAGGAAGCAGCCACCATTTACACTTACGTTTCACAACTTTGCTTCAAAGTTTAGACATAAACATGTTATAGGCAGGCTTTAATGCACCTGAATCCATGCAAAGTCACTCGTATACAGATGATAACGAAAGCTGTTGTCTGGATACAACCAGAGAGAAAGTGTACAGTATATATAAGAAAATGTACAATTTTCTTACACATTTGGTTTGGTTCTTTCTTAAATTACCTTGATATACAGGTTGTACTTAAATCTTTCTGTACAGATTAATGCAGAAAAGTATGAACATCTGGGGGATAACTTGAATAAAAAGAGAAAAACCTCAGTAGGGTTGGAATAAATGAAATTTTTGAAATCTAAATAGATATTTTATAGATTTATAGTGGTTTAGAAATTATTGTATTCTGACGTGAAAACGTAAAAATTAGTTAAGAGGATGTGTAGAGAACTTGCCTCCTTTTCCAAAGCTAACTGGAAATAACACCAGAGATTACACTGCAGAATGTAAGAATTAAGAATTTAAGTACATTGTTAAGTACAAACGACTAAATATTTTTCTCTTTCTGTTATGGACCTCCTCAGAAACATTTTTGGGGTTGGAGTTTTCCAAGAGGGAAAATAAGGGGGGGAGGGGAAGTCGAGGACATATTTCAGTTCACAAATGAGAAAATACACTCCAAATAATAGAGGGTTATTTTGTCATTAGTTGTCACACTGTTGCTTTGGACATTCTTGATTAGAGTTAAGGAAGCTGAAGGCTAGCCTGCCAATGAGCATAGTCTCATGGCAAACCTACAACTTTCATGGTTCTATTTCTGCAGAGTACACTATTGTATCACACCTGATGCAAAAATAGAAAGAAGATAGCATTTTTCAGAAAATGGAAACAAACAAAGATCTCCAATAAAGAAATGTACTTGCAACCTCTGCATCAGGCTCTCCTAGGTTGCACACATTTATTATTTTGTAAAAAAGAGCATTCATGTGATACAATAAAAAGATGAAATTACTTGGGTTTTTTAAAAATGTTTTAACCAACTCAGAAAAATAGGAATAATCAATATGGACAGACCAGCCACTTTCTGAAATCCATTCTTTTGTAAGTGCTTTGATATTACAGAGACTCCAAGCCAAATAAGATTAATGACAAATAAAGAAGTTGATGAAATTTGCCTTTGTCACCCTTTCCCTTTACTATTAGCATTATTTTACCACTTCACATGGCTCCAACTCCAGTTTCCTTATGCTTTCTTGTAGCTGCCTAAAAATTCTTATTGTAATGTTTCTCAGTCCTTGAGGCAGTTCAGCTGGGTTAAAAGGATAGTGTCATTCTTTTTCTTCAATTAAAATAAAACTAAGCAAATTTAGCCTGGAATTATCTTCTTTTCAATGTAGACTTTTCAGAAACTGGAAGAGAGCCCCTTTGTAATTGGTACTACTATTTGAAAATAGGAAAATAAATTTGTTTTCACATAATTTCATATGAAAATGAGATTCATGCTGAGACAAAAAATTAAGTGGGTAGGCTATGGAGAAACCGGATGCCATATTACCCTCTAGTGAGGGAAACTAGGGAAGAGATGTAGAGAGATACAGCGTTAGCCTCCAGGGATTCCTCTATCCTGTTTATTATCTTTATTCTTTGAAATTTGTGAATGGGGTAAATTCTGGATAATACATCCCACAGTTTGGCTGTAACTTCCAATAAATGTCTTTCTTTCCGCTCATATTGGTCAACCATAGCCAGAGGCATTCTTTTGGCCTTGCCCTCTCCCTAAATTACACTACCACTGAAATCTCAATTTCAGGCATTCCACTTTCTGACCATGACTCCTAGCCTTTCAATTATTTTTTTCCCTATTTTAGCAATCTCTATTCATATGATCTTGCCTCCTACTTTATTGAAAATATATAAGCAATTGGTTGTGAGTTCCCTTACTATCAAATTTATTAATCTTCCTGCATATGTACTCAAAATCCCTGCTTCTAACAAAGGTCTAAATCCCTTATGATCTGAATCCAATGTCCTTTTGGTCTTCTCAAAGAATCCTTCAGCCATGGTCCACTATTTCCCAAGTCATCATTTTTTTTCACTGTCTTCTAGATGTTTCTCATCACCAAATAAAAATGTTTTATCAAATATTTTTAAAGTTTGAAAACCAATAAACCTGAAAAACAACAGAAATACTCTCCTATTCACACATTTCCCCTTCAGCTATCATTTCATTTTGGGTTCCTTTGTAGTAAAACCACTTTATAATATCTTTTGGAGTCACTATTACCAAGTGCTCAAATATTGTTTCTTTCTCAACCCACTCTACGCAGGTTGTTTTTACCAACACTTTATAGAAATTAATCTTATTTGAATTAATAATGACTTGCATGTTCCTTAAGATCTCTTTAATGATCTTCATTTGAGCAGCTGTGAAGATTATCATTGGTGATCACTTCCTCCTCCTTGAAAGCTTTGTTTTATTGGTACCTGTGCCACTACCTCTTCTGACTTTCCTTCCTGTCTAGCCTTCTCTGCCTCCTTTGCTAGCTCATCTACTCTTTGGTACCTACATGTTGCAGAGTCTCAATGCTCTGTTCTCATCCCCATTTCTTCTGATTTTATTCACTTCAATGGCTTTAAGTGCTATTCTTAAAGCAACATCTCCAAAATTAGAAATTTTATCTTTGACCTCTCCATTAGATTGCAGACTCAGAATATCCGAATTCCTGCTGTTCCAATTTGATGTCAGGTAGGCATTTCAAAATGTTCATGTCCCAAACAGAAATTTCCTTCTTAATATAAATATGCTTATGAATTTCAATCTCCACTCTCACTTTCATTTTTCACCAGGACTACATCAATATTTCCTTAATTTGTCATACTCTTCTACTCCTGTCCTTCTGCTATCCATATAATTTCCTTAAGTTCTTTTCATTTCCCAGCCTTTTTCTTCCTGGAAGTAACTACGGTAGTATTTCATGTATATGTTCACCCATTTACTACATTGCTTATTTATACCCACTTATTTTAAAAATCTCCTTTAAGTAAAAGTGGTCTGTGATAATATTTAACACCTAAATCAGAGGCAAGCTTGATGATATTTTGTAGTCGAAAGGGTACAAATGTTTTCTTAGTCTAATGAAATGATTATGTAGTATACTTCTGTTAGACCAGGTTTACTGATGACCAAATCAACAGTTAATTTAATTTAAGCATAAAATAATCTTCATATCAATATATGAATATTAACACATACTGAAAAACAAACCTAACTCCATACTAAGAATGTACATGGGAAACTGAAATACATACTTTGATCTACTGCAAAATTTCTTAGAACTTTAAAAAGAAAAAAAAAATCTATATCTATAAACATAGATATAGATATATAGATATACACATATCCAAAAGAATTGAGAGCAGGAACTCAGGCAGATATTTGCACACCCATGTTCAAAGCAGCATTATCAACAATATCTAAAAGGTGAAAGATACTAAAGTGTCTACTGACAGATGAACTGATAAAGGATGCACAACAGAATATTATTCAGCCTTAAAATTAAGGAAATTCTGACACATGCTACAATATGAATGGACCTTGAGGCTCCTATGCTAAGTGAAATAAACAGGCTAGGCACAAAAGGACAAGCACTGTGTGGTTTTACTTATATGAGGCACCTGAGATACTAAGGTGTTCAAATTCATAGAGACAGAAAGTAAAATGGTGGTTGCCAGGGGCTGAGAGGAGAGGGGAATAGGGAGATGTTGTATAATGGGTAGATTATCTGTATTATTTCCTGCGTATATGTGTGTGTACATACACACAAATTCAGTGATATGGGGCCCATGCGTCTTCTAGCCTTCAAATCCAGAAGACTCACACCACATTAGAATGGCCCTCTCCTACTAGTCCCAATCCCTGTTTAAAGCTAGCACTTGGCTGCTTTTATTTCTTTTCCCTATAATACTCTCTCATTCTCTTTGTTCAAGGAGATAGTCCCTTTGGGATTTCCATTGATCCAACAGCCTGAGTAAAGTACCCCTGGCATTTTGAGTCTTGGAGAATTTGTGAGGCTGATTAAACACATACTGTTTAGCGATATTAGTACTTTTTAAAAATTAAAGTATAGTTGACATACATGATGTTAGTTTCAGGTGCACAACCTAATGACTCAGCATTTATATACCTTATGATATAATCACCATGATAAGTCTAGTAACCACCTGTCACCATACGAAGTTATTATGATAGTATTGATTATATTCCTTATACCAAGATTACTGCCCTGTGACTTAGTTATTTAATAACTGAAATTTTGTACCACTTAATCCCCTCCCCCTTATTCAGCAATCCCCCCATCCCTCTCCCATCTGGCAATGATCAAGTACTTTTATGACACGGAAGCAGAGATCACAAGAAATAGCCTGTGGGTCACATGGAAACATTTCATGGAAGAAGAAATGGAAGTTCAAAGAAAGAAAATAATTTAAGGGAAACAAAACAAAATAATCCCTCCACCCCCACAAAAAACACCTAACCTAGTTCTCTTTGATGTCAGAACCTATAATCTTTCCATTATGTCACCTTACTTTCATAATATCCTCTTACAAAATAGGTAAAAGTATAACGTTTTAGAAAGACTTTAAGTTTCAGTTTCAAATTGGCAAGTTTCAGTTATAAGGAACATTATGTTAAACGTCTTCGGACTGGATTACTAAAGAAAAGGAAAATGCTTACACAAACGACACTTTTGTGATATATTTGTATCCATTTAGGGCCCCAAAAAAGAGAATCATCCAAAAATAACTCCATCTTTCCATTTCACGATAGTTCAAATGGTAATGAAACAGAATATTAACTCTTGCCTGCATAACTTGACTCCTACAGGGAGGCAAGATTTTGATTGTTAGGTAAATCGCATTTGTGCAAAAGCTATTTCAGAACATATTCCTCTAACTAGTGATGTAATTCTCCAGTTCAGTCTCATTAGTGTTTACTGTGAGTGATTCTCACTTGTTACTGAGGTACTGGCTGCTCACTCAAAGTTAGTTTGACTCTATAAAATCATCGTCATTAAAGGAATACTGACTCCTGGTTAGAGGTCAAAGTACAAAAGGAATCCGCTTCTGTGCATGTGCCCAAGACAGTTCTATATAGTCTTCACCTTCTCTTTTATTGACAAAGAGTAACCATAGCAGGGACCTCAAAAGCGTAGGGCAGCCAAGTAAGGTTGAGCAATGTTTGTCTGGTGCAAAGATGCCAGGCCTGGAAGGGGTGTGGGCCTGATCTTACATCCAGCCAACACTCAGTCTCCAAGTATCCAGAGAGCAACTTCTTCCAATTTGTCCAGAATCTTGTACAGTCTGTCTCAGGCTGATGAGCTATGTGATCTTGAGCAAATACTCAAGCCCTTTGAGCCTCAATGTCTTCAATACAATACCATGTTTCCCTGAAAATAAGACCTAGCCGGACCATCAGCTCTAATGCGCCTTTTGGAGCAAAAATTAAGACTCAGTATTATATTATATTACATTACATTACATTTATACTATATATTATATTATATTATATATTATATCTGGTCTTATATAAGACCAGGTCTTATGTAATGTAATGTATATAATATAATATAATACCCGGTCTTATATAATATAATGTAATGTAATGTAAAACAATATAATACTGGGTCTTACATTAATTTTTGCTCCAAAACATGCATTAGAGCTGATGACCCTGCTAGGTCTTATTTTTGGGGAAACACGGTAATAATACTAATATTTAAACCATGGGATGCACATATATGTAACTACAGTTGACCTTTGAACCACACAGGTTTGAACTCCATGGGTCCACCTATACACTGATTTTTTTTGGTAAATATTCAGTTGGCCCTCCATGTTCGCAGGTTCCCCATCCACAGATTCAACCAACTATAGATCGAAAACAGTTTTTTCCATCTGAGGTTGGAAATCTGTGGATGTGGAGAGCCAACTGTATGTACTGTTCTAAGCTATTTTATATAAGGGACTTGGGCATCCAAGGATTTGCTATCCACAGGGGTACTGGGACCAATCCCTGGCAGATAGCGAGGACTGACTGCAAAGCTTTTGGGGAGTAAAAAATTATACCTGGATTTTCCACTGTGTGGCAGGGGGGTTTGGACCCTAACTCCCATGCTGTTCAAGAGTCAACTGTACATTGTAAATTCTACATTCAAGCACACATGTGTTTTCAGTCACAATTTTAATGCAATTGGTCCTTTTCCTAGATATATCCTTCCTGATAACAATTTTTCCTGATAACAATTTTTAGTAAAGTAACATTACCTGATAATTATTCTGTATTAAAACAAATTCTGTTCCAAAAGTGTTAAAACTGATTCCACTTTGAAAAGAAAATTATTTTGGCAAATGCTGGTGTTACAAATAATTTATGGACAAGTTAGCACAAGAGATTGAATACTCTGAAATACATTTTAAGAAGTTTCTAACATATATCCTTGTTTTGGTTAGAAACAAAAGATGTGGTTTAGAAAATATGTTCAAACTCATTTTGTAGTTAAAAATGAAAGATGCAACATAAATTTCTAGCTATTCATTTCCCACATACTATATCTCTAAGTAGGCACTCCCTGCTGACTTTGCACTGTTTGACACAGAACTCAATGCATTACCCAGAAATAAGACACTTGAATGAAAAATGTCAGTAACCTATGGAAATTTCGTTAAAAAAATTATAAGATGCTTACATCACACATTCCACAGCAAACTTCTTAAAATCGGGCATGTCTAGTTCCAAAATCCTATAGTTCCCAGAAGGCTGTCAATAGGATTAATCTCCTTCAGTTATAATCATGCAGTGACCACCCACCATTTTTCAGCCTCCATCTCCTGTCCCCGGATTCCCCAAAAGCAATTGGTACATTACTGTACTATACAGAACAGTTCAGCAAACTTGCACACCCACACCTGTTCTACAGGACCAAGCAAGGTCTATTTATCAGGACCCACCGGGGATGGGGATGATGATGATGATGATGATGATGATGATGATGATGATGAAACCTTGACACTTAAGATACATACATTTTCTTATTTCATTTGCTAGACAAGATTTTACCAAGTTGATTTTTCTGAAGCCCATCTGGCAATCCCACACAGGTGGGTATATCCACTGCATTTTAAAGGTAATTCTGCTGCCAAGGCTAAATTCATTCCTCTGCACAGTCGCTTCCTTCAAACACTTCGGAGTCAGGCAGTGTGAGCTCAGTCATTTGTCTGCAGTGACCTAAAACTGTAGAAGCTGAGACTTTGGAAGATTCTTTTATAAATCAGGAGACTCTTTGGAGAATTTGGTCCACTGCTGCCTGTTGCAAGGATTCCCCCATAGCTGGGAGGTCAGGGGATGTATGTGGGTGCACAGATGCTCTAGGGTATAAAGACCCTGGCATTTTATATCCATCCACTATATGCTCTTCCCCCAAAAATAAAGAAAACAATTACTTATGATATTGAAAACATATGAATGTTAGGCTGGTTGCACTAGGTCACAGATGACGCTGGTGCAGAATTTAAATTTACATTTATAATCAATTATTTTTAAATTATAATGATGGGGAAAAAATATCCCAAACTTGATCTGAGACAGAAACATCCTGCTTAATGTAACTGACAACCTCTTTCCTGGCAGCTAAAATTCTCAAGAAATTACCTGATGTACTTTAAGAAGATTAAAATTTGTTCAAGGAAACCAACCCATCATCTCGTCTATCCTCTATCAGTCAAGGGTCTAGAGAACTTTAACCAACATATTTTTCTTGCATTATCTCCTCTGACAATATTTATCTTGCCAATATCCTGTCCCAGAAAATGTCCCTACCAAGAAGGAGATCATTAAGTTTGCTGCACAGCAAGTTTGTAATAAAACTTTGACACGTTCGGCATACTAAATTGCCTGAATTTTTGAACAGTGGACAGTTCCTGCTTCTGACATTACTTGTGCACATATGCACGGGTTGACTCTCACTCACAATATCAACACGTATTAGTAGGATGCATAACTGGAAAAGGTGGAGGTTACTTCTTAGAACCCTATACTTTCTCCATGCTTCTCTTTTTTTCAGAATAAAAGTTACCTGTCTTTGACATTTTCAATTTCATATTAACAGATTTATAGTTTAAACTAATCTGTCTCTTAAAAAAAGAAGTGCTTTGATTACCTCAGCCCATAAAACATTCAAACTGTCTTCTGTGGGGCTCACAGAATATCCTATTTATTAATCTGCAAAGTTTGGATTTGGAGAGCACTGTGGGCTCAGGCGGCCAGTCTTTGAGGAACTGCATTGTTCAAATAAAATGCCTGTCTCAGTGTGAGGCCATGATAAATCCTGGGGGAAACACTGCATCGTTATCAAATCAGGAGAGTAAAACTAAAACTTCCATAAATAAAGAAAAGGCCTTGGGAGAGGAAATTTAGTGAAGAAAGGAAAGCTGATAAGGAGGTAAACAGAAATGCTAAGTCCAGCTGATTATCTGGAGGCAGTGATTGTAATCCACTGATGATAGGATCACTGCCTCAGACTAGAATAATTTATTTCTATAAAAGTTAACAGTTTATTTCCCACTGATAAAGTGAAACAAAAATTTAAAGAAAAAATAAAACACAGGGAAAGTTTTCTGAGAAAATATTGATACAAAGTGATTCTAAGATTCTAATTGCTGTTCAAGCATATCTATTTTCTTCTTCATTTAACTCAGAAGGGCTTTACATAAAGGGTAGAAAAGAGAAATGTCCCTATTGTAGCTACCATGAATGTATCAAAAAATACAAATCACAATATTTAGCTGAACCTTGATTTTTCAGAGGTACAACAAAGAAGAGCTAGTTGGCTTTTTTAATGACAAGAAGAAAAAATCCTGTCTTCCTAATTGGGTAAACACAAAATTTGAGAACCTCAATTTTGAGATGTTCTTCAAATACAATTTTGATAAATGTCCTTGACATTTATTTACATAAATTCTGCCACCTATGTTTTGTGTCCATTAAGTATTTCTTGAGTGAATGAATGACTTTTCAGCTCATGGAATAGGCTGCGTCAGAAATAAGGATTGGTATTTGGATATAACATATATCTACCATGGCATGTGATGGATTCTGAAATCTGAATGATTTGTGCTACTTTAAACACTCCTATCATTTAATTCTCAAAATCTGAAGTAAACAATATTATCCTCAATTTTCTGATGAGAAAAATAAGACCAAGACTGGATAAGAGACCTACAAGGTTGGTACAAAAGTAATTCCCGTTTAAAAGGTTAAAACAATTGCAAAAACCACAATTACTTTTGCACCAACATATCGATCTCAAAGGTAGTGGGTAGAAAAGCCTTGAACCATAGCTTGTTGTTTCTAGTCCACAGGGGGCTCAGAGATGTGTTGCGGGAGAGGATACAAAGCCAGCATGCCTTGGGAAGAGAAAACAGGAGGAGCGTCCAGAAAAAAACGAAAAAGGAGCACTATCTTCCTCTCTCTGAAAATTCTATCTTTCTCTGAGAAAGGTCTACAGTGAATTGATCCTAGAATTCATTTCTGGCAGGAGGGCATAATGTAAAAATCAGAGCGAAATAGGTTCAGCCTTTCCATGATTGAGAAAGGTGAGAAAAAAATTAACCCAGATTAAGAGTGGAAGAAGAGCACAATTGAGATACAGAGAGATTTCTCAGCTACTCAGAAAGAGCAATTCTGACAAGAGGGTGAATGGCTACAGATCAGTAGAAAAAAAACTGTGATAAGAAAGTCACAGGTAGTCAAGGACAGGACCGCGGTGGAGGACGTCAAGGCCCAGAAAAATAGTTTCAAAGTAGCTGACAGAAAAAATGTAGAGAAGGTAACTGGGTGGGAGGGGCTACCACATCAAACTGCAGAGTCAGCCAAGACAACAGCCCAGGTACAGGGGTCCAATCAGCTTCAGATGTTTTAAGTTTAAACAACTTAAAGATTGCAGACTCAAGGACTTATAGTGCCCAGTGCAGCTTAGCCTGTGGGGCATTCCACTTTTGGATCCCCCCTCTCTGAGGAGAGCTGTTCTCCTGCACTTTACAATAAAACTGTACCGCTTAAACCTTGCCTCTCCAATCCGCGTCCCCGTTCTTCGGTGACTATGAGATCATGATCCTGGGAAAACACCAGGATCCTATATCAAAACTACTCAGAATTAAGAGAATTATGAGATTATGAGAATTATGGAAACATTATGAGATTTTTCTAAATAAGAATAAACTCTTCAGAGTTGTCCTCATACTCTGCTCCTGCACATAGTAGGCCCAGATGCCATGTTACAGCACTACAGCTGTAGAGGTTTTGTACCTTTGAGCTAATTGTCTCAAGCATTTGTTGGATCAACAAAGAAGAGCTAGTTGGCTTTTTTAATGACAAGAAGAAAAAATCCTGTCTTCCTAATTCTGTAAACACAAAATTTGAGAACCTCAATTTTGAGATGCTCTTCAAATACAATTTTGATAAATGTCCTTGACATTTATGTACATGGTACATTTTTCCTTTTTTCATTTATATATTCCTTTGGAGAATGTACAGAAAGAAATTAATGTTTGTTGGGTTTTGGCATTAACACCTATTCTTCATTCTGATGAATAATGGAATAAAGATTTCAGAATTCATCACATGCCATGGTAGATATATGTTATATCCAAATACCAATCCTTATTTCTGACGCAGCTTATTCCATGAGCTGAGAAGTCATTCATTCACTCAAGAAATACTTAATGGACACACAGCATAGGTGACAGGACTATGATATAACAGTGTGGTGAGATATCATAAGACCATCATCAGACACGGCTTCATGACACTCAAACTATTAAGAAGGATATGTCTTTCTCTCTAAACTCTCCAGTCTAGACCATATTGCTTTCTCCTTTTCCAAACTGTGTTACTTGCAGCTGGTACTGCAAAGTTTAGGACTTACAATGTTCCAGTTATTTTGTTGGTATCATCCCCAAAATAGAGTAATTATCATACATTTCTCCTTTTCTTTTAAGTTCCCATGACGCCATATGGAGTGCTGGTAATAGGAAAGATACCTAATATTTGTTGATTGATTACATGAATTACTAAGAATTGAAAATCATAACAAAGTACTCCACAGTAAATACTTAACTCTTCATTATAAAATCCCTTTGAAACAAAAATAAATATCTGAGCAGCTCTTTAAAGGTTGCTAGGGAAGAATAAGTAAATAGGTACAATTGTTAAGACAGGGGATTATAATCGTGGCACTATTTTGAGATTTGGATCGCAGGTATAATTTGATTTTTCAAGTGTAATTTAGCTTCAAACTTTTTGGAAGTGTTTCTTTCTTTGCTTCCTATATATTTACTATGCATACCAGTTTCAATGGTCCTGTTTACTCCAACCATGCAGGCCCTGTGACTTGGGAGAGGTTTTACATCTGTGTGGGATCCACTCCTGGCTCCCACTTAAATCTACATAACATATGCAAAGGTTGTGATAACCAGCTTAATTACACCTTCCCCCACCCCCAACTACAGGCCAAAGCAATTTACATCCTGGTTATAAAGTATAAAACTTGAGACCTAACCAAGACTCAACGCAGTAGGTTGCAGTAGTTTCCAGCAGACTCTGCCCAGCTGACCCTTCTTTCATTTTAATAAATCTTCCTTCTATATTTCTATCTGACTCATGAATGCTTTCGCAGCCGGCAATCAAGCAGACACACCAACAATGGCTTGGCGGGATGGCTAACACAACATATAACTTAATAATAAATATGTAGTGGACACTGTACCTGCTACTGTTCTGTGTGGTTATATATTGCCTCACCTAATACTCATACCACTCTTGAAAATCATACTATAATTATTCCAATTTTACAAATTAGAAATTTGAAGTGCAAAGAGTTTAGGTAACTTGCCCAAAGTCATAGTTAGAAAGTGACATATAGCAAGATTTTGAACCCAGCAATCCAGTTCCTGAGTCCATGTTCTCAGCCAGCCTAAAATACCACATCTCAAAGTGAAAGGGTTTTTTTGTGACTTGAGAATGTTATAAATAATAAAACATCAGAATAGAGAGACAAGTTGGGGTCAGATTCTGAAGAATCAATTACAACATACTAGGTAGAATGGAAATAATTTCTTAAACATAGGAATTTATGTAGATTTTAAGAATGAGGAGCATTAAATTCATTTTTTTTAAGGAAACACTTTTGCAGGACCTTATAGGAAAAACCGAGGATGTGAGGTAAATGGAGGATTTTTAAAAAATAGGGAGGCAACATAGTAATATTTTAAAAATATAAACTGTGGAATCAGTCTGATGTAGGCTCAAACCTTGGCTAGCAAATCCTTAGTGTTTCTCACTGAAATTTCCAGTTCTCCTTCCAGGCATACTGCTTTATCCTTGTTCAGTTCAGTAATCCAAGTGTTCTGCTTTGACCAAAGATAGGTGAGTACAAGTTATATGTGTTTTTTCTGGGTGGAAGACTTTAAGACACATTGTATGATTTGCCAGTACCCCTATTCCTACAGTGGGCAGTGAGTCTTCAGTGTTTTCATCCTTGGAGATTTTGGTGCTTATTACTCCAGCATATCCAAGTCTATCCTGAGAGATACACAGGCTTTAGCATTTCATAGTTTTATCATAAATATTTAACAACTCTGAGCCTACAAACAACTGACAATAAGCATTGGAAACATGATTCTAACACTGTTTCATAAATTAAATTCACTTAAGTTATTTAACTTTCAAAGCCTGTGTCCCTTAACCGGAAAAAACAAACAAACAAACAAACATGAAATGACACTGTATAACTAATAAAATTGTTCAAAATTGAATTGGATAATATGTGAGGAATGCTCACTGCAGCTCAGAGCCGGAACTCTGTAAATGTGTGTTTCCTTCTCTTTCTTCTACTAATTCTAGTTATTCTCTTTTCAGAGGAAATTTTCCAACTGACTATCATAAAATTCTCTCTGCATTTTATTCGTTCCACAGAAGATCTTATGGCTGGAAAATAAATCTATATTTTACTAATTTTTTTAAAGAATTTTTAATAGACTCAATTCTACAGTTCTGCAAATACCCACTTTCTATTTTGTTAAACAACATTTCTGATCTGACCTGACTGAGTTTAAAAGAAAGGTTCTCAAGCAATAAGAAAAGGATCAATGTCTAAAATGTATTTTTGCTGTAGGTGAATTCAACAATACGGTCATGAATATATTCCTCAGATATAACATTGAGTCATTCAGGTTTTACAAGTAGGAGTAAAGAGAGGTTCAACTTACTGGGAGTAAGAATTAAGAGCCATAGCATGAAGTAAACCTGGCATCAGAGAAACATCTCATTTTTACAGAAACATGGAAGAAATTTATCCACAGAGTATATAGTAAAGTGGGAACAGTTAAAAGTTCTTTTCAAACTGACCTAGTTTAAATCAAGAACATAGTTTAACAAATGTGGATACTTTTGTAAACAAAAGTTATAGGTAGGTAAGAAATATGTTGTAATTATTGATTGTCAAATGTTTTTAAGTCACCCATTCAAATTGTTTTCTATAAGTTTACTCCAAATTCTAAAATTGGGGATAAATGATTTAAGAATAAAAGATATTCTAAATGATGTTGTGGGAAGGTACAGTTTCTATCAAAGATGCTAGTATGATGGATTGCAAATAAACACTTCCTTTTAAGGGAAGAGAAAGGTGATGTAACAATGTTTTTTCCTGACTGCATGGTTAGACTATCCATATTTTCTATAAGCATTGCTAAAAAGAATATGCATTATTATCAATTAATTTTATCTATAATGAACAAAGTGTGTTATGCAAAAATGACCTTAGTCTTGCTATTGATAAACAGGATGTTTAAATACATTGTGTAATTTGAGGCAAAATATAAATCAATAAAGTTCCTAAATATAATAGCATAACAATCTTCTTGATATTTCTGAATCTCTACTTTTCCCTAATATTTCAACCATTTCGAAACTAAAAGGTGGAGATTTTCTCTCCTGGTCATGATAGAGTAACTGGATATATCCTCCTTCCTTAAGCAAATTTAAAACTAGAAAAAAAAATACGAGGCAATGGTCACCAGCAATAAATTGGTCACCAGCAATAAATAACAAGCTACAATCCTTTAGAGAAGAAGAGCATATAATGTGTACCCCACATTCTCCCCATCTTTATGTCCCAAGGTAACTGCCGAAGTGCTTGCAGAGAGGTGGAGCCCGAGCATGTTGGTCTCCCTGAACTGGTGAAGCTGGCAGATCAGCCCTGAGCTACCCAAGGGCTAGAACTTGAATGTCAACTCTGACAAAAATAAGTAATTTTTTTTTTGACAAAACTGAAATGAAAGCGTATGTTCCTGAATGTAAAATCTAGTTCTCCTTTGAGTTGGAAGTCATGCCAACTACCTGTTGAACAAGGGCATTTCTTGCTGGAAGTAAAAACAAATCCACCAGGGGTGCCAAAAAAAAACAAAAAAAAAAACAGTATACCCATGACTTGTATTCATCTTTTGTTATCGATATATATTGAGTTCTATAATTTTAAAATGGTTTTTTCCTTTCTTAAAACATGTATACATTTTTTTGGCACCCTCTGTATCTGAAGTATTCCTTTATTTTTATTTTTATTTTTTAACTATCTCCCTTTATGAAGGCAGACAAGAAAGGTAATGGCACCTTATCATACATGGTTGAGCTTATGAAGTTTATCATTAACTCTGTAAAACTGATTAATTCAGTGCATTACATTAAGCATATATTTTCTAGAAACAGAGAAAGGAACATACTAACAAGACTGTGAACACAAACATTTATCAAACGATTTGATTGTCTAGCAATCAAATAAAAATATGACTTCATTTGTAATAGATTATTGATGCCAAGAGTGACATCATATGGCCCTCTCCTCCCCAAACCACGGTTTTTCATTGAACAGAAAGCCTCATCCTCCTCCACCTCTCACCAAGTTCAGAACACGTACCATCTCAGCTGGGAAAGGTGTTGCCACATAAGTTCCAAATCACTCTGAATGCATTTCCTAGGGGCATACTATAAATCGTGGATAAGTAGGTTGGAGAGTCTGAGTCTTCTTAATTATTTACTTACCTGTTTGTTTCAACATTTATTAAGTGATCTCTGTGCATAAAGAATTAAATACAACAATATTGAAGACACAATGTCTACCTTGAAAGACTTCATAAGTTATTTTTGCACAGGAGGCTGTCTCCCTTCCACCTCCAACATACCACACTATAGGGATATTTAACCTTGCATGTGAAAATGTGTTATCACTATTCCTGGTAAATAGAAGTCTCCCAGGAATAATGAGATCTGGAATCAGTTACTTCTTTTGAATTATATGTTGTTCACTCCATTCTAACAAAATCCCTAATATCATTATGAGAGCCTATATTGATTGAATATGGAAACCTTTAGATTTGTTGTAGCTCTATCATCCTTCTGAAGTTTGAAAGACAGAATGCAATATAGAAAAAGTGAGTAAGAAAGGAGACCAAGTAAGAGCCAAAATTAAATAAGTATCTGTGTTATCTACTACCAAACATGGCTCTAAGTGATGTGAAAGAGAATTATCAAAAACACAATGTAAAATCTAATTGGATATAAATATAATACTGAGTTCTCTCGCTGTTATATTGAGTGCTAACTATGTTTCAGACACTGTTCTGTGCTTACCTCACAGAACTAACCATTGCAGTGAATCCCTTATAATAATAACTAAAGCTTTGCTAAAAGTTGGCCTAATGTTTCTCTAACCCTTAAATATCCTATTGATGTAGAAATTACCCTAATTTTGTAATCAAGGAAGTTGAACCCCAGTGATCTTAGGACATGTGCATGTGTTCAAAAAGACAGTAAGTCAAACAATCTAAAAACATTGATCTGTAAAGATACATGTGTTCCGATGTTCACTGCAGCTTTATTTATGGTGGCCAAGACATGGAAACAACCAAAGTGTCCTTCGATAGATGACTGGATAAAGATGAGGTACATATACACAATGGAATACTATTCTGCCGTAAGATGAAATAGCACCATTTGTGACAACATGGATGGATCTTGACATTAAGAAATAAGTCAGACAGAAAAAGTCAAGAATCATATGATTTGACTGATATGTGGTTATGTTGAGCAAATAAAATATATTATAGATGTTGGATTGAGGTTTGCAAAACAAGTTGTTTACTAGTAGGGACGCAAGCTAGGAATATGGCCGCACATGTGTAAGACTGATAAGAGTGAAGGGAAAAGCATGTTTTTGTGTGAAACTGAGCATAACAAAATTGACTGATAAATGCATTCACCAAAAGAACTTCTGGTTATTACCTATGAGGTAAACAAGTAGTTGCAAACAACTCCTGGTTACCACTTAAGAAGTAAACAAGTCCAAGGAAAAGAGGATAAAAGCAGAGCTCCAGAGTAATGCTGTGAGCAGTCTGGCTGGGCACTCTGGTTAAGACCATCTGCGAGGTGCAAGCTGCAATATTCCAGGACTCTCCAGGGTTCTTCCTTGCAAGACCAGCTTGCCTCAGACCCATCGTAGGCCCAGTTGCCTCTCCCAGACCAGGGACCTTCACCACCTCAATTGACTCTGGGACTTGGTTTGTTATTAAATTTGATTCTATCATGTATAACCTACTGTGCTTACCAGAGCACTGGCCTCTGGAGGGACATTGGTTCCCAAATAAAGCTGTGTTACTCTATCTGAACCTATGTGTCAGGACTTTGTTCACCACTCGTGTCACGAGTATCGCGCAGGGATGTAGGGCTCTGCTGAGGGGTTAATATCCCCTTCACTTTCAGGAAGAAAATCAAACGTGGCAACTGCCCTTTCAGGCACTCACAACAGTGGTAGATAAAAATGAAAACAACAAAAGAACAAGATAAACAAATGAAGAAACAAAAACTCATAGACACAGACAACAGTGGTTACCAGAGGGGAAGGGGGGCTGGGGGGTGGTAGACGAGGGTAAAGGGGATTAAATATACGGTGACGGAAAGAGAACTGAGTCTGGGTGGTGAACACACAATGTGATATATAGATGATGTATTACAGAATTGTACACCTGAAACTTATGTAACTTCACTAACAATTGTCACCCCAATAAACTCTAATTGGAAAAAAAAAGATATTAAGTGAAAGAATTAGGATTTGAAACCGAATTTGACTCACTCCAAAACTCCTCTTCTTTTCATTTGGGAACTTTGCCCCATGACTCTTCACCTATGGCCCTATAGTATTTTAGATACCTGTAATAGCAGAATCAGGGTATTAAAATAACTTTGTACAGAAGTTTTCATTTTTAATGTTGATCCTCCCAAAAATTCTGAGGAAGTCAAGTCAGTATTTTCATAGCCTATAATGCAGTGATAATTCATTTTAATTATTAGGTCATTGTTGTGTGGGAGACCCTGTTCCCTGTGCCATTTGTCATGCGGGAGACACTGCTTGCTGTGCCATTTGTTGTGCAGGGTGGCCTGAGGGGCCTCTAGTCCTGCTCCCCACATAAGAATGCAGGATATGGCTAGGCCAAAAAGGAACACCCACGGAGCCATAGGTAAGGGAGTCATACCACTATAGTCTCACTGAAGGCACTATAGTCTCACTGGAGGCTGGATCCACATGACCTACAACCTGCTGTCTGATTCTCTGCCTGCCAACCAACCAACTGACCAACCAACGCAGCCATGGCAGTTATATCAGGGACTAATTGGCTAACTGGTTACAGCTGACGGCCAACTAGCCACAGATGAGAGGCATCTACTACCCGAGCCAGCACCTTTCCATGTGAGGTCGAGAGCCTGAAAACTCTCTGGGACTCTGTCCCCATAGTCATCTTATAAGTATTTGCTAAAATATCTTTGGCCAGACTGTGAGCTCTGTGATAGCAAGGACAATGTCTTATTCATTGTTGTATCTGGTGGTCTTACATAATGCTGGTCCCATAACAGGTCCTTTGTAAACTGTATTGCACTGGATCTCTCAACCTATTTTTTTCATCTTTCCTGATTGCAACAATACAAAATAATGGACAGCATGTTATTACATATTTAACATATATAGTTCGTTTAAAAGGATCTCAGGTAGACAGACTGCAGGTATAATACATATTAAGTGCTTTGAAACGGTATCATTATGTAAATAAAAGGAATTATTTTCCATAGCATACTTCTATTAAAAGCCACAGCACTATTTTGTTCATAAGAGCGCTACTGAGATAAAATTTACACACCTCTATTTTCATCTTTTGATCCTTATGGCAAAGCAGCTGAGGGATAAGAATATGCTGCCTGAGCACTTGTTACATGTTATCTCAGTTAATTCTTATAGCATTACTACTAACTAATTTGTAGGAGAGAGTGATAGCTGGGAGGGGTGTTGGGGGGCAGGATGAAAAAAGGTGAAGGGATTAAGAAGTACAAATTGGTAGCTACAAAACAGTCATGGGGATATAAAGTAAAGCATAGGGAATAGAGTCAATAATATGGTAGTAACTATGTATAGTGCCAGATGGGTACTAGACTAGTCAGAGGGGTCACTTCTTAAATTACATAAATATCTAATCAGTATGCATACACCTGAAATTAATATAATACTGAATGTCAACTGTAATTAAAAATTAAAAAAGGGGGAAAGGTAAAGGGAAATAAATAGTTCAAATTTCCAGGTATAAAACATAAAAGTCATGGGGATATAATGCACAGCATAGGGAATATAGTCAACAATATTTTGATAACATGGTATGGTGTCAGATGGTTGCTTATCATGGCGATCACTTCTTTAGCAATATAAATGTTGAATAACTATGGTGTACTCCTGGAAATAATATAATATCATATATTAGCAATATTTTGATAAAAATCTTTAAACTATAAAAGTTTAAAATAGGACAATGTTCAATAAAAATAAATAAAGATAAGGAGACTGAGTTTTATAAAAGGTAAACAACTAACATTACCATTTAATTAGTAAATAACAGGACTGGAATTTAAGTTCAGCCTTTCTTGGTTCCAAATCTTCTCCTCTGGAAAGAGCCTATATTGAGGGTGGAGCCCTCCTAAATAAATTCTATGGAAGCTAAAAATTTGCATTCATTTCTTACATATCTAAGAATCCTAATCTTAAGGTCCTATGCTGTGATATATTCCTTCAACTTTTCTCTATAAAGAAAAATAAAGTTTAATTTGTATGTTGAATTTTGAAACAGACATCACGTTTAGAAACTTCCAGTTTGAAACTAGGGTTGATGAAAGGAGTAGACAATTAAGTAAAGAGATGTATTGGTGACATAAATGCTATAAAACCCACACTTGAGACTCAGTCAGTGAACAAGGTTCGGTTCCCATGTTGTGAATCAATTACCACAAAAAAGGTTGCATTGTATAATAATAATTCAAGCACTATCAGATATTGCCCAAACTTAAAAGAATACCTGAGTCTTTATATCCCAGTCCCAGTGGGAGGTAGCCTGAATGATCTCAATCTACTAGAAAAGGTAGTATTTAGGTAATGTTGTCTGGTTAAAGATAACATGTTTAGGTTAGCTTGAAAGATCAAAGAAGGCAGACACTTGTCTGTCTAATGTTGCATAGCCATCTCTTAGAACATAGCAAATACCTATATTACTTTGAATGAATGTATGCCAATAGGAATACAAAAAAATGCATGCACAGGGCAAATGACTGTTTCTATTTTATGGTGCTCATATATTTTAGGTTGTGCGTGACTTTTCAGATTGACAAATGGTAGATCCACGAGGAGATTTTCCCACCATCCATTAACCCAAATGGCTCAGCAAATTTTCATTAACTTCAACAATGTCAAATTAATAAATAAGATAGGGTCGCTGTGTTCAAGTTCATGAATGCCCAATACCAAAGCACTGATGGCAGTGAAGTCACTCTTCAATGCACAATGGAAAGATCCACCCATGAATAAGACTGGTTGCATCTCCATGGGAAACATGGCTAGGACCAAGAATGAGGGGTAGGTAGAACAGACATACCCAAGAGACCAACTTAGCAAAGTTGGAGCACCAAAGACGTATATCTTTGTCTGATAAATTTGGCTTTTCTGAACATAGAGGCCTGATGATTTCCAATTTCAGCAAGTCAGAGAAATTTCACCACCTTCACAGTACGCGGACAGGTTCAGTTCCTACAATTCATACACTATTGATTATATTAGGCTGCCACACCAAGCAAGAGAGTCTTAGCATATCTTTGAGAGTACAGGCTTTAAAAGGAACCTAGAAATTTGAATTTGTGAACTAAAACACATTCTGCAATCCTCAATTATAATTTCTCCTTCAGTCATTTCTAAATAGGCGAGAATTGTCTCCACTATTTTGTATACGCAGCTGTACATCCACGCAAACGTGTCTAATCCTTTCCCAACTTTCCAATCCTAAAACAAAAACCTGAAAGCATTAATTGTAAAGCATTTACAGTATTTCCAGCCTGGGAAATGTTATGGACATGGTTAAAAATCATTTATAACCTGAAAACTACATCTTATACAAGAGTACTCAGATTCTGTCCAATGGAAATGGCTCAAACTGGCCTTAGAAAGGTTAAAAAACCCTCCAAATTATTGCTCTAGGGAGTCACACAGCTGACACTAGTTATTCTGAAAAACTGCTACCTTGATTTATATTGCTGTTTTTGAAGTACATTTCTTGCACATCACCCAAACCATTCTTGGAATTCTGTAGGGAGTTGCAACATTCCTGGGGACTAGTAAAATACAAAGAAAGCAATGGGCGATTTTTGTTAAAAAAAAAAAAAAATCATCAAAAACCTCCAAAATATTTATAACTTGGGGCTATGTTCTTCATATTATAGGGTAACTGCCGGGTGCTGCAAAGTTTTTATTTTTTTTCCTGTCTTGACTCTTTCTGATGCCCAAATTTCCAATATCAAAAATTTGTAAATTTAGCTAGAGGCTTCGATCTTTACTAAAGCACAAATTCTCCAGGGTTAGTTTTAGTTCCTGTGGTTCATTTACTCCTTACTGGAGCTTCAGAGGGAAGACTTGGACAAGAGGCAGGGAGAGAAGCTGAGGTGACCAGTCCTAGTGATGTCACTTCACCATTAAACGGAAGCACGGTCCCAACAGTCACTAAGGGTTCATCTTATGTTTAGCTTTTCACAACATATGTGGGGCATCTACTGCTTCAATGCAGCTATCTAGGCACTGGTAAGGCATTTTATTATACCAGCCTCCCAGGAAAACCGATTCTAGTTAGGGAAAACCACGTTTAAATATGAGAATAAATTCATGTACCAAATGAATTCCCATTTTGTATTTATACCTCTTTTATTTATTGAAGAATCGTTGGTAAAATCCCTAAAAGTCCCTAGACTTATATAGAACTACTGTAATGATTAAAGGAATATAGGAATTAACATCAGAAACTATATCCTAAATGAGTCAATGTCCACCTTATGTCAAAATAATCGGCCCATATTATTTTTATAAATATCCGTCTTCTCTTTAGACTATCCATCAAATTTTCATTTATTTTATAGAAGTGTAAGTCATCTAATTGAAGAACAGAGGGAAATGTATTAGATTAGGTACATTAAGTTTCAAGCTCTAACTGTGCATGAATATAACCTTTGTTAAGTCATTTAGCATCCCTGATCTTTTTCTTTCTTATAAATTAACAGAAATAGATGATTTGAAAAGTACCATCTGGGTCTAACTTTATTTAATAATATTATATTCTGTAAGGTTTAAGCTATTGGTTGTAAGGTCTAGGATGATTTACTTGTTAATTATGTTGAATGGATCTAGAATGACAGACCCCTCTAGGGAGATACAAGAAAAATCATGGATCTTTATGTTTAGCCCTCACAAGAAATGTATGTAGTGAATTTGTCACTGAGTTTCGAAAGGGGCACTTGCAAGTGCTTATGAGTTGAGTGAGTTTTAACATAAGAATTAGGTATTAAGGGATTGTGAGACCTTATTTAATATGAATGCTCTTACTTTAAGAATGTGCCCATTGTTTTGGTTTTTCTAATTATTGCAAATCTGACTTTCCTGCTATCCTATCTTGTAATAGAATGATAATTTCAGAACTTTTAGCTTATCGCTACATTCTATAATAGTAAGACCACATTCATTAGATGGCTTTTATAATTTTTAGAGTAGCGTTTTTGCTATATGCAAAAGTAAAAATTAATGGACTGCCAGGCAAAAATATTTTAAGAAGTCCTTTCTCCTTTAGAGAGAGTTTCAAGCTAAAATGCGACCAATTTAAAAATTTCTCTTTAAATAGGATTAATCAGTTCCTTTCTTATGATCTTTTTTATTAAATAATATTCAACTGACCTGAACCAAAGTTTAACTATAATACCTATTTTTATTAAATTGATTTTTAGTCTTTGAACTATAAATTTAGGTTTTGTGGACTTGGCAAAATATACTAGTGTTTGAAAATTCTAAATATATTGCAGGAATTACTTTTGTACTTCGATTAGAATATTTTCATTTCTATTCCTCAGAAACACTCATATAAATGCTAACGGAAAGAAAAACTGAACAATTGGGGACATTCTAACTGACATAAAAGTATGAAATGTAACTTAGTAAAGCACATAACAATGTGTCTTATTGGCAGTTTTAATTCTTACCTAACGTGGGTTTGCCTCCTTCTCGTTCCTCCTATTTTTTGAACTTCAGGTGAGATTACATGTTGTGTTAGAGGAAAGGCTGTACTCAGGCTACAGAGAATACTTTCCCTAAAATATGTCTCATTTATACATTATTAAATCATTTCCCTATGAACCTCAGGATTTCGGCATGTACTTTACCTATAAAGGAGCAAACACCTGTGCTAGAGAACAGCTCTGTGAGCTTCTCTCTGTACTCAGTTTTAGTACCTCAAGAGAGGCGGTCTATAATTGCCCTCTGAGATGAACCATGTGTTTGGAATACAGATTTTTCCTGATAAACACAAACTGCTCTAATAGCAACCAGAAAATCTGGTCACACCTGCACTTTGAGAACTGAGTATCACCTAAATGAGAGCTGGTTTTTAAAAACATGTTTGAAGTATAAAAGCCCTCATTTTGATAAAATGCCTTCTCAGGAATGATGTCTTCTACAGTGCCAATGCCCAGTATAAGCTCAAGCTGTTATTCATAATTATGAAACCAAAAAATCTCACATTGCTAAAGTTCTTTTTCATGTGTAATGCATTTTTTCATTTATTGTCTAATTTAATCTCATTGATTTATCATTGCATCGAGTCACTTCCACCATTTCATCTAAAGCTGCTTTCCTATGAGTGGTTTTACACCATGAGTTTGTGGGTTTTTTTTGTGCCTCATGAGTGGCAAAAGATTTTATTAGAAAGGAATAAAAAAGCATGATGGATATGAGTAGATTTCTGGAAAATTTCTCTATGTTCTTACATGCTGACATTGCTAATGATGCCAGATTTTTAGACTAAAGATCATGGTGTGTCTTTATTGGCAGATATCTTCTCTTGAGCAAAAATGGATTCCAGAAAGGACTGTTTGGTAGGACTTCTTCACCCTCTTCTGCTATACATTTGCAGTATTCCTGCCCCTCTCCCCTCAGTTACTGATTTTCCACCTTAATTTCTCTAAAATTCTGGCACTTACCCAAATACAAATTTCAGTTTCTTTGTGGGGCCCTCTTTCCAATACAGTGCAAAAACGGCCAATAATATTTTTTTTTTGGTCAAAAGATAATGTGATATAAAAATGAGCTACAGATGATAAACGGGATTTGGAATATGTAGCGGTGCATCCTGTTTGCATAGGATGTGATTCCTCTGAGAGTTTCTGAATTGCTCAGTGTGCTCAGCAATCTCCTAGGTGGTCCTACTCGTAAAACACCTCAGACAAGCAAAGGTGTGTTTGTACCTGCAGCTTTATCCCTGCCTGGTTCTGCCACACAACTGATTTTGGAGGCCCATCAGACCACATACCAATTACTGGGAAAGTTGTATTGTTTATATTTACCGATTAGAACTCAAAACAAAGCAGAAAAGATGTCTACAGAGGGGACTAAAATACTAAGTTCACAGACTATGCTGTTGTACCTTAAATGAGATAAAAACACTTTTAAAACGTATGATTTATTGCTAAATATCAAATTATTTTCTACATGAAGTCAGTCAAATTTTCTGTATGAAATATTTTCCACCTGAAATCTTCAGTACAGGGATTCTCTAAATCCCTCGAAGAGCCAACATTCCCGATCAATCTGTATTTGTTAAGCAGTGATAAAGAGTCCTGCACTGCTTTTCACTGCCCTGTGGAAAATACTAAAAAGGCAGCTGTTTAAATTTGGCTGCTGTGCTCTAGAAGAGACAAAGCCAATTTGGGAAATATTAAAAGATGTTAATAGTACATGAAAGTAAGACTTCATTTTCTGAGCATTGTTTGGAGAATGAACGTGTTTAACTCAGAAAAAAGGGAACAAAACACTGTTATTAAATATACTATGTACCAGACAACAAGATAGTGAACTTTAATATTTTAAGGATGTTCCTACAGGGGGAAAAAAAGAAAGTAGAATTCTTCTGGCTGGCCTGTGGGTTACAGTTAGGATGGAAGTAAAGGTCTTACATCCAGCAATATTTTAATTCCACATTAAGGAATTTATTGAAGAACTTTGCAACACCAAAACAAGCTACCTCAACAAGAACTGAACTGCCTTTGAGCATAAACAGTTTTAAAAAGTTGGCAGTTATTCTATTGAAGATGATTAAGTATAGTGTGACTTTTAAGATGCAGATAATCTATGACTGATTGAATATTGAATACGAACACTAGGCCCCTTATCTTCCAGTGGCTGACATGTGCAAGAGGTGAACAGACTAATAAAAATGACATATAGAATGACAACTTAAATTTGCATTCATTGTGAGATTATCATTTAACAGACTGCAGAAATTATAGCCACACTAAAGCATAAGATTGACATAAACAGCAGCTTGTTTTCGTTTTCCTAGGATCACTGGTAGGATGGTACCAACAAAATGCTCTAAGTGGAGGTGCTACAAAGAGATCCCCTCTCTTCGTTGGTATTCATTCCCTAAGACTGCTTCAACAAATTACAACAAACTTGGTGGCTTAAAATAACTGAAATTGATCCTCACAGTTTTGGAGGGTACAAGTCTGAAATCAAGGTGTCAGCAGGACCACGCTCCCTCTGAAAACTAGGGAGAAACCCTTCCTTGCTTCTTCCTGGTTTCTGCTGACTCCTGACAATCCTTGGTATTCCTTGGCTCTTACCTGCATCCTCCTAATGTCTGCATCTATCTTCACATGGTTTCTTGTCTGAGCCTCTTTCCAAACATTCCTCTCCTTTCTCTTTCAATGACATCAGTTATGGGATTTAGTTCCCAGTCTAAATCTAGGATGATTTCCTCACCTAATTACATCTGCAAAGACCCGATTAGTAAATAAGGTCACATTTTGAGTTTCTAGGTAAACAGATTTTGGAGACACAACACCTAGGCATCTCAAAAACCACTGAGAGGGAGGTGGGTCTATGATTTTATTGTATTTCTGTAACCATGGTTCTACTCTTAAGGTTTTGGTGGTATTGCAAATGGCAGAACCACGTCAGGGCAATCAAAAAGATTGAGGTGGTAAATTGAATTTAAACAAAATTTTAATTTCACAATAGTTCACTGACGCTACGGACGCTGTGTTAGGAAATCCCTTGATTGGAAGGGGATGTCAAATTATTTACATAAGGATCATGGTTAGATATAAATCCCATATAAGCAGAGCCGGGGACAGTGGGCAGCATGGCTCATGATCTTATGCTGTGTTGCACGATCATTTTTACTTCACTGTTTCAGGATCATAACGGACAGAAATAAATTTAAAAGACCAGCATAGGGTAAATACACATTTACCAGCATAGGGTAAATACAGGTTTACATCCTAACACATACATGACATGTAAGAGTGGACCTCAATCATGAGTAAAATTCTAAAGGACAGTGGATTGAAAGGTAAGTACCTGAAAAGAAACTGGCCTAAGCTACCAACAGCCACCTGACTGCCCTCCTGTGGATAGCAAAGGATGCTCAGAAAGCAAAACGCAGCAATAAAATCATCATCTTCTTCTTCACTATGAAAACAATAAAACATTGATTATAGCATCCCCTCAACGATCCACAGACAGCTGTCAGATAGCTGCCTGCCTTGTCTCAAGTAAACATGCTTTCATCTAACTTTTTTTCCATTAGTTTCAGGTGTACAAAACAATGTAATAGACATTTACACTCCTCACAAAGTGATAACCTCCTCCCCCAATCTACTAACAGTATATAGCTGTTATAATTTTATTGACTCTATTCCCTATGCTGTACTCCACATCCCATGAATATATATATTTAATTATAGTTGACATTTAATATTATTCAGCTTCAGGTATACAGCATAATGATCAGGCATCTACCCAGTCCTTGAAGTGGTCTCCCTAATGAGACAAATACCTATCTGACACCCTACAAAATCTTTACATTATTGATTATCTTCCCCCAACTGTCTTTCATATCCCTGTGGCAATATGTGGCTACTACTTTGTGCTTTCTAATCCCTTTACCTTCTCCCCCATCCCCACTCCCCTCCCATCTAGCACAATGGAGTATTACTTAGCAATAAGGAAGAATGAAATCTTACCATTTGCAATGACAGGGATGGACCTAGAGAATATTATGCTAAGTGAAATATGTCAGATGGCAAAAGACAAATACCATATGATCTCACTTATATATGGAACCTAATAGAACAGAATAAAAGAGCAAACTAAACAGAAATAGACTCAGAGATATAGAGAAAAAAACTCATCTAATTTTTTATCACTATATCTCCCGATATACCATTTCATCTTCCAAAGATGAATTCCCTAGATTAATTAAAATTTCCCTCTCTCTTTCAGTGCTTACCTTCATCCTAAGAAAGAAGGTGCTTTTGGTTACTCATTGGCTGTACCTGAATAGTTTCTATAGGAGTCCTACACTTTTAAAAATATGGTCTTCTGGACTCTCATGAAAAAAATATGAGCTTCACCTTGCCTGAACCTCCAGAAGGTCCAAGAATGTTTTTAGTATTCTCAATTACTCAGATACGCACAGTACATAAGCCAGTGAAGTTGCTTTGCAAAATATTCATATCTGAATTATTCTGGGTCAAACAAAGAAAGGAAATAATTGTGAAGACTCCTTCATGGGGCTATAACCTCATTATTAAGGTGTCAGGCTTCCAGGGCCACCCAAGGAAATGATAATTACTCATGTGTTTCTGGAATGGAATAAGAAGGCAGGTACTTTATGTTGTTAATAGAGCTGGGGATATAAATAAGACCAGAGATTTTATTGAAGGACAAAGGCCTTAGGAAAATATTGAGTTGTCATCTCTATTTTAGATTTGTGTGTTTGCTTATATCCCATAGACCATATTTACAGACTTTTAATTCCTTCTTGTACTTAACTAGAATTGCAGAAATAACAGAGGATCGGTGTCAATGAACACAGTCAATGTAAGAGCTCATTCGGACTTTTTAAAAAGGCAATGATTAATAATGACTTAACTATATAAATAAAAGATTGATGTTTTGACACTGATCAAGTATTACATAGTAATGACTGTGAGATTTAAACAAACGTTATCTGTCTCCAAATTCTATGTTCACTCCTTTCTACATACTGTCTCAAAAATAAAGATAGAGGCCATGAACGTCCTTCAGGGAATGACAATAACACATTGGTAAATTGCTATGCTTGTTTAATTCAACAAAACTGCCACAAACTCACACATACAGCCATCTGTATTTTTAATATTTCCCTATGAAAATTGACTGCCAGTAGATTCCTTATATTCTTCCAAAATAGATTAGGAAATAACATCAACAAAAATAACTATATGGAATCCTTTTTTATTTGCCACATGGAATTAAAATAAAACTGTGTATACTCGTATATGTTCATTTGGTTTTAGAGTAATGGGTGCTTCATTAATGGAATAAAATGTTAAATGAAAATAATT
Organism: Rhinolophus sinicus; assembly: GCF_036562045.2. Taxonomy (NCBI): domain Eukaryota; kingdom Metazoa; phylum Chordata; class Mammalia; order Chiroptera; family Rhinolophidae; genus Rhinolophus; species Rhinolophus sinicus. Next base: position 95,086,338 of record NC_133755.1, read on the forward strand.
CTTTGTCAGTCAGTGATCTCTGCTGATAACATTCACAAAAGCAATTACATCTGAAAATTGTTAGTCAGAAGTCCCTGGAAAAGATGTAAATTTAAAAATGGCTGTACTATATCACAAATGTAATATTTGGCCTGTGATGAATTCAAATACTAAATGCTTAGATTGCAGATTCTTTAAAGAGACACAATTGAATACACTGCTAGTTGTGCAAAGTACTGAATTATAGAAAGTTTACATTCCAAACTCTGAATTTCATTTAAAATATAAACTTACCAACTTTCTAGAAACAAGAAAAGTACACCACATGCCCACCAATATCTCAACTGAACAGACCATCAAACTGCTATTCTGGGGTGCCTACATTCCTCACCCATAACAATATTTTCTTTATGTCTGTTTAATTCTCTCCTTCTCCCAGCTATTTATTTTCTGCCTTATATTGGTTTGGCATATTAAAAATGCAACGAGCACTCTTCTAGGCTCTGGGATTGTGACAATAATTACCAAAGTCTCCCAGGAAGGAGGATGAACTAACATGGGAAACTGGATGCCCACCTGCACTCAACTCTCATGGATTAGAGAACTTAACCCTGTGAGAAACCTCATATTGTGTGAAAGAACAGACAATATGTAGCTAGCATGATGTGCGCGTAGCTGATGGTCGATGAAAACTTAGAGCAGAAAAACACTCTGGTAGTGACTTTTCTCTCTGTACATTGTCCTGTATAGATCTCTGATCACCCTGATTGCCCTGGGGTAGGTGCAGGCAGGCAGTAGATACAGCAAGGTCATATGGGGCAAACAGCTGCCCATCTCTGACAAGAGACAGATACCACATTGCTGGCAGGTGGGCAGTGGGCCCCTGAGCATTCATTTCTCCCCTAGGTCCACTCTCCACACAGACTTTTGTCAAGTAGGACTTCCCTCCCTTAGCCCAATCAGAAATTGGTTTGTCATACCAATTTCTTCTCTTTTCCTCTAACTCTGTTTTGTACTTAGATTAGATTATAACTGTAGTTTAAAAAATAAATGTACTAATCTATGCTTTATTTGCCAGAATTTTTATTTTATCTTACATTCAGAGCTCAGATATTTGAAATTGGGAGGTAAATTCTGTCTTCCTGAGTCCTGCTCAGTGTTCTTATGGCAGAATATCAACTCATTTTTACCCAAAAGAAATAGATCTTACTGATAGAAAATTACTAGCCTATTTGAAACCCCATTATGGGTTGGATAATCCATCCAAGATGGCATGGAATCCATCATTCTGAGAAAAATCACTGAACCATTCCACACTACATGAAACTACATTTCTAAAAGTTCTAACATCAGTAGAAGGCATCAGTTTGTCACTACATTAATGAGTCATCCTGTCTTAAAGCTTCAATATTAGCGTTGACTAAATTGTCTTCTGAAAACAAAACAAAAATAATGTCTACCTGAATTGGGATATTTTGATATCTGGAAAGAATTGTGAATTAGCCCACTTTCACATTAGCAAAAATTGCTTTTATGACATAGCAATGCCTTTTGTGTAAGAAGGAAAAAAGAAAACATTGTTAAGTTCTGTCATGAAAAAGATACTGAGAGGCAGTGTTAGAGAGATCATTAAAAATGGAGAGTTGAAACCTAACAAGTCATTTCCAACCTAACAACAAGAGAAGAAACAAAATAACATGAACTCATAAATTTTCTTGAGACCTTCAGAGAATTAAAGTCACAAAACCAAGAAAACTGAACTTCCAAGAACTTCCAAGGAGATACTGGGGCACACAAACTGTTTTGCTTAATGGATAATGGCTGGGGTGGCTGGTTAGCTCAGCTAGTTAGAGCGTGGTGCTGATAACACCAAGGTTGCCGGTTCGATCCCCTCGTGGGCCACTGTGAGCTGCACCCTCCTAAAAAAAAAAAAAAAGAAAGAAAGAAAGAAAGAAAGAAAGAAAACAAGATCCAATAATATGTTCCACACAATAGATTCACATTAGTTTTAAGGACATTCATAGTTTGAAAGTGAAGGGATAGAAAAAGATTTTCCATGCAAATGGTAACCAAAAGAAAGCAGGAATGGTTATACCTACATCAGATAAAACAGAATTTCAGTCAAAATCTGTCACAAGAGACAAAGAAGGTAATGATAAAAGGACTTAATTTATCAAGAGGATATAAGAACTACAAATATTTATGTTCTCAACATTGGAGCACCTACATAATTACAGAAGCAAATATTAACAGAGCTGAAGGGAGAAATAGACAGCAATATAATAATGTTAGAAACCTTCAATATCCCACTTTCTACAGTGGATAGATCATCCAGACAGAAAATAAGGAAATAGGAGATGTATATCATAACATTTTAACCAGCAGCAATTGAATACACATTCTTTTCAAGTGCACACGGAACATTGTCCAAGATAAATCACATGTTGGGCCACAAAGCAAGTCTTATCAAATTTAAGATTAAAATCATATCTAGTATCTTTTCTGACCATAGTAGTATGAAACTAGAAATCAATAACAAGAGGAAAACTGAAAATTTTCCTGACAGCTTTGCCACTTCCATCAATATATCTTCTTCTTCTTCCTCCTCACTCATTAAGGCTGAGTCACTGTTTTATTCTTGAAAATAGATTCTTATGATTTTGCAGGTATAAGTTGCTTAAGGATTATTTAAAAATGCTATATAGCTCTCATTCTGGAGCGGAAACTGTCAGGAGCACATTGCAATACTTTTTGGCAGTTTTCCTAAAATGGGATCCCCTTCAAGTTCTTCCCTCCTGCTCTCCTTTCTTTGTGCTCCCTCTTCTCTAATATATATTCAGATGACAAGGATTTCTATTCTCTCCCAGGCTCTGCCAGACTTTCCCTCCCATGAATCATCCTGACATCAGGGCTTCCCTCTCTTCATTCCTCTTTACTGGTTTATTCAGTTTTGCTGTAATTTTCCAAAAAGAAGGGCGTTCCTGTAATGTTGGTATTCAATGAGCAATTTTTGTATGTGTCCTGAATAAGAATCCATTTGCCAGAAAAATTTAGTCCAAGTGTAAAGCAAAACTTTCTCTTCAAAGGGAGCTTGAATACTTAGAAACAAAATAAAGAAATTTTTCTTTATTTTGGGGGTAGTCCCAAGACTCACACTAATAAGGTGTTTATCAAGCCTGTGTCAGCGTGGAATGACTTTGAACAGCAATCAAATGTTTGTAGTGAGATCAGTTTATCTCCCTATATTTGATCATGGTGAAATGGAATATTTTTAATTATTTTTTTGCAAAAAATGAAGTACATTTTAATTATTCTTTGCCAAAATACAACAGCATAACACATTTTGATGCTGCTATATGAGGACTGAACTTTGATTATGTAAAATAGAGTCTCAATATTAGATGCACAAAAACTCAAAGATGAAATTCTGGCAAAGCTATTCCTGTGAGTCAATAAAGTCGTCTTTATCCCCTTCACTTGCCAGAGATGTAATTGCTTCATAATGAACCAACAAGAGAAACAATTCTAAGTGAACTGCTGACAAGTTAAAAGGGTCCATGTAATTGGCATTTGGGGAGATATTTTCTGCCTGTTTGCTAGAGGGTACATGCAACTCAAGTTTGGAATGAAAATCCTCATTTGAGTGGAACTAGTTATTTTCAGAGAGTGGAAAGTGCATGGACTTTGGAGTAAGACAGACATGTAGCAAGTCACTTACAACATTAGCCACAGTTTTTGTCATTTATAAAACAGGAATAATTAAACTTATCTTGAAATACTGCTGTTAGTATAAGAGATAAGATGTGTAAATTATCCATTATGTCAGTTGATACATAGCAAAGGGTCAATAAATAGTACTGTTAAAAGTGAAAATTTCTTTTAAAAATGAGGTATAAATAACACCTTTTCCCAAACCTATTTTGGGCCTTTAAACATCCATATAAATGCAGATTAAAAGGGGCCAAAGGAGATTATGCTCCCTTAATTCTTAATATGTCTGGTTGCTGTGAAAATGTATGCTTCAATAGTTGCAAAGTTAAATTGAGTATTAAATTGAACTAAATAAAATCATTAATATTAGAGATAAAATATCACTTTTACTTTAAAATGTTTACACTACATTAGCCACAATATGCAAAATGTTACCAATGTTTATAAAAACCATTCTGAATTTGGTTCTATAACTCCCAGTTCCTAATTTCATCTGCGTGGGAAAATCTGATGGCCTAGTAGAAATTGGGTCAACATTCTGTTCCTACCCTACACAAAGTTTCTGGACCCCTTATAAGTTTGTGAGTTATGCTGTTTCGAAAAGCTTCCTGAAATTTTACAAGAATTCAGTCATTGCATCTCCTCTCACAGGCCATTAGGGAGACAAAATGATATTTAATACATAACATTAAATGGGAACATCAATGACCCCTAAGAAACCACAGATATAACTAAGTGGGCATTAGAGCTCAGTAAATAAGAAGTTGAAAGGAAGGCCAGCACATTTGATGAGCTGTCATTTTAAGTTCTTCATCAGTGAAACTTAAAACCTAAATTACTTTAAAGAAATCAAAATGAAAGATTTACATAATTAACTAAGACTGGACTGGGTTGTTTTGTTTTTTTTCCCTTAATTACGTGCAGACATAACATTCTACAGTTTTATTCAAATTCAGTGTGAAAAAAATCATTCTTAAAGGTCATTTCTGGAGATGGGAAAACCATCTTAATTTACACTAAGAGTCCATAAGCAAATACCTAGAAAAGCAAATTAACATTTGATGATTCTGAACTGTAAGAGCTCTACATGTCAGACCAGTTTCCAGATATCAAGGATGACTTGTTCTTTCTCACACTGAATAAAATTTAGGTATTAGAAAGTAATCAATCATGATATTACTTAATTATAACATTGTGAATATATATGTGCATATATATGTATCTGTATATATACACACATGTAACATTGCTGTACCTAGAATAAAAGGTTTTGAAAATCAAGTCCTAAAGCAAATGAAAAAATAATTTAATAGACATCTAATTTTAAATCACTTTAAGAGGGTTTGAAGTTTTCATTTCATTTTTCTTGACATATTGCCCAATTAATTTTTAAAATTAATAAGTACTATGGCTTTATATAGTGGAAGTTTATCTTGGCTTTTATTTCCTTCTAAGTTTAGACTTTCTTGTCTTGTGGTTCTAATTTTATTACTCCCAAATGTACTTCCAGTTTCTTCAAGGCTCATTTACTTGCTAGTATATTTACTCACTTATCAAGAATGAAAATAGTTATTATTTCCAGACTCCTGCTGACATTTTTTTCTGAATCCAGATACACTTCTTCTTGCCATAGCATCACTGGCAAGGTGATTTGTTTGGTGCTGTTTCACCCCTACTTGGAACTGAATCCATTCACACAAATTCTGCTTTTACATAGATTTTGTAATAAGGGAAAGTATTCTACGTGGCGCCTGTGCACACAGTATTTACAGAAAGAAATGAGAAGCATGACATTAAATTAGGTGAACAAAGGGAGGTGTGTTTTTTTTTTGTTTTTGGGGGGTTTTTTTTTAGAGCTCATTACAGAATATTACAGAAAGAAACTAATTCTGAAATAACATTTGTCCTGGAAGTGTAGAACCAAAACTAAATGGAGTCACTTATGTCAAGAACAAAATGGAGCTGGTTGATGCAGGCACATTAAGGAAAGACAACCTAACCTTACAGGAATTTACAACTCCTCTCAGAAATCAAAAGAGGACACCAGCCAATCCCCGAATGACAAGTCTGTTCATGCCATGTGTGGACTTCCTTGTACCCCGACTCAGCTACCTGATCCAAACAGGGCAGAAGACCACTAGGCAGCCAATCAGCTCAAAAAGCCATAAAACTTCTGCACTTACCTCACAAAAATCCTTTAGTCTGTGAACAACTCGACACTCATTGCTCCCATAGCTTTGAGATCCACAGCTTGCAGGTTGAAAGCCTTGCAATAAAATAGACTTTCTGCTTTGTTTTATTCAAAACACAGGGTTCAGTTTTTGACAGAAGGAGACAATAAAGGAGAACAAAAGGAAGAATACAGGCGTCTACATTTATTTCTAAATTGAAGAGGTAATAAGAAATGTAACATTCTAGTGGATATGTGTGAGTTATAAACTAGAAAATGATTTAAAAAAAAAAGTTTGACTCTCCGTAAATAATACATGTTTCTTTACATGGAAGAACATTTTCAACCGAAAAAGTCTATGGAAGCCTATAACTGAAGACTGTTAGACTGCAGTGGTAAGGTTATAAAAGAATTTGATGTAAGGATTTCTTAACGTATGAGAGTGTCTGTGTGTTTCAAAGGACAGGCAGGAACGCGACTGCAGAATTTTAAGAAAACAGTAAGTGAAGAGTGGGCTAGGGATTTTCCAACAGTTTCAACTACTCTTAGAATGCAACGAGAGAAAAAAGACTATCTCACGTAGCCCAAATATTTCACCTTGAGGCTAATCCGTGTTTAAGGACAAGTATTGCGACTCATTAGGTCTTATCTAAAACATTACGCACAAGGCCTTGTCTGACTGATAAAAACATTGTAAAGTACCAAGAAAAGAAATTAACTTACACCTGCCGTCCGGAGCAGCTCTGAAGACGTGGGACTCGGGCGGAGAGCCTGCTGGAATCAGGCCGCAGAGGCTGCTGCCAGAAGCCGTCCTCCCAGATGTAAGCCCGATCCCACTGCATGTCGGGAGACCTATGGGGCCGGCAGGTAAGTCTCGAGATGAGAAACACCTGGGTGCCCTTGTGCGGGTAGCCCTCATGCAGGCTCACCAGTAAGGAGTCCAGCTCCCACCACCGATCTAGCAAACCCCAATCCTCATCAATGCCTCTGGACACCACTCAGAGTCACAGTGCCTGAGGCTCACCCCAGGGACTCCCGCAGGCGACTGTGGGAAACCTGCTCTGGTACAGAGTCTGTGCAGGGTCAGGACTGCTGGAGGCAGGAAGGTTGGGAGTGAACTGCGCATACTTGGGCTCAAGTCTATCGACTTCTGGGAGGCTGAAGACCAGGGGCAGCAACTCAGCCTTCTAATGTGAGCTCCTGGTACCCCAATCCCGTGTCTGCCAAGGTCCATGGCTACAGCAATCCAATGGGCCATTTCATTGCACATCATTGAGGCCAGTTTTTCCCCTGCGCAGCGCCCAGAGCAGCAGTTGGCCTAGAAGTCATCCCAACAGGCCTCAGCTGCCTGTTCCCACAGTCTTCTCTGAAGAAGAGCCTCAGGCAACTGCGCTCTTTCCGGGAATGTAAATTGGTTCAATCATTATTGAAAACTGTATGGTGGTTCCTAAAACATTTAAAAATAGAACTACAGTATGATCCAGCAATTCCACTTCTGGGTACACAACCAAAGGAAATGAAAACAAGATATGGAAAAGATACATGCACTCCCATTCATGTTGCAGTATTATTTACAATAGCTAAGATGTGGAAAAACCTAAGTGTCTGTCAATGGATGAAAGGATAAGAAGATGTGGTGTATATACATACAATGGAATATGGATGGACATCCATGGCATTATGCTAAGTGGGCTAAGTCAGAGAAAGATGAATACTATATGACACCACTAACATGCAAAATTTTAGAAAAGCCAAACTGGTAAAAAGACAGACTAGAATGGTAGTTACCAGAGTCTGGTAGTTGGGAAATTACAAATATGTTGTTTACAGGTACAAACTTAGAACTAGTAGATAAATAAGTCCTGGAGATCTAATGCACTGCATAGTGATTAAGGACAACAATACTATATTATAAACTTCAAAGTTGCTAAGAGACTAGATTTTACTTGTTCCCAACACACACACACACACACACACACACACACACACGCACACACAAGATTATTATGTGAAGTGATAGAGGTGTTAGCTAACATTACAGTGGTAATCATATCACAATATTTAATTATATCAAATCAACATATTTTACACCTTAAACCCATTCAATGTTCTATGTCAGTTATATCTCAATAAAAACATTTCCTTTTTTTACATAGAACTTATTGCTCATTGCTGTGTCTCTGACTCTGCAACACTTTTTGTGCTTCAGTGTTACTTGGCCCCATCATTCACCATGAAGGGACATGCAACCTGTAATTCCAATCTTAGATACAGATGAATCCTTATCACTTGATTCTGAAATGTACTGATTAGAATACTGACTCATAGTCGACACATCTGGCATCTCACATGTCATCTCAAAGGTAACCCTGCACATGCCAAATTTGGTTCAGATGTTGAGATATGATACCACATACACATACACACACCAAAAGGTTAAGAAAAGGTTTATGATCTAGATAACTGAGATCTCTGAGGAGAGCAGGACAAATCTCTCAAGCATGTTCAAAGATGGCTTGGAAGAGCAAGAAAAGGAGACTGGCCTGAGTTCTTATTGTGGTTAGGAGATGGGGCCTGGGGTGAGAGTTTCTGCATTAAGTCAGAGGACTGTGTGGTTTGAATCCCCCTTTGTTACCAAAAGAGGGAGCTTTTTAATCAGCTAGCCCAATTGTGGGGCAAAGGAGAAGAGGAAAGAATAAGCTTAAAAACTGTCAGCAGTCAAACATCAAAAAATGGAATCAGAATTGTCATTAAACAGACCTAAATGGACTGTGTGACCATATGAAATGAAACTTTAATAATTATTATAAAAATTATAGAAGTTATAATAATCCTTGATCCCATCTATATAACACCTCCACCTTATCCAAAATGACAATTTTGCTGCTCCCTTTGCTTGTTCTCGTACTAGCAAGTCAATAAACTATGACACATGCTTGACAAAAATTTGTCTAAAAAATTTTATTATTGGTAATTTGTTTTTTTGTTTTTTTAATTCCCTTAACTATTTGTTGTTCTCCTTCACTATTTCTCAAACTAAGCTTGATATTGTCAAGTGAGAGAGGAGCCAAAGTTAAAGCCAAAGAGGTAGGCATGATTTTGCATATAATGATGAGAGGCTGAGATTTTTCTTTTAAATCATTTTGAAGTCAGAGAATATCTTTTAACACAGGAATGACATGATTATATTTATAAACTACAAAGTTGATTTTGTTAACATCATGAAGAATCATTTGAAGAAGCTAACCAGGAAGATCAGACCTAAAATAAGGGGAGTTGATAAAAAATAATGAACAAAAATGATATTTGGGATATAAAAATAATAGAATTAATATAGGAAAGGAGCATGAGGACTATTTTTACAAAAGAAGGAAGTAGGAGGTTGGATTCCAAGCCTGCTGCTTATGTGCTCCAAGACACAGAACTCAGGCAGTCATTAATCAGTCACACAAAACAGACCATCCAAAGCCTGTTGAGCAAAGAGTTTCCATTCTGGCCATTCTCATATTAACCTGTTAAAAAGTAGCCACAAGCTGTACCTTTCAAAAGTTAAACGTAAACCTGCCCCTATTCTTCTTGTACTTTCAGATTCCCCAAACCAAGAAATTTTCCATGGAAACAAGAAACACAAATAAACCCTACCTCGACCGGCAAAGGGGGTCAGTCTCTCTTCCCCTAACAATTAGAGACCGCCACTCTGTCTGTGGGTAGCCTGTCTTTTCTCACTTACTCTTTCCTATTATGAGAGAATTCCTATAGAATTATTTCCTATTATGTGAAGCCAAGAACCTTCTTAGCCCAGGGCTTGAGTCTCCACCCTGAGGTATCCACCTCACCAATATCAGAATCCTAAAGAAGAAAAAGTTTTATTTGACTCTGGCTTGGATAATTTGGCCACTGCAATAAATGAATGTATAAATGTGTACATATATAAATGTGTGTATGAGACATATCAATCGATCGATAGATGATAGATGATAGATAGATAGATAGATAGATAGATAGATAGATAGATAGATAGATAGATAGACGGTGTCTTGATCCAGCTTTGAGGCCCTGATTAGAGGTTGGTCACTTCCCCTTCTTGAGCAACTAAGTTCACACCCCAACTACTTCCTATATTAGGCTCTTTCACTCTGTGGCCACCTGCCCTAGTTGCCCCAGAGCAAGAACCCACAAACTATATTCAAATTCCCCAATCCACAAAGATCCCTGCAAAAGCCCCACCTGCTTAACCTACATAAACTGCCCCCTATAGCTCAAGCATGCTATTACTCTGTCCCCAGGTGCAACCTCTGTGTGGTCCCTCCTGGCAATTTTCATTTGGAGCTGCAAGTAATGAAAAGCTCTGCTGTTCATCTGAGTGCCAAAATGTTGTTTCCTGTCATCTTAAAATCTTAAAAGCAGTCATTTACTCCGAGGAACTAAAGATGGAACATATATTTTAAGAAAAAAAGTATTAGTTTAGTTTTCATCATATTGCACGTAAGATGCTCGTGGGGCAGGCAGATGGAGATGTACAACATGCAGTTGGATATATCGTTCTACAGAGAGAGAATTTGGAATTATTAGCCCTCAGATGACAGTTGAAAACATGGATGCAGACACAATTGTTTGGGAAATTAGTTTTAAGTGAAAAGAGGCCTAACCATTAAATCCTGACAGGGAAGAGCAAGAATTGTTTACGTACTAGACATGTCATTTATGGTGAATGCCATACTCATAGTAATTTATACAACTCTCAATGGAAAACACACACACAAGCAAAGGATGCACCTAGCACCAGAGAAATCTGTCTCTTTGTGTTAAGTCTAATGAAGAATTTGGAAAAGAGCAGGAACTGATATCTCTACCTCCCACCTCCAACTAAGTCAGATAATACATAGGTTTGACACTAATTTGTTATGTATGAGAGAAAAAAAATGTGCTCATCCTATCTGAGACTGGCTTTTAGAAATTTGTAATGGGAAACATGTAGATTAAGCTGTTAGCAGTGGGTTCTGAAGTAGAATAAGAAACTATATGATGATGGTTCCCAAGCTATGCTTAAGTAGTTCACTTAGAGGATCTGAGATGTCAAATGGTTGGCTTTATCCATTATCGAGCTTTTAGAGCATCAATGTGATGGAGAGATGGGTGCTGAATGGTTCCAGGGTGTGGTAAAATGAGGTATTTTAGGGCATACGATGAATAAGTAAGAGATAGAAGCAAAAATAATAACTGAAAGTCTTGGAGAAAATTGCAATATAATTAGAATGGTAGTCATGTTTTCATTGGCCTCGCAGTTGGGGTGGCAGTATGCTCCTGTAGGAAGGGAAATGTGATCCGGAATGGGAGTGATAGCAGAGAATTAGGAAAAAGAATATGCCCACTGCAGGCCTTGATGATTAGAGTTTAAAAGCTCTAATAACCGTTAGTTGAATGACTCCCTAAAGAGTTGTTTCTTCAGTGTGGGAAGAAAAGTTTCAATAAAGTAAAATTGAAGGTAGAGGATTATTTCTATAAAAAGGATGAGAATGAAGAAGAGTTGCTCCTTGATACATGGGATAGCATGAGTGTCTAGAGAAAGTTTCGTACTGGTAAATGAGCTGAAGATGTGAAGAAGATACTGTGGGAGCAGGAGTGAGAGAGAATACACCAGTTTGGGAGCTTACATTTTGTGGAAATGACCAAGGAGACAGGGATACGAGATTTTGAACAACTTAACTGGTTTCAAAGTCATAAGTAACATTTTGGTATAAAGTTTTTTTTTTTTTTTTGGCTGTGAAACTAGTCTAGGTCTCCAGATATTGGGAAGGCATTGAATATAATCAATAGCCACACAGAGTTTGGGGAGGTGGGAATTAAAGCAAGACTCTATCTTATTGGAAGCACAGGATATCTCCCACAGTTGACTAAAGTATGTGTCTCTCTATGGTCCTTGAAATGGAATAGGTGGCTTCTGAACATTTGTCCCTTTGCTGGCAATTTCTTCTTTGGACTGAAATGTAGCATCCCCCACATAAACCTAATTAAGTGACTAATAATGAGGACAGAGGGGCTTGATGGTGTCTTACTTGCTGCCATGGCCAGAGCTAAGAGAATGATCATCAGGGAGTTACTTAAGGCAGAGCTAGATCTCAGCATCTAATTTATAATAAAAATTGAAGTTGGGTGAAAAAAAATACGCTTAAATGCCAATTAACAAATGTGCATCCATGTTATACTTCAGCTTATGGTTAAAAAAATATAGTTTAGTTTCTTAAGAAATTTATAGGGCCACTAAAATTCCTAAATACATGAATTAATGACTAAAATTAAGTTAATTATTTTGCCATAAGGTAAGGAAGGAATAAGCAGTATTCGTCACTAATAAATAGCTATCATTTACAAAATGTGGGCTATTTGAGAGGTCAAACTGAAGTAACTATTAAATTTTTGAATATTTTCCATCTAATACTTAGTAAATTATTAAATTTAAGGCCTTATATTCTATAAGTAAACTTGCAATTCATTAAGTATCATGATTCTTTGATCTAATAAATTCTATAAGTCCATATAATATTATAAAAATACTTGTGTTATAAAACAACGTAGAAATAAAGATGCTATATTTGCAGTACAATAATTGTACATTATCTCAATAGAATTCTATTAATTTAGAAGAATTCCTAAGAGCTGTAAAAGCTATTGATGAATGTTAGAGATAAAAATTTTGAACTTTTTTATATTTCATGTTTTAGTAGGAAATAACTAGATCATAGGAATCAAGGGATCTGGCTTCTAATACTATCCTCTTTCCTAATAAAATTAGATGCATGCCCCACACCAAGTCAGTTAAGCTACCAGTACCTCAATATTTCCCTCAGCTATAAATATCTTTAACTTCTTCTCCCAATAATTATTTTCATTCATCAAACTTTTATTGGGCAAAAGCTGTACACCTGTCACTATGCTAGCTTTGGGGTTATAAGATGACTGGTGGGGTTCCTGCCCTCACTGTGCTGGTGGTCTGGAAAATGGGAACATGTCTGTAAACTAGTAAGTACAACTCTAAGTTAGAACCAATAATTTAAGCAACTGTAACAGATAATAGAGGCTAACAGTAAATTCTACTTGGTTAAGTCAGAAAACTCTTCATAGAAAAGCAGTCACTTCCATAGAACAGATATGGTGAAGCACCTGATCAAAGCACGCAAAACGGATTTGCTATGGTGACAATGTATACGACGGTTGGGGGTAACTTTAGGAAGAGCTTGAAGGCAGACATGTCTTTAGATCGTCATTGTCATTGTCTAAGAAAGCATTTCTAAAATTTTTGTTATTCTCATGTTTACAAACTTTCAGTCGTTCCCCAAAGCCTATGAAAGGAAAGCCATACTTCTTATGTCTTCAACATTCTAGCCTCTCCATGATCTGGAAACCTACCTTTCCAGTGTTAATTCTCAACACACAATGGCCGACAAGCAACTATACTACAACAAACAATAATAACAAACTAATTTTTTCGTCAAAAATCTTAACACCGATAGGGGGAAAGGATTACCTGTATGTTATGGGTTGAATTCTGTCACTCCCAAAACATACATTTTGAAATCCTAACCCCCAGTACTTCAGAAGGTGACCTTACTTGAAAACGAGGATCACTGCCGATATAATTAGTTGAGATGAGGCTATACTAAAGGAGGGTAGGCCCTTAATTCAATATGTCTGGTGTCCTCATAAAAAGAAGGTCCTGTGAAGATACAGACACATAAGGAGAACTCCTTGTGATAACAGAGGCAGAGATTGGCAAGACAAGGAATGAATGCCAAGGATTGACAGCAACACCAGAAGCAAAAGAAAGGCATGGAACAAATACTCCCCTAGAGCTTTCAAAAGAACATGTCCCTGTCAGGAACTTAATTTAGGACTTATGGCCTCCAGAACTATGAGAGGATATATTTATGTTGTTTTAAGTCACCTAGTTTGTGGTACCTTGTTACAGCAGCCCTAGGGAACTAACACAGTGTCCCTTTAGGAGCTTCAATAATCTAGCATTATATTTTTGCAAGCAAAGGTTGACACATGGAGTTCCCCCTGGATCCATGAGGAAATTCTTATCATTTTTTGATGCCAAAGGAAAAAAATATCAACTGCTGGTTTTCACTTTCTGTGACCTTGATTTTACCCAATCCAATATGTCTGATTTGATGATAGCCTTCATCAGAATCAAAAACTCTGCTCATTTAAAACACCATCAAGAAAAATGATAGAAAAGCCACAAACTGGGAGAAAATATTAGCAAAATCTATATCTGAAAAAGGACTTGTATGAAAATATATAAAGAATTCTTAGACCTCAATAATAAGTAAGCATATAACCCAGTATAACATAAGCAAAAATTTGAACAAACTCTTTACACAAGCACTTATTCAAAAAAGTGCTCAACAAAACTGGTTCATCAGGACAATACAAGTTAAAAACTACGAAAAGATACTACTATACGCCCTTTTGAATGGCTAAAATTAAAAAAGGTTGAAAATACCAAACAGATAAGAGGATGTGGAAAATGGGAGCTTTCATACATTGCTGAGATAGGGTAAAATATTACAACCTCCTCAGCAAACTGTTGGCAGTTTCTAAATGGGCAAATAGCAGCTTTAGTCATAATAAAGAAAAACTGGGAACAATGCAGAAATCCATTTACAGGAAAGTGATAAACTGTGTCATCTTCACAAAATGGAACACTTCTCAAACATTAATAGCAAGAAACTACCAATGCCTGCATCCCTACAATGTGGATCAACCTCAAGAATGTTAGTTAAGCTGAGTAAAGAAAGCTGGACACAAAATTCTATGTATAAGGAAATAAAGAGTCAGGAAAACTGAGGAGTCAGAAATCTATACTGATGGAGAACACATCAGCAGTTACTCCTGGGGTGAGAAGTAGATTAATGGACTAGAGGAATGAGTAACCTTCCCAGGGTGATGGGAGTGTTCCAATCTTAATGTGCATTTGTGTAAAAAAATGATAAAAAGATATCAAAATATGTAGATATTAAAATATATAGATCATGTATAAGAAATATAAATAATGTATAAATTACATACAGATTATTATCAAATCAATAATAAAACAATCATGACTAATTGAAATAAAACAAAGCAAATAAATGGAAAGAATTGCATTAAAAAATGCCCTCCAGTTTTTGGAAAAAAGGAAGATTAAGTACAAAGATGCTAACATTTTTAATAATGCAAATATTCTGGCATATAGTGAATTATAAACACTTTGGAATAGTGGTGTTTTCCAACACCAACAACCAATTCTCTGATTTTCTACACACCAACCTGGGTATCCAACAACTCGATTAATTCTGGCACTATCTACCTGGAGTTAAAATCAGATCCCACATGTCAAAGGGCTTAGCACCACTAGACTGCCCCTCACTAAAGATACCAATCACAAGTTCTGGGCCACCTGTACTTCTGACTGACTGGATATAAACCTGGGGTCCTCAGACCTCCTAAGGTTCAACAATTAGCTGAATGGCTCACAGAACTCAGGAACACACTTTACTTATGCTTACCAGATATTACAAAAGATATAAATGAGCAGTCAGATGAAGAGGTACATAGAATGAAGTTTGGAAGGGTCTCCAGCTCAGGAGCTTCTATCTGTGGAGTTGGGATGTGCTACCCTCCCTGCAGATGGATGCATTCACCATCCTGGAAGTGCTTTGGGTCCTGTAATTTCGAGATTTTTATGGAGATTTCATCACATATGCATGATGGATTTTTAACTTAATCTCCAATCTCTCTCTGCTCTCCTGAGGTTGGAGGAAGAGTAAAGCTGAAAGTTCCAGGCTTCTAACCAAGGCTTTGTCTTCATGGTGACCAGCCTAGGGCCCACCAAGAGTTGCCATATAAGGAAAAATATGTTTTTATCACCCAGGAAATTACATGGGATTTAGCAGCACTGTCAGGAACCAGAGACCACGACCAAATATTAGCATAAATGGCTCTTTTCACACCTATCACTCAGGAATTTACAAAGGTTTTAGGAGTTCTGTGTCAGGTACAAAAGACAAAACCAAATATATGTTTCTTCCTATGCAACAGGAATGAAGAAAATTTTCTATGGCTTAGGAAATTTTAAGATGAAGCTAAGAAAGAAAATAATTTCTTCCTACGTTTGCCTAAGATAAATGTAACTGATATAAGATATGTAAATACGATAAAATGGAGTCCTGTACATTCTGGGGGTGAACTGAGAAGAGAAGAGAGTTCCTAAGAGGAAGAAATCATGAAGTACTTAGAAAAATAGAAAATAATTCAAGAAGAAAGTATACATAGGCAGAAATGAGAAAAAGAGAAAATAGAGAAAGGTTTCTTGACAAGAGTTTGCCCTGATCGTACATGTTAGTTACAATAATGTGTATTCTTGAGCCAAAGATGGATGGTCATTTTGATTTACTACTTTAATTCTCTAATCTATATTTAGATCTTTATTAGGTAGAGTCTGGTTTGAAAACCACAAACCATGTTTTTATCCACAAACCTATTTCCTATACCCCTTTGTTAGCAATCTTTCAGTCAATACAGTGGTCTGCCCTTATCCTGAGGGGATGATTGAAACCACGAATAGTATTAAAGCATATATATGCTATGGTTTTTCCTATACATACATAGTTAGGGAAAAGTTTAATTTATAAATTAGGCACGGTAAGAGATTAACAACTAATAATAAAATAGAAACATTATAACAATATACTGTAATGACAATTATGTTCTCTCTCAAAATATCTTACTGTACTATACTCACCCTTTTTATGATGAAGACAAGAGATGAAAAAATGCCTACATGATGACAGCGTTAGGCTACTACTGACTTTCTGACAATACATAACAAGCAGGGTAGCCTTTTTTCATTTTTAATCTTTCTGAACAGAAATAAAAATATGACTGAATTAGATGCCAGGCATAGTACAAAACTCAAACATATACACTATGTAATTTGATAAATCCTTATCATGAACATTGGTATATTTCATCGTGCATAAAGAAGTATTTTAAGCTTTTTCTTTTGTTTTATAACTAATTAGTGAGGAATAATGTGAGGGATAGGTAGAAGAGACAGCACAGAAAAAGACCCTTTTCCTAAAGAACTGAATTAATTAGTAACTGAATTAATGTGTAATAGGGTTGGAAAATTTGTTTCCTTCAGATCTTGAGATCCCCTCATTATAAGCCGTAAAAGCATATGTAGTATAAAGGTTGTATGCTAAAAAGTTGTACATCACATTTTAAGAGGTACTCACTTCGTTCTATCTACTGTTATCCTAATTTGTTTTCTTGTTTCCACCAATAGTTATATAAGTTAATATTTATTTATGAGCTGCTCTGGGCCATGTACTGTCTGGTACTTTTTATAAACATTGTCTCCAGTCTTAAAGGCCTCTGGAACCTGCATAGCAGATTCCATCTTCATTGCTTAGAGAAGGAAACTAGGTTCAGAAATGTTCAGCCTTTTGTCCAAGAAGCTAGAATATGACCATAGATTTGTGAAATTCTAATCCATGATCCTTCCATGTGCTGTAGCTGTAGACTCTGTGAGAACAAGTCTTGTCCTCTCCATTCATTCCCACAGCCCCTGGCACCATGCTTTCTATGTCATAGGTGCTCAGTGAGCATTTACATGTCTGACACGGAGTTGGTGAGGCCTAGGAGTCATGTGCAACCAAGACTTCTGGTTCTAACAGTGGCCCTGTCACCAATTAATTGGAAGACTATATCATCAAATCACTAAAAGTTTCAATTTACTCAATTACAAAATGAGAATTGAAAAGTTGTAAGAACTAAATGATAGCATGCAGTATAAGTTACTCTACACGTAGTGGAAAACCACTCTGCATTCACTCAGAATGCTGTCACCTCACTGGCCAACGAAGCCCAGCCTTTAACCTATCAGGAATGTTGGTTCAGCCTCCTAAAGTTCTCCATGAAGTACACAATATTACCCTCTCTTTTTGTATCTGTTCAAGACTCGCAACTTCAGGCAATTTTCTATAGTAGCAGTTGGATGTCATAGAGGGTTCAGGGTCTCATCTATTACTTAGGCCACAACCCCACACTTTTTTTGTTCACTAATCTGTACCTTTGGTGAGTCTCCCACAGACAGCAGTATATCGATGTTTAGTTTTAAATCATCGCCTGGTGCTTGATTTTTTATTGACTAATGCTTCCCTGCGTAAGCCCAACAGTATTTTGTTAGGCTTTTCACAAATATTAAATCATTTGGGCAATTTTACGGGATAGTGGAAATGTGTTTTCTCTCTTCTTGATTCTATAAAATGCAGTATGTGGCTTGCTTGAGCTGTAAGTTCTATGATCCATGGTAATGGCCAGCATCCTATCATCACAGTGTATGGGGCTGGTCGGACAGCCATCTCCTGTAATTCGAATGAAAGGCAGCAGTTAGAAGGCCAAAATGACCTACAGAAAAATTTGAATTTTTGAATTGCGTGTCAAAATGTTCCAAATGGTAGGGCTGTGTATCTTTTAAGGTAGGCTGAGAACATATTGAGGGAGACACTTAACCCTTGTCTAGTGAAGAGCAAGAAAAGGATCGAGCTTCCTGATGTACTATTACATGGTGACTTGAAAAGTGTCTTCAGGAAAAATGGCTAGAGGATTAATTGCTCCTTGAAAATACCCTCTTTTTTATGCTTTGATATCTTTCGCTAAGCCTAAGCACTTGCATTCGTGACAGTGATAGCAAATAGACAGCCAGAAAAATTTTATCTAATAGTGTTAATATTTGAGGCTTGAAATGGTTGGTGATACTGTGCATGTTCTAGAACACCAGTGTTTAAGTGAAACGATTATAAATTTGAAAAATCGTGGATGTGATGTTAGGAACACAGAGAACAATTTTACATTTCCTCTGCACTGACAAGTCCACTTTGTTGTTTTCCTTGTCTTTGCATTTTTGTACAAGATTGTGCTTGTTTATCGAACATGTCAGAGGGTCAACTGTTTGCATCTTTGTCCCAGAATTGTGTTTGTTTGATTGTCCAGGACATATTTTCCTTAACTACTGATTTGATCCATTGTAAAGATGCTAGATGTATTTCTTTATTCTAAAGCCTTAAGATTCAGGTCATTAAGGTCATTCAGCCTTTGTGTATCCAATGGCTAAATTGTTTGTTTCCATACCATAAACTTTGCTAACTACTACAAGAAAACTTGCTGCCAAGCTAGTTAAAACAAATATTAAACATAATATAAACCACATTAATTATGATCTAGTTAGCCTTTCTCAGGCGGGGGTCAAAAATCAATTACGATTATGAATGTGTTATATAAATGAATAAAATGGGTTTCTGTAATGTCCTAATTAGCTCTGGAACCTGGTGAACTGGAGAGTGCATGACTTGTGCAATAGTATTAAAAATATGTGAATAAACTACTCTGCCAGCCAAACGAAATCCATGGATGAGCTAAGAGAGGCAGCAGGCCGGGACTAAAGGAACTCCAATTCTCTCTGTGGGAGGGAGTGCTGACATGCTGGCCATCAATCACGGCCAGCTGGCCATGGCTTCACTTAAAGCTGTAGGAAGTCTAGAAGGAACACAGCTCAGATCTAATTCAATAAGACATGAAGGACTTAAATGGTATAATACAGTTGACCCTTGAACAGCGTAGGAGGTGTGGGGCGCCCACCACCTGCCCAGTCTAAAATCCTCTTTTAACTTAAGTGACCCTCCTTATTCTGGATTCCCAACCACCAAGGGACTCTTGAATAATGCGGGTTTGAATTGTGAGGGTCGATTGAACCCAGGGGGTCAACTGAACTGAGCAACACAAATAAAAAAATCGTGCGTATAAATGCAACTATGCAGTTCAAACCCGTGTTGTTTAAGGGTCAACTATATATACCTAGTGGTTGGTTAAAATCTATTTGCTGAGTTTCTGTAGTAACATCAACACAAATCAGTGCTTTTCTGTTGCCATGATAGACAAGATGCAGGACAGTACAATTAGTGGTCAACACCACAGGCTCCAAAGCTGTGTTGTTTGGGATCGAAGACCTTTGTGCTCCAGGTGAGCTATGATGACATGGGCATGTTACTAGAGTTCTCTGCCCTCAGCTGCACAGCTGTAAAATAGGGATAATACCATGTTTCCCTTAAAATAAGACCTAGCCAGACAGTCAGCTCTAATGCGTGTTTTGGAGCGAAACTTAATATAAGACCCAGTATTATAATATATTACGTTGTGTTATGTTATGCCATGTCATGTCATATCATATCACACCATATTATATTATATTATATTATATTATATTATATAAGACCCGGTCTTATTTTACTATAAAATTATTGTAGTAAAATAAGACCGGGTCTTGTATAATATAATATAATATAATATAATATAATATAATATAATATACTATGATATAATATAGTGTGATATGATATGATATGACATGACATGACATAACGTGACGTGACGTAACGTAACGTAACGTAACATAACATAATATAATATAATACTGGTTCTTATATTAATTTTTGCTCCCCAAAAGACACATTAGAGCTGATTATCCAGCTAGGTCTTATTTTCTGGGAAACATGGTAATAGTATATACGTCCGTGGTTACTTTAAAGATAAAATAACAATGCACAGGGCTGGCACATAGTATTACAAAAACAGTAGTTATTATGAAATAATGGTCAGACAATGAATTATGGTTAGTTTCAGCCTTTTTCCACATACTAGAAAAAATACTAGAAGTTTCATTTTCTAGACTTCAGTTAAGTGGTGGATAAACACATCTTTTATTGCACATAAAGTCATAGATGATTAGAGCCATTAGGAAACTTCGAGAATGCCAAGTTGAACCTGTGAGTTTATAGTAAAAGGTATTACATCCAGATAGTATAAATATCTTGTTTTTAGTCATACTGCTTATAACAAGAAATAAGTGAGTGGAATGCATGTGTCCCTTGAACACAAGGTCCGGTGATTTTCCTGAGACATTCTGCTGTGTATATAAAATTAAACATGTTGATTTCTTCCTGACATTGTGAACTAGAAATTGTCCCTATATTTTCAGTGGCACTAACTCCTAGATCGAGATCTGCCACAGGTATGGAATATAGGAGAAACATTTTGTCATCTGCTTAGTGTTGAGGCAGCTATTTTCTCCAGTTAACTGAGTTAACATGTTTAATCTGTTGTGGCAGTTGGTGCCAGTTAGATGTGATCCATTCAAGTGCAAATGATGTCAGAACAGAGAAGATCCTGTATAATACAAACGTCAGCAAAGAAACCTACCTGCTCTCCTAAACTTTATATGCAAGGGCAAACACACTCTCTTCCTGTAGCTGGAAAGAAATAGGTGTGATTAGAAATAGTCTTTTAATAAAATACAACTTACTTGGCAGGAATTCAGATATGAGGAGAAGTATTGCTATGACAGTGGTTCTCAACCCTCATTGTACATCAAAATCATCTGGGAGAATTTTAAAACTACAAATTCTAAAGACCCACTCCAGATATTATGATGAGTATAGTTGAGACTACAGCCAAAACAAAGGTGTTTTTTAAACATTCTGGTTGAATCTAAATGTGAAACCAAGGGTTAAGAACCATGAACCTAAAAGTAATTTTCTCACTGAACCTCTACTGGAATGGCTTCTTCTCTCATTACCATTCTGTTATTCAAATAACTCCCACTTGAAAGTTGAAGACTGTCATTATATGTATCATTTCCATTCATCCCTTCTTTTATTAAATTGAATATTTATTAAATATTTTTATGTTTCTAACATGAAATTAGGTGTTGGGATTACAACAATGAGCTTTAAGGAAGAAAGGGCTTTAGCTTTTACCGTTTGCTCTGACTGGATCTCTATAAATGTTAAACTTAAGTCAGAGTTAATGAATAAAATAAAAAATGGGGGAAATATTATTTGTAGACAGCATGATATAATATACAGATAATCCTAAACAATCCACCAAAAAAACTACTAGAGCTAATCAGCAAATTCAGCAAAGCTGTAGGATAAAAGATCAACATGCAAAAATCAGCTGCAATTCTATACAATTTGAAAAGGAAATTAATAAATCAATTCCATTTTCAGTAGCATCCAAAAGGATAAAATAATTAAGAATAAATCTAATCAAAGAGATGAAGGATTTGTACACTGGAAACTACTAAACGTTGCTGAAAGTCACTTAAAAAGATCTAAGAAAATGAAAAGACATCCTATGTTCATGGATTGAAAGATTTAATATTTTTTAAATGGTAACACTGCTCTCAAATAATCTAGTGCGTCAACATAATCCCTATCAAAACCCCTATGGCTTCTCTCATTTTTATTTTTCCTCAAATGGAAAATTCAATCTTGTAATTTATGTGAAATTCAAAGTGGCCTTACACAGGCAAAACAATATTGAAAAAGAAGAACAAAGTTCCAGATTTTGACACGCTTGCCCTCTTAATGTATCTTATTTTACACTTTTCTACTGCCCCCTCTCACTTGTAAATTCTAAAAGAGCCCCTGTTTTGTAACTGAGCTGCAGGATACTGGATCTCATGCCTCTCCTGTTAGACTTAAAGAAGTACGTTAATTGATAAAATTTAAGGATTCGTTGAGTATATGCAGTGCACAAACACTATGCTAGGCCCTAAGAGCATACATGGTAAATTAGGAGCAAAGATGCACACATTAGCAAGTTGAGTTGGCAAAAACCTTTGGTGTGAGATTTTCAATATATCTAAAACACCCCTGGCCCCTAAAATACAATTTGCAATCTCATGTAAATTGTACAAGGGAAGAATCAGGACTTGCATCTTTTTTAAAGAGACAGATATTCCAGGGGAGGAAACAAATTAGGCCAGTAAGAATTTTGTTTATATTCACTTCATACAATAAGATGTCTTTTCTTCATACATCTAACTGAGTGCAGCTAACTCTAGGTAAATTAAGAGAGTAGTCATTCATATGAAGCTTGTGACATGAATAAGAATGGGTAAATTTCAGCAGGATATATACTAGGAGTGGAAGAGGACAGATCTCATCAACTACAAGCTGCAGGAAATTTCTAGGTGTTCAGAAAAGAAAGAAGTGGCCGAAAAGAAGAAATGCAGCCAGAAAGAAAGAAAGTGAATTCTCTTGGACACTTTCATAATTTTTCAATGCCTAACTCTAAATACATAGGGAAAAAGTCAACAATGGATTTTCGTATTACAGAAGTGACTCTACGCTGTAGTTTTCAAGATGAGCACTATGTACTTCTGTACAGTTTTTCTGAAGAGCAAGGATGCCAGAAAAGCAAGGTATAAAGGTGAAGCTACGACACAGTGGTTCTATGGCTCTATCTTGACAATAAAGCAGTTCTATTCTGACCGTTTTTACATTTTGCACCTTAGCTTCTTTTGAATAATTAATTCTACTGTATAGTTGATAGATTACTGATAAGTAGACAATAAATGGATGATAGATGACAGATAGATACATAGATGGTAGATAGACTAGATAGATAATGCATATGTACAAAGAGTATGACTGAATCCTGTGGGTGACCTTCTAATCCTCATGCTTTGAATCAGTCTTGTCTTGTTTCTCTCTTTCCTCAGGTATGGACCTACAATCAGTTGCTTTGAGCCACCAAGTATTATTTAAGAGTGATCTCTGCATACGTCCTGTAGAATAAAAATAGATATGAAGTCTCTGTTTCTAGCCCTTACACCATCTTGTTTCTAATACAACTTTCTTCTTTATTTACCTTGGAAAACCCAGCCATATAACTCTCTTCTAATTTTATTTTCAAACTCAAGAGCCCTATATAATAAGAACAAAAAATCTTAAAAATGAGTAACTAATAATAAAAGCAGTAGTTTCATATTATATTTATTTATGAAGGAAATTAATGGTAACATGAAGAATGAGAGAAAATATACAGGATAAGGATAAAATGAAGTGTAAGTTTCCATTCAGCAAAACTTTTCATTTCTCTTCTTCAATAGCGAACCAAAAAATAACGTTTAAGTATTTAAGCACTTACTCTTTTCTTTAAGATATTCCCTTATTCAGAAGTCGAGGGTAAATTTTATACCCACTCTGTGAAAGACTGTCTACTGACCTCAGTGTGAACAAATTTTCTGTATTTTCTGTGGGGTTTTTTTGCCTTACCTGCTAGGGAAATTCCTGAAATGAGGAATAAAAATAGATATTCAGAAACCAGTGTAGTTATTCGATTCATCACCTTGTCACCAGAGGAAAATTCACATAATTTAATTCCCCACCCTCCTGTCTCTGTATTTTCTCTGCTGTCTGTCACAGGAGTGCAGTGAGGATGCATATTAATGCGACCAGGCTAGGCAGCCACCCAAGGCGTTTTTCACAGTTTAAAAAAGTGTCTCAATGATATTTACAAAAGTCTCTGAGAGGACAGTTGCATAAGCAGTTGTCAACCTTAACAGAGTTTAGGAGACAAGGTGAGATCTAGAGGTGGTACTAAAAAAACATAGCAAACAGTATCTATTTTTTTCTTAGTCTAAAATCATATACTGTTATGTAAGCTTTGCAATATTGATATATTTGTAAGGAAATGTCCTTGATCCATACAGAATTTTATTCCAACTATCATTGAATATCAATAACAAAAATAAATAAATAAAAATATTGACTCAGAATTGGAGGAAGAATCTACTTGTCAACGACTTTCCACCAGCATTTTATTAAGAGACATAACTAAAAATAAATGAGATAAATAAGAGCTGATATGTCATGCTTCACAAGATAAATGACAAATTCTCTTTCCCAAAATAAGATATTACAAACTGACTAGATACAGAAAGTTTCCCATTTGAATTTACTCTACTACATTGACTTAAATGATAATATCATTTCCTATAAAAATTCAAAAAGCCCAGAGATATGTAAGAAACACAGTGATTAATACATTTGGCTAGTTTACTTTTTTATCTTCTTAGATTTCTTCTCTTTAATAACAGTGCGATTACTTGGATGAGAATAAAGAGAGAGCTGATATGACTTCTTAAAAACTCAAAGTTCAAAATTATGTTAATCATTCATAACACTGGGTAAAAAACAAAACAATGACATTGAAATTATAAAGAAGATTACTGCATATATATAATATGTATAGTTATATGATTATAACCTAATTTCAGGAAACCACCTTATAAACACATTCAATTAAGTTGTCAATAAATAGTTGCTGGTTAAACAGAGATAGTGCCTATGTATCTTGCATGTTGACAGATGGTAACTAAGTGCTTATAAGGAATTGAAGCTCTCACTTGAAGTTTAGGTCAACAACGATCTTTATTTTTGTGTATGGGCAAACCTTCCAAACGATCCATTAATAATACTGCCTGTGAGGCTGGATAACCCACTTCTCAGTGGAGAAAGTATGAAGGTCTGGGCAACTGGGCTGGGGAATAATGGGTCCCAACCAGAAAGCCCAAGAGACGGGCATCCAAAACCTCACTAATTCATTCAACACTGATAAGTACCTCTGATTCAGGAAAAATAAAGAGTTCAGTGTCTTTGTAGCCTCTTCTTAGTCATCTTTACTGGTCATTATCCTATATCTGACTTTTACATTTTAAGTTCCTCAAACATCTCTCCAAACCCTCTCTGTTCTGACTCAGAATCCTCTACTTGATCTTTTTACTCTATGCTCTAATCCACACCATTGCCTTCAAGTATAATATGTATGCAAATCTTTTTTTTTTTTTCAAATTTACATCTCTTTTCTTCTGAGTCTACACACATTTATCCAACTACTACTTTCCCAGCATGTCTGTCTGAGGTACTTTAAAGGCCACTCAGCTCAGCGTGTCTAAAATTAAATTTATTATCTTTCCCTCAAAATTGTTTCTTATCCAGGGTTACATATCTTAGTGAGTGAAGCCATAATTTGAATAATTGTACAAATCAGATATCTGGCATTGAAACTTGATCACTCCTAGTTTCTCACCATCATAGCTAACACTTTTTCATTTGTTATTGATATTACCTTCTTAATATTCCTCAACACTGTCTTCTTATCTTAATAACCCCATCCTCAGTTTCAGCTCCCTTCATCTCTTGGACTACTCTAATAGTCACCCAAAGCCTTTCACCTCTTTGACTCCTGCCTCCTTTCAGTCTATTCTGTACATGGCAAACAGAGTGATAATTTTTGAACAAGGATTTTATTACTCACTCCTTCTCCCCAACTCCCCTGCTTCAACTGCTAAAAGTTAGTGCAACTTTTAGAATACCATGCTCCCTCTTTATACTTGTCCTTTCTTCTATCTGCCTAGAATATTCTGTTCAAACTCACTTCTCCTACTAAATTCTGATTCAGCTGTCAGCTCTCAACTCACATGGCTTTTTCTTAAAATAGACTTACTTCATGTCCCGTATTAAATCAAAATCCCCTTCATTGGATTTTATAACACCTTGTGTTTTTTTCAACATAATATGTTTAAGACTTTGTAAGTATATTTGTGTGATCACTTCATGTCTGCTTCACCCTCTACACTATATGTTCCACACAGGCAGGTACCATATGCATTTTCATGATATGCATAGCACATATGTACAAGTTAAAAAATATGTGTTAAGTAAAAAATAATACATGAATAAAATAAAAGATTTAAAAATTAGAAACCACAGGTTACTTGCGGAGTATTGAAAACAAGTTTTGCATTATGTGTGCTATTGGTATTTAACTGTTAATACCCATCAGATTGTATTGATGAGCTATGTAATTTTTTAAAAATTTATCTTAGAGAATTTACTATGAAATGAATGACAAGAAGTTTGAATTGATGTAGGCATTGATCAAGATACTCCTTTGAACATCTTTAAGATTCTCATTAATTTTTGACTAGTTCAAAGTAATTGTTAGACCCACATTTAAAAATATGCTATAGATTGGATAAATGTGCTTGAGTATAAAGGGAATTTTCCAAAACTACTTCTTCTTCAAAATATTTATTTATTTAATGGCATTTGTTCATATTCTTTATGTTTTTATATAAGAAAAACATCATTCCTTGTATTTCTCATTTTAAAAGTTTAAACACATGTATTCTACTGTATTCACCATTTGAAATAGCAATTGCTTCAAGTTTCCCAGTAAAATACTAATCTACAACTTGAACTAGTCCTGGATATTTTCTATAACTTTTTTCAGAATCAGATTTTGAGTCTCCCTCCTATTAACTCAAAAAGAAATTTTAAGTATTTATGAAGTATAGAACTGAAATATTAAAAAGTGCATGCAGTAAATTCAGATTAACATTTGTTCAAAATATTCTGAGATTCAATTATGTTGTTTTAAACTTTGAGATACTTCTTAAAGAAATTTGTAATGATTTATCAGAAGCCACTGCTAGACAGCTCCTCCACTAATGAGCCACAAGACAGTATGTAAACTGGTAAGAAAGCCAGTAAGAGTGATCACAAAGACTTAAAATCTGAAAGTACCAGCGTTTTGGATCACTGAGTGTGGGGGTTAATTTTATGTCAGGTTTTGTATGAGATTAACATTTAAATTGGTCAAATTTGAGTAAGCAGACTGCCCTCCATAATGTGGGTAGGCTGCATCCAATCTGTTGAAAGCCTGAATGAAAAAAGATTAACCTCTATTCAGGCATTCAACTGATTGGATGCAGCCTACCCACATTATGGAGGGCAGATTGCTAGCCTTGGGGGTGACTGATTAGCTTAGGTGGTTAGAGTGTGGTGCTAATAACACCAAGGTTGCCGGTTCATTCCTTGCATGGGCCGCTGTGAACTATGCCCTCCTAAAAAACAAACAAAACAAACAAACAAACAAACAAAAGATAAAAAGAGACTAGCCTCTCTAAACAAGAGGGCATTTTTCAGCAGGCTGCCAGAGCTGGACAACTAGCTCTGCTGTGTTTCCATCCTGTAGATTTTGAACTTGCCAGATTCCATAATAATCTGAGCCAATGCCTTATAACAAAGTTCTTTAGACACACACACACACACACACACACACACACACCCTATTAGTTCTGATTTTCTGGAGAACTCTGACTAATAGACTAAACATTAATGGTTTTAGGCCTATTCACACTTCAGATTCAAATACCCAAAGTCCTTGAATGTAAAAGAAGGAAAAAAGATCTACCATACAACATTAACCATGATAGTCCTAAAGTGACTTTACCAATATGAGTCAGAATTTACTTAATTTTTTAAAAATGTTAATAGAAAAAAAAAAGAGGAATGTATTATGAAGAGAACAATGGCCAAATCATTAGGAAGATAAAGAATTTCCAAATATATACACACCTAAAAACAGAGTGCAAAAAAATCCATGAAGGAAAAATTAACAGAGTTAAAAGAAGGAGATAATACAACAAAGTAGTTGGAGACTTCAATAACCTATTCTCAATAATTGATTAAATAGCTGCACAAAAATCAGTAATAATAAAAAAAGACATAAATGAGACTATTAACTTAGAACACTCCATTGCAATACCAGAGAATAATTCATTATAAGTATACATGGGAGATTTACCAGGATAGAACACTGACTAGTCTCAATACATTTATTAGAAATTGAATCATACAAAGTGTATTTCCTCAGCAAAATTAAATTATATTAAAACAAAAAATAATAAAATTTAAAAAAATCCCACAAATACCTGGTAACTAAAATAATGCATTTCTAAATAGCCCAGTGGTCAAATAGGAAATCACAATGTATAGTTTAAAATATTTTAAATATGAAATGAAAAATAATTTAGAACATGTCAAAATTTATAGTATTAATTTAAAGCAATGTTATAGGGAAATTTAATACATAAATGCCTATATTAGAAAAGAAGATATAAAATCAGTAACTTAATCTTCCACATTAAGAGACTAGAAAAAAGAAGAGCAAACTAAACCAAAAGTAAGCAGAGGGAAAAAAAAGAGTAAAGATTAGGATGAAAACAAATGAAATAGAAAACAAAAAAACAATTGGAGAAAACCAATGAAACCAAAAATTGGTTCTTTGAATTAATAATATTGACAAACCTTTAGCTAGTCTGTCGAGAGAGAGAGAGAGAGAAAGAGACTCAAATTACTAAAATCAAGAGTAAAATAGGGAATATTATTACTGACCTTTCAGAAATAGAAAGGATTATAAAGGGGTATTTTATATATATAAAGGCTAGATTAATTGGAAAAATTCCTAGAAAGACAGTAATTACTGGAGCTGACTCAAGAAGAAATGAAACTCTGAAAGAAAAATAACAATAAAATGCATTATTAGTTTAAAAGTTTCCAAAATAAAAAGCCCAGGTCTAGATGGTTTCAGTGTCAAATACTACAGTTTATTTATGAAAAAAAAATAATAATAATAATAATGCCAGTATTACAACATCTCATTCAAATTTTATAAAAGTAGAGAACAATTCCCAACTCATTTTACGAGGCCAACATTATCTAATACCAAAACACCAGATGAAGATATAAGATAAGAAAACTACAGGCCAATATCCCTTATTAACACAGGACAAAGTACTCAACAAAATACTAGCAAAGCAATTCCAACAACCTATAAAAATGTCATGATGAAGTACAATTTAAAGAACAAAAACCATATAGTCATTTCAATAGATCCAGAAAGAAAAGCATTTTACAATCCCAAATCCATTCATGATTAAAAACAAAACAAAACGAGAAAACTCTTAACAAACTACAACAGAATGGAGCTTAGTCAACCTGATAAAAAGACTATCTGTCTATGAAAAACCTACAGCAAACATTATATTGCCAAACATTATATGCCAAAAGCCTGACTGTACTCTTACTACTCAAAAGTCAGAAGACAAACAACTCAATTGAAAACATGCAAAATTTTTACATAGTTGTGTGTGTATATGTCTGTCTGTCTGAATGGCTAATAAACACACGAAAAGAGGCTTAACATCATTGGTCATTAGAAAAATGTGAATTAAAACCACATGAAATACTATTTCATACCCATTAGAATGACTATAATCAAGAAGACTGACAACACTAATTGTTGAAATAAATGAGTTTCAAAAACATTCTAAGTGAAAAAAGCCAGACACACAAAAAAACACATATTATGTGATATAACTTATATAAAATATCCAGAAAGGACAAATCTATATGAACAAAAAGTAGAGAGAACAGGGATGGATTGCATGGGAATACTTTAAGAGAGACGGAAATGCTCTAAAACTGGACTGTGGTACTTGTCCAAATCTGTAAAATTGACTAAATATCACTGAATTTTATATTAAAATGGTTAAATATTCTGATATATAAGTAACACATTAGTTAAGCTGTTTAAAAACAAGAAAGCTCACTGTTACAGAAAGAGCTAAGAAGGATAGCTATATTTTTCAGCACTCAAAAACCATTTATTCATATATATCACGATAAAAATATTCAACCATATATAAAATATGTAAACAATTTTATAACCACACATTACTCATGTAATGAGTATTTGAAAAGAATATTTTTCTGTTCCATGGGGGTATATCCACTGTGTTTTGTGTCTCTCTACCCAAGATTTAGAAGTGGATTAGCTACATTAACTCTGTTGCTTAAGACATTTCCCAGAATAACAAGCATTAGAATAACGACAGAATACTTCAAAAGTGGGCAGGACCTTCAAGATTCTTAATGATTATTTTATAGACGATAGAATGAGCCAGAAAATAAGCGGAAGTGGCTTCCTCAGCTTTCTCTAGTAACTGACAGAACTGGACTCAGGTTTGGTTTGCCACATTTCCTTTCCTACTCTTTTTCTATCTGGGTAAACAAAACATTCCAGATATGTTGTGAAAAGGCCTATCAGAGACTGGTGGATGGACTCCCCAGCAGGGAGAGAAACAGAAGTCAGCAGAGCCAAGTCACCTCCATGCCAAACCTGTCAGGACTGCAGTTTCCAGGTGTGTCAGGTCAAGAAAGTTCCTTTCCCATTCCACAGAGAGGCAGCTACCTTCACCCTCTGATCTCAGGTCCAACCAGGACGAGAGTCACAATTTTCAGGACCTGGTACAAAATAAAATTATAAGCTCCTTGTTCAAAAATTACTGAGAATTTCAAAACAGTGAGAGCAGAGCATTAAACCTACGTGAGGCCCTTTTGAGTAATGGGCCTCGTGTGACTACCCAGGTGACAAACCCATGAAGCCTGCCCTAGTTCCAAACAGACTGCAATCCCTTACTTGGTAACAGACGTTCCTTTTAGCCCTCAGTGCTAAGGATTGGCACTCATTTTCCTGATACTGCAGTTTGAAGAACTCTCTTAAACAAACAGTAGAAGTCTGGACTGGGAATGAGTCAGCAAGGCATACCGAATTACTGCCAAGAAGAAAGCTGCCTCGCAAGTAAATGGGAGGTAAAAGTCTTTGTCACCACAGTTAAAGACAAAAAACAAAACTACTATTCGAAGTGAGGCAAATTACTAAAATAATGCTTTTTTTATTTAAAAGAAATATTTTCTATTTAAAAGAAACTTTCTACTTAAAAGAAACTTGTACCCAGTACTTTACATTTTTAAGAACATAAGACACATAACGGTGTCTGTTAAGCGTTTCCAGTTTCCAGTGCCTTCATATTTTATAATACAGTACTTGGAGTAACTCCCATACTTGAGATGAATTTTAATTGATAGCATTTCTTACTTTCAAATTCTTTAGCCATTCAAACAGGATGAGAGCCAGACCAGATTTTAAAAAGCATAGATAGGGACTAGTGTTTGTTAAGTACATTCACGTTTAGCAAGTAGTGGGCAACAGTCAGAAGATACACATACTAGTACATTTGGAACAAGGCAATCTTAATTTCGCAGTTGAGAGATTCCTATTTACTACTCTCTAGCCATTTAAGCCAGCACCTATTTCACTTGTTTCAGTTCAGCCAAAGCAATCTCTATATTTGCTTTTTGGAACTCCTTACAATATTTTGAATTTCTTTCTGCCATTGTTCTCTGTTCTGTGTGGAATATTGATAATGTCTGAACATTTCCTCAGCACTTGTTAGGGCCTGGGATTTTTCTGATGTCTGGGAATGATGTTCAGAGGAATAGATTCAGGCTTCCAGAGAGTCTCGAATGATTGGACTGGCACAGTTACCAAGTGCATATATACCTGACTTAATACCTGACTTTGTACCTGTCTGCTCTGATCTAATGGGTAATGTTCAGCTCTCAACTCTGTCATATAATTTGTTTTCTGCCCTGAAACATCTTTCTTTTTCAAAAACCGAACAACATTTTTACTACTTCCTGCCTCAAGACTTAACTAGTTTCACATGAAAGATTTCTAGAAATGTGAACTGTTAGCATTTTTCAAGACCAAGACTTACCTTCTTAATTTATAATTTATTCAAATAGCTCCCTCCCTCAAACTGACATTGTATCTGGACCTCCATTTGATTTTTAAATTAAACAATTTTTATTTAAAGATAATTGTAGATTCACGTGAAATGATACAGAGAAATCCCACATATCATTTACCCAGTTCCCAACAACAGTAACATGTTGCAAAACTTATAGTACATTACACAAGGATTGACATTACTATAATCCACTGGTCTTATTCAAATACTCAATTTCATTGTACGTGTGTGTGTGTGTGGGTGTGTGTGTGTGTGTTCAGCCCTGTACAATTGATCATGTATAGGCTTGTTTTTCCACCACCACAGTCAAGATACTAAAGAGTGCCATCACCACAAGTACCCCTCATAGTGGGCTTTTATGACCACACTAAACTCCCCACTGCACACATCTGCCCTCTCCCACACGTAACACTTTTTTATTCCTTTTTTCCTTTCGGTGTCAAAAGCTTTGCCTGGCACTAATACAGAAAAAAAAAAATATTTTATTTTTTAATAGTTTTATAGTTTACATATAAGCCCATGATCCATTTTTAGTTAGTTTTTATTTCATTTTTTTATTTTGATGTCCAATTACTGCAGTATCATTGTTCCACCATTAAATTGCCTTTGCATCTTTGTCAAATATGCTATATATTTGTGTGGGTCTATATCTGTGTACTCTATTCTGTTCTATTGGTCTATGTGTCTTCTGCTGCCAATACCACACTATCTTGTTTATTATAACTATAAAATAAGCCTTAATATTGGATAGAGTGCTTCCTCCCACAGATTGTTTTAATTCTTGTAGGGCATGTGCCTTCTTACATAATTTTTTAGAATAAGCTTTTCAACGTCTACACAACATCCATCTGAGATTTTCATTGGAATTGCATTAACTCCGTAGATCACTTTGAGATAATGCTATCTTTACTATGTCGAGTTTTTCATCTGTGAACACAGTACATCTCTTCTTTTATTTAAGGTTTTTTAAATTTATTGATCAGCATTTTATAATTGTCAGCATACTAATTCTACTTTCTTTTTTTAAGAGTGTAAATGTTTCCTTTTCTGTGGAGCTATCTATGGTAAATGATACTGTGTTTCTCCTTTTGGTGCCTAGTATTTGTAGTTGTTTGTAATTAACATATAAAAATATGATTGATTTTTGTGTGTTGATCTTGTATCCTGCAACCTTGCTGAACTCACTATTTAATTCTAGGGCTGCTTTTGTAGATTCCTTGAGACTTTCTAGATAGGAAATAATGCTATCTGCAATTATGGACAGTCTTATTTCTTCCTTTTATTTGTTTTTCTTGTTTATGTTGTTATCAATTATTCCTAATCTTCAGGGAAAAGCATTCCGTTTTTACGCATTAAGTAAAATGGTCATTATGGCTTTTTTGTATACTCTTTATCAAGTTTCAACTTAAGGTAATTCTTCTCAATTTCTAACTTACTGAGAGCTTATTATGAACAGGTGATGTAATTGTTCAATGCTTTTTCTGCTTCAATTGATATATTCATAAGAATTGATTCATTACTCTGATGATATATGGCGGATTACATTTGTTTGTTTTTTTCAAATATTGAACTAGGTTTGCATATATGGAATAAATCTCATTTAGTTATAGTGTATAATTATTTTTATACATTGTGGATTCTATTTGGTAATATTTTGTTGAGGATTTTTCTATCTAAGTTCATGATAGCTATTGGCCCATTATTTTTTGTTTTGTGTACTATCTGTGTCTGGTTTTGGTGTCGTGCTAATACTGGCCTCATGAAATGAGTTGAAAAATGTTTTCTCTTCTTTCACTGTCTGAAAGAGATATTGTCATCATATGTGCTAATTCTATAAATATTTGGTATTATTCTCTGGTGAAACCATCAAGGCCTTCAGATTCTTTTAGGGAAGTCTTTTAATAACTTGTTTAATTTTTTTTAATGATTGTAGGGTCATTCAAATAATATATTTCAAATTGGTTGACTTTGGGCAATTTGCAGTTTTCAAATAATTATCTCATTTCTTCTAAGTTTTCAAAATTATGAGAATAAAGTTGTTCACAGTATTCTCTTTTTAGTTTCAGCTTAGTGACAACAAAATCTGTTGTGATGCCCTTTTTATTCCAGTTATTAGAGATTTGTATCTTCCATATTTTTATTCTTGCTAGAAATTTATCTATTTTATTGACTCTTTTTCATAGAACCAGGTTTTTATTTAATGATTTTTTCACTATGGTTTCTCAGTCTTCAATTTTATTGATTCCTTCCCTAATTTTTATTATTTTCTTCCTTCTACTTGCTTTGAGTTAATTTTGTGCTTTTTTTAGATTCTTGATATAACAACTTAGATTACTGAGACATTTTTTCTTTTGTAATGTAAGCATTTGATGCTATAAGTTTCCTTCTCAGTAATGTTTTCTAAATATTTTGATATGTTGTATTTTTTAATGTAATTTAGTATATGGATCTTTACTTAATTTGAGACTTTCTTATTAAGTCATGGATTATTTGCAAGTGTGTTTTTAATTTTCAAGTATTAAAAATTTTCCTGTCTGATTCATTGCGCTTAGCATTATATTCTCAAGATCCATCCATGTTGATATGTGGTATATAAACCAAAAACAACAAAAGAACAAGACAAACAAATGAGAAACAAAAACTCATAGATACAATAGTTTAGTGGTTACCAGAGGGTAAGTGGGGAGGGGGGTGGTAGATGAGGGTAAAGAGGATCAAATATATGGTGATGGAAGGAGAACTGATTCTGGGTGGTGAACACACAACGGGATTTATAGATGATGTAATACAGAATTGTACACCTGAAATCTATGTAACTTTACTAATTGTCACCCCAATAAACTTTAATTAAAATAAAAAAAGGAAAACAAATTCCTCTTTATATTATTTATTTCTAGTTTGATTCTAATATAGTTAGAGAAATAATCTGTTTTAATTTAATTCTTTCATTTTTACTGAATTTTGTTTTATGGCTCAGAATATGGTCTATCTTGGTGAATGCTTACAAATGCTTGAAAAAAATATTATGTATTCTACCATTTTTGACTGTAATGTTCTATATATATATCAATTGGATCCTTTTGCTTGATTGTATTCATCTTCATAGCCTTATTGATGTTCTTTCTAGTTGCTCTATCAATCACTAAATGAGGAATGTTGAATTCCCAAACCATAATTGTGCATTTGTCTATTACTCCTCTTAGCTATATCAGTTTTTGCTTCATATATTATCAGACCTGAAGGATAGATAGCTATATCTTCTTGGTGGATTGATTCTATTATCATGTGATTTAACTTTTTGTCTCTAATAGTTTTCTTTACTCTAATAGTTTTATTTACTCTTTACAATGAGATAGCCAATCTATATCATTGAATTTGAAGTGATTGTCTTCTAAACAGCATATAGTTGGGTCATGTCTCTTTATCTACTCTGCCATTCTCTTCATTTAATTGATACATTTAGACCAATTACATTTAAAACAATTATTGATATGTTATAATATATATGCCATTTTATTATTTGGTTTCATTTGTTTCCCATGTTTCTCTTCTCTATTTTTTTCTTGCTGTCCTGTGGCTACTTCAACATTTTTTAGGGTTTCTTCTTGTTTAGTGTTTTTGAGTACATTATTGTATTACTTTTCACATCGGTTGCTCTGTGCATTGCAATATACAGATGTGACATTAATATTTTACCATTTTGTTCTACTTTTAAATATCATTGCCTTCAGTATCAAAAGTATTACGATTTTTGTTTTCATCATAAAGACATATAAAGTTCATGAGAAAAAGTTAGTCTATTGTATATATCCCTGTTTTTTCTCTTTCTGTTGTTCTTTCATCCTTTTTGATGTTTCAAGATTTCTTATTTTATCATTTCCTTCCTGTATGAATAATCTTCTTTAGCCAATTTTTAAGGATAGATCTGCTAGCAACAAATTATTGTCGCTTTTCCTATCTTATTTCCCCTCATTCCTGAAGGATACTTTAATTGGATATAGAATTTGCAGTTGATAGATCTTTTCATTACTACGTCACATCTACGGGTCTCCATGTTTTCAAACAAAAAATCTACTGCCAATTGAATTGACGTTATCCTATAGAAATTTTTTTTTTCCTCTATGGCTTCTTTCAAGGCTTTTTTTTTTTTTTTTTTTACCTTTAGTTTTCAGAAGTTAAAAAAAATGTATTAATTTGGACTCTTAATTTGTCCTGCTTGGGATTTGTAGGTTTCTATCCATCTTTTGTCAAATTTGGAAAGTTTTAAACTATATTTCTTCAAATATCACCTCAGCCCCATTTTTTTTCCTTCTTTTGTTATTCTGATGATATGAATGTTGGATCTTTCATTATTGCTCCACAGGTCCCTGAAGCTGTCTTAGTTATTTCACTTTATTTTCTCTGTATTGTACAGATTGAATAAATTCTATTGACCTGTTCTCAAAATTACTAATGATGTCTTCTGTCATCTCCACTTTACTATCAAGTCCATCAGCAAGATTTTTTTGTTATCGTATTTTTCAGTTATAACTTCTATTTGATTCTTTTTTATAACTTCCACTTCTTTACTGAGAATTTTGATTTTTATATGCTTCAAGATAATTTGTAATTGATTGTTGAATCATATATTTGTTGGCTGTTTTAAAATACTTGTCAAATAATTCTAACATCTGATTCATCTTTATTTTGCCATTACTTGATTGTATTTTCTCAATCAAGTTGTGAATTTCTTAGTTCCTGGTATGATGTTTTTTTGTTTGTTTGTTTGTTTGTTTTTTGTGATTTTTTTTTTTTTTTTAGTTGTATCCTGAACATTTTATATGTTATGTTAGGAGACTCTGGATCCTATTTAAATATTTCATTTTAGCAAGCAGTCTCCCTGATTAGTACACAGCTTCTGGCATACGTCGATGGGCAGTGACTTTAATGAAAAATTTCAGAACCTTTGCTGTGCTCCTTTTCCTGCTGAATTTATCTAGTGCCTTTGGGTTTTCACTGTTCTTTGCCTATGTAGCCTGAAGGGACGGAAGGAGTTCCTCAGGCCATGCCCCCCTGGTGCTGCTAAATGGAGAAAAGGACTCTCTGGCTCTTATGGGGAAGAAAAGCACTTTCCCTCTCTAGTTATAGTTGGTGGGGTTCCACTCTGATAGCAGTGCTAGTATGCCTGGTGTTGCCACCTAGCAGTGCCACCACGTTGCTCTGGGGAAGGAATGCTCTGTGAGGGGAATATGTTTAGCTGATATAACTTATTTGGCAGGGTTGGGGATAAGGAAATGTCTGGTCTAGATCACCTTCTTCTGTTGGTTGGGGAGATGTAACATGAACTACCTATATATTGTTCTTCCATACTTCGGGGTCCCAAACTATTTGCTTCATCTTTCCACCTTCTCCTAATTTATGCCTGACTTTATAAACATTATTTTATTTTTACCTATATAACAATTCTGAGGTATGCATTCTTATTGCCATTAAACACATGAAGAAACCAAATTTTCTCAATGTTATTTGGCCAGTAAGTGGAACAGACCCATAGTCTAACACCAAAGGCCATAACTGTAATCAAAATAACTAATTTGAACACTAAGGAAATACATAAACTCATTATATACAGATGGAATGTATGTAAATATTTCAAGGTTAAGAAACGGTGCTGGGGGTAGCCCATTAGCTCAGTTGGTTAGAGCGTGGTGCTAATAACACCAAGGTTGCCAGTGAAATGCTGTTACCGTTTCCAGATATGAGTTAACCATTGCATATATTTTAAATAGATAAGCAAATATTTATATTTATTTATAGAATAAACTGAGTCTTAAATATCTTTTATAATCATTACCTTTTAACCTGCACTTGCATTTCACAAACACGTTTTAATTCTCAAGCAAAAATATTTATTATCTGAAAGAGAGTAAAAATAAATCATTTTTTTCTGCAGTAGAGGGTGAGACAGAGAGACTTTAATCCATAATATAGTGAAATTTGTGCCAATAGTTAAGCTTTTAATTAAGAAACAATTTCTAATTTTTTTTTTCTTGTCATAAATTAGGCTGGATTTGTACTATAGAAAGCAAATTATTTTTGTCAGAGAATAAACCTGTGCAAACAGTTTGGTGTACACTGCCATAACTTTAATTTATACAACACTAAAAGAATAAATGTAATTACTTAATCAATTTTCAAATTCTGTTTTAGTTTTAACACATTAATTTATTTATTTTTGCACTTAAATATATTTCGTACAGAACTTTCTAGTGATTACGTTGGCTGTCAGCTTAAAAAACTCCTATTTGGTATTTAGTGTTCACTTTTTTTCCATATCAATTCGACCACAATCTTCATATTCAGAATCAATTCCCATCAAGCTCCCCCTTTTTCCTTATTTTCTAAGTCAAATAAACTTCTGAGCCATTCCTCCAATTTGTCATATACTTTTATGTCTCTGTGGTTTTGCTCAGCGTTCTTCTATCTGGAAAACTAGTTCTACTTTCTCTGCCTGACAAGCTCCTATTTCTCCTTTAAGGAACAGAAACAATGTAGGGTCTCCCTTGGGTGACTGGGTAGACCTGAAATCCTAGACTAGAATTTCAAGAGGAGTAGTAGTTTAAGATGTAACCATGGCGAGTTAAGATTTCAACATGTATCTCCGATTTCTAGGTGGAGATGCCTATTAGACAATTGATATGCAGTTCTGCAAATTTGTAGGAAATTCACAGCAAGAAAGATACATTTGTAACCTAGCCAAGTGCTTCAACCATTGGTCTAAGCGTTCTCATCCATAATAATGAGTTGCACTTGATGACATTTGGTAGCTAACTTATCTTCTTAAGTGCCACTTCTCAGAATCTACTGTTATGTTCATACAGAGGCCACATTTCCCTGGGCTGCTTGGAGCCAGTGACTGAGCAGGATGAAGGTACTAACGTCCAACCTGATGGTTCGGTAATTAGAATCTGATGGTTTACTAGGCTCATTCTGTTGACTCAATCACCTAAAAATTGTGTGTATGTGGTTGGGGTAAAACCTACAAAATCAGTGGAGTTCATTAGTCATTGCAAAGTTGTATTGACAACCTGCAGAGAAATAATGAGAAATTGAGGGATGTGAACAAGCAATTAAAAGCACAGTGTGAGAGAAAGTAGGCCTTTTGGGGAACTTAAAAGAGGCCATTATCTGCTGCAGGAGAACATGCATAGATAAGGAGCAAAGTCAAGACTTGATAGATTTGCAAAGCTCCAGAGATGTTTAAATGATCATCCAGATCTGTATACTGAAGTCAGAGTTCATCCAGAGCCCAGGGATCTTGAAACAAGGAATGAGGACAGCTGGACAGATGCCCTGAGGATGTTAGCTTTGCAGAATCTGTGAAACTTCCCTAGCTAGAACTAGTGAATATCCCTCCCACCACCATTTATAGAAGGCACTGAAGATGCCTCTTCCCCACAATGAAACAGGTATACCCTACCATCACCACCACCACTAGAAGCTACATCACCTCTCCTGGCTGTCATGCAGATGTAGATGTCTTAAATCCTAGCATAATCAGGCTGAAGATGTACTGGATTTGAAAATAGAGGGGAAAAAAGACTATATCCTAAAGGGACTAGAAATTAGCTAGCATATTCCAGTAGGAGGCAGAGGAGTATCGCTGGGATTGGATTTTAAGTGTGGTTGATCAAGAGAGCTGGAACACAACACAGAATAAACAAGAATTCACTCACTTGGAACACTTTATTGGAATACACGTTTAACTCCCTGACAAAGACCCCAGAGGATGAGGCAAACTCAGTGATAGGAGACCCTAACAAGTGTGGAAAAATCAACGTCATACCCTGAGTTAAGGGGAGATGCCTGAGTTTTCCTAAAAGATGGTAGATCAAGAAATAGAAAGATGAAGGAAGTGGGGATGCTGTAATGTATGTATAAATGAGTATAGTACTGTAAGATACCATAAGAATATAATCCATGGAGAGCCTATAGGAAATACCATTGGCCAAGGCTATTGGGAATGAATTGGTGAGAAGTGCTTCAGTATCACTAAGAAGTTCAGTGGTGGCTCATCTCTGCAGGTCAGAGCTGATGGTAAGAGAAATCAGGCCAGGGCTCATTAATATTCATGGAGATAAGACTGCTCTGCACTAAGAGAGACCAGGTGGCATTTTACTGCCAGAAACTAGGAGGATGAACTGGTCATAATAATCATGAAGGTCACAGGGACAAGCAAGAAGTCTCAGCCCACAGGGTGTAACGGAGATGGTTAATGGTGCATGGCACCCCTAGATTAAAAATGGACAGAGAGCCAACAAGGCTACAGCTTAATATCTGTAGCCAGAAAAAGATAAGAATGGATGAGCACGAGACTGAGCGCTATCGCCCCAATAAAAAGCCACGATCCCTTGCTCAGTTCTCAGACCTGAGCCAATTTTTAGATTTGGAACTTCTCAACTAAGAAAGTGGACAGATACCTAAGAAGACAACCATGTAATATTGTGGCGAGTATGATTTTCCAGTCCTTCCATTGAAGAACCTACAGCTGTTTACACTAGCCAAATATATTGAAGAAAATCGGACGCAGTTTCCAGGGCTAATTTCCTATCTTCTGGAATGCATTGCCTGCAGTATACAAGCCACCTTGCACCCATTCTGTATGATCAACATGATGTAATGATGTTGTAGCCCAAACCCTCACGTCATCCCCCATGACTACACCAGATAACCCTCCCCAGATTGCACCTACGGCCATATTGGGAAGGAGAGGGAGAAGGTTTTGCATAAACAGTTGAATGTAGAGGGAAAAGCTCAAGTTTACCAGTAGGTTAGCTCAGTAAGTTGGATGCAAGGTGAAAGTGGATGTTGGCTAAATTATAACCACATTCAAGGGTAGTCTTACAAGGTAGTGTACAGATAAAATATTCCCAATGGGAAAAGCTATAGGCAGTACACCTGGCCATTCATCTTTTATGAAAGAAGTAGCCTAAGGAGAGAAGATGGATAAGATTAGATAGATAGATGTTAGTGGCACACATACACATACATGCATACATATTCCTGGGGAGTAACCAATGACCTGGCCTTCTGGTTAGGTGCCTGGAAGGAAAAAGACTAGAAGATCAGATATTAAATAATCTAGTTGAGTGGCATATAGATGTACATATGGGGCTGTGCACAAAGTGGGAAGATTTTTGTATCACACTTTAACACCCACCAGAATGTATGCACCTGATAAGAGAAAATGAACAATCAATTAGTTAAAGAAATTTGACCAGTTGACATTAGCCAATCTTTACCATTGGCCACCATGGAATTGGCACAATAAGCACAGTGGTTCTGGTAGAAAAGATCAGAGATATGGATGAACCTAGAAGTGTGGACTAGCAAACCAAGGCTGAACTTGCTACGGCTCTCTCTGCATGTTGAAACTGCCAGCAACAGAGACCAATACTGAGCCCCTGATAAGGCACCTTTCAAAAGGAAGGCTAACCACTGGCCACTTCGAAAGCGAGTAAACTACATTGGACCTTATATGTTCTGAAAGGGTCAGTGGTTCATTCTCACAGGGATTGATACTATTCTGAGCATATATTCACTTTTCCTACCCATAGAAATCAGTAGTATCAATACCTGATGGCTTACAAAATTCCTGATCAACAAGCACAGAATTTCAAAATAAATAAATAAATAAATAATAAAAAATCATTGAAATAGCACATCCACTACACAGAAAAATGGGTGTTGGAGTTGGCCAATGACTACGGGATTCACTGGTATTATCACTTAGTGCACTACTCAGAATTCATTGGCTTCACATGGTACTGAAACCGTATGAATTCATAGTTTTGAAGGGCACAGTTGAAGCTCCAGTTCAGAAGCAACATTCTGAAATGATGGTATGTCATCTTTTAGAATCCAGTATATGCATTAAATACATGAGTCTACAAGGAGGAGTTGCCCCGGGTAATATACTTGGGTGCCTATTAGTATTTCCTTGTCCCATTATAGCTGGGAATAGATTTATGCAGCAAGCCCATCCTGAAAAAGCTAGACATATGACATCTCAGAAATGTCTTTAGGTTACCTGGCAGCCACTAGCACCAACTAAAGTGATAGCAGTAGGTAAGAGGAATTTAGATTGGAAAGTAGAGGCAGAGGATGAGGACCGGTTGTGACCACAAGACCACCTATAGCAACAAGGATTGTAGTTCATCCCATTAACGTCTTTCCTCTAAGTTTCCCCTCAGAAAGTGAGACTCATGAAGACCATGTAGAGGTTTCTACATGAACATGCATAGAAAAGATCTGTGTGGTGCAAAAGGTAGACTGAAGTAGCCATAAAAATTGCCACTCAAATTTCCTACTGTACAGAGAAAAATAGACTGATAGTCCCAGCTGCTATCTCTGGATCCTTCATAGTGTTTGGCCATCCCACACTTCTCTTGTGATGCTTCTAGACAAAGACTGAGTACAACAGAGGTGCAAGTTTACACCCATTCTTGTAGGACGCAGCCATGTCACTTTCTAATCTCAATCAACTCTCCACAACACAGAAGCAGTTTTTACCTTTCTCTTCAATGAAACATCATTTGACAAGACATGATGGATGATAGAGAACTGTTCCCTGAAACATACTTTGAAAATATTGTATTTGCAGCATTCTTTTTGTGAGAAATGCAGACCATAGATACAGATCCTTTCTAAATCATTGAGGGTTGGGTAATGGTAGGGAACCTAGATAAAAACATCTCTAATCATTACGTATGCCTAAAATTTCACCTTATGAAAATTTCGTCAAGAAGGGTATTTCTCGGGTAGCCTTTAAATGAAGAGAGAAAAGGGTCTGCTTGAGAGCTTGTGTTAGAGTGAGTGTATCTTAAATATTCATAATGAAATGTTACCATAAACAATGGGAATTGTACATGGAAAGTGCAGAAAACAAAAAACCCAAAATCATGGACAAAAGGCAGAGACAGGAGGGGCCAGAGAGGCAGAGGGAAGGATAAGATATTTTTAGTGGGTCCCCTCTGATGTACCTGTTTCTGGCCAAGTACTTCGCATTTAATCTTCACAACCATACTAGAAATTCAGGTATGATCTTTCCAACTTCTAAATGAGGAAATAGACTCAGCATGTGTACATACTTTGCCCATTGGTGGTGGAGTAAATATTTGAATCCAGCTCTGACTCCACTGTTTCGCTATTTCCTATTTATCGTATTGTTTGCAGTATATTTTATACTTGTGCAGACTCTTATTATCGTCACTGTTATTTTCAGAACAGTAGCTTTTGTTACTTCCGAATAAATACATTTTCCTTCTAGAATAAGAATATATTAACCACTTATTCTCCTATTCTAAAGAAAATGTATTTTTTTTTCTCCTATTCTCCTATGCTAAAGAAAATTAGGAAATCACTTACTGACAGGAAAATGAAGGATATAC
Organism: Rhinolophus sinicus; assembly: GCF_036562045.2. Taxonomy (NCBI): domain Eukaryota; kingdom Metazoa; phylum Chordata; class Mammalia; order Chiroptera; family Rhinolophidae; genus Rhinolophus; species Rhinolophus sinicus. The sequence goes on from NC_133755.1 coordinate 95,130,022, forward strand.
CATAAGGATATAATACAATTTAATGAAGTCCAGGATACTCTATATATCCATTGCCTCACTAAGAAATGAAATGCACTACTAAAACAGCATTTGCACGGATGAATCTTGAAAACATTATGTTAAGTGAAAGAAGCCAATCACAAAGGCATACTGCACGATGCCATTTATATGAAATGTCCAAAACAGGCAAATATATAAAGACAGAAAGTAGATTAGTGGTTTCCAGGGGCTAGGGAGCGGCGCTGGGGAGGGCTAAGAAAGAGGGGTTGGGTGGCGACAGTTAAGGAGCGCAAGGTTTCTTTTAGGCATAATGAAAACGTTCTAAAATTGATGTGGTGATGAATGTACAACTCTGAATATATTAAAAGTTATTGAATTGTACACTTTTAAAAAAAACAAAACAGCATTTGCTTCTTGGAGTGGGGTAGGGCTTTGGGACTTTAAATGGAACCAAGGGGAATATTGGGATGGCTAGACAATAAAGAACAATTTGAGTTTCTCATTTCAGTCTTCTGAGTTTTCCTGATTTTTCTCAGAATTATTAATAAACTACTATAACATATCAAGCTAAATTTTCAGTTTAATATCAAAAAAATCATGTATAATAACAGTAGCAACTATGATATTTAATATTTAATTGTGATTTTTCATGTATTAATCTTTTGATTGACAATTAACTTACTTTTCTTTACAACAATGCTGTGTCAGACATAGTAGTTTCCAAACACAGGGACTGGTGGTCCCAGCTACTTATGCTCCTAGCCGTAATAATAAATGATCTACTTGCAAACAAGAGGATGAAACTTATTTCCCAATATTGTCAAAATATCCTCATTATCCTGCCTCTATGGATAAGCTGTGTAGCCATTGGCTCTGGTCCAGTTCTTACTTTATCTAGAGGGAGATTGGGATGAGTAGTTTCCATTGAGTGTCTCAAGGAACACGGTCCCACATGGCCTGAGCCAATGCATGCCAAAAAGATAAGTGTAGGTTTCAATAAAGGAAGGGACCAAACTAAATCTATTGTGCAACATTATATATCTTGTTCTCTGTCCTGAGAAATCATGCTTGTTTGCTCTTATTATTTCCATTAGAGATTAAGATACTCATCTGTCACGGTCCCAAGCGAAAACTGAACAGCTATAATTGGATACCATCATGCTTAATCATCCTTTTATGAAAGTCATCTCAGGAGCCCTCCATGAGCCCTGACTCCTAACCATGGAACTGTACTTCTCTTTATCCTTCTTAGGAATGGAAAGAGTGTATATTGCCTGGAAAGTAGAAACACAGGAGAGGAATGCCTAGCAGAGGACTGGCTGAGAAACCACTGAAGGTGATACATATATATTCATTACCTAACGTTACTTAGGTCATAAATGAAAGGAATATGTTTAAAAACAACAAAATAACTGATATGCATCTTGAAATTTCAAAGCTTTCCTTTGCTATCCTATATAAAGAAGTAAGTGATAATAAACAAAGACTCTGGAGAAAAGAACCTCCTCAATGGTAAGCCAAAAATTTGTAAAATACCACCTTTGACATTTTGAGCTACGCCAGGCTTTATGTTTTCAGAGCCTGAAGTAGCTGTAAAGTCAGAGTAGTAGGCAGCATATCCACCCAATCTGAGAGGTTCTCTAAATGGACTGTACAGAAAGTTCACAAACCATTTACTTCTATTACTGAGATGGGGTGTTGGCCCCCATTGTGACCAGAACAGGATGTGGAAATGTATATGCAGATTCCCCACTTCCTTGGGCTGCCTGTTTTGTCTGATTCGTTCAATGGAATTTGTTTAAAGAGACCTTGCCTAAATGTCCAGGGCACTGTATTTTTTTTTTTATTATTATTATTATTTTAAGATTTGGGAAAATACATCCAAGTGGATTAATTGAAATGTGACACTGAAATTTCCTTTCAGAATTAAGATTTACAATGGCCTGTAGATTGGCAAAGCATCTAATATATTTTATAAAGAGATATTTTTACATTAATAAGTTCAGTTATGCTGCAAATTAATCTAGTTCTTAATTACTTGCTTTTTTGGAACCTCAGAAAAATGTGTGTTCCTTTACTTACTCTCATGTTACTCCCTGATTTCATTAAAATGCACAATATTTCATTGTTCTAATTTTTGTAATTATTGTAGACATCATTCATTTAATTAGTTGTCCAATGATTCAACAAATAGTTAAAGAGCTTACTAGGAGCTGAGGTTGCGACCATAGAAAGAATAGACTCCGGATCTTTGATGATTTGATTAAGCCACTATATCAATTCTAAAGCTGTTTGCTTTCAAATCTTAAATAAGAAAATGAATCCCCTTATTGTTTAAGCCAGTAATTTGCTATTTGCTGGCAAAAACATTCTAACTAATGTTCCTTCAATTGTTCCTTCACCTGGCACAGATGAGATGTTTAACGTTTTCAGATTGATTATAACTCTATTACTCTTCATGTTATATTTGTGTTAGCTGGAAAAGCAGCCAATACTCTTATTCATTTTGTGAGACAAGGAAATAAACTTTTAGAACACTAGAGGAACAATATCAAGGTTGTATGAAAATATGTTTCACTGAATTTCACTGGCTCAAAACCTGAAGTAAACAAGATTGAAATTAAAAGAAGGCATGCTTTAAGAAAGGAAAGAAGCTGATAAAAAAAGAAAAAATGAAAGTATGCACTAGAGCAGAGTTTTGCAAGGCAAACTGGCAAACATTTCACACCGTGTTTCCCCAAAAATGAGACATAGCTGGACCATCAGCTCTAATGCTTTTGGAGCAAAAATTAATATAAGACCCGGTATTATATGATATTACATATATTGTATTGTATTATACTGGTCTTATATTAAAATAAGACCCAATATCATATCATATCATATCATATCATATCATATCATATCATATCATATCATATCATATTATATCCAGTCTTATATTAAAATAAGACCAGGTCTTACATTAATTTTTGCTCAAAAAGACACATTAGAGCTGATTGCCTGGCTAGGTCTTATTTTTGCGGAAACACAGTAGCTTCATACCTAAAATTTCTCTTTTCCTTGAGTGTGGTTAAAACATAGACTTTCTCTAATCTATGTTTTCCCCAACCTGACATATCTTACCAGTTAGGACAACACTATCAAATGGAAGGAATACTATCAAACTGGCCCATAGAGAATTTAAATTCAGAAACACTGACCTAATATATGCTCAGGAATAATCAGATTTATGGGTAATGCTTTATTCAAGATGAGTCCTTAGATATCTCTATTTTATTATTATAATCTAAGCTACCTAAATCAGTCCTTCATGAAAGTTTCCGAAATTGTTTCTCAGGCTGTGATCATCAAATCAATTGCACCAAATAAATTTTACCAGGTGAGCAAGCAAGAATGCTGAAGTATTGCTTTCCACTTCTATCCTACCCAGCAATTTAGCTCTCAGCAAGAAGACACAATGTTTCTTGAATGACTGATGAATTCTCTTCACAAATGATTGCAGGATGTTGGATGCAGGGCTAGCAGGAAAGCTATCTGATTGTTTAGGGGCTAACATGGTTTTATGACTCATGGAATTGATTAGGAGCATAATGCCTGTCGATGGCAGCTGGCCAAGCTGAAGTCAGTCCATCGGCAGTGACAGCTGGCCATGCTGGGAGCCATCTTCCAGATGTCAGGGCACTGAAACCTGCTTTGGGTGGCTTCAGCTGAAGTGATGAGTGGAATCACAGACACCCTAGGTACGTGTGATATGGGCTTGTCTCCTCCTCTTCCCATCACCAAATTCAGAAGCATCATCATCACTTAGGCCTGAGGCTCCTAATTATCCACACTCTCCTTGAAATTGTGTTTCAAAGGATATGTTGCATCTCGTTAGTATAATCAATCTCAATTTGATATATGCATAAAAATCATCCTTGTGCTTTTTGAAATGCAGATTGTTGGGGTTGATTCAATCTCAGAATTCCAACAGTCTGAAGTACAATTTTCAACAACCACTTCGTCTCCACGTGATTCTTTGTAGGTGGTCTAGCCCTCTCTTTGAAATGTATAATCGAGTAAAAATGGAGGGAGAGTGTGCCGAATAGTCGGTGTGATTGGAAAAGGGCGATGGTTAACAGGGATATACTGTATGTTTACACCCACATTTTAAAGATGCAACAAAAATTATAAGAAAACTTCTAGATATAAGGTTATACAGTATCTCAAATAAAATTACAGGACACCCAGTTAAATTTGAATTTCAGACGAAAAATGACTTCTGTTAAGTATGTGCCATGCAATATTTGGGACATACTTATATCAAAAACAATATTCACTGTTAATCTAAAATTCAGATTTAACTGGTGGTTTTGCATTTTATCCAGGAATCCTTTCTAGGCAGAAAACCTAGCCTTGGTTCAGAATTGATTTGGAGCATCACTTAGCCTCTAAGAGTTAAGTTATACAAGGCTATTGCTAAGTTTCCTTAATGATACAGGGTTCTATGTTCGAGTAATATTATTTAAATCAGAAGTTAGATCTCAATGCTTCTAAACCTGCAAGAGTTGATTTTACTAAACCATTGTTGCTAAATCAACTTTTCTTAATTTAGATATTTAGGATATATTTATCAAATACTGACATATCCCAAAAGATGAGAAATATCCCTATGATGAGAAATATCTCTACGATGAGTTCCTTGTTCAGTCATACCTCCTTTCTCCCCACACTGAGACTGCAGTGGTAAAAACAAATTAGTTAGAATTAAGGTAAAAAGCTTTATGTGTGGTTAAGTTCCAATAACTTAACAATTTATTCTGATGAATAGAAAAATATAACTTGTTGTTTTTAATAACAATATATCAGTTTTATCCTAATTTTTAGACTGCTTTAAACTCTTGCCTAAAATCCATACCTATGGCCCACTTTTAAAACTTAATTTATTTTACCTTCTTTCTTTTCAGTATCAAAGAACTCAGTACTGTGCTAGGCTCTAGAGCAGGGTGAGGTACACTACAGACCAGGGACGAAATCCACCCATAGTCTATTTTGTCAAAAGTTATATTGGATCACAGCCACTCCTATTTATATACGTATTGTCTGTGGTTGCTTTTGTACTATGGTGGCAGTGTTGTATAGTTGTGTAATTGTTTCTGGGACATTGTATCTCACAAAACCTAAAATATTCACTCTGGCGCTACACACACACACACACACACACACACACACCCCTCATATAATTTAATGGTGTGTGCGCGCCTGTGTGTTTGTGTGTGTGTGTGTGTGTGTGTGTGTCTGTTCTGTCACACTTCCCATTTCTGCTTGGAAATCTAGAGGGCAAGAAAAAGCACTGTTCCCATCCTTACTACAGCAACAAAAAGCCAGACAAACTACAACTTCACAACATTTTTTTGAACCACTGGGGGAACCAAGTAGCCCAAATCTAAAGAGAGACAGCTACCAGCTGGGGGAGACAGAACACAAGCCAGGCACTTGCTTATGTGGAGCACACACATCTAAATACCACCAAGATGATTTCAGCTAGAATCCGCAATGTACTGGTAGAGGTTGAATGAGGGCTGGCGCTAATGTACCTAGCAGACCACAGATAGACATATGAGGAGTGTGAACTTTCTCGCAAATTTCTGCTCCTTGGATGCCGGTGGAGGCTCAGAAAAAAGATTGGCAAGAATCCTGAGAAAGGGTCCATTGTGCTGATAGAGAGGAACATGAACAGCTGAAGGATGGCAATGAAATTCCGGGTGGGTCTTTCTCCCAAAGCCCCCCTACAGAACAAAAGGCTTCATTTGCAGAGGGAAGGGCAACAAATACTGTCACATGTAGGTCTCCGGCAAAGAACTGTCACAGTAGGGAGAAGGGAATAAAATGATATTAGTACCTTTTCTTCAGGTGCAGGAGAAATACTATGTTCTGGGATGGGAATCACAGCTGGGAGAGGGCACAGGAGCACTGAGAAAGCTACACCTTGAAGAGCTAGTGATACAGTGCTTGCCTAACTCAGGACTGTGAGAACAAAGAACACTTTTTTTCTCTCATGGATTCAACCTCGGTGCAAACAAGCATCAATTGCTAACGGTGCAATTCTGCTGACAAAGTGTCAAGATAAGGCCTTCTCTGAGGCAAAGTATGAAGGAAACACCTAAAGCTGAGGCTGAAGCAGATATTGGGACATACCCACAGACAAACTAGCCCCTACTCTAAACACAACATATTGTTAGAGAAATTTGAAACTTGTAGCACATTGAGCGTATCCCTAACAATTACAAACCAGCCCATCTCCTGCCTAAATTAATTCAAACACCAAACTAAAGTTCTAGCAGAAAAAAAAAAAAAAAAAAAAGATGTGCTGATTTCCAGGTATGAAGTCTATTTAACTCAGTCTTCTGTCTTAGAGAAAATGTCCAAGTTGCAATGAAAATTAAGAGGTATACAAAAAGGCAAGGAAAAAAACAACATATTGCCACATGACAAAGAAAGAAATGGAATCAGACTCAGATATGACATAGATATTTGGAATTATATGACAGAATTTGAAGTAACTATGAAATAATCAGATACGCAAAATAACCAGAAATAAACATAATCATTAAATTATGTTAGTTTCATTACAGAGATGGCAATTAGAAGAAAGAATTGATAGGAAAGGCCAGAAATGATCAAAACAAAACAAACAATGACAGAGATGAAGACTGTCTTCATGGAGCTCATCAATATACTTACCCACAGCCATTCTACTCCTAGGTACATACCCAAGAGAAATGAAGACAAGTTCCCACAAAAACTTGTACACAAATGTTTACAGGAACACTATTCATAGTAATGTGGAATAATCCAAATACCTATCAGCTGATGACTGGATAAACAAATGTGGTAAATTCATACAATGGAATATCATTTGGCCATAAAAATGAGTGAAGCACTAATGTATCTTACAACCTGTATGAACCTTGAAAACATCATGCTAAATAAGAGAAGACAGCCACAAAAGACTACATATTATGTGATTCCATTTATATGAAAATTCAGAATAGGGAAATCAATAGGGACAGTGGTTGTTTAGGGCTGGGGCTGGGGGGGCAAATGTAAGGAAAAGAGAGTTGATAACTGAAGGGTATGGAGTTGCTGTGTGAGGTGAGGAAAATGTTCTGCAGTTGACTGTAGTGATTGTTGCACATATCTGTGAATATACTAAAAACCATTGAATTGTACACTTTAATGAATGAATTGACTAATATGCGTTACATTTAATAAATCTGTTTAAAATATAACTAACCTATTTCATCTTTTTTTGAGTGACTATAAATGGTATTGCATTTTTAATTTGTTCCACATGTTTATTGCTTATATATAGAAATGCAGTTGATATTTTGTTTATCTTATATACAGACAGTCCTTGCTCCACTCACCTTTTAGTGATTGTTCTTCTGCTCTTGTCTTTTTATCATTTGAGTGATTAGAAACCTACTTCCCTTTATGACCTATTACCATTGCCATAGAATTATCATCCTAAATATTTTGTCATACATGTATGACCACATCATACAGTGTCACATTTTTGCTTCAACCATCACACCTAATTTAGAAAACACAAGAGGTAAAAAAAAAAAAATGTATTTACCCACATTTTTTTTCCATCCCTTTCTTCATTTTTGACATTCCAAGATTTCTGCTTTTATAATTTCCTTTCTCTTTAAAATTCTCTTAGTAAAATTTTCTAAGATAGTCTGTTGGCAACAAATTCTCTTAGCTTTCCTTCTCAGAGGATCCTGATTTCTTCTTCATTCCAGAAGGTTATTTTCACTGAATGTAGAATTCCATATTGACTGTTCTCTTTCAGCAATTAAAAACTATCCTGCCACTGCCTTTTGGACTCCATGGTTCCTGATGAGAAATCTGATGTCATTTAAATTGTTTCTTCCATGTAAAGGCAAGCTGTCATGTCTCTCTCTGATTTACAGATTGTTTTCTTTGCCATTAGTGAGAAGTTTGACAATGACGTGGTTTGGTATGAATTTCTTTGAATTTTTCCTGTTTGAGTTCACACAGCTTCCTGCATCTCTATGTATGTATTTTGCCAGATTTGGGGAGTTTTTAGCTACGATTTCTTTGAGAACATTTTCAATTTCAATCTCTCTTCTCTGGAACTCTGATGACACAAACGTCAGATAAGGGTCCATGTCCTTCTTTACATAATATGTCTCATTAATTACTTAATATGTAAAATATCTCATATGTAGTAAATGTTAGTTATAAAGAAACTCAGAAATAACTGAGAATCAAAAAGAAAGGAGTAAAAATAATACCCACTATACTCTACCCTACTCCATGTATGCTACGATTAATTTTTCATCGCTGCCTTTCTCTCTGGAAATACAGTGCTCTCTCTCTCTCTCTTTGGAGAAAAACATGCCTATAAGTGTATATACATAATTTAAAAAAAATGAATTCATAGAATGAACATCATGTTTTGTGATCTGCTTTTCCCACTTAACAACAGACCTGGCACTACTTTCATGGTAAATGTCACCGTTACGTTAAACTCTGTAAGTCACGAAACAGCATGACTGGTACCATTTGGGATGGATCCACCACCTTTCTGCCCTGGGATAAGCCTCTATCTCCTGATTCAAGTCTGTCTGGGAAAATTCACTGCAGATTCCAAGCCCTGCCATTGCTCCCCACGGTTAGCATCTGACTAACAAATTTTCTTCCTAAAATGCTAAATATGAATCTTGACATCTGCTCTGCTGCTGTGTCCCTGCCAGAAGAGTAAAATGAAGGGCAACAGTTTTGTTTGTTTGTTTTTTATTTTCCCTGCAGCACTTAAACACGGGGGGAAAGGAGAAGTTATTTCTCTGTGTACTAGGAAAATTCCACTAGATTTTTGCCACTAAATCTGAAGTAAAGCAGACAAAGGTGCCCTGATTTTTTTTCAGCTTTTAAAATCTATGAAAAAAGGGGGTTGGTTAGAGCAAGTTATCAATGCAAACATGATTATAAAAGGCCAGTTTAATTCCATTATAAAGAAAGTAGTTTTAGGTTTTTTACACATGCCATTTATATAAAAATTGACATTCTAATTATGATCACTTATTTTTTTAATGAAATCAGGATCCTCAATACTTTCTACTTGGTGCCATTTCTTAACATGGACCCAATAGTCCAAAAATCTGGGTTCACATCCCAGCTCTTCCATCACTTACACACACACACACACACATCTTGGGACAAGTCACAACACTTTTGAGCCTTCTTCATCTAAAAATAAGAGAACCAAAATAGTTTCAACTTAATAAGATATTGAAAGTAACAAATTATAATGTATTTAATATGTTATTTAATGTGTGATGTTATATACAAGTGGAAGTTCTTACTAGTGTTTTAAATTAGTTTTAGTGAATCTACATACAAACAAAATAAACCATAGTTGATTTTCAGCTTAATGCAATTCAGATGTACTCTTAGAAAGAATTAGCAAAGTTATATGCATCTTTGACAGTATAGTTATATGTGTTTGCCTAGCATTTCTTCTTAATGTTTTCCTCAGCATGAAACATTTCTATTTTCCTGAACGTATCACAGATATATTAAGGCAGAAATTGGTCCAGGGCAGCTGAGTAATCAAGGAAAAGGCAGAATAAAAGCCAAACTTTACAATGACTCTCTCTATATATTATTCGCTTTCTGTTGTCTCTTACACGGAATGGGCTGCAGAAATGTGTGTGTGTTGAAATCGGCGAGGTGCTCAGGGGAGTACCATTTTCCTGGTGCCTGTGATCCCAGATACCTCAAATATCACTTCTCATGTAGGTCCTGTGCATGATGTAATACAGTGGTTCTCAAACAGGGACTATTTTATTAATGTCTCTCAGGGGACATTTGCCAATGTCTGGAGACACTTCGGGTTGTCACAGTTTGGGAGGTTTCTACTGGCGTCTTTAGGTTGAACTTTGGAGATGTTGCTAAATATTCAGCAATGCAGTGAACAACTCCCATACTAAAGAAAAATCCAGCCACGATATCAATAGAGCTGAGGTGGAGAAACCCTGGGCTATGAGGTGCAGAATCTCATAGAGTTATGGTTTGTTCTGAATTGGATTAAAGGGGACCTTCTCTCCAGGGTGGGGCAGGGTTAGATCATCATCTCAAAATGGAGTGAGGCAGTAGCGAGACAAGCAGGGGACCCTCCAGATCTTTGTCGCTGTGCTAAAGTCCAAATACAAGTTAGCCAATGGGGATTTTACTCTTTTTACAGGGCTGTCACCTCTCTATCATCCTGGCTGTTGTTTCCCACAATCCATCAAAGACACAGCAACTTCTTATCATCTTGCCTTCTGGATTTGATTCAGTCAGTGCCCATTTTTCTGGGTTTGGTTCTGTAGGTGCTCATTTCCCATATTTGATTAATATTTAGAGAGCAACTGGATAAGCGTGTATAATGTCAGAATTCAGGTCAGGGAAGGCTAAATTAAATAAGTACTGACCAACCAAAATTATATTTCAGACACTATGTTTTTCTGTCCTCTTCAAGATTCCTTTATTTCTCAGTGAACTTATGAAGCTGTCTATAAAATAGTCTTTTTTACTACCATGTTTATGGTCATAGTCTATTATTTGTATTGTCAAATACAATTTATTTTTTAATGATGCTGTTGGCACACAGTGAGGGATGAAGTATTATTCCAGGCTATTGGTTTTTGGATTGCGAGGATTATTTGAGTCTTGATCTGATCACTTAATTCATTTGTCATTTCCCTAAATTAGGCCAAAAAAAAAAAAGTATAAAAAGTATATTAAATTTTTTTAGAATTTATTTTGTGGGTCAGCCGACTCACTGACCAAAACTGACAATCTAAGGGAATCATTCTTAGCAGTATAATTCAGGAAAGACCTGAAAGTCAGAAATATCTAAAAAAACAAAACAAAACAAACAAACAAAAAACAGGGGACTTTTCAACTTCTCTTCAGAAGACTGAGCTTCTAAGTCCCCTCAACTTTCATAACACTCGAGATGTTCTGCCAGTGTTTACTCCTTTACAACTGGCTACAAAATGAATCTATCCATGTTTAATCACCCTTTACTCCTGTTAAAAATTTGCCTCCACTTCAGATTTTTCAGTGTGGTAATTCAACATTCAACACTCAAGAAAAGAACCTTCTATTTGCATATGCTGTTTACATAGGACAGAAGTGACTTGAACCTGAAGTTTGATGCAAGTGCTTAGGAGTAAAAATGCTCTTATTTGTTTACTTAAAAAAAAAAGATAAGAAACAGTATAGCAGACGTGGAACAGTTAATTACAAAATATTATTGAAACACAGTTTAAAATAAATATTTAGCTATAATTTAATAATTTTGAAAATACTAGATTTTAATTTTACCATGATCTTATCACCAGAACTTAAGGAGAAATATTTTCATTACATGCTGATATTAACTTAAAGCCAGATTTCTTTCAGAGCAAAGAGGGTATTTTAGGAGTTTATATTAGTTTTATGTCAGGAAGTCTTCCTAGCCCTTTACTTTTCGTCCCTAGTTTGCTTGGCAGTTACATAATTTTTAAAGAAATCTGTCAGTCCTATCCTAAATCCTAAACCATTTCTTAGCATCATTCAACACTGGTGAATACTTTTCTTTCTTTCTTTCTTTCTTTCTTTCTTTCTTTCTTTCTTTCTTTCTTTCTTTCTTTCTTTCTTTTCTTTTCTTTTCTTTTTCTTTTTTTTGTAAATACTTACTTTTTGAAAGGCTTTCCTTCCCCCTATTAGCTTCAATAAGGTGACATGCTTATGATTTTCTTTCCACTTCTCTGTTTCTTTTCTTTCTTTTTACAGGTTTATTCTCCTTTGTTGGCTGTTAACTATAAAGTTGCTCTCGGCTATTAATTATAAACTCGCAGGTCCTCTGCACTTCCCAGAATATTGTCCCTGGGCATTCTCATCCACACCCATAACTCCAAATACTTTCTCTGTATACATGGCCCTAAATATGTGTTTCCATCTTAGGACTCCCATTTGATCTCCAACCCAGACTGATGTTTTCTCCTGTATACCTCAAATGCACCTCCAATTCCACATGTTCAAAATAGTACATCCAAGACCCTTAACTGCTTTTTCACACTCTCACCATCTTCTCTCTTATGCTATCTCACTACATGGCAAACCCATAACTTCACATAATAATTTGGCAATAATAATTGCCAAAAGCATAATTGCCCATAGTCATCCCACCTGCAATGATTGTTAATATTTGTTGAATCCAGTTCCACAAGCCTCAAAAATATAATAATCAAGTGATTTTATTCTATCCTTGCCTCCATGTCCGATTCATTAAATCTTGGCAGTTTTACCTCTTGTCTCTTGAATCTGTTTACTTCTCCCCATCTCCATCACTATTTCTAAATTCTAAGCTACCATCACCTTTCACCTGAACCTCAAATAGCATTAGGAAGGGAAGGAGTGAGCTGTGGACTGACACTAACCTTTTCCTTCCCACTGGCTTACATGACAATTTTGGTTGTATGGCTTTCTCTCACCTCTGTACCTCCTCCAATAAATACCACTTTCTCTAGCAACTGGTCCATTTCAATAGCATTTAAAGTCTTTATATAACTTTGTAGAACGATGCTTTTGCAATGCTATTCTACCTGCCTGGAATACTGTTTCCTTCTCATCTTTATCTGACTAACTTCTACACTTCCAAAAGATCTTAGTTAATATTACACTTCTTCTGGGAACATTCTCTGACCGCTGCAGCTGGGTTACAATGCACTATTAGCATTTCTCACAGAATCAAGCAGTCCCTTTCCAGCTTTACCAGAATTATACTTTGTGTCATTATTTGATTGAATCTGTCTCTCTCACATTATTGGCAAAATGAGGGCAGGGACTTGGTCTAGAATTTACCTGGCACACAATACATGCTCAATAAATATTTCTTGAATGAATAAAGGAATCAGCCACTATTAGCATGTAATCTTTTTAACACAATATCTTTTATTTCACAAATGTTTAATGTTAAGGTATTTTTTAAATGTTTAGAATAATTTAGATTATGATGGTGAGCTACAAATTAAATACTTTACAAAGGATGAAATCCATGAAAATAATTACCCATAGTCATCCCACCTGCAATGACTTAATATTTGTTCAATTAATTTTATATATTATTTAATAATGGTGATTTTACCTACTATACTAATTTCATACACAGATAACAATGGAAAATCAATTTACTCAATGGAAGTTTATATATATATATATATGTTTATATATATATATATATATTACATATATATATATATGTAAAATTTCATTTGCGCTAGGTTAACTTGTATAATAATTCAAGAAACCTGAAAACCACTGTTAGATATGATAAATGATTTTTTCCTTTGTTTTATCGTGCCTTAGCACTTTAAAAAATATACACTCTAATAAAATTATGTGATATAACTTAGTTCAACATACAGCAATGAAGCTATCGATATACATTGTCTATTAAACTGATGGTAATAACTTATTCTAATATTTGTATTTAATTCAAAGTAATAAAACACTATTTTTGATATTATCAACATTTTTCAAGTTGCTGTTTGCTAATACCTGCCCTATGAAGACATGTATGCAAACTATGTCAGTTGTGACGTTTGGTAAATCAACTTACCTCTCATTCCCTCCATTTCTTTTTTCTTCAAAACAAAAATGTGTGATTTAAATCAGTCTAGATCTCAGACTTAATTTCACAATTAATTGCCACCTAGGATTGTTCTAATATAGAGAGTAAATAGTTGTTCTCTTTATTAATCTGAATCAATGTTTTGGAAACGATTATTTGTGGTAGATCAGCTAAATGGATCGAAAGAGTTCTGAGCTTCCTAATTGTTGAAAAACTCTATTGATATGCCAATTGTGATAGCCAGTGTTCAGAGAAGTCCTGCAATTAAACAATCTGTTTAACTTTGATTAAATCAGTGTTTTCTAAAAGTATTTGTTCTTATGACCCCATTTCATGTACCACAATACATATTATATAACCTGATACATTACATAACATAAAACATTTTAGATCACACATACCAATAGTCGGGAAATGACAACTTCGTTTTGGAACTGAAGCTCTTTGGTCTTGTAACAGTTGGATTATATATAACTTTCCTCACACCTTCATAAGCCAGGTTGTTTCAACAAGTCTAACCTGTGTCTACGGGGCTGAGTGTAAGCAGTTTCACAGCATGGCCATCTGTTCCCAATTCTTAATATAAAAAGTTCCATTAATCTAACTCAGAAGTCTTTTCCTTACAGCAAATTAACAGGCTGGAAGTTCACAGTGAGTGAATTCAGGGTCACTGTGCTCCCAATAGCTTTTCTTCCAGGGACACAAAGAGGGCTATACTCTATTGTCCCCTAGTCATCTCTGCCTTAACTCCTGCACTGAGATGTCTGGAGGTCAAAGACTAAGAGCAGTAGGTAGTATTGCCACTTGCAGTTACAAACATTCCTAAAACGATTTTGATCCCCTAAACCTGCTTCTGCACAGCTCAAGAACTAGCACTGAATCAAAAACCTCCAGAAAAATAAAACCTATCTTTTCATGCTTCATCGAGCTAGTAATAATGCCTCAACTTTTACCTGGCATTTTCTGCTCTATGAGTTTGATGTTAATTTATTTGAAAAATTAAAAATATAGTATAGTCTCTGTATCTTAAATATTTTTAAAAAATAAATTGTATCCACAAATACCCAATTACATATTTAAGTTACATAGAACGTGACTGTAAAGGTACCAATCTATTATAATAGCTATAGTGACGGATTTTGTTGTCTAGAATTATAATTGCACAGTTTGTTTCTCAGAGGACAGTCAACTTTTGAATTTTGTGGAAGCCACTGTTAATTTTCCTTTCGCTGTATTGTTGGTCCACAGTGTGTAGTGCCATCTCCATCATAAACATATTCATCTTTCCATGGCCTCTAGATATTGGCTTTTCCTGATTCTCCATATTAGATTATTTTATTTGGGGTTTTATTTAATACGCATACACTAACCTGGCTGATAGTAGCTGAAAATCTCTCGGTAAGTCTATTGGCTACAATATTGCTAAGGTGATCTAAGGAGGATGGGAGTTTCTT
The DNA here is from genome assembly GCF_036562045.2 of Rhinolophus sinicus. Lineage (NCBI taxonomy): Eukaryota > Metazoa > Chordata > Mammalia > Chiroptera > Rhinolophidae > Rhinolophus > Rhinolophus sinicus. The sequence goes on from NC_133755.1 coordinate 95,145,154, forward strand.
TCATGTAAGACAGAATACCAGAAAGGATGATGATAACGTTCCATTTTTGTAATAATTAAGGAAGCCAGAATCTGTAAAGTTCAATATATTACATTGTAAATTTCTTTGATAGGCTATGAGCCTATAGGCCTCATTCTATCTCCATTTTCTATCACATTTTCCAGATGCTCAATAAATATGTGTTGAATGAGCAAACAAATAACTGGCTATGTATTATGCCAGAATATCCATCACCTTCTGGAATCCTATGAAATACATATCATCAAGGTAATTAATCATAAAGAGACAACTGAGAATTCAGAATGAATATCAAAGTCCAAGCCCAAAGGGACTAAAATTAAAGGGTTAGAAAGATTTTTGGACACCAAGATGGGATAAATTCCTAAAATACCCTCCTTACTCTGAAATATGGCTTTAAGTTAATATTTAGCATGTAATTAAAAAAAAGTTTCTTCTTAGATTCTGCTGATAAGACTATGGTTCACTTGGGAGCAGCTGAGGAGTAAGCAGGGTATCCTGCCCTCAGAGACTCCAGTGGCCACACTCGTCAGTTGTCTGCCGGTATGCCCTAATTAGTATACAATATAATAATAACAAATTATGCGGTTTTCCTGAAGTCGTAAGTCAAACAATTTGATTTTAGCTTTGTGATAAGAGCTAAACCTCATAAAAGCGTGCACAAAACCATACTGTAATCTAGAAAAAACATAACCAAAAATAAGGATTAAAAATTAAGTAAAGGACAAGTAAAATCTTGAAAGAAACAGCAGTTACCGACATGAGACTGAAAGAATAAGCCAGAAGAATTTATGCTGGACAATGACAGCAACAACATTGGAACTGAATTGAACTAAAGTTAAATTTAAAAGCTATTAGACTAGAATGAGATGCATAATTACAGTTTAAAGTCATTGTTTAGTGATTTTTCCTCCTAAGGAGTTGATATATGGAATAAATAAATAAAAAATGTAACATGATATTATATACAAGTTGCCGAAATGTATTTTTATCCAAAACTTATATTAACTGAAACTATTTCGTGAAAGAGGATAAATGAATAAATTAATAAAAGAATATACATATGTTCCTGAGGCAGAGGGGTAAGATGGAAGGTAAAGTCCATAATCAGGCAGGTTGAAACCTCAGGGGGTAAGGTGCCATATTTCCATTGGTGTTTGGCTGAAATAGAATGGGTATTGACAAAACATTTCTGTTTTTAGGCCATCTTTTTCCTGATTTTTCTGAGGAGGGAGGACAGGCTTTTTCTTGGAGTGTTGTTGTCATTTTTGATCTGTGTGTGTTGGCAGCTTCAGGCTAGAAACTTCTACAGTGCCCTGTCCAGATTATATGGGGGTGCAGTAAGGAAACCAGGGACCTCACTGCCATTTCAATCTTCAAATCTCAAGAGCCCTCGGCTGTCTGACTTTCCACCCTTCTGAGTCTGCCTATGCTTGTTGCTGTCTTATGTCCAGAGTTATTTAATTGTAAGAGGAAGGAGCTGGGAGTAATTGGGCTATTCCTACTTAGTAGAATTAGATGCTATAATCAATCTTTAAAATTGTATCGAAGAACTCAAAATGAGAAATAGGTTTATGGTATAAAATATAGAATCAACAGTTATAGGGCAAATTTGGAATATGTTAGAGCCAAGGTATAAGGCAATAAAGAGAGGTAAGGACTGTGACAAACTGAAGAACACATAGCAAATCTCAGGGCATTTATATTTCAACTTTGTAAAAACACCAAGTTGGTCAAATACAATTTAATCTAGCCTGAAAATCTTAAGTTTGAATTCTAAAGGAATATGAAGTTCTTGAGTTCAGTTTTTGTTTTTTTTATTTTTTCGTTCCTGCCTCAATTATACCTTGATTCTATCCTCAAAGATCAACTTACTTGTTCTAAATAAAAAGGTAAGTTTGGAGACCAAGAACAGTCAGAATCATGATAATAGAAAATAAAACATTAGATAAAATGTATAATATAGTTTCTATTTTCAAGCATAATATTTGTATGTTTTAGTACCTTAGCTAGAAGACGTTCTTGATAGGTACCTTCTTTTTCAGGGTCTACAGTATTTATTAAGAATATTTTTATTTTTACGTTATGTTAAAATATAGCTCAATAACACAATTCTTCATTCATACTATTATTATCTTTTGACGTTGGGATTATATAATATAATATATTACTGTCTTATTTAATCTTTCATGTCTCTGTACATCTATTTAATATTTTCTATCTTGTTTGTTTTATTTTGAATTTTGAAAGTTTCTTCTGTTCTACATTCCAGTTCACTTAAGTAGCTTACATTTTCTGTTGTCGTACAATTGTTGCTAGCCAGGTGGCAGTCATGATGTAGTTATCATCTTCAAACAAGTTATATGTCCAAAAAAGCAGCAGCAGAACATTTGTAGAATGAATGTCAGTAGATTGGAAAAGGATCCCAGTGATAACGGTAGAGCAGCCTTTTAAGAAATATCAGATTAAAATTCTCAAGATCATATTCCAGAGACAATAGTGGGACACTGGATAATCCAAAAGAAAAAAATATATAAAAATCAATGGCTATGAACTAAAAGTGATTTAGAAGAATTTAATTCTAAATGGGAATACATTTGGGAAATTTGTAAACCAATTTGTTTAATCTATATTTTCCTTTTTATATAAGCATAATAGTGATGGATGATGAAAACCTATATCTAAATCCATTTAAAAAAATCCTCTTTCAATTAGTATAAAATACTATTTTATTTTTTAATTGTACACGATATAATGGTACACTTATAATCAAAGGCATTTTAGATTTGAGGAGTATGGTATCTGATAGCTATTGATATTAACAGCTGTCAAATAGGATCTGATAGGACTAATAAAATTTCTCCAGACCAGATACCTCTTCATTAGAAAGTGTTGTACGCATTACAGTAGTTTTATTTTCTGACATCCATGTCAAAGTATCATCTCATTAAATATGTTAAATACATTGATCCTATCGTGGTTGAATTACTCTCCTTATGGGGTTCAAAGACAGGGTTTACCTTCCCATTTTGTGCTGTTTCAGTTGGTAATATTCTCAGAATATGGTCATAACATCTAATTTTATTTCTCATTACTTACTTTATCATTGCTGCAAACTGAAGTCTATGTAAAACAAAATTGAGGGTGCACCTTAATAGTCAATGTGTGAGAGAGAGAGAAAGAGGGAGAGAGAGAGAGAGAGAGAGAGAGAGAGAGAGAGAGACAGAGAGAGAGACAGAGAGAGAGAGAGAGAGACTCATAAAGTGAGATATTGATCCCAGATCCAGGCCCAGATATTAATTTCCCTAGACCACTGAAGAAGTGATGAGTTTAAATTATTGAAAATTTTAGCAATAACATGAGTGATGGGGTTGTTTATTTTGTCTTTTCATGACAGCAAAATTTGTTCCTAAGTGTGGGACAAGGATTTCCCAATCCTCATGGCCAATCAGCGGATTTCAAAACATCTTTAATAATTTTAGAGAGGAATTGACATACACGAAGAAGAAACAGTCCTCATTGCTTAAATTCCTTAGTTGACTGAAGATAAAGCTTTTGGGGATCTTAATTTATTTTCCACGAGGGTAAGCATATCTATATATCAAGTGTTTTCAGCTCCCAAGATATAAGAAGAGTGTGTCTGATTACTCACTCAACAATCAGTGACTTAGAATTGATCTGTTTACATGCAAGATGCTGAGGACTGAGCACCTGAAGGTGAATAATATGGGGTTCTTGTCCTCGAGTGTATAATGCAGAAACATTAACAAATAGTTATAATGTAATGCTGTCAGTAGGTTCAGCTGCAAGTAATGGAAGTAGATTTCAAGAGCTTAAATAAACAAAATAAGGTTATTTTGTCTCACTAAACTAGGAGTAAATAACTGGGGCATCTATTCAGGGTTGTTGTCAAGGACCAATGTTCATTTGGCAAGAACTGGATGACATGCCCCTGTGATTTTATGGGCAGCTGATGGAAACAATTGTTTAACTGGACATATTGCTGCCAGAGAGAAAACCTAGGGAATTCCTTAGAAGGAAGGAGGTGGCTAGGATAGAAGGTAAGCAAATGGCAGTGGATGCTAAAATTAAAAAGGAAGTTTACAAGAATATGCAAAGTGCTACTGCAAAGCCCCAGAGACTGAACATCTCCCAAATATCCCGAGAGGTTAATTGTTTTCATGCACTACTTAATACACATAAATGTAATTTGCAATTATGTGACTGTTTATACTATTATCCTAGGTGTAGATGGTTTTAGACAACTCCAATCAGTTCTCATAATTTTGGTAAAGTTGCCTCAATGGCTTAAATATAACTATGCCTCCCTATAAATGTTTAGCTTTCAGTTTATTTGCTGGAACACGGAATGTATTGGCAAACTTTCCATCATTTAACAAAGGCACATTTAAATAACACTAAAAAGAATTTTTGCCCAAACAAGTAGAACCTGTTCATCTGTACTTGCTTGATATATGGAAACTAAGAAGAATTCATTTGATTATCTTGTCTGTCTGGCATCCTGCCCTTAGCTGCCATTGCCTACAGCCAGCATTCCGTGAACGCGACTACTCAAGCATTTACATCCTTAATGACAGAAGCGATTCTCAGAGCCTCTGAGATCCAGATGCTGGCTAGGTGTGCATGAAGATAGACCAAAGCATTAGCTGAAGATGCTATTTTGAGAAAAAGGATAGAAAAGAAATCAGCCATGAATCATTTTAAAAGCCTCATCAAAATGCCCCTTTATCTTTTCAATCCTGTTGTAAATATGTCTCAGGCATCTACCAGGAAGCATTAACATTTTATGTAACATTACACAACCATTTATTCACTGGAAAATTGATTCTATACCAACACATGCCTCCAAATATGAAAAGCACTGAGAAACCCCATTACAGAGGCTGGGACTTTGCAGATAGGGATGGTTTTGCCAGCTGTCTCATTACAAATCTTCCTGAAACAGTGGTTGGATCTATGCTATCTGCAAAACAAAGACACTCAGGTGTATATGGTCATATTTGAGACCGATCTTTTCAAAGGCTAATTATTTATAGTTAACACCAATGTATTTGTTATTATTGTGAAGAATAACGTAAACAGAGCCACTTCAAAATGCAGCCAGAGCCTCCATCCCAGAGGAACTGCCTTGCAAGTCTTACTCCTCAAACCTTTGGAATGTTTGAACTGGGCAAAATAATCTTTGGACTGGGCCAAATCAACAATGTATTCCAAACAACTGTTTGCAAAAGCTAACAGGAAAGCAGGCATCCTGCCTACAGGACTGAAAATTAAAGACATTCTTTAGAATTAGCACCACACATATAGCTAAAGAATAACTTCCCTTATTTGCACCGATAGAAATTTCTTTCTTGGCTTATTAACACCAATAGAAATTCCTGCCTTCTATCCGCGTAATTATTTCCCCTCCCTTTGTCATAAAACCCCTTGCCTTTCATCCCACAATCGGAACACTATTTAGGCTTCTGTCTGAATCAGTGCTTCCCAGAATTGCAATTCTCTTTGACCACAAATAAACACTTGCTGCCTCTCACTTTGGCCTTTTATTTTTAGGTTAACATGTTTTCTCACGAATTTGAATACACACATAAGGAAACATTTCTATTATTTTTACCCTGGTGTTATAGATAGAAAGTGTTCTGTAAGCTAAAGCATAGACAACTTTTCTGTTTATATACAAATAAAGTGTTCAGAGTTATTTACAACCAGTTCCTCTGCAAGGATGTATTTAGGGCCTATACTATCTAAGAGATGAGTCATTGTCTACCACCAAAAAGTTTGTTATAATATACATTTGTTTTGTGTGTGTGCATTTGATGGATTTGTCAGATAGGACTGGTGATCTGCTGCAGTAATTGAAATCTATTTACAGTGTCTTCCAAATAAGGATTTCTTTTCATGCGATCACATGAAATCTGAAGATAAGCAGAGCAGGACTGGGTGGGCAGCTCCACATACCTTCAGCGTCCTACACCGTCTTTCAGCCTCAGCACGGAGCATTCATCCCCATGAGAGTCTCAGGGTCACAAAATGGCTGCCCCACATCCAGCTCCTGTCAGCATTGCTGGAGGAGGACGGCACACTAAGGAGGTCCTGATGGCCCTATTATCAGGCAAGGAATCCCAGCTCTTGAATCTTGACCTTGTGAATAGGGTAACTAGGAAATGTAGTTTTCTTTTGTTTTAACCTGCTTTGTCCAAAACTCTTAATAAAATTAGTTATTTTCATAAGCAAGGAGAATGAATATTGTGAAGTCTACTAGCAAATTCCACCACAATGATTCTATTTCCATTATATTCATGTTTCCCTACGTTCTTTCCTCAAAATACATACACCATTTGGATTGATATTTTTTGACCCACAAAAATCTCCTATTAAAGACCCAGAAGGCAGTGATATATTTCTAAGGAGATAATGGCTTTGTATTTAAAAATGGGACTACTGAATATGTTGTTTTCAGAGACCCATTTTCAAGACAGTAGCAATTTTTCAGTGAAAGGTTTGCCAAAATATTTACTTAATAATTCTTCTAAAAAAGTAAAATGTAGTCACATAACCAACATAAGTACAATATAGTACCAAACACCCTCATATTACCAGTATTTTTGCAATGAACATTTAATATATATGATCTTTCTCTCTCTCTCTCTTTTTGATCATTGCCCATATAATAGAAACTTTTTTTTTTGACCGAAGAAATTATCTTCCTCATGAGTGGTGTATTTTAAAAATTAGAGGAAACATACTTTATTTTGCATTCCATAAAACTGATGAGAACCCTAATTTTAATCCCTCCTGCAGTTCAGTTACAAAGTGATATGCATGCCTAGATTAACGATATGATTATCTTTTCTGATTTAATTGCTTTCTAAATTACACTGGTAGTCTCTTCCAAAAGCAGAGAGCTATAAGAGGCAAACTTCTCAGATTATTAGTTTGCTGAACTTCTTTCTGTGAGTCAGATACACTGATTTCAGCATTAGTTCATCCCTATCATGGGATGTTTCTCCTTTACTAAGAAAGGATCTGAGAAATGCAATTGTTTAAAAGACAGGAATATTTAGCAGTTTCAATTTCAAAGACTAGTTATGGACTTTTTTTTTTCCATAAAAAAAAAAAGAAGGCTTTATTAGACTTAACAGAAAAGTTACAATACAATAATATTTCCCTGGCTTCCACGTTATTATGGCAAATCCTTTTGTGATACCTTATCCCATATCATACCAAATATGTAAAAATGCATCCATATGCCACATTTACTATACTTTACATGCATTTTTCCAGCTTTATGAAGTTAATGACAAATAAAAATTGGATATATTTAAGGTCTACAATTTGATTATTTGATAAACCTAAGCGTGCTGCCTTGCCTGTTTTTGCTTATTTGAATAATTTAAATTATGTGTAAAGTCTCATACTGGGTAAGATCTCTGAGACTAATTTGACAATCTAATCTTTTGTGTTAACTCAGATTTTCTCTGCATAAAAAAAGAGTGAAAAACTGATACAGGGACCCAATTCAGTGAGAAAATGCAAGCTAAAGAAATGAATGAATATCTGTGGATCCATATTCTCTTTATTTTGTAATCTAAGCAAGGTTTTCAATATTGCATGATTTAAAATGTACTGACTCAGTTGTCCTAATTTACTATGTATATTATTTTACTACAATATTGGATCATATGATCCTAAAAGTGGTATTCATCTTAAAACCTCTCTGATCCATAGAAGACTTCAGGGGTATTTCAGTATCTTCTAACTAGTCTTAGCAATGGCTCTTTGCCAGTCTATGTCACATGGATACTTAATTCTTCTAAATGTTAGCTGTGGTCCTATCAGAATTTTTAGGACTTAAGTGATAGGTAATAATAATTATCACATATATGGCCAACACTGAAGTTACTGCACAAATGAAATATATTTGAAAAAAAATATATCGTTTAATAATATAGAAGAAAATAAATACCTTATTTTAGCAGAATGTAGCATCTTTCATTCATTTACGTTTTTAAGAGTTATAGCACCTCTACTCTTAATAAACTTCAAGGACAGGCAGCAAATCAGAGAGCATTGCACAATGCCACATAACAACTCCAAATGGGTGAGCTTGTATTCCTGGCACTTCTGATTGAGCCAGATTGGATTACAGCACATAATGCACTGTGAGTAAGTTATAGTAATAAGTCCACAGATCATTTCTATATTGGAGACAAAATATGCCTTTATGCATCTGAAATAGTCTCTTCTTAATAGACAATTCATCAATCATGTTATAATTTACGTAAGAAACGATTCTATCCCTTCATCAAAACAGAGAGGGGAGGATGAATCTAGAGCTCTATGGTCTGAACATCCAGTTTGATATTCTGTAGGTATATAGTCATAAAACTTAGTTACACATTAATCACGGCTTTTTATTTCATACCGCCTGGAAAAAGAAAAAATAGTAAAAAAAAATCAAGGGAGATGATATGTTTAATCTAAAGATAAGATGAACTGCTGCAATTATCGTAATGAGGAAAGACAAGAAGCCATCTGGCAATACCTCTGACAGCCCTCTCAGGGGAGTATCCCCGTATTACATGTTTTTAAAGCAGTGTGAGCTAAGTACATTATTAAGATCCTTTATGGATCAACCATATATTTTGTGTTAAGTCTAGAGTTAATATGGAAAGCAAATTCCTGCTCAAATGCAATACAACTATAATAAAACTTCTATTTCTAATTATAGCTAAACAGCACTTTACTTCAGAATAAAAAAATCATATACCGTGCTTCCACAGAAATAAGACCTAGCTGGACCATCAGCTCTAAAGCGTCTTTTGGAGCAAAAATTAATATAAGACCCAGTGTTATGTTATGTTATGTTATGTTACGTTACGTTACGTTACGTTACGTTACATTATGTTATGTTATATTAGTTTATATTATATCATATTATACACGGTCTTATATTATATTAAAATAAGACTGGGTATTATATTAATTTTTGCTCCAAAAGACGCTTTAGAGCTGATAGTCCAGCTAGGTCTTATTTTCGGGGAAACACGGTATGTTATATGTTCATTGTGAAAATTCTGGTAAAATGTCCTCATTTCTCATATGCACATACACACACACAAACTCTGTTAGAGCTTTGTCATTTAGATTCATCCTCATACTCCAAGTCTATCCTGAAATTGGTGGCAAAATCAACATGAGTTGGGTAGAGAGACAATTGATGTAATAATTATCAGCAATCATAGATTTGAAAAAGGTAGTAACAGGAAATATAAAATACTTTACCTATGTAAAAAAAGTTTAGTGGTAGAATTCATAACTCCAAAGATATTCATGGCAAGAGAGAAAAACACTCAGTCATTTACACTCTTGTTCAATTAGATTTCCAGTTCCATAATAGAAATGGATAGCTATTTCTATTATGATGGGGTAGATTAATTATACTGTTTCATAACACCTTGGCATTTTTATCTTTTCAGGAATACACATCTCCCATTAACTTATAAGAAAAATTCTTATCAAAATGTTTCCCCCATTTCTCAAAATTAATGACGTAAGGGAACCTGCTGGGTAAATTATTAGGAACTAGAGGTTAAACTATGTTAGAATGGGAAAGGTAGGTAAGAAAGAAAATAAAAGCTGGTACACGTGACCAATTCGCTTCTGATCAAATAAGCAATTTTATGAGAGGAAAATAGTCACCAGAGATTTGAAATGTGGTTAGAATATTTTTCTTGATGATATTGGGTTATTCAGGGCTGGACTAAAACAGTTATTCTTTTTCTGGTATACTGACATAGGTATAGAGGCAGCAAAGAATTTTGAAAGGATTTTTAAAAGTCTCTCTTGCTTGGAAAATAAGGATCCCTTCTTGCTCCAGAAAATATTAGCTTTAACACATAACTCTAGGCAGGAAACTGTTGTGGATGTCACCCTCTTCCTGGGTAGCTAGAACTCGTTCTCTTTAGTTGCAGCTTGAGATTGTTATATCTTCATGTTTAAGGTGAGAACCAAGTAAAATGCTTTGCACAAGACAGTATTTAAAAGAATCTCGTAAGTTTAAAAACATTGGCTTTTCTTATTAAACCATATATGTGTTTTATAGAACTTCTGAACTTGCATTTTTCATATTTCAAAGCTTTTGGTGCTGCAAATTGATAAAATTCAATTTGGTCATTTCTATTATCAAGTTCTTTCAGTATATGTATAACCTCCAATATTAAGAGGTATGTATATAATAGTTACCTATGACAATGAAAGCAAGTCACAAATTCAGGTGTAAATATAGTGTAAACTGGTCTAAAAACAGTCTTTAAAGCTTTTCTGCAAATTCAGTGCAATTTCAATAATCTGTCCTCTAGACACGGGGACAATCATCTTTCCTGAAAGATGTGGTAAAGGCTAGAACAGCAATGCTCTAGTGTTAGTATTCAGTCAGAAACTTAAACTTAGGGAACAATCAAACTACCATGTTTCCCCAAAAATAAGGCCTGGTCTTATACCGTATTTCCCCGAAAATAAGACCGGGCCTTATATTAATTTTTGCTCCAAAAGACGCACTACGGGGTATTTTCATAGACCACAATCTACATTTATTCAGATACAGTCATGTGATCTTCTTCTGGAACATTGTCACAACGTACTAAATGCATCCGTCTGGCTGACAATCTTATCTGGGGCTTATTTTCGGGGTAGGTCTTATTTTCAAGAAAACACGGTATATGTGCTGCTATATAGAATGCCCTAGATTATGATACCTTCTTTATGCAAGATTGAGAATATATGTACAATTTTTTTAGTCAACAAATCTATTTCTTTATCCATTCTACTAATTAATAAACCCACTGGCATTGATTGGAAATAAACATATGGTAATTAAAAATTTTGGTTGGGACCCACTTCAGAATTGTTGAACTTTGAACATCATCTATGTAACACTCTACCCTAGCTTTTGTATTCTAAATTAAGGAACATTGAGGGTTAACTAACAATTCCTAGCATATAAATTAAAATTAATACATTGAAATATGTCAAGATATTTTAAAATAATTAGTAAGAACTTAGAATCAAAGATGTTCACGTTATTATGAAAATTAATGTTTTGAGTCAAGAATACTGATTAAGACCCATATTGTTGGATACATGTTTTTATTAAATACATGCTTAGGCATATTCATTCATAGTTATAGTTTATGATCCATATATATGAATGCTGATTTGTTTCCTTTCACTTTCAGAAATCCTGTAATCTTTGTTCTTTAAGAAAAAAAGAAAAAAATGAAAATGGCAGAAGTGATGTTATAAGGTTATTGTGAACAAGGCAAGAGGAAAAGATAAGAGACTGCCTTAGAGGACAACTTGGAAAAATGATATTATCTGGCTGGAAAAAAGCAGCTTCATTTAAAATGCATTCAAAATCACTCAGCAATTAAACTATTTCAGTCTGAGGCACTATCTTCACATAGTTGGCATTATGAAAATTAAATGTTTAAACGTGCGAGTGTCCTAAAGACTTGTGAAATGCATTGATAGAGTTAGGTGTAATACAAGTGATACACAGACAATAGTACCTCAGCCTCTATAACTGAATTTAAAATTCTGAAATATTTACGGTTTTCAAGTTTTTATTTTGTTCTTAATGACAGCCATAATTATAACAACAATGGTGATAGGGAAGGAGAAAAGATATTTCATACCCATAAGTATTTTATATCATTCCAACTACTCAGACATATAGGATAAAGGAGAATTGACAAGTTAAAATATGTACCCCAAAGCCTGATTTGGCTAGATCTAGATTTTATTAACAGCTTGTTATTCTATGGTTGTATTTTATTATAAAATTATGAGATCATACCTAGGCAGAAGAAATATTAATAATCTGTACGTTCTGAAAAAATAAGCACTTTTTTTTCCTTTTAGAAGGAAAAGCTCCTGAAAGATTGATTATTGGGAGCATCAGCTCAGAAATACAAAATTGACCGAGCATGTCATGATCTATAATTTAGAAATAAACCCAGTTTAGGCCTCTGTAGATTATTCATTCATTCAACATTCAATTAACAGCTAATAACACAAACATTTCTCTAAAATAGCTCAGTGATCTGGGCTATTGATTCCACGTGATTATTAATCAGTTTCTCTAGGATCCCAAATATCAAATAGCCTCATGTTACAGGGAAGATGGGGAAAATGGTGCTCTGGTCTCATTCTGTGCTCTTTCTTAATGCCTACATTGAACATGAATTTTTTCACTTTTATCTGTTTTATATATTAAAGAAATTCCCCATAAAGTTCATTCATTTATTAAAAAAAAAAAAAAATTGGGGTCAATACTATAGTATCAGATCCTGTCATATCCCTTGATTTTCTTAAAACACCGCTGACTATATCACAATGTCCTTGAATGATTTATCTTATTACAAGCCATTTATAAAGTTCTCTTCACCATTCATTCATTCATTTCTTATTGAGATCCTATTATGGCAGAAGTTACTTATTATTTTCTGCGTTCAGTTGGCCTTGATTGTTTTCTCTCTTCCCTAATAAAGGCTTTAAAACTTTTTTTTCCCTATTTTACAATCGGCACCTTGGGTGCTAAGGATTAGAAACTTTCACCACATTCTCTGTGCATATGTATTGTCTCTTCTTTTTTATTTATCTTTTTAAATCGTTTTAGAAATAGAAATAAAATTTGCAAAAATAATACAGAGAATTCCCGCATACCCGTAGCCCACCCTAATGCCCTAGTGTTATCTTACATAATCATACTACAATTATCAGAGGCCAGGAATGAACATGGACACAATGTTATTAACTGAACTAAAGATCTTACTTGATTTTCACACAATGTCCTGTTTCTGTTTCAGGATGAATTCAGAATCGTACATTACATTTAGTGGTCAGAACTTCTTAGTCTGCTTCAAGCTGTGGCAAACTCTTGTCTCTCATAACCTTGACACATTTGAAGGTCACTGATTGTTCCTCCACTTGGGTTTGTCCAATGTTTTACCATTAGATTGAGATAATATACTTTTTTGCAAGAATAATACAGAATCGATATGTCCTTCTTCGTGGAGTAGGTCAGGGGTACATATATAATATCAATGTCTTATTACTGCTGGTGTTAACCTTGATCACTTGGTTACGATGGTTTCTCCATTGAAAGTTACTACTTTCCCTTGGTAAGTAATAAATATCTTGGGGGAGATACTTTGAGACTATGTAAATATCCTGTTTCTTCTCAAACTTTTACCCACTAATTTAATATCCACTGGTAGATGATGTTTGCAACAATTATCACTGTGGTGTTTGCCTAAGGGGATTCTCTATTTTTGTATTTTCTACTTCCATTTCTTAATTGCAACTCTCCTGTAAAGAAGAGCTGTTCTTCTCCCCGTTTGTTTATTCCATTATTTATTATATCAGTGTTGACTCGTGGATATTAAATTTATTCTATGACCTATACTTCAACATTATTGTTGCTTTTTGCTTGTTCGAATTGTGCATTTCATACTTGCTGACACCACAATACAGTCTGGTATTTTCCACGCTCTGACAGTAGAATCAGTGGCTTCTTCAAGAAACCTTGATTCACATGAGACTTTTAAAAACAGGGTGTTATCTTTACTTAGTCAAAGACAAGGAAGTCAGAGAGATGTGCTTTGCTTAACCTGGAAGAAAGCAAACATTCATCTTGTGAACTGCTTAAGGTTACCACATGCCAAGAAACTGTGGGCACCTTCTAAGAATTGAGATCTGCCCCTGCTGACAGCCAGCAAGGAAACAGGGACATCAGTCCTACAACCACAAGGAACTGAATTCTGCTAACAATTGGAATGGGCTTGGAAGAGGACACTTCCACCTTTTACAAAAATTGTGAGCTAATAATGTGTGTCATTTTAAGCAACTAAATCTGTGGTAGTTTGTCACACACAAATGTAAATTTAATACAGAAAAGCTATTCAAGTAATGTTCAATACAGAGAAAACAGGCTACTATGAAAGGTCAGCAAAAATAAAAATTGAGCCAGATGCACAATGATGGCAGATATTGGGTTTATCATATAGAAATTATGAATTGCATTTTATGCTTTAAGAAAAGAAAGAGGATATTAAAATTATTGTAAAAGAACAAAGGACTGAGATAGCAACAGATTTGGAAGTAAACAAATAGAACTTCTAGAAATGAAAAAGGTCATAATTTAAATTTAAGAAACATAATGAACGATATTATATCAAGGGCTTTACATGGTTAAATTAAGTAATTGATTAGATTAAATGAATGGAATTAATAAATTACTTCGATTAAATGAAATAAAATCTTCCCCAAAATTTATGAAGTAAAAACTGTTATAATCTGCATTTTCAGGTGAAGTAAGTAAGGATCAAATAAGTAACTTACAAAAGACAATGAAGCTGCAAGAGGTAAAGTGGGGATTCAAACCAGGTCAAATTTAGTCTTTCCCTCACAAGTCTCTAAAAATGCTTAGTGGTACATATAAAATAAAGATAGTATATTTCAATTTATCTATAAATGAGAATTCTTTTATAATGAGAAAAGTTTACTCATTTTTATAAAAAAAAAAGTAATATAATTTATATTCAAGGAGAACTATATGACCTATATGTTTTAACATTTTTGTCCAATTCTGTTTCTATAAGTTCTACATGCTGTGGTCCTGCCACACATGCCAAATTGACTGGTTGAAGATCTAGTCACATTTCCTATTTTTCCTCCCAATTTCAAATGTGTAAAATCAGGGTCCACACCAACATGAAATCGGGATCCATCATGGTGGTTGGCGGTGCTTTATTTGCCTTGGAGTAACATGATTACCTGTTCTTTCTCATAAAGGCTGAGAAAGGAAACAGGGTCCTGGAAGAAGCAGAGGAGAGCAGCCCTTACATGTTCCTGTGCTATTTGACTTCATTTTGGTTCAACTGTTCATGCTGCTCTCCCACAAGGATAGGTTCAAAGTGAAAAGAGGGAGAAGCTGAGGGAAGCCTTGCCAGGGGCCTCTGGCACTGCCCTAATAACAACTGCAGCCTCCGGAAACATTTCTTGTAGGTGCTGAGTTCCAGGTGGGCTTAGTCAGAAGTGTCTACATCTGCTTTGAAGCATCTATACTGTTTTACGTAGAAAATATTCGTTCACTGCAATTGTTACTAAATCCTAGACAGTCTCTCTCAAATGCAGTGCCCTTTCTGTATTGATTCATGTGAGCCTGTCTTCTCTCCCTTTAGATGTCAGTTCCTCCCTAAAGAGTTTTGTCCTGAAACCCATCCTTAATATGGGGATGCTCAGTGAATACCTGCCAATAACTACACACTGCTGAGCCAGCCTGGGCTCCTAAACTCATCAATCTCCCCACTGTGCAATCCTCCTGCAGCTCGAGTTCAGCTTTATCTATTTCTAGGTGTCTGAATATGCTTGCTGCTCACGTGGGCTGGTTTGAGCTCATATTTGCTTTCTATTTTGCTTGCATAGGTTTTCCAGACCCGATTTCCAAACTAGTTCTGTCTACAATGGAATGAGAGCACCACACTCCAGCTCACTGGCACCAACCACTTTAAATAAATGGAAATCAAACTTCATGTCTTACATTCCTTATTCTCTCAACCAAAGTGGCATGAGGGAGTGACATGCAAGCTGAATCATGAGCAAACGTAAAGGGTTGAAAGAAAATCTGCAGTAACCACAGAGAATCATTAGAGCTCATACCTAGTAGCAAGAGCTATGAGGACCCTTTATGCACAGCTATTCTTTTAACAGGGACCTCAAGGGCAGCTGTGAAGGAGAAATCACTATAGTGAGACAGGTGACCAGCTGTTTGAATAAATAAGAGGCCATGATCCTATCTGCTCATTGATGAAGCTCCTTTCGTACAGAATGAGATAGTGAATTCCATCATTTCCTGTCTTCAAATTGGTTTCTTTCCTGAACTTCTGATTGAGCTCCTTGATTCTGGCAGGGAAGTAGGGCCTCCCCCCACCACCTAGAATCTGGAGAAAACATTTCAATTACAGTGCCTGTGGAAGGTACTGAGTAGGTAAGAGAATCCCCTGGAGACAGTGTGCAATGGACCTGAGCAATCACTTTAAGCTTGTCTGGCTTCCTAATCTGCTGAGCCATTAAATGAATGGAGGAGATGTCTTCAAGTCTCTGCCTGTGACATAATAAAAAAATATATATATGGTCTCTGCCCCTGGTTTCTAACAGAGCTCCTAAAACTACCGTAACATCCTGAGTGATGAGGGTGATAGAAGTGTCTTACACAGAGCATCTAGGTCCCTTGGAATTTCCAAGGTGACAGGAGTATCTTTTGATCTAATGAGGTGACTCCTGGTGGGCTCTGGATGGGGGCTGGTCACCAGAAAGACCACCATGATTAGAAGCTTGGAGCTTTGAGCCCCAACCCACCCCCATACCCTGGGAAGGGGAAACAGGCTAGAGATAGAGTTAATAATCAATCATACCTACATGATGAAGCCTCCATAAAAATCCCCAAACTATGGGATTTGGAGAGCTTCCCAGGGAGTGACACAGGTGCATGCCAGGAGGGTGGTGCACCCCAGCTGCATGAGGAGAGAGCTCCCGTGCTAAGGACGCTTCCAGACCTCACCCTGTGTACCTCGTCATCTGTCTGTTAATCTCTATCCTTCATTATCTTCTTTAAAATAAACCAGTAAACATAATAAGCATTTCCCTGACTTCTACAAATGATTGTAGCAAATGATCAAAACTAAAGAGGGGATTGTGGGAACCCCTGATTTATAGTTGTTTAGTCAGAAATAAAGGGCACACATTTGGAACTTGCAACTGGGATCTAAACTGGGGGACAATCTTATGGCACTGAGTCCTTAACCTTAGGTGGGTACTAACTCCAGGTAATTAATGTCCTAATTGAATTGTAGGACACCCATGGTGTCCAGGGAGGTGGAAATACTGTGAGTAGTGTAGAAAACAAAAGTTTATTGTTTCTTTTACTGCTCTAGCTTTTATTCTATTTTCACTCATTTGCCAAATATATACTGATGAATCAAAGATTATTTTTTAATACCAGACCCAAATATCTACTTTACATCATCAATTCTGAGACAGTTTTTATTTTTGTCACACTGAACACCTCTAAAATCCGGATGAGTGTTCAAACTGATGTCATTTTTTCCTTTTAAAAGGTACATTAAATAACGATGCATGTCAAAAATCAAAGTCATTTTACTTGTGAAGATGCACAGCAAAAGCCTATATAGTGTGTCCACTTGGATGTAATAAAGGAAATGCATACTATTTGTTTCAAGATCAGCCTTAGGATCCTCCCTTCAACACTGATCCCCCTTCAGTGTCTTTTCTCGCAGAGAATGGCACTCCCATTCCTCCAGTCACGTGAGTGCTAAATCTGTCAGGCATCCTTGCTAGCCTCTCTTCCCCATCCTCTATGCCAACCTACCTCCTGCTCCCAACAAATTTTCCTCTTCAATATTTAATGTTGCCATCAGTTTCCCAAGGGGTTCTCTTAATCCTTTGATTTCTAAGACACTGTCTTTTTGTTTTAATCAACTATGGAGGTACAATTTACATAAATGTATCCATTTTAACTATGCAGTTCACTGAGGTTTGACAAATACATACACTCATGTAACTACCACCAGGATCAAGATAGAAAACGTTTCTATCACCACCAAAAAATTATCTCTGCTCATTTGCATTCGTTTCCCCACTGCAGCCCCTTTGTCACAGGCAACTACTGATCTTTAGATCTGTAGGTTATTTTTATCTGTTCCAGAAATTCAAATAAATAGAATTATATAGTAGTATGGACATTTTGTGTCTAGATTATTTTACAAAGCATAATTTTTTAAGATTCTTCCACATTGTGGAATCAGCAGTTTCTTCCTTTTTATTGATGAATAATATTCTATTATATGTCTATACCACAATTTCTGTTTACTCATTCACTTGATAATGGACATTTGCTACGTTTTCAGTTTTTTGCTATTATAAATAAAGCTCATATAAACATTGATGAACAACTCCATGAATGGTCATATGTTCTCATTCTCTTGCATAAATACCTAGGGATGGAATTACTGAGTCATATTGGAGGTACATGTATAACTTTATAAGAAACTGTTATTTTCTAAAGTACTTGTATAAAATCATTCTCTTATGAATATATTTTATGTCACCATTACTGTTACCTTTCTTGTTTCAATTCTTAAGTCATTTAGTTCAATCAGATTCTCACTTATCAATGTATTTTTCTATGGTTAAAGTACTCCAACATCATTTTATGAAATTCATCAGATTCTGTGTTTCTCAAAAGATGGAAAAATTTCCCCTGAAATCAACTAATTTATGTTGTGTCACCAGATGTTTAAAACACAGAAAAACTGGAGGCTGACTGGTAAGGACTTCAATCCAGTAGGTCTATATAATAAAGTCTGATTTCATTTTTGAGGTTTGACCATTGATACAGCTCTCAAGCTCAATGCCTACCCCCTTGACTTTTTGCCCCACATCTGGGCAAGTCACTAAGAAAACCTTCTCTCTCTCTCTCTCTCTCTCTCTCTCTCTCTCTCCCTCCCTCGCTCCCTCCCTCCCCACACCCCCACACACACCTTGCCACGAGGACATTCAAATCAAGTAAACCCTATCCCATATGTGGAAACCCTCACACAGACACCACTCCCTAGCTACAATTCAAGCCAACGCTGATTCACCACTCCCTTCCTTAAAGCCAATTGGATCAGCTTATGCTGGTCCTTCTCGCCCCAGAAGTCACTTGTGTGAATAATAAACTTCTTTTCAAGTGTTCTTGGTGTATGTGATATCATTAATATCAACACTCAAACCACTAACTGAAAGAGTCTCTGATCCCTTCAGAGGTGGCCATGAGTCTAGGGGCTGGGGTAAACTCAGAGTGGTGTTTGAGTAGAGACTAAATGCATGTTCAGTTCATGCCTTTGTATTATAGCATCATTTGCTTTCTTTGCATCCATGCAATTGCATAACTTTGATAATAACAAAGAGCCACATGTACTTAATTTTTCCATTTTTATAAGAAGTTTTTCTACTTAAATAAGCCACAATGTGAGTTTCACACAAATTGAAAGTAGAAGTAATGCAGCAGGATATATATTAGATAAAAAATAGCAAGAAATTTGAAGAAATGAGTAGCTAAGCATATGGAAATGTCAACATAATTAAGATCAAAAGTCTCCTGAACAAGGAACGTTTATATAAACCAATGCAATTTAAAGTGTGGTCAAGTAATATTCCATTGCATGTGTACACCATATCTTCTTTATTCAATTATCTATCGAAGGACATTGGTCATTTTCATGTCTTGGTCACCATGAATAATGCTGCAATGAACTTTGGGGTACATAGTACTCGGCCATAAGGAAAGATGAAATGCTGCCATTTGCGACAACATGGATGGATCGTGAGATTATCATGCTAAGCAAAATATGTCAAACAGAAAAAGCTGAGAACCATATGACTTCATTCATACATGGGATATAAAACTGAAAGCAACAAATGAACAAGACAAACAAACAAACAAAAACTCATAGACAAAGACAAGTTTAGTGGTTACCAGAAGGTAAAACGTGAGTGGGAGATGGTAGAAGAGGGAAAGGTGGTATATATGATGATGGAAGGAGAACTGACTCTGGATGAACACACAATGCAATATATAGATGATGTATTATAGAATTGTACACTTGTAACCTGTGTAATTTTACTAACCAATGTCACCTCAATAAATTTATTAAAAATTAGAAAGAAAAAAATAAAGTGTGGTCCTTAGGTCACAATCAACTGGGAATTTGTTAGAAATACAAATCCATGGGCCCAGCCAGCTCCACTGAATCAGAAACCTGGACATCAGGCTCTGCAGTCTGTTTTAACAAGTTCTCCTGATAACTCTGTTGCATGCTAAAGATTAAGAACTACTCTTCAAGTGACATAAAAAGCAATTGGTTGACCCAAAGTTGCAAGTGATAAAGCTTTTGCAGACAAGAGGTTTATGAGCAGTCTCCATAGACATCCTTTTAAAATAAGATAGATCTAATAAAAGCTCAAAGAAAGTAAATTACGAAAATGAGACATTAATAAGAGTGTCCTCAGTAACAGGAATTTAATACTTGTGTGTTAAGGGTAAAAGGAAGTAAAGAAGTTACAATCTAAGGATACTTATGTGCAGGTACCCTTGGAATGAAAATTTCTAAAAGAGGATTTGTGAAAGTGCATTAAAATGATTATTAAAAGGAGGAAATGGGATTTAATAGACTAATCAGCATGAAAGTAGAATTTTTTACATTAAAGTACTTTTAGTATTTCAGAACAAATTATTTTTTTTCCCACTACAAATATTGAATCCTGAATTATACATATACCAGGGATGCCAAAAAATGTACACATTGTAAGAGATGTTGTCTCTGTATTACTTTTCAAAGCTGAACTGAATTACGATGGCAACGTGTAGTATAAGATTCGTTCAAAGGATGGTGTTAATCAAATGAATGCTAGCGTCATTCATTGTATTACAATTTTAATAGTTTTTTCCTTTCTTAAAATGTGTACACATTTTTTGGGCACCCTCTTTATTTTTCTAATGCCACTCCCACTATCTTAGTCCAACTCAACATTCCTCCCACCTGGATGCGGACCATGGTACCCTGCCTGGCCTTGACTTCATTCTTGCTCTCCTCCAATCCATTTTCCATATAGCAGTCAGTGTGAATTATATCATGTCAATTCCTACCTTATAACTATCGCTAATTTTACCATTATATATAGCATCAAAACTCCTTAGCATAAGCTAAAATGTCCTAGATGACCCAGACCCGTCCTACTTTTCTGATCTGATCTCATACTTGTCTCTGACTTATCTCTGTCCCTTGCTTACTTTATGCCAGTGACAGTGACCGCCATTCTGCTCCTCCAGACTTAACTAACAGCCTCTCCTCTAGATTTCCACCTGGTGGGGCCCGTTCATCATCCTCGCCTCAGTTTCAATGCTACCTTTCCGGACAGAACTTCCCTGACTACTCAGTCCAATATTATACCATTTTGTATTGTATTATCGTTTTATTTGCTTCATAATACTTGTACTTAGCAGGAAAGATTTTACTTATCCCTTTGTTTATTTATTGTGTCTTACGCCAATAGGATGTAAAATCGATGACAGCCAGGGCCTCGTGTGCCTATAGAACCTCTTCCTCTGCACTTACAATAGAACCTAGTGTGTAAAGTTGTTCAATAAATATTTGTTGAAATATATAAAGTGTTATTTTACCACTATCCTTTTGTTATTCATATGTCAACATTTCTCACTGGATTTATAGTTCTTTAAAGATAGAGTTTGTGATGTTTTTCTATTGTGTGTCCCAAATCTAGAAAAACACCTGAAATAAAGGTAGAATTATCAGTAAGTTAATCATCACAGACAAATTTTTTACATTACCTAATGAATGCATTTACTGACCCATAAAATAAGTGGAAAATCTATATACCACTATTACTTTTGGGACTTTAGATAAGCCTATTTATTAACCTATAAGAGGGGCCTAACAAAACTACATCATTTGCCTTCCAGAATATTTGTGTTAAGGAAACAGAATGTGGTAAAGGTTAAGTGAATAAAACTCATTATCTATTTGCTCTTCCCTATTTACCAGAACTAAAAGCTATTCTTTTCTTTTCTCCTTGTGCCTTAGGCTGGGATTGGCAAAACACAGCCAATGAACCAAATTTCACTCACTACTTATTTGTGTACAGCTTGAGACCTAAGAATGGATTTTACCTTTTAACCGATTAAAAAGAATCAAAATAAGAATAACGACACATGAAAATTATATAAAATTCAATTAAATATTCAGTGTCGATAAATAAATTTTATTAGCATACAGGCATACTCATGCATTTACATATTGTTTATTCAATAGCTGTTTTCATACTGCAAGGGTAAAGGTTAGTAAATGAGACAGAGACCATGTGGCCTGCAGAGCCTAAAATGTTTTCTGGTTTGGTCCTTTAGAGAAAAGTTTGCAGACCCCTGGTTTAGAACACAACTATCATACATATTGGCCTGCCATTGCATTTATGCTGAATATGGCATCAGATTGCACCATATTTACTCTCATCATACCCTGCACTTCCCTAACATAACCTACACAATTTAAAGATTGTGTTTCTTTTTCTGTCTTCTCTTTTAGAATATCAACTCCGAAAAGGAGAGGGAGGGCAGGTGCTGAAAACTCTAGCACACACTTGTTGGGAATTAATTTATATCTGTGGAAAGATTAAATAAAGAATAAATATGTGAACATGCATTTAAGATATACAAACATGTAAAGAATTATTCTTTGCTCTCTTACCTAAGGGTAAATTTAACAGGGTTTTACGTTCTTACCAAGAAATAAAACTATCTCATTATTTAAGAAGTTAAACATTCTCCCTCAATTGTCAGACATAGGTATTTTATTATAAAAAGGAATTCTGAGTTGCCTTACATAGGTACAACTATTGCATATGAAACAGTGTCAAGTGCAGAGAGCCATTAGCTTAATTTCTCCAACATAACCCTATTCACAAATGTGGAGCATTTGACATCTCCCTGTATTGAGCCACTTCTCATTACAAGGCACTTGAATGCAAGAACTGAGAATGGGCTGATTGATGAGTCACTGATTACTCTGACATATAGTCAAAGGCAGAGAGTTAAAACTCAGCAACAGAAAAATAATCAGAGTCCTCCATCCTGCTGTTTTTCTACTAGGGTTATTACTTCTCATTGTTAGAGCTAGAAATAGAATGATTTTAGTTAAAAACAGATGTGAAACTTAGTCTTTGTTTCCCTATTCAGAGTGACAATGATTAAGGAGGCATCTTTCAAAAAATACTGGGGTTCATTTGTAAAGAGAAGGTGAAGGAGACAAGAACATTAAATGATTCAAAAGGTAGTCAAGGATTTAGTTAAATTTACTAAAGAAGCTACAGGCAAATTGATTTTTTTATATTTCAATATAATGTGTAGTACTATTATTCAGCTATATGTATATTTCAGTCAACTCAGAAGCTATTTTTTTTATGTCTGTAGTTTATTAGGTTTTGGATTTGGCCTTAGGGTTTCCAGGGGATACTAAGTAAAAGCCTTTATTTGCTAGATAAGATAGATACAGTCCATATGGCCCATTCTGTGGATGCTAGATTTCATGTAAGAACATTTTTTTTTCTTGTGCTTTCCTTAGTATGGGTATGCTCACATTCTTTCCTGTTGACCCAAAATACCTACATTTTCATTCTTGATGGGAATTCTGAGCCCAGATGTACGTATATGAGTAAATGTTATATGAGGCTACCACAACCATAATTATCACTTTAACGAGATTCTAAAGTATATTTCCTATTCTTCCTAATGAGACGAGCACCCTTGAGCTCTATGTTTTGCTTCTCTGAATAGGTAAGCAGAGCACCTTTGTTATGTTTTCAAACATTGCATTATTCTAAGTGACACCAACTTTTGTATTAAATTGTGCCAAAAGAGATGAGTCCAAACGCGCAACAAACTGAGTGACGCCCCGCAGAAAACGGAAACCAGGATGAAGGAAGCCTCGTCTCTCCACTTAGACGTTAGTCCCAGGCATATGGATTCCGTCTGAGATCTGGGGGGTATGAACAGGACGTGTGGACATACTGTATCTCAAAGAGGTCAGACCTTCTAAAAACAAGCAAAGTGTGAACCAGAATTCATAGGGATTGACTGCTTTAAGTGAACTTCAGATCACAAGGCTGTGAAACTAAATGAAGTAGGATTTACTGATTTGTTTAATATCACACATCTGATAATGACCTGACTCTAGACCTACTCTCTGGTATTAGGAGAAAAAATGATCAGTCTGGTATCTATCCCATTAGTATTTATGGGTGTTTTTTTTAAATACTTGAAATAAAGGACTATGCACTTAACCATGGAGTGAGGCCTGGCCAGGTTGAAGGTCCAGGAAGACTTTCAAAATTTCCCATTTTAACTTCACACCAATTTCAAAACATACTGTATTTATGTCTTTGGCCCACATGTTTTTTTCTTGATTCCCAGACTCTAAATGCTAAACTTATAAAGAGGTTTGGGAATGTTGATGTAGACACAAACATTAAAAAATATATGTTTAATATAATATGAAGCATAGAATTTTCCCTCTATTCATGGGAGTGGGGGGTAGGGGGAAGATGTGATTCAGATAAAAGCAACTATCCAGCAAACTTAGCTTTTTAATAACAAGCATTGCATGAATCCATAGAAAAGGAAAAAGATCTAAATAATGGTTATTGAACTGAAAACATTTCTTTTGGTAGTTATTTGAAAACTCTTTTTTAAAATGTTACTGCATAGACAATGGTCTCATTATTTTTCCTTTGGAAAGATATCTAGAATCTCTGAAACCATCAGATCCATGATTGCATTTATTCAACACTAGAAATCCCTGTTGGAAACAAATGTTGAAAGTCTGATCATATTAGCAGCAATCTCCCAGAAGCCTGATTTGTTTTAACTCCTCCAGTTTCAAGCCTATGGGGGGGAAATTGTTGTTCTCAATAAGTTTCCTTCCTGTAAACATAGAACTCCTAAACATTTCTAATTAACTATAACTGTGTATATTTAAGGACTATGCACCTCTGACATTTCTTTCCTTCTTTTAACCAAATTCTCTCTGGGGAAAGGCATAAAAACTGCAGGTTTTGAGGGCAGATTTACCAAGATCAGGAACAAGAGAACGATGCCTGCTATTACTACTTCTGTTCAACATATTATTGGCAGTCCTAGCCATAGCAATAGACAAGACAAAGAAATAAAAGGCATCCAAATTGGAAAGGAAAAAGTAAAAGTCTCATTACTTTCCAGATGACATAATACTGTTTAAAGAAAACTCTAAAGACTTCACCAAAAAACTATTAGAACTAATATGTAACTTCAGTAAAGCTGCAGGATACAGAAATCTCTGGTGTTTATTATGCCAATAATGAACAATCAGAAGAAGGAATTAAGAAAACCATCCCATTTACAATTGTATCAAAAGTATAAAATACCTAGGAATAAATGTTACCAAAGAGTTTAAAGACCCGTACTCTGAAATCTATAAGGCATTAAAGAAAGGCATTAAAGAAAGGAATAAGATACAAATAAATGGGAGGATATACCTTGCTCATGGATTGTCCTTATAGTAATACAGCAAAGTAAAATGTTCTTATAGTAATATAGTAAAATAAGATAATAAAGTAATATATAGATTCAATGTAATCTCTAGAAGATACCAATAGCATTCTTCTCAGAATTAGAACAACTAATTCTAAAATTTATGTGGGACCACAAAACACCTAAAATAGCCAAAGAAATCTTGAGGGGAAAAAAAGTGGGAGGTATCATCTCCCTAATATCAAATTATACTACAAATCTACAATAATCAAAACATCATGGTACTGGTATGAAAACAAATATATAGCTCAATGGAATAGAATAGAGCGCCCATAAATAAATTTCCACTTATATGGTCAATTAATCTATGACAAAGGTGGCAGGTATATAAAATGGGGTAAAGACAGTCTTTTCAATGAGTGTTGTTCGCAAAACTGAACAGATACATGCAAAAAATAAAATTGCACCATTTTCTTAAACCAAAAATATATTCAAAATGGATTAAAGACTTAAATGCTAGACTTGAAACTATAAAACTCCTAGAAGAAAACATAGGCAGTAAACTCTTTGATGTTGCTCTTAGCAATATCATTTTGGATATACCTCCTCCAGCAAGGGAAAAATAAACAAATGGGACTACATCACACCGTAAAGTTTTTACAGAGCCAAGGAAACCATCAACAAAGCAAAAAGACATCCTACTAAATGCAAGAAGATATTCACAGATGATACATCCAATAAGGGGTTAATATCCAAAATTTATTTAACAAAACTCATACAAATCAACATTCAAAAAAAAAAAAAAACAGTTAAAAAATGAGTAGAGTACCTGAATAGACATTTCTCCACAGAGGACAAGCAGATGGTCAATAGACATATTGTCCATCAATGTCACAAATCATCAGAGAAATGCAAATAAAACCACAATGATGAGATATCACCTCACACCTGTCAGAATGGTTATCATCAGTAAACCAACAAACAACAAGGGTTGGCGAGGATGTGGAGAAAAGGGAATCCCTGTGCCCTTTTGGTGGGATTGCTGACTGGTGCAGCCACTGTAGAAAACAATATGAAGGTTCCTCAAAAAATTAAAAATAATGCTGCCATATGATCCAGAAATTCCACTTCTGGGTATTTATTTGAAGAAAACAAAAACATTAATTCAAAAAGATATATACACCCTTATGTTCATTAAAGTATTACTAGCAATTGCTGAGATATAGAAACAACATAGATGGCCATCAGTAGATGAATGGATACAGATGTGATATGCATATATACAATGGAATATTATTCAGCAATAAAAAGGAATGAAATCTTGCCATTTGTGACAAAATGGATGGATGTAGATGGTATAATGCTAAGATAAATAAGTCAGATAAAGACAAATACTGTATGATCTCTTATATGTAGAATCTAAAAATAATAAAATAAATGAATAAACAAAACAAAACACAAACAGACCCATAGATATAGAGAACAAACTGATGCTTACCAAAGAGGAGAGGATGGAGGGATAAGACAATAAAATAAATAAATAAATGCGCGCACGCGCACACACACACACACACACACACACACACACACACAACATGAGTAAAGTTTAAAGGACCTCAGGAACTTTAGAAAAATATACTACATTAAGAACTATTCATTTTCAGTCTTAATCTCCGAGGCCTAGCTAAATTCAGATTGTTATAGCTCAATGAACAGAAAACAAAAACAAAAACAGAAAAACCTAGGGTAGAAAATTGAATCATTATACAAAATAGAGCGATTAGATACTGATAAAACTCAGGTTTCCTGACATCAAGATTGCTAATTATTTCATGAGCAATACTATGCATCAGTATTAAGCCGTACTAAGTAATGCCTGATATTTTTATAGTGCTTCATAGTTTATAAAAATAACTTAACGTATTTTATCTTTTTAAAAATTTGCATAGAACCTGCAGAAGATAGTTCAAAGATATCAAGCATTGAATCTACTTTTACAAGTGAGGAAAAAAAAAGGGCCAAACAGGTTTAGTTACAAATGCGTCATAGTAAGTGCAGAAGCTAGAATTATTTTTTCCTATTTTAGTTCAGTGATGTCAGTTCCAGGTCTGAAATATTTCTTGGATATGTCCCTGGTAATATCAGCACCTGTCATATCAGAAGTCAATCTGCTTGTCCAAAACTTGTGCAAGAACCACTCCATTTATCCTGTTGTAGATGCCCCTAACCCTCTGAAGCTGAGTTACAGAACAAAAGGCCCCACCGTCAGAAGAAAGAACTTGCCTATTGAAGTATAGCACTTGCCAACTGACTGAATTTTAGTTTGAGATAAGACTGAGATTGCTGTTTTTTGTTTTGTTTTGTTTTGTTTTTTTGATATTTTAGTGGTGCTTTGTATTTGTTTGCTTTAATTGTCCCTTAGAAAGATCTCTTTATTTTCCTAATATAATGTACCGTGTTTTCCCCAAAATAAGACCTAATCAAAAAATAAGCCCTAGCATGATTTTTCAGGGTGACATCCCCTGAACATAAGCCCTAATGCGTCTTCTGGAGCAAAAATTAATACAAGACCTGGTCTTATTTTCAGGGAAACACGGTAGTAAAGAAAGACCTATCATTGGATATGAAGCCTGCTTCTGCCTCTTGCTAATTTTAGGATGTTGAACAAGTTACCTACCTTCTGTAAGGTTCATTTCCCTCATCTACAAAATATGCATGTGGATATCTCAAAGGTCTTAAAGGAGAAGCTACATATCTGAGAAGATAGATGAGAAGATATATGTAAACACTAAATAAGTATATTAATCATGCTGATAATAATGAGGAGACCAAAGAGAAAACTGAATTACAGATAAACAGATATTGGGAATTTATAGACTATGCTTCTATTCTGTTCCTTTTTTGTTTTTCTTCGCTTG
Organism: Rhinolophus sinicus; assembly: GCF_036562045.2. NCBI lineage: Eukaryota > Metazoa > Chordata > Mammalia > Chiroptera > Rhinolophidae > Rhinolophus > Rhinolophus sinicus. Next base: position 95,173,315 of record NC_133755.1, read on the forward strand.
ACATGTGGATATTTGCCTGCTTCAAAGTGACCTCCAGCTAAAACTGGAATGCTCATTTCTCTCATTTTGATTTGGAACTCTGGATCTAATTTGGGACTCAATAGGAGTCTTGTGTGGCATAAAAATTCAAGGAAAAGGATGCAAAAATGAATATATAAGATAGAAAACATATTAACACTTCCTTAGACATTTTACAAAATTGCTCTGTCAAAGCAAACTCACTTACAAATGACTATAATTTCTCAAAAGTTAACAGGATTGTTATCGTCTGTTCATTTTTGGCCAATGGTTTTTAAATGTCCTTGCATAAAATATAATGAATTTAAATAGCAGTTAAATTGCTAAAGAAATCTGTTAACCGGAAATTTTTTAAAAGTTAATTATAGCCAATGGTGTATTTTAGAAACTCATTTGTTCTCCTCATTCGTAATAACAGGATTTCGCTCTGCTCCATAATTTAAGTATCAGAGAAGTATGTTTTCAAATGTCCTGAACAAAAAAGGTCCCATTACATATTATTATAAAGGCTCCAGAATTTTGGGTGAATGAATGAAAAAGAATGAATAAATGACTGTGTGGTTAGTAGGTTTCTAAGATAGCTTCTAATGATCCCAACTTCTTACTAGTTATTTTTTCTATTAAGTAGTGACTGTCTCCTTCACAAGGTTTACTTAAGAATTTTAGAATGTTGTTTAAAGCATTTGTTATATAGTACCACAGGAAAGATGATTTTGAAATGTAATTTTATGTTTGAGAAACAATATGCTATATTTGAATATAAAAAGTAATGAAGGGTTAAGTTAAAGGACACATCCCATTTGAAATGTTCATATGCAATGGATTGAATTAAGAAAGAAAAATGCAAATTTATTTCAAATGAAAAGAAAGCAAGTGATGGGTTCAGAGGTTCTCAATACTAGTTTGGTAAATCCCATTATTTTTTCTTTCAAGGGCTACTTGCATTTTCCTGAAATTCCTCCATACCAAGTGAATTGTAATTCATTTGCAATTAGCATCTGTTCCTAGACCATAAAACATTTAATGGAACCTAGATGTGGTCACAAAATCAAAATGACAGAAGTAGGAATTGCTTCTGTAAATGAATTTACAGAAAAAAATGCCCTATGGTAACTAATCTCCCTACAGTCTTCTTATGCATATACCATAGTTTTAAAAAGATATTCAGAATTCAAACTACAAAGAACTCCTTTGTTATACTTTTCCCAGGTTGTCATTAATGCATCAGTGGGTTGTCTGAATGTTAAAATGCTTTCTAGTCACATTCTTAATTGAGATTATGATAGGACTATCATCTAAAAGATACATGATTTCAAAACTGCTGAATAACGGAGGAGGTAAAACTTGATCCAGGAAAGCACAAGATGCAATCGACCTTGGCTATTTGTGATTATATGGTGTGCACTTCAGATTAAAGGCATTGCAGATTGATCTACGGACACTTCATCTATTCTTGGCAATGCCAGTAGATCAATTAAGCTTCAGTCCATAAAGAAAAGAAGCTTTATTAATCAAGTATATTTAAGGCTGTTTTATTTCATGCTCTGCTTTTTTAAAGCTATAACAGATTGCAATTTTGAAGGTTTTCCAATAATCAAAAATAATTCATTTACAAATGAATTGATATCCATTGCTAAAAGCCAAGGCCTTGAGAGTTAGAAATGCTGACTTCTTTTAGATTCCAGACAGTAATCAATAAGACGGAGAAATGTTGTGAATGATGAAAATCCATTAAGACTCAGTTCTGTGGCAGAATTCAAATTAGGGATGTGGTCTTTCCACCTGTTAGTTATCATGGCTTATAATAGCCTGTGGGAGAGAAAGGCATGACAGAGAGGAAATAAAGAAGTAAATGAGATTTAAGAAATCTATACAGGGATGAACTTTGTGTATATTGGCACATGGAACTATCTGGAAGCAAATAAATTAAAAGTCAATAAAGTGAGGGAATTTTAATCGATAGAGAAACCATGAACTAAAATACTTTAAAATGAACTAAAAAAAAAAAGATTTTGATGGTTGCAGCCTTAAAAAAATCTTCACACCCACTATCATGTTCCAAATAGCCTGAGTGGGACAGGTTGGGAAAGCTGTGCAACAGATTTCAGAAGTTGACACTATATATCAGATATTGAAATAAGGGGTGGACAGATTATTTTCTTTATAATTTATAGTGTCCAGGATCACAAAGAAACACCTCCAGGTCTAAAAGATAAAATTGCGTATCTATTAGGAGATATTGGCCCTCAATCCCGGTGCACTAACCACCTGGGAATTTGGAAGATAATCTTCCAGAGAAGGTGAGTGTGTTTGATGTCTTGGGAGAAGATACATTAGATACCAAAAAGCTGAGCTGAGGAAGAGATTGGCCAATTGATCACAGAGTAATTTCCATTCTCTTCTGGGCACTGCAGTAGACCATATTTTTGAGTCTGCTTTCGGTGGAATGTACCCCGAATAAGTTCTGCCCATTGGAAAGGGGGTTGAAGTGAGTAATACCATTTCCACATCCCACCTATACAATCTCCTGCATGTTCCTCCATGCTGTCTCTTTTCCTCACTTACTGGTCGATTAATCACCAGGGTGACCTTGAAAGCAAAGTGTGAAAGATGTCAGAGATTCTAAATCAGTTTGTGTCCCTAAATGATTGTGTGGAATGGAACTCCCCCAACCCCTACCTTGACCACTAATTGGACTTTATGTGAATGGGAAATTTTATTTCCTACACAACACTGAGATGAGGTGTGTGTGTGTGTGTGTGTGTGTGTGTGTGTGTATGTGTTTCCTTAGTGGCAGCTATCTTCACTAGAATTAATACAAGTCATTTGTGGGTATTGAATTTGTCAATTTTTTATTGGGCTCATTCGTTCTGTGGCCTATTTAAGAAATACTTTCTTAACCTAAATTCATGACAATATTCTCATATATTGTTATCGAAAAGACTTTCACATGCGACCTCCTTGCCCACCTGAATTTATTTTTGTATATGGTGGTAGTAAAAGGGTGAAAAATCCATATTCTCCATATGGATAAAGGATTAAATCTATTTATTTTATTTCGAAGTCCATCCTTTTCCTATATTTATCTGTAGCACATCAATTGCCTATCCAAGTGAATGTTGGGCTTTTCTTGGTTTTCCATTCTCTCAGACTTAACTTTTGTCTATTCCAAAGCCAATACCACACTGTGTTAATTATTACAGCTTTATGACAGTTTTCATATGTGGTATAATGTGTCCCCCATCTTCTTTTTCTCTAGGATCCCAGCTCTTGTTGACACTTGGTAATTCCATTTTTACTTTAGAAATAACTTATTGCATGCCACAAAAAATAAGTTGCTATGTTTTATTGGATGATGTGGAACATATTAATAAATATGTGGAGATTTGACATTTTTATTGAGTTCAATTCTTAAAGTGATTCTAACATTCCAATATTTTAAGCCTTTTTCAGTATCTCTCAATAGTTTTATAATTCTATTGCACAGCTTTTATAAAATGTTGTCATAAGTTCAAAATACATTTCATTCTTATGTAAATATACTCTTTATAAATTTCATAATATTCATGTTCATGAATATTAATTTTTGAATCCAATAACTACCCTATACTAGAATTTGAATTCTAGTAAACTACATGTAAGTTAAGGTGATCTAAGTATACAATCCTATCATCTGTATATTTTTTTCTTTCCAATCCTCATGTCTTTATTCCTTTTTCTTCCTTACTTCACTGGTACAAACAGACAGTATAATATTGAATAGAAGTGTTCATAGTAAGACGCACATATGTTGTTCTTGGTCTCAGAAATAATACTAGAACAGTTTAAACCATTAATTATAATATTTGCTGTAGATTTTTTGTAACAATCCCATATCCAGTTAAGAAACCCCTTCATATTTATCATTCTTAAATATTTTTAAAATTAAGAGTGGGTATTGAATTTTAATAAATTATTTTTTTCACTTAATCATTTTGTAAAGTTCATAATGGTTTTCTCTCCTTTTGTCTATTAAAATGTTGAATGACATTAGTATTTTTAAAGCTGGCATGATATTGAGTTATCCTGTATTTGTATTCCTGGGGAGAACCCACCTTGTTATATTATCTTTCTTTATTTAACACTGAGCTTCCTTATTAAACATGGTGTGAGTAATGTATTTACAAATTTTGCATTAGTTAGTTAATAAGATAGATTACCTTGTATTTAAAGGTATTTCAAATGAGTTGGGGGTTTCAATTTATATATTCTCTGATAGCATTTTTGTAAGGTTGAAATTATTTCTTTATTGAATATTTGATTGAAGTCACTACTGACTTCAATCAAATCTTTATTTGAATTGTGTGAGTACGGAGAGCAGAGATTTTGGACTACTTATTCAAGTTATTAATTAACTTGAATTAATTAATTACCATTTCTTTTAAGTCAAATTTGGTAAGTTAAGTTTTGTCAGAAATTTATCCATTGAATTAAATTTTAAAAATTATTGACACAGTTATTTATATTATATTCTCTTATAATACTCAGTGTTTCAGCATCTATACTTATGTACCATGTTTTATACCTAAGATTAATATATTTGCCTTTTTTCTTAACCCCTTCGATTTTGTTCAACTCACCAAGTTTTATTTTTAACTTAATTTTAATGTTATTATTTTTTTGTATTTTTAAAAGATTTTTATTAAAATATAGCTAACATACAATACTATATTCGTTTTAGGTGTACATCATAGTTATTCAACAGTACCCACCTGGCATAATGTTATTTTTCAATAATCAGTTTTGGGCTCTGCTTCAAAGGATGGCTGCCACTCTGTCCTCGTATGTCTTAGACAATTTAGACTACCTGGCCTCTGATGCTTAAGCGCTATGACCTGACTTCCATACCTTCAGGGCCCCATCATCCATTGCAATCACCTCTCCTACCTACAGCACTGGCCTTGAGAGAAGAATCATCACTGAGCATTTTTGTGATGTGGACACCCCTTGGTAAATGGTTTGTCCTCTGGACCTTCTCATGGAACATAATCTTCTGATGTGTCTCTTGGCCTCACATAATATATTCACTCAGATTGTCCACTTTCTGGAGCTTTTTAATCCTTCCTCCACCATCTACAATGGCAATGCAGACAGTTCAACTTCACTCACCATGTTTTATCACTTTCTCCAGGTTCCCAAGGGTCAACCCTAGTTTGAGTTCACATGATCCACTAGAGCTCTTGCCAGGGTGTTAAGTGTCACAGCCTGAGATATGTATTTATAACTAGAAAGTCTCATTATGGTGCATAATCAGTTGGGAGGACTTGGATGGTGTGTCCAGGCTTAGAACACTGGAACCTTTTCTGTACTACCTATGTAGTCAGGGTGAGAGGGTAGTGGCTGCAGACAAGAATAGTGAGTCATATATTACGGGAGTGGAGTTGAGTCCATAAAGAATTGGTGAGGTTATAACAGAAAACCTTTACCGTAATACAATGGAGGCTTATGTTCTTGATATTTGTTTAATTGAGTGAACATTAATGGGCTCAGTGAAATTAGCGATACTCACCTGAATCTCAGTAAAATTTTAAATTCTGTTTTGTGATAGGTGTGACTTTTTATTAAGTTAATAAGTCCAATTAATTCTGTCATTCAAAATAAATATGATTTTACTTTGATAACATTAATTTTTATTTTATGAGCTTGTCTGACCAATAAAGTTACCTTAGAGTATGAGAATTAGAAAGGGGATACCAGTCCAGGACACAAGATCTATTGCTGATAATTCATATAATGTTAATAGTGCTTATGATTTAATTTATTTTCCCTTTTTAGAAAATACTTTTAAAAATTTCACCTTCTGATTAAATTGCCTCATCCCTTCAGAAGCTGTTCTTAACTTATGAGATGTCTAATAGTGTTTGTAAAAATATTAAACATGTGCTTCACCAGAGCCTGTGTGTGATGAGGTTAAAGCAATTAAGTAATTGGAAAAGCATACACATGCTGAATAAACTCTGCTGAAAAAAATTAATAATTTACTGATATGAATATGTAACTAATTTTTGTCAACCTCACTGTTTTACCTTGTTTAGCAACATAAACATATCCAAATACTAATAACCAAGATAAAGTTTGGTTCACCATGCTGAATACTTATCTCACTTCGAATACTCTCTTTTTTCAGCTACTGAGAAAACAATATTTAAAAAGAAGCTATTGGTGGGAATTCCCAGTACTAGTATTTCAGATCGCTTCTTCCAAGTTTATTACTGCCAATGCAATAGTCAATTCATGATTCTGGTTAGGTGGAAATAAAGACATCCAGCTTTTAACCATCTGCTTATGAGGAAGAAAAGAGGGGACAGGGTAGAAGGTGGAGCATCATCACCAGATTGGAGACAGTAATATTATCTATGAAAAGAAGTATGATGAGAATCTATAAAGTACAAAAGTGCTTTATTGTCCTTTTGCCTTTTCTGATATACTGAAATGACCTCTGAACCCACATCAGACACTACCAAGTCCCAGAAGCAACAATCTAGTTCTTCAATGCTCTCATGTGAACCCACTCAAGTGTGCGATATGTTAGAAAAAAAGAATTATTGTTTAAAACCAGAAATTTTCATTTCCAGGAATGACTGAGAGCCATGCTAAGAAGGGATATGCTATGGTAATGAAATGTGAGGCAAGAGCATTTTCATGTAAGACTGTCCCCCCAAAAAACTATGTTCCTGAAATTTCTACAAATAGAAACATGTTTAGCTCATCTTTATATATCATTGGAATTCTCTAAAACTCCTAATGAAGTTCTGGGGCGTGATTATAAATCTATGAAGATTCATATGAATGCGGTTTCCTCAGCCTCTGGTAGCTTTACAACCTGATTCCCTTTCACAACCCACAACCCTCAGGGCTGGTCACAAAGTGGGTCCTGCACCAGTGGTGACAGAGGTAGGAGCTTTCAACATGTCAGCCCCAGCTTCTGATGGGACCTCACGTTAACCACCCAAAACTGGTGGTGCTTGCTGATTAATATGTTATCTATTCTCTTGAGCTTTGCTTGTTTGCTTTATAAAGGGGAAATTACTTTAGAAAATACTCAGACATTCTTGAATGAAAAACTGTGACCACATTATAACCAGAATAAAATAGTATTACTTTTACCATACTTTATACTTATAGGTTAGATTTTTATCTCAAACAGTTGTAAAGGGAATTATGCATGGAGGAATATTCTAAAACTAGATTTGGTTCCTACTTCAATTAGAAGACTGGACTAAATCTGGACTATTCTGCCTGTTTCTCACTGCTATTTAATTTCTCCAGTTTACTAGAGGTCCAGATCCCATTGTATTGTTATAAAGCCTTCCTATTAAATCCAGCCTACAGGAAATGTACCTGTTTCTCAATTGCTAAAACACATTCTGTTTCAACTTCTAACTGGACAATTATAAAAGAGTTTTCATTAAATTTTTAAATGTGCGTGAGTCATTTCAAAAGTGAGCCTTATATGCTGGTCTCTACTGTGTCCTTTTTGCTTTGCTTTTGCTGGTAAGCTGGCTGAGTTCTGGTAAGCAAATGCAAAGGGAATAAATCACATATTAATCAGCAGGCACCACATTTGAGTGGATAAGTTAACAGGAAGCCCCAGCAGAAGCGAGGGCTGGTACACTGACGGCTCCTACCTCTGCCACCATTGGCTCAGGATCCATTAAGAGACCAGGCCTAAGGGCTGTGCGTTGTGAATGGACATCAGACGGCATTGCTACCAGAGGCTGAAGAATCCCACCTTCATATTTACCTTCAAGGATTCAGACCCACTCCCCAGAACTCAGCCAGCTTACATACTTCATAATGAGTATTTAATAAAGAATCCCAAGGACCTGTAAAAATGAGCTAACATGTTTATATCTGTAGAAATTGCAGGAAAATTTTGTTTATTGGGGGGTCTTACATAAAAAAGCTCTCACTGCACGTTTCATTACCACTACACATCTCTTCTCAGTATGGCGTACAGACTTTCTCCTAACAGGTATTTGATATATACCTAATAAATGAGTTAACATGTTCCCATTGTATAGTTTTAACCCATGATATTTAGTTTCCAGTTCTAGTTACTAATACCGTAATTAAGAATGTTATCTAGAGAATTCTATTCAAATTTCTGGATTTAACTTCTCTTATCATTGATACTAAGATGGAAAAAAAAAAGAATACTAACCATCAAGGTGGGAATAAAATTATTTGAAAATGTTGACAACATATCTCGGGGTGGCAGATTAAAAAAAAACAAAACATGAATCTCGGATTAAAAGAGACAATCATTGTGTACGTTTATATATCTTGTTTCTAGTTGGTTCTAGCCTTTTGGCTATTACATCAATTTCCATCATGAAGAGAAAGAAAGGTAAATGAAATTTGTAATTTCACTGTGATTCACAGAAAGCATTCTTTTTTGTTTTGTTTATTTGGTTACCATGGAAAACAGTATTTCTCCAACTTTAAACTACATAAAAATTTCCTGAAGAGTTTGTTAAGAATGAAATTTTAAGGTCCTACCCACAGAGATTCTGATTTGGCCAGTCTCAGATGGGTCCTGGGAATATGCATTTTGAAAAGAATATGAGGATTCACTAGCCCAAAGGTTTTTGCTCCTAAAATACTTCCTAAAATACGTAAATAATATTATTTAATGTATGATTGAACTGGCTGCACCACGACCCGAGTATGTCAGAATATACATACAGAGGGTGCCAAAAAAATGTATACAAGTGGACACTTTGGTCAACGTCGCTCAAGCAGTAGTTCGCTGTAATCAGAAGTGTCTGGACAGTGATGGTAACCACTTTGAGTTCCTCTTGTAATTGTAGAAGTCAAACATGACTTGTATTCATCTTTTGTTATAGGTATATATTGAATATTACAATTTTAATACAATTTTCCTTCCTTAAAATGTGTATACATTTTTTGGCACAATATATATATAGACACACACACATACATATGTGTATATATATGTATATATATATATCAAAGATTAATTTTTTTTTCTTTGGTTATCTGCAATGCTCAGTGCACCCATGTGCTCTAAATTCAACAAAGCAACAATGCTGTGTTAATCTCTTTATTAGAACTTACCTGCTGGGTAGCTTCCTATCAAGACCTGAGCAAGAATCATAGATCTTGAAGAAGTCTGAGGAATATGAGACAGTGCACTGGAGCCACGATGAGTTGTAATTCTTTTTGAGGCTCAGATGGCTATTATTTTGTCAGTATGGGGGGAAAAATGAAAGTAGAGCAAAAAGTATGCTTTCTAGTCATGACAGTGTCATTTTGTACAAGTTGCTGATACTGCTTTTTCTTATTTAAAAGAGGTAATAACTTCCTTGCCTTGGTTGCTTAGATTAAAATGAGAAAATGTATGTGAGTCACTTTAATGGATTTAGTAAATCAAGTAGCAAAATTTACAAAAGATAGTGAAGGTAAAAATATTTTTATCCATGGCACTATTCCTTTGGAAGTAGATAGTTTCTCTGATTAACAATTTCAAGTTTAAAGACTAAAACTTGTTTGCAAATCTACCAAAGCAGCAGGTGCTGAAAATGTTCCAGATTACTATATTATCTGATCAACCATTGAATATGTTATATACTGGAATTATTTCCTAGTGCATTTTTTTTTTTTTTTTTAATTTAAGAGTAGCTCTCACCTTAGAGAAAAACAAAATCTCTTTTATTGTTTTTCTTCTTTGGATATTTAATCTATAATTTACTCATGGTTTCTTTTGTTTTCCATTGAAAAAAAAAATGAAGAGTACTTAAATTTCATCAACCTAAAAGCAGTATCACAATATGTTAAAACAGAGCCAAATGCAGAATTCATAGATAGTATCTTAACCTAATTCTTTAACCCAAACCATTGCTCTTGGAGTGTCTTTGCTTTAACTTTTGAGCAACTTTAAGTAATGTTTGAAAGCACATTACGGGACCAGTCAAGCACAGTTCAGGACACAAAGAAACCTCTGTTATGGTAAATGCCAGACCATTCTATGGCATCCGCAGAGGAGCCTGGGCAGTCTTCGTTAGTCACAGTAAAGTATTTCTAAGAAGGGATGAGTCTGGAAGTGATGCAATGAGGCAAATGCCAACTGCCTGGCCTCCATAAAGCAGTATCATTTCACATTTTGAGTTTCCTAGAGATGTGGCTTTTTGAACAGGCCTCACTGACAAATAACTTTCATCATTTTTATCACCCAAACTTCTGGCCCAGTTGAGGTATCTAAGTCACAGCATTCAAAAGAAAAACAAAAAATTGAATAAAAAAGGCTAACAAATGTTCATAATAAGACCTGTTTTCAGAGAATATTAGCTGTGACTTCAGTCACAAAAACAGAAGCTTTAGCAAGATTTTACAAGGTGATATGTTGATTTACAGGACATCTTTTTTTATAGAGGAAAAAACAGTATCGAGATAAATTTTTAAAATTTACCCCAAAATTAAAATCTGATTAATGATGGATGTCTTTTGAACCTTTCTGTTTTTTTCTTCTATAAATATAACTAGAAATTATCCATGGATTATGTAGTTTGACATTCTGAATTCTAGGTAAAAATTCTTTTGAATTCCACTTGTAGTATAACATTTACACAATTGGACACAAATGAACATACTATGCTAGAAAGATCCAACCTGGGCTGTTGAGTCAGAAACTCCTGGTTTCAAGCCCCAGAGTCCGTGACATTGAGCTTTAGTTTCCTCATATGTACAGAGGACATAATAATCCCTATTTTCTGGCATAATTTTTGAGGCCTGAGATAATATAAGTGAACACATTTTGAGCAGTACGTGACAAGTTGTAGGTAATAAACAAGTGATATAATCCCATTTTTTAGGCTAACGATCGTATTAGTAGATAGATATTTCTGTCAGTGTATTCTATTATAAAGTATAACACTACTGCTGAGTATCAGAAATATATAAATGGACAGTAAGTGCCTAGCAAACTGATGGGAGGAAAATTTAGTAAATGAGATTCAACATAGAAAATGGTTTTCTGAAACAGAGGTATGAATAGCGGGTATATGAACTGAGTGTGTGGGCTCTACCATGTAAGAACTCACACATCATCTCTAAGTCTCAACTTCTTTATTATAAAATGGTAATGATAACATATGCCTATGAGCACTACCATCAATCTGAAAAAAGAAAGCATTTGTTATTGGTTATTGTTATAGCAATATGTTAATTTTACCCATAATTTTTTAGGTTGCATAGTAATTGGAATTTAGGTAAACTTCTGCATTTTATATTCCACAAAGTTCTTTTTTTTTTATCTCATCCCATTTTTTTGGAGGTCTTGTAGAAATATAAGAGAAGCAAAATATTAATACATTTTAGAAGACCAAATTTTGTTATATATTACTATAGTATTATATTACTATAATATAGTAATTATTATAATAATCATAGTTATATTATAATTGTATAAAATAACATATTATATTATATATTATGTGATATATAATACATAATTATCATGTCATGATATATAATAATTATAATATAACAATTATAATTGTTATAATAATATAAAATTATATATTGTATATTAATATACAGTAATATATTATGCATGCATAAATATAAGTTGAAATAAAGAAGTACATAAGTTTGCACACGTGTGTATCTCATTCAATCTATTTTAAACTCTTAAGATATGTGGCAGATTGTGTTTTCCCCCAAAACTACAATGGCTTCCATCTCACATGTTCCTTTACAATGGGACCTTGACACAGCCCAACCAAGATGGGGAGAATAGCCCCTATCTTCTTGAATCTGGGCAGGCTTGTAACTACTTTGAGTAAGGTGGAAATGACACCATGTGATTTCTGAGACCAGGTCATAAAAGGAAATGCAGCCTTCTGTACATACCCTGAAACACTTATCTCAGAATCTTGACCCCAATGCACTGTCCTGAGGCCACCAAACTGGGGAAACCACACAGAGAGCTTGTGTAGGTGCTCTGGTTGGCATTAGCAGCAACTGAGTCACCCTAACCCAGGAGCCTTCTGGTGATTTCATCTTCCAGATGCCAATTCATCCCCACCTTTAAGTCTTCCAAATGGAGGGCCCAGTTATTGTGGAGCAGAAATAAGGAATCCTTAGGTTGCTCTGTTTGATTCTGTGAGCCTGATGAAAGTGTCTGTCTTAAGGTGCTAATTTTGGGTTACTTTGTTATGCAACAAGAGTAACTGGAACAGGATATTTAAGCACCCTAATATTCTTCGAATGAATATAATATAAATGTGCTACTGACATTATTAATAGAACATGAATGTCTTCCACGTTGGCCAGGACTAGGTTAGAAATAAGAGGTAACTTACTGACTGGGTTATGAATTGTTGAAACAAATTATTAAAAATTGAATCTAAAATAATCAAACAAGGCAAATTTGAATTACCAAATGTAAGTGTCCTCTCTGGACAGATTCAGGAATAGCATATTAGTAAGAGAATAAATTAGGTTAACTCTAAAAACCTCTTCCAAGCCTATGTTCCTCTGATGTTACAGGGTGTATGTTAATGACATATGGTATTCACCAGTAATGGGATGTAACACCACGCTTCATTTGGTGATTGAAGACTAAAAGAAGTGTAAGGGGATGAACAAAATTGTCATTTACATTGTATCGTCAGGTGTTTTAGCACTGAGCCTGATGGATAATACATAGAAGAGATTTCCTTAGGTGTTTCCCTAAGGTATTCTCCTGTGGAGAAGGGTTGGACTATGATTCACACCTTTCAATAAGTCAGGACTATAGATAAAAACATTTCACAAATGTCACATGGGAATTGCTAGGTCAATCTGATTTTGAAAGCTAATAAAACTGCCATTTCTCATCCACAACATAGAAGAAAATTGTTTTAAGCAATGTGTACTTATTCTTATATTCAATATTTATCCTCATCACTACTTTCTTCCAACATATAGCATACTTAAAATTGTTGATTTTGTTAAGCCTTTACATTTTTCCTGTTTTCATATTATAAAGCATGCTGCAAAAGATATTATGTGAATTATTTACTTAGTATAAATCATTGGGAGGGCAATACTGAGTCAAAGCTTAAAGCCTACTCTTTTACTCTACCAATTTAAATATTAGTTTTAAGATGCTTGCAAATAAATTCTAATTTCTTTTTAGGGTCCATAGCTAAAAACAAGATGGAAATAGACAGATTTCCCTCCATTCTACATAACTCAATGACTATTTCTTATGCTAGGTCCTAAGAGATTTGAGACTTACGAGTATTCTATGAAATATAAACCCAAATTTTCTATACAGTCCAGCACGGAATACTGTGACTTTTTCTTCCTCTGCTCTTATAAATGACTGTGTAGTCCAGACAAACCTGGAACACTTATTTTTATATGTTGAATCACAGGTCATAGTAAAATCTGTAAAACTCTTGTACATAACTGGGTGTGTGAAGCTTTAACTGACTGGAACTTCAGTGATTTTTAAATTACATGAAAAAGAAGAATTTGTATGCATTATACACTTATTAGTGAGTAACTAAACCTGAAAGATTGGGTTCATGTCTTTATTTAAATGCAGTACTTAGTGTAAAGATAAATGATTTTTATTAACCAGAATTATCTATGTTAAAAATTTTCTTATCATTGCCAGGAACTCTTCTAATCTCATATTCATTTGTTCCCCACAATAGTCCTATGGGATAAGTACTATTACTACGCATGTTTCACATGTGAGGAAACTGAGACACAGAGAAGTTCATCTGTACGAGGTGACCCCGTTAGCCATGTATGTTGTCTGGTTTGATATCAGGTAGTCAGATTTGGGACATTATACATCATGTGCCAATGTCTCATTGAGAGAAATATGAACAGATCTGGACAGTTATTACTTAAAAAAAAAAAAAAAATCAGTTACTAAAGGATTATGCACCATTTTCAACTGGAATTGATATTTGTTGAGAGAATTGAACCTTAAAGCCCTGAAGTAATGAATTAACTTCTCTCCTAGCCATTTAGAATGATACCAATTAGGGTACCACATTTAGAATAAATCAAGAATATAGTCACTCAAAATTCTTCCTGTGATTCCAACAAAGAATTGTTATTGAGAAAGATTGCAGGATCTTTTGAATCAACTTATAATTTAGATTCAATTCCTCCCTGATTGATGTATGTCAGGAATCATTCAATTGCAAATGACAAAAACCCAAAAGAGAATATCCAAAACCAGTAATTATTTGATTCATATAGCAAAATTTTCCTTTTTAAATGTAGGTGTTTACAGCTACAAATTTCCCTGTGAGCACTGCTTTCACTGAATGTCACAAGTTTTGGTCTACTGCATTTTTATTTTCATTCAGCTGAAGTATTTTATCATTTTCATTTTTTCTTTGACCCATTGTTTAATTTCCACATATTCCAAATTTCCTTTAATTATTGACTCTAGTTTTATTTCACTGTAGTCAGAAAATATATTCTGTATGATTATAATCCTTTTAAATTTAATAGAGTTTGTTTTGCAGTCTAATATCTCATCTATCCTGGGCGAATGCTCCATGTGTTCTTGAAACTTTAGGGCTTTGTTAAATTGAGTTAAATGATGAATTATCTTAAATTATTAAACATTTACATCTTTTCAAAATAAGGTAAAATACTGAAATATCGCTAAAGTAAGGCTCACCTACATTGGCTTCTTTTTATAGAGAAACTAAAAGATAAACTTGGATGTTAATGAATATGTCTGTTGAAGAGGCATATGTTCCTAAAAAATATGAAATATATTTGTCAGAAAAAAGAAAACTATACTTCTAAGGGCTATGAAATGTATTAGTAAATTCACCAATTTAAAGAGTGCTAATTGCTTACTTTTAGTTGTCACTAGAAATTCAGTTTCTAAAGGTTAAGAATTCTAATTAAGATAAAAGAATAATAATAAATGTTTTCAGTAAATAGAAGGCAGTGTGAAAACGCATTTTTCAGGAAAATAAAAGGATTGTGTAAAACGAATCTTGAGAGGAAATTTTATGTGTGAGCAAGCTGAATTAGAATGAATTTAATTAAGTGAATTGAATATCAAAAGTATTCTGATGCAGAATTAGAGGGGTTTTCTTTCTGTGTTAAACGGACAAAGTTTTCCTGTACTGTCTGCTCAGAGTAAGGTTATGAAAAGTTTTCTGCCTAGAAAGCAGATTCTCTGTTTTACTAGAAAATTTTTCTGAGTTTTATGTTATCTTAATCTGGTCCTTAATTACTTAAGAAAACAATTTTCTCAATCTCAAAAGGTAAACTTTTGCAAGCAATTAGGCAGAGTTCTGTATTTGTCTTTGATATCTTTTATCGTCATGTTGGTTAAATGGATACATAAGTATTCTTTCATAATGACCTGTGATCTTTTTTGTCAAATGTCCAAACCTTTTGATATGTTTGACAAACTTCCCCAAATTTGGTTTTACATAATCTTTTCTTGACCTGGAATACGTCAAAAGATTTGTTCTCTCTATTTATAAATGAGAAGTATTAAACTATTTAGATTTATTTGTTATTTGCATGGGAATCATTATAAAATAAGGGATGATAAACTTCTAGGGTATATAGCATGGGCACATATTATTCATATAAATGTTCCAAAAATTACATGAAATTTCTGAAAGTTTGATGGGTCTGTGTGCAATGTTATCACTTGTAATTCTAGTTATTTTCTTAAGATGTTGCCTGTTATAAAGAAATTTCTTTGTTAATTCCATTATCTTTGACCATGCCATTTTAAGATTTCTGTCATTTACAGACAGTGATTATTTTGCTTTGATGCTTTTGCAAATACATTTCATTTTCAGAAAGATCCATGAAGAGGACTCTGACTTATTCTAAAATATAAGCTTCTCAGAATAAACTTTTAGATCATACTTTTAAATTAGATAAAAATTAGCAAAACTCTAAGGAAAACTGGATTTATAAAAATGTTAACAAATGATCAAAATAAACAAGAATTAATTACAAGGGACTAAATGAACTAAGTATGATTATAATTTTTATGATATTTTATTTGAAATATTGTGGATTTTAAAAAATCCTTTGTTTTCCAGATAGAAGGAAACTTGTTTCTCATAAACTACCTATGACTTAAAGCAATTTGGTAAATTATACATTCATAAGCAGAATTGAAACATTTGTCTTTTTCTCCCTATCTGAATTTGGAAATTTTTAGTGAGTAAATATTCTTATTTTTATGCTAATATGGTTATTTGTATAGATTCAATGGAATCTGTTCTCTTTGTAACAGGACAAAATTGGAAACTGGTTTTACTACCAGGGCCTTGACTGGAATGTTATGTTTGAGACAGACGTGCATAGATTCAGATATGACCAGACAGCTTTAAGGAATTAAGATTGACTTTGGAAGCCAATAAAAGTTCCAAGAGAAAAACAGCCTGGTACCTTGCTTCTAGAGTTCCCAGCAGCCTTTCCAGGTGGGAAAGGAAGGTTAGTTACTTCCTTGCAGGTGCAGAAACATCAGGATATTTTGGGGACCTCAAGAAAAGAGGAATTCACTCAAATGTATAGATACTGCAGGCAAAGGCTGATGACATACATTTGGCTTAGCCTCTTAGCCTTGAGAGACTGTTAAAAGTTCAGTCTGGAAATTCCTTCTTAAAAAAAGTAACAAAACAGGTTTAAAAGAGCCTATATGATCGCTTGCTATTCTCATTGTATTTATACAAATAGTAGGTCAAGTTTATTGAAACTAGACTTATTTTGCAAATAAATTTAGTCTTACTTTGGCTATCTTATTAAAAGGATGGTGCTAAGAGAGAAAACGTGTGTTTCAGTAGAAATTACAGTACCCACTAGTGGATATTAGATTCTAATTCAATTAATTGTCTGAGGTCTTGTTATTTAGCTGTAAACTGGGCTGAATCCTGAGTTCTAGTTTCCTCAAATATTTGGCTGGAATTCTCCAAACTGTTTCCAATGTCCTTCCATTCTCTGACTTGGAAACACTGAGCACTAAACCCGACTTTTTCTTTGAAGCCCTGCAAACTGCAGCTAGATGACTTGATATGAACGTCAGAGAAATTGCCACAACAGCTCATGCTTAGACAATCTCCACGACTGATGCTATATAAAGCCACTGAAATAGTTTGCCTGGACACTCATGACATAACTGGAGACATTGCAAACTACAAAAGAAGGTTTGAGCCTGACTTCTAGATAGCTTCTTCACTGGCAGCCCTCCATGCTCAGAAACTAGGTTTATAATTTGCTCTAATCATTAACCTTTGTGTTTCTTTTGTTTCCACAGAAGTATCTCTTATTAAATACCTGACTGCTTGCTTACACAATGCAGGTTTAACTTTAGGAGCCCATGGGCATCAAGACTTTCTGAAATGAGACGCAATGCTTTAATTGAACTGACTTATTGTCAGGACTGAATGACTGGTTCAGTGAAATACGGAGCACGCTACTAACTTAGCTTCTGGAATATGAATCTGTTTATTCAAAGTTTCAAAGGCAAGACTGAAGGGGCCCAAAGTCTTGCCAAACCAAGACATGCCTTTGAGATATATTTATTTTAAGGTGATTATTAATAAGCAAAAGACTCAGAAAGACCCTTTGACACTCCCCCTTTACTAAAGGAATTCAGATAGAAAAACCTGCCTAAAGGAAGGGAGCATTATGTTAGCACCATAATCTAAATTAAGTGTGGCACTCAGGGAGAAATGCAGCAAAGCCTGTTTGTTGAACTCTCCTTCGTGGCCCAGCAAGAATTTGTTGACCACATGCTTGCTCTTTCTTACCTGTGAATTGCCTACTTTTCCTTTGAAATCCCAGATCCCTGCTTCAGTTCTCCTTAGTCCAGGATGACATAGAAACCTCAACTGTCCACTGCATCCTCAGGTCTCTTATTTTTATGGCACCCCTGCATGAAAATCCATAATGTGTTTGGGACATTTTCTCCTATTAATCTGCCTCATGATAATTTGATTATTAGCCCAGCCAGAAAAGTAGAACTTAAACTTAGAAAAGTAGAAGAAAATTTATTTTTTGCTCCCCCACAACTGATAGAAAATAGATCCTTTAATAACTTAGGTTACAATACTATATTTTCCCTGAAAATCCTAAGAACATGCAACACATAGATCCAATTAAAAATGAGCTTTTATTTTTCTAGTCTTGCTTTTGCACCCACACTCCTCATGGAAAACAGCATGGTCAAATGTCAGAGCTACTTGTAAATGAATGGATATGAGTTTGGAAATGGATTTTGGTGTGCATGAGAGGAATTTCCAGATAGAGATGAAGTATTGTTACAGATGACTTTTATGCATGTCTTAGTTTCAGTATTATTCTGAATTTCAAAGTGTGTTTTTGAGGGAGGGACAGAAATGCAATGTTTTCATAAAAACTGAAATGGTCTAGATGTCATGAGTAAAATTCCCATAGAAGTAATAATAATTTTATTTTGCTATCATTGTATATTGGGAAAAATATATAATATTTAAATCAGAAAAAGGAAAATTTTCACTAGCTATACATTCATAGAGGAACAGTTTAGAAAAATTATTAGAAATAATTTAGCTCATACAAATCAAATACAATGGATTTCCTCAGGTAACTAAAATTAAGAAGCTGGAAAGAAAAAGTAACATTCTTCTGGATTTTATGATTTTTAAGATAAGACAGTAGACTCAAAAACAATAATTTCTGGGGTGTTAGGGGTGGGTAAAATGGGTTAAGGGGTCAAAAGGTACAAACTTCCAGTTATAAAATAAATAATTCATGGGGATATAATGTATAGCATGGTGATTGTAGTTAATGATACTGTATCGCATATTTGAAAGTTGCTAAGAAAGTAGGTCTCAAAAGCTCTCATCAGAGAGAAAAAAATTGTAACTATGGTAACAAATGTTTAACTAGATTTATTGTGGTGATTATTTTGCACATATACGAATACTGAATCATTAGTTTGTACACTTGAAACTAGTATAATGTTATATGTCAATTATACCTCAATAAAAAAGAAATAAATAGAAATTTAAAAATAAAAACAGTAATTTCTGTTCCCTCTGCTCTAATGAGATCTGTTCAAATTTGTACCTAAAGAGGAGAAACCTTTTAAAAAAGGACTGAGCCAATTATCAGTACTAAAATTGGAAGGTACATTTCTAAATGTCTGTATCTGCCTGGTAATACTTTCAGAAGGATTTAAACATTCCTTACAGGAGATATTGGATAGAAGGGGAGAGGAGTGCAGTATTACTATAATAACCTCTGAAATGGGAAACTTTATAGATTGATTACAGTTGCTATAACTCAAAAAAAAAAAAAAAAAATACAAAAAAGGTAATACATAAGAAAATCTCAGAAAGACTAAAGAGCTTTCTGTTGAAATTTGACAAAAAGATACATTTTCTATCCTGAATTAAAGTGGTGGGAAGATGACAAGCTTTTCTTAAAATATAAGTGAACCTGCTTAGAATTTGGATGAGAACTGACTGAAACAAACGTCTGCATGAATTTCAATCACCAGAATGCTGAGGTCATTCATTTTTCAAATAATTTAAGAGTAAACATATTCAGCTACCATTACTTTTAGAGTGCTTATGTCTCCATTTTGTACTCAGAGGTAAAACCTTCACTCATGGAATTAATGTTAATGCAGCTATTTCTACCAGAAGATTTTAGTGTACTTGAGTTTAACCCTAGAGAAAGCCCATTAACAATTCTGACCTGCCTTCACCTTGAATGGTTTAAAACATTTTATAAGATCATTATCTATGATGGGGTATCTGATTAGGAAATCAAGAAGAAAGACGTTTGTCAAATTGTCACGAACTAATTTTCCCTCTAGATTATCAGTCTCTTTATTACTGGGCGTTTTTGGTACAAGCACAGCAGCTGTAAAATGCAGCATGCCCCACCCTCTTAAATCTTGGAAAAATAACTTTGAAACTATCACAGTAAGCTTTGAGATTCACATGGGCAAGCATTTATCTACTACTAAGAGTTGAACTGTGTCCCCCACCCCAAAGAATGTTGAAGTCCCAACCCCCAGTATCTATGAATGTGACCTTATTTTGAAACAGGATCTTTGCAGATGACCAAATTAATGAGTTCATTAGGATGGGCCCTGATCCAATAAACCGTGTCGCTATAAAAAGAAGCAATTTGGATACGGAAAAAGACACACAGAAGGAGAACACCATTTGAAGAAGAACACCAAGATTGGGGTGATACACCTAAGCCAAGGAATGCCTGAGATTAACAGCAAACCACCATGGCCAATTTGGAGAAAAGACAGTAAACAGAGCGAGAGGAAGCAGGCTGTGCCACCCCAAATATGCCTTGCTGGCACAAGCGTTATTTTAAGCTGATGATTTTTAAGAAATGGTAGCTATAGAAGAAGCTCTGAAAATTGAGTAGAAATTATCCTGGATAAGAGACATTTATAAGAGAAATACCATTTGTAAGGGCATCTTCCTTCCTGTACCAAAAAGAGGGAGATGACTAAATCTCTAAAAACTCTTATTAATGGAGAAAGCAACATCTAACTCTGCGTAACAACGCATACCCTCCTTTACTATACTTTGTCTGAAAACCTCCCATAACTGGCTCCCCACCCACGCCCAACATATTCTTTTGTCTTTAGCTAGAGATGCTATATAAGGTGGTGACTTGGGCCATTTGGGGGGAGTTACTCGGTGTTTGTTGGGTATCTCCCATGTATACATGAGGTATACATGTAATTAAACTTCTCTGTGTTTCTTTTCTCCTGTTACTCTGTCTTTATATTACAGAGATGTCTCAGCCCAGACCTTAGAAGGGGAGAGAGAAAATTATTTTTCCTCTCCCACAAGAGGAACGTGCTACCTTGCACCATAAATGTGATCAAAGCTATATAAACTATGGGAAACTCCACAGGTTTTTAAAAAGCCCTGTATTTCAGCAAATAGATTATAAGAAAAAGAAAAGATATGGAGAGGAAACCTGCACATTGATGGAGACTTAAAAGACATATCAAATGTAAAACTGGTCAAAATTAAACTGTAGTATCCAGGAATAGACACTGTGAGGGTGGAAAAATAAATTTACTTTTACCTTCTAAGTTCTGCCTTAAAAATCAAAATAACATGAGACAAATTATCAGGAGAAAATTACCAAATTTATTACATATGTACATATGTGTGATCCATAATAATATTGTCATCCTGAACTAAGAAGAGGGGGTGTTGTGGTTTGGGATTTCAAAGGGCAGGAAAGCAATTTACATGGAGATAGAAAAGCACAGGTTTGGTAAACAAATGTTTGCTGGGCCCCCTTTAACAATGGGACACAGAGAGGACTTTGATCAAATGGGCCTTGCTCAATTCCTCCCTATATATCACACAATAGTACATATTAAACTACTCTATACTTACCTATGATGATAGCTCCCTTCCTGGGGCAGGTCTTCTATTTAAATTCCTTTTAGGTAGGTGGAAGTTCAAAGATTTTTCCTTAGTTTTTTATTTCTTGAAAGTAACCAGTTTAAAATAATCAATATCTCAAAAGACATATTTTAGGGCAGCAAACTCTGCTTCCTCTCAACATCTATATGAAAATAATTTAAAGAATCTAATAGAAGTGATTCGTATATAGATCAGCATAACAATTACTTTGGGAGGAAAAAAGAAATGGCGTGATTAAGATGGGGCCTAAATAGGAATTGGGGTGGCTGGTATATTTCTTAACCTGGGTTGTTGTTATAAGAGATTTTGTTTTGACATAATTAATTAAGCCATAAATTTGTTTCATGTGGTTTTCTGTATCTGTGTTTTATTTACAATAAAAAGTTTTAAAGTAAAATTTAATTCATATTATTCTCTGACATTTTAATAAAGAAAATAAAATGTATAGAAATAATGAATTGTTTCTTGGTCCAACTCAACTCCAAATTTTAGAAGCGTGAAGTAACAAACGAGATCCATCATGTTAAAATGTATGTGCAATGTCACAGAGATGGATAAGAGTCGTTACAGGCCTAGTTTCCACTCCTTAAAGCAGTACTTTCCCTCCTACCCTACAGTTCTCCCCAGCACTGCTTTACCTGCACGAGCAGGGAAAGTCTTTTCTGCTGGCTACTGTGTGCAAATGCCTCCAACTTTAGAAAAGCATGCTGGGCAGCCAAATGCTGAGGCCAGTCATCCACCACTGATCACACTGCCCTACTGGGAAACCTAAGGGGGTATTCTAATAGTTCCAGAGCCCAGCTCAGCATCACAGGCTAATAGAAAATGAGCATCTGTTTTAATCTATGTAATCTCTGGAGCAGGACCATGCTATTTGTATAAATGACAACTTTGCTGAGAAAGCTATTTCCACAGGTCAGAAAGGGAAAGGAAACATTTAAGCAGTTATTAGGGAAAACGTGAAAATGAAATAACATTAGCAAATGCTAGCTAGTTTCAGTTTTGCAGCAGTAAAACCTCTATTTTTCAGTAAGGTTCTGATAAAAGAACAATACCAACACTCTGAAGTAATTATTTGACTTAGTATTTATATTTTCCATATTAATATGCAGAGGTTCAAATTACATCCACCTTTTCTGAATACCTACGACCTTGTGGATTGTTCTCAACTTTCCTACATCTCTCTGTTTGAATAGCATGGCCAATATATGATGAGATCCATCCTGCTAACCCCTGAGATTCCATTCTGAGCCAGCAAACCATGAAGCTTCCACTATCTATATATCAAACTTAGCGTGACTGAACTTGCGTTGTTTCTTCTAGTGTCCATGATAATTTTTAGCATTCTTGGAAATTAAAAGGTGCCCCTAAATTTGTACTGGTTTGATTTCAGCAACTAGGACAAAATGGAAGAAAACTCAGGGAAAATTAAGAGTAGAGCAATCACCCTTCCTTCCTGAGCCAGCTGCTAGGGTTCTGGCAATTTTCTGAGGATATCTTCAAGATATGAGCTAAATGTCATTATGGTTGTCATCAGAGGGTGCAGCAGGACCTTGTTCTGGCCTGCCATCAATCATCCCCTCTATTTATAATGAATTAAACAGATATCCATCAGTAATTTTGGCCTGAATTCTGATTCACACTGCCACCTGAGCACCTTTATTTCTAAACAAAGTTTGTCATTCCCACTCCAAAAGACTTCATATCTTTTATTGAATAAATATTTTCTTTCATTTCTTTGGTAGCATCTTTGATTCCTCTCTTTCCTTCCAAATCTTGCCACATTGTTATTATTATTATTATTATTATTATTATTATTATTATTATTTTAAACCAGGAAACACACAATTTTATTTTTTAATTTTTTTTAATTTTTATTTTATTTATTCTATTTTTTTTAAGGAGGGAGCAGCTCACAATGGCCATGTGGGGATCGAACCGGCTACCTGGGTGTTATTAGCACCATGCTCTAACCAATTGAGAAAACCAACCACCTCACCACATTATATTTTACGTTTAATGCCTCCCACTTTCTTTTAACATTCCCCCGCCATTGCTGTCCAAGTACAAATTTTCAGTAATTCAGACTTAGACTTTTGTAAGACTCTTCTGATGCACCCCTGCCTACAGTCTCCTACCAACACCCCAGGGGTTTCCAGACCGTTCTTTACAGAGCTAACAGATTGATTGTCTTAAAATGTTACAATGTTGGAGAATTCTTAGAAGATGGCAGAGTGGGAAGCACCAGGGACCTGTCTCCTTGCCTAGACAACAATGCACTGGCAGAATAGGTCTGATAGGATCATTTTGTAACATCTGTGGGAAGGCTTTGATAGTCAATTGCTGATTAATATTGGTTAATTTCAACTCTTAGCACAGAAGCAGCTACCTGTATCCCACCCCAGCCCCCAGGCAGGCAGCTGTGCACTTGTTTCTAGAGCAACCTACAAGTAGCTTGTGAGAGCCAGGGTGAGCAAAAGGATGCTGTCCACCAAATGTCAGGGATCTGTGCTCTGATGTCTGATCCATGCTTCTGATCACAAAGGTGCAGACAAAGAGGTAGGCAGCCATTGTTGTTGCACCTCACCCCATTGTTGCAAGCCCCTCCCCTTCTGGTTGAATTGACTTCCAAGAGCTTTAAAGGGCCATCACCCGTTTTTTCCTCCCTTAATTTTTCTTTTCTTCCTTTCTGCAAACCAGAAATTAAAGACTAGAAGAGTCAAAAACAACTGCACATACAAGGAAAGTTAGAAAGCGACCATGCATGCACAGGGAACAGCTCAGAAAAGACCTGTGAAGACCTTAAGTTTACACCTCAGGCTGATCCTAGGCATAGAGACAGCCTGCAACAATAAAAAATAAATAAATAAATAGAAAGCAATGAACGTAAACAGTAACAAAAACAGCAAACCCTGGGAAAGGGGGAGAGTCTGATTTCCATTCCTTCCGTAGGGATAGAAACCAGTGGAATGTGTGCCTGGGGCTCAGGAGTCTTTTCCTTTTGGGGTCATTTCATTCTGGGAAGCCATGCATGGCAGCTGCATACTCCATCCCACCAGAGGGCTCGAGGGACTGGCCCTGGCTGCAGAGGTCAGAAGCGCTAAGTACAAATGGTCATATATCTGTAGTTCATATATTTAAAGGAACCACAAGAGATATAAAGGAGTAACTATTTTAAAGAAACTAGAATGTGAAACAGACCCAGAGGTGTGAGTATTGCATTCAGTTATTACAATTAATGTGTTGTTTTTTTATCCAAAAAAAATAGTACGTTGAACTAGAATAGTTCTTTATTTGGGGGGAGATCAAGAATACATTTAACAATACACTGAACATTAGGGGTCCTTCTGCCCAGGAAACGGTATGCCTTCACTTATGCATTATTTACATGTAATTTCAGGGGGTTGCTATAATTATCTTAAAGTTCCCTGTCTCCTCTTACAATTTTTTTTATTCTGCTATCTCATTATTAGTGGTAATATCTCCAGATTATTGATGATGGCAGGAGTTATATTCCTTAACAATGTAAATTAATTAGGATTTAGAGCCACTCAAATTGTGATATTTGTCTAGAAAAAGCAATTATGCCCTAGACAATTGACCTGTATAACCCACTCCTCTCTTCCACTGCATTAAATGATTTACCACCCATTCCAAAGGTAACCAGAAATAGCAGTACAAAGAGCTTGAGAAACCTTAAAGACAAAGCAAAATGAGAAAAACAGAATGTAATCTGAATACAAGCTAAGTATACTAAGGCCATCTCTTCCTTGCAAACTAATGAGATTTGATGTATGCTCATTTAGACAATACAACAATGCCAAACAAACAAACTCACCAGGCGGTATGCAAGTAAATGTCACTACTGAAGGTCAGGGGGAAAAAAATAGATTCTCTTACCTAGAGTTAAGTACCTATTTTTTTTAATAATAAATAACAGCTGTTCTTGATGTTTTGGAAGATAAAATAAATATACAGGAAGATAGCTCTATCACTAATTCTGACAATAAAAAATGTGAAACGGACATAAAAATGCAAATAGAAACAATATATCCAATGAAGATGGCTTATTGTAGAGACAAAATACTAGTTCCAGTGGATCATAATGTATAGAAAACATATAATGAAATGGCAGCAAACTAAATTAATCGTTCGTGTCACAAAAATAGCTTTAAATGAGGATTGCGGAAGAAGATACTCTAGTGATTTAAATAAAAACAATTAAAATGGTAAATGAGTCACGATATAATACAAGAAGCTCTGAAGAAAGGCAATGATTGAACATGACGTTAAGTCCTTCACCACTCATTATAAAAATTTTCTTGGTAATGAGTAAAGATCAGGAAATACATTATAAGAGAGCCAAAATTTATGCAACCCAACCAGAACTACTTTTAAATATGTTCTTTAAATTTATGTAATAGATATACAATTATTAATAATGAAGCAGCACCAATGAATAAATTAATGTTTGCAGAACATTTTGGAAAATGAAGGCAGGGAGGGAGGGAACATGAAAGAAGGAGAGATCAATTCAGTAAAAGGTTTTAAAAGTTTAGTACCTTGTTTTCAACACTGCACTAAGCAAGGGTATCATGATAACTCATTTACCATTTCCATGTCTAACATAATGTTGGATTTTAGTGTCCATGATAATTCAGTGACTGAATGCATGACCAAAAGGAGCTGTAGAAGTAAAGACCTGTGGCCTGTGCTCTCAAGGATCTCACAGTCTCGTCACTGGAGCATTTAATCCAACACACTGATGGATTCCTTTGCACAGTCACTCCTCTGGCTGTCATCTTCCAATGTTGTGCATTTATTTTTGTGACTAACAACTCTGAGCAGTTCAATTTTGGCTTCTCAGTTTTAAGGTTTTATAATGTTTTTAATTTTTCTATTCAAATCTCTTGGAATGCTTTTACCTATGCATATTATATACTTATGGTTGAAGACATACGCATTGTTAAACTGTCTAGCTTCACGGATGCTGTAAACGCCATGTGGTCTTAGACAGTAGACAGCTATTTACTCCTGCACTTGGAGAAAAGTGCTCATACTCCAGGCAGAAGCAGCACCAACCTCAGGAAAGCAGTTGCCTGAAATATTTTCATCAATTGCTAGTATTCTGAAAACCGCTTCTGCTTTGGATCATCAACAAATTTACTTGGAAAGGGATGCCCTGCTAGTTTATTGTCCCCTGTTCAGAAATAGGACCATCTATGTGATTCTGAGCCCACACTGAAAAATCACTGGCTTACATAACATCTGAAGTTCCTTTCCATGAAGTCTGGGTTAAGAAGGTAGATATTGTGAAACTCAGTTTAACATACTCTCCTCATAACAAGATTGTAAGGGCTCCCAAAGTGGAGGTAGTTCTAGATTAGTAAAATCCCGAAGAGAGAGAAAAATTGTAATGTTTATGTTATATCCAAAACACCTGCAAGAAGATTTACAAAATATTTTCTTTCCAGAAAAATGCCCAGTCTTACTCACAGCTGATCAGAGCTCATAAGATAAGGCCAACATTTCTAAAGGAATTGCACGGATCAGGTTAGAATAGGAATAGGAATCAAAGCTTCATCTCCCATACCATGTGCAACACATATAACTATGCAGTTATAGCTCAGGTACAAGTCCTCTCTGGCTTTTTACTTTCCTATTATTGTTGTTATTTCTTTATGCTGATATAACCTTCTGGAACCAGGTAAATTGGAAGGGGGCATAAGACACAGTGGAAACAGAATACACAAGATGGGATCAAACAATACAGTGAATGTTCAAATTAAAAAGACTGTGTTACAGTAAAAGACACGTTGCCATTAATCCTCCTCAAAATACTCCCCCTCACCTTGAACACACTCATCCCATCGCTCTTGCCACTTTCTGAAGCCGTTCTGGAAGTCCTCGTTCATGAATGTCTTTAGTTGTGCTGTCGTGGCTGCCTCGATATCCTGAATCAATTCAAAATGTTAACCTTTCATGGTCATTTTGACTTTGCGGGAAGAGTCAGAAGTCTCACAGTGCCAGATCTGGTGAATAAGGTGGATGAGGTCACACCATATAATGTTTTTATTTGACAGAAATTGCCGTATATCATAAGCGATGTGTGACATGGAGAGTTGTCATGATGGAGGATGATTTATAGCGCACTTTAAAACACACCTTCTCTCAACCATAGCTCACACATGGCTGACTGCACCGAACATCTTGAAACTTGTCACACACTGTTACTAAGGTTCAACGTGTCGCTTCTGGTATTGAAGATCCTGCCTTTACACTGGATTGACACTCGGCAGCAGCAATCACCGTATTTTGTGATCACAATGGAAAGGCTCCATGT
Organism: Rhinolophus sinicus; assembly: GCF_036562045.2. Classification (NCBI taxonomy): domain Eukaryota; kingdom Metazoa; phylum Chordata; class Mammalia; order Chiroptera; family Rhinolophidae; genus Rhinolophus; species Rhinolophus sinicus. The sequence goes on from NC_133755.1 coordinate 95,201,140, forward strand.
CACACATTACTCCTGGTACAGCAATTTCTGTCAAATAAAAAGATTACAGTGTGTCCTCATCCACCTTATTCAGCAGATCTGGTATCATGTGACTTCTGGCTTTTCTCCCAAGTGATAATGACCATGAAAGGTAAGCGTTTTGAATCGATTCAGGACATGGAGGCAACCACAACAGCACAACTAATGACACTCATGAATAGGACTTCCAGAACTGCTTCAGAAAGCGGCAAAAATGATGGGATAAGTTTGTTCGAAGTGAGAGGAAGTGTTTTGAGGGGGACTAATGGCAATGTGTCTTTTACTGTAATACAGTCTTTTTAATTTAAACATTCACTGTATTTTTTATCACACCTCATATGCAACACTTTTTACTTATGCTGGTGAATATTGTTTTCAATATTATAAGTTCTAAATCCTATTCTGTTCTTTCAGAAAAAGAAACTCATGTTGTTCATATGAAACTACTGTGCAACTACAGAAGTCCTATATGAACAATGATAAAATTAGATTTGTCTGTCTCAGAGGCTAGTTTGGGGAACTTTTGCAGAGCTGGCATTCTTCTGAACTAGTTTAAGAGACCCCCAGAGGCTGTATCCCAGGTGATCACTGACCTCTGGTTGCCCCATGGCTTCTGTCATTTTCCTTTTTGTGATCATGATGCTGGCTTTGCAGGAACCTGATCAAGATGTTACCACGCCTACATCATTCTCACAATTCCTTTCTCTCTGTGTTTCAAAACATATACTGCCCTTCTCCATTCTATATCATTATTTACTTCTCCGGGGCAGAGCAAATATCATCAACCTCTATTTACAAAAGCAGCTAAGAAAGCAATGTCATCTACATCACTCAGATCTTATAAAAATACTTTTTAAGACATGGTGCTTTTAGTCTTTTTTGAAGAACCTCTCCTGAAGACTCAGAAATGAGAGCTTCATTGGCAAGTAATCCAAATCACACACCATACTCTACAGACAATGTCAGTCCTCTTTCGGCTAATAGACTACTGTCCTAGGTCAAACTTATGGCCTAAGCTATATTGCACATGGCAGAATCCAAGATTATGGTTTCCATTCTGGTTCAGAAGAATTTCCTTCCAGAATTCCCTCAAAAAATAAATGACTAGGGGATCTACCCTGAAAGCTTTTCAGGCATCCCTGGGCATGGTCATGTTTATAGTGAGTACGGAATGATCCTTTACTTCAATATACTTCAATATATGTGTTTCACTATATTTACCCATTTTATATGCAGTCAAAATGGAAATAACACTTCAAAGAGCACAACTGAGCACTCCTCTAGATCTTTAGATTGCACAGTTTACATTCGCAATGTTAAGCTGCATCAACCGGCTGAACCTAGAGAAGACAAACGGAGTTCTGGTGCCATTCCAAATACTGATCTTCCAGACATGAAAAACAGAAAGAATCATATAAACTCACTAAAAAGCAAAACAAAAAGCCCAATCTCTAAGAAAAGAAAAAACAAACAAACAAACAAACAAACAAAAACACCTCTTCATTTCCAACAAAAATTAATGTAAATGTAAGTCAGATGTCTGTAAACCTTTGGATAATAAATCCATCCATTTACCAAATATTCCCTGACCTGTGTAACATCGAGTGAGATCGAAGCACAGGACAGATTTTGTTTTGTTTGTAAGGGCGAGAAAACATCCTTTATTTCTAGACAACGTAAACATCAGAAAACACTGATATCATTCAGCAGTGTGTGATGGGCCACATCTAATTGTTTTATTTCTATTGCAGAATTGATATTTGAGATGCAGGGCTATTCTTCAATATCCCTAATTTTTTTTAAAAAATCACAAAGTTCTGTAAGTAACAGTTGGACAACAAAGACAAAACAGTTTTATGCTTATTATCTAATTCCTCTCTTCCTTTATATGTCCATTATTGTGATAAGAATTTGGTTTCATCTGCCACATAGATGAAATAATGTTTCTAGAAATCAAAAGGTTTCAGAAAAAATAGATCGGGGTCTGGTTCTGGGTAAGAAGGAGCAAACACATATTGGCTTGTCTCTCCCACTGAGTGCAACTATAAAACCTGGAGAGACTGTTTGCAGCAGTCATGTGAGGACTCTGAAAAGTAAAGAATGGCTTGCTGCAGAAGAGCAGACTTCTAAGTATCGCTGGACTAATGTTGTGTTTACTGATGAGACGGGATTGTAATGGTGGCACTAAATCTTCTGTTTTGAGATTTGGATCTCTGGTATAATTTGATTTAACAAGTGTTAATTTAGCTTGGGACTTTTTGAAAGATAGAGCCATCTGGATTTTTCCAGGACCCGGTCATTTCACCATCTTTGCCAGGCAATCTGGTAGGTAGGGACAGCTCTAACAACCCTGCGCAGCTCTGAAACAGTTACAGAATTTCAAAAAAATGTTCATGGCCGATTAGAGATGGGGGAATGATGAGACAGGGGACAGTTGGCATTAAATCGTCTATTTTGAGATTTGGATCTCTGATATAATTTCATTTAACAAGTGTAATTTAGCTTGGGACTTTTTGAAAGCTTTCTTCACTTCCTTTCCACCAAATGTTAAAGATTCTGCTTCCTATACACGTACTATGCATACCAGTTTCAGTGTTTCTATTTACTTCCGTCCAGTGCTGGCCCTGTGACTTGGGAGAGGTTTTTGTAACTGTGTGGGATCCACTCCTGGCTCCAAATTAAATCTATATAACATATCCAAAGGTTTCAATGACACCCTTAACCCTTCCCCCACCCCAAAGGACAAAGCTGAACTCAATAGAAAATTCAAATGCAGACTGAATCGATTTACATCCTGGTTAGAAAATATAAAACTTCAGACAAACAAAGATTCTATACAGTAGTTTGCAGTAGTTTCCAGAAGACTCTGCCCAGCAGACCCTCGTCTTACTTTAATAAATCTTCCTTCTGTGTTTCTACCTGACTCATGAATGCTTTCACAACCCACGAGCAAGCAGATACATTTACTTTTTGCTTTTGGTTTTGGTTTTGTTTTTGTTTCATCTTTCCTCCAGTCCTGAGGCTTCAACTCAACACATGCTAAAACCTAAAAGTGGGCAACAGTGTTGACAGATTGCTTAAAGAGCAGCACTTTAGTTCAGACTTGAAGAGAGGAAAGGGGTCTCTTTACACTCAGCGTGGAGGATTACTCTTGTTCTTTTCTTTTCTCCACCCCCTAGGATCCCAGCCCCCAAGCAATCTTTGGGCAGTAGCTGCAGTAACAGCAGCAGCAACAAGGATTCACAGGAACCTAAAATGCAGGAAGAGGGAGACCTCCTCTGATCAGAGCAACTATGGTCCCTGTGTGAAAGCACATAGCTTTTTTTGCCTTTACTCTTTTTGACAAATGTCTACCCCTATCCCCCATCCCCAGGAAGAAGGAATTTCACACTGGGGAGTTCTGAGTGGTCAATTTGGTGAAACACAGTATTACAAATAAGATCTTCCAGGGAACCAGCAGGGAGGTCAAATAATGATAACTTTTTGAGGGAAGAGGCATCGAACAAGTTTGAGTTTGTTATCCAGGGTGCTAGTTTTCACCACAAATGTTGGCTGTTAGTTTTTGAGGCTACTGATAAAACTGAAAGCAGCAGATGGAACTAGGGCTAGTGAAAACACTCCAAATCTGACTATTTTTCTCCTGACTCAACCACTTTTGTGGCTTTGCTCCCTAGATTTCTCTAAGTCTTTGGTTAACTTCCAAAGTTCTGATAGTCGATTCTGATCGCGATGAAAAAATTATTTTGTTGCTTTATGGAGGGGATAATTTTTATATGTCCTTACTCTGCCATTTTCACTAACATCACACATATAAAGATATATACCTGCCACATAGCTTAATACTTTTACTTATATAATTTAGTTATTTTTTCTCCTCCTCCTCCTACTCCTGCTCCTCTTCCTTCTCTTTCTTAGCTTCCATTTATTAGATTGAAATCTGTTCTACTAGCTTAAAAGTTATACCGTGTTTCCCCGAAAATAAGACCTAGCCGGACAATCAGCTCTAATGCATCTTTTGGAGCAAAAATTAATATAAGACCCAGTATTATATTAAATTATATTATATTATATTATATTATATTATATTATATTATATTATATTATATTATATTATATTATATTATATTATATTATATTACAAGACCTGGTCTTATAGTTAGATAAGACCCAATATTGTACTGTATTGTATTATATTATATTACATCATATTATATTAGACCCGGCCTCATTCATAGTAAAATAAGACCAGGTCTTATATTAATTTTTGCTTCAAAAGACACATTAGAGCTGATTGTCCAGCTAAGTCTTATTTTCGGGAAAACATGGTATATAATTTTTTTCCTTTTAGAAGTTACCCTTAATTTAACAAGAATCCACAATATCCTATATTTTTATGCCCTTTCTCAGAAAGTTTCAAATGTTTACTTTTTCCTCACCAAGATCACAGCTATAACACAAGTGCAAGCAGACCTCGGAGATATTGTGGGTTTGGTTCCTGACCACACAATAAAGCGAGTATCACAACAAAGTGAGTTATAATCATTTTCTGATAGTGGAGGCTGTTGTCTTCTATTTGTAAAAACAAAACAAAACCAAAAAAAAAGCAACATCTGTCAGCACAACAAAGTAAAGCACAGTAAAATGAGGTATGCCTGTAAATTAAACTACTCTTATCTGCTGACTGTGGAGCATGACCTGCCTGGGCTCTTCCCACAAAATGCTGCTGACCGCCTGGTGAGGTCCTACCCTGACACCCAATCAGGGCTAGGCCTGTGCAGTCACGTGGGTCTCTGCCAGCTCCGGCCTCTGCCAACCTCTTCGATATTATGCCCCACCACTCTCTTTTTCCGCTCATGGCACTGGACTACATTACCCTTCCAATGTGATGGCCAAGCACACTTAGTTCTTTACTCCTCTCCTTCTGTACTTGTGTACCCTCTGATTGGATTCTTTCCTCCACCCCACTGCTTCCTCATTAAGTGGTTCTGTTACCTGATTACATACTGAGATATGACAATAGTCTTCAGATGGAAGAAATGTCCTTACTTATTACACCCAGAAAAGAACATCATTTAAAACAGAGGATGTCCCTGCAGATGAGACTGAGCTCTCTGTTGTGTTCAGTTATATCCTGTGTGAAAGAGCCTATGTCATGGTTACCTAACTTTAGGGATTATCGTTATCAACTGCAGATTTTCAATAAAATTTCATTTAAAATTAAAATAATCCCTTTAATTTGTTCTGTGTTAACAAGATCAAAGTCCAGTCATCGATTACATCTGATATTAGCCTCCTACAACTGCAATGAGGCTTTTAAGACTTTTCTCCTTAGAATTCTGTGATGAATTGAGGGATGTATACTGTTAGCATACCACTTGGTTTTGAATTTCAAAGAATATGGCTTCTTTTCCTCGATTTATTCTCTAAAACTTGGTTCTGGAACTAGGAAAAAAATGCAGCTGCCTGATATACTTTTCTCTTGCTGACTGCACAGAAACAATAGCCAACCTGGACAGAAGACATATAGACACATCTAGAGAATATAACTCTTTCTGTACATCAGGGGACATCTAAATCCTTCATTACTTAGTGTCATCTCTCTATTTTCTTAGCAGCCTGAACACATTAGTTTTAAATGCTAATGGGAATTACTAGAATGCTCCTAAACACAGAATAGATTCCAAATTTGGTCTTAGCAGCTGTAGGCAATCATCAAACTGAATTACCTGAGGGGATATGGGAAGAGGGCAGATGCTAGTCAATTACCATTACCTAATTGTACCAGGGCACCTGGTATACATAGGATAGTAAAGTTTTTATTAGGCTGGAAAAGAGCTACCATTTGGGGGATTTCAAGCAGTTTCTGCCTATCAGGGAGAAAACTAAAATTTGCCTTTGGGGAAGACTCTTCTGTTCTCAGAGGGCACTTTTAGTAATACAAGTCAGTACCTATTTGTTATTTTGGGGAAACCTTCACATACTATTGAGAAACCCAAATACAGATGCTCCAGAATGAGCTTAATAATATGAACTGAAGAGCTTTCGCAGAACTGTCGTGCATTCGAGTTACAGATTTGTTTTTCCAGACCTGGACTGTCACTTCTAATTGCCTTGTAATTGTGTCTTGTTCTTGATAGGTGCTGTGATTCGTATCCAAGATAATTTACTCACCAGAGTTCAGGAATACAGATACTGTAAGAAGGAATTGACGTGTCCTCACCCTGCACACTAACTGCAATGCTGTCCTGAAGGCTGAAGAACCTTGCTTTGTGAAATGTACCCTAGTGATTATTCTGCCTCCATCATTGGGAACAATCTCACAGTGATGGATGGGGTTTGGGTTTTTCTGAGAGAGAAAAGATATGTTTTCTGTAAATTATCCTCAGAATAGTTTCATTATGAGGTAGAAAATAAAGTGAATGTTAGAGTAAGGAAGAAAATTATTTCCTTTTTTCATTACTCGTTGGGAACATTTGAGCCAGTATTCTCAGGTGTAGAGACCTTAGAAGCAGTCTTCATTGTTGGGTGTGCTGCGCTTCGGTTAAAAGCAAATCAAGAGCAGAAAGAGAGGTGAACTCTTAAAGGGCTCCAAGGTCAGGTTTGACCAAGAGGGGCTTAACATTCCCTTCAGTTTGACTAAACTTTAGACAGGCTTCTCTTAGATTCTAGCTCCCTCTTCTCCCACTTTTAGAGCATTTACTTTAGACAACTTGTAATTATGTGTTCTTCCTTTGAGATGTAAATATTTGAAAAATCTTTTACTTACTTTGCATCCCAGGACTGTCTTTCTCCAGGACCCAGGAGCCATTCCTTTAAAATATAATCATGAAGGGAAACCGTGTCCCTTTCTCTCATAGGAGAGTAAGAGCCCAACTTCTGTGGATGCCTTACTCACCAAGTTTTAAAACTACCTTCTATCCTGATGATGGGAGAAAGTTTACTTTTCCTTTGGGTAAGACCCCTTAGGAAACACAGCGGGCATATGACAACCTCCTCCCCAACTCTAGAAATACTCTCCCACCTGCCCTTTCTTTCTGTGGAGTGACTCAGACTGAGTGCTGATTGCTTTGCCCCTTCCCCATTGCTTTGATCAAGTCTTCCTTACCTACTGAACTTCAATGCAATTCTGCTTTAGCATGTTTGCTCCTTTGGACTGTTTGGATGATAATAACTAGTAGTGTTTGCAATTCACTGCAATGTATAGTATTTGTCTTGGTGGGTAGGGACTGTGTCTTATTGCATAGCAATGAAATGGTGACTCTGGCCACATGGCGCTCTCCAGGGTACTGCTGACACCATGGAACTCGGTTTTATTAAAATATTTAGGAATTTTGTGTAAAAGGTACTTTGGGCACTGGCAAGCACATTCTTTAAACATTAATTTTTCAAATAATTAGTTACTTAGCAAATATGATATCATAACCCTCCCTCAAAATTTTTGGCCCCTGTTTAGTTTGATGGAAATGTTGGGTATCCCTGTAGTATTGTTACACGGATGTTTATTCCTCAAACTCACAAAGTTATGCAATTAAAATAGGTGAATTTTATTGTGAGTGATACCTTACTAAAGGAGAAAATATATTTTTAAAACTAATAGAAAACTACAAACAACAGTGAAACAATGTTTGGGTCCCTGTCATATTTCTTTGGGTTCTTTCCTCAGTTATTTTATAGAAGAAGCAATCAGAATAAAACCAATTGTCACTTCTCTCCAAAAATACTTTAGCCAGTGTATAAACAATTAATATATAAGAACTAATTTTTATTTTTTATCTATTGTAATTCTGTCTGTAAAATATAGTCATCAGAAAAGATATTTAAGTAACTTGAAAATATATAGTACACATTTTAAATTGGTTCCCTACGATAAGGACTATAATAATAAGATTACGCTGTTTCTAAAATCAGTGGCTTCTGTAGCAAAACAGTGGTATGGCTTCCTGAATTTTTCAGTGTCTTTCTGTTTCATATTTGCTAAATAACACAAATATTTGAATAAGCAGGGATTAAAACAATGCTTACCAGTACCCCAAACACCTTTCATTCAAAATTAACAAAATAGATATTATTCCCATTTTTCAATGTCATTCTTCCTCTGCTCCACTTTAAGCCAACAATTTTGCCTGCCATTATTTTTCATTTCTTTTCTTTGTAACCTTTCATTTGTAACAGAGAGAAGTAGCTTATGAAAGAAGTCCATGTTTAACAGTCTTAGTGAGATTTATGCATTTTGCTAATTTATATGGCAGATGTCTAGGTGAATCACACCAAAAATTTTCTTAGTTATGTCATTTAGTTTTGCGTTATATAAGTAGTTAAAGGCATGATGTATTCAATTTTTAATTTTGTAGACTACTCTTATATGTCTTTGATTGTTTTAAGTAGATACATGATATCCCCTATAGTTGTAAAAAATAAAAATACAAAAATTTTAACTATTTGGAGGTTGAATTAAATTTCATCATTAAAAGTATTCAGATTTTAATAAAGAGCAAAAGAAGGCTGTATTTGTTATTTTGTATGCAAATATAGTGGAACACTATAACATAGCAATTTGTTTTGAAGGAACTATCTCACCACAGGATTTTGGGTATGAAGACTGAGTATTTAAGGGGCAGCTGGATGGCTCAGTTGGTTAGAGCATGAGCTCTCAACAACAAGGTTGTCAGTTCAATTCCCGCATGGGATGGTGGGCTGCACCCCCTGCAACTAAGATTGAAAATGGCAACTGGACTTGGAGCTGAGCTGTTCCCTCCACAACTAGATTGAAGGACAACGATTGGAGCTGATGGGCCCTGGAGAATCACACTGTTCCCCAATTAAAAAAAAAAAAAAAAAAAGAATGAAATTTTCAAGTTGACAATTAAAAACATAAAAAGACTGCGTATTTAAGTCCCCTGTCCTGATACATGCATAACAAAAACATGAATTTGAGATTATAGCATAAAGTGCTAAATGAGATGCTATAGGGTTTACAGAGAATGACCAGGATATTGTGGGAACCACATCATCTGAAAAACATTTGACAAAAATTGAGTAAGAAAAGACGTAGAAAGAATGGACATGACAAACTTTTTCTATGTGGGCACAAATGGTAGAACTAAAAGAAATGAGTGTAAGTAACAGAGAAGCAGATGACAGCTCAATCAGAGGAAGAAGTTTTAACAGAGCCACCTCAGGTGTTGGTAAACTTTCATAAATGTCCTAAAGGTGCAAAAGGTGTTCGTTCAAGTAAAGTTTGTGTGGCTACTTAGTATGTTATAGAGAAGATGTACACATTGAATTCTGGATAAAACAATGTTAAACTGACTCTCAGCATTCTAACAGTCTCTCAGGCAGGGTCATGCTCCTTTCTTCAAGTGCCCTGAGATGATTTCTATTGTCATGGAGACCATGATGAAAAGGGCTTTGAGCTCTGTGTTTCACCTGGGAAAGAAGAAATGGGCTTGAGTACCTGAAATGGTGGCAGACAAACTATCTCCAGTCTCTGCTCTGAACTGCATAGTTCGGTGTCTCTTATGAAATCCCTCATCCCTTCTTTAACGAAGGAGTGCCCTGCAAATGAACTGGTGCTATACCCATAGCTTAGCAATGATAGATGCTATGTTTTTCTAATGTAGCATAAATAGATATCAGCTTCCATATGAGCTGCTAATTGCCCTTAGTACCTCTAAAGATGGCTACTGGTCATTCATAAGCCCAGTTGATTTGAGTGAAAGCCTCACCCAAACCACGTACTTAAACATGACCCAGGTTCCCTGCTCTCTTCCTCATTATGTCTCTCTACTCCACTTCCTTCCTTTCTTTCTGTTGTCCCATTATTATTTTCCTCCCCTTTACAAGTTCACTATGCATACCAAAAAGAGAAAAAGAATTTAAATGATTTCTTCCACAGCATTCCATCTTCACTTTATTTTCTTCTACTTTTCTAGTCATGGTATCTTTTTCATGTTTCCTTAAATCTTTTCCTATATTGGATCTTATTCCTTCCTTTCTACCTTTCTTCCTTGAACTCTTACTACTTTCCAGGTACTTAAGGACACAAAGAAAAATAAAACATGACTTCTCCTCACACTATGCCGTATGTGAGGGAAACGTTTAAAAAGTTTAGAGTGGGGGGAAAAGCAATTCCATGAGGCAGCAAGGCGTGAGCTGACCTTTTACTGCAAAAAGCAGTGATTCGCTCCAGGCCTGCCTATAAAATGATTATTCTTTTTTAGGAGGTTCAGCACTTTGTATTTCTTTAGAGAAGTAAGTTCCATGTTGAAAATGCAAGATAATATTTTCTGTGCTTCATTAAGTATATTGGTATAGAGTACAACAGGTACCTTACTGCCTGCCTTGTTCTTCACTTTCAGAAGAGTACCAAAAGATCTCTTTAAGATGACCTGTTTTCATAAAAATCACTAAGCAAGGAAATTTCTACCCTGCTCTGAAGAAATAATTAGGTTGCTTGCTGTAGCCTTGAGCAAAAGGACAAATGTGAAGCTGCCCTGGATCCCTGGCTATTTTCAGCACCTCAGAGGATGACAAGGTGAATAAAAACCCTCGGTGGCTGAAGATCATCCAGGAGCAAAACTCTACTCTCAGTAACTTGACTATTTATCTTTTTTTTTTTGTAATAAACACTATGTTTGCCTCTCACATTCAATACTTCCTAAGCTCTGATGTACCTTTATCTCCAATTTTTCATGTTTCCATTCCCTTTCCTTCACGCCTATTAACGTCCTGTCCAAATCCTTTATCATCATCATCCCACTCTCTAAATAATCTTTTGCATTACCCACAGAGCTCCAGTCCTAAAAGTGTTGAAATATTTCATTCTAAACGCCACATCTTTAATAACTAGTTGGTGTATGGAGTTACAGGTCAAAACCCCTCACAATATGTACATCTTCAACACAGCAAATGTTTATTAGTTATTTTAATATCTATTACCCATTGTGTTAGGCCAAGGAAATACAATAGTGAGCAAAAATAGACATAATAGCAGTTGCAGCTGATGTAGGAAGCACACATTAATCAAGTAATTGTAAAAATAAAATTCAACTAAGAGAAAGTGCTGTGGGAGTTTTTACCGGGAACGTTGGACCTAGTCAGGAAGGTTTTCCTAAGGGAGTGATGTTTCATCTGAGAGCCCAGAGCTGAGTATGAGTTACTCAGGGGCAGAAAGGAAAGAGGGAATTTTCTGGAAGAAGGAAACACCAGTCTGTAACCTACACCAGATAAAGTCTGCCTCCAGCCCAACCAGAGCTCTGGAGCAAGGATTGCCTGTTAGAGAAGTCCTGCACTGGGACAAATGATGAGGTTCTTTTACTACCGCCTTGCTTGTCATTAGCCAGGGCAGTGTGACATGGCTGGAAAGCTGAAACAGCCCCTAAAAATGTTATCAGCTAGAGCAGGGGTGTCAAAACTGCGGCCTGCGTGCCAACTGCAGTCCGCAATCCATTGTTAATTGGCCCGCAGCAAATTCCAAAAATATATTTAGTTTACTTAAATAAACCAGGTGAGGCAATACGTACTTCACCTCGAGTGAGTGGCCCGGCTGTTTGTGTATTTTACCGCATGTGGCCCTTGGTAAAAAACGTTGAAAAAAGTTTGGACACCCCCGAGCTAGAGGCTCTCAACTGACTACTTTCCGAGGAGCTGGGTGGGGAGTTCTTTCCTGAGGAGAGATCTGTGTGGTGCTTCTCCATGTCTACCACAGTCCCCAATAATATCAATACCAGAGAGCAGGAACAACATCTTAATAGCCTAATAAGTGCCCGTATAAATAAAACGGCTTAAACCACTTTAAAAAATCCACTTTGGTGCTAAGTGGCAAGAACTCAACTTTGAACCCAGATGTATACAATGCCAAAGTCCATCATCTTCTCACTGTTCAAATTCAACATGTATTGTCTAAGCTTCATCTTGGTGCCAAGCTCTGTCCTAGACACCAGTGGGACCACAATGAACAAAACTGACAAAAAGAGTTGTATTTCAAGATTCTAAAACAACTTAGAACCACCATAGCAAAAAGGTGTTACATATTCCAGATTTCACTGAGGGAGGAAATGTAATTAGAGAAGTAAGTTTGACATTTATTCATCACTTCCTCTCCTACATTCCTTCAAATTTTTCCTTTAAAAAAAATAATAAATCAGTCTAGAGGAGGGCTTCTTGGCAGAATCTTATGCTTTTGGGCTGGCAAGAATGACCTCACCTCCTCCTCCCAACCAGTTCTTCTAGCCCCTAAGGTTTTTCTTTCACAGGGAGTGAGTCCTCTTTGCTGAGTGGCTGCACTCTACAGGCAGTCTAAAGATGTGGTGTTAACAGGACTGTTTGGTGGTGGAACATGTCTACCTGTTGCAGAACAGGCTTTCTTGTGAGTGTACGTTCTTAATGCAATTGTTTTCTTCAGGTTCCAGCTGTGCTCTGACATGAACCAGCATAGATGGATTACCTCAACTCTCTGATTGGCTCCTTGTGAAATGATGAAAATGAGTAAGATCTGGGTGTTTTTTTTCCACCCCCAGCTCGGAAATCTTTTATAAAACACTATGCTGGGCCCCACTCCAAATCCATAAAATCAAAAGCTATAGGGGTGGGTTGAAGGCATCATAAGTTTTAAAAGCTCTCCAGCTTTTGCTATTAGCAGACAAGGTTGAGAATTATTAGATGACATAAACAAATAAGCTGCATGATGGATAAGGTCCTTTGTAGTACTAACAATTTATAATTCCATGAAAAGCCCAACTACCCCTGGTACTGATTCATTTGTCAATATAAATGTATTGAGTGTATATTATGAATGTAACAGTGTGTCAAACAAAAAAGTCATAAAAGTAAACTTTCCCTGGTGGCTGTGATAACTTACAGTCTAGAAGAAGGTTATGAATATCTATTAGTGCACTGGGTGAATCCTATGAATGCACATTTTTCACTGGACTGTATCAGATAAGATGCTGGAGGTCCTTACCTCCAGATACTCACTTTATAGAATTGCTCTGCTACTCAAAGATAGGAGATAGAGCAGATTCCTTCTTCTATCTTTGCACACTGATTTTTTTTAAAACAAAATTAAGTTAATTATTGACTTTTCTGCTACATTTCGATTAGTGATAGATTTACTTCCTTTATCCACAATAATGTGAAAAGTTTAACCCAAAACTCTGCTTTGAACTGGCAGATAGTTAGAGGTCATGTGATGCAATTTTCCTACCAAACAACAGATTAGTAAAATGACCTTGTTCAAGGTCATACTTATGGATTATTATTGTAATCTACAGAACTCAGGTGTTCTGATTCTCAGTTCAGTGATCATCCCATTACAGCAGCCACTGTTTAGGACTTTCAGGCAGGTAATAAATCTTTTGCTTAACTATCAGAGATGTGGAATACTGAGTTCCATTTGTTTGATGACAACCATAAAACTCTGTTGAAATCACAATAAATGTAAGATCATCCAATATTGTTTGAAAAGCCACTTCTTTGCAGACATTCATTTGAGTGGGATTATTCAGTCTCTACCATTCAAATAGAGTAACATTTTAAATCAAGGAGGAAATATTACAGATAATTGTATTGCTCCATGGGTTTCTTTGCTAATGTGTTTCATCACACTAAATTGGTAACAAAAATTCTACCTTTTAAAACAAATATATATCTCAAAGTGACTAGTTATTATTCACAGTCACCAAAAGTTTTATAAACTTGCACTGTCTTTTTTTGTAATGCCTTTTTTACCAGCTTTACTAAGATATAACTGACATATAACACTGTATAAATTTAAGGTACACAATGTATTGATTTGATATCCTTATATATTGGGAAATGATAACCACACTTGCATTAGTTAACACCTCCATCACCTAACTACCATTTCTGTTTTGTGTTGAGAACATTCAAGATCCACTCCTTTAGCAACTTTAAAGTATATAGTACAGTATTATTAACTATAGTCACCAGGCGTTACATTATATCCCCAGGACTTAATTATTTTATTATAAGGGGAAGTTTGTACCTTTTGGCCACCTTCACCCACTAACATTATTGAAATGATAAAATTATAGAAATGGAGAACAGATTAGTTGTTGCCAGGGTTTAAAAAAGGAGGCGGGGGTAAGAGGGAGGGGTATGTGGTTATAAAAGGACAACATGAGCTGTTTCTGATGGAAATATTCTGTATTATAACAGTATCAATATCATATCCTGGTGATGATGTTAGAATATAATGTTGCAAGATGGAACCACTGAGGGAAACTGGGTAAAGTGTACATGTATTACTCTGTGTTGTTTCTTACAACCGCGTGTGCATCTACACTTATGTAAAAATTAAAATATATTAATTAAGAAGAAAAATTCCTCTATGCAAACAAAAATTAAAAAGAAAACTATTATTTGCACTTTGTCGTGTTACCTGCAAAACTTCTCAAATCCCTAACAAAATTCCAACAAGACATATGCTGCCATAGGAAACTGAGATGAAACACACTGGGACCGAGAATAGTTAGAGGGATGGGGGGCAAGGGATGAAGAAGGAGGCAATGGTTCCAAGTAAAACATATATTAAATAATCTCCTTGACATAACCAGTGAACAAACTCAAACTATGAGGAGGAGACCAGCGCAACACTCAGTGACCCAGCCCACATACTGGAACCTTGACTAATACAAAAACAATATTCCTTTTTTAAGAATCAGTTTCTTTTGAAATCACAAAAATAAATAATTCTGTTACCTCCACGAAAGCACAAAATGAATGTATATATTATGAGGACTCAAATTTAGCATTAGTGTTTTGTAAAAGTTAAGCATATGTATATGAAAGCAAATTTTGTGACTATTGACATTTTTGTTTGTCATATCTGAGTTTTTGTTGCTCAAAGCACTTAGGAGAAGTCGGCATATAAGATTCACTTTGACAAGGTTGCCATTTGACTAGTTAAGTTTGCAATTTTTTAATTCTTAAGAGATTTAGCTTATAAAATTTTAGTTTTTATTTGTTAACTATATAAGAAGCATTAAGTATTTATATATTTGTAAGTTAAATATATTGAGTATCAAAGCAAACACAAAAAGTCAAAAGCCCTTTGGATGTTCAGTCACATGGCAAAGCCAGGTTGACACTCCTACCTGCTGAGGGATCGATTCTGATACCCTGGCTTGCCTCCACACAGGATTAGCGGTCTCATACCAAATCAGTAATTTGCATTTCTCCAAGTATTCGCAACAAAAGTTGTTAGACATATGATACAGCTGAGCTCCTTATTCTGAACCAGAGCTTACAAATACAATAGCTGGGAACAGTATCGTTCACCATGAATAGGCAGCTGGGACCAGTATAATTTGTGCTCCCCTCAGTGTTGCTGAGATCAAAAGTTACCCCTATGATAAAATGGAAAAGGAAACGATCAGCTTAGTTCTGATAGGGCCCAAATGTTTAGCAGTCCCATGTATTGCCATTCTGATATGATAATTTGGGGGACGGCAGAGACCACACTGGGAGTGAGTAAGCTCATTATGTACAGTTGTACCTAAGTCAAGACAATTCCTAGAATTGTACACTGCACAAATTGCACACGCACACATGCACGAGAGAGAGAGAGAGAGAGAGAGAGAGAGAGAGAGAGAGAGAGAAACTCAGCTAAAGGTTGGAGATAAGAATAAAGAGATCCAGAAAAACAGGTGTTAAAAAAAGAAGAAGTATAAACCTGAAGTAAATAAGTAATATGTAAGTAATATGAAACTGCATCCTCATTAACTCCAATGACTGTGGATTGACTCTAGCTGCCCTCACACTAGCCTAAACATTAGATGTGCATTGGAAAAGATTCTTCACGTACAATAAAGGACACAAAGGTGAAATTACTGTGAATTTGTGTACGTCTTAATTCTTAAATTGGAAGTGTTACCTGTTTCATACTTGGAGTTGTTCTGGAGGCAGAATCTCAAGAATAAAATGTTGGGAAGCCCTCAAATTCCCCATCCTCTAAATGTGTGTTCCCTGACAGGGGCCAGCAAAAGGTACATGAAACAAATCTGGTAAAATCTGGACCAGAAGCTTTTTATCTCCTGACAGCCTTATGAGTATCAGGAGATAATTTATAGCTGATTTACCCTGCATTATGAGACAGTTACAGATGTATCACAGCTCTTCTCAATCATTTAGTTATGAGCTTATTAACTTGCTAGCAGCAGGAGTAATATCTCACTATTTGAGAAAGAGAGGAGATATGTTAGTGATTAAATGATTTCATTAAATTACTTAATAAACAATCTGTCACTTTTCATGTTTCATAAACCCGAGCACATTTATGAAGGACAGGGAAGTAGATTCCTTAACATATTTTATATAAAGCTTATGAGGTTGAGGAAAGGGGAATTTCAAAGTACCTCAGATTCCCTCCTTGATTTACATTTATTTACTATCTGATGAAGCAAAGAAAAAAGAGACCTACTTAGAAAATAGGTTTCAAGTTTGCTATTGAGTAAATAAGGGAAACAAGAAGTCGTATACACTCTTATATACATAATACACACACACACACACACACACACACACACACACGCGTGCGCACACTCATCATTTAATGAAATTGCTGGCCCAGACTGCTCAAATTCCAGCTCTGCCACTTTATTTGCTGCCTATGTGACCCTCAGCAGGTTATATAAGTGCTATGATTCTTAGTTTTATTTTCCATAAAATGAGGGCAATAGTAGTACTTACCTCTTAGGATTAAAACTATTTCGCAAGCACTTAGAACGTTCAATCAAAGAGAATAAAATACCTAGGAATAAATTTAACTAAGGAGGTTAGAGACTGGTACTCAGAAAACTAAAACACAGTAAGGAAAGAATTTGAATATGTACGATACAAATAAATGGAAAAATATACCATGCTCATGGATAGAAATAATTAATATAGTTAAAATGTCCATACTACCCAAAGCAGTCTACACATTCAATGTAATCCCTAACAAAATACCAATAGAATTTTTCACAGAATTAGAATAATAATCCTAGCATTTGTAAGAAACCACAAAGACCCCAAATAGCCAATCGCAAGCAAGAAGAAGCAAGTTGGAGGTATATGCTACCTGATATCAAACTATACTGCAAGGCTAAAATAATCAAAGCAGCAGGGTACTGGCATAAAAACAGACACATAGATCAATGGAATAGAACAGAGAGCCCAGAAATAAATCCATTCCTCTATGGTCATTTAATCTGTGACAAAGGAGGCAAGAATATACAATGAGGTAAAGACAGTCTATTCAATAAATGATGTTGGGAAACAGATACACATGCAAAAAAATAAAACTAGACCACTTTTGTACACCATATACAAGAATAAATTCAAAATGGATTAAAGATTTAAATGTAAGACCCCAAACCATGAAACTCCTAGAAGAAAACATAGGTAGCAAACTCTTTGACATTGCTCTTAGTAGTAATATGTATGATATATATATATATAAATATGTATATCATATGTGTGTGTGTGTATATATATATATATATATATATATATATATATATATATATATATATATATATATATAAAATATGTATATCATATATGTGTGTGTGTATATATGTGTGTGTGTGTATATATATATATATATATATATATATATATATATATATATATATATATCATATATATCCTCAGGTAAAAGAAACAAAAGAAAAAAACAAATAGGACTACACAAATCTAAAAAATTTTTGCACAGCAAAGGAAACATCAACAAAATAAAAAATAATCTACTAAATCGGAGAAGATATTGCTAATGATTCATCCAACAAAGAGTTAATATCCAAAATATATAAGGAAGCCATACAGTCTAACACCAAAAAACAAACATTGCAATTAAAAAATGGGTAGAGGGCCTGAATAGACATTTTTCCAAAGAGAACATACAGATTGATGACCAACAGACACGAAAAGATGCTCACTGTCATTGATCATCAGAGAAATGAAAATTAAAATCACAATGAGATATCACCTCACACCTGTCAGAATGGCTATCATCAATAAATCAATAAGCAAATGTTGGTAAGGATGTGGAGAAAAGAAACCCTCGTGCACTGTTAGTGGGATTGTAAATTGGTGCAGCCATTATGGAAAACAGTAGGGAGGTTCCTCAAAAAATTAAAAATAGAACTACTATATGGCCCAGCAATTCCACTCCTGGGTATTTATCCGAGGAAATCCAAAACACAAATTTGAAAAGATATATGTACCCCAATGTTCATTTCAGTGTTATTTACAATAGCCAAGATATGGAAGCAACCTAAGTGTCCATCGATAGAAAAATGGATAAAGATATATGAAGGAATATTTGTCACTCAGCCATTAAAAGGAATGAAATCTTGCCATTTGCAAAAATGCAGATAGACCTAGAGAGTATTATGCTAAGTGAAATAAGTCAGACAGAAAAAGACAAATACCATGTGATTTTATTTATATGTGGAATCTAAAAAGCAAAGTAAATGAATAAATAAAACTGAAACAAACTCGTAGATACAGAGAACAAACTGATGGTTGTGAGGTAGGCAGAGGGATGGTGGGGGGAGAGGGCTGGGTGAAAAAGGTGAAGGGATTAAGAAGTACAAATTGCCAGTTAGTAAAACACTCACAGGGATGTAAAATACAGCATAGAGAACATAGTCAACAATACTGAAATATTGACTATGTATGGTGTCAGATGGGTACTAGATTTATCAGGGTTATCACTTTGTAAGTTATATAAATGTCTAATCACTTTGTTATACACCTGAAGCTAATATAACATTATATGTCAACTCTAATTGAAAAAAAAACAAAAACAAAAACGTAGAACACTGTTTGGCACATATTATAAAAATCATGCAATAAGTGGTAACGATTATTTTATTAATCAAAGTTAGCCACAAAGTTAACTGTGTGAGGCAAGTTAGTTTACCATTCATTTGTGACCATTGGATAGGAGATTATTTATGTGTAATGTTTTGGGTGCTATTTTTCTATTTCTCTTTAGTGGGATGAATTGGGGCAAGAAGGAACACGGCATGTGCTCTTTCTATATCAAATGATCAGGGAATCTCCTCCTCTTCCCTGCACCAGAAATCCTTATGGTGAAGTCAAAAGAAAACAATTTTCTACTCTCATACTCTTTATAAGCCTGAGTTCCTTACAAATCTGTTAACTTTGGTGCAACATCTGTAACAATCAAATAGAAGGGGAAAAAATCGTACCTTGCGAGCACAGCTTCTCTATTTCTTTCTTCCACAGTCAAACTCCGTTGGTTAATGCAGAATAGCTGAAAGAATGAGACCTATGAATTATGATCACTTTGTATCTGAAGGATATTTTTCTAAAAACAGCAACCACCATGATAATAATTTTAAATCTACTTTCAATGGTCGCATTATAGAATCTCAAAGGTCTAAATTAAGCTGATTGCTTAATTTACTAATTTACAAAAGCACTCATCTTATACACTACTTCCTGCAAAATGTGCAACTGAGTTATGGAAGCTCTGCTGGCTCTCTTTAGGTTGTTATCATTTTTCACCCAGTGTGAGGTCAGGGCATCACTTGAGCACAAAACTCTTCACTATGTTAATTGCAGAACCTGCGACATGAAAGCCAATGCAGGAAAAGGGATCAAAAAAAACATCGCAAAGTGTCACGCTGCACAAAATGTTGATGAGTGGAAAACTGAACTTTGAGAGTTTGATTGTAAGAGAAGATGCCTGTTTTCTTTTTTTTTTTAAGTCAACTTAAAATCATCCTGATTTGTGTTCACCTACATGGGACAGAATTCCTGATGAATCTCTCTGAATCTTAGCTACTTATTGCTTCGTTGTTATTTTTAAAAATCCAGGCTATGTTATGAGACACAAATCTTATGCTCTTCCTTAGATTCCATCGGTGCTGCCAGCCTCCTCCACGCTGGCCCAGTTCTAACAATGCCATATTGAATGCAGTTTGCAGGGGTCTTCTCAGTCCTGAGTCTGGGGCCAACCAGTCACTTGCCCTGGGAATGCCAAGCCTTGGACCTTTGTCTGTGCACAGCCAGGCCGACCTGCTGCATGACCAGTTTCTGCTGCATTCCACTTCCCAATGTGGATGAAACATCCCATCACAGGAGATGGACTTGACATTCTGAGTTTCTATAGAAACTGCCAAATTATGCATCCCAGAATATGAAAGAGTAACTCCCCCAAAGGGTAAACTTTGACTAATGGGAGCAAAAAAAATCAAGAGAGCTGAGCAAATAAGTTCTCTCTCCTCCCTCTGCCCCATAGATGCTCGAGGTCGAGGTCACTGTCTGGTTCTCCTTGCCGTCCTCCAGCGCAGGGCAGCCCAGGTCCATCAGCGTCCTTGCTAAGCAGCTGCTTGACTGTGCAGCCTGCCATCAAGTGGCAGCCCGCGTGCCTGGCCCAGCATTCCTGCTGCTCCTCTCATCGCTGCCTCACTTCCTTTCTCCTCATCCTGTTGTGCTGAGCTGGGTTTAACCTTCAAAATTGCTGCATTGTCACTTTTAGCCATGTCTCAGGTTCTCTCTTCTAGGAAAATTGGGCAATGACAGTTATAGGTCTCTTGTATTTTGACCTAAGGAGCCTGATCTTATCATTTTAACTCTTTTTGTCTTCCCGAATAGAGTCGTTACTCTTTAGGATTAAGAACACCAGCATTCTAAATTAAAGTGAGCTGAAATATTGTTATGAGCAATACAACTTAATAGAACCTGGAAAATAAACAGATTATCAAACATCTACTTTCACCTTATTGGGAGACCAAGATGATTCAGAGCAAAGCGATGCATCTCGTTATACATATTCTTAGGAGGAAAGGAAAATGGATTTTTTAAACAAGTTTCATGCCTTTGACTTTCCAGCAGAGGCTACCACCCAGAAGTCAGCAGAAGGATGATAACTGAGGCAAGGATAACCATTCATAGTGCATAAAATGTACTAATAAAATAAAACACATGATTCTTCAGGCTGGTAAATACTTTTTTCCAAAAGATAATAAACCTAATTTATTGACTCTTAAGAAGACAAGAGACTGACTCATTAACCTGTTTGTTTGTTTGCTTCTTTGTATCTGGTTTGTTTCTTGGGAAAAGAATCTACAGGTATCCCCCATCATTAGTATGGTAATGTTGTCTCTCATAAAAGAGAGAATCCTTCAGATTTCTTTCAGTTAGCAAAAACAGGTACTAACGTAGGTTTTCATAAAAACAAAGTGGTGTAACACGAATTTTCAGAAATCAGGGGATAATCTTCATTTCATGCCATTTTGGCTCACAAAGGTTTCATAAGGAATACTTTACTTTTAAATAGCGGGGGAAACCTGTAACAGGATTTGCAATCGTCCCCCACTTCCAACTGCACTCCTTGAAAAAAGCAGTAACTTCTCCTCATGGTCCTCCATCTCCCAACCCCTCATCCTGACGGAGAGGATCTATAATAGAGCAGCCCTGCAATGAACTTTTCAAATATCTCAAATTTTTTATTAAAAATGAAAGAAATATATCTTGACTACCAATTATCCTCATTAAATGAACACAAACTAATGCATCTCGGCGAAGAACAAGAGGAAAAACTCTCTTAGATTTTCAGGTCCACCAGTGTTACTTATTTATCTAATAGTTAGTGACTCTGCTGAATAAGAAGTGAGTTTAAAGAATGCAGAATATTCCACCCAAACTATCCCACTTTGGCATAAGGGTTTTTTTGAGCTAAAGGCACTTAAAGAAACAGCAGATACAAAGGCCATTCTAATCTCCCTATTTCTTCCTGAAGCCCGGAGATTAAAAGCTCTCATGTGAAAGATGCCCTCTCTTTACCAAGAGAAAAGAAACAATTCTGTGATGGAGAATTCTATGCAAACAGACCTTGTTAAAATAATTCCCGTCTTCCTTTAGCCTCCTCCTATGTTTTAGTTACTTTTCCACAATTGCCTCTCTTTGTTCAACCTGCCTTAGTGTAATAATCTATAGGTTTTACCATTTCTTTGGGTCTTCATTTCCTATGAGGGCTCCAGGTCATATAAAACATACAAATTTGTAAGCTTTTTTCCTGTTAATCTGTTTTATGTCAGTTATGTCAATTCTCAGGCCCAGCCAAAAAACAAACAAACAAACAAAAAAACCCTAAGAAAATAAAGGTAAAATTTTGCCTCCCCTACAGGTCCCATCTTCCTTCACCTTCTCCCCAGCTCCATTTGACTTCTTGCTCAGCTACTGCTGGAGGCAGAATCAGTGGCGACAGCTGCTATTGTGAGCACAAGGAGTCCCAGCAGCTGATCTGCATAGAAGAGGAGGTAATCAGTTGACACAGGATGCAGCAATCAACTAAATGTTCTTTTCCAATTCTGTGTGGGCTGTTGAGCACTAAAGACTATTTCATGGTTCCAGACTGTCTAGAATACAACACTGATATAAAAGGGAATAGTCGGCTTATGTTTTCACATAAAAAATGGAAAGTGTTGACAACCACCCGAAACAATAAATACTTGGTCCTCATCCTGCAGCAGTATTTGACACTCCTCAGTTTTAAACACTTTTCTGTCCTTACCTTTAGAGGGAGTCTTCTCTCCTCCATGCGTCTCCTTTGTCTGCATTTATTTCATGCAGTAAATGCTAGTTTTCTCTGGGCGTTCCAATCTTGGCCCTGTCTAAATAATGTAGTCGAAGAGCCTGTCCCAGTACGTATAGACCATAAATAAGCTTTCCCTTCCTTCCTTCTCTTCAGGCTCCCCCATCCAGCCTTTGGAGAGTTTACTCAACAACAGCAATTCAACACCCACCTGCATGAGGAGGCTTCAAATCTGTCCTCTTTCCCAAAAGCTCTACAAAGGCCCAAATGATCCATGTAGACTGTCTCAAAACTTTCAGTCATGCCAAAGTCAACTTCCACCAGAGGGAAAGTTTTTATCCCCCCTCACTTAGCAAATTTCCCTCTCCTGTGCTCCCAATAGCTATATAAGCAATTGTAATTTATTTGCCACTAAAGCTAGAAAGACGACTATCCTCTTAGATTTTCTCATTCCCTCCTCCCTCTTTTTTCACCAATACTGGTCTATTCCATTCCCCCAAATTTCCTCACCAGGACAAGGGCTTCTAACACTTGTCCCCAGTTCACGTTTCCTTTAACTCCAATGTATCCGTCCCATTGCATCAAAATTATATTTTAATAATCCTTCTCATATCATCCTACTCATCTGTTCTGAAGTTATCTATTGCTCCTCCCTGCCAGTCACACCACATTTTTACTTACTGTTCTAGATACATCCATGTCACAGCACCATGGTGGATGCAATGTCTTCTTCCTAAAATACCACCCCTCTGCCTTGATAAAATCTGGGTCACCATAAATTCTAACTCAAATTTCTTTTCAATGAAACTTTCCAAGACTTCCTTGCTCAAGCATGATACACCACTGTTTTCTCTATTCTTGCAATGTATAGGATTAATGAATGCATTTCAGTCTTTCTTCAGTTTTTCATCAGTTTAAATTACTGCAGTTACAACACTTTCTGCACTGTCATTGGCCTCTGCATATATACCAGTCTTTCTTCCTAGATATGTTAGCTCCTTGAGAAAAAGGACAAAATCCTTGCCACCTTCTTACACTCAGGGTCTACCACTACTAACTAGTGCCTTGCTCATACAGGGTCCTGGCAATATTATTTCTTAATAAGCTTTATTCCAGAAGAATTCAAATTAGGTAATTTGGCCTTTTGGGTGAGCATCTCACTTATTTTTTGACAGTTCCTTTTGACTGCTTAATTGTGTATCCCTGACTACTCACACATTTTATAAGAAATTCAGCTTGATGAATATTGAGGGAGAATACGAATTTAATTAATTATATAATTGTGTCTCTTAATTAGAAGAGTTGCCAAAAATGCTTTCTCAAGATGATTTTGTTTCTCTTTTAATTTGACGGACTCTAGTAAAAAACTCACAGTTAAAATACTACCCATTTACTTAATTTTATTAGTTTTTTTCAATATGCCAGATATGACACACAATGTTTGTTGTGAGGGTTAAGGCACAGAAAGCTAAATAAGGCATGACCTCTACCCCAAAGATATTTACAGGGTAGCACAGACCCAGGCATGTAAACAATTAACATTCAAAGCCAAATGAATCAAGTGATAAATAGACGTGCAATAGTGCTGCGAAAGGGCAAAATAAGAAAAATGTGTTCAAACTGAAAGACCAGAACATATTTCACAGAGCAGTTGGCCATTTGAAGGAAATTTACTGACTCCCGACTCGGGTCCTGATTCATGGCCCATTTGTAACAATGATTAGCTCACTTTGGATTCTGTCGTTGATATTTATTCTTTTCTTCCCCTCTCCCCCTTAAATAACAATTTGCTTCCTTCTCTTTCAACAATTTCATCATTTTATGGAATAATGGAACATAGCACATCGTTTTTACTGCTTATTTGTTGTTTAACTATTGCGTGTTAGGCCCTTTTAAACACTACTTACAATGTGTAAAACTTCCATGTTAATCCCCTACAGCAATGCTATTAACCCAGCGTTTCTGAACTAGGGATCATTTACAACTGCTGTTTGGAAAATCTCAAAAAATTGCTTCAGACTTCATCGATCATGTTGTGGGGGCAAATGTCAGTTTTCTTTGTGAATTGCTTAAGATACTAAAAAAATATATATTTTAAGGTAGCTCAATGTACCTTAAGTAAACATATCAACCTGGAAGTAGAAATTAGTTATATATAAATAGCCATTCATTTATTGATTATAATTGGAATATTAATGAATCCATTTCTTTCGTAGACTACCTAAAATTGTTTTCTTTTAGACAAAAGGTAATAAGAAAAGGATTTCTCTAATAGTGATTTCTAAAGCAATTAAAATAGGTAAATTATTTTGTATTTTATGTTACCAGTATAAGTATAGTAGAATGTTTTAAAATGTCTCAAATTACTTACAACTTCTTCCCTATATCCCTGATACTCTCCCAATTCCCAATATATGTTACAACCTTCTCTCCTACAATGTGTGAATATAGGGAATCTCATTCTTAGAATAAATTTATTCTTAGAAAAAATTAAAATCTAGAAATTTGTCAATCATAAATTTTAAAATGCTGCCTACAATAATTGTGCTGGAGGAGGTAGAACTAAGAAAAATATGCTATGCTTTCTAAGTGTGTTCAATTATAAATTAATTTCATAAGCTTCTGAAATTTAAAAAAAAAATAAATATATATATATATATATATATATATATATATATATATATATATATATATATTCTATGCATCATGAATACATTTGTGTCAAGAAAAACTAAATAGTTAAAGAATCTTCCTAGACAACACACCCCAAGTAATATAAAACACACATAACAATTATTAAATAAAGCATTACCTTCTCATTAGAGGTGGTGTTGATTACTAAAACTGTTGTTGAATCTCACTTGATAATTCTGTGTTGTTGGGCAAGATATGTTAAGTCTCTGCCTCAGTTGTCTTAAACATAAATCATTCATACAATGTTTTCAAAAACCTTTAAAGAATGTAACACATTGTACAGGTTTTCTAGGAGTCAATTCTGAGTAATTAATTAAAGTAGGAATTATACCATTTTACAATAACACTGTTTACCATTTTTTTCATGTCCACATATTCTATACATTGTTTAATCTATAAGCGTGGGATAGAAAGAGAGGAAAGGTGCAGCTTGTGGGTTATTTACTGTACCTTAGATCAGTTCCTTGTACTACTGTTCACACCACTGGAAGCGCCTCAGTTGGAGTAGAAGACATTGGAACAAGTATCTCTGTTTTTCCTGTTTACTTTTTCATGGGCAGCAAAAATCAGGAAATGTAAGGAATATTATACTGTTTCCACAAGAGAGAAAGCAGAATCTGTGGCCTCACTGCCCGTGAGACAGCTTCTTGGTGGCCTCTGCTGGGTCTTTGCAGCTCACTGAGCATGTCTTACTCTGATGACAATATCCAACAGTTACTGACTGGTAGCTCTGTGCAGACATTGTGGCATATACTGTACATGCATTCTTATTTGCCCTTCACGAGCACCACATAAAGTAGGCATCATTATCAGTCTCATTTTCACCTCATTTTAAAGATGAGGAAAATGACTTACAGGCAAGTCCCACTAACTTTCTAATGTCACAAAACTAGTAAGTAATAGCAAGAAGAAGCCAGCGTGTAGAACTTAATCATCTGGTACACATCCAGGATGCTCTTACCTGCCAGGAGGTCTGGAAAGGCATCATTGTTCACTGGCCTCACTAAACAATTTCATTAACTTTGCATTATATTTTATTCAATTCTCTAAGGCTTGTTTAAAGGTATCAGTGACAATGACGTAGCAGTTTTGCGAACATTGTATCCAGAAGTCCATTCACTTCTGGCTTTCTGCTTCCACGTTTTCAAATGGAGCACTAATAGCAAGCAGTTCCACAGACTTTCACATACCTGGTAGAAGAAAAAAAGCCTTTAAATCCTCTTTACTGCCTGTAATTAACTCAGAATAAAACAATAAAAACAACAACAACAACAACAACAGGAAATCAGTCCCATGGTAGTTTTAACCTCATAGTAGTAAGTGAAAAAGTTTGTATCCAGATATTCCCAGTTTTCATACTATTGATCCTGGATTATATTTTCCTAAAATAGTGGTAACATTAAAGATTTAAGCAAAGTCACAACTAAAATGGCAGACACAGAGAGTGGAACACAGGAATAAAACCCAGCAGGTCTAACCTCTCATAATCCTTCAGCCATAGAACATTCCAGAGAAAGACAAAAAGTCCATTATCTATACATCATTATTCTTATTACAATCCATATTTATAAGGATTTGAGGTTCGGCAAATGATTTGAATTGAAGTCGATAGTAATCATTTTTCAAATTAAATTTAAAGATAAATTAAGATAGCCCAAATTTCCCAGTTAACCTAAAGTTAAATAAAGGCAAATTAATTTTAAATAACTCGATCTTCCAGTTGGTCCATTTGTCTTTACCCTGGGGAAGAACCATGCCCTAGAAAACCAGAATTAACTTGTGAAATTAGTTGAAAGAAAGAAGAAAGAGTACCCCTCTCAACTCTTGATGATTTTTCATATTGATTTTGAATCAACATCTTGAGATATACTAGAAGAAGAACGATAAAATGCACAAAACTGTTTTCTGAATATCATTTGTCTCATATCATAGATGAAAAGAGATGTTGGGACAGTATATGATTTCACCTTTTGCATCCTAATAAGCTCCAAAAATAATTTGATTGTGTGTGTGAGAAAACAGCTGAACTGCTTGTTACTAGGATGATATGAAGGACAAAAAGAAATGGCAGTAGCTGAGTGGTACAGGCTACCCACATAGCCACGCACACTCTAGTTCCAGATGAAGTTTATTCTTACCCCAATGTTAACACAACATTTTCTCTACTACAATAGTTCTCAGAATTATAATTTTTTTTAGCTGCCTGCCCGTCCTCTCCTACAAAGGTTAAAGCTTCTATTATATGAAGCCACCCATAGGTGAGCCAAGTCAGATTCAATTTATCCGCTTTCCAGAAGGTCACCAAGTGCCCAACCAAACAATGGGAGGAGAATACAAGTAAATACGTGCATTTACAAGTATGTCAACTATAATTGAAAAAAATGAAAAACGATTTGAAAAAGACAAAAAATCATTCTCAATATATATGGTAATTTAGTACATTTTGCAGATGGCATTTTGATTGAGGGGAAAAGATAAATTATGGTACTACTGCCATAGCCTGTGGAAGAAAATATGTGTGTCTCCCTGTACCTGTTAAATTCCTTTCAGCTTTAAGAAACAAACCTCAGGATACTTTAGCTTATACATATGGCGGGTTCTTTTTTTCACATAAATCTAGTGCAGTGTACTTCAACCCATTGCAGCTGCTCAAGGAAGGACAGTGCCCTTTCTGTCTACCTTTCTACTCCACCATCCTCGGAGTGTGGTTTTATTTTCATCATTGCTAGATTGCTGAGGAAACTGAGGGCATAATATCTACATTGCAGGCAAGAGAAAAGGGGAAAAGGGCTTTTCTTTGTTTTTTAACAAGCTTTTTGGTTTTCCTCAGAAAAGCATGCCTTCCCCAGGAACTTTTTCCTCTAGCCCAACCGGAGTCGTGTGGCCCTCAAACTGCAAAGTAGCCTGAGATACAAGGTTTTAGCTTCTAGCCTTGATAACAGAGAAATGACAGGAGGACAGAATTTGGGCATTGTTGTAGAATAAGCCAAGCCAACCCACAGCATCTGCCACACTGAAAAAAATAAAAAATAAATAAAACCCAAAAAACTTTAATTGCATTAAAAATTAAATGTAAATTAAAAGTTTGTTTAAAAAAGTGAAAAATAAAGGAGACTACATATTCATCAAGGAGCAGAGGAGACATTCTTAAACAAGACTGGCAAATTATACATAATAAAAGAGAAAATACATATTTAACAATATATCTCTTTAAGTTACAAAAAAATTTCAGAAATTGTCTGTTGTATATTTCACACACACACACACACACACACACACACACACACACACACACCAAACAAAAAGAATCTACAAATTTACAACAGATGAAAAGCCCAAATGCGTGGTTGGGTGATTCATAGAAGAGTATATTAAAAGAACAAAATAACGTATAAAAAGACTCTCAGCTTCCCTACTTGTCAGCAAAATGCAAACTAGATTAAGAATAGAATATCACTTTATACTTATTAGACCCACAAACATTTTCTAAAAGGAGAGAGAGAGAGAGCCCCCAACAGAAGAATATTCTTTTCCCTGGTGCTAGAAATGTCAAGTTTTATATCCTTTCAGAACGCAATCTGGCAGCATCTTTTAAAATTTAAAATGAATATACCCTTGACCTTAGAAATAGAATTCCTGGAAACCTATCCCTTAAAAGTGAAAGCATTAATGCATAAGCATATTACTATAAGAATATTAATTGCAGTAGGTCTGTGGTGGCAAAAAAATGGGGAAAACGTTTAATATTAATCAATAAGAAAACATTTGGCTAAATCATGTTTTATTCACATTCTAAAATAACATGTAGTCCATTAAAAGAAAATATTAAAATTTTACCAAATCACTTGAAGAATTTCCATTAGTTTAGATAAGAGAAAAACATGCAAAACAAAATGTATCATCCCATTTTAGACAACAATAACAAGTATATGTGCACTTATAGATAGGTGATTAATGACAGATAGATGATAGAATTTTGTGTGGGCATGTGCATATTTTTATATGTAATTATATAAACATGGAGAAAATATGTAAGAGATTGTTGTGACAGAGTTGAGGGGGTGATATGGGTGGACAGTGGGTGGAGATGGGGAGTAGTTAAAATAGTAAAAGAGAATAAGAAAAAATACCACTACTAATATAACAAATATAATCTAATATAATAATGTAAGAAAAGATATAATCTGCTGCTAATTGTGCATTTATGTAAAATTACATTTGTTTCTACACAAACATTTGTGACTATATTTAAATTAAAATAGCAACATGGTCACTTTGGTACAGCATAATGGTTGTGACCATGCCTGGAGTACCACATGTGGCTCCAGGCAAACAACACAGACATACAACAAAACAAACAAAGATGGAAAAGGCTCGTAAAAGAGCAATTCAAACCACCAGTGAGTGGAGAAGCTTCAATCCTTCTAGCATTCAAGGAAAGTATGGATTAAGATGGAGTAGGTTCCTCCTTTCCCTTTCAACAAACTCCACCCACACTTCTCTTCCATTTTTAACAGATGACTTTATCAGCCACTCTAGAGAGAAAACAATACAGTAATTAGTGGACTGGAACTTCTTAACAAAAATTAAAAATGCTCTGGTTACCTTGGAAGGATGTCTGGTAATTAACTCATAATTTAAAAAGTGGTTAATGAAGAAAACAAATCAAACATTTATCCTCTTTTTGTATAAATTGCACCTCAGAGTAAGCAAATAGTTAAGAGGGAAAGTCTCTCGTTGTAGACTTATTCCAACTAATGAATGAAAAGAAAATATAGAATTGGAACATCGTGTTTTGCAACTCCTAATAAATTAACAGAAGTAGGCAGTGATTGTAAATGACTGCTAACTTCACAATAAAAGAGACAACCAGACATTTTATGCCTTCAGATGAAAGAAAAAACCACCACCTATTAAGCAGTTTTCGAAATAAAATTAAACTATAATATGAGCAAGATTCCAGATCTAAGTACAAATTTGCAGAAAATACAGTGGATAAAACAACGTGTTATACAACTCTGTTCAGCAACCAACAAAATCCAAACCATGAAAAATTCTGCAGGACAAATAACGCAGTTCCTTGAAAGAATCAATAACAAGAAAAAGAAGGAGACGGGGAAGAAGAAGAAGGAGAAGAAGGAAAAGAAATCCACTTAAGATATAATCAACCAATAAAGAAAGGCTGATTTGTTAGCCAGCAGGGGATTGCAAAGGACCCCAGCAGAAGCCTTCAGTCCCTTCTGGGTGTGAATTTTAACGAAAACAATAACGTCTAAAGTAACCTGGTGGAAATAGATGGTATTCCTGTTTAAAACCCACCAAGTAAGATTTGACATGCAATTCTTTAAAAGCACTTGGACTCTAAAGAGTTGCATCTCTGACTTAAGGCCAACTGAACCATAGAAGAGAAGCGATTTGCTAGGCTATGCCTAAATACCAGTGAGGATGTCCACCTTAGATATACTTTCAGACCTTTTCCAGGAAGGAATTCATATACTTTCCTGTTAAGCTTTGCAAAAATGTGTCAAATTTTTCTACCCCATTTTTTACCACAGCCTAGTCTCATATCTTCTTGCTTACCAACAGCGTAATTCAATCCACATTTCTTTCTGTTCCCAGCCCTACTTCTATGTAAGAACCTATTGATCCCTGGTCCTTTCTCTACTCCTGTCCCAAGATCCTTTGCTGCTCTGACTTTCAAATTCTAACATTATTCTCTCACTCTTCTTTGGATATAATTATTTTAGAGTCCTCTCTCTGGGGTCCCAGTCAAACATGGAATGACATAGAAGGACAGGCAGAGGGAAACCACAGAAAAGTTAGTGCCTCACCCATGAAAACTTTTTACTAAGGTTCTTTTAATGATTTTTAAGAAAGCAGAAGAGTCACAAGTGGTAGTAAATTGCAAGGCACACTCATAGTTACAAAACTGTTGGGGAGATGGAAGGATGGGAGGCTTGGTGGGGGAGACAGTTGGGATTATGTAGGTGCGACCCTTTTTTTAGGCAGTAACACTTCAGCCTAGCTTCCTCCTTACCTGGCCCATTCAAGCAAGTATTTTGTTGAAAAGAAAAAAATTTGTTGATGAGAAATAATTTGATGCTTTTTGTCCAAGGAATAAAGTTGTCCCCATGCTGAGAAATGGGTCGAATGTGAATACATCTTGTGGCTTAAGAAACTAGCTACTGGTAGTAATGACCTGTTTAAAATGCCATCTTGTCACTTCCTTGGGGCTCTGCTTCAGGCCTCTGCTTGACACCATTTCAACACATTCCAGAGATTGTGTTGGTTGGTTCAATAGTCACAGGAAGCTGAGCTGAATCCATTTATGAGATCTTTTTTTGCAAGCTGCATGTGAAAAACAGTTTAACCTCAACCTATTCACACATTTAATACCTTAGCACAGAAAGCAAATTGTCAGTGTTCTGAAAACTTCTAATTCAGAAATCAAGATCAGAATACCATGTTTTATAACCAAAAGTTACAAAATCCATGATGCAGGTAGAAATTGTTTTTTGTCTAAACTAATTAAAAAGAAATAGAGTAGCAATACTTTTATAGTATATTTTCATAGCATGGATTTTCACGCAATAACCTTGAAACCTATGAAGTGAAATAAACATACCATATATATATAGTAAAAATCAAAGATTTGCCAAAGGAAGTAATTTCCTTGGTTTCATATATTGTTTAATAAATAGTTTTCCCTTTATGCACATACTCATTAAGTGCTTTTGTCTTGCTGGTTTCTGACCCTAGAAGATTTGCTGGTATTAAAACAAATTTATGGTTTTGTTTTATTAATGAAACAAATTTTTATTAGAGTGCCCTTTCTCTTTCAAGTTTCTGATTGTCAAAGATTCAATATCCTTTGAGCATAGTGGACATTTTTCTCATATTACATATTGATTCTCAGCTAAAGAAATAACAAAGCATAATAGAATTACAAAGGATGGACACCACACATAATTAGTTTAGCATTTTAAGAAACAGAAACACATTTGCCATACAGTGTAGTCATTGTCGTGAAGTCATTGCCTTAAATAATCTTCATTTTGTATCCATCATGACATACTTGATTTAGACTTCTCATTCGGTGTGAGTCGCATTAATGATTTCTATTGGAGATATTTTTATCTTTTAAAATTAATGATATACAGGATATAATTAGTATTTTAATGAATATCTTAACAAAAGAATGCATTGATGTATACAACATGGTATGATGCTTTCTTGTGAAATTTTTGATGTCCCTGAAATTTGTGAACACCTCAAAAATATATATAACAATCAGTAATAAGGGTCGTGTGGCAATTTGTGGGTTAAAAAGTATTTTATTTACCCTTCATAACAATAAAAGCAACATTATCAACGCTTGTGTATGTTCACTGCAATGGGTGCTAATGGAGAGTACCTCAGAATGAGCATCAAGAAAGTGCCAAGCTCTAGTCTTAGCTTTGCCACTAAACAGCTCTGGGTCTTCAGGCAAATTAACCCCTGGTTTGTGATTTACTCATCTGTAGTGAGGATGGGCCTAGTTGACTTCTAAGTTTTCTTCCAGCTATGAAAGCTATGCGTCTATGAGTGAAATGTTTTTTGTGGGTTTTTGTTTTTGTTTTTTGTTTGTTATTGTTGTTTTCTCTCTCTCATTAGTAGTAAAAAGAAACGTGGTGTGTTCACTTTCTTCTTGATTACCATCAATGGGAAAACTGAAGAGGACATAGCACAGAACTTCATCAAAATCACTGCAGAATTCTTATGAAAGTTAGAGAAAAACAGGAC
Organism: Rhinolophus sinicus; assembly: GCF_036562045.2. Classification (NCBI taxonomy): domain Eukaryota; kingdom Metazoa; phylum Chordata; class Mammalia; order Chiroptera; family Rhinolophidae; genus Rhinolophus; species Rhinolophus sinicus. The sequence continues at coordinate 95,234,207 of NC_133755.1, forward strand.
ATTTTGATATTCTGTACATGATTTTTCCTTATTGTTTTATTCACATGCAGAGTTTATAATGGGAGTTCAACTTGAAAATGCTTTGGTGCCGCTTATAGAAGTCCTAAACTGCAGATCTGCATAAAATACATGCCTTGAATAGAATACTCAGACATTGTACTGGTTATTCTCTGCACTGCAACAACTAGTATAATTCCAGAGCGAACAGACCCTATTGCCTTATATGTTGAAAGTTGTTAGAGTCTCCGTGACACCAGTGCAGTCAGGAAAAACTGATTTTCTCAACATATAGAATGACGTTATAGCCCTTCTGATAAGATTGAACTTAGAAATTTTATTTAAGTTTTATCTGACATGTTAATGAAAATGATGTCTGGAATTTTGTGTATTAGTTGGAAAAGTGATATACTATATTTCAACATTTATAAGATGTCAACTTAAGACCCACTCTTATTGTATGTACTATTAAAATACATAAAACATTGTCAATTAATGATAGCTAACTTTATACAGGCCTACTCTATTTCCATGTTATTTTGTGTACATAATTTTGAGATTTAATGACAAATTATAGTATGTTTTTTTCAAAATATTTTAAATGTCAGACTCAATCAATAGTACACAAAAACCAATTTTCATCACTTCAGTGATGACAATATAAATACCACTTGACTAAATGTGTATATGCACACTCTGATAACCTTACCATAATCACACTTGACTGCTAGTAGCTGTTATATGTATCCTGATTGCAGAAATGTTCAAATATGAGCATCTTAGAATCAATTAATTTTGGTATACATTAATAAAAAAATATTCCTATCTAACATGAGTATGAATAAAACAAAAAAAACTATTCAGTATCCATCAAATCTAATATAGTAACTATTGATATCGCATTTGCCCTTTAAGATTTGTCCAAAGCAAAATCTCTGCCCTGCATTCCAGATAACTCTTTTTATATGCAGTTGGATATAACTACTCAGATGTCATCCAGGCACCTCAAATGTAGCATCCCAAAGTGAACTCACTGCCTTCCAAATCACCTCTCTTCATGTATCTTCCAACTTGGTTAATAATATCATCTCTGTATAGTTGCTTCTGTTAGAAACTTTGGAAACAATGGTTTATAACTTTTCAGCCTTACTATCAACATTTACCAGCACTCAAGTCTTAAATATTCTATCGCCAAAAGAATCTCTCTAACTCGTCTCTTTCATCACTATTCACAAAGTCATTGCATTAAGTCAGTTCACATAGTCTTACTACTTTCGCTGTATTATTCAATTTTAAGGCATATTTTCCATACACTGGTGTTTATGAAACTTGTGAATTTAAAGCAGTTTTTGCCTCTTTCATCCAAGAAGCTGAATTAAAACACTAGTGCTTTTTACATAAGTCTTAGAACTGTATGAACACAATTGTGATGGTTAATTTAATGTGTCAACTTGACTGGGCTAAGGGATGCCCAGATAACTAGTAAAATATTATTTCTGGTTGTGTGTGAGGGTGTTTCCAGAAGAGATTAGCATTTGAATTGGTGAACTAAGTAAAGCAGGTGGCTGTCTCTAATGTGGGTGGGCATTGTCCAATCCATTGAGGGTTAGAATAAAATGAAAAGGCAGGGGAAGTGTGAATTTACTCTCTTTGAGCTAAGATATCCATCTTCTGCTTTCAGACACATGATAAGAGGCAAAACTGGAAATAAAAAGAAAAAAAAAGGTTTAACTTTAGTGTGTACGTGCTAAATAACACCACAGCTAATTATCTAACATAAAAACTAAACCTTTTTTTCAGTTTTGCCTCTTACCGTTGTACAATACTTTTATCTCGTGTAATGTTGGTAAACTTAACTTCTATTCTTTCTGATTATTTGTATCATCATTCCTGCTTTTTCTTCACATGGTATGCTTTTATCCGTTCTGCTTTAACATTTGAAACTAAATGTCATTTTAAGGGTGTGTGCTTGTGTTTACGCACACATCATTTGAATACCTTAGAGCAGCACTTTTCTTTTGAAACCAGTATAACGACACTTCTTTCATATTTAGATATAATGATACATGTACATGATTTTATTCCTTCCTTCTATCTGTTATTGCCAGCTTACTTATATTACTTTTTAATCAGAAACTGATGACTTTAATATTTTATAAATATCGATTATTTCCTGCATGGAGAATTACTGTTTTCTCCACAACAATGCAGAATGCTCTCCAACTCCCCTTTTGTTTCTTTCTCAATAAGGTTAGATTTTTAGAATATTTTATTGTACCATCTCTTCCTCTACCCCACTCCTAGTTAAGACCTCTGGAATACTTTTGCTTCATTCCTCCCCTCCCCACCCACCACACCCCCAATATTCCCCACATTCCTAGATTTTCCTGGGATAAGTTAGTATTTACTAGATTTTTTCTGTTCTATTTAAACAGTTCTTAATTGGCATTCATATCATACATTCCAGATGAATTTGTTATTATCTGCAAATTACGTATGTCACAGGGCTCATTTCACAAGAGTATTTACTTTTTCTTTCATCTTCCCCTACTTTACCTTTACTTATTTGTTTATTTAAGTAGTCATTTCACAAGCATTTTCTCTACATGGAAAATGTGGATAATAGTCTCAGATTTCTCATACATTCTAATATCTTTCTTTTTTATAGAACACATGAGTGATATCTTGGTTGAATATAAGACTTCTGGCTCACTGATAAAAAGACTTCAGTCCTTTTATTTCAGCTGACTCCTGACTTATTCCACTATTTGAGATTCTGATTGCAAGTAAGATGTTTTCCTCTATGCAAAAACTTGCATAGTTTTTCTTGAAATGTATAAATTTTCTCTTCATCCTATGAATTCAGGTCCAGATGTCCAGTTCATGTGTCAGGCTTTGTCAGACTCATGTCATTTTTATTTTTATCACCCACACTGAAATGTGGTTAGGCTTTTATATTTTATAGTCAGATCTCTTCTCAGCTTAAGGGCGTTTCCCTCTAATTGTTTAATTACTGCCTCTCCTTTATCCTTTTGTTATTTTTTTCAATCTGGATCACCTATTTTACCATAATAAGTCTCCTGAATTTATCTTCAAAATATTTTATCTTCTCATTTATGATTTATTTTCCATTATCTTTCAATACTCTGCTAGGAGCTATTTGTTGCACATGAACTCCCAGTGGTATCTCCTATAATTAATATACTGAATGTTATATTCCCCAAATCATGATGTTAAACCTCAAACCATTTTATTTTGCATCACATTTAGTTCTCTTTATGTGACCTTATTTTTCTTCTTATTTTCATGTTCACCTCTTCTAGCAGATTTATTTGACTGTTTTTCTATTCCAATTGTTTATTCTGGAGCATCTATTTTTGAAAGATGAATCAGTTTCGATGGATGTATTTTTTCTCTGTGTGTCAATTTGGTTTATACCTGATATTTGGGGTACCCTTAATAATCAGAAAAGTGAAGGTGGAGAAAATGAATATGCTGTCTAGTTTTGTGCACTATAAGCCCTTTCTGAGGCCTGTGGGCTTTTGTGTTTTACACTCCCCAAGCCTGTAAGACAGAGAAGACTTACCCTACTTGTTCAGTTTCTCACTAGCAACAGGGACAATAGGCACTCAGATCCAGGACATTATCAAACTACCCCTTTTGCCCCACACATGCAGATCCAACTGACAAGAACTTCCTGTGATCAAACTTATTGGTCCATGCCTTACATCTTTCTCTAATAATCACCCGGGGCTCTTTCATATTTTCCTGTCAGCAGTCCCCAAGCCAATGTGACATACTTTAGCTTTTTTCTTACAGCAGCATTCCAATTTCATGGCAGCATACTAAAATCTTTCCAGTTATCTATTGGTATATAACCAACTACTCCAAATGTAGCAACATAAGTCAGAAGCAACTTTTTATTTCTCACAAATCTGCAATTTTGGCAGAGCTCAGCGAGGAAGACTTGTGTCAGCTACGCGAGATGCAGCAGAGCTTTTTTCAAATTGCCGGGAGCTAGAACAACTTGGGGCTTCTTGGACACCTCTCTCGCTTCATGTGGTCTCACAGTCTCTCCCTGGAGTGTCTGCACATGGTTTTTCCAGACTGCCACTTAGAGTGGTTTAACTCCTTCTGTGGCAGATTTGGCTCCAAGAACAAGTATTACAAGAGACCAAGCATGAGGCGGCAAGTCCTTATACAAAGCATCCTTATTACCCAGGGCCGTCTCTAATGCAATGAGAAAAGGGGACTCCACAAGAACATACATAACAGGAAACAAAGATTATTGGGAGTGAGGGTTAGCCTAGAGGCTAACTACCACAATCAACTACACACTCCCCCACAGTTACTGCACAATATTGTAAACACTCACTATATTACCTCTTCTATGCCAACAAACTTTAAAGAGACTATGCCTTTTTATTTAAATGCCACAGTCACAGTTTACATTTATTATTTAGGTATAACTATTGATAGCACTGTCTTCAAAAGGGTCTCATTTTGGTGATAAAATATTTGGTCACGTTTCTCCTTATTATTATTATATATTTAGCAACTCAAACAGTATCTGGAACATACTTGGTAAGTAATAAATGTTGAAATAGTTATTCTATCAATCATTACTTCTATAATAGAGAATGACAGTTGACATAATAAGCGGGATATTCCAGTTGCACCATTTAAAGCACGAGAGTTTATCCTTTTGTGTGAAACAATCACTCTGATGCTCTTCTCAAAGTTACTAACTTCTCAAGCTTAGTACTTGAATTAATCTGCATATCTGATAAATAAGGTCATCAGCTTCTAAAATAGTCAGGTCTTCACTTACAACATTCAGAAAACATTGACCTTGAAGTCCCCCCAAGATAAATGCACATAAATATTTTCTCTTCTCCAAACCACTTCCACGAGTCATTTTTTTTTCTACTGATCTTTGCTAGATCTTCATTGTATTTTTCCCTTTAGAGAATACAGAATCAAATGCAGGAGGCAAGAATTTCTAATAACATTTTTTCAATTCCCTTTTAACATGCCCATAAAAATGATCTTTTAAAAAATAAGTACTTCACTAATGGAACAGAAAGGTTTTGATCTATTTTTGATGACATTTACTTTTTCTTATACATTCCTTGAAAAAAGAAAAGGTAAACTTCAAAGAACAAGAGAGAGACACAGGTCATTCTTAAGATTTTATTCTATCAATATCCCCAGTACCATAGATTTCCAGTTTATAGTTAGCTTCCCAGTATACACAGGCATGTAAATCTTAATATATGAGGTCAGACAATTAAGTTTATGAACTCATCCTAGAAAAAGTGCTACATACCTCACTGCTGAATGTCACTATGATCACCTTCGAAGTACTCCCCTTAGGAAGCTATGCACTGATGTCAGTGCCTACTCCACCCTTCAAAGCAATTTTGGAACTCTTTTTCTGGAATGTCCATCAGAGCTGTCATCATATTATCCTTGATGTCCTAAATGTCATCAAAATGTCTCCCTTTCAATATTTCCTTTAACTTCAAGTAAAGGAAGAAGTCATTGGGGACCAGATCATGTGAGTAGGGAGTATGTTCCAATGCAGTTTTTTTGTTTACTGGCTCAAAACTCCCTCATAGACAGTGCTGTGTGAGCTGGTACATTGTTGTTATACAAGAGTCATGAATTGGCGAAAAGTTCATGTCGTCTAACTTTTTCACACAGCCTTTTCAGCACTTCCAAATAGTAAATTTCATTAACTGTTTGTCCAGTTGGTACAAATTTATAATGAATAATCCCTCTGATATCAAAAAAGTTTAGTGACATCATGGCAACAAGTTTGTGAATTTAATTGTCAAACCTCATATTTCCCAGTTATAATTCTCACCATGGTGTCTTGTAAGCAGTAACTAGTCAATCAGTGCTTGTTAAACAATTACCTAATCTCATCAGCCATTATTTTACCAAATCCCGAAATGACTTTTATCAGTTCCTCATAGTCTCACTGTGTCCTAATTATCCATCAATACCAAGAACGATAATTATTTGCAATACGTTCAGACATTCCTGACAGGGCTATTAAACTCAGACAGAAATCCAAACAGCTAGAGTTTATAATTTATTTATGATAAGGCTTATAGGGTTTACAATGCAAATAATGAAAGAAGATTACTTGATTTAAAGATCTACTTGATTTACTAGTGTTTAATATGATTACACTGAAGGACAATTCAATAAATGAAAACTATTCTCTTACCTAAAATAATACATGTTGTATTTTCTCAAATGTTTCATAGCACACTCTCTCTGCAAAAGCTCAATGTTACTAAAAGCTTAATGTCACTATTAATAATATTGCTTCCCTAACTATAGCAGTAATGTACAAAGTAAGGAACAAAAATTTGCATTCAAGCTTCAGATTAAAAGAATTAGTGTCTCAATTCCATAAGCGATAGAAAATTAACAAATATCATTGCTCTTTCCAGAATGACCTAAAACCATCAGACAAAAAAATTTTTTTGATCATTTTTATTAAAGTCATTGGAAATAATATTGAGTAAGAGAACAACGGCATTTTTATTCCTGGAATTAATTTCCTCATCTGGGTATTAGTGTCTGGAGGAGGTTAAGAGACTTTACTGTAACAAGGAAAAATGAATTGATTGTTAAAAACAATGTGGATTGGCATGATACATTGAAATTGAAGAAGCCCCAAACACAAAGCTGATTCTCCTCGATAAAGCAATAGCATGGGAAAATGAGGAGTGGACTGAAAAAGAGATAAATATTTCTTAGTCTTACAATGTTAAGGATCCAAATCATTGCTGGAAGAAGAGTGCTGATGCCATCCTAACGACATTTATTACCTCAAGTGAACCAAACTAGGTAAGGCTGCAGCCCAAATCCAACATGGTTCAATTCTAATTTGATCAAAGAGGTCATCTTGTAACCCTGGACTGGCTAACAGTGAAAATGGTGAGCACTTTCTGGGAAAAGTGTTATCCAGTTCCATCTCTAATAATATGTTATACACAATGTTTGACATAAAATAAAAAAATTAGGGTGAATATGAAGTAGAAATCTGTGCCCCATAATCAGAGAATAAAGCAATCAACAGAGGCAGAAAAACAAATTACCCAGGTGTCCAAAACAGCAGATAAGGACTTTAAAAAATAACCATTATAAATAAGTTAAAGAATTTAGAGAAAAAGACAAAGAAAGGAGTTGGAGTATTTACAAAAAATAAATGAAAATCTGAAAGAGAACCAAATAGAAACTGTGAGATTGAAAAATATATAATATTTAAAATTAAGAATATATGGGAAAGATTTTATAGTAAAATGGCCACAGAATAATAAAAGATCATTGAATCAGACACCTATTGGGAAATATCAGTAGTCTAGCAGATATGTAAATGAAATCTCAGAAAGAAGGAAGAAATAGGTACAAGGGATAATGGTTGAATTGTTTTGCAAAATTCCTGAAAGATATCAACCAAACATTCAAGAACCAAGCAAGGTAAATACAAAGATAATCACAGCTAGATACATCATAGTTAAACTGCTGAAAATAAAAGAAAATTATAAAACCTTGAAGGTAATCAGCAAAACCAGGCATATTACATTTATGGAAAAAAATTTTAAAGATGCCTATTTTCATCAGAAATAGTTGAAGTAAAAAGGTAATAGGTTGACATCTCTAAAGAGCTGAAAGAAAAACTGTAACCTATAATTCTATGTACAGTAAAACTATTCAAAAATGACTGTAAAATAAAGTCATTTTCAAGCAAGTAAAATCTCAGAAAATGTACCAATAGCAGACCTGCACTAAAGAAAGCAAAAACGGAAGGGAGGAAGGAAGGAAGGAAGGAAGGAAGGAAGGAAGGAAGGAAGGAAGGAAGGAGTGTTGAGGATAAATTTATACATACATGTAAATTAAATGACAATAGAAGAAAATACATTTACAGCAATAAATGGAATTATATGATCTTAAGGTTCTTGAATTATTTGTAAAATGATATAATGCTAACAAATTTAATCTGTCATAAATTAAATACGTATATGTAATCTGTAGGTTAATCACTATAAAAAACATAGAGGTATAGCTAAAAACATCTATAGAAGAATAAAAGAGGAACACTAATAAATACTTCATGTTTTTTTCTTTTTTAGAACCAGGAAAGAAGAAACAAACAACATATGGGTTAAATGTAAAACAAAAAGCAAGAAGGGGTGCTTAAGACTAAAACAAAATCAGATGTTGGTTTCTTGATAAATTGGTGCTTGGCCAAATGCTTTCACTAAAGTCCTTAAAAAACAGAAAGAGATACTTTAGAAACATGATTTCAACTCAAGTGATTGCAACTGATTGTAGGCACATAAAAATAACACAGAACATAGAGATATCTGATTCAACTTCTTGTTCAGTACTTATATAATCTGCAAAAAGAGAAAGGTACATTGATGTTTTCCACTCTTTAACCTAAGAATAATAAGCAAATCACACAATCATAAGCAATACCTATAAAAAATGCACACAATGTGTAATCTTTTCACTTTAAATCTGAGAGGCATAATTGTATATTCTTATGTATGTAGTTTTGTGGAATATGTATATTTTGATGTCTTTGACAAGGACTAGTGATATGAACTGGAAAGAAAGTAAAATTATTTGGCTTCTTAAAGAGCATTATAGCTCTTGAAATTATCTGAACATGTACAACTACATCTTTACTATGTATCTCAAATTTATCTAATGATGCTTATTTTGTTCTGGGGAATAACCAATGATCCACTCACTTTGCAACTTGAAGTAGGAAACTATGAAAAATTGAATCTAGTGAGGTAGATATTTTTATTTTAGAGTAGTTATACCCTCCAAAATTGAAGTTTTAGTGCTATTTACCCCATGGATAGTTATTTATTCATAAGAAGCCATTATATTTGTATCTCCAACCTTCCTTCGGCAAAGGTGACAGTTCACTAATAATAAACTCTCATTTCTATTTGAAAGTCACCTAATTTTTTGTGTCCATAACTAACAAGTTCCTTTTTCTTTGAATTTAAGTCCATTCTCTCTTCCACCCATATCATCCATCTTCTAAGTAGTGTGGCCTCTTGTAGGGAAATGAGAAATAAATTTGAATTACGGAGAGCAACCACAAAAGGAGAAAAAAAAAAACAAGTATAACTAATATACTAAGAAAGGATAAAATAAAATCATATAAAATGCTCAATTAAAAACACAAAATGCTTAATTTACCATATTTGTCTTCCAGAAAGAGTGGAAGACAGATATAGTAAAAAAGAACAAGGGCAACAAATAGAAAAAAGTAATGAATAATGTAGATATTAATCCAACTGTATCAATAATCACTTTGAATGTCAATGATCTAAGTGTACCAATTAAAAGACAGAGATTCTCAGAGTGGGTCAAAAAACACAGCCCAGCTAGATATTGTCTACAAGAAAACCACTTTAAATATTTAGGTTGGTGCACATGTGATTGCAGTTTCGGACCATGAATTTTAAATCATTATAACTAGGCTCAAACACATCTTTATTGATCAAAATAGGAACCATTACAATGAACACATTTTTGCCAACAAAAAATACGTTTGTTTATTTCTGTAGCATAAAAATCTGTGCTTCAGGATTCGACGGACCCTTGGAAAGCATTTTCTGCATGCTGCTGGTTGCAGAAGCGTTTTCCCTGCAAAAAGTTGTCAAGATGCTTGAAGAAGTGGTAGTTGGTTGGCAAGAGCTCAAGCGAATATGGCAGATAAGGCAAAGCTTTGTAGCCCAATTCGTTCAACTTTTGAAGCATTGCTTGTGCAACGTGGGGTTGGACATTATTGTGGAGAAGAATTGAGCCCTCTCTGTTGACAATTGCTGGCTGCAGGCATTGCAGTTTTCAGTGCATCTCATCAATTAGCTGAGCATACTTCTCAGATATAATGGTTTCCCCAGGATTCAGAAAGCTGTAGTGGATCAGATCGGCAGCAGACCACCAAACAGCGAGCATGACCTTTTTTTGGTGCAAGATTGGCTTTGGGAAGTGCTTTGGAGCTTCTTTTCGGTCCAGCCACTGAGCTGGTCATCGCTGGCTGTTGTATAAAATCCGCTTTTCGTTGCACGTCACAATCCAATCGAGAAATGGTTCATTGTTGCATAGAATAAGAGAAGACGACATTTCAAAATGACAATTTTTTTTATTTTCGGTCAGCTCATGAGGCACCCACCTATAGAGCTTTTTCACCTTTCCAATTTGTTTCAAATGCCAAACGACTATAGAATGGTCGACGTTGAGTTCTTTGGCAACTTCTCTTATAGTTGTAAGAGGACCAGCTTCCATGATTGTTCCTCAGTTGGTCGTTGTCAACTTCCGATGTCTGGTCACTACGCTCCTCATCTTCAAGGCTCTTGTCTCCTTTGCAAAACTTCTTGAACCACCACTGCACTGTATGTTCTTTAGCAGTTCCTGGGCCAAATGTGTTGTTGATGCTGTAAGTTGTCTCTGATGTTTTACGACCAATTTTGAACTCAAATAAGAAAATAGCTCAAATTTGCTTTTTGTCTAACATCATTTCCATAGTCTAAAATAAATATAAAATAAACTGCAACTAATAAGTCATTAGGAAAAAAAGCGAGAAATGCGCATTAAAATGATGTATAACATAACATTTATTTAAGAATGTATTCCAATATCAAACAGCAAATGTCAACAATGCAAAAACCAAAATTACATTTGCACCAACCTAATATAAAGACACATAGATTAAAAGTAAAAGGATGGAGAAAAATACATTGTACTAACACTAATCAAAAGAAAGCAGGAGTAGCTCTATTAGTTTTAGACAGAGCAGACTTTAAAGTAAGGAAGTTATCAGAGATAAAGGAGGTCATTACATAATAATAAAGAAGTCAATTCTGAAAGAAGACACAGCAATTCTTAATATGCATGTGCCTATCAAGAGAGCATCAAAATACCTGAATCAAAAACAGATAGAACTAAATTCTATAACAGCAATGGGCTAAAAACAGAAAAATCACAGGATCATATCAATAGCTGTAGAAAAAGCATTTAACAAAATCCAACACTCATTTGTAATAAAAACTCTCAATAAACTAAGAATGGAAGACAAGTTTCTCAACTTGATAAAGACTATCTACAAAAAACCTACAACTAACATCATACTTAATGTTGAGACACTCAAAGCTTTTCTGCTAAGATCAGGTACAAAGCAAGGATGTTCCTCACACCACTCCTTTTCAACATTGTACTGGAAGTCCTTGTTAATGCAATAATTCAAAAGAAGAAAAAAATATATACAGATTGGGAAGGAAGCATAAAAACCTTGTTCAAAAATGACATGATCTATGTGGAAAATCCAAAGGAACTGACAAACAAACAAACAAACAAAAAAAATCCTGGAACTAATAAGTGATATATCATAGTAAGTTTATAGGATACAAGATTAATACACATAAGTCAATTGCTTTCTTATATACCAACACTAAACAACTGGAATTTGAAAGTAAAAGCACAATATCATTTACATTAGGACCCCAAAATTGAATATTTGGTAATAAATCTAACAAAATATGTATATGTTCTATATCAGAAAAACTACAAAACTCTGATGAACAAAGTGAAAGAACTAAATAAATGGAGAGATATTCTGTGTTCATGGATAGAAAGACTCAATACTGTCAAGATGTCAGTTCTTCCCAACTTGAACTATAGACTCAATGCCATCCCAATCAAAATCCCAGCAAATGATTTTATGGATATGAACAAACTGATTCTAAAGTTTATAAGGAGAAGCAAAAGATCCAGAATATCCAACACAATATTGAAGGAGAACAACAATCAGAGAACTGAAGCTACCACACTGTAAGTCTTACTGTAGAGCTATAGTAATCATGAGGGTGTGGTATTGGTGAAAGAATAAGCAAGTAGATCAGTGGAACAGAATATAAAGCCCAGAAATAGACCCCCCATAAATATAGTCAATTGATTTTTTGCAAAGGAACAAAGACAATACAATGGAGCAAAGAAAGTCTTTTTAACGAATTGTGCTGGAACAGTTAGACATCACCTGTGCCCCCCCCAAAAAAAAAAAAAAGAGAAAATTCAGACACAGACCTTATTTCCATCATAAAGATTAACCCAAAATGGATCACAGACCTAAATATAAAACACACAACTATAAAACGCCTAGAAGATAACATACAAGAAAACCTAGATGATCTTGACATATGGTAATGTCTTTTAAAATAAAACACTAAAGATGTGATCCATAATAGAAATAATCAATAGTCTAAACTTCACTAAAATTAAAACATTCTGCTCCGTGAAAGACAGTATCAAGAAAATGAGCAGACAGGCCACAGACTGGGAGAATATACTTGCAAAAGACATGTCTGATAAAGGACTGCTATCCAAAATATACAAAGCGCTCTTAAAACCCAACAATTAAAAAAACAAAACATACAACCCAATTTAAAAATGGGCCAAGGATCTAAATAAACATCTCAACAAAGAAGATATACAGATGGGGGAGGGGAAAAGCATATAAAACTATGCTCCACATTATATATCATCAGAAAAATGAAAATCAGAACAATGAAATACAACTACATGCCTTTTAGAATGGACAAAATTTGAAACACTGCGAAACCAAATTATGGTGAGGATGTGGAACTACAGGAACTCTCATTCATTACTGGTGGGAATGCAAAAAGGTACAGCCACTTTGCAAGACAGTTTGGCAGTTTTTACAAAAGTAAACATACTTTTACCACATGATCCAGCTACCAGCCTTCTCGTATTTACCCAAGAGTTGAGAACTTATACCTGCGCATGGATATTTATAGCAGCTTGAACCATACTTGCCGAAACTAGGAACAAACCAAGATGTCCTTCAATAGGTGAATAGATAAATAAACTGTGGTACATCCAGGTAACAGAACAGTGCTAAAAATAAGTAAGCTATCAAACCATGAAAAGAAATGGAGGAACCTTAAATGCATATTGCCAGGTGAAAGAAGCCAATCTGCAAAGAATACATATTGTATGATGCCACCTATATGAGATTCTGAAAAAGGCAAAACTGTGGATACAGTAAAAAAAAAAAATCAGTGGTTTCCAAGGGTAGGGGAGGGGTGTGGGTAGAGATGAATAGGAAGGGCACAAGGGAGTTTTAGGGCATTGAAAGTATTTTGTATGATATTATAATGATGGATATCTGTCATTACTTTTTCCCCAAACCTATAGAATGTACCACTAAGAGTGAACCTAAGGTAAACTATGAACCCTGGGTGATTATGACGTTTCAATATATGTTCAACCGTGGTTTAAAAAAAAAAAAAGTACCACTCTAGTGAGTGATGTTGATAATAGGGAAGGTGATGCATGTGTGGGGGAAGGGGGCACAAGTATAAGGAAGTTCTCTGTGCTTTCCCCCTTAGGTATACAATTTTGTTGTATACCTAACACTTTCCTAAAAGAATATACTCTACTTAGAAATTGAATTGTTCCAATTAAGTTTAATGTTATCTTTGAAGACTTTTGCTTTATCCTTTCAAGATCTCAGATCTACAGAAGAATCTAGGTGGCAATTTCAAACATTGGGCCAAGTCTTGGAAAGGGAAAGAGCTAGGAAAAGAGCAGAGAAGATAAATAACATATCACTATGCATATTGTGAACACACAATGTGTCCAAATTTTTATCATTTATTTCTCATAATTCTTTTGCCTGCCAAGATAATATGCTTTTGCATTTTAATAGGTTAGTCTTATGATGTTTTCATATAAGTACAACTTTTTTCTTTTTCTTTATGTTAAAATTCATGTCGTCCTTGGGGAAATGTCAACCTAAATCTTTATTTCTGACTTGATTGCTTCAGATGGTATCTTACATGGATATAGACAAATTGATAACACTGGAGATTCCAGAAAGAAACAGGCAAGTACAAAGAAGATTGTGGAAGGAAAAAAGAAAGGAAAAGAGATAAAAGGCATAAAGATAAATCAGAAATTAATAAGACTATTTAACTTACAGGGTATAGATGGTAATGCAACAAAAGAAATGGTGGAATGCAAATGGGGCAGAAAGGACGGCTCTGGGGATGCCTTCGGATATAGTTCTGACTTTTAGTACCATGGTAAATGTTCATATACACATACAAAAATAATTTTTTTAAAAAAATTAAAATCAACCAGGATGTGGGAAGAACACAAAATGTGATACAAACAATAATAAAGCAACTTAACTGTATTACAAATAAATAACAAAACCACACAGAAGTGCATGGGAAGAAAGAAGTAAACTAAGTAACTGTAAACATTATTTGACTATTTGCTGAAAGTCTAAGAACAAAATGAACTGTACACAAATATTCTACTCTACTTAGTAAATTTGTCCCAAGAGTGTGAGTAATTATGAAACGAGGATGTTAGAATGAAGCAACAAATAAATTATATGAATAATGAGAGCCAGGTTTCTCATGTAGAAGAAAGAAGTTACAAATTAGAATTGTGGGAGGCTAGAATGAACCCTGGGGTGTTGGATCAGAACTGGAGTAATCAGTATGTACTCATAATTTTTAACATATATATAGAAAAATACATAGAAATTGATATAGATATTGATATAGATGTCTGTGTATATACCCAAAGAGGCCCTGGGAGCAGTAACACCAATGTAGAAATAAATATAACTAGTGCTTGCATTTTGGTTTCTGAACACCATTCTCCAATAAAAATTACAGGGCTCTGGGAAAAAGATTGATTCCAGGGCTGAGCAGAAAAAGTACTAGATGAAAATAGAACACCTTGTGTTGCCAGAAGGTATGTAAGTGCTTCAAACCAATGATTGGAGCATGTAGAAAAGGAGATAGAAGCAAATTTGAAGGAATTCCCAATGACTAAATGTGGGGCGATTTGAGCAAAAAATGTATAACAATAAAGGATTATAAATCATAGAATAAAATATCCATGAGTCCATGCCAATATAAATATATCATTAAATAAATAAATAAATGTGGGGAAATGGGCAGTTCTTCCTTATACTAAAAATCTGATTAATAAATGTAGAAGGAATGATGGAATGTTATTTGGCAAACATCACGGTAAAAATTGTTGCAGGCAAGATTCATCAATGAACACTAAAATTAGTGGGCAAAAGTATGATGAGAAACAGGATACTTGTGTAATTTAACACTATCTCCCCACAAGTTAATTATGAATTACAAAGAGAAAAAATAGTAGCTTTACAATGGAGAAACTTTTTAGATACTACCTTAACCATATTGTCAAAGTTAGCAATACCATTAATGAAATGTATTGACATTAAGTGTCTCCTCTTATAATGTACTGAGAGGGACATAGAATTACTTTTGCATTTTCCTTACAAAGAATGCATGACCTGAATTTAATCAAGACACATCAGAGAAATCCAAACTGGAAGACATTCTACAAAGTAATTGGCCATTTTCCTTCCAACGTGTAAAGGTCATGAAAAACAAAGAAAGACTGAGTAACTATTTCAGATTGGATGAGACATCTGAAATGTAACAACTAGATACAATATAGTATCTTTGGTTAAATAAACTATTAATTTTTGTGCAAGAACTTTTGGTTCTTGCAGATTTGTATATGACTAACATTATTTCAATATAAAAAGCTCAAATTAAACAAAAAAACAAACCATTTTTACAATTAATCAAAACTCTTTTTTGTTGATATGCAACTACAAAATAGTGAAATATCAGTTAATAAGCATACCATAAGTTACATATTGAATTGTGCTTTATACTATACTGAAGTATCTTTCTTGGAGACTATTGAAGTGATGATTCTTTGTTCAAAATATTTTTCAAATACTTTTTCTGGAATTGTCACAAAAGCAGATTACGTGCCACTGAGAATATTAATTACTTTATTTAAAAAATTGACATTTTTTTTCACTATTATCCAGCTAGAATACATAGATAAGTAGATAGATAGATAGATAGATAGATAGATAGATAGATAGATAGATAGATAGATAGAGATAGATATAGATATAGATATGGATATGGATATGGATATAGATAGGGGAAGAGATAGGGGGAGAGAGAGAGAGAGAGAGAGAGAGAGAGAGAGAGAGAGAGACATGTATAATTAAACATTAATGAATATTCTGCCAGCTTGGCTCCAAAACAGTTACATCTGTTTTTAAATATTATGATCATCTACAAAGAATAGCTTTTGTACCATTGAGGATATTTAAAATAAAGTTTATTGCAACAATTCTTAGAGAAAAGTCACAAAATATTTGGGGGCAATGATAGATGCTGGAATTGACGTGCAGACTTCTAAAGTGACAGTTTTAAAGTGTGGTAGCACCCATAATTTCTGCTATATTTGTAAAATTGGCTTCATTCAAGGTTTGGTGAAAGACACTTTAAGGAACGAGGGGTACAGTCTGAAAGCTGTAGTTCAACAGTCCCAGGCTAAAAGTGCTCTTATTGACTTGTCAAATAGCACTTGCCCTACTATAATTGCTATGATTATGTCATAAATCAGTACAACTGAAAACAATTTACATTAGTTGGTTACATTTGAAAAGGACAAAAGAGTTATGAATAACAGCAGTAACTCTGAATGTTCCTATAAAAATCTATATTACAGCTTCCTGTACCCAATAAAATGGGAGTGACTAGCTTTTGCATTTCAATTATTGCACAAAAGCATTTTTAGGGTGGTAACAACCAGCTGTCAATGACCTTTTTCATTTCATGGCATAACATTGTTTAAGTTTAGAATAATAATCATGTTTTATGCCACTTTTTGCCATTAGTCTTTGCCTCTTGCCCTCACTAATCTTGGTAATTCTTATGTAAAAATCTACTTATAAGCTTTTTAATGGCTTAGTTTTGTCAAACATCAATTTAGTGTTATTTACATACTGCAGAACATAAACAATTATTATTTAACTCGATTAAATTTATTAATCCAAAATAACTAACTACATGTTAGAAAAATATTGCCATTTTCTTTTTTTATATATTATTTTCTACATAAAAAATTACAATAGCTACATTATTACAAACACCATGAAAATCTTGAGATGTCATTCATTTTTATTCAAAATGCATTTACTCCTCATCCTTATGGCATAAAATAATTTGTAATATGCTCTCAAAAAGATGTGTTTTTAAACACAACAAGAAATGGTAAAATTCTACACTGGTTTGAAATAATATTAAATTAAAATACATTATGTCTTCTCTCGTTTGTTATTTAGTTTCAAATTTCAGGTCTGTTCTAGAATTTAGGATATAGAAGCAGAGTCCACTATTTTTGTCTTTACTTATAACTGATAACATTTTAGTCACTTAACTAATGAAAATAATAGCTCATGTTTTAATACTGCTTTATGGATTAAAAAGAATGTATTATGTCATTACATAGATAAGAAAGCTAAGTCTCAGAAAAGTAAATGTTTTATCCAAGGTTAAGCCAGTGTAAAGTGAAAGAGCAAAGGCTAAATCTGCATCAGCTGATTTCAGTGTTTTCTTTTCCCCAACACAACAGTTAGCTGACTTTATACGGCAACTGACAACACTTCCAGAGTATCCTGGCTGAGTAAGAAAAGCATCCAAAGGACAATTTGGCTAAAGAAACTATTTTTCTAAAGAAAAAAGCATTCTACATCTAATATAACCAAGTTACAGGTTTTACACAGCACGTGTAAGAATCATGATGAACTAGAGATCAAACCTCACTCAAACCTCTTCTGTCTGCATTTAAGGGTTTATATCCTTCTAAGGCTACATGAAGTTGCTTAACCCAGGATATCATTGGATATGGCAGCATTGCACAATAACTATATGCTCTGAGCTCAGAAGCTGGGAAAAATTAAGAATAGTTTCTTCCTACTTTTTTTTTTTAAGATTTTATTGGGGAAGGGGAACAGGACTTTATTGGGGAACAGTGTGTATTTCCAGGACTTGTTGAACTTTTTAATCTTAGTTGTGGAGGGCGCAGCTCAGCTCCAGGTCCAGTTGCCAGTTGTTACTTGCAGGGGGCACAGCCCACCATCCCTTGTGGGAGTCAAACCGGCAACCTTGTGGTTGAGAGGACACACTCCAACCAACTGAGCCATCCAGGAGCTCAGTGGCAGCTCAGCTCAAGGTGCCGTGTTCAATCTTAGTTGCAAGGGGTGCAGCCCACCACCCCTTGCGGGAGTCGATGAATCGAACTGGCAACCTTGTGGTTGAGAGCCCACTGGCCCATGTGGGAATCAAATGGGCAGCCTTCGGCGTTAGGAGCACGGAGCTCTAACCGCCTGAGCCACCAGGCCGGCCCTCTTCCTACTTTTTCTATTTGTCCATTTGTTCTCTTTCATTCCTTGTTTCTTGCGCTTTGTTGTTTAAACAATAATTTTATTATTTCATTTTACTTAGCTTTTTTGTTACAAATTTTATTGTCATTTTTATGGCAATCTCCCTAAAAATTACAAATCTTTCCTAAACCTAGGAGAGTCTACCTTAAATTAGTTCTTTTATCATAATACAATGAAAGAAACATTAAATTATTTAATTCCACCTAGCTCACTCCTCTTTTTGCTAATATTGTCATCTATTTTAACTTTACATATGTTATAAACCCCACCAGAAATGGTTTTATTGTATTAAATAGTCAACAGAATTTTTTATACATTGATATATTTATTTTTTCTGCTATTGTTCTTTTCTTCTTGCTCTTCCATGATGTCATCATTTTCCTTCAGGCAGATTAAGTTTCTTTAGAATTTCCTATAGATCTGGTTGTTAGTGACAATGGCTCTAAGATATTGTTTATCCGATAAAACTTCATTTCATCTCTTCTAAGAATACAGTTCTGGATTTGTAAGGTTTTTTTTTCCCCATTTTAGCATTATAAAATGCCACTGCTTTGTCAGTTGGCTTTATATTTTCTATCCAGAAATGAGCTATTATTTTTATTACTGTTCCCCTAAATGTAATGTATCTCTTTTCTTCATCTATATTTAAAATATCCTCTTTATTTTAATGTTTAGAGGTTTGAACATAGTGCACCTAGATGTGGTTTATTTCAGCTGAGAATTTGAATCTGTGATATCTTTCCTTCAACTTGAAAAATGCCTGTATATCATTACTTCAAATATTACTTCTCTCCCATTACATCTCTCTCCTCTCCTTCCAAGTCTTCAGTTATACCTATGTAAGATATTTGACAGTTACCTAAATAAAACTTGAGTTTCAATATTTCCCCCGAGTAATTATTTTAGGCTTTTTTACATCACTGAGTTCAAGTTCACCTATTCTGACTTCTGATGTGTCCAACCTATTTTTAAATCGTTTTAACAAGTTCTTTATTTCAGGTATTGTATTTTTCACTTCTAGAATGTCCATTATTTACAATAAAATCCAATTTTCTGTTAAATACTACATATTTTTATGTCTTTTCATCACCTTTTTCACTGATTTCTTAAGTCCCTGTCTGCTAACTCCAATACCTAAATAACTTATGGTTTGTTTTTTCTGTTTTATTTTCAACCATTTGACCCTTTCACCCATTTCTCCCTCTCATCAACCCCTGCCTCTGCCAATGACCAATCTGTTCTCTGTACCTATGTTTTTATGTTTGTTTTAGTTTTTTAGATTCTACGTATGAGAAAGGTTATACAGTATTTGTCTTTCTCTGTCTGGTTTATTTCACTTAACATAATGCCCTTCACTTGCATCCATGCTGTTGCAAATGGCAAGATTTCATTCATTTTATGGCTGCATAATATTCTGATATATTCTGATATATATATATCAGTGAAGACTTAGGTTGTTTCCATATCTTGTCTATAGTAAATAATGCTGCAATGAACATGGGGTGCATGTATCTTTTTGAGTTAGTGTTTTTGTTTTCTTCACATGAATATCAGATGTAGGATTTCTGGATCATATGGTAGTTCTCTTCAATTTTTTGAGAAACCTCCATAATGTTTTCCATCATGGATATGGCACTTTACATTCCCACCAATGTTGTCCAATGTTGTACAAGGATTCCCTTTTCTCCACATCCTCACCAACTTTTATTATTTCTTGACTTTTTGATAACAGCCATTCTAACAGATGTGAGGTGATATCTCATTCTGTTTTTTTAAATTGCTATTCCCTGTTAATTGATGATGTTGAGCATCATTTCAGGCACCTCTTGGTCATCTGTATGTCTTCTTTGGAAAAATAATGTCTATTTAATCTGATTTTTTTGATATTGAGTTGTATGAGTTATTTATATATTTTGGATATTAACCCCTTATCAGATATATGATTTGCAAATATTTCCTCCATTTAGTAGGCTGCCTTTTCACTTTGTTGATGGTTTCCTTTGCTGTGCAGCTTTTTAGTGTGGTAGTTCCATTTATTTATTTTTGCTTTTGGTGTCAGATTCAAAAGAAATCACTGCAAAGATCTATGTCAAAGAGCTTACTGCCTATGTTTTCTTCTAGGAGTTTTACAGTTTCACGTCTTACGTTCAAGTCTTTAATATATTTTGAGTTAGTTTTTGTGTATGGTGTAAAATAATGGTCCAGTTTCATTCTTTTGCATGTGGCTGTCCAGTTTTCCTAACACCATTTATTGAAGAGACTATCCTTCCCACGTTGTATATTCTTGACTCCTCTGTCATAAAGTAATTGACTAAATGTGTCTGTGTTTATTTCTGGGCTCTCCACTCTGTTTCATTGGTCTATGTGCCTGTTTTTATGTCAATATTATACTATTTTAACATAGTTTGATATCATGGAGCATGATGTTTCCAGTTTTGTTCTTCTTTCTCAAGATTGTTTTGGCTATTGAGTTCTGCTTTTGTGTGTGGTTACATACTGATTTTAGGATTATTTGTTCTATTTCTTTGAAATATGCCATTGGAATTTTTCAAAATTAAATTTATTGGGGTGACAATGGTTAGTAAAATTACATAGGTTTCAAGTGTACAATCCTATGATCCAATAACCCCCATATAACACAGCACTTATATAACATGCTTTCACTCTAACATGGTTCAAAAATTGGGGAAAACCCTTGTACAACATGGCATCCTAGAACACGGTTTCACTTAACATGGTTTGAGAATTAGAGAAATCCCTGAACAACACGGAGTGTAATAAGAGCTTTTAAGAGCAAAAGGTATCTCATTTGAAATTTTTCATTCGAGTGTGGATGTCGTATCAGATTTGACTGCAGAATTTTAAAATTTATTAGAATTTTAAATCCATTTTGTTCATGGAGTATTGAGTTCAGAGGATGAAGATATCTTGTCAAAAAGAAAACGCCCTTGGTTAATGGTGCTTAGTAGTGATGACGAAGAAAACATTATTTAATACATAGTAATACGTTATACTTTTGGTGAGAATTGCTTTAATAAAGCTATTTCTCTTAATTGTAAAAATACAATAGTTGTTTTTTTTTTTAATTTTTGGAAGCTAACCCCCTTTTTGGTACTAGTTCTTTGTTTTGTATAGCATGGCTTCACATAACATGGCATTTTTAGGAATCTAACAACAGTGTTATACGGGAGTTACCTGTACATCATCTATAAATCACATTGTGTGCCCACCACCCAGAGTCAGTTCTCATTCCATCACATATATTTGACCCCCTTTACCCTCTTCTACCATCTTCCCTCCCCCCTTACCCTCCAATAACCACTACACTGTTGTCTGTGTCAATGAGTTTTTGTTTCTTTATTGGTTTGCCTTGTTCCTTTGTCACTCTCAGCTTTATATCCCACATATGAGTGAAGTCATATGGTTCTTGACTTTTTCTATCTGACTTATTTCACTTGGCATAATAATTGCCATATGACCCAGCAATCCCTCTCCTGGGTATATACCCCAAAAATCTGAATACATTAATCTGTAAAAATATATGTACTCCAATATTTATTGTAGCTTTATTTCCAGTGGCCAAGACATGGAAACAACCAAAGTGTCCTTCAATAGATGATTGGATAAGGAATTATTCTGCCATAAAAAAAGATGAAATAATGCCATTTGTGACATGGGTGGATCTTGAGATTATTATGCTAAGTAAAATAAGTCATTGGAATTTTGATAGAGATTGCATTGAATCTGTAGATTGTTTTGAGTATTATGCATGTTTTTACAATATTGATTCTTCCAATCCATGAGTGTTGCGTCCTGCACAACACAAGCAGTGGGAAAGCGAGGGAGGCGGCAGGGGCTAAATTCTATTATAGAAATAAAGAGACCAGAGACACTGAATGCAAAGAAACCACAGAGGACCAAGGGACTCACAGCCTCAAGAGACTGGAGCCCCGAATCGGGTCGTCGTGGGTATTTATTGCTTTTTTACAATAGGCATCACATGATTCTGGGCAGGGTCTGTAAAACTCTTACACCACTAATACAATCAGCATGTTCCCAATATCCAATCATATTGTCCCAAAGCAACCTGTGCATGCTGTCCCCATGTGAACAAGGTGCGGTGTATACAATCCCTGGGGGAGCAGGTCTCTCATGACAATCATCCCATGAGCCAAGCGGGGAGTGAGATGGTTTCACTCAATTAATCATTCCTTAGCACAATAGAGTGCTGGTCACTTGAAGCAGGAGTCAGCAGCTCCCAGGAAACATTGGAGGAGGGGCATCCCTCCTAGTTTCAGAGGCTAACTCATGGGGGTCCCTGGGGTCCCATCTGGCTTAAGTCGTCCCTCCCTTGAGGAAACTTACTCGTCTTTGACCGCAGACCCAGCATACTGGGACCAAGAGAGGAGACCTATAAAACTCAACCCCTAAGAGGGACAACCCGCAACCCTCTTTCCCTAAGGAAAGGATGGTAGGGACAAGCGGCTAGGCTGCTGTGTGACAACACATGAGCATGGAATATCTTCCCACTTATTTGTGTCTTCTTCAATTTCTTTTATCAATATCTTGTAGTTTTCAACATACAGGTCATTTGCCTCTGTGGATAAATTTATTCCTATGTATTCTTGTTGAATAAATTGTAAATGGGATTGTCTCTTTTATTTCTCTTTCTGATAGCTTATTATTAGTTTATAGAAATGCAACAGATTTTTGTATATTGGTTTTGTATCCTGTCTTTAGATTTTCTATATATAATATGTCATCTGTTTTACTTCTTCTTTTCCAATTTGGTTTGTTTGTTTGTTTGTTTGTTTTTGCCTAATTGTTCTAGCTAGAACTTTCAATATTATGTTGATTCTTTATTTTCTATGGATATTGCAGATGAAATGATATTGAGGTTACGAATCATGTTAGTATCTTCAAAAGATTATGTAATTCTGTTTAGTAGCAGTCAAAATTCTGGCACATCATCCTGATTCTCAGAAGCCTAGTTTTAGGATTTAGTTGGGTGGGTTCATTTTAGTTTTGCCCTTAGTGTTGGTTTAATCTTCATTCCTAAAGTGTGATCCTTAGTCCTTGATTATGACATTTCTGAGGTCTCAACTGATAGGCCTGAGTATTCACCAAGTTCTCTCTTCTCTAGGTGAGTATGAGCTCCAACATACCCAATCACCGTGTAACCTATGAAATCTCTGTTCACCTGTCAGCCTCCCAGCAGCTCTTCTCCACCAAAAGTTTTATAGTTTCATTCTATATACACAGCATAAAAGTTTCCTAAAGGGTTGAGAGAATTTTCTTCACAGAATTTTTTTTCCCCTCTGCAACTTCCCCCCTTCTGATAACCAACCCCCAAAATGCAAGATGCTTTAATTGCCCTGAACTCTGAACTCCATTTTCTCTTCCAAACATAAACTCTATATTCTGCTTGAGCTGTATCTTTTTCTGGAGAAATCCAAGGTGACTGTAGACATCACTTCATGTACTTCCCTTCTTTCAGCGGTTGTAGCTCAGTATGTTACTGCCTAATAATGTCCAGAAGGCATTGTTTTCTATGTGAAATCCAGGTTTGCATTTGTTTACAGCAGTATAGTTAGCTGATAATATCAATTATAAACAGAAGTTCATAACAACTTTTCAAGGAAGATATTTTTTATACTTTTTGAAGAGCAGATGCTTGAAGGTTAGAGAGGCTCTTAATCTGCCTGGTTTTATATCCATGGCAGAACTCGAATTTTATTCTTAAAGTAATCTACTATCTTCACCGTCAGCAATGTCTTCTTTCTCCTCAGGCTACTTTTCTCCCAGTTTCTGACATTTGTCCACCTACATACATTAGCTCATGATATTTCCTTTGTTTTCAATTGTTTTCTCTCCTTCTGTATCCCCAAATTACCCATCCTTCTAGGTTTATCATTGTTCATAATTTTTCCATGAAATAATCTAACTCTATTTACATTAATTGTTCCTTTCTTTGAATCCTTAATGTAACTTTGCACAATAATAATCTGCTTTATTGCTATTTAATTTTATTAAGATTAATTGTTTTCTTTCCCCCAGTAGATTGTAAGGCCTTTGTACTTAATGTCCAACATGGGTAATACTGTAGTGAATATACTATAGTTCATACTATGATATTATATACATAATAGCAGTAAAATAAATATTGTTTACTTGTTTGAGTCATTCATCCATTCAGGGCAATGAGTGTTATGTATTTATACTATTTGCAAATTAATCACACAGTATATTACCCATGTGTTTTATTACTGGATCCAGTTATTTTACATTTCAGTCAGTAGTGGAAAGGATTACTTGCCTTGGCATATACTCTTATATGCAGTGTTACAAATATACATTTGGGTGAGTATGCAATAATTGGAAAAATAAAGCTAATCTCATATGAAATAAATCAAGGCACAGGCAGAGTACTGTGGTGCCATCTCTAAGAAAGAGACGTAGGTAGAGTTTCAGGAAGAATTTTGCAGACTCCTAACATTTATGTTGGCTTTTTTAAAAATAAAAACTTACATGGAAAAGAAAATGTCATAGATGATAGATAGATAGATATATAGAGAGATAAAGAGATGGAGAGCTATAGATAGATAGATAGATAGATAGATAGATAGATAGATAGATAGATAGATAGATAGATAGAGATACATACATACATACATACATGATAGATAGATAGATGATACAGATAGATAGATAGATAGATAGATAGATAGATAGATAGATAGATAGATAGATGATAGATAGATAGATAGAGATACACACACAATGGAATATATATACATACCGTGGAATATTATTCAGCCATAAAAAGAATGAAATATTGTCATTGCGATGACATGGATGGACGTTGAGGGCATTATGCTAAGAGAAAAAGTCAGAAAAAGACAAATACCATATGATCTCACTTATACATGGAATCTAGAAAACAAACCAAAACAAAAACCAGCCAATTATTTAGGAAGATTTGGGAGCTCAGCTCCCCTGTGACTCAATCCCTTCCATGGTTTCCCCCCTAAACTACTGTCCTTTACCCTCAACTCTATCCTTTGACTCCTCAAGCTTATATACCTGTGATTTTCTGAAGCCAAGTTATGTATGAATAAGGGAATCCTCTCAGGCAAGAGGCCAAAAAGTCACAGACCTTTCCCGTTCCAATTCTTTCAAGGGTAAACTCCTGTACAGTTTCTGATTGCTTTTCATTTTTTTCTAGTGCCTGGAAATAACTGGGTTTTATAATTGTTGTCTTTTAGGAGGATTAGTCCATCAAGTCAAGCTACTCTGCCATTACCAGAAGCCAAAATGCCAGTATTTTTAAATCTACAGTATTATTCCTATAAAACATCAAGGTCATACAATAAGTTTCATCTTTTTCTTTCAGAAATTTTGTCAGCTAAGATTTTGCATTTGCCTACCTTAAATTTCCTAGGTTGTTCTTCTGTTTTTACAGCTATTTCATGGTTCCCTGGTTTCAGTCTTTTCAGCATATGGAATGTTCAAGCCATAAAATCATATGTGCTGACACAGAGGAAAATCATATTTATTACATTTCTATTCTGTGACAGGCACTGTACTAAGCATTTTGCATGGTATTTCTTTTAACGTATATCTTGTGCCAAAGTCCATGCTTGAGTGGAAACATGTGGCACTCCAGTTTGCTTCCAGATTGGATGTAAATAATAATATTACTGACAAGGGTGACAACAACTGCTCTTGGATCTGATATCTTGTCTGCCAAATTGCTAGGACTCCCATCCTTGCCAGTAAATCACAAGGTGGTTCATAAATTCTCTTTCGTATATTTAAATATTTTTTTTCTGATGCAACGAGTGCCATGTCACCTGCTAATGGCTTTAGATGCTACTCTCCTGTTATTTTTTTCAATTATATGAACGAACCTCAGAGTGATTTTGGAGTGTGCTGCATTGACATTCCTCCTGTGCCTTCATGTTTTACAAATGCCTGTGCTGCTTGGTCTTTGAGAGCCTTCTCTCAAATGGTGCTGAAATTGTTTTAAATTTCAAAATACAGTGACCTTATTCTCTTATGTTTTACAGCACACCTAATATTATTAGCATTTTACTTGATAAAAACTTTTGGGTTCTTAAAAAGATTTTGGACAAATGCCTTCAGAACTGATATTAAAATTAACATCTAACTACAAAGTAGCCTCTCCTGAGGAAAATTAATGAATATTATTAAACAGGGAATGATTAACATGATTCATCTGCTTCATGACTATATTTTGAGGGCATTTCTAGGGCCTGTAGGGAACATAATCTACCCCTTTACTGTGTTAATTGATTTCAAGTTTGTTTGTTTCTTTGTTTTTTTTCAAAATGTGTCAGAAATCCGGGGTGGCAGGATGGTTCAATTGGTTAGAGCACAAGCTCTGAACAACAGGGTTGCCAGTTCAATTCCCACATGGGCCAGTGAGCTGTGCCCTCCACAACTAGATTGAAGACAACTGAGCTGCTGAGGGGTGGCCTGATGCCTCAGATGGTTAGAGCGCAAGCTCTCAACAAGATTGCCGGTTCAATTCCCTCCATGGGATGGTGGGCTCTGCTCGCTGCAACTAAGATTGAAAACGACAATTGGACTTGGAGCTGAGCTGCGCCCTTCACAAGTCATTGAAGGACAATTGACTTGGAATTGACAGGCCCTGGAGAAACACACTGTTCCCCCATAAAACTGAAAAAAAATGTGTCAGAAATCCACAAAAAAACAAAAAGTTGGTATTTTGACTATTTTATGTATTTAATAATAACAATTTGAGCTGCTTTGTATATAAATGATATTATTTTTACGTATAAAAATTTCAGATATATTCATTTGGATATATCCCACCGTCACAGCAAAAGGGTTAATTTAGTGTCAATGTCTATCTAGCATTTTGGGAACTGACTATTGATGGCAAAACTCGTTCAGTTTTTCCCCCAGGGAGGCAATCAGGTCTTTATGCAAACACAACCTCTGGAGGCTAAAATGTGCATTCACTTGATAGTCAGTTTAGGGTTCACCATGGATATTTGCTATAGACTTAAATTTTAAGTCAGTGGTTTGAAGGAATGAGGGCATCAAACTTTTAGGGTAATGTGGGTGCTATACAGGGACCAAAGGATCAGGCGAAACAGCTGCGTAGCCAGGAGCTCCCCCTAAAGCACTCCACAACTGAGCCAATGCTGCTGATGTAGCACTTGTGCCACAACTTGCGCAATTAATTGACATTGGGCCCTAGATGTTAACATTGTAATGCAGACTGCCTCTGAAAGCTGGACAGTTCTGAGGCCAGTCCAACAAGAATGGATTACAAGGCATCTGATTCCTCATCTGTATCAAAGACTCATATGACTGCACCTGATGGATACAGCCTAGGTCTCACAGGTTTATGCTCTAGATCAGGGGTGTCCAAACCTTTTTCAATGTTTTTCACCAAGGGCCATATGCGGTAAAATACACAAACAGCCAGGCCACTCACTCGAGGTGAAGTATGTATTGCCTCACCTGGTTTATTTAAGTAAACAAAATATATTTTTGGAATTTGCTGCGGGCCAATTAACAATGGATTGCGAGCCGCAGTTGGCCCGAGGGCTGGAGTTTGGACACTCCTGCTCTAGATGGTAGGAAGTAGGGAAAGTGTTTCTGACTTCCATGTTGAGAAAGCACAAACAAGCAACTTGTGAAATTCCCCAAAGATAGGCTTTTCAAAGGTACTGTTCACCTAAAAGCCTGGCACATCTCCACTAGATGGTCGTCAGCATATGCGTGGACACTGAAGTCACGGATTTAAATGCGATCAGCCAGGAAAAGTGGATGGTTCAATTATTCATCTTGCTTATTCACTGTGATTTGTTCCTTATGTTGTTCCTAACAGAGAACTTGTGTGTTACTCTATTTTTCAGGGCAGAGTCTATTTTTCAGGGCAGAAGTATGTGGAGAGATTCAGATAGAAAGAGAGATATCAATAGAGTTGTGACCCTGCAAAAAAAACAGTGCAAACATGTATTTTACATACAATGGTTTGAAGTCCTTTATATTCCTAAGAGCATCATTATAAAATAACTTATAAGAGGAGATAGAGTGGGACCTCATTTCTGAAAACACTGGAAACTAGAAGGTAAATTTTAATGGAGATTATACTTTTCAGATTATAGAGTTCAGGGGCAGATCCTGTTCTAATTGTTATTCTCCACCTCAGATAAGTTTCACATTGTGACAAAGGGAGTGAGTTTTTACAAGTAATATAGAAGGAAGGCTAAACACCAACAGTAACAACTCACAGGGGGAGAAGAAAGCAGTAACAATATTAACTTATCATCTTGACACTAGTTGAAGCAATGATACCTCAGATATGGCTGATTAGCATTGGGGGAATAGTTATACTTTTTTGTAGAGGTTTTTATTTTATAAATCTTAAAGAGAAAGCTACAGTGAGCAGTTGGCACACTTACTTCTGATGTGGAAAATAGAAAATATCCAAGATCCCCAAATAAAGAAGTTGCCAACTGCCCCAGGGCTCTCTCCTAGCGAGACCCATAGATATATTTGTTCTTTAAGGAAAATGAGCATTTATATACCAGGGATGCCCAAAAAATGTATACACATTTTCAGAGATGTTATCCTTGCTCAAGCAGTAGTTTGCTGTAATCAGAAGTGTCTGGACGCTGATGGTAACCACTATGAGCACCTCTTGTAATTGCAGACGTCAAATGTGACTTGTATTCATCTTTTGTTACTGGTATATATTGAGTATTACAATTTTAATACAGTTTTTTTTCCTTTCTTAAAAAGCATATACATTTTTTTGGCACACTCTGTATAAGGTGACATAAAATTAAAACTCCCTAGAACTTTATCATTCACTTTTAAATCTTTCATAGAAACCTCTGTAAAGAGAAAAAGAAAAGTCAAAATCTAACATGCAGAGTTTATTTATTTACTTGATGTTGGTGATGTTTCTATTTTGTTTTGTTTTTTATTTTGTGTTGGTTAGGTTATTTCAAAGACCACTGAGCTCTTTATCACACATATTGTCTTTCAATAAATTACCAAAATAGTACTTCCTGATGGGATGTGTCTAAAGCTGTCCTGGGCCTCTTTCTCTTCTCTCTATATATGATCTATTCAAGGAAGCCTAACTACTTCTATTTTAAAGGATATGTACATATTAATGAGCCCCAAATTATTCCCTGTAACGTAGACCTTTCATATATATACATATATAATCTTTCTAAAACTCCCCACTTCTAAATTAACATGGCAAAAAGGGAACTCCCGTCCTCCATCACCAACAAGTCTTTCCTTCTCAACAAACACTATTATAGCCGCATATGCTGTATTTTAGGTGAAATATGCAAAGATTGTTCTTGATTCTTCTTTTTCTTTTCCACCTTAATTACACCTGAATAACTGGGCTAGACTGCATAAGGAGTTCATGGACAGTTTTTGACCAAACTGGAAGTAGCCATCAGCTTAGATAAAAGTCATGCTGACTATGTTCCTTGGCTTATTTTCAGGCCAGTAATCTAGTATAAACTTTCTCAATACTGCCACCATGACATAAGTTTCAATAAATGAAGGCTGCAAGGAATATCACAGTAAGTGGAGAAAGGGAGTCCATTTGTTTTATCATAGGCTTATTCACTATAATATCTATCAATAATAATTCAATGTTTTATTTATGCTTCAGACAAAGTTTCATCTGGGTTAATGGAAGCCAAATGGACCTGCCCATACTTCCTGGTCTGGGAAGTAGAATGAACAAGTTTGTCTTAGATCACCCTAGAGAACAGAGCATGACATTCACATTACAACTCACCAACTATATCAACACATGCACACACCCTGTTAGTTTTAGTTTATTCTCTTTCAATGGGTATTTACTTTGTCTCTGGTTGTTTTGTGTGTTGGGGTGGTGGGGGTCATGTGGTTGCCTCAACAAGGGTAGTATAAACTCAAAACTATAATCAGTTGCTTTTTATTTTTCTGAGGTCTAAATTGTGCCTATTTGCTGTTCTTTTTCATTCTTATTTTCACGTTCAAAATGTGAGCTGTCTACTTTGATTTATGAGATACAACGTCCATACAAACTCTATCGACTTCAGAGGAAGGAGGTAGAAAACACATTGGAAGTCAGTTTGGCCCCTGTATAGACCCAACTGTTTTAAAGAATGCAATTCTGTTTCCATGTTTCTGCTTTCTTATCATTGCCTCAACTTTCACAGGACTAATGTGAAAATAAAAGAAAATATATAAGCAAAGGTGTCAACATAAAGATCTGTACTAAGATTTTCATGGGAAAGGGCAACATCTGTTTCCCTATCTTCCCTGAGTCTAAGCAGCCTAGACCTGTCCTAATTCTTCATGACTTTGGTTTTCTATTTGTATTTTAATTATTATATTTTATAAAGAATATACACATGCACACACACACACACACACACACTCACACACACACACCTCTTTGACCGAAGCCATTCTGAAACATTTTCTGAAAATTGGTGTAAGTTCTAATAAATTGACACAATAATATATTTAAGGCCAGGGTTTTCCTGATGAACAGAAAATGTATCCTGTAGCCAGCTTCCCTATTGCTACTCTCTATAATTTTCCATACATCTCTCTAACACAGGGATTCTCAACCAAGGTACTATTGACATTTTGGGCCTGATGAATCTTTGTTGTTGGGAGTTGTCCTATGTCTTGCAGAAGGTTTAGCAATTCTCTGGCCAGTACCCATCATATGCCAATAGCACACATACACCCCCAATTTTGACAATCAGAAATGTCTTCAGATACTCCAAATGTCACCTGAGGGGCAAAATCATACTGGTTCAGAAATATTGTTCTAACCGAATTAAGAATGGCTTTCCTAGGAGAAGACTTTCCTAACAGTTAAGAAATAAAATACGGAATTTCCAGTCAAGATGGTGGAGCAGGTAAATGCTGTGCTTACCTCCTCTCATGACCACTACAGAACAGCCATCGAGAATCTTTTGAAGTTTAGCTGAATAGAAGTCCAATAACTAAGGATAAACAGAAAGGCTACATTGAGACTGATGGGAGGGGCAGAGAAGTGGAAAGGGCTGGTTTAAAAACCACGTGTGGTGATTAAAAATTGAGAGGGATATTTCAGCTGCAGAGGTCACCCCTGATGAGCAAGAAGTTCCAGCCCCACATCATGTTCCCCAGCGAAGGGTTCCAATGCCAAGAAGAGAAGTCTCTATAATTTCTGGCCGTGAAAACCAGCAGAGATTGTGGCTAAATGAGGTGGAGGATGGCTGCAGTCTCAGGCATTCTTCTTAAGGGGACTGTACATGGATTTATTCACTGATGGACTCACTCACTCTTAACTCTAGCCCTGGAGCAGCACCTCGAAAGGTGCCAGGGACATACAGGGAAAAAATGGATTGTGTGGTTGCAGTGTGAGGGTTGGCGGGGGCAGCATTCCCCCACACAGAAGTGCTGGCAGAAATCATTGTTCCTTTGTTGTTGTAGGCTCCCTCAGCCAGCCTACAGATGCAGGTGAGCTCCATAGATGAGTTTCAATCAACCTAACACCATTCATCCCACCCTGATGATTCCGAGACCTGGTCCGACCCAAATTGAGGGCCCACCCCAACCAATTCCAGTGCCTTTCCCATAAAAACAGCCTGTCTTAGTTTGTGTTGGGGACTTTCTTAAAATCTCTCAAAGGTTCACAATCCCCAAACAAGCAGCATCTGACCTCCTTGTGCCCTGTACCTCTTACTAAAAAGCCCCAGGCCAAGCAGCCAACCTTGGTTTACAGCTTAGCCTCACTCTTCCAAGCCCAGCAAAAGTGACAACCACTTGTAGATCACTTTGTAGCTCATACCAAGTGGCCTGAGAAAGGGCACACTTAGTGGCTGACCTTGTCCTGCACTAGAGCCCCGCCCAACAGGCCACAGAATCAACATGCTCCATGGTTAGCTTCAAACCACACTGGAGAACCTGCAACCATGTAAACAACAAAATAAAAGGGCAGACTGGGCAGGCACCAGAGTCCTGCTAAAGTAAAGTAATGCTTCATAGGGTCAGCACCTGCACAACAGTTCCTCCGTTGTAGTCATGGCCAGTCCTCACAACCAATCAGCCTGAGGGTCAATCCTCCCCACTGACATGCACACAGCAACCAAGGCTCAAGCACAACAGGAGGACACAAACCCAACCCACACAAGAGACACATCTGGAGCACCAGGAGCAGATGACCAGGGAGTGTGTGTTACTGTGATCCACAGGCACCCACTATATAAAGCCACTCTACTAAGACTCAGTGACATAGCAGCTCTACCTATACACAGAAACAAACACAGAGAGGCAGATGAAATGGGGAGACAAATAAACATGTCTCAAATAAAAGAACAGAATATCACACCAAAAAATAACTAAACAAAATGGAGACAAGCAATCTACCAGATGCAGAGCTCAAAACACTGGTTATAAGGATGGTCAATGATCTCAGTAAGAACTTCAATAAAGAGATAGAAAACAAAAACAGAGACAGAAAACAAAAAAAGAACCACTGAGAAATAAAAAATACAATAACTGAAATGAGGAATATATTACAGGAACTCAACAGTAGATTAGATGAAAAAGAGGATCAAATCAGTGATTTGGAAGTTAAGGTAGCAGAAAACACCTTATCAGAACAGCAAAAAGAAAAAAGAATCCAAAAATAATGAGGATAATTTAAGAAGTTTCTGGGACAACATCAAGCATACCAAAATTCACATCATAGAGGTACAAGAAGGAGAAGAGAAAGAGCAAGGAATTGAAAACCTATTTGAAGAAATATGATGGAAATATGCCCTAACCTAATGAAGGAAATGGACATACAAGCCCAGAAAGCAAAGAGAGTCCCCAACAAGATCAACACAAAGAGGCCCACACAAGACACATTATAATTAAAATGCCAAAGCTTAAAGACAAAGAAAGAATCTTAAAAGCAGAAAGAGAAAAGCAGTTAGTTACCTACGAGGGAGCTACCTTAAGACTGTCAACTGATTTTTCAACAGAACCTTTGCAGGCCAGAAGTATTGAAAGTGACATGACGTATTGAAAGTGATGAAAAGCAAGGACCTACAACCAAGATTACTGTACCCACAACTATTATTTAGAAGCAAAGGACAGATAAAGAGCTTCTCAGACAAAAGCTAAAGGAGTACATCACCACCAAACCAGTATTACAAGAAATATTAAAGGGATTTCTTTAAGAAGAAGAAAAAACGTCAAAAATACGAATAATGAAATGGTAATAACTACATATCTATCAACAATTATTTTAAATGTAAATGAATTAAATGCTTCAATCAATAGACATAGGGTGGCTAAATGCATAAAAATAAAAACATGACTCTTATATATGCTGCCTACAAGAGACTCACTTCAGATCAAAAGACACACACAGACTGAAAGTAAAGAGATGGAAAAACCATTTCATCAATATGGAAATAAACAAACAAAAATAGCTGGGGTAGCAATATTTATAATAACCTGACAAAATAGATTTTAAAACAAAGGTTATAACAAGAGACAAAGAAAGAGTCAGTAATCCCACTTCTGGGTATTTATCTGAAGAAACACAAAGCACTACTTCAAAGTGATATGTGCATCCATATGTTCATTGCAGCATCATTTATAATAGGCAGGATATGGAGGCAACCTGGGTGTCTGTTAATGGATGAATGAATGAAGAAGAGGTGGTACATATAAAATGGAATATTACTCAGTCACGAAAAACAATGAAATCTTGCCATCTGAAATAACATGAATGGACCTAGAGGGTATTGTGCCAAGTGAAATAAGTCAGACAGAGAAAGACAAATGCTATGTAACTTCACTTATATGGGGAATCTAAAGAACAAAATAAACAAAGAAACAAAGCAAACAAACTCATATATACAGAGAACATTTTGATGGTTGCCACATGGGAAGAAGGTTGGAGGTTGGGTGAAAAAGGTGAAGGGATTAAGAAGTACAAATTGGCAGTTACAAAATAGTCATGCAGATGTGGAGTATAACATAGGAAGTACAGTCAATAATATTATAATAAGTATGCATGGCATCAGATGTGCACTAGATTTATGGGGATGATCACCTTGTAAGATATATAAGTGTCTATCATTGTGTTGTACACCTGAAATTGACATAAATATTGTATGTCAGCTGCAATTGAAATATAAAATAAAATTTGTAAAGAAATAAAATACATTTTATTACCAATTATATGTGTAAGACTAGGTAAATCTTGGGGACCTATTTTCAAAGCAGAATGGAAAAGAGAATCTAAGTGTCACTCCATCTATATGTTTCCTGTTCACCATCTTATTGAAAATAAATCAAAAACTTTCTATTGAATATTTATGATGAAATTAGAAAATTCCTAAGACCTGCATATGAAGTAAGATAAAAAGAAAAACTACATTTATTATTGAAACTCTTCTGTGGTCCAAGCACTAATTTGGTTGTTTACCTACTCAGTACAGTAGGTAGAAGCATGGGTTCTGTAGAAGACAAACTGGAGTGTGTCCCGTCTCAGCCACTTCCTAGTTGTGCAATATTGAACACATTGTTCAACTCCTTTGAGCTACAATTTCCTCATTTGTAGGTATGATTAATAATAGTTTCTACCATATAAGATTATTATGAGATTTAAATGTGACAATTCCTCAGCAAGTCAGCAAAATTCTATGCGGCAAATATTCCCAAATGTAAAATAGGAAACAGTAGTCTTCCATCATAGAAAAATAGGGCAATTTATAGGTCCTTTAAACTTCATCCCTGTTAAATAAAATTTTAATAATTTATTTTCTTCTGCTTATCTAATTTCTTTTTGCATACATTACTATTTTTCAAGTTTTTCAACCTCAGGAGATTAATGCTGTATGACAAATTCTGACAGAGTAAAAGTGATAATGCCCTTTGGTTTATTTGCAATAACAGTAATGAGCTATTTTGAATCCAATGTCATCTGTAAAAACAAAAGTCTGAATACTCAAGAGTGAATGTATTTTTAATGCACTCTATGAATAATAATAATGGATAATAAACTGACAATATGTCAAAGAGGGGAAAGTAGAAATCTCACCATTCCTTCTTTCCTGTTGTTTTTTTATCTTTGACATTATCATATTTATACAATTTTTAAAAAGCAGAAATTTAAACACCATATTTGAATTTAATGAGTATAATACAGCCACTTGAAATGCCCAATTTTTGTCAATTTTTGTATCATAGTGACATAGAAAAAAGCTAAGAGTGATGACCTACTAAAATTACACAGATAACCGCTTGACTTTTATTTTCTCTGCCTCTAAAAAAGCTAAATTAGATCTAGGGAGTAAGTGTAATATCATTAAGTTATCTCTTCAAATAGATGATTCTTTATAGCAAATTTGGGTAGGGATTCTAACAGTTGAATTTGGAAGGGATCTAAATCATAGACCATTTGAGGAGCAGCTGAACAAATTACATGATTCTACATAGTGCATTTTATATTCCAGTGATAAAAGTCTGTGGAAACACACACACACAAACACACACACACACACACACACACACACACACACACACACACACATAGCTGCATTTAATTCCAACTCAATTTAAATATAATTCATTTAGCTGTACACATTTTAATCTCAAAATTTTAAGGTTTATAAATATTATATATGGTACAGATCAGTTCATGACCATATCTACAGAACTACTAACTTGCATTTAAACTAAGATAGTATATAATTTCTACAGAATCCCTATAGAAAAAAAAAAACCTATATAAAAATAGTTTTAAAAACCAATCACCACATTAGAAAAATATAAATAACTTTTATCACTAAATCAGCTATGACCATAGTAGCTGACTATATCCCACATACCTAGGAATTATTTGAACCCTTTTTTGGCCACAAGAAACTATTTTAAAAATTATTCCAGTTACAGATTAATACCAGAGCTGAACCTAATTTTGGTACTAATTTTTTTTTTTTTTTTTTAAGATTTTATTGGTGAAGGCGAACAGGACTGTATTGGAGAACAGTGTGTACTTCCAGGCCTCTTTTCCAAGTCAAGTTGTTGTCCTTTCAGTCTTAATTGTGGAGGGCGTATCTCAGCTCCAGGTGCAGTTGCCGTTGCTAGTTGCAGGGGGCGCAGCCCACCATCCCTTGCGGGAGTCGAGGAGTTCAACTGACAACCTTGAGGTTGAGAGGACGCGCTCCAACCAATTGAGCCATCCGGGAGCTCAGCAACAGCTCAGCTCAAGGTGCCATGTTCAATCTTAGTTGCAGGGGGTGGAGCCCACCATGCCTTGCGGGACTCGAGGAGTTGAACCGGCAACCTTGTGGTTGAGAGCCCACTAGCCCATGTGGGAATCGAACCAGCAGCTTTCGGAGTTAGGAGCATGGAGCTCCAACCGCCTGAGCCACCGGGCCGGCCCCTTTGGTACTAAATTTTGACATGGACAACTATTACTTAAAGTTTATTTTCAAATTTATTATTGGGCATATGCATTTCTAAGGAGTGTAATGAAGGATTTCTTCCATATATGTTTAAAAGCATTCATTGAGTGCTCTGCATTTGGTTGTCATATCCTAGTAAGAGCACTGTATTTGCAGCCCAGATGCCAGAGTTTGTGTTTAGATTCTATTTTACTAAATCCATGAACTTGGATAAGCCACTTAATCTCTTAGCACATCTATTTACTCAATGTCAAAAATAGGGTAACTCCTGCGTTACAGGCTTGTTAAAAGATAAAACTTGATGTTATGTACAAGAAATACATCAATAAAATACCATATAAATGGATATTATTGCTCCCACCCTGCCACCAGTTTACAAGCACGGCTAAAACATAGTCCTTTAACTATCACCTAATTATAATCTCACTGGCCATATAAAACGATAATTAAGTGACACTAGCAAGAATTGCTGTAAGAGGATGGCCATACAAATGAGAGATTCAACCTGGGCAAAACAGTAAGAGATATTGTGTGAAGAAAAGTGAGTTAATCTTAGCACCTTCCCTCCTCTCTCCTCTTCTCCTCTTAGCTCCTTTCCTTCTGATTCTTTGCCCTTGTACTCAAAAACTGCTTCCATGAAAACAACATAAATGAAAACCCAGGATGTATATATAAAGCAAAGTTAAAAGAAGAGCCCAAACCTTGAAAGACTTACCACAAAGGTCTGATAGAAGGTTCTCATATGAGGTTAAAAAGCACATAGAGTTCATACTAGTGAGTGAGTTAATTTTGTTTTTTGTTTGGCAGTGGGGAGGTGAGGAAAGATTTAAAAGACAGTCCGCAGGAGGAAGAAAATATCACAGAATAGAATGGGATATTGTTAAAGGTTATTTGTCTAAGGATTTTTGTGGTCACATGTCAAAGTTTACAACTCATTTTCTACAGGAATTCTGAGAGCCTTTAATATGTCAGTTTGGCTTGTTCAGTTCCAGGAGCAAATATATCTGCAAAATTTAGAAAACTCATTTGGCCCTAGAAAGCTATTTGTAGTTTAAAAGTGTGGGGGCCTACAATTTTGTGGAAAACACAAAGAAATGGCTTCATGGAATCTAAGGGCACCTGGAGGAAGGGGGCATGGAGAACGGTTCAGAGAACAATGTGTTCACTAAAAGACTGAGCTAAGACCACTGTACAGTATCTCTAATCAGTCGTGAGGTGAGACCCTTTCAGAAACATCTCTGATCCCATTGCTGGTGTTCTGTAGCCTGTAAATATCTGAAAGGCTTGGTTTACCCTCCAAGTGAACATTTATAGCTTCGCCTTCAGCCTCTGGTTTTCGGTCATCCATCTCTGCACAGACACTTGAGTGTCCCCATTACCCACCAAGCAGCTCCCCTTGGACAAAGCCTCTTTATGATGACTCAGCGCTATGCTCTAATGCTCTGATCTCTTCAGTCACAACTCAGGGCTATGTTCTAATGCTCTGATCTCTTCAGCCACATCGATTTATGTTCTCGGCAAGAAGCTTCCAGCTTTGGTTTTAAGTCACTTCCTTTGTAAATAAGCCGAAGGTGTTTTGTACTTTGAATGTGGGAATTCTTGACATTAAGTGGGTGGTTCTCAGTATTTAGGGCCTTGGCCAAAGGGAGAGAGTACCAAATTAGCCTCCTGTTTTAAAGATAGTAAAGGATGCATTCATTCATTCATACATTAACTCATTCATTCAACTTAATTTATTGAAGATCAACTACCATTTGGGATCCACAGCAGAGAAAGAGGAGTTAGTGGGATAATTCTCCCCTGTTAAGAACAAAGGAATACAAGGTGATTACAGATGGAGTTAGTTTGTAAATTTGGTGACAGTTTAGGCTTACGTTTTATTCCTATCCAAATGTTTTTCCTCCCAACTGTATACAAAATAAATTAAAATATTGTATACACATGATGAGATCTTGGCAGGAAATAAAAACAAAGCATCATAACAATTGTGATGAAAGAGTAAATGCTCTTAACTTGAACATTGGATGGGATTAAATATATTATAAACTTACAAGCACAATCATTAACTAAGCCTTTTTATTACTGCAGTAGAAAAGTAATTTAAATTGGAAAAAACAATTAAATTAAAGGCTACAATTCCTATGCTTTCAGGCAATTCAGCATTCCAGGTGCTATCAATTTATTGCCCTCAAAAAAACGCTTAAAATAGCACACTGATTGTTTTAAAATATGCTCCAATTTTTAGTAAAACCCCGAGGAACAATTAAGAGAAAACATTTGTAGTCGGCAACTTATCTCATACATTGTACAATTAGACATGGGAAGATCTATTAATTAATTAGCCATCATCACTTACAACGTACAACTCTATGCCTTCTATGATTTATTTTTGTTTGGCTAAAAATGGAAAGAATAAAACTTATTGCATTGTGTATGCTGCAGAAGGAAATATTTAATATTCTCAGAGCATCATGTAGATATACAGATGAATGAGTTATTCCAGTAAGAAAAAATGTACATATGTCTTTGGAATATAAATGACGAAGGGAAAATTGCTTCCTACTCTGAAGTGAAAAAGCATAGAATTATAGAATTTAAAACTTTAGGATATCATTGAAACTGTTTCATTGTCAGAAGGTGTGTCTACGACTTCAGATTTTAGGAAAGCCATCATTTAGAACTACTCATCTAATAGTAGTGTCTCAAATCCCAACTCTAACACATGGGTATGACTAAACATTCTAAGGTCTGTTGTGGCTCCTTCCTTTCTGATAAATCGTAGTACCTATTTTTCATACCATTTAGAGGCAGAAATGCAGTTAAAACCACAGACTCAGGAATAAAAATCCCTGGGTTTACATTCTGGCACCAAAAACTCTTACCTAGAAGACCTTGGATTTAACCTTTCTGTGCCTTAGTTCCTTTATATGTTAAATGAAGATACTAAAGCATTTACTTCAGAGGGTTAAAGGCATGATACCAAATGAGGGGCCAATCCCACAGTCTACCTGCTACAATGCCTAATTCCTTATGCTAATGAGGTAAAATTGTAATATAAGAGTGGTATATGAGTTAGCAATGGGGTAATTGGGGTTTAGATTTTTCTAAGCTTATATTATTTGGGATAAGGGTAAATATATTGGTTAATTTTTATACTTTGTGAAGTATGTTAAAATCATATGAAACCATTAAAGGAATAGAACTAAAGAAGAAAAAAACAAAAGTAAGGAAAGCAGAAGGAAATAAGGAAGGAAGGAAGAAAGGAAGGAAGGAGGGAGGGAGGGAGGGAGGGAGGGAGGGAGGGAGGGAGGGAGGGAAGGAGGGAGGGAGGGAGGGAGGAAGGCAGGAGAGGAAGGGAGGAAGGAAGGAAGGAAGGAAGGAAGAAAACAGGAAGAGATGGATGGAGGAAGGGAGGGAGGGAGGAAGGAAGGAAACAAGGACTGACCAAATATGAGTATGATAATTGTAAGAAATCCAAATATATCAGTAACCTGATAAAACTAAGTGTATTAAAATTATATAGCTAATACAAAAGATAACCAGAAAAAAGCAGAGAACCATATGATTTCACTAATATGTGGTATATAAACCAAAAACAACAAAAGAACAAGATAAACAAATGAGAAACAAAAACCCATAGACACAGACAATAGTTTAGTGGTTACCAGAGGGTAAGTGGGGGAGGGGGTGGTAGATGAGGGTAAAAAGAATCAAATATATGGTGATGGAAGGAGAACTGACTCTGGGTGGTGAACACACAATGGGATTTATAGATGATGTATTACAGAATTGTACACCTGAAATCTATGTAATTTTACTAACAATTGTCACCCCAATAAACTTTAATTAAAAAAAAGATGATCAGTAAGTCTTTTTTTAATTCAATAGTATACAGATTACAAGAAACAAGTTTACATTATAAAAAGTTTGACAGTGAAAATGTAGAAAATTATATTAGACAAATCTAA
This sequence comes from Rhinolophus sinicus, assembly GCF_036562045.2. Classification (NCBI taxonomy): domain Eukaryota; kingdom Metazoa; phylum Chordata; class Mammalia; order Chiroptera; family Rhinolophidae; genus Rhinolophus; species Rhinolophus sinicus. Next base: position 95,275,036 of record NC_133755.1, read on the forward strand.
TTGAAAGAAAACTATATTAGCATCAGACAATAAGAACTTTAAGATAAAAAGAATGGTTAGACATAATGAAGTTTTCCACAATGAAAAAAGGTTTAATTCACCAGGAAGGTAGAAAAATCTATATTTCTATGTCCCTGTAACATAACTTTAAAACTGGCAAAAAAAGAAAAAAACATAGGAACAAATTGACAAATTACAACCCAATGGAGGACATTTAAAACATCTATCAGTACTTGATATAGTAATCAGTTTTTAAAAAAATTAATAATATGAAATATTTGAACTACAAAAATTAAAAACTTTGAACTAATTGACATGAATACATATAAACATCACATCCAAATATAATAGAATATACATTTTTGTCAATACAGACTTTATAAGTTAACCATATAATAATGCATAATAATGAAAATTTAAGCTATGGGAGTGGATAGACTGATCCAGTCCACATATAGGTAGAAAGAAAAAAGGAAAAGTTTTAAGCAGAACCCTGAGTACGAAGCTGAAAGTAAGGGCAAACACTTATTACTTCCGAATCTATTTCCCTAGGGCTTAACTGTTTTTTTTTTCAGCTCCAACTGAAAATATCCATCTGGTAGGTTGAAAATGTCCATCTAGTAGGTTTCTATAGATTTATCAAGTAAACTATTTCCCCAATTTAAATAATTATCTTATGTACCAAATGAATCCTCTTCGTACGTGCCCTATTTCAGAAGCTGAAACATCTACAGATTATGGTATATTATAGAGGCTTTCTTGCTTCTGACTTTCTGCTGGGTTTAGTTAATGGGAGTCTCTGAAAGGAGATCAAACCGTGGGAAGAAGAAGAGGGGTTAGGGTACTTATTGACCCACACCACTCCCAGCTCATTTCCGGCAATGTCTACCAAAGCTCTAGCTCCTTTCTGCCTAAGGATTGTAAATAACCTCTGCTATTGGGAGTGTCTGGTTGCCCAACCTTCCCTTGCTGGTTCCCACCACTGTGAACACACCTTAGCACACAGCTTTTCATTAAATTATTTCCAAGTAAACCCTTTGGAGTGTGCCATCTGTTTCCTGCTGGGGGACTGAATGATTCATCACCTATCAATTTCAAACGTAATTCTTAGACAAATGCAAAAGTAATCATGTACCCCAGTAAACAGAACTTGGCAGCCACTCTTCAAAACTACAAATAAGTGTTGAAAAGCAGGGGTATTTCCTCACAGAGGAACATGAATAATTCAGAAATTATCATCCATTTCTGAATAAGCATGTACTCCGCTGCATACTGTGATTTTTATTCTCTTGATTTTTTCCACACAAATTTCAATAGTACAGTGTTTCCTAGCATTTTTCATTTCAAGTCTGTTAAAGTAAAAGATAAAATAGTGAAATAGTCTCCTGATGTTTACAAATGTCTCATTTCACCTCTAAAAGATGTGTATCTTTGAATAGCAATTGTGAACACCAAAGCTATTTTTCCGTGGGGTTTTATTTCTTTTAGGCAACTCAATTTATTATTCTTTATGTTCGTCATTTCTCTTTTTCAGTGGGAAATTCTCAATGTCAGTTCTTTTTTGAGAAATAATTTATCTCTAGTTTGCTGTCAGGACCCTTATCATCTGTGGATTGAAATCTATGCCTCCCATAAATCAACTTGATTTAAACTTGCCGTCGGCTTCCCTTTTCTTCATCCCTCGTTCTTTCTCTAATCTTCCTCTCCCCAGTGTCTTGTTTCCTTTTGACTATTTATAGGACACATAGTTAGACAGGCCATAAAGTTGTATGTTAAGGATGTTTTTCTAAGCTGATTTATCTTAGCCATTCAGTGTAATATCCCTGAAGTTCTAACAAGGAAGCCTCTCAAAGTCTTGCTCACTAGCTCTGTCGATAGAAACCTGAGAGGTCAATTGTATACAATTCTCAAAACCCTGGAGTGACTTGTTTCTGTTCCTTTGGGAGGTGAGGATAATCAGAGTCATTTTTGGAGATGCAGGAGAGGTTAGCTCTGATTATAACCTGCCAATAGGAAACTGTTGAAAGACCAGAATTGTGTTAGCCCAGTGCACTGACCACTTCTAGTTCCAGAAAAACACAAGAAACCTGGAGAAAGACTGGGAGCATTCAGAGGTGTCATCCTCCTTCTCTCTCAGGAGACAGATTTTTTATATTTTGCTGGGCAGTATCCATAATGTGAGTGCACAGAAGGGTCACTATTAAAGGCATGCACCAGAGAATATAACATCCAACAGATGAGCATTCTACTAAAAGTCACAATTCTTCTCTCAATTTCATATTCCAGGAATACAGAATGGATTACTTTTATTGCCTAGGCATTTAACAGTAATGTAATATATGATCAAAACAAATTTAGTGCTTTAAAGTTTAAGCCTTTATTAAAACGATTACTCCTTTAGATTCATGGAAGAAATATACTCCAGAGGATATCATCTAACATAGCAAACTATTTGTAACAAAAGGCTTTGTTAGTGCCCCCAGTCTTAATCATTGACTTCGTTAAAAATGATTTATATATCTAAGTGATTTCTCATCCTGAGAGTTCCAAGGATACTTCTAACAATAAATGAAATAGAGACTCTCAACTAAAGAAAGTCATATTTGTAGCATTTAACTGAGGGTCTCATACTGTTTCTTTTTCTCTGAGTATAATTTGTAATTTTCTCATCTAACCAAACTCAGCTGTCTTATATCTTTCTAATTTCCAGTGCAACCTTTGTGAATATAACCAAAACTATATGTATCTTATTAATAGTAGTTTGAGATTTTGGACACTCACTGGAGAAATCAACAGAAGCAGTCTTCATCATCTCACCCTGAAATAGCTTTCCTACTCCTGGCAGTCTCAAGATGGTGCATCCAGTCTCCTAAATGGATACTAAAATCTTTCACTATTGCCATGTAGGCTGGCATCCTCCCTCTGCATCTCTGTACCTACGTTCCGTTGCTCTGGGATGGCACCAAAATGGCATGAGCTGACACTGGCATGGTTTTGATCTATGCAGTAACTTATCTAAAGCATTTGTGTTATTTCTTCAAGGTCTTTCCTCTGTCCATGTGCCAGTTTTCTTCCCTTGCCACCTACTTTCTTCTAGCTGAGGTGTCTTGATTGTGTAATGGACTTTGTTACTAGTTCACCAAATGGTCTCTCAGTTTCTTGAAGTGATAAAGGTACAGTTCTTTTTACTCACTCTCCTAGTTCCCAGGCAAATAGAAACTGCAGGCACATCTGCAGGGTTGGGTCAAAGAGCAAAGCACAGTGGCTCTTTCAAAAAGTATCCTTTCCTACTAACAATCCGCGAGTCATTCTGGACAGAACTCCTCTATTCCACAGCCCTGTGGTGGTGATTGAGGCCATAGTAAAGCACTTGGAACTTAACATATAGTAGATGTATAACAAATATTATTATCATTATTATATATTATACTCTTAATGTTATAGTCGGCTTGTTGTAAGGATAAGAATACTGGGTTTCAATCAAGATTTCAATTCTACACCTGAAACTAATAAAACAAAACAAAAAGATTTTAAGGCTACTCTCTGTGGAATGATATACAAGCCACTTAACCCCTGCTTAGCCACCCAGACCCTAATCAAGATTTATCTACATAAACACTTGAATACTTGAATAACTCTCCCCTAGCCAACACAGTAAAGTCCAAATTCCCATGTGAGGTGTATAAGACCCTTGACAATACGAGCCTTGACTTTTCGTTTTCACACCACCTGGACATACCACCACCAACAGATTATGCACCCTCAGCGGTAAACCCTATGTTGTTTCATGTCTGTGACCCTTCCCATGCCATTCTTCACTTAAAATGCCCTTCACCTCTCCTTCTCAAAATGTATTTTTAATTGTGAAAACCCAGTTCAAATAGTCTGTGAAACTCTCAGAATCCTCCCTTAGTTTCTACTTCTAATATGCTCATATATAGTTCCATACATATTTATATTTTAGTACTTATGTTGCTCTGGGAGTATTTACTGTTTATATCCCTAACACAGTTAAAGTTTTCACAGAAGGATGGAAATTTTCACTTGCTGTTTTTGTAACTTCATCAACTGGTGCTGCTTTCAGCACAAAATCAGTCCCCAAACATTGGTAGAAAAATAAGTGAATGAAAAAAAATGCATTATTTTAGACCTCAAAACTCTTACGTATAAAATTAGGAAGTTATGGCTAATAATCATTTAGGTAAACTTTATGATGTCATTCATAAAAAAATTTTCTTTAAAAAGATAAATGTTTCAATTGGATTAGAATTGCTTCATTCAAACTAAAGAAATGTATTACATAATATATTAATTTTGTTATATCCACAGTGTTATTGCTACAGAATAGACAATACTGAGAACCATTATTATAAAGGTGTTGGTTTAAAAAATATGACTTGGAGACCTTCCACTTGAAAGTGGGATGAAGTAGTTTAGCAAACCAATATTTCTGCCAAGAACTACTAAGAAATCGGAAACAGTTTGAAGAAGTTACCAGTTTCAAGGTACCGGGGAGCTGCAGAATTAATGAAGTCCAGAAGGGCTAAAATTATAAAGAAGAGCCTCAGACAAATTATCTTATGGACAGACCACCTTTCCCTGTGGGTACTTGCCAGTTCTGAAAATGGAAGAGCTGTTCAGAATTCAGAGTTTCCTTGGGAATAGGACTGCCTCCAAGGGACATAAAAACCAGCAAAACTTTGGTGATCAGGTGAAGACAAAATGATATAACAGTAAAAATAAGAGATCTTAATACATGGCAGGCTTCTCCAGAAATATGCTGAATTATTAAGATACACAAAACAAGGGATTAAAGAAATAAGCTTTCTGAAAAAACTCTGAAAAGCAGAATGAATTTTCTAGTCTTGAGGCCATAACTTGGAAGGCTCCAGGAGTCTTCCAGGGAAACAGGCCCCAGTGAACATACCAGATTATCATGTGGAGCCCCTGGAGGCTTGTGCCCTGGGAGCAGGGAATGAAGTCAATATAGATGGAGGCATGCTAAAAAGCAAGAAAAAACACAATCTGAAAAAGAAACAAAGCAAGAATCAGAACCAAACTCAGCTACAACACAGATTTTGGAATTATCAAATAGGGAGTTTAAAATCACTATGATTCGTATGTTAAAGAAAAATGAGAAAAGTAACCAACACGCAGGAACAGATGGATAAGATAAGCAAAAAGATGGACATTCTATGAAAGAAGAGAAAGGATATGCTACAAATATAAAACTCTGTAGCAGAAATGAAGAATGCCTTCATCTGCTCATTAGTAGACTAGAAGAGTGAAGGCCAGAATCAGTGAGAGTAAAGAAATGTCAATAGAAACTTCCCAGACTGGGTATCACGGAGACTGCATATGCTTAAACAGTGTTTGTAGCCTTGGCAACAAAGCTGGGCAAGTAGACACTGATTATAAGAGAAAAGAACTATGTTTGAGATTCATAAGGGGATGAGAAATCAGGCAGGGAGAGGTACATAGACTAACCCTTTTGGAATAGAATGATGTAGCCCCTGCCTGCAAACCCAACCTCATCTCATGTCGGTCTCCCATGTTTGGTATCAGTTGGACAAGTCCATTCAGAGCTTAGGAGAAGCTAAAGAACAATTAGACCTGGTGCCATACACTTTCCAAACAAACTTACCATCTTCTATAGACAGAAATATAGTTCTAATTGTGGCCACATCTTTTTCCCTTCTGAGACTGAATGGCAGGCCCCTCACTTCTTATCGGAAATACATTTTTCCCATTCTTTGTCGGGCTCAACTTCTCCCTTTCTAATATTAATAGTATATATTTCAATTAAGTATTTATTATACTATTTACAGGCTGTTTCTCATTTTATCTTGACACAGGGTCATAGAGAATTTCCCTTACTCATTGTTATTTTATAAAGCATTTAGTATGTTTGATGTAGTGTGTTCACTACTGTGGATAAAAATATAATCAGAGTTCAATTCTTGCCCAGAGAGTTCAAATCTACTGAAGAAAATAAACATGTTCATAGATAATGCTAATATTATATTATAAATTTCATAAGGGAAATAGAGCGAGAACCCAGGGGTTTATTTTTCCCCATAAACTCTTATTTCCTTCACCTCAATATTTAAAACTCTTAATAGTACCAAATTTAATTTTACATGTCAAATGTCCTTGTCTATTTCTGCATCAAAAAAATAGCATAAATTGGCCATAAACAAAAACCAAGTGACATTTTTATTATTTTACTTCTTATCCAGACTCATCTTCTCCACTTAAAGATATTGCACAAAGGGAAAAAGAGTTTGCCATATATACATCACTTTGAAGCTTCAGGAATAATTATAATTAAAGAAATGCTGTTATCTCTTAAGCACAGCTGTTTAAACTCTATCAGAGGGTCTTAGCATTGTTTTGCTTAATAATGCAGTTCCTAAAATATGTACAAATTAATTGAGTGAATTTAGTTCATACATATGTTGTAGCAATAAGACTTCAGAATGATAAATATAATTAACAAGAGAATACCAATAAGGCATAGAGTATCCTATAATTCCTACCCATTTGTTATTAACCATAAAAAAATACCACCAATTCATTATCTCAAATTTTCATGAAACTAAGTGATTATAATTAAGAGTTCAATGGCTCCTCCATTTGTCTGTTAAAGTCTCATGGGACTCATTGAAGCATGATTTGAGAATTGCTTTACTGGGGAAAATAACAGGATAAGCAGATTTTTAGATTAAAAATGTCAGAAAATGTACCAAATGCACAAAAGAAATAAAATAAAATTTAAAAGATAATGATGTTCTTATTTTAGCTTCATTAACTACCATTAATGTCTAGGATTTTCTTCCCTTTGATAACTATAATGTATAGGCTATTTTCAAAGTGGTCTTGATTCAGCAAAACTTGTGCACTGAATAACATTTGAGTTAATGGACAATATTTCTACAAACTTTTTAGAAAACTTACAAGAGAAAACTCCAAGGATGAAATTCAGCGGTAGGACAATGGCCTTACTGGAGATTCATGACTAATACTTAGAAATATATATGATCTTCCCTCATAATTCATTTTTGCTTTCAAATGCTTTTTGTTTCTGAGCATTGCTCTTGGCCTGTCCCCGTACTCAGTGGCTGCCACTGCTGCCATAACGTGATTGTTATTAGGCCAACGACCAAAGAGTCAAATAAGGGACAGATGGGTAGGCAAAATTTTTGGAAAAGTACATAGCTAGACATCACAGATGAGAAGCAAAGAAGTAAAAATTATCTCTTTAAGGGCATATGCCCATGCAAATATACATGTAACTAGTAAATGGAAGAGCTAAAATTCAAAATAGTAATTTTAATCCAAAAATCTATGTGATGGCCTTCTTCGGGATGGACCCAAATGATCCCTGGTATTCATGTCCTGTGTAATCCCTGCTCACATTGTACCAGCAATGTTCTGTGTGATCAATAGAAGATGGTAGAAATGATGAAATGTCACTTTTGAAATCAGGTTATGAAAGACACGATGGCTTCTATCTTGGTTATTGTATTTCTTGGATCACTTGCTTCTGGAGAAGCCAGACATCGTGTCATAAGGAGCCCTATGGAGAAGCCCATGTTGTGAGGAACTGAGGGCTTTTGCCAACAACCATATATGTGATCTTAAAAGTAGATCCTCCAAGAAAAAGGAACCATCACACACTGCTGGTGGGAATATAAATTGGTACAGCTGCTATGGAAACAGTATGAAGTTTCCTCAAAAAGTTAAGAATAGAATTACCATATGACCCAGCAATCCCTCTCCTGGGTATCTAACCCAAAAATCTGAAAACATTTATCCATAAAGACAAATGTGCTCCAATGTTTATTACAGCATTATTTAAGGTGACTAAGACATGGCAACAACAAAAGTGTTCTTTGATAGATGATTGGATAAAGATGTAGTACATAAATACAATAGAATAGGATTCAACCATAAGAAAAGATGAAATAATACCATATGCAACAACATGGATGGATGTTGAGATTACTGTGTTAAATGAAATAAGAAAAAGTCGAGAACCATATGACTTCACTCATATGTGGGACATAAGACTGACAGCAACAAAGGAACAAGACAAATAAAGAAACAAAAATTCATAGACACAGACAGCATGTTTGTGGTTACCAGAGAGTAAGGGGGGACGGGGGATTGTAAAAGAGGGTAAAAGGGGTCAAATATATGATAGAAGGAGAACTGACTCTGGGCGGTGAGCACACAATATGATATATAGATGATGTATTATAGAATTGTACACTTGAAACCTATATAATTTTACTAACCATTGTCACCCCAAGACATTTAATTTAAATAAATAAATAAAGGAATTCTCCAGGAGGACTGCAAGCCTTCACACGACTACAGCCATGGTCGGCAGCTTGACTGAAACCTCATCAGAGACTCTGAGCCAAAACAACCCACATGCCACTCCTGTATTCTTGTACTGCGGAAATTGTGAGATGATACTTGTTTTAAAGTTATAAGTTATGGGGTAATTTGTTATATAGCAATACATAGCTAACAAAATTACCTTGGGCCTCATTTTAATAAAAAGCTCTAAAACATAAATGGGTTGGGGGAGAATGGTATTACTATATATACTAATATCTGAAAAATAACCATCTTGATGGCAAAGCTAAGATCAGTGTCCGAGGGTACTGAGCCTCACAGGAAAATACAGACAAGGATCAATATTTGTAGCCTTAAATTCAAGCTGTGCAAGTAGATTCTGATTATAAGAGAAAAGAATTACTTTTGAGATTCGTAGTGGATGAGGAATCGGGCAGAGAGAGGTGCATAGACTAACCCTTTTGGAATGGAATGATTTAGCCCCTGCCTGCAAACCCAACCTCATCTCATGTCAGTCTCCCATAGCTCATCACATTGTAGTCACATTGGTTTTCCATCAGTTTTTTGAAGGGGCAAACTCATTCCTATCTCATGACCTTTGTAACGCTCTTTAGCAGTTCTTAACATAGAAGGCCCCTTTTCTGACTACACTCTGTAAGTCAATCTACATTCTGATCTTCCTCTTCCAAAACTTACCACAATCTGCAATCATTTATGTATGTGTTTGCCTGCTTCTTAACTGTTCTCCTCATTGAACAGTTCGATCCAGGATAGCAGAGACGCTTTCTTTTTAAGTTCCCTCATATATTCACTGAGCGTAGCACATTTCCTGGCACATAGCAGCTACTCAGAAAATAACTGTGGAATCTTGTTAGAATTCAGAACAGAGGTATAACAATTGCTAATACCAGAAACGGGCTGTTTGCCCTCTGGCTGCATTTAAAAAAATTTATAGGAGCAGACAAGGTTAGCAGATGAATGTGTTTCCCAAATGAGTTGGATGCTCCCATGCTGATAATTTCAGCAGAGAGCTGTTTTGTCTAAAGTAAGGCAATGGTTCTCAAATGTTAGCATGTATCACAATCGCCTGGAGGGCTGGTTAAAAAGCAAAATGGCTAAGCCCCAAGACAGTTTCCGATTCAGTAAGTCTGGGATGGGGGCCCAAGAATTTGCACTGCTAACCATTTCCCAAGTGATGCTGACGCTGCTATTAAAATGATCACACTTGGAGAACCACTGATTAAGGAGCCTTTATAGTACCTATTATTATTTCCAAATGTCCTTTACCACCCCATCTTTGTTCAAATGGAGATACGCAGATAATAAAATTTACATGGCCACAACCTAGGCTTTGTTTCTGGTGAACTTGGAAAAAAATGAATGGATCTCTCAAAACGGAAAAATAATAATACTTATTATTTATTATTATTATTATTATTATTACTATTATTATTTTAAGCCAGGAACAAAAACTATTCACAGACTATTCCATCTCTCAGCAAAAGAAATAATACCTCTTTGTTCTAAGAAAGCAACCTACATAGAACTGATGTGGTTCTTGGAAATATCAGCAAAGGTCATCATGTTTGTTTTATGTACAAATTGCTTGTGAGATTTGGCTTTGGGTAGACGAATCCTGTTTTACAGAAAATTCCACACAAAATCACATTTCTTTAAGACCTACATATCTATGTCTTAAAATTCTGCAATTCCAGTCTAATTGTCATGGAGATTTTTATCCTTAATAAAATAGGAATATTAAAATTATAATTATACTAGGACAAACGTTTTGGGCACATTCGAAGTGTGAAGAGGACCTATGTTGTGATGTCAGTAACCAGGACAGTCTGGGACCGGGGACAGTTGAACTGCCCTGCAAATTTTAGTGGGTGTTCTTGATGGGGTGGCCCAAGAGGCCCAATAAATAGCATATTTGTTCTCTTTCCAAATACTTAACAAATTTAGAAATAGGAGAAAGTGATCTGGCAGAGGCCAAAAAATCACTGTAATAACTCATAAAGACTAAACTGTAATGGAGAACTTCATGTGAGAACTAAATGGCCTTACTACAAATAACACATGCCCAGGTTCAGACTTCCTGCGTGAAAAGGTAAAGGGTTCTCAGCTTGGGTGTAACTTCTTTGCAAATTTATCAGAGATAAGCCACCTCTTTCAACTGGAGTAAAGTAAGTGGTGAAGAGGTGGGGAGAAAAATTCAGTTTCAGCCTCTTCAGGAGGAAACATTAGGAGTAAGAAAGAAATGTCCCCACTAATAACGTACTTTTCAAAGTCATCCATGTTTTTGTTTTTATATGAAGAGGAATTTCTGTATTTAGTGTTAACAAAAATGCCTCAAGTTCCTCACATTATGTTTCCCCCATATTCTTTAGCATGCCTGCAAGGTGCTTCACGATCCCGTCCCCACTCACCTCTTCAACACCATGGCTCATCACTCCCTGACAGCTTTCCGCCCCAGCCTGGACTAGAAAATTCGCTTTATTCTTTCCTCAGGACCCACTCTCTCTACCAGCTCCATGTCTCTCCAACATGGAACTGCAGAAGATATTGACCAGGGAGAGCACATTGATTCTTCCTTAGGCTGACCCATCTGTGAGAGTCTTCATGTTGCAGAGTGCTACATCTCTTCAAACTGGCAGACTTTCAAAGTCTTCCTGTCAACTCTGATCTTGTGGACAAAGAAATTACAGCAAGGTACAGAAACTAGCCATGGAAATTGTCTATGAACTATGGTTCTACATATTTATTATGGGATAATTGCCATAAAAGTGTACCTCAGCCAAATCTTGGGTTCCAGCTGAAACTTTCTGAAGTTAACATTTTGGAGGATGGTACCTGAAAAGCTCTTTTAAATTGATTAGGCCAAATAATTAAGTTTCCACTTCCCAGAATTATGTTCATAAGCCATATCAAAGCATGAATAGACTTTGCAGTAAAACACATTTATTACCATCTTTCAGGCCCACAGTGGAGATCTCTTACATTTTGATTAATGCCTAAAAATGTCACTAAACCACTAACAGTAATTTTTAACACTTGTGGTGTTTTTCAGAAATGTATAGATACTATGAAGGAGTTTTTCATTTAGGCATTTCATTAAGAAATATTTCCCAAATTCCTCATAGATGGTATGCGAAACAGCTAATACCTGTCTACTCAAACTTTACAGCGATAACAGCTAGCTGAAAATTGGAAAAGATAATCAAACTATCACAGACCCAGATATGATTAACTCTTAAATCAATATAACAAGTTACCTGTTTTATCAGGAGGCCATTTGATCTGTCTGACAAGGTAGTAACTTACAACTCCAAAGAGAGAAATCTCGCTATTGGTAAGATTCTGGAATCAAGGGCTCCTCCTTACAGCAATGAAAATGGATGACTCTAGCTTCAGTTAATAAAGAAAGAACCACAGCAGATTGCCATGAAATGATAAATGAGTTGGGAAACTGCTTTACCTAATGATAAATACACAGGATCTATAAAGTAAAAGCATGCTCTGGAAAGCTTCAGTAAGAAAGACAATTAATGACTCCAAAGATAGATTCCAGGATGTGTTCACATAATATATCAAATTTAGGAAAATGAAATGGGGAACCTATCTGTACCTTTTGGAAATAAGCCGAAATTTCTTCCAGAAGGCTGCATAGTATATAACATATGTATTTCTTTCAGTATAGATAGACTTTCTTCTTTTTGCTTGGAAATACATTCCATTAGCTTCTTTAAGAATATTTTAATAATAAAAATTTATATATTTGGTATTACTATAATTGGTATTTTGAAATATATGGTGTATTTGAATGATTATATATATTATTACATATAGAAGTTGAGATATAGACACCTTGATTTTCCTAGTCATATGTGAAATTTAATGTTTGTTTTTGATGCTCCCTTGTCCTTATTTTAAGTATCCTAGTTTGGTACACGTACAATTCCCTGAGCTCCTAGTGCATTCCTGCTGCCTATCGCTACATACTGCTCTCATTGTAGTGCCATACCAAGTCCTCTATTTTCAGGACACTTCCTCTAGCTTAAAAGCTTTCTGTTTGCAGATTGCAAATGTGCAAGCCCTGTATTGTCTTCTAGCACCATAAAGTATCATAATTAGAACCTTATGGGTCATCTAGCCCATTTTTTTGTAGAGGAGGAAAACAATTTACTCTTGACATCATTGAGAGACTAACCGCTTATTTTTTTTTCCTTTCATCAATTTTCTTTTCTTTGATTACAGAAAAATTATACCTTCAGCCAAATGAGGCACATGTTTGCTAGAGGGATCCAAACATAAATAACGGGCATTTCTGTATACATAGGTTGCAGGGTAGACAGGCAACCACTTAGAGCCTTTATATGCTACCATACGTGTAGCTACATGCCTTAATGTTGAGTCTAGTAAATTTTGCTGAAATCACATCACAAGTCTCTCAGATATAGATATAGATATAGACATAGACATAGACATAGACATAGATATAGATATAGATATAGATATAGGGAGAGAGAGACTTGTGATGTGATTTCAGCAAAATTTGTATCTATATCTATATCTATCTATCTGTATGTGTGTATATATATATATATATATATATATATATATATATATAGAGAGAGAGAGAGAGAGAGAGAGAGAGAGAGAGAGAGAAAATTAGTAAAGTAGTGTTTACACCTTGGTAGAAAACGATTTTAAGTATCCATCTACAGGCACTTGATTAGATTTTTAACTCCTGTCAGCATGTGTTAGGAAGGAATACAGTTAATTATTGAAGGAAACTCAGTCTCCTACTGAACTGGAAAAAATCTAAGAAATATAAATTTAGTTCTTAGTAATCTCTATAAATCTATCTGTATATGTTGAGTGCCTGCGGTGTGCAAGTCGTGCTGTGCTCTAAGCCATATTGTCTCTCCACTCAAAGAGCTTACAATTTATTTTAAAATATAAATAATGAAAAGTGAGCTAACTACCAGACTGTACTACCATCGCTCTCTAGTGTTATAACATGATGAATCATAATAATCTTATCAACATAAAGTCTGCTCTGTGAGCCCATTCTCCTATTTTCCAGTTTCCAGCTTCTTATGGCCTTCAAATTGCACAATTATGCTTTATAATCTTTCCTCTGTAATTTTAACGTCTTTCAGAATATACAATGTAATCCTTAGAGCAAACAAGAGCATAATTCAACACACTTTTGAAGTAAACATAGAATATTCTCCAAGATAAACTATTATGCTTTGTCATAAAACAAACCTCAACAAGAATAAAATAACTAAAATCAAACAAAGTATGTTCTGTCGCCACATCAAAATGAAACAAAAAATATTACAGAAAGATATCAGAAACATTCTCAAATATTTCAAAGTTTAAAAAAGCCAAATACTTCTAAAAAACCTAGTGTCCAAAGATAAACTGTTTGGGGAAATTAGAAAATATTTTTAATTGAATAAAAGTAAAATCATAACATATCAGAATATATGAGAAACAGAGAAGTACTTAGAGTTTTATAGTATTAAATGTTTACATTAATAAAAATCAAGGTCTCAAACAATCTGCCTTAATAAGATAGAAAAATAAGAGAAAATTAAACTCAAATCAAGCAGGAATTATAATACTAGTAGTAATAGTAATAATAATAAATATTACATGAGAAATCAATGAAATAGAAAACAGAAACCATAAAGAAAATCCATGAAACCAAAAGCTGGTTCTTTCAAAAGGTCAATAAAATTAAGAACCTCTAGCAAGAATAACCAAGAAAACAATGAAAAGATACAAATTACCAATATCAGGAGCAACAAGAAAAAAATGGCTGTCACTACTATCACAGACATTAAAAGAACAATAAGGGGAAATAATCTGAGTAACATAATGCTCACAAATTCAACAACCTAAATGAAATGTACAAATTCCTTTAAAATCTCAAACTACCAAAATACAGCCATGAATAAATAGATAACCTAATTTTTTTCTGTCTATGAAATAAATTGAATTGGTAGTAAACAACTTTCCACAAGGAAAACTCCAGGCCCAGATTGTTTCAATGGTGAGTCAGACAAGACATTTAAGAAGGATGTAATACCAATCCTACATAAGATAATCCAGAAAACAGAAAAGGAGGGAGCATTTTTCCACTCATTTGTGAAGCTAGGATTACCCCATTACCAAGGCCAGACAATAAAAATAAAACTACAGACCAATATCATTCATGAACACATATGCAAAAAAAACCTCAACAAATATGGTGAAATTAAATCCATCAATACAGAGAGGTTAAAAATACCATGGCCAAGTGGGATTCATCCTAGGAACGCAAATTTATTTCAACATTTGTAAATCCAAAATATAATTTACCATATTAGCAAACGAAAGAAGAAAAACCACAAGGTCAGCAAAAAGCAGAAAAGGCATTTTACGAAAATCAACATCCTTGAAAACGTTTATGAGAATAACTATGTAGCTAGGAATGCAATGCTGTAATGCTGAATGCTTTCTCTCTTAAATTGGGAAGAGGACAAAGATGTCTGCCCTCAACCTTTCTAGTCATCATCATACCAGAAGTCCTGACAGAGCATTAAGGCAAGAAAAATAAGTAAAAGGCATACACATTGAAGAGGAAGAAATAAATTTCTTGTTTTACATGGCATGACTGTCTAAAGTAAAAAATCCAAAGGAATTTAAAAAACAACCTTCTGAAACACGAGTATAAGGTCAATAAGAACACAAAAAGATATTCAACATCATTAGTTATGTGGGAAATAAAAATTAAAATCACAATGAGATACCACTACACATATATTAGAATGCCTCAAATTAAAAGAAAAAAAAAATATATATATATATATATATATATATATATATATATATATATATATATATACATAATACTAATTTCTGGTGAAGATGAAGGCTAACTGAAACTCTCAGACATTGCTGGTAGAAATGCAAAATGGGACATCCACTTTGAAAAACAATTTCGGCAGTTCCTGGTGAAGTTAAGGAAGCTCAGAACTTACTACCTACTTGAATGGTGAAAAAGGGAAAACTGGAAAATATAAGGAAAACTGAGAGTAAAAACTTAAAAATGTTTCAGTCACAAGTTACTTAAGATACGACAAGGTGTAATAGAGTGGATGTGAAGTGTCTTGAAGTCTCCCATCTGCTTATTTGAGTCCTTGGCCATGCTCTCTATGCCTAAGATTTATGTCCACAAAATAGAACTAGTAATACAAGCCAGCCAAGAATATTATAAGATTCAAATCATTTAATAAATTCTAAATACATTTGTAGGTTTTTTAAGAGTCAAATGTAGACTTATGATACTTCGATGATCATACTGAAAAAGTTGAAACTGGCTTTTCTGTAATCTAAAGAGAGTCACTCTGCTCTCTACAATAAGAAAATGATTCATTTTTAAATGTACCGGTATGCTGATGGATATAGGCTTTACTTGCTCCAGAAATGTTACTTCATATCCATTTCAGTGGAGAAAATGGACTTCCTCAGGGTAAACAAAAATTAAAACTGGCCATCAAAATGGGCATTATAGTGTTGAAATGAGTTGAATGAAATGACCACTTAGTATGAAATGGCTATAGAACAGAGAGAAAAGCATAGTTCTGATACTTTTCTGAGCACATTGATGTATAAAGAGTTAAAATTAAGAAAAACAAAGCTGTATGTTAAAAAGAATTTCACTGAAATGTTATAGACATTCTTTTTTATGTCATGTAATTACTTAAGTCTATTCAATTTCACATTGTGTTTTTACCTGTTAAGTTTTCTTTGTCAATTTTGTGTATATGTGTGTTTGTGTGTGTGCGCACGTGTGTGTGAGTGTGTGAGTGTGTATGTGTTTGTGTGTGTGTGTGTGTGTATGCGTGTATTTAAAGGCACCTTCAGTCATAGCAGAACTGCTGGAAAAAATAAAAGTAGGTAGCTGGACAACCTTCATGCTGTGCAACTGTGAAACTGGATGTTCTTATACCTTCAATCTACTTATTGAACCATGTGATTTCACTGATATGTGGTATATAAACCAAAAACAACAAAAGAACAAGACAAACAAATGAGAAACAGAAACTCATAGACACAGACAATAGTTTAGTGGTTACCAGAGGGTAAGGGGGTTGGGGGGTGGGAGATGAGGGTAAGGGGTGTCAAATATATGGTGATGGAAGGAGAACTGACTCTGGGTGGTGAACACACAATGGGATTTATAGATGATGTAATACAGAATTGTATACCTGAAATCTATGTAATTTTACTAACAATTGTCACCCCAATAAATTTAAAAAATAAATTAAATAAAAAGAAATAAAAGAGATTTGCTATAATTTAGCTATAGAATAAAATGTAATGAAAACTGAAAATTTTGTAGAAATGCCGTCTATCAAGTAGAAGGAAAGACATGTATTTTGTATAAATCAATACAGTGGCAAAGAAGAAGGGACATGAAAACAAGGTAAATAGTTGATAGGAGAAGAAAGACATTTAGCCAAACATAGCTTGTGAAAAGAAATTGTTATATAAAATTAGCAAAGAGAAAACTTCATTCAATTTTAATAGCTTTCTAACAAAGTCTATGAGTAAATAATATACTACATGTAAAAAAGTATTAACTGCTACAACAATTAGAAAACAAAATATTGGACAATATTTACAATGAATCCTGAAGACAAATTCTACCTTCATCTTCGATAATTTTTGGTTAACTTCTCTTCAGTTAAAAAAAAAAAATCTAAGCTACAAGCCTTCCTCCTGACAGTTAATATTCTTGATTTTTAGCTTTAATATAAATTAATAATTTCCTCCCCAAAAGCCTTCTTTTTATTTTTTTTTAGCTAACCTTTTAGTGACCTCTCAGGTAAAATTAATGTTTTATTTCTCATTGTACATTGAGAAATAGCTATTTTTTATGGTTAAGCTGGTTCCTTGATTTCAAGCTTGCTCTCATTTATTTAATCTAATTTATTTATTAGTTCAAAATTAATCTGCAATAAAAATGTACATAAGATTCATTCCAATTACAAAGCTAATTCAACAATTTCTCCAAGACTAAGTTTTCATTAAAATCCCCAGGCTAGCCAGTCAAAATGGCACAGTAGGTAGACGCTGCACTCACCTTCTCCCGTAATCACATCAAAATTACAACTACAAAACAACCATCATTGAGAATACCCTGGAATCTTACTAAACCGAAGCCCTGCAACTAAGGACATACAAATGAAGCCACCTTGAGACTGGTAGGAGGGGCAGAGAAGAGCAGAACAGGCTGGTCCCACACCTGCATGTGACCATTAGAAATTGGGAGGCAGGGATAAGAAAAACAGTTGTAAAGATTTTGTAGGGTGTCAGATGGGCACATGCCTTATTAGGGAGACCACTTCATGGACGGTGCAGACGCTTGACCACTGCACTGTACACCTGAAGCTGAAGCTGAATAATATTGTATGTCAACTATAATTTTATATATATATATATATATATATATATATATATATATATATATATATTCAGAGGATGGAGTACAACATAGGGAATAATCAATGGAATTGTATAAGATATATGTGATGCCAAAGGGGCAATAGATTGGGGGAGGGAGGGTTGTCACTTTGTGAGGCGTGAAATGGTTATTACATTGTTTTGTACACCTGAATCTAGTAATAATAATAATAATAATAATAATAAATTGGGAGAGATAACTCAACTGCTGCAGAGGTCCCACCTGGAGGAGCGAGGGGACCCAGCCCTTCCCCAGACCAGGGTTCCAGTGCCAGGGAAATAAACCCCCATAATTTCTGGTTGTACAAACCAACGGAGACTGTGGCTGAGTGAGATAGAGAGCAGCTGGAGTCCCTAATACTCCTCTTAAAAGGACCACAAACGGACTTACTCACCGACAGAATCACTGGCTCTGAGCTCCAGCACTAGGGCAGCAGCTCGAAAAGCAGACATACAAGGAGGAACTGAATTGTCTAGCTTCAGGGTGAGGGCTGCAATAGCAGCTTTGTCCCTGACAAAGGAGCCAGCAGAAGCCATTGTTTCTTTGTTGAGCCCTCCCCCTTGTTGCATTTCTTCATATCTGTTCGTTCATCATGCCCTGGTGGTTCGAAACCCCATCCTGCCCAACTTTCCAGAACACCCAATCCACTTCCAGTGGCCTTTTCATACAAACCACCTGCCTTGGCTCATGCTACAGACTTTCCTAGGGTCTCTCAAAGGTTCATGGAATCCAGAGAAGCAGCATCTGGTTTGAGAATGTCACGTGGCTTTGACTGAGCAGCTCTACGCCTGGCACTAGCGGCAGCTGTCCTTGGTTCAAGGCTTGGCCTATCAAGGCACCCCTAAGCACAGCACAGGTGGCAGCCATCTGTGGATTCTTTTATGGCTCCTGCTGGGTGGCCCCAGGTGGGGTCGAGCTGCAGCTGAACTTGACCTATATTGGGTCCCCTCCCAGGTGGCCCTGGGGCTGATGCAGCTAGTGGCCAGCTTCCAAATGAACTGGAGCATCATCCAGCAGCCTCCAAATACAACACACCCAAGGCATGGATCGGGCAGACACCAGAGCTCTGCTGAGGCAGATCCTGCTCTGTAAGGTAGGCCCCTGCACCACAGTTCTGCCACTGCAGTCAAGGTCAGTCCTGACAACAATTGAGCCTGAGAGTCAGTCCATCCCATTGAAGTGCAAATAGCAATCAAGACTCAACTATAAGAGGAGGGAACACACAACCCACACAAAGGACATACCTGGAATCTGCAGCACAGGTGACCAGGAGACTGCTCCACTGGGCCCCACAGCACACCTACTACATAAGGCCACTCTAGTAAGACTGGGAGACATAGCAGCCCTACCTAATACATAGAAACAAACACGGGGAGGCAGCCAAAATGGGGAGACAAAGAACCATGTCCCAGATAAGAGAAAAGGACAAAGCTGCAGAAACAACTAAACAAAATGAAGACTAGTAATCTACCAGATCCAGAGTTCAAAACACTGGTTATAAGGATACCCACTGATCTCAGGGAGAACCTCAACAAAGAGATAGGAAACATAAAAATGGAGATAGAAAACATTTAAAAAACAGTCAGAAGTAATGAATACAATAACTGAAATGAAGAATGCATTACAGGGAATCAACAGTACATTATATGAAGTAGAGGATCCAACTAGCGATTTAGAAGATAAGGTAGCCTGAAACACCCAATCAGAACAGCAAAAAGAAAAAAAATAATCTAAAAGATGAGGACAGTTTAAGGGCCTCTTGGACAACATCAAGTGTAGCAACATTCCCATTATAGGGGTACCAGAAGGAGAAAAAAGACAGTAAGGAATTGAAAACATATTTGAAGAAATAGCAATGGAAAACTTCCCTAACCTGGCAGAGGAAACACAGAAGTCCAGGAAGCACAGAAACCCAAACAACATGAACACAAACAGGCCCACACCAAGATACATCATAATTAAAATGCTACAGTTTAAAGACAAAGAGAGAATGTTAAAAGCATCAAGAGAAAAGCAGTTAGTTACCTACAAGGGAGCTCCCATAAGACTACCAGCTGATTTCTCAACAGAAACTTTGCAAACCATAAAAAAATTGGCACAAAATATTCAAAGTGATGAAAAGCAAGGACCTGCAACCAAGACTGCTCTCTATCCAGCAAAGTTATCATTTAGAATCGAAGGACAGATAAAGAGCTTCCCAGACAAGAAAAAGCTAGAGTTCATCACCACCAAACCAGTAATACTGGAATAACAAGGAATTGTAGAGGAACTTCTTTAAGATGAAAAAAAAAAAAAAAAATCATAAATATGAATAGTAAAATGGCAATAACTACATATCTATAAACAATTACCTTAAATGTAAAGGGTTAATTGCTCCAATCAAAAGACAATGTGGCTGAATGGATAAGAAAACACGACTCATACATATGCTACCTACAAGAGACTCACTTCCAATCTGAAAAAACACATACAGACTGAAAATGAAGGGATGGAAAATGATATTTCATGAAAACAGAAACAAACAAAAAGCTGGGGTAGCAATATGCACACCAGAAAAAATAGACTTTAAAACAAAGGCTATAACAATAGACAAAGACCTAGTAATACCACTTCTGGGTATTTATCCAAAGAAACTCAAAATGCTACTTCAAGGGGATGTGTGTATCCATATGTTCATTGCAGCATTATTTACAACAACCAAGATATGAAGGCAACCTGGGTTTCCCCTGATGGATGAATGGATAAAGAATAGGTGGTACATATATACAATGGAATATTACTCAGCCATTATAAAGAATGAAATCTTGCCATCTGAGACAATATGAAAAAACTTAGAGGGTGTTATGCTAAATGTAGTAAGTCAGACAGCAAAAGACAAATGCCATATGATCTCATTTATAAGTGGAATCTAAAGAACATATTAAACAAAAATATGAAGCAAGCAAACAGATACAGAGAACAATTTGATGGTTGCCAATGGGAGGGGGTTTATGGGTAGGTGAAAAAGGGGAAGAGGTTAAGAAGTACAAATTGGTTTACACAGTGGTCATGGGGTGTAGGGTATAGCATAAGGGATATAGTCAATAATATTGTAATAACTATGTATGGTGTCAGATGGGTAAAGTGGATTTGTTGGGTGGTGGGTGGGAGGGGCAATGGGGGCAAGGTGAAAAAGGTGAAGGGATTAAGAAATATAAATTGGTTGTCACAAGATAGTCATGGGTTGTAAAGTTAAGCATAGGGAATATAATCAATAATATGGTAATAACTATATATAGTGCCAGGTGGGTACCATTCAGGGGGATCACTTCCTAAATTATATAAATGTCTAACCACTATGCTGTACACCTGAAACTAATATAAAATAATATTGAATGTCAATTCTAATTGAAAAATTAAAAGGGGGGAAGATAAAGAAGAATAAGAGGTTCATATTTCCAGGTATAAAAGAGTAAGTCTTGGGGATGTAATGTACAGCATAGGAAATGTAGTCCAGAATATTCGATAGCTTGGTATGGTGTCAGATGGCTGCTGGACTTATCATGGTGATCACTTCTTTAGCATAGAGAATATAATCAATAATATGGTAATAACTATGTATAGTGCCAGGTGGGTACTGTTGAATAAGTATGATGTACACCTGAAACTAATATAGTATTGTATGTTAGCTATATTTTAATAAAAATATTTTTTAAAATTAAATAAATAAATAAAATCTCCAGGCTGGATTTCATACCTTATAATACTATAAAATTGTTTGGTTCTTGATGCTGAAGTAGAATCATACTTTAGTGTATCCAAAAAAAAAGGGGGGAGCAACAATAAACCTACTTAACAATAGAAGGTATCATAACTTCAAAATATTTAGACTCTAAGTAAAAGTTCAAATTATTTTAATCCATAGACATTCAAGTTAGGTCGCTGATCTACTGTAATATCCCCACTCAAGTCCCTCAATCTTTTATTATTTTAACAAATGCTATACGTGTTTTCATTGTTATAGGTAAAGCATAGGATATAAAGAAATAACATGCATGATTTCTGTCCTACAGGAATTTACAATCTCTTTGTGAGTTGAAACCTCATGTGAAAATTCAAATAAGAGTAGCATTAACATTTGAAAAATATGAAAGCTAGTCCTTAAATGCTAAACAAGTAGTACACATAATAAACACATTTGAGTTTAGAGGAGAAGATCCATCTGAGCTGGAGTGTTACAGGAGCACCTCCGTGATCCAAGGACTGTGTCATACGAGTATGGCAGGAACCCAAAAAGAGTATGATATGCTCCTTTTCGAGGAGATTTCAGTCAAGTTCATAGACTCACAAAATGTAATCACAAAACAATTCGAACTGAGTCTACAAGTATATGCGAGACTTAAACATATACACAAACAAGAGAGGAGCATTGCAAGTGTAAAGAACAGCTGGTGGGACAAAGCCTTGTAGCAGCGGCGTAGGACAAGGCGGTGGGGGTTACTCATTGCAGTTGTCAGGTGACCTCTGTTTTCAGTTTTAGTTTAAAGTCCCTCCATGGCCTTTTGGAGTCTCTTGGTGTGTCTCTAGAGTAAATCTCAATTACTCTACACTTCACTAATGTTGGAGGGTCAAGAAAAAGGAGGAACTGATTTGGGGTGAAAAGCTTTTTTTCCCCACTAGGTATAACTGTAAATTATATTAAACTAAACTAAGAAAGAATAAAATAATAAAATTAAATTAAAATAAAATAAAATAAAAAGTAAAATATGGGTGAAAAGAAAACCAGAGCCTTTGGACTTCGTGAAAGGTTTGCAGGAATACCTGACTCAGCAGATGCATCATGTGAACATGATTTCTGGATCCGTTAGTGGGGACAAAGAAGGGAGCTGGAACAGATGGTGATCAGAATAGACTTGATCACCCATCTGCTGAAGTCTCCCTGGATGAAAACCCTGGAATGTTAGTAGTGGGTTTGAAAGGACCTTTCATGGGAAGTTCAAGAGTCAGTACTGCACCTATGCCAGCAAAGGAACAGCCTGGCTTATTGAATGTATTAGAATCCACACAGGTGAGAAACCTCATAGGTGTCACTTGTGTTCATTTGCATGTGCTTACGGATGTCATCTGGAAGCCCATATATGTTCCCATACAGGAGAAACACTGTACACATGTGAATTATGTCCCTTCCACTGCAGTAATAGAAGTAACCTGTCCCATCATTGAAGGTGCAAGCATAAAATGGTACCAATGAAAGGTACTAAGTCTTCCTTAAGCAACAAAATGGGGGCGGGGGGGGGCAAGATGGCGTTTTACAGAAAACAAGTAATCTTGGCTATAGCAAAAGAGTACATTCAACTTAAGTCCACCTTTTATGGTGGTTCAGAAACCAGACTGCCTTAACGATTTTACTTATGAACTCCCAAACCTCCAGACTGACTCCTATGAAAGTAGGGCAAAAACCACGTCAACTGATGCCCTACCAAGGCACCCCCGAGAATTCCGGGTTGACAGCCCTATAAATCAGCTCTCCACTCTAGCAGGACAGTTGTCAGTTTGACATCAGAAAAACCAAAAGCCCGCATCCGCTGATGTAGTAGGCTGCCCCAAAGAGAAGCCTCTCAGGACGCTGCAGCCCTCTGCCCAGACAGTAGTTTCTGCCGCGTCAGCAAGCATTCCCCAGAGCTCCTCCCCCACAAGCCCCGAATCTGCCATCACATAGTCAAAGGCACGACAGTCCGGTGGCAGGTCCAAGCAGTGAACCAAGTGCCCGCACAAGTACACCTAGCACAGGAAAGGGCCAGCCAAGCACTCCGGCTCGGACCATGCAGGTCCAGGCCCCGCAGCTGCTACACCACTGCCAGCACTGTGACTTGTACTTTGCAGGCAACTTCCTTTACTTTATTGGTGTGGATGTCATGGCTATGAGAATCCTTTCCGGTGTAACATGTGCAGGTGCAAATGTAAAAACAAGTACGATTTTGTCTGTCATTTTGCAAGAGGGTAACATAACCAACGCTGCTTGGAAATGATCACATTATGCTTTACTTGGTTTTGCCTTTTTGTGTTTTGTAGTTTTATTTTTTATTTTATTTTATTTTATTTTATTTTATTTTATTTTATTTTATTTTATTTTATTTTATTTTATTTTACTTTATTTTATTTTATTTTTTGAGAGGGTCCATCCCTATAAGGTGTCTGCTAATTTAAAATTTACACATTATATTTATAGAAAACAAATTTGACAATGGAAACAAAATCTTTTCCTCTTGTTTTTTCATAAAAGTCTGGTCAGGGTCATTTATGTATTTGAACAGCTAGACATATTGGTGTCTATTTTCCCCTTTTAGTTAGACATTTGAGAATTAAAGTGCAAGATTAATCTTACAGGTGTTCATTTAAATTGCCCACAATTATGGCCCATAAAAACTTCAAAGCTTATCCACACTTTTCGTGTTTCAATATATATTAATACATTGCAACTACATGTTATTTCTGCCCATATATATATATATATATATATATATATATATATATATATACACACACACACACCGTGTTTCCCCGAAAATAAGACCTAACCAGACCATCAGCTCTAATACATCTTTTGGAGCAAAAATTAATATAAGACCCGGTCTTATTTTAGTATAAGACCAGATATAATATAATATAGTTTAATATAATATAATATCAGGTCTTATATTAATTTTTGCTCCAAAAGACTCATTAGAGCTGATGGTCCGGTTAGGTCTTATTTTCAGGGAAACACAGTATATGTAGGGAAACATACAGAAATGTGAAAATAAATATAAAATGCACTTAAACGTGATATTTGTTTATAAAAATACGACTTGCTAAATAAACCTAGAGTAATTTTGAATAGGAAGCTATCGTTTATATATTGCATAATAACTAGCTTACTCTGAAGAAATCTTGGTCAAACAATAAAATACTCGTATATTGTTACTGTTGGTTTCTGTGTACTTTACAAAAATTTTATTTTTAATTTAGTTCAAATCTTGAAAGTGTTACTAATTGACTTCATAAAGAGACTATCTTAATTCTTAAGCATTACTGACCCAAAAGGACTGCTACTCTTAATGTAAATAAAAGGGAACATTTTCACAAACACCCCTACGTGCAAGTTAATGGATTTTCTGCCCTCCCACATGCTAGAAAGCCATTAAAGTGACTTCCTATAGTTTAATATCCAATCTAAACTAATCTCAGTTGCATTGTTCAAAGACACAGCATCTCAGAGTTCCTCCGAACAACTATAACTCTCTTCCTTGTCAACTCTGAGGCTTGTGCATCTGAAATTCAACAGTCCTGCTTCACTCTGTTTCTTAACTTGCTCATTGCTCAAGTCAGTTCAGTGCAGCCATTTCCAAACGTACAACTTGCACCTAGTGCTTATTTACTGCCAGAAAGAAACAGGTTGCCATCATTTGGAAGCTTCTGTGAGTAGTTTTTCCTTCTCACATTTTATTTTATTCTTCAAATAAAAGCAATACCCAAAATTAAAAAACTGAAAGTTTTCATTAAACAAAGAGATAGAACTCTCTTGCTAAAACCAGTTTATTAACTGTACACCCTGGGCCAAATTGTGAAAAATACATTTTTTTCTCACAACTAACGATACATGTTCTGAAGGTGCATTTTAATTTAAACATAGAAAAACTTTTTTTCATAATTACAAACTAGAGTGTATAATTCTAATTTTTCTAAGGTTTAATGAGCTCAGTTGGTATTCCAAAGGTGTTGATTCTTGAAAGGTATGATTCTAAAGGCACTAAAGTTTTTGAAGCAAATCTTAGAAACTTTAGTATTGTATTTTTTAAAAGATTTAGGATTTTAGTTAAATCTTCTGTAAGTTAAAGGCTGTATTTGGAAAGATGTTAATATCTTTCATTAAGTATTGAATATATTTGTCCCATTTTACTTTCAATCAACTATTTTATAGAAATGAATTGTTGGGAAAAGTTTAACATGCACTATTTATCATACTTTGCTGTTAATAGGCAATGTTCTGAAACTAAATTTATTTTTGTTCAGTACACATAAGTTTAGATTTTTAAAGTTGGTAGATAATTTATCTCCACTAATATTTTTTAAAGAAATTGTAAGGAAATTAACAGGGAATAATTTTACTTCAGATTTTAGTAATATAGTATGTAGCTACAACTTCTTGAAATTCAAGTAAAGACTAGGCTTCTAAGTTGAAAAAGTTCCATTGGATATTTCCCAGTGCTATTTCATGTTAGAAATAAGTGTTTGCCATTCATTTGCAGAATTGTCTGTCTCTTTTCCCAGGGCTTTCACCAGATTTCACCTCATAATTTCTCTATTGATTATTTCAAAATCATCGATTTGGGACCTTGATCATATGTGCAAAATCCCTTCACCTTTGCCATATAACAGCATAATCAAGGTGGTGACATCACATCACTTTTGCCATATTTTCTTTATCAGCAGCATGTCACAGATCCTGACCACAGATTATAAAAGGGCCTAATACCAGAAGGCAAGAGTAATAATGAGGAGGTCACCTGAATGTCTGTCTGCCATACCTTCCTTCATAAGTTGGACATATTCCCCTTCAACTTTTCTCTTTAGATTAAATACAGAAAGAAGAGTAGTAAAGGGTAATTTGGGGTACATCGCTCTTGCTTGTGTACATCTAGCTAG
This sequence comes from Rhinolophus sinicus, assembly GCF_036562045.2. Taxonomy (NCBI): domain Eukaryota; kingdom Metazoa; phylum Chordata; class Mammalia; order Chiroptera; family Rhinolophidae; genus Rhinolophus; species Rhinolophus sinicus. Next base: position 95,301,593 of record NC_133755.1, read on the forward strand.
AGAGTAGAGATTTTTAAAAAGGAAGCATTTCAGTTGTCACATTTTGGTACATAGCCTCTGTCAAATTACTGCAAAATCTGGGTCCAAAAACCTCTTCTTTGTGAATCTCCAGCTGGAGAGTAATGGTATGAGAGAAGGAAAAAGGCCACATTTGGTAAGGGCAGATGTCAGTTACCAACTGTATTTTCATTCATGAACTTGAGAGTTGGACACTGAGCAGATACCAGACTCCGTTTTATGAAGCTCTTGTCACACAGCTGCTGTAGTATATTAATTGAGCATCATTTGACACACCAGAAGTTAGGATGCCCCTGGACACAATGCCATGTGGATTGCAGAAACAGAAATGGCAGGAAACAGTTTAAACTCCCTACGTCTACTAGAAGAGATAGTAAGTGAGTAGCCATTCTGTAGGTGATTTGTTTTTTTTCTTTAGTCAATTTTTTCATTTAATTTTTTATATTAGTTTCAAGTGTACAAAACAACATAATGATTAGACATTTACATCCCTCACAAAGTGATAACCCCAACAAGTCACTACCCCTCTGACATCGTATACAGCTGTTACAATACCGTTGAGTATATTTCCTATGCTGTACTTTATATCCTGTGACTATATATATTTAATTATAGTTGACATATAATATTATTCTACTTCAGCTTCAGGTGTACAGCACAGTGGTCAGGCATCTACACAGTCTGTGAAGTGAAGTGATCCCCTCAATAAGTCCAATGCCCATCCGGCACCCCACATAATCTTTACAACATTATTGATTATATTTCTCATACTGTATTTCATAGAGATACAGAGAAAAAACTGATGATTGCTAGATGGGAAGGGGGTTAGGGGATAGGGGAAAAGGTGAAGTGATGAGAAAGTACAAACTGATAGTCACGAAATAGTCACAGGGATGTGAGATGTAGATGACTTGTTTTAAGAGGGGAGAAGTTTGGAAAGGTTGACTGATGGGGGTGACAAAATGCATGCAATAGATAATTGAGTCATATGAATCTCACATGCTTTGTATAAAGCTTGAATCTCTAGTCTGACTGATGAGGAGGCCTAGAGGAGATGTTCACCATTCACTGGCTTAGTGCATGTTTGTTGTTATAGTTTAAGGGAAGCCAAACAGACTAATGCGTCACTATGATCCACACTAATGAGCCACCATCATGGTAGCACTTTTTCATGACAATTCACAGACTTCGTTTTCAAACACACAGCCAAGATCCATCCAAGCCCAAGGCTGGCTGCACCTCCAGATCAAAGTTGGGTCCACCATGACTCACATGTCCAGCACAGGGCTGACCCCACTTTAGACCTAAGGATACCCACTTTGCTCCAGATCCATATCGTTGCTTTTCTCTGATGAGCATCTCTAATCCAGACATCAGAGTGGCTATTGACTTTTATACTGAGAAAATTTCACCCTCTGAGTACAGGGAGAACAGAGGGTTGGCGCCTACCAGGATCAAACATGTTACTTCAAAAGCCAAATGTACCAAGGGATTCCAAATCCTCCATATAGAGAATGCAAGCTGGAAGGGTGACTGCATTAACTCGAAACTACCTACTGGACTACAACACACGCATAAACTACAATTTCTCTCTCCATCCATGCATCTTCTATTATAATGACATTCTGCACCAAAGAGAGCCTAATCTCTACACAGATTTTTTTTTAAAGCCATAAACATGTTTTAAAAAAAACAAAAACAGATTTTTTTTTTTTTTTAAGCCACTGACTTCGTAGTGTTCAGAGAATACTGGATCCAGTTACCCTACAGGTTTTGTTAAACCTAATTTAAAACCCTTAAATTACATCTTATTCAGCGCTTACCCCTTTGGGCTTTCTAGATATACCAGTCCCCTGTCCCCTAGGATCCTCTTACTGAAGAATTATCAGGCTCACAAGTCTTGGAAACAAATTTTGCTACAGAGAGTCATACTACTATGATGGAATTGTCCTGAAAAGTGCTGTCTCTATGTATTTCACCATTCCTGAAATTCTCTTCTTGTAAATCACACTGAGCATCACTGGCTTTTATTAGGGAACTGAAATGTACTGCTACCCTCCAGGTATAATGGAAAATAACCACTTTTCCCCATCTAAAATCTTTCAACGAATCAACCCAAAATTTTAAAATCTGGAAGCCATGCCTTTTGTATCATGTCACAATCATAGGCCCAATTGTAGAGTAAATTTTCTCTCAAAATCTTCTCTTGTTCCTGAAGTTTGATTATCATACTTTCATAGGATCATATCACAGATTCATTAAGTCAGTTTCACTTCTCTTTTTCCTAAGTGTTTATAAAATACCCCAGAAAAATATGCCAGAGAGATAAATAAAAAGAGATGGAATATTAGATACAAACATAGAGCAGACGAGTCCTTAATTTATTAAAGTTACTATCACTGGAGGCTAATATTCCCTAGAACAGTGTCCACATCACAAGAAAACCACCAATCAACTTTATTAAAAGAAAAATCAATCAAAACTTCTATAGCAAGCTACTGTGGTAGCTATAGGTACATATATATATATGTACCTTTTTTTTAAAAAGGCTTCCACATAGAGAACATTAAAAATACTATATAAAATGTTAAAAAACAACCATTTTTTAATGCATGGCTGGGTTCACTTCAATATCATAAATACCCTCAAAGGTAAGCAACAGCAAGGAAAAACTGAATCCAGAGAGCTATGCAGAACATTGAAGCAGGCACCTTCCTGGGCTTGAATACATGGGGCAAGAATAAAGCCTAGGGACTAAGAAGGGTGGAAGATCAAAGTGAACACCTCTGCCAAAAAGAAGGAACCCTGATGGGAAGGAAGGGCAATGCCTTCACAAGGTCTCCCAGCTAAACACTGGCCTACCGAAGACAAGGGTAAGTAGGAGATCTACCTTCACGCGGGTGGAGCTGGAAAAATAAGAAGGTCAGCTTGCCGGTTCCAACTCTGGGTAAGGAGGAGTAGACATACTTCATACACTGTCTCTCCCACTGAATGCAGCTATGAAACCTGGAGAGGGTGCATGGTCTCTGAAGGGTAAGGGATAGCAGGAGGATGGGAAGAGATGATTCGAATTTGAAATACCACCACACTAATGGTGAGTTTCTCTTTTTTTGTCCCAAGGTATCACCCAACCTGGACAGAAGTGCAGGTACATGGGAGCCACAGAGACAGTTCCAGAAACCTTCAAGTTCTATCTCAAAGAATGGGAAAGAAGTCTCATAACTCTCTGACAAATAGGGAGTGGGGAGGTGGGAAAGTGCACCTCCCTATTTCTCTCTGTTCTCTCCCACCCCAGTCACCAGGCCGTTCCACTGCAGTGTGGAAGCAAAAGCACCAATGGCAACAGCCAGGGCTCCGAGGTGCCTAAAATGTGAGGAAAGCGAACCTTTCTCTCCAATCAGAGGAGTGATCCTAATAGGATCGGGTAAGCAAACCCCCTTTCTCTGTCGTCACCTGACCCTCGACATAGGCACCGTCACAGGGGGTGGGCGGCAGAGCAGGATAAGTAAAGCCCGGCTCTAAGCCGAAAGACTGAAAAGTGTAGTACCACGGAAACTTTTAGGGAACTAAGAAATTAAGGGAACTCCCTTCATCTGAGAAAGGTAATCTATGTTTAGAAAAAAAAAGGTAGTTACAGTAAACATCACAGAAAACTGTGAAATGCTGAAAGTATTACATTGAAGTTTAAAGAGTCAGGTATGTCGTTATCATCACTTGCTTTTATTTTTTTAGGTGCATTGGTGTTGGCCTTATTACTACTGCTATATAAAATGCATATTGTGTTTTGGGCACTTTTATGCTTATGATATATTTTAGGAAAAAAGTAAAAAAAATATAAAGCAAACAAAAATGTGTGTTTGTTACTAGGTATATAAAGTCTGTTTTGTACCTAAGGAATGCACTATATCAGAAATTTGGAATCAAGGTTTCTACCCTCTACTGTCACTAACTTTTTGCCAGATTTGTACTGATCGCTTAACACTTCTGAGCCTCAATTTATTTTCTAGTAAATTAACCGAGTTGGACACAATATCTTTAAAATACAGTTATACATTCCACGATTCTTTTAAATGAATATGTCCAGGCTTTGGGTTTTCATTACTTAACATGAATACCTCCATGTATTTAGGGTATAATTTTGTATTCTTGACAAAGAATGACAAAACAAAATTATATAAAATTCAAATTTCAATGTCCACAGATAAAATTTTATAGAAACACAGCCGTGCTTATTATTTATGCATTGTCTATGGATGCCTTTGTATTATAACAGCAGAGCTGAGCATATGCAATGGAGGCCATATGTGGTATGCTCATTATTTTTCACTGTTGTTCAGTGCACAAATCACAATAACAGTTATAACTTGGCAGTTCTTCCAGTGCCATGTATATCACCATGTTGGGACTTTGTTTTTTTTTTATTACCACTGTATACCCATCCTGTAAAAACAAGAAAGGTGCATTTTGTACTTTTAAGTGTTTTGAAGTGTTTTGTTATTGAGTTAGGTCACCAAGCATTGTATTTGTCCTGCAATGACAGTATAGCTGTACTTAAAGCTTATACTATATGTTGATGTTACCCAATTAAACACTAATTGCAATATTGATTGCAGTAGAAAAATGTGTCAAGAGAAAATAAGCTCTTTTTTCTTTTGCAATTATTAACCTTTCTGTGAGAACAGTTGTTCAAAGAGTTGACGACATTAGAAGAAAAATCAGTCAGTTTTTTTTTAAAGGAAAATGATTTTGAGTGCTCTTCCTTAGCTCTTGACAAATTAAGAAATGTTACCTATGCTACTCAGTCATTTAAGGGATCAATGCTTAGTTTGAAGGGACTGAAAAATTAACCTCTGTGAATAAAGTGGTTGAAATAACTACATATGGGAATATTTTAAAAGAAGTTGAGAAAACCCTAATTTAGAACAAACTGAAATAGAATCTGATTAGATGTGCTGCAATTGATAATAGTAAAAATAGGGTTGGAGCAGAAAAGTGTTTAGTTGGACAATTATTTGCTTCTCAGGTTTAGACAAGAGCTCTGCTTTGAAAGTAAACCAACATATATGAGGATGGACAGTTAAGTTCACAAACTTGTGGCAACAATGTTGCTAACCTTTTTGGATATCACAGGGATTATTCATTATGAACTTGTACCAACTGGACAAACAGTTAACCAAGTTTACTATTTGGAAGTGCTGAAAAGGCTGCTTAATAAAATTAGACAACCTGAACTTTTCGCCAACAATTCATGGCTCTTGCATCACGACAAAGCACCAGCTCACATGGCACTGTCTGTGAGGGAGTGTTTAGTTTATTAGAATACCCTGTATTGGAATACCCTCCCTACTCACCTGATCTGGCTTTTTTCTTTACCCAGAGATAAATATATATATATAGAAAGGAAGACATTTTGATGACATCAACAGTAATACAACGACAGTTCTGATGTTCATTCCAGAAAAAGTGTTCCAAAATTGCTTTGAAGGGTGGACTAGGTGCTGGCATGGGTACATAACATCCCAGCAGGAGTACTTCAAAGGTGACCATAGTGATATTTAGCAATGAGGTATGCAGCACTTTTCTTAGGATGAGCTCACGAACTTAATTGCCAAAACTCTTTTTTATTTGCTTCACTAAATATACTAAATCTGGACTACCATCTACAATTACGGATAGTCACCCCTTAATTAAGTTTATTGTAATCTACTGTTCTACAGAGTCAATCTTCTATAGACTTAAATAGGTGTATAAAAGAATCCTTATCCTTGTAAAAAATCTTTTAAGGCTTTGACGTTGCCACTAATAGCTCTAGTTCTCCAGGGATCAGGTATTGACTTCATTATTTGGGTAATAACGGGAAATTTCTAGAGCTCCCACGTAGCCTTTCTTACTATAAGAACCTTCACAGTTGGTTAATGCGGGGATTCTATCAGTTGCTGAATTTATGCATTCTTATTATTATATTAACTCAGAAACTGAAAAAAAAAAATATTGCAGAAAATTTTCCCAGACCTATTAGCCTCACTGTGAGACATTGGGCCAAATGTCTCCATTTATCTTGAGTACCTAAATGTCCCCCACTTTGACTAGTGGTACTCAATAGCATTCTGAACCTGTTACTTCAGGAAAAAATGTTGTAAAGTGTCTATGAAGGTGTGGGTATGTCACTTTATCCAGTCTTCTCTTACTTTAGTAAGTGACTGCAGGTTTGTGGGAAGACTAGAGGAAGAAATGAAATATGTATATGTATTGGGTCCTCCTCAAGTGTATCTGGCCACTCTTCCATTAGAGTGGTGAGGGTCTGTGAACTGGCTCCCATTTTAGTTTGAGGAGAGCCCATAATTCCATTTTCATGACTCACATCAGCTTAAAGTACTTTTGTTTAAGCAGATCAAGGTAAGAACTTTGTAGACTTCTATTTTTTTCAGTTCTAGATATTGCATGATCAATTGACTGCCTCCACAGGTCAGTGAAATTCAAACCACTCTGATTCCTCGGGTCATGCCCCATTTTGGTAACCATGTGTACCTACACAGTAATAATTAAGGGATCTTCTTAGTCTAAATGAGGTTATTAATTTTACTGGCAGCATCTCCTACCTTGTCCCTCTCTCCAAGTCTAAGACAGCCATTATTACAGAAGGCTTCAATGAAGGTGGTATTCTCCTCATCAATGTAGCTCTTGGGATTTTGGTCAAAGTGGAAGTCTTCTGAGCCTTCTCTTCCTAAACATTTGGATTCCTCCCTCTACATTATTGTAGAACTTCAGACATCTCAAACTTCATTCAATATAGGCTTCCCTTTAGTCCAATTTTGGTTAACAAAACAAGATTTTCTCAGTTGCTCAAGCTGAAGCAGAGTCTCTTTTAAGACCCTCAGATGAATAAATCCAGCCTTATTTAAAACCATGTTCCCTTCCCCCTGGTTTAGCACTCTCAGCATCATTTCTACACAAATCTTCCAGATTTTACAAGTCTTACAAATCTTTTCATATGTAAACCTTTGTTCTCCGGTTTGAATTGACAATTGACCTCATTCACCATAGCTATTGTTGGAGGTCACTGAGAGAATATGACCACCTGTTGATGCCAAGCTGGACCCAGGCAATCAGAGGTTCCTCACCCCATCCCCTGTCTTTGGAATGTAAATTCTACCCACCTTTTCTGCAGCCAGGCCATTTTCAAGGATGCAGACTTGAGAGAGTAAATGCGATGTTGAGACCATCTAGACAAAATATGTGACTAAACCCAGCTAAGGCTGCTTTACAAACTTTTAAGATTCTGACAGTTGGGCTAGAAGCTCTTCTCTTGCAGCCCAAATCAAGTATCCAATATGTAAGTTCCCATGCTTATGAAAACTTGCCACCTACTAATCTGGAGTGGCCTACCTATTTCTCCGGTCTTTCCTTGCCCTCTGGGGGCAGTTTGCTAACCAACAGACATTCTGACTTGGTATATGAGAAGGCAGTGAGGAGTGACAGGGATTGCAAATAAGAATTGGCATCTGTCTGCCAGATAACAAGCTCATGTGAGTTTAATGCAGGGTCTTCAAGCAAGGTAGACGAGGTCCTCAGACAAATGAAAGACGGCTGCTACTGATATAGAAAATTCTGTGAAATTTTGGAGTTTGAGGTACTCAGCTATATTTGAATCCTACCCTTTCAATAAATCTTAACTTCCACAAGAGCTAGCTTGAGACTGTAAAATTAACCTATGTTTAAATTTAGGAAATGACAAAATCAGATTCTGCACCAGGAAATTACCTACGTAAACCTTGTGCGTAAAAGAGATGAGAATTTTTTAGTATAGTCATAGAAAATCTTTGGTTATCTTGATACTGTCTTGAGTACAGAATTAAAAGCCCTGATTCTATTATTTTTTTAATAGCAGAATTTGCAGAAACTGTCTTATTCCAGAGTGCTTGTATAACTTATGCCCATCATAATATGCTGTGTCAACCACCACTTGGTCTGTCCTTAATATTTTAAAGAAATTTATGTCATGCACTAATTCTCTAATGGTAACCTGCCTTCAAATCCAACGATGGCAAATAATAAATTCCTAATTACTATTCTTGATGTTTGCTGCTTACCCTGTCCTCTGGTACCAGATTCCGTATTGGTTCACTCATACAGAAAATACTCTGTGTTTTTAAACAGCAAGAAGTTTACTATAAGGAATTGGGCGTTCACAAAATTGTTGTGAGGATTAGAGAAGTTCTCTGTGGTATATTTTCAAAAATCCCTTCCAGGAAAATACCCCAGAACCAGTTTCCTGAGGGGACGCCTACTCTGCCACAACTAGGCAGCTTCCATCTCAGCTTTTGGCTTCAAGATGGCACAATCTTGCTACAAGTGAAGATCAAAAAGCTTCCCCCACAATCACGTGTTCAGTATGAAGTGTGGGTCCCTGGATAGCCAGAAGGCAGAAAAAGATATGAAATTATGTTATGCTAGGAACACAGAAAGAATTTAGGAAATAAAAGGATGAGAGAAGCACTGAACACAAACTTTATAAAATATTCAATTTTATGAGGGATAATTCTGAGCATCTGGTTAACATGGCAGAACACTGAATAAAACCATTAGGTAGGAATGCATATACCTCTTAAATGAATATAATCACAGCAATTTATTTCATAGTGACATTTTACGTTTTTATAGATATTGCTACTAAAATTCTTAGATTAGATAAAATGGTAAATAGAAAAACAATAGAAAATAGTGAAGATTTTTCATTTTGTTTGACTTCTTCATAGGCATTTACTCAAGCTCTCAATTATTTTTTCACTGAGTAGAAAATAAATATATGGACAAATATTGGACTCAAAAGCTGGGACTCTAAAACAAAAGCAAATAATTAATATAACTAAATAATTCCAGTAAAAACAAAAACAAGCATAGCAGTCAGAAAGTTCATAAACTCACAATATTTTTTCCTATAAAAGTCAAGTAATTGAGACCAAATGGGACGATATGTTTTAAGTAGGATTCTCTCAGGAGCAAATCCCGTGACAAGAATTTGAGGGAAGCAGTTGATCTGTGAGGTCACCTGAGGAAGCACCCGTATGGTAGAGGGACAGTGAAACCGGGAAGTGAAGGGAGCTACTAATGAACCAGTTACTGCTCTTGGCAGCACGGCTTCAATTCTCTTAGGGGCTTCTGGGGAAATGTGTAAATGCACCTTGGAATTATCCCACCCAAGGAACCCCAGTGTTTTTCCTCCAGCTCCCATCATCACTCATGTGATGGAGGCTGCTTCTCAGACCATCACAACCCAGAACTCCTAGTCTGTGCAGGCTGAGGACACAAGAAAAAACTCCCGCTGCAGAGTGCTTTCAGTAGGAGACCCTGGACTTGTCCTGCCTCTGTTACTTACTGAGAGAGAGTGTGTGTGCATGTGCGTGCGTGCGTGCGTGTGTGTGTGTGTGTGTGTGTATGTGTGTGTGAATTATCTCAAGAGCTATTTCAATCACTTATTTTCTTTTGATAATGGACACTGAACCTCCAGCAAAAAGTCTTAATTGATGAGTTAGGAAAGATCACAAATGAATTAAATAGCTGTCGAGGGAGAGAGTAACTAAGTGGTTAATTGTATTTAATTCTCTGTTCCCTAGGAAATTTGATTGTTTAAGTTATTACTTAAAAAAAAAAAAAAAAATCCGTTGTAAAAAATACTACCCTCAAACATCAGTCTTTCCCCTCACTTAAACACGTTACTATTCAATATCAAAAAATGACTGTGGAAAAAAAAACCTCCGAATTTAGTTTGCTTATTAAGCACAAAGTAAATCAAAATTAACCTAAGATGCCTTTTTTCTTCTGCCTTTAACTTTTGCTGCATTTTATGTCTACTATTCTTCTGTACTTTTAAATACCCTTTAGTTAACAAGAACAGCAAAACAATTCTAATGACTTTCTTTAAAACTGACTGTCAACATTGTAATCTCCTACTGCTATGATGTCCTTCAAGACACATATAAAAGACACATATAAAACGTTTCCACTTAATAATAACAATCCAATTTTACAATTATATTATTGCAATTGCAACATTTGTCCCTGGAATTTTTGTTTTGTTTTGTTTTTAATAAGAAATCAACAACACTCTTATTTTGGAGTTTGAAAATTCCATGGAAAAAAACCTTCCCGTTTGACTTTTTTTACATTTCCCTCTGTGACAGGAGGAGTTAAGGATGGCAATAAACAAATATTGAACTTTTTTTCAAGTAGTCTCCTTCCCAGAGGAGTCTTTTTCTAATGAAATTGATCAGTCTGGGAAATTTGTTCTTCATAGCTTTCCTCTAGAAAAACCATGCCAGTGAAATTCAGCAAGGAATTAAGTCATAAAAAAAAAAAAAAAAAAGCAAGTCATTCTATTGCTAATGAAGCCAGAGGTATCACTTTTGTGATTGAACTATAAGGAAATGTAAAATTGCCCTTACCTACCTGAGTATTATGAGGTCTGAGGAAAAAAATACGTATCATCTAGTTTTAAAAACAGACATATAATCATATATGGTAAAGGTGATTTCTCTTGTTCAAGGAAAAATTTCATTTACGTGGCACTGATCAAAAGGTGAGTTTTCGAAGTTAGTTAATTAGGAATCGTGCTGAATACAATAATTTTCTTAGTAGTGAAATACTATTACACATTTGGCAGTACTATTAAGGAGATAATTTGGCAACCTCATCACTAAAAATGGTTCCTCTCATAAAAATGAGTACCCAGAGAGATACTTATGCATACTCTAATTCGATGTTATATGCAAAGAGTTACTCTAGAGCAATATACCAGTAACTTCTAAGTGTTTAAGTAGACAATGGCGTAAGTCAAAATCTAGCAATCGGGGCCATAGTTTGGGGAAGATAAAATAGCAGTGGAAACCCATTTTGTTAGAACCACTGTTTGCCTACCTTCATTCTTACCCACAGACTTTGTACATACTGTCAATTTGCCAACTCAAATCAACATTTTTTTTAGCCTCCCTTGCAGAAATAATGACCATGTGATGCATTTTTAGTCAATGAGATATAGGCCATATTCTGCTAGAAGTTTCTAGAAATGCTTTGTATTACTAAGATAACCAGTTCTACTTTTATGCCTGGAATGTGGTCTGGAACTAAAACAGCCATTATGAATCCGTATGAGAGCCACATGCCAAAGATGATGGGGCATAAACTTATAGGAAGACCGAGACTTGGGTGGTTTCTTGGGGCTGCTACCTCAGATGAGGACCACTTGTGTCAATAATTTTTATACTACGCGAAAAATAAAATCCTTTATTGGCTAAGCCATTGTAGTTAGGTTTCTGTTACATCATGCCAAATGCAACCCCTAATTGATAACTATCCTCACTGTAACTACTAAAAAAGTATATAGCAAATTCCTTGAATGAGGACAGCTACTCATGTGGGCATTTATCATGGGTCTTCAGTCATCCTGCTGAAGGAAAACTCTCTACATAAGAAAATCATGACCTTCTGAAATGGTCTTCTCCTTTGATTTTTGTGCAGAAGGTTATAGAATCCGTCTTACTATAAATAAAGTAGGATAAGTTAATGTAAAATGATGCCTAAGGTGCATTTGCTACAGAGCCAAAGACAAGAGACATCCTGATAAAGCATCTTAAATGGTCATGGCTTACATTCCTTCCATCTCTTTTCATAAAATCCTTCTTCAGCTAGTCATGTTACTCTTTCTTCAGACACATGTGACTACCATCTGGATCTCTGAAGCTCTGAAAGTCTGTCATAATATTAATAAGACACATGCGTCTCAGAAGTCCTGTGGATGTTGGTCATGGCTGAACTTTGTGTATTGAAAATATTTTCTTTCTACTTAATCTACAAAAAGTGTTCTACTTTTCAATGTTATGATTTCAATCAATTCGTAAGGCAAAGCACTGTCATTTGAAACATTATGTTTCTGTAAAACAAAAAGGATTGTAATGCATTTTTAAAAACTCATCAATTTCATAGAGCTTTACTGAAAGGGTAATTAATTCCTTTCCTTAGTTCATATGTTGGATCTTAAACAGAGTGTATATTATGTGCTATTGTGTTTGTTTCATTATTGTACATGACAATGTAAGAAATCCTTTGATATATGTTTTATTTTTCTTCTATTATATTGACTGACTGTGATGTACAGCTGGCCCTCAGTAGTATGAAAAAATTCACCACATCCTAAGGTGCCAGAGAGTGAAATTCCACCATCTCAATCCTTAACAAGGAATTTCCAAATCTATGGGTCTTGCAGTCTATTCAGAAACCAGGCTCACCTTCTGTATAGTGATGTTGGATAGATAGCCAACTGGAATGATTTGGAGAACCAAGAACATTGGTTCCAGTTGCTTCCCACTAGATATCTTTTACATGAGCGAACTCACACTGGTGGACTCTAGCTCCAATCTATTTTATGTGGCTGTTACAGTGCTTTGATTTGAATTTGAATGCGTTTATGTAGGCCAGGTCCTCTCTATCTGATATAATGCCTACCACTTCTCATTGTCTTATATCCTGATCCAGGCAGTTACTACCTGGAGAACTCTACAAGAAATTAACTTTGTGTAGAAGATACTTCAGATTTCAAGAACTCTCTGTTAAAACTTTAAAGATTAATGATACCTACTTTTGGCAAGTGTGCAGAAAAGCAGCTACGTTTTGTACATTTTAGCTAAGAGAAAACTTTTCTGGAGAGGAAGGCAGATTGGTTATTAATAACTATAACATTTTTAAAATTTTCACCATGGACTTTATAATTCTGAGTCCAAGGAATTTTTTTCTAAAGAAATACTCATATAGGTACAAAAACTTCTATGTGCAAGAATGTGTTTGGCTGCATTGTTCAAAGTAGCAAAATCTTGGAAATAATCTAGATGTGTGTTTACAGAGAATGGTTATAGAATGGTTATAGAAATTATGATATAGTCATTACATATGTATGTATATACCATATATCATATATATCACACATATGAACATAGTGCATATATAAAATAGATGAGCATATATATGTACTATATGTGCTGGCAAGGAAAGTTCTCAAGGCATACTGTTAAGCAAAAAAAAAGCAAGTGGCTGTTGAATGTGTATAGTATGAACCCATTTTGTACAAAATAAAAGTAAAAAGCATATGTGCACATACATAAAATTTATGTGAATAATTCATAAAAATTTAATAATGATTATTACCTTTGGGAAGATGAGAAAGTGATTTTCCAAATTTTAATGTATATCATTCTAAGTTGCTTAAATCATTTACAATTAGAAAAATTTTGTAGACAACTTGTATTGTAATAATAATAAAGACAATTGGGGGGGGGGTCCTCTGTTAAAATAAAGAAAATCCTGGAAGGAATACATTATTCATTAACCACCAACATCTTAACATGCTTCTCAGCCCACACTACTTTTTCCCTCTGCCTGAAATTTTCTCCTTGAATTACTAGTCCACGCCTGCCTCCCCATCTAGTTATTTTCTGCTAATTCTTCAGGCCTCCCTCAAAGATCATCTTTTCATGAAAGACTTCTCTAGCCAACCCAGTCATATGCTCCCAGAGACAAATTGTATTCCCATATAGTTCTTACCATGGATTATAATTATATTTTTATTTGGGAAATTGTGTGTGTTATATCCATCTCTTCAATTAGACTGTGAGCTCCATGAGGTCAGGGACCATATCTGTTTGGTTCACCGTTATATCTCTGACACCAAGAACAATGTCAGGTAAATTGTAGATACAAAAAATATTTGTTGAATATGTTAATCATGAGTGATTTATTGGTTAGCTGCTATTATCTGAAAGGTTAAGACAAATCTGATTTAAAAAGCCACATAAAATGAGTGAGAAGAAAATCAGATTTTGAAAAAAAAAGGATAGAAAGATAACCTAACAATTTCAACTGGTTTGAAATTTCACAAGCCTTGATTAATTAACCCTTACAGGTATTTAAACGTATCTCTGTGTACAGAGACTTGGCATTAATTTATTCATTCAATTTATTCATTAATACCATTTGTTAAGCTTTCAGCCTTTTCAGACGAAGAAAATCATTCAGGCAGTCTTAGATTCATTGTAGTGTTTCCTCTTTAGTTTATAATCAACTGCCTAAGAAGAAAGAAAGCCTCTTTTTTTTTTTTCTTTTCCAGCTTTTAAAACCACTCTTTCCAGTTCTTATGAGGCTTATTTACATTCTGATCTTACTGGGTTTTTCCACTAATAGCTGTACTCAATCCAAAAAGCGTTTTATTCAGCGTAGCTCTGATTTTGTTTTCCCATTTTCATCCTTTTTAAAGCTGTTTATTTCAAGATTTTATTTATTTATTGTCAAGTTGACTTTTTATTGCTATTTTCCTGACCTTGGGTCTATCTGAGGTTTTTAAGAGGGTGATATCATTAGATAGTCGTTAAATCTTACTACTTATTCTGTTTAATCTTAGAAAATGTGGTGCCATTTTACAATAACTACATCTCATGCCACTCAAGGCAGGTCAGTGCATGAATTTAATTAAGGTAAAGTCCCTAGATTCTTTTGAGACAGAGTCCCCCACTCACAACCACCTACCAAGTAGAACTCACCCACATACCTAGAAGGTTGAATAACTCTCCTTACTAAAGAGGATGTGACCTAAGGGCCTTGTTTTCAGAAAATTAGTTTGTGCCCAATGCTCTTAGTTATGTCACTCTCTATTAGAAACATGGTAAACGATATTCATTTTCTATTACTCTGTAGGTACATTCTTTGCCAATAGTTTAAAATAATGTAAAATATGTAGAGAAAATACTGCATGCATATCACAAGTAAGTATGTTGTCCCTCGCTGATATATCCAGGAGATAGGTGACTCACTAGCACTTGAGAAAGTTGTAGAAGAGATTTCTGTCCTGGGGGGAGATGCTCTTAGCTGCTATCAGAGCCTGTCCAACTTGGTAATATTTTATTAGGGCCAGTCTCCAGATTTTTTAATGAAGGCCCAGGTGATTTTCAGGGACAGAAACTTGTTTCTTTCCTTCGACATCCTCTTTCATTTGGCAGTTATGTATCCCAGTGGTACATGAATAAAACAGCAATCAGAGGAAAGGCACTGGTGAAAGAACTAATGAATCACAAGAGAGAGGCCCTTTGTTGCAGTGCATTAACAAAAATCATGGATGTAAGTGCAGCCTGCAGGTTCTAGGGAATATTTTTAATAATTAAAAGCTATGCCATTAGGTAATATCTCCTGGGTATTATGCTTGACTTTGATGATATCTTTCATTAAAGAAGATACACCCATAGGTAAATGCTGGCGTATACTAAAGAAGTAGGACAGACTCAGGTTGTCCGAGGTGTAGATAAAGTCATTGATTTCTTCTCAGGGACTTATATTTAGAATAACTTTGATAAAACCAGTTACCATGAAACTCAAAAATGTGGACATGAATTCCAGAGCGCTACTATTGCAATTTAGAGCTACCTGTCGTCTGAGTACACAGTTCTGTTTGCCCGTAGTAACTCCTAAGGTGTGAAGGTTGGGATGAAAAATGGGAGAATCCAGGTTTTTCATTCTTTGAATGTTTCTCAGGCACATGGCTAAAGAAAACTTCCATTCGAAGAAAGGAATTTGATCTTTTTTCCTACATCATGAGTCACATGGACACTGATATTTTAATGACTACCTGTAGTATTTACTAAATACAAATGTCATTATGTAATGGCTGTCAGTAAGTTTTGGCATTACAGAGTGAAACAAATATCTTGGATTCTCATAGAAAGTAGTATATCTTTTCGTCTATTTTATTTTTTACCTAACCTCTCATTTCTTATCTAGATCTGCAAAGCCTTTAATTCTTACAAGTAGCACAAAATAAATATGTTTGACAGAATTTACCAGTTATCAAGTTCAAAAGTTTCTGCCAAACTGAGACAGAGAAGTCTCCTGAGGAGTCTCTTTTGCAAACTGTAATAAAGGATTAATTAAACTGATATTCTAGGTACTCTGCTTGGGCTCAGGGTATACAAAGATCAATAAATAGCTCTGCTGACAAGGAACTATCATGTATGAAGAAAAATGACCCATAAATAGATAAAGTTTTATACTCATAGATAAAATTTTGAAATAGGTATACTGATGGAGACACACATGTGTGTTACAGGTGCTCTAGAAAGTGGCCCCATTTCTCAGGCCACTGGGGTAATGGAAGGGTTTCCTGAATATCTACTTGAGCTGAGATCAAAATATGTAGGTTTGAACCAGGCAAAAGGGTGGGGTCTGCGTGGAGTAAAATAAGGAAGGACACACCATGCAGAGGTGGTAATATGAACAAAAGGTAAACAGAGAGAAAGTACAATGGGGAAGTATGAATGCCTCTAAGTTGCCAGATTGTAAATTTAAAGCAGAAAGTGAAGGGATATAGAGCTATAGAGTTAGTCAAGAGCAGATCATAGATGAGAATATTTGCACATAAAAGAGTTTTACCTTGGAGAGTTACTGAAGAATTTAAAGCAATCAAGTGGTATTATCAACCCTGAATTTTAATGGATCCCTTTGGTGGTCCCATGGAGAATGTATGTACAGGTGTAGAGCTGCAGGTTGAATGGAAAACTTTGGGAAATAGGATTTTTTTTTTTTTTTTTAAGAAATGCAAAAAAAAAAAAAAGACCTCACAAAGAAGGCAAAGGGGATAGGAAGAGAAATATCAAGAAAACCACAGACTGTGTTGTTCTTATTGTCAAAGAAGTAGATGTTTTGAAAAGTCAAAACAGATCAACAGTAGCAAATGAAATAGCCATCCAAGGAGGCAATTACTGAAAAATGTCCAATCGAATTCTAATCAAGAAATCAGTAATGCCTGTAATCCGAGCAGTTTCATTTGAGCAGTAAGGGCAGAAGTAGACTGCCTTGGGTTATGGTGTGAATGAGGGGCGAGGAAGAACTGGTGACAGAGGGTGAATAAGATTGGGAGAGGTTTTTTCGAATTAGTATTTGGATTTTTATGTCAGATGGGTAGTAGATGATTGAGGGTGGGACTTATCACTTTGTGAGGGGTATAAATGTCTAACTATTACATTGTTTTGTATACCTAAAACTTAAAAAAAAAAAAATTGAGAGAGGTTTATGTAAGAAACGGAGAACTATTGGGTGTCAGAGAATGGATCTGTTAGCACGGGTATGAATAGAGGCCAAGTGCAACAAGCCAGAAGAGAGGGAAAGGCTGAAGATACAGAAAAGAGAAGAGATATCTTAACAAGTAATGTCCCAGGAAAGATGTGAGAAGGTGAAACCTTAAAAGATAGAAGAGGTGATACAAGTAAAAGGATTGACCGGATGTCAAAGACAAGTTTGGTTTGTCTGCATTGTCTATTCTTGATAGAATAAAATATCAGGCTGGCACAAGATAATGTTGTTAACAGTTCCAAAGAGCATCTGGAAGATCAACCTCTTACCACTAACATAACATACCTTTATCTGAAGGGTCTGAATACGCATCTTCTCTAGGGAGATGTACTCACCAAATCCAATACAAACACATTCCCTTCATCGCTGGACCTATGTGGATGCCCAGAATACCTGTGCAGTCATCTCCTATTTTAAGCCTTTACATGCTATTACAAAGTCTTGTGACAAAGGGAAATGTCAGTTTTTTTTTTCCTCTTTAAGGGTACTGTTAGAACAGTCGGCTCTTCTTTAATTAGCATTGATTTTTCTTGAAACAGACTATTACTCTCAAGTCACAATATCTTTTAATTGCTTGACATGAAAACAGCATTACATCTGGTGAGTAAAAGGAGCACTCTTTCTCATGTCTCCTGTTAACTGAGGACTTTGCTGCTTGTTTATATCTCGTTCATTTTGTGTTTAGATCTGAATATTTTTCTTGTAAACAGAAAATTTTGATGAGTGATATCTAATTCGTAATAGGGATGAGAACATAGTATTATTAATCAAATCTTAAGTTTCTCAAACTAGCAGATACATATATCATGTTGTACTCATCCATGAGCTTTAAAAAAAATTAAAAATTAGTCTGGTCAAGACGGCAAAGTAGGTAACATAGTAATGGCCTCCTCTCACGACCACACCAAAATTACAACTAAACCACAGAACAACTGTCAGGCAGGGTGTCATGCGGGGTCTCAGCTCCCGCTCCCCGCATAAGAACACAGGATATGGTGAGGCCAAAAAGGAACACCCACGGAGCCATAGATAGGGGGGTCATACCGCTATATTCTCGCTGGCAGCTGGGTTGGAGACACAGGAAGTAAGAGCCACATGATCTGCAGTTTGCCGCCTGCTTCTCTGCCAACCAACCTCACTTGCTAACTTAGCCACAGCATTTATATCAGTGGCTAATGGCTAACCAGTAATAGCTGATGGCCAACTAGTCACAGCTGATGGACATCTACTACCTGAGCCAGCACCTTTCCACGTGAGGCCGAGAGCCTGGAAACTGCTTGGTGGGACTTTCCCCACAACAACCATCTTTAGGAATAGCTTGAAGTCTAGGTGAACAGAAATCCTACAACTAAGGACATACAGAAGAAGCCACATTAAGACTGGCAGGAAGGGCAGAGAGGTGGAATGGTTTGGTACCACACCCATGTACGGCAATTAAAAATCGACAGGGACACCTCAGCAGTCAAGGTCCCCCTGCGGAGCGAGAGGTCCCAGACACATCACTCTCGCCAGTCCAGGATTCCAGTGCCAGGAAGAGAAATCTCCAAAACTTCTAGTTGTGAAAACCAGCAGAGACTGTGGCGGAATGAGATGGAGGGCAGCTGGAGTCCCAGGTGCTCCTTTTAAAGGGCCTGTGCACAGACTTACTCATTGATGGACTAACTCTCTCTGAGCTCCAGCTCTGGGGCAGCAGCTTGAAAGACACCAGGGACATACAGTGAGGAACTGAAGTGTCTGGATTCAGGACAAGGGCTGGAGGGGCAGCTTTTTCCTCACACAGAAGCGTTATCAGACATTATGGTTTCTTAGTTGAACCCTCCCCCCACTCCCAGCATTCAGACTTGGGCTGGCACCATATCTGAGTCTCCATCTGCAGTGCCTACCCTGCTGCAGGGACCACTCCTGCACCTGGCATGGACTGTGCAAGCCAAGGCACAGCTCCTCACTGGTCTGCTCCTGGAGCTGCCGCAGCATCCCCTCACCCCTTCATGTTGAAATCTATCAGGTGAGCCCCTCTGAATGAGGGGGTGGGGAGAAAGGAGGCCCTTTGCAAACCAAAGCCTGGGTTTCATCTGCCACAGATGCCACTCTCCACCTTCCTCGCTGCTCCCAGCACCTCCAGAACACAGTCTCCCACCCAGATGTCTAGAGATTCTCCTGTCTCCTCACGGAGACCCCTCCCATCACTGATCCTACTGCCTCCCCTCCACCGGCCTGCCAATCACTTCTATAGTCAGTGCCAGCCCCTCAACCAGCTCCTCTGCAGGCTGGGCTCCCCAGCCTGCCTCGGACACGGAGGTCACCACCATGGACGGCACTCCACTTTCCCACCTCGTCATTGGGGCTCCTGAGGGGCAGCAGCAAAAGCCACCACCTTGCACAGCTCTGCCCAGGCCTTGAAACTGGCAGCTCCAGCTACGGCTCAGGCTCAGCCCATACCCTCTGCTCCAGGCCAGCAGCCTTGGCAAGTGCCACACAGGTGGCTTCAGGGGACTTGTTACCCACAACTTCCACCGTAGGTACCCACACCAGCACCCAGCCGGCCATGGCTACCACCCCAGTGTACGCCCCTCTGGCACAGCCACTGCCTCTGGCTTTGCAGCTGCCACCCACGTGCCCCGTGCTGTGACTAATGCCGGACCCAACAGTTCACAGGACCCTTCACAGGGGGGGGCACAAGCTCCGCCCCCATCACATTGGGGATATAAACAGCACCTGGGGAGTCTAAGACCAGCTCAGCAATTGAAGACTTGAGCTGTATCTTTGCAGAACTCAGCACTACAGAGAAAACTAGTGGGGCCCTGAGCACCAAACACCGCTCTAGAGGAAGGTCGCGCTTCAACACCTGCAGCCCCCCTAGCCACAGCTCCGCCATGGTGACCCCAGGACCTGGGGCTAAGAACAGCAGGTGGTTGCAGGCACTGCAGCTCCCACTTCAGGTCACATCTGGGGAGGTGCACCCAGGCAGAGCCCCCTTCCTTCCAGCCCAGGGCCCAGCACCACGGCCAGCAAGCCTGCCTTGAGCGGCGCGTCGTCTGTCTGGGCCTCCACCTCCAGCCGCCGCCTCTGCCATGGGCACAGGCAGGAGGAGCTGTGCCCCGAGGGCGCCCTCAGCGCCTGTCCAGGGCTTGGCTGCACACAAAACTGTTGGGCCATCTGACCAAGTCGCTTTCCTCCAGGTCAGGATCCACTCTCTTGGGGCGGAAGAGGAAAAGGCAGGACTGAAAGAACAGCTTCTTGCTGAAAAAGCCAGTGTCCCCCTTCCTCCCAGCTGGACTGCAGGGGGGGTCCCGTTTAGCCACTCAACTCAAGTCTAACCCTGACCTCTGTGATCTGGAAGCAACCTGAGTGCCCAGAGATAAAGTGTCTCATTCCCAGCCCTGCCCTCAAATCGGGGTGGTTTGAGGCAGTTGGGGTACTCAGGACAGTAGACAGATGCCCTTGTCACATTTCCCTCCAGTCCTGCAGCAGGCAGCCACTCCCCCACACACACATTTGACTTTCCCCAGTTACCTCTCAGAACCCTGTTTCTTCTCCATAACTTGTAATAAAGCCTTGTTCTTGTTCCTCCAAAAAAACTAATAATAAATAAATAAAAGACGCATTTATGGGACACAGTGCATTTTTGAAACAGAGATGTTAAACCATTTCTCTGAATTAACTTACCTCTCTCTACCTGTCTCTTTCTTCTTTCTTTCTCTCTTTCCCCAAATGTGATTTCTGGGACTATTGCACCTTAGAAGCCCTACGGCTCGAATGAGAGTTTCCTGAGGCCCATTGAGAAGGATCCTTGAAGGAAGGCCGTGCCAAGTTCATACGCAAGAAGAAACATGATATCCATTAGGGAAAATCAATTTCCAGCAAAGCTCGAAATACCTGCCATTCCTACCACGTGCTGGTACTGTGCTAGCTACCTGACATATGTTTCCTTTTCATGTTTCTTCTCACAGTAACCATGTTGATGGAGACACGCATCTCAATTTGCAGATGAGGCTTAGCTGCTCACGATCCCACAACTCACAGGAACCAGGGTTAAGTCCCACACTCCAAATCCCCTGGTCTTAACCATGGCACATGCTGACTCCCAAGGCCACACACAGACAGACAATCAACTTGTCTTTAGAGACCTCCCACTTCTGTTTGTATACCTCCTTCTTCCTAGGTGTTCAACAACATCTGATGCCACTAAGCCATTCAGCGATGCCTCTTCCTTTCTCCAGAAGGATGAATGAGAGCAAGGGACTGTGCAAGGGAGTGAGGCAAATGGGATGGGAGAAATGGAGCTCAGATTTGTTGAGCAGCTACTATACACCAATACACTTAGTAGGTATACATAGTAGGTACACTTAGTAGGTACACAATACACTTTAATTACTCCCTCACGATAGCCTCAGTAGAACACAATTTCCATTTTTAGGCTCATGGTTACTCAGTGCTTTTACCTCAGCTGTCATGAAAGGGAAAGTTCTTCCATTTGTATCAATTTCTGCAATATTCCATCACATACAGCTCACCCCATTAGTACTTGCCTCCCATGTATCCTCCCCGTGAATCTCCCTGATTTGTTTACTCCAGTGGCCACCTGTCACGTTTCCAACATGTCAAGGAAGTTTTGTTTGTTTCCTTTTGTTTCCTCCTCCTCTCTAAGCTTTCTGAGTCCTGTCGTTGCCTCTGACTCACTGCCAGTCTTTGTCCAGCTAACTCCTCCTCAGTACGGGATCTTCACCTCCATGTCAATTCGACAGACCCCTTTCCCAACATCCCAGACTAAATAAGGCTTCCTTATTACCCCTATTTACAGCAGTCTCTTTTCTTTAGTTGGAGTCAGCAGGTGCCCTGTAACTATGTACGCAGTCATGGGTTTATGCACTGACTTGCTGTCTCGGATCTGCACTGCAAGCCCTGTGAAGAAACAGACTATGCCTATTTTTCCACAATGCCTGGCACATAGTATGGCTCAAAGAGTATTTACTGAATAGAGTTTTTAAATAATAAGTGGATATAAGAATAAAGGATTTTTTTTTCCTTTATGAAATATTCTTTTACTTTTTTGAAGGTATGTGCGTTAAAGTTATTTTGCACATGCGTTATTTTCTTAGACTTTGAGCTCTAAAGAGGAAAAATTCTGTAATTTTCCTACGTATCCTGTTACACACACACACACACGCACACACACACCAAGAAAATCCAATGTGATAGATGCCAAATAATGATATTTTAAATAAATGAGGGGAAATAATGTATGTAGAGAAAAGCTGGCTACAGTTTCACATGTTTTTGGTTTTTCCCCTGGAATATTTGAAATTTAAAAGACCATCCCTGAAGAGCTACGCTGGAAACTCCAAAAAATGACTTGGAGTAATGGTATTTGAATTATTAATGATGAACTAATGGGGTTTTGCAGAGATCAGAGACCATCTTCCCCTTTTTTCAAATCCCGTTCCATAAGTAGGCCGCTTGTATTGGCCTAAATGTGAAATTGGCTCTGTTTGCAAAAACTGTACATGACCTTGAATGGGTTTTCAGAGCATCCCGCTTCCCTATTCTTTACCTTAGGATGTTATGCTGTCCTTACATCCTACCGTTTGCACCCAGAGGGTAAGTGTCTTGCTCAACGTCTCTGAGCTACCATTAGCAGCTTACTTGCTCAGTCATGACCCCGTTCTCCCTCTTCTGTCTTGATGATGAAGGACATCCTTGTCTGATGTTCCTCCAGGGAGATTCAGAAGTATTTCTTGTATCAAGTAAACATCTATCTGACCATTTTAAGTTAATTACCAAGAAAAAATGCACAATTTAGTTGAAAATGGGAGAGCAGAGTATCTTGTATTCCTCTATACTCAGAGAATCAGCTCGTTCACTCTGAGTAGCACACTGGGAGATGGGCTGGATGTTAAGTAACATCATCCTGTCACCAAAAGATTAATAGGTCCAATTATCAGTGATGCCTTGCCCTCAGTTGAGTGTAAACTGAAGGGTAATGGAGGAGAGCTCCTTAGTTCCACGGCTGCTGGTTTTGTGACCTAAACTCAAAAGGGAATTCTGCTCAGCACAGTGCGAAATGCCTTGCTCTTTCCTAGTACTCAAGATGATAACCAATTCAGGAGCATTCATTAAGCACGTCACTGGTGCCTTCCAGCTGTGCTAGAAGAGCTCAGATGTGGTGCTTCCCCCTCTCTGACTCATCTTCCAATCCCATGCGGGGATGGTGAGGGTCTCCACACTTGCTTTGCCAGTACACTTGGATATGTATGTTGAGAGGGGAAGGATGGTGCAAAGGGGAAGAATTGATAAAGAAGCATGGGAACTAAGTGGGCATAAAAAAGGACAGCTGGCATTCCTGAGATGGGGTGTTGCCATGTTTACCCGGAAGCAGGAAGTGGCTTTGAAAAGAGAAAAGAGGCTCTTCACTACCTGAAGTATATTCATCCCACCCAAAATCACCCCACATGCTACCACTGGCATCTGTGCTTTGGGCAGTAAACCTCTCCCCATGCCCACGTGGTTAGCCCAGAGGCCCTGAAGAGGCTGCACATCAAAGTGAAAATGCAAAACAGGGTATGATTCAATTCACCTTACAAAATAAAAGAAACTTGCCCTTTCGTGGTATTATCCTATATACTTATAAATACGAATACAAATATATAACACGAAATAAAGACTTCCAAAATGTGGATGTTTGTATGGAATGTTATAATAAACACTATTGTTTTATTGGATGTTTAGTATGCAATCTTTTTTTTCTATTTGAGGAGAATCTCAAAGTAGATGTGGGGTTCCATCTCTTACAAGCTGAAAAAAAAAAAAAAAAGGTATTGTCTTTCCCAGTTCTCTGGCAGCCAGAGCATGGCTGCCAGGCATAGTATCAGCCAACACATATCCCAGTTGAGAATTTGAGCCTTTCAACCTTGACAGATAAACACAAAAAAACTCACAGCAAATTAAGACCTCAATAAAATACTAGCAAACAGAATCCACAACATATATAAAGAATTGCACACCATGACCAAGTAGTTTAACATCTGAAAAGTCAATCAGTGTAATTGATTACAGCATAATAAGAATAACCTTATAAAGAATATAGTCTTCACCTTATTTTTATATGTGAGAAAACTAAAGTTAAAAGAAGTGACATGATTGCCTAGGACAGAGCAGACTACAGGATGGAAATCCAGATCTGCTGAGTACAGATCCTAGGCAACTTCCACTATACCAAGCTGGTTCCTTGATTTTCTGTTCCCAAAACACAGAAAGTATGTGAGCTTGCCTGTGTAAGGAGCAGGACATTGAGATCAAGTAGACACCACAAGAAACAGTATAAAAGCTCAACGATTACCCATGAATTACTTATATCAAGTCAATGCAACAGGAAGCAGTCATTCACGGTTCTGTTTTCTAAAAGTATTTAATGACATGACAAAATAACATAATATTAGCTGAAAACGTGAAGATAAACATTGTCAGAAATGAACCCAATCATGTTATGTGCATACATGGATTGCGTGTTCTTCTATGTGTGTATCAGAAAGGCATTGTGTAAAGTGCTAGTCGTTAATAACGGAAAGATAAGGAAGAAAAAGAGCATAAACTTCGAGGAGAAAGAGGAGTGGTAGGAGACAGGCCATTATAAAGAAAATAAGTAGCTCTAGTCTTGGCCATGAAAGAAAAGACTGGGCCCATGGGAATCTTACCATATTATACTCACCAAAAGCCTATTGCATTAAGTCCCGGTGAGAATACCACACATTTCCTTTCTGTGTCAGAGATTCCTATCACTGTTTTTGTTTTGTTTTGTTTTGTTTTTGTTTGTTTTTTTTGTGGGGAGGGGTATGTCATAGAATAAGTGTTTATTATCAGAGCACCGGAGGTCTGAGAAGGCAGCAGGTTTACACCTCCAAACATTGCCTTAACATTTTAATTGCTTGTGGCTCTCACCGCTTTCTCAAATACCCAAATAGTAGTATTGCCATATCTTCCTGAATGCTGACCTCTCCTGGTCATTTCTGGTATTACAATTCTTCCAACCATAGCACACTGAGTATTGAGGCAGCTGTCAACAGGTTCTCTTCACTGTCACAGATGAGCTGAAATGACCAGAGGTGCCTGAGAGGTAGCACTGCTTGGGACCCACTGACAGCAATCCCAAATCCCCTTAACGTCAGTCTGGCCATTATACACATCCAAATTCACAATGGCTGGGCACTCTGAAGGGCTCTCTCACCACCCAACCCTGGGCACTGGCGATTTCTCTATTGTGGTCACTTTCAGATTCAGGCAGTTATTGCAGACTGGGTTTCCGTTACAAATGTGAATTTCCTCATCTGTGTTCCCTGATTTCACACCCTTCTCCTTACACCTGTGTCCTCCCCCTCTGCCTAATGGAATAGTAAGACTCACTTTGATAATTATGAGTCTTCACACTAGACGATAAAACTACTGAATTTGGCAGCAATATAAATTATGAGAGAGGGAAGGCTGGGTCCTTGGACGTCTGAAATTCCATCAGTCGCTCTGGAGAACTTTCAATGGAAGAGGCTCTTATATCTGAAAGGAGGCTCCAGAGAGGTCTCCAGTGATGGTTGAAAACACAGCCTTCATTTTGGTCAGTTCCTATGGACAATCTACTACTAAGCAATTTTATGGGTCATCCAATTGTAGCCACTAAGGACCAGCTAGACTTCCTGCCACCAATGCAACCAGTACAATCACTTCACAAGGGCATTTGTCAGTCATTGAAGACATATTTTCTCTTCATGCTCAGAGTTAATTGCTGGCTAGGATAGACTTAGAAAGCAAAGCTTTAATGAAGATTATTCAACTGGTAAAATGTATTTGATGCAATTTATATTATGGTTTTAGCTTGATAAACAATATTAGTTGGATTATTTTAGTTGACACAGGTTTTCAATCATAGCCTTGAGAGTTTCTAAAGGCAGTTCCCTTAGAAAGCATACACATGACTTTGAGTGTTTCTGAGCATATTTATGATGTCTTTCTGAATTTAAATTATGATATAGTGCCTCAAATTACACACATTTGATACACTAACCTTAGGAATGAGAAAGAGAAGAAAGAAGTAGAGAAGAACCGAGAAGTTACCACGATGAAGCAAGTGGGGAGCCATTGAAGCAAGAGGCCGAGAGCCTTTGCATTCCCAGGGGCAGAGCCACAGTTGGAAGCATTGTCTTAGATCATAGTTTTCATTTTCACTGAATCTTTGTATCTTGTCTATAGCAGGTCTGCTCTCGATTTAAATCTAGTTAATGTGAGGCCTTGGGCCTGTGGACTCCTGCTAATGACATGGTCAAGTTTTTTGAAAAATCTGTTTTTCTAGGGTGCAATTTCTTCCCTTTGCAAGGAGTCTAAGAACATGAGTACCCATTTCACAAATAAATGCAATGAAAATAAATATAATTATCATCAGGCAAGGAGAATTTAAGAACCTAAACTAGGCCTTGACTGTGAAGGATACAATACAAGTATGTGTTAGTTAGAATTCATTGGGTGCAAGGAGCAGAATATGCAGCTAAAACTGGTGTTACTGGTAAGAACAGTTATTTTCCCCATAACAAAAGTTCTGGAGGCAAGGCCGTTCCAGAGTCAATAATAGAATCAGAGACTCATGTTAGTTCAGCTTTCCTTTCTGCCACTCTTAGACAACTCGCTCTCATTTTTGGTTTTCTCTTTGTGGTGTCAAGATAGCCATCATAGGTCCTAGAAACCATAGCAAGGCAGAAAACGGGATTTTATGTTCATACATTTCCTTTTAAATTAACAAGTCAAATACTTCTCAGAATCCATAGAGCCTGATTTCATGCAAGTCTCATTGGCCCAAGTCCTAGCTGGCAGAGATTTGGCAGAGATAGCATTTAGCCATTTTTGGCCAAAAAGCACGAAGGAGCTCGTAGGGTGCAGATAGCTGGCGCAGGAGCAATCAGCAACCTGACACCGGTATCAGGTGCATGGCACAAAGAGCTTGCAACTGACAGTTACCAACATCATTTTCCATGGCGAATGACAGTTCACAAAGCACTTCCTAATAAATTACTTCACTGAATCTTCACATTACCCTGCAACATAGATTAAATCACTCTTTCTATATTTTTAATGAGGAAAAGGAATCTCAGTATAGAAAAAGACTAGTAATATGGTACAAATCAAGCCTCCTTTAACTTTATCAGCCTAGTGGTATACAAACTTAGAAACCACGGACATCGATCAGAATTGGAACGGAGACGTTAAGACCACAGGCTGAGTCAGGGAAAGCAGGTTCTATATAGCCAGATCACTACCCAGAATTAACTCGTGATCTAGGAAAAGAGGACATTAGCAAACAAGAAAATTTATCAGCCAATAAATGGATAAATTCTGAGACAGGACCATGAATGCAAAATCAGCTGAGAAGTTTCATTATTGGGCACCTGCTTACTCTCTGTTTAGACTGTGGAGAAAATCAATCTGAATTAGACTTAAGCCTCTACTTTCTAAGACCAGAGTCATATAATACCAGTTAGTAACTGCTCTAATAGAACATGAAGCTTGATATTCCATGAATACCTGGGGGAGAAAGATGGAAGAATATAACAGATTTGAGAGAGGAGGTAGCACCTTCACTTAACATTGAAGAAAAGGATGCAGATCAAGAGAAAGTGCGGCACAGGTGGAGGCGACACTATTAGCAAAGAGATACAATAACAGGGACTGGAGTGTAGAGAAGAACAGAAAGGGGAATCTAACAGGACAGGCAGAATGTTTGCAGAGGTAGGAATTGATAGATGGGAGAGGACGGAGAGTGGCATCTTAGGTGTGTCATCACAAACATCAGTTAATAATTCTCTGGAAATTAAGTGACCTTTGGCTGGGGAGCAACTCCATGAAAGAAAACATACAAAAGAGGCAGCCAAACAGAAATGGGGCAGTTAAATATATGTGACTCTGTACGCCCCCACCCTACCCCCAAGGACTACAGCCTTTCTTTTGTGAATGCAGCACTTTCTGAGCTTCTCCTCTCAATACCAGAACAATGCCATTCTCATCATTTCAAATGAAATGTGTGAGATTTACTCTAATTGGACCTTTTACAGCACTTACTCATACATAACCAATCAATCTGACTATGGAGGGCTATCGTGATTTATTTAAACCAATCAGAATCCACCTTTTTTTAAAAAAAATTTTTTATTAGTTTCGGGTGTACAAAACAACGTAATAGACATTTAAGCCCCTCATAAAGTGATAACCCACCCCCCAGGCTACTACCCCTCTGACATACAGCTGTTACAATGCCATCGACTGTCTTCCCTATGTTGTACTCCACATCCCGTGACTATATATACCTATGTATTTAGTTATAGTTGACATTCAATATTATTCTTCTTCAGCTCAGGTGTACACTGCAGTGGTCAGGCATCTACACAGTCTATGAATTGATGCCCCTGGTAAGTCCAGTGCCCATCTGGCACCTTACATGATCTTTACAACATTGTTGATTACATTCCCCATACTGTATTAACTACCAATTTGTATTTAATACCCTGCCCCCAAACCCATTCTTATCTATCACCCTGATAGATCTAGAACCTATCTGACGCCATACCTCGTTATAACAATATTATTGACTATATTCCTTATACTCTACCCTACAACCTCATGACCACTGTGTAACGTCTTAATCCCTTCCCCTTTCATCCATCCTTAAACCCCCTCCCAGAATCAACGTTTGAAACTACAAGTTTGAGGACCAGGGTTGGAAGTGGAGGTTTTTCTTTAAACAAAATCCAGGATATTAATACCAAGAAGTACGAGGAAAATAAATGTTGGACAACAGTGTTTCCACTACAGAATGCCACCTATCTGTAGGCATAATTGCACATGTCAAACGCCTTAGTACACTCAGCCCAGCTACCATTCTTCTTGCAATATTAATTAAAATGTGGAAGTGAGCCTTGTTCCTTTGTAGTTATTCCTGATACCTATATCTATATGATTCCCTCTGAGATCAGTGAAATTCCAACCTCCCTGGTATCAACACTATTCTCGGCTATCTCCATTCAATGTTTAGGTAAAGGTGGTATCTAGTAGTGATGACAGAGCTTTTTTGTAGCCAACACCTCAAAATTTGTTACAGGCAGGTGTATCTGGCCTAGAGAGAAAGGAGGTTCAGTAACTCACTCATACTGGTATATGTGTTCCTGTGACACCGCTGCCTCACCAATCACACTGCTGCTGCCAGGGACGCAGGACACTGACCCAGAGCACTTACATAGTGGCTCATGGTCAGACCCCCCACTCTCCACCTGGCACCATAAAATCCCTCACCCGAAGGAACAAACGGGCATGAGTAAATCATAGGGTTATTTTCCTCTGAATATTTCAATTACTTATCAAGATTCTACATCAAGTCTAAGGAATTTCATCTATTTATGAAACTGCACAAATACCTAACATGATGCTTGCTCACCTCAGTGTGTTAACAGAGCTCTCACGTAAGACTAAGTCCGTATGAGCTGCACTCCGACAGTAACAACAAGTGTCTCCAGGTCACATTTGCATCTGGATCCAATATCAAAGAAGCCACACATTTCCTACTCAGTGTATCAAAGAGCATATCACACAACACCTGTAACTGTATTCAGATCAATCTCAATTCCAGCCAGCACTGGAGATCTGGCCCGATGACAAGGGACGCAAACGATATGGTAGAAAGAAAGCAGGTTTTCACACCAGACAGACATGAGTCTTCTGAATACTAAGTCTGCATTTTATACACTGGGGTGGGAATTTGTCACCATCTCTCAATAGCAGTTTCCTCCACCACAGGAGGGTGATTATTAAAACCTACCTCTTAAAGTGACTGTGAACATTGAAGGAGGTAATAAGTACAATGGACCTGGTGAGATGCTCAGTGAGTGTTGGTTCCCTTGCAGTCCCTCCAGTGGGTCCCTGCTGTCCTCTACCGACATCAACAGTGCCGTCATGGTAACAGTTACACTCCTGATATGATGTGATCAAAGCATACTTTACTTCTGTAGTGAACCTCCCCAAGACAGAGAACCACGGCCATCATGAGAAGAACATCAGACAGATCCCAACCCAGAGACATTCTTCAAAATATCTGAAGTGTAGACATCAAAAGTGTCATGCATCTCCAAAGCAAGGAAGTCTGTGAAAGTGTCCCAGTCAAGAGGAACCTAAGCAGACCTGATAAAGAGCGCAATGTGATATCCTACATGGGACTCCAGAAAAGAATAAAGACACTCAAAAAACAAATGAAATATGAGTAAAGTAGGGATATTAGTTAATAATTGTTTCCATATTTATATGGAACATATTCCATATGTTCATTCATTGTAACACATATATGTGTAAGGTCAGGTATTACTAATAGAAGAAATATGGGAACTCTTTGTATGATCATCTCAATTTTTCTTTACATAAACTGTTCTAAAGTAAAACAATTTATTTAAAAGATACATTTCCCCTGGGTAACCCCAGAGAAAAGGGCAGGAGGACACTCACAGGCTGACTCCAAAGCTGCCACCTATTGCAGGAACTGCTGGGCCAGGCACCCTGCTCCTCGGGGTCCCCTTCTGCTGGGAGGGAGCCCCTGCCACATTGTCTGTTCCCCTCAGCTGTGTGGCCTCCAGGGGAGAAGGGGCTGCTGCCTGCCAACAGGCTCAGGATCCTGGCCCTCAAGAAAAGCAGATCTGGGAGTGCCTGAGCATCCTGGGCAGATCCACACCTCTGCCTGTCCCTGGTCCCCGCGCATCCTCTGTGTGCCCCTGGCCCCCAGGCTCTCTGTGCGCGTGTGCTCCTGGTGGCATCGGGCACATGTGCCCACTGTTCCCTAACACGTTGCAAGTGCATCCAGACAGCAGGCCCAACAGTGGGCACTTGGCCTTCGGCCGTGTTGGCCCCTAAAGGAGCTAACTTGATAGCTAGCTCTCTATCCAAGGACAGACCTTACCCAAGCGCCCCATGTGTGGTTATCTGGGCAGGATCTTCCTCCCACCCCCACCCCAGGCACCAAAGGCCACGAGCGCTGTGCTCCCCAAGCATGCCACCTTCCCTTGTCCTGCCAGCCTCACCCCGCTGTCCATGCCCCTCTGTCCTCTCGCCTGCAAAACTGCAAGTATAGTGACTTTGCCCCTGTGCTTTGTCACAGCGTCTCGGAGTCTATGTTCCAGGATCACACATGTGCTGTTTTCTGGGGTTCCTCACCCCAATCTGCAGCATGTGCATCATAGGAAAGCAGTGCTGGCTGCTCTGCACTCAAACATGGCCTGCAGCTCAGTGTGTCTAGTGGGCAAAGACACTTATGTGTGGCCCAGGAGCAGGTAGTCACCCACATGCCCCTCACAACACTCAGGTGTACCCAAGACACCTACACAGAGCAGGTCCTGTTAAGGGCCAAAGGGAGGGCTAAGCAGGAGGAAGAGTCCGCAATCAGAGAGAAGCGAGCCAATCAGGGAAGGAACCCCGATGGCGCTGGTGGTGCACAGTCTGCATTTAGGCACCTGAGGGTCCGGGGAGGCCTCTCTTCCTTTGTGCCCAGGCCTGGGCCTCTGCAGAGAATCCTCCATGTGGACAGCTCAGGAGACACGTGCAACAAGAAATGCCAGGCCTCCATGCTGAGCTCCTGCCCCGGAAGACACGCAGTCACAAGCTCATGCAGCTCCACAGAGGTTTCCCGCCAGCGCTGAGGACGAGGCATCGAGCTACATCCCATGTTCGTTGATTCTAGAAGTCCTCAAAAAAGTGAGCCAGGAGGGTTCTTCTCCCTCCTCAGCATCGGTGCTTTCCCAGAAGAAGCGCCAGCATGAAAAGGAGGCAGATGCAACATAGTTGCAGAAGCAAACAAAGTGCTCACCCACATGTGACAGTATCAGATGCAGAAAACGCAAGGCTTCTCTGCTGCCGCCCAAGTGAGGGGACACTCTGAAGCTGCCAACACCACCTGAGTTGTGTTCCCGAGTCACTACAGAAAACCTAGACGCGGAGAAGGAAGATGCATTCCAGAGCATCAACAGTGCCCTTCACAGAGAGACAGAGGCCATCACGGACTGCAGTGCATTGTCTGCTGCAGGGACCACTCCTGCACCAGCTGTTCCTCCAGCCCCGAACATGAAACCACAGCAGGAGGAAGCAGGCCTCCTCAGGCCCAGGGGCTCTCCTGGACTCTGCTGAGGGGCTGCCTCTGTGCATCCTTTGTCACCAAGAAAGCACAGTTTACCAGGCCCCTCCTTTCCCAGTCAGAGGCCCTCGCTGATCTGTGCTTCCTCCCAGGTGGCAGGCAGGACTGACCTGTCTGCAGGGCCCACAAACCCATTAGCTTCTCCATCAGGCAGAGATTGTGCAATTCAAAGCCCAGCTCCTCACTGGCCTGCTCCCATAGCTTCTGCACGATCAACTCCCCCCTTCATTTCAAAGCCCATTTGGGGCCCTCTCTGAATGTTGGGGAAGGAGGCCCTTTGCAAACCAAAGCCTGGGTTTCATCTGCCACTGATGCCACTCTCCACCTTCCCCGCTGCTCCCAGCACCTCCAGAACACAGTCTCACACCCAGAAGTCTGGAGATTCTCCTGTCTCCTCACGGAGACCCCTACATTCACTGATCCTACTGCCTCCCCTCCACCGGCCTGCCAATCATTTCTACAGTCAGTGCCAGCCCCTCAACCAGCTCCTCTGCAGGCTGGGCTCCCCAGCCTGCCTCGGACACGGAGGTCACCACCATGGACGGCACTCCACTTTCCCAGCTCATCATTGGGGCTTCTGCTGGGCAGCAGCAAGAGCCACCACCTTGCACAGCTCTGCCCAGGCCTTGAAACTGGCAGCTCCAGCTACGGCTCAGGCTCAGGCCCAACCCTCTGCTCCAGGCCAGCAGCCTTGGCAAGTGCCACACAGGTGGCTTCAGGGGACTTGTTACCCACAAATTCCACCGTAGGTACCCACACCAGCACCCAGCCGGCCATGGCTACCACCCCAGTGTACGCCCCTCTGGCACAGCCACTGCCTCTGGCTTTGCAGCTGCCAGCCACGTGCCCCGTGCTGTGACTAATGCCGGACCCAACAGTTCACAGGACCCTTCACAGGGGGAAGCACAAGCTCCGCCCCCATCACATTGGGATATAAACAGCACCTGGGGAGACTAAGACCAGCTCAGCAATTGAAGACTTGAGCTGTATCTTTGCAGAACTCAGCACTACAGAGAAAACTAGTGGGGCCCTGAGCACCAAACACCGCTCTAGAGGAAGGTCGCGCCTCAACACCTGCAGCCCCCCTCGCCACAGCTCCGCCATGGTGACCCCGGGACCCGGGACCCGGGGCTAAGCACAGCAGGTGGTTGCAGGCACTGCAGCTCCCACTTCAGGTCACATCTGGGGAGGTGCACCCAGGCAGAGCCCCCTTCCTTCCAGCCCAGGGCCCAGCACCACGGCCAGCAAGCCTGCCTTGAGCGGCGCGTCGTCTGTCCCGGCCTCCACCGCCAGCCGCCGCCTCTGCCATGGGCACAGGCAGGAGGAGCTGTGCCCCGAGGGCGCCCTCAGCGCCTGTCCAGGGCTTGGCTGCACACAAAACTGTTGGGCCATCTGACCAAGTCGCTTTCCTCCAGGTCAGGATCCACTCTCTTGGGGCGGAAAAGGAAAAGGCAGGACTGAAAGAACAGCTTCTTACTGAAAAAGCTGGTGTCCCCCTTCCTCCCAGCTGGACTTAATGGGGCCCCTGTTTAGACACTCAACTCATGTCTAACCCTGACCTCTGTGATGCGGGAGCAACCTGAGTGCCCAGAGATAAAGTGTCTCATTCCCAGCCCTGCCCATCACTTTCCCTCAAATCTGGGTGGTTTGAGGCAGTTGGGGTCCTCAGGACAATAGACAGATGCCCTTGTCACATTTCCCTCCAATCCTGCAGGCAGCCACCCCCCCATACACATTTGACATTTCCCCCTTTCCCCAGTTACCTCTCAAAACACTGTGTCTTCTCCATAACTTGTAATAAAGCCTTGCTCTTGTTCCTCTAAAGAACTAATAAAAATAAAATAGGTAAAAGATACATTAAATGAGATGAACATTTTTAAAACAGAGATGTTAAGCTATTTCTCTGAATTAACTCACTTCTCTCTACCTTTCTCTTTCTTCCGTCTTTCATTCTTTCTTTCCCTCTCTTGCCCCAAATGTGATTTCTGGGACTATTGCACCTTAGAAGCCCTAGGGCTCGAATGAGAGTTTCCTGAGGCCCATTGAGAAGGATCCTTGAAGGAAGGCCATGCCAAGTTCATGTGCAAGAAGAAACATGATATCCATCAGGGAAAATCAATTTCCAGCAAAGCTCGAAATACCTGCCATTCCTACCACGTGCTGGTACTGTGCTAGCTACCTGACATATGTTACCTTTTCATGTTTCTTCTCACAGTAACCATGTTGATGGAGACACGCATCTCAATTTGTAGATGAGGCTTAGCTGCTCACGATCCCACAACTCACAGGAACCAGGGTTAAGTCCCACACTCCAAATCCCCTGGTCTTAACCATGGCACATGCTGACTCCCAAGGCCACACACAGACAGACAATCAACTTGTCTTTAGAGACCTCCCACTTCTGTTTGTATACCTCCTTCTTCCTAGGTGTTCAACAACATCTGATGCCACTAAGCCATTCAGCGATGCCTCTTCCTTTCTCCAGAAGGATGAATGAGAGCAAGGGACTGTGCAAGGGAGTGAGGCAAATGGGATGGGAGAAATGGAGCTCAGATTTGTTGAGAAGCTACTATACACCAATACACTTAGTAGGTATACATGGTAGGTACACAATACACTTTAATTACTCCCTCACGATAGCCTCAGTAGAACACAATTTCCATTTTTAGGCTCATGGTTACTCAGTGCTTTTACCTCAGCTGTCATGAAAGGGAAAATTCTTCCATTTGTATCAATTTCTGCAATATTCCATCACATACAGCTCACCCCATTAGTATTTGCCTCCCATGTATCCTCCCCGTGAATCTCCCTGATCTGTTTACTCCAGTGGCCACCTGTCACATGTCCAACATGTCAAGGAAGTTTTGTTTCCTTTTGTTTCCTCCTCCTCTCTAAGCTTTCTGAGTCCTGTCGTTGCCTCTGCCCCTCTCCCAGTCTTTGTCCAGCTAACTCCTCCTCAGTACGGGATCTTCACCTCCATGTCAATTCGACAGACCCCTTTCCCAACATCCCAGACTAAATAAGGCTTCCTTATTATCCCTATTTACAGCAGTCTCTTTTCTTTAGTTGGAGTCAGCAGGTGCCCTGTAACTATGTACGCAGTCATGGGTTTATGCACTGACTTGCTTTCTCGGATCTGCACTGCAAGCCCTGTGAAGAAACAGACTATGCCTATTTTTCCACAATGCCTGGCACATAGTATGGCTCAAAGAGTATTTACTGAATAGAGCTTTTAAATAATAAATGGATATAAGAATAAAGGAATTTTTTTCCTGTATGAAATATTCCTTTACTGTTTTGAAGGTATGTCACTGTGTGCCTTGTATTACAGTTATTTTGCACATGTGTTATTTTCTTAACTAGAATTTAAACTCTAAAGTGGAAAAAAGCTGTAATTTTCCTATGTATCCTCTATTACACACACACACACACACACACACACACACACACACACACACACACACAATTTATATTGTGCTTTAGCCTGACAAACAGTTTTAGTTGGATTATTTTAGATGACACAGGTTTTCAATCACAGCCTGGGATTTTCTAAAGGCGGTTCCCTGAGAAAGCACACACATGACTTTGAGTGTTTCTGAGCATATTTGTGGTCAGTCTTTTTTAATTTAAATTATGATATAGCCCCTTAAATTACATAAGTTTGATACACTGACCTCTGGAATGAGAAAGAGGAGAAGAAAGAAGTAGAGAAGAAACCGAGCAGTTACCACGATGAAGCAAGTGTGGAGCCATTGAAGCAAGAGACTTAGAGGCTTCGCATCCCCAGGGGCAGAGCCACAGTTGGAAGCATTGTCTTAGATCATAGTTTACTTTTTCATTGATCTTTGTAGCTTGTCTACAGCAGATCTGCTCTCGATTTAAATCTAGTTTATGTGAGGCTTTAGGCCTGTGGACTTCTGCTAATGACATGTTCATGAAAATCTGTCTTCGTTTTCCTAGGGTACAATTTCTTCCCTTTGCAAGGAGTCTAAAAGCATGAGTATCCATTTCACAAATACATGCAATGAAAATAAATATAATTATCATCAGGCAAGGAGAATTTAAGAACCTGAACTAGGCCGTGAGTATGAAGGATATAATACAAGTATGTGCTAGTTAGAATTCACTGGGTGCAAGGAACAGAATATGCAGCTAAAACTCATTTCACTGGTAAGAACAGTTATTTTCCCCATAACAAAAGTTCTAGAAGCAAGACAGTTCCCGAGTCAATAATAGATTCAGAGACTCATGTTAGTTCAGCTTTCCTTTCTGCCACTCTTAGACAACTCGCTCTCATTTTTGGTTTTCTCTTTGTGGTGTCAAGATAGCCATCGTAGGTCCCAGAAACCACAGCAAGGCAGAAAACGGGATTTTATGTTCCTACATTTCCTTTTTAATTAGCAAGTCAAATACTTTCCAGAATCCATAGAGCCTGATTTCATGCGAGTCTCATTGGCCCAAGTCCTAGCTGGCAGAGATTTGGCAGAGATAGCATTTAGCCATTTTTGGCCAAAAAGCACGAAGGAGCTCGTAGGATGCAGACAGCTGGCGCAGGAGCAATCAGCAACCTGACACCGGTATCAGGTGCATGGCACAAAGAGCTTGCAACTGACTGTTACCAACATCATTTTCCATGGCGACTGACAGTTCACAAAGCACTTCCTAATAAATTACTTCACTGAATCTTCACATTACCCTGCAACATAGATTAAATCACTCTTTCTATATTTTTAATGAGGAAAAGGAATCTCAGTATAGAAAAAGACTAGTAATATGGTACAAATCAAGCCTCCATCAACTTCGTAAGCCTAGTGGTATACAAACTTAGAAACCACGGACATCGATCAAAATTGGAATGGAGATGTTAAGACCACAGGCTGAGTCAGGTAAACGAGGCCCTACATAGCCAGATCACTACCCAGAATTAACTCGTGATTTAGAAAAAGAGGACATTAGCAAACAAGAAAATTTATCAGCCAATAAATGGATAAATTCTGAGACAGGACCATGAATGCAAAATCAGCTGAGAAGTTTCATTATTGGGCACCTGCTTACTCTCTGTTTAGACTGTGGAGAAAATCAATCTGAATTAGACTTAAGCCTCTACTTTCTAAGACCAGAGTCATATAATACCAGTTAGTAACTGCTCTAACAGAACATGAAGTTCGATATTCCATGAATACCTGGGGGAGAAAGATGGAAGAATATAACAGATTTGAGAGAGGAGGTAGCACCTTCACTTAACATTGAAGAAAAGGATGCAGATCAAGAGAAAGTGCGGCACAGGTGGAGGCGACACTATTAGCAAAGAGATACAATAACAGGGACTGGAGAGTAGAGAAGAACAGAAAGGGGAATCTAACAGGGCAGGCAGAATGTTTGCAGAGGTAGGAATTGATAGATGGGAGAGGACGGAGAGTGGCATCTTAGGTGTGTCATCACAAACATCAGTTAATAATTCTCTGGAAATCAAGTGACCTTTAGCTGGGGAGCAACTCCATGAAAGGAAACATACAAAAGAGGCAGCCAAACAGAAATGGGGCAGTTAAATACACGACTCTGCGGCCCCTCAGAACTGACGCCCAGTTGGACTCTCTGGGCTGCAGTCACTTCTGCAGGAACGTCAGTCTATTGCAACAGTGAGCCTCTCCCCCAGCATTTACTCTCTGAATGATGCCTCTGATTTTACAGCTCTGATCTGAGGAAATACAAACTCCAGAACAAGCTGAAAATATCATTGAGTAAATCATCTTGGTATATTGGGAAATTCTTGACCCAAAATCAAGAACACTAGACTCCCTTCTTTTTGTCAGTTGTTGCTCTGCTGATAACTCTCCATAAGGCTCCAGAAGACAAATAGCCGTTCAGTGTGTGTGTGTGTGTGTCTAAAACAATCCCTTTGTGTTTCCAACTCAAGGTAACATTAAGGAATAATCATAATTTACTTGCACTGGTTTTTCAGGCCTCCATAAGTGAGGTTTTTCTTGTACTTCAAAGTTCTAGGCAGTAGCGACTGTACCTGTCTTAGGAGAGGTGGACACAGAGAAAACCATCGGAGGAAACATTCTAAGCACAGGACCTGGTTACTGGTCACCCAGTGCAAGGCCACCTCACTCTATCTTTTATGACCATGATGAATGACCACGGTGGCTTACCATTATAGTTTTTCCCTTCACATTTAGAGCACTGAGAGGTCCTTCCTCTATTCTTTACTAGAACAATGAGTGTTAATGCTAAAAAGCGTTGAGCCAACCATTCCAATCCTGGGAGTCAACTTGAACTAAATATTAAGATAGGTGCACACATTGGAGCAATCCAAATGTTTATCAGTAGAAGGGTTGTTCCATAACAATAGTTCTGAAATGTCATGGAGAATTTAAAACAATGGGTAGATCCACACACACTGACATAAGACGTATTTTTACAAAAGGCAATTCAAAGAACCATACATATACAATTGTCCTACTTATGTAATAACACACACAAACTATGCTCATGTCTTAATGTGAATATATCTGGAGACTGGAATGCAGAAGGATTTTCACATTTTCTCTACTTGCTTCCATATTGTTTGCATTTTATATAGTGTGTCACCTGTGTGACCTGAGAGAAGGATTCTATATCTGTACATAAGCAGTGACATGGCAGGACTGACCCAGAAGGGCCATGTGCAAGAGTCTGGCTTGTCTGAACAGTTAGGAGAGCCTGAACTGAAAGGTTAGGGAGAGAATGGAAGATAAATAATGGAGAATTTCCTAAGGTAAATAAAAGACACTGAGGTGACCTCTGGCCCCAGTGGAGTGCAGCAGCTGTCAACATTTTGTCCTGCTTCACATTGCCAGCTTAATATGGGCAGCTCAGGGCTTAACCATTACTTCCTTACACTTTGGCTATGAAACTTTCAGGAATTTACTTCACCCTTCTGTTGGTTTTCTTATGTTAGAAAAAGAGAGGGGAGGGGAGCAATTATGAGAAAATGTCACATACCTTGGTCAAGTTGAATTTGAGAGATCTGTGCTTGTACGTTTCAGCTCCTTGGCTCCATCTGCCCTTGTAGTACCCAATCCACAGCTCCCTGAACAAACAACTAGATTTTTCTGTATCCTGAGGATATTCTGAGTATCCTGGGCCTGCTTCACTATGTTTCAGTCAGGTCCTTGTATCTTCTGGACTATTCCCCTGTTGGAGTAGGTGACCACCAGTTGACCCTGAAACCGGACCCAGACAACTGGAAAATCCCCACTTCTCCCCCACTACTTGGAATGTACGTTCTGCCCACTGTTCCCACAGCCAAAGCCGTTTCAAGGGCGCAGCCTTAAAAGAGTAAGATGCTGACATCATTGGATGGTGTATGTGACTGAACCCATTTAAGGCCTCTATGTAAACTTTTAAAATTCTGGTGGTCAGGTGGAAGATCTACTGTCTGGCAGCTGCCCAAGGCAAGCCTCACATGGATGTTCCCTCGCTTATTAAAACTGCTACATACCAGTCTGGAGTGGTCTGCCTCTTCCGTCTCTCTTTACCCTCCATATATGGGTACCAATGCCACATTTCACCTGCAAAGCTCTCAAGGTTTCGAACCAACACTGTCTGACCTTCAAGTAAAGCAAATCCAAATTTGTGGTCACATGAATTATGCCATGCACATGGCATTTCAAAAAATATTCCAAGGCACAGTCCTCCAAGTGTCATTTAGTATCTTACGCAACAATGATAGCTTATTGCATATAAAGGTGAAAATTGTTGCTGCAATGTGTGCAGTTGATGCAGAATAGAAGCAGCCTCTTCAGGAGCTAATAAAAGGCCATCTGGAGACACCCTTCAACACTGATGTTACATTTCATTTTTTAATGCACTAGAGGGTGCATGGAAAATTAGGTTTTGTGAAAGCTAGAAAAGTGGCATGTCTGTTGCCTTTCCTTGGGACTTTGTCATTTATATTTATGATATTGTTTCTAAACTGACAAGGTGACTCAAATCAAATCCATTTGTAGAGCTTACTTTGGATGTGCTGCTGTAGATTTCTATATATGACAAATCCACACCTTGAAAACAGACTAAATAAATATCATACCTTATGTACCAGTGTCCTCTGATATCTTTGATAGTCAAGGTAAAATTCATGAATCTGATTTTTTTTTCCTTCCAGTCTTAGCTGAATGAAAAAATTTTGTTCATTGTCTTATTGGAGAACCCACACTTTTTTCTATCTCCCTCAGGGAAGTAAAACTAACATTCTTCAGTGTTTACTCTGACACACACATTCACATAAAAAACATTCAAGGAGGGTATTAAAGTATTAATAAAATTGAGGCTCAGCAGGACAAATAGATAACTTGCTCAGAATCCAACATCTGGTAAGAGGCTGAAATAGAACTAGAACTGGGTCATTCTCATATCCCCAGTTCTTGCTTTTTACACAGCTCAATATGGTCACTGAGATTGAGATGAGATGCAACGTCCTGGGTGCACAAGCATAAAAGCTTAGATTGGAAGCTTGATCAACTGGACAGACAGCAAGAAAGGGAAATGTGTTTTCAAATTGGACTCAGAATCGTAGAACAGAAAACCTTATACCCATCAATACCCACAATTAGGTTACTTCTGCATCAGCTGCACTTCTTCACCACCATTTACTGGACCCTCAGCAAAGATATAAAGTTTTCTTTTTAGCCCTGCGTGCACACACACACCACAGGTGCATAAACACACAAACACACACATACACACCTGTTAAAAATATTCAAATCATGTAATGAAAGCAAAGGAATTTGACAGCAGAAATGTGTCTATACAGAAGTGTACATGCAGCATCCCTTAGCACGCTACTTTCCTTCCACTCTTGGTTCCCTATGGAGAACCAGGGTTCCTGCTGACATTCTTTTCAGGAAGTGTTCTGTGATACATAGGTTGGGCTCTTCTTGGGGTTGAACAAAATTTGGGCTCAGTAAAGCCATATTTTCATTGGGAATAAAGGGTTGAGTAGTAGGGCAAATAAGCTCTACAAATGGATTTGATTTGAGTCACCTTGTCAGTTTAGAAACAATATCATAAATATAAATGACAAAGTCCCAAGGAAAGTATAAGCTGTACACAGGTGAGTAAAAAAAACTTTGCTGCCAATTTCATTGTTCAGAAAAACCCATTGCAAGAATGTGCCTCTATCTTCCCTTATTACCTTTCCCCAATTATATTACTCACACAAATCCTTTTCACACCCTTACCTCCTTTATAACTCTCCCAGAATTACTTACAGTGTACTCTCAGTTCTAACTGGAACAAAAGATGTGTCTGTCTATTTAGCACCACTAAGTATGCAGGAAATTTTATTTTGGGGCAGCATCTTTGAAATCAAACAAGTTGAGTATTTCTCTTCTTGGTCTACAAATTTATTGTCTAACTGAATCGAGACTTTGATGAGTCAGAAGATTTGAGTGAGTAAAATGCTATTTTCTATCAAGTAAATCATGGTAATCCCAACTAGCCAAACATCCTCAGAAAAACAATGGAGGAATATTTCATAGAACCATTTTTACTCCACTGAAGAATGATTCATATTCACCGATTGGCTAACAATTAGATGTTTAAAGAACGTTTAGCTATGGTCTTAGCAAAGGGAAGTCTAGAATTATCTCAAATGTTTTCTATAAGGTTTGGCACTTTGGGGGACAGAAACCTCACTTTGTATCTTAAGACAAGAAAAAAATCCCTTTCTGCTCTTCAATCTTTGCTTGATAATTAAAATAAATGCTCTAATCCTCTAGCCCAAAAGACTAATTTTGGGAGGGAAATCTCTTTGTTTGGATAAGCCAAAACTGGAAGTGACTGAATTCTCCCACCTGAAAAGGCAGTGAACACAGCTTGTTTTAATTTTGTGGCCTACAGCAGACACCATGTTTGAATCATCTTATATAAATGATGCTGCCAATTCAAGTACAGCAGGTCCTCGAATAACATTTCATTCAATGTTATTTCATTATAATGAAGAGAAAAAACAATCAATTCCTGGCGAGGGCCACCATCCCTGGGGAGTTTGCAGACTCTCCCCATGTCTTTCCTCTGGGGATTCATTTCCTCCCATGTCCCAAAGATGTGCATGTTAGGTGAATCAGCATGTTCAAATTGCCCAGTCTGAGTGAGCATGGGGTGTGTGTAAGTGGCCCTGTGATGGAAAGGTGTCCTGTCCAGGGTGGGTGCCCACCTGGAGCCCTGAGCTGAGAGGATGGGCTCCCCACCACCTGTGGCCCTGAACTGGAATAAGGAGGTTGGAAAATAATTATCTTGTTTTTATTAATCTTTCTTAAATGTATGTACAGCTCACATTTATTTCAATGTTTAATGTTACAAGTGTTTTGAATCTTTATAAGTTTGGGGATGTTTCTTGTTACCAGAAATAGGCCATAGGAACTTAACTCTTGTTTATATCAATTAGCCTATGGTGAAACTGGTTTCATTATACATCATTTCGCCTAAGTTGCAATTTCCCAGAACTTTTTGACATTAAGTGAAGTCTTACTAAATACATAAGGCACATATTTGAAGTTTGTTTGTCCCTAAAACAATGGAATGATTTTCCAGTGATCCAGTTAACAGATTCCTTTGTGACCAATAACATATTTAGTACAATGACCCTGGGTTTGAGAGTGGGGTTTACCAGATGGATTGAAAGTATGGGGTCTGTTCTGAGGTAAACCTCATTTTTAGTAAGCAGTCATAAAGGATTCCAAAGCAAGTGGGCCATCAGCCACAATTTGATAAACATCTAATATGTGTTGGCCAACTCTAGGCAAAAAGGAAATGCAAAATGTTTCCCTGTCCTTTATTTCATTGCTATTTAAGAAAGCTATTATCTATCACCAAGGCCTTAGTTATAGAAAGAATGTGATGGGGGAAAAATGTCTTACAACTCAAATTTTAGAAAAAGAATATAAAATTATTTGGTTACTCCAATAATATACAAATATCTT
Source organism: Rhinolophus sinicus (assembly GCF_036562045.2). Taxonomy (NCBI): domain Eukaryota; kingdom Metazoa; phylum Chordata; class Mammalia; order Chiroptera; family Rhinolophidae; genus Rhinolophus; species Rhinolophus sinicus. The sequence goes on from NC_133755.1 coordinate 95,344,931, forward strand.
CTACTTGAAATCAAAGAAGTACCTGGAGGAAATCAATTTTTTAAAAAAGAATTCACAATAAGATGTTAATAAATGATAAAATCCATATCCTATATTTCAACCTTATCATGAATTTCATGCTTCAACCACATCAACTGCTCCCGTTTCCCTGACACTGTTCCTCATAGTTGTTATATATACTCATACCTCTGCCCACTTAAACTCTCTCATTGTTTTAGCTCCAGATGTTGTCTCCTCCTTGTAGATTTCATTTCTCCCACAGGAGAAAATTAGCAACTCCTTTTGTGTCCTCACAGCACTATGTGGAGATCTCCTTTACAACATGTAGTCAAAGTCTTCTTAAGAGTTCATTTTCCACGAATTGGCTACCAGCTCCTTGAGAAGAAGAAGCATGTCATGTGCATAAATTATTTTTATTTCCAAGGGCCAGTAGTGCGGCTAGCATAAAGTATAATAGCTAGTCTAGAAAACATTCATTGGTCTTCTACTGTATGTTGCACAACTCAAAGCAGGTTACTTGCATTATTTCACTGAACCCTTAAAACAAACATTTTACACGAGCTCAATCATTGTTCCTCTTTTAAGATGGAAAACAGCATAATGAAATATGCAGAGCTATGACAGTGTGTGACTGCAAAGTAAATGGCTCTCCCTGGAGTTGGGCAGTGCACAACCTGTGCACAATTAGCAATGGCCCTCTCAGTCAATGGTTTCAGAATAAATTTAAATGTTCAATTTATTATTAATCTTTTAGCAGACATATTTGCAATTTTAAAGAATATGTTCACAGGTCTTGATGCCTTACACCAAAGAACATGTTAGAGGCAAAAAGGGCCATCTGCTTAGTGTCCTTCAAAACTTAATGTCTAGATAAACATTTATTCTGCCAGAAAATTGTCATTAAAATTGCTCTGATTGACCACATGATCTAATGGAATGACAAAAGTAAAGAAGACAATAGTACAGACTGGAGTGAAGCAAACAGTCTAGAAAGCCAGAGAACATCATCACTGATACTCTACTTTTCTACGCTCCTAAACAAGCTCTGGGCTAAGCTTTCCATTCACAGAAAGAACTGAACAGCAAAATGTCTTTTTGCTAGAGACATATGTTATGCTTATTTGCCATGAGAAGCTCTGCTAAAACACCATAAAATCTTGTATGTTTTATTTTCTAAAAATAATAGCTACTAGAATTTAACAAGTGATCGTCAACCAATAAAAATATATATTACATGAATTCATGGCATTTATCTAAATTAATATTTTGTCCATGATCTCAGAAACGAAGGGGTATTAGAATAATTCTGAAAGAAGTTACTACATTCTGCATTTCTCTTTTATAGAGGACTTCAGGGGTATGCGTGTACTGTGTTTTGTGTAAATGACTCTTATGCCCTGATTTCATGGTAAATGGTAAGAGGAGGTCAGTATGACAATAAGAGGTTTGAATGCAGAGGGAAGAAATAGGCCATAAAGAATTAGTAACTTAAAATGAGCTGATGTGAATTAGGGATGGATGTACTAAACAAAATTCAATAATAACCTCATATCCAAGGTCATATTCTAGCATCACTGCTAATGAACTAATCATTTTAATACAAATGCAGCACAGTTTATGAACAATTATCAACATTTGGTTTTACTGACCACAGATGACAATCACATGGATGACATGAGGTGCATCCAAGCTGATTAGTAAAGAGATCTGCCTTTTCTGAGAGTATTTATAGCACCCATGGGTCTTTAGGATCGGTATCATTTCAAATATTATTTCAAGAATATGAAATAATCCTGGACTTAGGGAGACACCTATAGGTACAATAAAAAAATAAAATGAGAATCTGAGAAACAATAGCATTATGTTTAATCAGAAAAATCAACATGATTTTTCTTGGAAAATATTTTTGAATGCTCAGAGCATTTTACAGAATAAGCACAAATCAGACAATAAAAAACAAATACAGATATATAGATTTTTAAAATTTTATCTCTCACCTTTAGGCTACTTATAAAATCAAGCTTTGTCTAATGGCCTAAAAGATGGTCCACAATTCTTTGGAAATAAGTCAGGATTTACCTATTAGTAGAAATGACATTAGTAGTTACCATCATCATCATCATTTTTATTCAAATGTCTACCAAATAGCAGTAAGTATAGTTCATTATTCATTACTTTGATAAGTGTTTTTTCTTAATTTAAAATAAAGTATCCCTGGTAAAATTAACATATTCTACATTTAGCATACCTTTATGTCTTAACATAAATGTTTCGTGTTTTTTTTTTAATTTTATTTAAGTGTATTTTTCCAGGACCCATCAGCTCCAAGTCAAATAGTTGTTTCAATCTAGCTGTGGAGGGTGCAGCTCACAGTGGCCCAAGTGGGGATAGAACCAGCAACCTTGTTGTTAAGAGCACCGCTGAACCAACTGAACTAACCAACTGAACTAACTGGCTGCCCCATAAATGCTTTTATTAGACCCTTTTTCTTATTTTAAAACGTTTTTGTTTTTAGTATGAAGTGCATAGGAATTTAAAGATACTAGTGGAGGGTGATGGTGGCACATGGCATCGTTTGGCCTGTGGGTAGATCTAGAGTTCTTTAACAACCCTCCTCCTTCCCCCCACCCCCAATCTCTCCTCTCCACTGCATGAATTGCCCCTCCCTGAAATGGAAGTCAGAGGAAGGAAAATTCATTTTGTTTTCTTTTGCTTGGCTACTTTATCTCTCCTACTTATGTGCAGGTTTTGCTCAGAAAGGATGTCTCATCAAACCTCTCCTCCATTTCCTATACTATTATAATATTTCTATAACACTTAAATTCCCATTAAGTTGCAAAGAAAGGATTTTGATGCCTTTAGAGTACCCTAAAGACATCATTCTAGTGTACTTCCAAAGCCAGAAAAGCTTTCATAGTTCTCATGTCAATAATAAGGTCACTGGAAAAACAAATCCCATGATTTTACCTTTTCCTGCTTTTAACATTATTCTAGTGCATCCAGCTATGAAGTCACTTGCACATCGAAAAAAGATCCACAAAAGAACCACCAAAATAAGTGAGGGGACATAGATTCCACATAGCAAATACCTAAATATCAAAAGCCTTCTTTTTAAAGACAACAGCCAGATTCTGTCGATTCAATCTTCCACAATAATATCATATCCTCTCCATCTCTGCCATCTCTGAGTAGCACCTAAGCAGGTAAGTGTTGATTCTGTTGATTTTCAAGAGTACAGTTCTGTGGATTTAAGTACGGTCAAACTGTACAACCATAACCACCATCCATCTCTGGAACTTGTTCATCTTCCCCAAAATGAAACCCTACACCAATTTCTCATTCCCTCCTCTCCCCAGGCCTTGGCAACCACCATTCTACCTTCTGTCTCTATAAATTTGACTATTCTAGGTACCCCATATAAATTAAATCATGTATTTCTCCTTTTGTGACTGGCCTATTTCACTTGAATGCCTTTAAGGTTTATCTACAGTGTTGTTATATGTGACAGAATTTCCTTCCTTTTTAAGGCTGAATAGTATTCTACTTTAAGTAATACATTTTGTTTATCTACTCATCTGTCAATGGACCCTGGACCCTGGAATATCTTTTGGCTATTGTGAATAATGCTGCTGAATATGGGTGTACAAATATCTGTTCGAGTCCCTGCTTTCGATTATTCTGGATATATACCCAGAAGCAGAATTTCTGGGCCATTTCATAATTGTTTTTCAAAAACTATCATTTCCCACAGCAGCAGCATTATTGTACATTCCCACTAGCAACACACAAGGACTCTCCTATCATCTTCTTCAGCCGTTGGACTGGGATTTATACATGGCTCCCCTGGTTTTAAGGCCTTCAGACTTGGACTGAAGTATATCACTTGGACTGAAGTATAGATAGATAGATAGATAGATAGATAGATAGATAGATAGATAGATAGATAGATAGATAGATAGAGAGACAGATGTATATCATTGCCCTTCTATACTCATCACTCTGGAGGAAGCCATATTAATAACCAAAGCACTTTCATTTTAGGATATTCATAAACATCCACTCTCCTGGATCTTGAGCCAAGCCTAGCAATTACAAGGTCACATGTTCATACGTAGGAAGAAAGCAGAGTTAGACCAGGAGAAGTACTCTGCCATTTCCCTGTTGTTCCAACCAAATACATTGGAAATACCAACTTCATACAGAAATGCATAATCCTGTTGAAATAATTTATTTAATTAATAGAAATGACAACTGTTGGGTCTGATTTAATACTCATAGCAAGGTAATTCTAATATTGGCTGAGGACCACAACCACAATATATTTCCGTACATAAAAATTCTCCCACTATTTTTTCCCAAGATAGATGTTATTATTTTATTCATATGTGGATTTTATTTTCTGGTGCTCAAATCAATGTAATGTTAAACTGAAAATGGGACTAGGCAGATTTTTTTAAAGTACAATTTGGTTATTAAAATAGAAACTAAATAGATTTATAAATAATATTTCAAATAAATATTATGACATTTTTAAAAGAATACCTTTGTCTAGAGTTTCTGGTAAAGTACTGAGCATGCATTGTAGAGAGTGTTTAAGGATAATTTACTTTAAGTGAAACTGTATATAACACACTTACAGCATAACAACATTCTTATTTTAACGTAGAGCTTTTAGGAAAGCATCTATCAGGTGTTGAATTACATTGAAAAGATCTTCTTTGATCACCATTGAAAAAATACTTTAGAAAAAAACTACAACAAAAAACAGGACGTTACATAGATTGTTGTTTCTTTTCCAAACACTTCTCAATGTCATCAAGCACTTGAACAGCAGCCTTTGGAATTCGAGTCCCAGGACCAAATACGTTGGAAACACCAACTTCAAACAGAAATTCGTAATCCTGTTGAAAGAATTTGTTTAATTAATAGAAGTAATAATATTTATAATTTCAAGGAAATAAAACAAAAGGACAATACACACTTTTCTTTCTTCTTTGTCCCCAATGCCCCAAACTTTCTCAATAGGTACTCTACTGGCATTTGGGGGTGAAGATTCTTCCTTGATTAGGACTGCGACTAATAGCCATTGGCACCACCCTTACACTACAAGTCATTCAAAGAACAAAACACACTCTGACCATTTTCCAGCTCCCTCAGTGTTGTTAGTGGTGAGAGCTATATGAGCCACTGCTTAAGAACTTCTGAGCCCTAAACCATAATTTTCTCCCACCTAAATTGTCACTACTCGTGCTAAATTTAGTATCACATTACAACTTTGAGTTTACAACGCTATTTATTTTCTTGAAGATATTTTGTCTGCAGCTAGTGAATGGTGGTACTTGAATATGACTTCATGGTGAAATTAGATTTTTTTAATAAATGATGATCAGCTCATTTTTATTTTTATTTTTAATTCTCTGTTGTTGATGCAGTTTATTTTAAACACAATTTTTGAAACACAAAGAAAATATTCCCAGGGTACAACTATTGCACTAAACTTGAAGCTGTTTTAACATCAGAATATCTGTAGCTGTAATATCAAGTTTAGGAGATGCTTTAAAGCCCTGATCCTCAACCACTAGGATGTCTATATATTTCAGGACACTCTGGTTTGTGCTTATGCAGCACCCTTTTTTTTCCCTTATGAGACTTTTTTTTAATTTTTATTGAGATATAACTGACATATAACATTATATTAGTTTCAGGTATATAACATAATCATTTGATATTTGTATATACTGCAAAATGATCACAGTATGTACATACAGAGTTACAAAATTGTATGTGTGTGTTGAGAACTTTTAAGATCTATTCTCTTAGTAATCTTCAAATATTCAATAAATATTATTAGCTACAGTCACCATGCCATACATTACATCTCTATGACTTATTTATTCTGGAAGTTTATACCTTCGATTCCCTTCACCCATTTTCGCCCACCCTCTACCTCTGGAAACCACCAATCTGCTCTTCCCATGTAAGTGTGATCATATGGTATTTGTCTTTCTCTGTCTGACTTACTTCACTTAGCATAACACCCTCAAGGTCCATCATCCATGTTGTTGCAAATAGCAAGATTTCATTCTTTTTATATATAATAATATTCCATTGTGTACACACACACACACACACACACACACACACACACACATTCTTTACCTATTCATCCATCTATGGACACTTAGGTTGTTTCCATGTCTTGGTTATTGTAAATAAGGCTGCAATGAACATGGAGGTGCATGTTTTTGTTCCTTTCAGATAAGTGCCCAGAAGTGGAATTACTGGGTCATATGGCGGTTCTATTTTTAAGTTTTTGAGGAAACTTCATATTGTTTTCCATAGTGTCTGTACCGATTTACATTCTCACCAGCAGTGTACAAAGGTTCCCTTCTTTCTACATCCTTGTTAACACTTCTTTCTTGTCTTTTTTGATAATAGCTCTTCTAACAGGTGTGAGGTAATACCTCACTTGTGCTTTTGATGTGCATTTTTCCTATAACTAGTGATGTGGGCACCTTTTGATGTGCCTTTTGCCATCTATATGTATTCTTTGGGAAAATGTCCATTCTGATCTTCTACCCATTTTTTCAATCAGACTGTTTGGTTTTTGCAGCACCGTTTTTAATAGCATCCATTTTCATTCTCAAAAGTGATCACATTTGGATGATAAATTACATGGTCATGCTAATTCTCTCCCAACTATTTGTTTTCTGTCTTTATTATTTCCTTGTGATATTCTTGTAATACTATAATGCTGCAGTGGCACTTAACACTTCTTATTGAACTTTTCTCCTTCTAGTCTATGCAGTTCTAAGGACAGGGACTATGTCTAATTATCTTTATATTCTCAGCACTTGACACATAAAGGCACTCAAAACACGTCATTGTTCTTGGGCAGGTGCTAGAGGTTTAAAAGTTCATAAGGACAGCTTGATAGGTTATCTTTTTTCATCTTTCCTAATGATGTTGTGTACCATTTGTTCTGACACCCGAGTTATGGATTTGGAATGAAAGACTCAACTGAGAGAGGGCTGCAGAATGTTACAACTGGGCAAAGCGTTCTTGACTCCCCTAAGCCTTACACAGCCTTGTAAAATGTATTTTAATGAGGGGATAAAATGTTAGAAACAAGTGAATCGGAGCAAACTGTATACAGGTGTTCTTTGTACTACTTTAATTTTGTACCTTATCTATAAGTTTGAAATCATATCTAAATAAAAAATTATTATTGTAAAATGTCGTCCACTGAGCTGGGCCAGGCATATTACATTGCCCGCTTCATGATGCTTCCTACAGAAGTAGGCATTATGAGGCTGCTAACCTTTCCCAAAATGCTTGGAAGCCATTGCTGTTACTAAGATGCTCATGGTGAGGACAAACCATATTTATTGAATTGGGCTGCAGAAACTGTGAGCTCCACAACGGCAGTGGCTAAATCTGTTTGATTAACTACCATCTGTTGGTGCTTTCTAATTTAAAATCTAAGTGTCTTTCAAATGAATAACAACATTTTACATATTTACTGCAAACAAATAAGGAGAAGAATGCATGGGTGTTAACTGCTTAATTATAAAGGATTCCCATATTAACTCTCAAGTGTATCATTACAGAAAATGATCCTTAGTCTTTAAACTCATGGGGAAAATGTATGCCAAACACCTACAGATGTTCTAAGTAACTCAAACAGTCAAAGGGTTACTACAGCTTATGCGAAATGCATTTCTTACAAATGTCAGCTTACTTATGCAATAGGCATGTGTTTTTTTTTCTCAACTCATATTTCAATTCCACTATTTTGTGCTGCCTAATTATTTTGGTTCTTAAATTTTAATATCAAGCCCAAGAACTTAGATATTACAGACTCTAAAATGGCAATACAGTTAGAAGTAGTCCACAGATAGACAGCAATAAAAAAATTAAAGCCTTTGTATTCCCAAATAGTAAACTATGTTTATGAAAAAATAGTCAACTATGTTAACAAAAGCAGTTTTGTGTTGACTATGTCACCTTTAAGTACTGTGTCAGAAAGTATACAGTAGTTTGTTTGCTAGCCCCACATTATCACCAATCTCACAACTGCATACATATGTTCTCATTTCCTAAGTAGTATGTAGTCACTATTTATATTCTGAGTTGTAATGGAGGAAATAATAATTGAAGACCTGGACATAAGATCACATTTCACTGATAGATTCCTGCTATAAATGATTTATAGCAGCTAAAAATCATTTACTTAGAGCAATCTCATATACAGTTAACTCATCTAACTCAATATTTCCTTCATTCAAAAAAAAAAAACTTGGTTTAATTAAAAATGGGATTGGAAATGGACAGGCAATTTATGTCTTAACTAATTATTTTAACTTATAGGTAAGGTAATATGTGGACGGTGCCTCCACCCCATTAGTAAATTGATTGACATCCCTGATTGTTACATAGCATCCATTTCTCCTTTCTTAAGAGGGCGTACATTTTTGTTCAAGAATCCACCTCTTCTCCATTCAACCAACAGTTTTCAGGACAGGCTAATTCCATTTATATCCAATTTAGGGTATTTTTGGCTCTAAGAAGACAATACCCCAATCAAATTAGCTTTAATAAAAAAGGGGTTTTAATAGGACCATGTAATGATACAGTGCTGAGTTAGGGCCACATTTAGGGATGGGAACATGGAGGAAATGGACAAGACAGCTACTGTAAAACAACAGAAGCAAGTGCTGCAGGCCAGCTAACAAAGGACTCACCCGACTACCAGGACAGGAGTGCTCTAGCTAGGGGCTGTATCTCTAGCTAGGGGTTGACATATGCACAGTGTGTTTACCATTCTTCCCTATTATAGCTGTGAGATTTTATATTACTTTTATTCTGTTCCTTTGCCACCATTGTTTATTGAATATGAAGACAGTAGATCTCTATCTAGCTTGCAAGGAGGTAATTCTCTCATAGAAATTTTGGAAGTTCTTATATTAAACTACATACAATGAATTATAATATAACTTGAATAGAAAACAGAGTTGCCCACGTTTCAATTTTGTAGAATTTACTTGGTAAAATCACCAGGAAATAATTTGGCTGAAAATCTACAAAATAAATTTGTCTTAAGTAAAAGTGTACAGTCATTTAAGGAACTACATATAAGCTAGTTACTCGGGATTCCCATCATAGTATTAGAAAAATACAGGAGAGGAAAAATACCTGTGGTGGTATCACCCCTCCACACATGACAAGAATATCCGGCCGCCCGAGGGACTGAAGCTGTTTGATAAGCTCCGGAACCAGAGTTTTATGACCAGCAGCGAGCGTGCTCACACCCACCGCGTGCACGTCTGCGTCCACAGCCTGCTGGGCCACTTCAAGGGGAGTCTCAACAATGAGAAAGCAGAGAAAAGTCATCATTGATTCCAAAAACTGTTCGAAAAGTGCTATCTACTTAATCGACATTCCAAATTTTCCTCATTAGAAAATCTTGAAATAAATTATAACTTCACATTTCGTCATTTTCAAATCATATATACCAACTCATCCAATTGATGCAATAAACACCAGGGCTGTAATTTGCTTCCAGCACTACAATTGATCAATTGGTTTAAGTTACACCAAAATATGATTCCACAAAAGAATCTTCACAGAGAACATAGGCAAAGTACACTGTCTCATTATAATTTTTTAAAAATACATATGCTGTCTTCATTATTAACATTTATTCAGTTTTTGTGCTATACAAGGCGTGTTATGGTATCTATGAAGAACTCAAAGATTGAACACAACGTGCAATGTGAAAAAGTGAATCTTAGGTAAAGAGTGGAGAAAGGACAGGAAACAGTGATGTTAGCAAGATGGTGGAGTAGGAAGCTCCAGGACTCAATTCTCCGAGGAGACACTGACTTAATAGCAACATGTGGACCAAAATAATGTGGTAAGAACCCTAGAAATTAGTTAAAGGGCTACAGCAACCAGGTGAGTGCTTAAACAAGGGACAGTGTCAAGGAGGGTGTGTTTCTCACTAATTAACTGGATTTAACCAGTTTAGGATACTATCAGTTGAGTTACCCAGGAAAATCATTTCCACTCTCTGCACTGAGTCTATGACATTGCTTTAATAAGTTACATGTATTTAAATGAATTCATACAAAAGATGTCTAAGTTTCTCATTGTGAATAAAATGCAAATTGAGAAATTTGGGAAGGATAAGGCTTCTTCAGAAAACACTGCACTCTTATAAGTACAGAAAAATTATCAAAATCTGTGAATTTTCTGAGTTTGGCAAGATTTTAAGTATTACTTTGTCTTGTGCACCTGAAACTAATAAAAAAAAAAAAAAAAAGAGGCTCTTCATTTCAGTGTGGAAACAAAACTCTCAGTAATGGGGCCACAGTCAAGATCTCTCTAAGTCACACAACATATAGATGAACCCTAAATCTGTGAAAAATATGAACACACAAAATTAAAATATTTAAAGAAAACGTGCATAGTCTCGCCATTGATTTCTTAAAGATAAACTTAAATTGAGCTAAACATGATTTGTCATTCATATTATCCACGTTACCAAAATACATTAGATTAAAATTCCATTAAAATAATTTAGCTCCGTGCTTCATGCTAATATAAATTAAACTGTATTTTACATTGAAAAATCTAAATCTTCAAATCTAATTTTGATTAAATCAGTCATCAGAGAATGGCAGGATTGCACCTTCAGCCACAGATAAGTTTTTTCTTTTAATGACACAGTATTATGTTAACAAAACTGGTGGTACTAAAAGGTAAATTATATTTTTATAAATGGGATATAATGGGGAAATTAACTTTCAGTTCTTTGAAAAATTCTTTTAGGTGCCAATGGCTAACGACAATTTTTTTTTAATTATTTTTATTTTATGAAAAAATATTTCCCAAAAGCTAACTACTAAATATTGGAAATGCATTTTATTTGATTACTATTTAAAACAAACAAAAAAATAGAAAAACTAAAGTAAAATGGTAGCAAAACATAAATAAAGGAAATAGAAAAGTATTCAACTTAAAGAATGAAGAAATCTAAATACGTATATTTATTTAATCTAAAATACATTTGAGATTCTTAATAAAACCTACCTTAAAAACATAGAACTCTAAACACTTTTATAAATTTACCCACCAACACAGTTCAAGGACATACCTCCAGAAATTTGAGCTCTTTATAGCAACAATTTCCTCTAGACTCTCTAGGTTAATATTTAAAAACTCCAAAAGGGAAAACTCTTATGGGAGATTCTACAAAGGCTGGGTCTCTTTAGGAAAGTTTACTTCCTTACTGGTAAAAATGCAATGACTCCTGTTTTAGTTTTCATCTTAGCTGACTTTTCTGCAGCATGTAATAATAATACTTCCCTCTCCTTCAAACTGTTCTCCCTTAGTTTTTATCCCACTGCTCATCCCATTTCCTTTCACTCCTTTGCGGCTTCCTTCTCTATTCCCTTTTAATGTTCAAGTTCTTTTCTCATCTTGCTGTAGATACTCTGCATGGAAAATTACATCCATTTCCATGGTTTCAAGTCACATGCATATAATGATGAGTCTCAAAATCTTGTCTATAATTGAGACCTCTCTGCTATGCTCCGGACGTATACAGCCAACTTACATTGCCATCTTCATTCGAATGTTCCACAAGCTGCGTATCTCCTGCCTGCATATCTGTAAACAGCCCCTTCATTAAATTTTCTTCAAAATCCCAGCTGACTTTTTGTTTCTGCTAAGACCCTGATACTACCTTGTTAAGGTCTTTGTTGTTTCACACTCAGATTACTGAATATCTTAACTGGCCTCCTTGCATCTAGTCACAGCTCCCCTCAATCCACTTCAGAAAGTGATTGTACTAGAAAGTGAGCTTCCTAAAGTACAAATTTGATTGTGTCACTATACCCAAACTCGTCTGGGATAAAGTTCAAACTCCTTAGAATGGCATCCATGCTCTTCATCATAACCTACACATCGTCCCAAGCACTGTACTCTAATTTTACCTGAAGGCATCATGCCTTCCATGGCTCTGTACCTCTGCACCTCTGCTTAAGCCAACCCTTCTTCTTCACATGCCCTTCCCTGCTTTGTTCTCCAGGCTTCCGAAAGGCACAGCTCAAACATAAGTTCCTAGGATACTTGGACGAGTTCCTTGTCCCAACTTTAATTACAGTAATAATCACTGTGTTGTGATTACTGATAAGTAAATCTTTGTCAGGAGCCTGTAACCTCCTTGAACACAAAAATCATACCTTTCTCAACTCAGAATCTAGCATCTGGTAGATGATCAATAAGTATATTATCCATTACATATTTATATAAAAATTATTACTATGTACACCTCAGTCAAAGATTTTTTTGTAGTGAATGCTTAATGTCTCATCACTCTACAGAGAATTTCAGTTTCATTTACTTCCAATAAATTATAGTCCTGCTAGGTCTAATATTCTGTGATTAAATAAAATACTACTAGAGAGTAAAATAAGAGAAAATATAATTATGAATCAAGCTCACTCTGATGCTTCATTTCTCTTTCAAAACTCTTTCCAACAATCCAATGTGGGCTATCTTTCCCACAAAAGATTAGTTAAATCTTAATAAGTAGTACAGTAAGCTCTTCGAAAGTAATCTTCACAGTTTCAGAAGCCTCATAAAAGTTTTAGTTTGGAACTGACAATGATTTTTACAAACTGATAATGATGTTTACAAAAACAAGTAAATTAACATGAGTTTTAGTTTATTCTTATTTCTGTCTTAATTAATTAGATGATAAGCATTCAAAAATAAATTAGGGAATTTGTTGAATTCCAATTCTTCATTTCAACTTTAAAACACCATCATGATCTATTATCTTTTTATGATTTTTTTCTAAATGTAAGTGATTTTATGACATACTTTTTGAAATTCCCCCAACATTTCTCAGTACCTGAAAAAGAGGTCCTATGTCCACATCAAAACCAAGATCAGCAAATCCTGTAGCAATAACTTTTGCTCCTCTGTCATGTCCATCTTGCCCCATTTTTGCCACAAGAAGACGAGGTCTGCGACCTTCACGTTCCATAAATTTATGAACCCTAAAAAACATTTTAAATATAACAACAGTTATATATTAATTTTCCAAAGGTAAGATATAAAAACTATGATTTAGTCACAGCAAATCTTTCAAGTTTATTTAAAAAGACATAATCTGTTTACTCAAATTTTGTTAACATCTCTGTTGTACATTGAGCACTCCATTAAAGCCTGAATATGTTTACCATTCCCTCTTAGAGGAAAGTTTGAAAGATGACATGGTCTGTAAGCCCATAACACTGAGAGCATCACAGTGAAGAAAGACGAGAAAATGACAAGTTTTCACCTTCTCAGGCCAGTCTCCAGAGTATAATATGCAGAAATATTTAAATATAAATGGAAAAGGACCTTTCAGAGTTATTTATACATACATATATGTGACTCACTAGCTATTTTAAACTATCCCTATCTCTCACCCACCCTTCATAAGTGTGAACTCCCCCAAGCAGACTGCAGGGGTGTTTTATAATGAAGTATGATCAAAATACTTGCTTATTTAAATACATAAATTTATAGTGCACATGAAATTAGTGGGAAATTTCTTACAAAGTTTCAGAAAACCAATAGGAAGCTGTTTCTTATACTTGAGAAGTATTACCAATTTACATTAATTTATATTTCCAAATAATGTTTGACAGTGTTATTACTGTCAGGTCAGTGAAGACTGATTTCAATTTGTGCATATAGATGGCAACCACATATTTACTTTCATATAGGAAAATTAAGATTTTATAATTGTTTGGGAAATTAAACAACATAAATAAACTTAAGAAAATATGAAAGTGTATTCTAGTAAGGAGAATGAAATTTAAGTACCTGGAGGAGACGAAGCAATATCAATGTTAGGTAAAGAAACATTTGTTTGAAATGAGAAACTCCTAAAGGGAACTATGGTAAAGTTCAAAATATTATTTCAGTAAAACTATAGGCTAACAGGAAAGTCAATTCAAACATTTTCCAAGAGGTATATGAAAAATTAAGGGTGCAGTAGATTCATGGGGATTGTGTTAAAAGAAGAGATGACATTCTGGTTCAAGAAATCTCACATATTACCTCTTGATAGCAAATGATATCTCGTTACTTTCTCCAAATTCCTGGCGATAGGCACCACTCACCATTCGATCATTAGCTTTATGTTCACCAAATACCTTTTTCATGGCATCTGTGATTTCTCCAACTGTACATCTAAAATATTACATGGAAGTTCTATTAACATCATTATTTGAGACAAAACTACTTATTTACCTTAACATTCAACTCGAGTTTTCTTAATATTCAATACAATTCGATATTTTATTACCTAAGTAAAAATTAGGCCGTAAAAAATCTAAATAAGAATATTTTTTACTGCATTCATGAAAACATCTTTCCTCAGAATACTTATAAAAAGTGATTCTGGATGCCTTTATACATAGTAATCTCTTTTCAACATTTGTCAACGAAAAAATGACTGTGCTAAGAACTATAAATAGATAAGCATATCTAGAGGTTACTGAATAATTCACCACAACAATATAAATAGGTAAAGAGCAAGATTCCTACTGATACTTTTTGACAAAAAGCAAATCTTTTAGCATATTCCATCCATTTGTTTATTAATTCATTTACCATGTACTGAGTACCAAATATGGGCCAAGTACTGGTAAATGATACAGATACATCAATACATAAGATAGAAAAGAAAAAAAAAGTACCTGCTCTTACAGAACTTATCATAAGAACTTATCAATAGAACTTATCCCTAGTCAGGGAATACAAACAATACACAAGCAAACAAATAAATTAGTAAGATAATTTCATATGGTAATAAGTACTACGAAGACACTAAAACAGGCAAACGAGAATGGGGTGGCTGTGAAAGCTGTTTTAAAGACACAAAAAATATGACTTTTGAATTAAGACTTAAGTGATGAGAAGGAGAACATAAAGGGGAAGAGTATTTGGAAATGGAAACACTAAATGCAAAGGCTCAAAAGGTAGCAAGACATGTTTTGTATTCTAAAGCTAGAAAGGACACTGGGGACACAGCATAGTGAAGGAAGTAGGCCAGAGGCAGGCCAGAGTCACAGGCAGCACAGTCGTGCGGGCCATTGTAAGACTAGGCTTTAATTTAAAAGGAATGGGAGGACTCCTTTTAATTGGAGGATTTGAAGCAGGTCCTTCTCTTTAAAAATTAAAACTGAAACAAGTAACCAACCCACATACTATTCACTCTACCTCTTAAACACTTGAAACATGTTTAAAAAGTTCATTATCTTAAGCAATAAGTAATAAAAGCGAAAATAATTTATTTAGTAACATTATTACACGCTGGGAGAAAAGTTTCTGTGGGTCACTCGCTTTTCTGCATGCCCTGCATGGCAAAGCAGTGCCTGCCCTTTATTCTGGACTGTCTTTTCAAAGATGTCTGTATAGTGAATAGCCTTGACATATAAGTCTAGTTCTGGACAAAGGACAAGTTTGCTTTCCAACATACTGATGTCTCCCTATATTTGAAAGTACACCAAACTTCAACTTGCAAATCAGCAACGTGGATTTGTTACAATAATGTCAAATGTCCTGAGCCACAGGGAAGTACACAAGTATCAGTATACTCCATTCAAGATATATGAATGTTTTAAACCCATAGATGTTTAAGAAAAAGAAGAATTAACTTTATTTTGGTTTCTAATATTTTCTTTTAGGCTCCCATGATTTAAAGGATCAACCTTTTATATTAGTCCACTCTGAAAAGCTAAACTGGTCAATTACTACTGTTTGGAAATCTCTAAACTTATATACCCTCACCTTGCACGAGCTGCATCCACTGCAAGAGCCAGAATGTTCCCATCTCCACTGGCCGCACATTCAGTCAGCGCAGCGAGACACCGTTCAGCCAAAGCTTGATCCCTGCTACATTTGACCTTATACAAAAGGTCAAGAAAAGGGACAATTTAAGGGAATAGAGAATAAAACAGAGATTAGGAAATTAGACCCTGATATACATCATATGGTAATTGTTCCATAATCCTAACCTCAAAAACAAAAGAAGGAAAAAAAAGAAGAGCATAACATATATCCTAGGTCTGATATTCCTTTATTCATTTACTCATTCCATAAACATTTAAGGACTTGCAAAAATAATACTAAATTCTGTATAACCCTGATAAATCAGAAACAATCAGAGCAATAACAAAAAATAGTGCTCACCAAGAAGCACATGCTACTTAGGTTTTTCTAATGTAGCAACACACTGAAAATAAGTGGCTCTTTTATATGAGGAATTTCAAAGGCACACTAAAGATTAATAGTGACAAGGAAGAAAAAAATAATTACAACTTAGAGAATATTTTAGTTACATTTTAAGATTCACTTAGTTAATTAACAATATATTGCTAATATGTATGTACATTGTTATTCTTTGTAGTTAAAAATAATCCAGAGAGAGAGAGAGAGAGAGAGAGAGAGAGAGAATGAGAAATACTGCAATAGAGAAAGACAGGGAAAAGCATGGTCAAAAACATTTTCTCTCAGGTCCTAGCTCTATTCTGCTCTGTCTATCCAAACAAAGTTACCTAAAATCCAATTTTTTGTAAGTTTTTACCACCTGTAAAAGAGTCTAAAATATTATACTGTTCAAAATGTCACTAAAATGATATAGTATCTATAAGGAGAGGTGGGCCAGAAAATTTATATTAAGGGCAAGGAAAAACCCAATTCTATTATTGGACTGTGGGGGTGGACCCTGGCCAGGCCTACTACGTCCACCCCCAACAATCTACTCTACATGAGAACTGCAGGTCCACAAAATAATTCCTGCTCATTTGGAATGTAAAAAAAAAAAAATCAAGACTAAACAAAGCAAAACCATTCTCTAATGGAAATAAATTACAGTGCAAAGCCCTGGGTTCAAATACTGACTTTGAACTTTATTTTGTTTTTAACTTTGAGTGAGTTACATAACCATCTAAGCCTTAGTTCTAATCTGTAAATTATGGGAGGTATTATTATGGTGCAGTTTTTAATAACATATAAGTTTCCCAGATACAGAAATTGTAATTTAAAACATGAGTTTTTGGTGTCAACAGACTTAGATTTGAGTCTTGGCTGCTCAGTTATTTATTTAAGTTTCTCAACTTCCCTTATCTTTATTTTCCTCATCTTTAAACTGCTGGGAAATAGTACCCACCTCATGAGGTTGTTGAAAGGATGAAGCAGGATAATGCAAGGGCTTAGCCAGCGCCCAGAATATAGAAAGCACCCAGAACATGATAGCCACTATTACCTTCTCAAGTTTTTCAATCTGCTTCTTACGCACTAAAGTATTATCAATCGTCATAACATCCACAGGTTCTTCTTGTTCCAACTGGTACTTATTTACTCCAACAATTACTTCAGAACCTGTTAATTTCCCAGAGGAAAATAGTATATAGATTCAACTCAGAAATAATTGCCAATAGTAATAATCTGATCATCATGTATTTTCCTTACAAGTTTAATATTTTGAAGTAGTATTCTTAACTCTTAATGAAACTTCAATATAGACCAGCAAATCCCAATCTGGGATGGGGGTAGGAGGGAAAAGAACAGGTATATATCAGAATCTCTATAAGGGCAGATTTTTATTATTCTCCTGAATGATATACTTTCCCAGAGTTTCTGATAAACCCTCTTCTAACAGTTTTACAAAATCAAAACACTAATAGCAGTTACCATCTAAGATTTATACGGTAGAGGATTAATACCCAACACCCAACAGGTTTTCTAGTATTTTCTTGAATTCTCTTATAGCCAATCGCTTTTAAGCAAAATATATTTTTCAATCTGTAAATGACAAACCAGAATTATAGACATTTCTTTAACATGATAAAGAACATATTTTGCCTCAAACTACCAGATTGTTATTCTATCTAAAAACATCCTACCACTCCTACCCCAGATTGTATCCCTTCTCATTTCCTTCATAAACCTTATCACAATCTATAATTTTTATTTACTTGTTTAGTTGTTCAATTTCTCTCTCTTTCTTACTAAAAATGTAAGCTCTATGTGTGCAGAAACTAGGTCTATTCCTGTTTACAATTGTATGCCCACACATAGCAGTGTCTCAAATACTTAAGACTAAAAAGTATTGACTGATTGAATGAATTAATGAATGCATGAATGAATGAATGAATACTCCAATTCAGAGCACAATGACCAATTGACGATGTCATCTTCAAAATGTTGAAGCTACCCACCCACACATGTATACTATATACATAATAGGCATACCTCCACACATACTTTCTATACTTTGTACACATGCTTGCCCACGTGCATCCATGCATGCAAGAATTCAAACACAGAGATAGATAACAGATAGACAGACAGATAGATTTAGATGAGAAACATTTTTCCCAAGTTTCATTTTTCCATCATTTTTGCTTTATGAACTATGTACGTTATCTTAAAACAGAAATTTGTATTTCTTTTTAAAAACTGAATTTCACACATAAACTTTTCTACTTTATCTTACCAGAATCTATTCTAGCTTGTCTTCGGGCAGCACATTCTTCAATTCGAAGTTTAGGTATTCCCTCTGCTACAGCTTTGGCCATTCCACCCATTTCTTCTATTTCATTAATGAGCTAATAAGAAAAAAACAGATTAATAAAACGAGAAGAGAAAATAAAAATATTTTTATAAACTATTCAACTTTGTTATGTTACATAACTACTAACATTAAACCATTTTACCGGTAAATTTAGTGATTCACAAAAAAAGAATTAAGTTAACATCAAAAGCATTAATTAGAAATTCTGCAGTTAATAATATTATATTATGTATTTGAAAGTTGCTAAGAGACTAGATCTTAAAAGTTCTCCTCACACATAAAAAAGATCTGTAACCATATGTGATGATGGATGCAAACTCCCAACTGAAATTTGCTTACAAACTCCCAAATGAAAACTTATTCCTATAATCATTTCACAATGTATACATATATCCAATCATATGTTGTACACCTAAAACTAATAAAATGTTATATGTCAATTATACCTTAATTTTCAAAGAAAGAAAGAAATTTGGTGTTTAAAGTTACTTGAAAAGACAACAGAGAAAATAACAAATATATTCTGGAAAAGCAAACTTTTCACTCAAGTCTTGGGAGAAAACTAAAGATAACATCAATTCTCTGATCTTTATTTTTAGTTACATAAAATAAAGTTTTCATAGTTACAGAAACACTCTGTAAAGATGTATTTCAAAATGCAATTTTACTTTTGACTTGAGCAACAGAGTAATGCTATAACTCCTTCTCTATTGACACCAGGGATCACCTAAACTTTCAATCACAGCCTCATGATAAATGAAATGGTGGAAAATAGATGGTGCAATAGTACATGACTTAGCAGAAAGGAGCAAGGTCAAACGTGCTTCCCCCCATAGAATTCAAGAAAGAGGAATCTATACTGTATTCAACACAAGCCAAGGGTAAGATAAGAAGCTAAAAAGACAGGGACTACTTGAGAATTTGCAACTACCCGTCTCCCATTCTGTCAAGAGAAGCACAGTTTATTGTCTACAGAAAATGAACTAGGAAATGAGGCAAGGGGTAAGATGTCTTACTGAAACAAAAACCCATATTCTGAATGGTAAGACTAAAGACAAAAGGCACACAGAGGAAACTGACAATATAGGATGTAAAAGAAAACTTCAAAAAAATTAATATCCTCAGAAAAATAAGAAGAGATTGTGTATTAATGAAACAAAGTAGCATGACATACAACAGGAAAATTAGAAAACAAAAATGGACTCTTGGAAATTAAAAATATGATATATGAATTTTGAAGTACTTAAATAGACAGGTAAGGTTGACAACTCTCCAAGAAAACAGAACACTCAAAGATGGATTATAGAACAGATAAGAACATCAGAGTATCATTTAAGGAGGTCCGTCCTTATTTGATAACTAGGAGTTTTAGAAAAATAAACCACAGAAAAATGGCAGGGAGAAAATTATCAAAGAAATAATACAAGACAATTTTTCAGAGCTACGAGGACATGAAAAAGGCCCACAAAGCTCCAGTTCAATGGAGGAACTACCCACAAACCAAGGTACATCAACACAAAAACACAGAAGAGATTCCTGAAACTTTCAGAAAGATACTGAATGAGAATGGCATCAGATTTCTGAACAGAAACACTGGAAGCTAGAATAAAAAGCTACAATAAAAAATAGATCAGTGTTATAAATTTGCTTACAAACTCCCAAATGAAAATAATTACAAACCTAGACAGACCATCAATCAAACACGAGAGTAGAATAAAGACATTTTCAAACATCCAAACTTTCAAATAATTCATCTCCCACGCACGTTTTTCAGGAGATGCCTATGAGATGTGATTTAATAACAAGGGATAAATAAACACAGGATTCAGGATACGGATTTAACACAGCAGATGAAAGGAAATTCCAGGATAGTGACAAAAAGAAGTAAAAAGGACACCAGTGGTCTGGAGAGAAACCAGTCTGAATCAAATGAGAACATTAGAGGACTTTAGGGAAAATTGATATTGAGATATAGTTATATTAGTAACATGGGACGAGGGGGGAAAGGGTTATGAATCAGTCAAAACATTAAATTACCAGGCTAGCAAATGTTCAAAATGGATAGTATTAGAACAAATAGTATACACAGGTACAGTTGACCCTTGAACAACATGGAGATTAGGGACACCAACCCCCATTCAGTCGAAAATCCATGTATAACTTTTGACTCCCCCCAAAACTTAACTACAGTCGTCCCTGAGTATCCACAGTGGGGGCAGTGGGGGTATTCATTCTGGGGTCCCCGACAGATACCAAAACCCACGGATGTTCAAGTCCCTCATATAAAATGGCACAGAAGAATGCACACAGTTGGTCCTCTGCATCCGACTGTGTATTTGTTGAAAAAACTCCACATGTAAGTGGACCTGTGCAGCTCTAGCCCCTGTTGTTCAAGGGTCAACTGCAAATCTAAACATGGAGGTAAAAACAAAAGATATAGGTAACACGGGAAAGCAGGACAAAAGCAAGTGGAGGACAAAGGACTGCCGGTTTTTTGTTGTAAGCCTTTTAATACTAGTTGTCTTTTTAACTCTGAATAAATTACTTTAATACAAACACACATGAATTTTTAAATTAAGTTTCAGTTTCAAATACTAGAAAAGTCAAATCTAAAATCTCCCTTTTCTCTCAGACATTGTATTAATCTTGACATAAATCTATAAGTTGATTTACAAATCAAAACATCTATAAATCTTTATAAGCCTGTAAATTTTGAAGGCAAAAGTTTCAAAGACAAGAAACTGACCTTCAAGGCAGCATCATAAACATCATTTGTAAGAGATTCCATCATATATGAACCTCCCCAAGGGTCAGCCACTTTGGGAATCCCAGATTCTTCTTGAACGATGATTTGTGTGTTCCTGGCAATTCGAGCACTTTTCACAGTTGGCAAACCCAAGGCTTCATCAAAAGAATTTGTGTGCAAAGACTGAGTCCCTCCAAACACAGCAGCCATCGCTTCTATTGTGGTACGAATAATGTTATTGTAAGGATCCTAAAACATTTGGTGAAAAAAAAACAAAACAGGCAACAGTTTATACATATAAACAGCTAAAAAAGATGATATGATTAAGCAGTGGCTGCTGCATACTTTGCCAATGTCTACACTAAGCTTCAGAATATGAAGTAAATTTAGACAAATTAATGAATGAGCCAGACTCAGAATTAAGAGTCAAAGTGTCTAGTCTGCGTTTAAAATATTGCTTCCTATGATCCCTGAAATATTAAATATTTGTTAATTTTACTTTTGAATTGTCTACTCTTCTGTAAGTATATCATGAATGTATATTTTGTCTACTTTAATTATGACATCCTTCATCTCACAATTTACTATATCCTAATTATTTTATATACCTTGAAGTATCTACCACAAGGATGTACACAAAACAAGCACTCAGTAAATGATTTATTAATAAATTATTAATAAAACACAGATGAACAATGGACTATGAGATAGGAAACTTGGGCTCTAGTTTACTGAGTTCCTAATTGTGATTGAGGCCTAATTAGTTCCTAATTGTGTGAGTCATTGGACCTTTGTGAATTTCAATTTCCTCAGGTGTAAAAATAAGGTGTTTAAGACAAAAACAATTATTAAGGTTCCTTCCAACCCTGAAATCTATATTTCTTCACTTATAAGAACATGAAGTTATATTTAATATGGAGTACATTAGTGTTTATTCATTTTTTAATGTATGAAAGCAATCTAACTTTAAAATTATAAATTATTTTAAATGCATCAAAATATATAAAGAAAACCCATGTAAAAAAAAGGTCATCATACAATTTTTTAATAAAATGAAATTAAATTAAAATTACCCAAGTGATGATAGTTTTTAAATGGTCTGTTGCATGCATGCTTATTTAAACATATAACTATAATTTTAAAAATATACATATAAAATAAAATTTAATTAGGCAGTTTTATGTTATGAATTTTAACTCAAAGTTATTTAAGATAACATTTATTGAATTATGATTTGTATTTCTTCCTCACACATTTTTTTTCACTTTTAAATAAAATAGTACATGTAAGCGAAGATTTAAATGATTTTACATTGTTAACCACTAGAGGGAGCCAATTTTATTTATTATAATATATGTAAAAACAAACAAGTATGAATGATGCTTCAGAATAATTATGATTTTCAAATATTAGCAGATAGGTTCTTAAATCTATTTCCTGATTGTGTCATGTTGCTTAGAAGTAAATATATGACTTCATTAAAATTCTGCACTTTATGTACATACCTGCTCAGTAAGTGACCATCCTGATGTCTGACAATGTGCTCTTAGAAGAAGAGATTTAGAGTTTTTAGGCTGAAAGATTTTCTCTATTAAGTGAGCCCAGAGTCTTCTCCCAGCTCTCATTTTTGCTATTTCCATATAGAAGTTCATCCCAATTCCCCAGAAGAAAGACAACCTAAAATAGTAATGTTAAGTCCAGAATTTGGTTACACTTAGCAATATAAAATGGAAAATAAAACTGACTGCATCACACACTAAAAACAATGTCCAATTTTAATTTCAAACAAATTAATTCAAAGTAAAATCAAAGCATATATACTTCAGTAACTTTAAACCTCACATAGAAAAGTACAGCTTTATGCGTTCAGAAGAAATAGCTGTGATTATTTGTTTTAGGTAAGAATTATTCACTTTACAATTGGTTTTCTTTAGGAAAGAAGCTCCTCTGTGTCCTTAAAGAATGATTCACTTTCTAAATACATATGTATTTCAAGAATACCCAAAGGTAGGGGTCACCTACAAAGGGGATAAAACAACAAACTTGTTTGGAAAGCAATTCAGTTTTGTTTTTTTGTTGTTTTTTGTTTTGTTTTTTAAGAATAGCTGTGTATTTAGTCTAGGCATGTATTTTTCAACTGTTCCCAATCCACTACTCTCTTTTACCTTATATCCTGTACACATTAGGTTACCTGCCTGATCTAAAAGCACAAAGGTTGTCAATCCCTACATAAAACAAGGTGAGCCTTAAAAAACTAAAAGTTAAAAAAAAATTCTTGATATGAGTATACACTTGGAAGAAGTTCTTAAAACAGCAGTTCTCAAATGTTTTGATTTCAAGATCCCTTTCACTCTTAAAAATTACTAAAGGAAACTTTTTTCTTTCATTGCCAAATAAATGTTTACTTGAGTCTAAACTGCAGCACAATTTAAAAATAATCTCTAAGAAACAGAGAGCAGGCCTGGCACTGGGAGCTATAGTTTCATTTTTGAATTTGCTATCAGGAATGTGTGTCCTAAGTGTTTTTGAAGAAATTTGTCAGAGAAAACTCTTCTCTTGGTTGATAACATTTTCCAATTGTTTACTGTATGTATATACTAATCTGTCAGCTGAGCTGTTGGAAAGTAGATTGAAGACGTAGTGCACTTCACCCAATCATTTCAGCAAACATCCCCTAAGAATCAGCATTTCTATTCCATCATCATCTCCCCTTATCACACCCCAGAAATGTGACACTAATTTAATAATGTAACCTAATATTCAGGCCATATTTAAATTTGTTTATAAAAGTGCTTATATCGGCCCCACTTCCCCAATCTCATCAGTCCATGTGATATGTTTAGAGCTAGGCTAACACTTTTTTGGCAAGGAGATTGCTGGGGTGTCGTGTACTTCTTATAGCATTGCACCAGAAGGCCTGTCATCTCAGGTTGCGCCACAAACTGTGGGAATTCCTGGTGAGGGTAGTGACTGCTGGAACTCTCCATTTTAAAAGTACCTTCACCCTTTTGTAATTAATAATCTGCAGGGTGGATTCTTAGACTATGCAATTATTATAGTCCCACTAGCTTATTAACATTCTTATATTGTGGGCTTAAAAATTCTGAGTTTCTAATTTTATCGTTCCATCTGTATCTGTTAGTGTCCATTTGTAAAAATGCACTTTGTCCAAACTTTATCTCCTTCTTTTTTTTTTTTGAAATTCACTGTAGATGCATGAATTCCCTCTTATTTAGTTATATAACTCACTTTCATGACTATCCTTTTCAATAATTAAATTGTCCCAAACGCCCAGAGCAGCTCATTCAAGCAGGTTCCCATTCTTTTTGGCATGCCACACCTCCTCACTGTTTGAGCAGTTCCTTGCTTTCTGGTACAAAATGTTCCCAGCTCAACTTGTACTTTTCTCAGCTCTGGCCCTGCAGTCAATCACTTAAAGAAAACTTCTTTATTTGGATAATATCTATCAATATTTTATACATTAATTCATTTAGAAATAACAATAAATCTACAACATGTTAACATTAGTAAAATTTTTATGAAAAATAATACCTTTCTTTACCAAAGTCTACATTAGACAAATTAGTGAATGAGCCAGACTCAGAATTAAGAGTCAAAGTATTATCAAAAATAATTATTATTATTTAAAAAATAATACTAATAATAAAAGGAAAAATTATAATAAAAAGCATTGTTTTATATTTTGCAAATCTGTTTAATGTGTGGTTGAATGGAAAAAAGTTGGAGTCACATGTCTGCTTCTGCATTCAATCTGTTGCAATCCCACATATCATTATAGTCTCTGGAAAATACCCCTGTATACTCTTGAGAGAATGAAAGTGCAAAAGGCAAAGTCTTAAAATAATCCTGAAAACTATTTTGACCTGTAAGAGCCAGGAAAGGGTTTTAGTGACTCCCAGGCATCCTTGGACCACTCTCTGAGAATTGCTGGCATTATATGCAACGATTCTGTTATAAGGAGCATTCACTAGTCTACAAACTCTCTGAGGGTAGAACCCACATTTTTCACATGTTGTAGTACCAGCATATAAGCTAGTGCTTGGCCCAGGGCAAAGCTTAGCAAGTAATTGCTCACTGGACTAATTTTTGACCCCGAATTTAAATATTAATACTTCATAAACTTCATTTAAGTATTTCCATGTTTATTATACAACTTTATTAACAAGACGTTTCGAAACAAAGATGTTTTTAATATCACTATGAATTCCGAAACATTTGTAAGTGCAACAGAAAAACATAATAAAATGTAATAGATGACTTCTGTATTTTAAAATGAAAAAAAAATTAAAAGACTCTGTCTTAAACATCATGGTTACATTTGAATATTACGTGTCAAAATGTGCCAATTAATGATGTTCTCTGAATAACAGGAGATAAGATTCCTCTTATTTACCAAGAAGTATGGTCCAATTTAATTCCAATTTCTAATTATAAGCAGTATGGTTTATTCAATGATTATCACTGAGATAAAACATAGAATCTAGTATAACGTTTATATGTAAATATTCATTTTATCAATCTATTTTGCTGTACACTCAGAAAGTGGTCCTATGCATTTTCTTGCAGTTGAGACAATACCTGAGTTTCATTTACGCACCTTGGTGCAAATTCATCAATGGTCAGGCCAGCTTGGAGTCCAGTTCTGCAGTACTCCAGTCCATCTGCTATCGTGTAGGCCAGTTCCAGAATGGCATCAGCTCCTGCCTCCTGCATATGGTAGCCACTAATTGAAATTGAATTAAATTTGGGCATGTGCTATATAACAAAAAACAAAAAAAACCACAACAGTGAATAAAAATATAAAAACTTTTCATTAAGCGTATTTTCTAAAAGAATATTTTTTTAAATAATGTTCAACTCAGAGATACTGAGGAGCTTATATAACTGAAACTATTTAATGTTTACTTTGTTACACTTAATTTACTTTCCAATTAAATGACTGATCCAATGAAACATCATAAGGATTGTACCTGCTTTATTTTTCTATTGGAAAATAATTTGTACTAACCATCCTTTAGCACCCAAAGTTTAAACTTCAAAATAGCCAGCTGAGGTCAGGAATGTAACCTTTACCCTGAGAACTGAATAAAGGTATCTTTAATTCAAAACCAATGACTTCAATTTCATACACTGTCCTAAAACCTCATAACTTTGGGCTAATCTGCTGACAATGTATAAATTTAATTATTATTTACTAGTCATTAATTATCTCATTTGAATGAAGTCATTGAACATGAATAAAAACACATTGCAGGGGGAAAAAAGGAAAATGATTCAACCCTTAGTATATCAAAGCAAAACAGGATAAAATACATGGCTTAAAAATCAAACATTTCAGTTTGATTTACTGTGACATTTAATGCTAAACATATCTCAGGTTTTTTCTACTGTAATCACTAAGAAAACAGCATTTCCACTATTCCAAAATTTGATGTTAAGTAGAATATCATATATATTCTGCAGAACCAAAAAATTATTACCCTTCCCAAGAATTAACCAAGCATGAAATAATAAAAACTAAATGGCAGAAACTCAACATAGTGGTTAAAAACACGGGCTCTGGAGTCAGAGTGCTCCAATTCCAGCTGCCACTTAACTAGCGATGAGACTGTAGGTAAATGTCTCGACCTTGTTATTCCAGGATTTCCTAAAGTATAAAATACAGATAATAATTGTACCTTCCTCATGGAATTGTTGTAGGATTAAATAAAATGATTCATCTAAACCACTTAGTGTAAGTCAGTACACAGTAAACACTCAAAAAACATCAGTTGTTGTTAGCATATGGTATAGACTATCTACATTTTACTTTGCAAATATTTATATCTAACTAAAAGCTCTTAAAAAATGTTCCATCACCAAGACAGGGATGCCCCCATCACCACTGTTATTTAACAGAGTATTGGAAGTCCTTGCCAGAGCAATCAGGCAAGAGAAAGAAATAAAAGGCATCCAAATTGGGAATGAAGAAGTTAAATTGTCACTTTTTGCAGAAGACATGATTTTTTACATAAAAAAACCCTAAAAATTCCACCAAAAAACTATCAAAAACAATAAACAAATACAAATACATAAAGTTGCAGGATGCAAAACCAATGTCCAAAAAGGCATTGCATTCCTATGTAGTAACAACTATAAGACATTTTTATTAAATTAAAGTTTATTGGGGGATAATGGTTAGTAAAGTTACATAGGTTTCAAGTGTATAATTCTGTAATACATCATCAC
This sequence comes from Rhinolophus sinicus, assembly GCF_036562045.2. NCBI lineage: Eukaryota > Metazoa > Chordata > Mammalia > Chiroptera > Rhinolophidae > Rhinolophus > Rhinolophus sinicus. The sequence goes on from NC_133755.1 coordinate 95,372,569, forward strand.
ATTGTGTGTTCATCACCCAGAGTCAGTTTTCCTTCCATTATCATATGTTTGATCCCATTTACCCTCATCTACCACCCCCGCCCCCCTTACCCTCTGGTTACCACTAAACTATTGTCTATGTCTATGATTTTTTGTTTCTTTGTCGTGTTCCTCTGTTGCTTTCCATTTTATATCCCACATATCAGTGGAATCATATAGTTCTCGACTTTTTTCTGTCTGACTTATTTTGTTTAGCATAATAATCTTAAGATCCATCCATGTCGTTGCAAATGGCACTATTTCGTCTTTTCTTATGGCAGAGTTGTATTCCATTGTGTATATATACCACATCTTCTTTATCTAATCATGTATGGAAGGATACTTTGGTTGTTTCCATGTCTTGACCACCATAAACAAAGTTGCAATGAACATCAGAGCACATATATCTTTACAAATAAATGTTTTCAGATTTTTGGGGGTACATACCAGGATAGCGATTGCTGGGTCATATGGTAATTCTATTTTTAATTTTTTGAGGAACCTCCACACTGCCTTCCATAGCAGCTGCACCAGTCTGCATTCCCACCAACAGTGTATGAAGGAGCCAAAAACATACAATAGAGAAAAGACAGCCTCTTCAATAAATGGTGCTGGGAGAATTGGAAAGCCACATGCAAAAGAATGGAACTAGACTGCTATCTGTCACCATGTACCAAAATTAACTCAAAATGCATCAAATACCCAAACATAAGACCTGAAGCAATAAACTGCATAGAAGAAAGCACAGGTACTAAACTTACAGACATTCAGTTCAGAGAGGATTTTATGAATTTGACTTCAAAAGCAAGGGAAATAAAAGCAAAAATAAATAAACGGGACAGTACCAAATTAAAAAGCTTCTGCAGAGCAAAAGAAACCATCAACAAAACAAAGAGGCAACCAACAGAATGGGAGAATATATTTGCAAACAACATCTCCAATGAAGAGCTAATATCCAAAATATACAAAGAACTCATATAATTCAACAACAACAAAAAATCCAATTGAAAAATGGGCAGAGGACCTGAACAGACACTTCTCCCAAGAAGACATACAAATGGCCAACAGATTATGAAAAAATGCTCAATTTCACTAGCTATTAGGGAAACATAAATCAAAACCTATCAACAAGACAAATAATAACAAAGTGTTGGAGGGGTTATGGAGAAAAAGGAGGAGGAGCCACCATACACTGCTGGTGGGAATGCAGATTGGTGCAGCCACTATGTAAAATAGTATGGAAGTTCCTCAAAAAATTAAGAATAGAATTACCATATGACCCACAATCCCTCTTCTGGGTATCTACCAAAAAAATCTGAAAACATTCATCCGTAAAGATATATGTACTCTAATGCTCACTGCAGCATTATTCATGGTGTCCAAAACATAGAAACAACCAAAGTGTCCTTCAACAGATAATTGGATAAAGAAGATGTGGTTCATATATACTATGGAATATTACTTGGTCATAAGATGAAATACTGCCATTTGTGACAACATGGATGGATCTTGAGATTATCATGCTAAGCAAAATAAATCAGAAAAATCTGAGAACCGTATGACTTCACTCTTATGCAGGATATAAATCTGAAAGTAACAAACAAGCAAAGAAACAAAAGCTCACAGACACAGACAACAGTTTTAGTGGTTACCAGAGGGTAAGGGGGGATGGGGGTGGTAGAGGAGGAAAAAGGGGTCAAATATATGGTGATGGAAGAACTAGTTCTGGGTGGTGAACACACAATGTGATATATAGATGATGCATTATAGAATTGCACACTTGAAACTTATGTAATTTTACTAACCAATGTCACCCCAATAAATTTAATAATTTTTTAAATGCTCCATCACAAAAGAAATAAGGGGATTGAGTCACCTGAAATTGACATACTACCTGAGTATATTTGGACTCTTACTTTTAAGAAGCAAGGAAACAAATAGGTAGCTTGTTTCTCTACTGAGAAGAGTATAGCAGCAGAATTTCTCTAAGAATAATAGAGATACTGGAATATGGAAATATTTTTCAGCCTTACAAAGGAAGGAAATTCTGACACGTTACAACATGGATGAACCTTGAGGACATGATGCTGAGTGAAATAAGCCAATCACATAAAGGCAAATACTATATGATTCCACTTATATGAGGTACCTAGAGTAGTCAAATTCATAGAGACAGAAAGTAGAAGGGTGGTTATGAAGGAAGTGGGAGGGGAGGGAAGGGAGAATGTAAAGCAGTTTTGAACTTGTAGATGACATCAGGGTCTCTTGCAAGGTGAAATGCCCAAGTACATTACAGCACAGACTGCTACTCTCTATTCTATAACCATTCGCCATTCTCCTGTAATACCTGAACCATAAATTCAGAGTTCAAGAACTACATTTTCAATCTTCTCTCACTACTGTGCATGTGCATTGAGATAAACAATAGGTGGAAGTTCACCTTCTATCAGAGGAGCTGGGTCCCTCTCCTCACACAAGCACACCTGGCCACCTACTTCCTTAACCACGAGCTGGCACACTAACAATAGGAAAGCAAGATGCAAGGGCACTGGAACCCTGATGGCTGTAGTGGCTGCATACAGCCAAGCCTCTCACAGCCCACCTTACAGCTTCTTTTACATGAAAGAAAACTGCTTCCTATTTAGTTTAAGCTCCTGCCATTTGTGTATCTTTGTCATAAGCTGGTAAATGCACTCCTCCTGTGCCTATGTTCTTGAAATCAAAAAAGGTGATAGACATGTACAATTCTATACCATACAATTCACATGGGCAGAGGGAGTCTTTGAAAATAAATAAAACTGCAGTGTAAAGACTAAATATCAAATGAGGAGAGTAGACAACGCTTGCAAGAGTTCTGAGATAATAGCAATTGTAAGAGGTGAAAGACATAAAGGTTTGATGGTGGAAGAGAGATTTGCCCTTTGCTATGAAATAATGGTCTAATTTTAATGTTGCTAAGGAGGACAGCATTGGCAGCAAGAGGCAAAGTATGTATGATGGGGGAAATACATATACAGAGGGTGCCAAAAAAATGTATTCACATTTTAAGAAAGGAAAAAACTGTATGAAAATTGTAATAATCAATATATACCAATAACAAACGATGAATACAAGTCGTGTGTATACATTTTTTTGGCACTCCCGGTATGAATTACTCAGAGGAAAATGAAGCTCTATTTTTCCCTATGGAGGACTGCTGTTAATATAAGGACACTTTAAGACACTTTTTTTCCTACTACTTTGATTGGGGAAGATGAACCTAATTTTGGGGTGAAATATTAGGGATCTCATTGTGGTTGCAGATATAAGTGATAGCTTCTAATCCAGTTTTTAACAGAAATAAAGCTTGTAGTTTGATCTTCATCTGTCTGACACTAGTGTCTACTCACAAATGAATCTGACCTATGAAGTGAAATAAAGAATAAATTATGAGCCCTCCCTGATGATAACAATTGTCAGAGAATAAAAATTTTAATGATACAGTAAATGTCTAGTGCCCAGATTACTACAGGTAATGAAAGACCATAAAATTAGTATATTAAAGACCAAAAAATAAAAACTAACACCACACACACAACAAAACAAAACAAACGACAACAAAAAACCCACACCCTGACTTTATAACTACAACTATTACTCAGACTCAGTTACCAAATTCAAATTAGGATACGGTATTTTACAAAAATTCCTACATTCTAAAAACTACAACAAAACCTTCATAACTACAAAGTATACCTTTGCTGTATATTGGAAGATGTCAGCAATAATTTTCATGGATGGTTCTGGAGGAAAAATATAAGTATTTCTGACCATAAACTCCTTTAGTATATCATTTTGGATTGTACCAGTAAGTTTCTCTTTAGGTACACCTTGCTCTTCTCCAGTTACTATAAAATTGGCAAGAACTGGAATAACTGCTCCATTCATGGTCATGGAAACTGACATTTTTTCTAAAGGAATTCCATCAAAAAGAATTTTGGTATCTTCCACAGTGTCAATAGCAACTCCAGCCATTCCAACATCACCACGAACTCGAGGGTTGTCTGAATCATAGCCACGATGTGTTGCCAGATCAAAGGCAACTGATAATCCCTGCTGACCAGCTACATAAATAAAGAAAAAAATAATGCAGGATTAGAGTCGGGCATATAAGGAAACTGACTTACCTATCACTACTAAAAGTGCTGAGTCATCTCATCACAGTATACTTTTATAACAAACATATTTTTATGTTCATGCATGGCAAAACAAATTTAAATGGATACTTTATTTCCTAAGAAAGTTAGTTGTTTTCCTTGTGCTAAAATACACAAATTGAGTTCCAGACCTCACTGTAAGAGAAGATAAAAGGAACAAACCAAAACATCTCACTTATCTCATGTCCATCTGATGACATTTTTACCTTAACAATTTTTAATAGAAATATTTTTTAAATTCATGTAAAGTTCTGGCTGTTTATATATAGTTAACATAATTTAGTATTTGTATGCTTGCTTATTTGTGTTCTTTTAATATGGTCATTACAGGATGTCTTAGCTATTCAAATATTCTGGGAAACTATGAAAATCATGCAAAAAACTAAAATATTCTACACTAAATATAAGTTTAGTTCTCGATGGCCAATACAAACTTAAAGACCCTCAAATGTAGCATTCTAACAATATGTTTTTATTAAAGATCAGAAGACGGAAAAGTAAATACGATTTTCAGAGAATGAATGGCAGATTATACTGAATATATTCATACGTAGTTGGGGCATAACTTAAACCACTTTCTCTTCCAATTCCTATCCTAACAACGTTAACTAAAAGCTTTTCAAAGGCAAAGTCAATCTCTCTTTTCTTCATACAACTTCACTTAATTCCTTCTACACAATGTGTGTGTAAGTTTGTCTGCTTTCAGGAATTTAGTATTCTTGCTCACCTTCTTTTGACCATGGAAGCTGAAAGCTGAAAACCATTCATTTTTTTCAGAGTATAATCTAAATTACAAAACTATGTAAAATGACTATTACCTTTATAGAGGTTAACCAGCCTCCCCTCAAAAAAAACCAAGGTTAGAAAGCATGTTTGATCATAAGTATTGTATCCCATATTAAAATCTCACCCTTAATATTGTCTTTATAGAACTTATTGCTCTCTTCCACAGTACTAAAGCCAGCATACTGGCGGATGGTCCAGGGCCTAAAGGTGTACATGGTAGGATATGGTCCACGTGTGAATGGCTTCACTCCTGGAAGTTCTTCAGGTAAGTCCTTGGTATCCCTGCTGGAATATAAGGGCTTTATGGAGATTCCTTCTGGGGTGCGCCATATTAGGTCTTCTGGATTCTTGCCTTTCAGCTGCTTTTTAGCCAGGGCAGCCCATTCCGGGTGAAGGGGTTGTTGCTGGTGTAGCTGTCGCTGCCATAGAAACCTGGAGACTGATGACTCTTTTATTTGCTTCAGGTGATGAGGTGAAAGCAAAAAAAGCCGAGTCTTAGCCCTCAACATGATGGATCATGGAAAACACCCCACGGAAACAAAAACTGACCTAGAAAAAGAAGCACAGTAGATATGTATTTATGAGAGACAGGCAAAACAGGAGCTAGTGGTGAGAAAAAGAGAAGGAAAAAGGTCCATTCGAATGATTTCATCTCTTCTCCTTTTCCACTTCCTGTACCTAGTATTTTATAGCTTTGGCCCCTCTTCTCCACAACTAGTGTTAATGTTCCAGTCGTCCTCCTCTTAGCTGGTTTGACTGACCAGTTTTAGCCCCCCTCCAATCCATTCTACATACTGACACCAATGCAAATCTGATGTCACACTTCTCAAGATTTGTCAAAGGCTCTGTTTGCGTCATGTAGAGGATATAATATACAGCTTCCTAATTGATTTTTTCATTCAAAAGGTTTTCATTTAACACTAACTTTATGACAGTCATTGTGTTGGGTGCCAGAGAAGAAAGAGTTAAACAAGACACATTCAAGCGCTCTATGACCTGATCCCAGTTTACCTGTAAGACTCATCTCTGCCTTTGTCCTTCACACATTTTGTGTTATAAAAATGCTGGATTACTACAGTTCCCTGCATATATCAAAGTTCTGCGACTTGCTCTTGCTCTGCCACCTGCCTAGAATATTCTTCTCTGGCTAATTCAGCTAAGGCATCATCTCCAATATGCAGAGCTTTCTATGGGCACTGCTCTAAGGACTTTATATAGAGAGTAACAATTTTAATTTTCACAACAAAACCAAGAGATAGGTGCTAATATTATCTCCATTTACAGATGAGGAAACCATGGCACAGAAGAGCCAGCATTTGAACCTAAGCAATCCTGTTTCAAAGATCTTGCATTTAACTAATACAGTCACAGCCTCTCCCTGAATCCACCAGTGGGGCTAAAAGGCCTCTTCAGTAATCTATAGCATTGTGTTTCCCTGTTTATACATCTATTGTCTCCCACAGCACAACATATTAGAACACTGTTTTTTTATGCTTATATAAAGTACATGTATTTATGTAAGATATATTTAATATTTATATAAAATACATGTATTTATAAAATCATGTATACATCTCTATATATGTGTGTGTACATATATATACATATATATATATATATACATATATATAATTTCTGCTAGTCTAGACACTGCTCTGACATTAGAGCTGGATATTCCTTATAACCAGCAGAGTCTTACACTAGGTGTCTATGTCCAATTAAATCCAATTTCATCCTTTTACATATGTAGAAATTAAGGTTGAGAAATAAAGAAATAAAATAGCTTGATCAAAATTCCAACAGCAAAGTAATCAACTGTTCATCTGAATTACTACTTCTGTGTTTCCCCGAAAATAATACCATATTTCCCCAAAAATAAGACCAGGTCTTATATTAATTTTTGCTCCAAAAGATGCATTAGGGCATATTTTCAGGGGATGTCATATTTTTTCATGTACAACAATCTACATTTATTCAAACACAGTCATGTCATCGTCTTCTGGAACATCGTCATAATGACTAAATGCGTCCATCTGGTTGACAACCTTAACTGGGGCTTATTTTCTAAGGTTGTTAAAACCTAGCATTTTAAAACATTTTGAGATTTAAATTTTATTAATAGTCATCATGCCATATTGTTTTATAATCGATAAGTCAACAAGTAATGTGAGCTTAAAATTCAATTTTTCATACCATTTCTTACCTATCAATTTAGTAAAGCTTAAAAAAAAATAAGAATATCCACCTTTTGTTAGGGGGTTGTGAAACAAGACATAAACCACTGGTGGGAGTATTAACTGGCTTAACCACTTTGGAAAACAAATTGGAAATACGTACAAAAAGTCTCAGAAATAATTATACCATTGAGGAACATCACTTCAGGGAAAGTTACTATATAAAATAAACATTCCCTATATTTTTTCTTGTAATAAAGCTTAGAAACATCATCCACACTGTAGGATGAGTAAGTAAATTATAGCATATACAAATGATAGAATTTTATGTACCTATTAAAATGTTAAAAAAATAAGCAAAACTAATCTAATGTTACAAGTCAGAAGAATGGTTATTTACAGTGGCTAGTACAGAAAGGGAGCAAGAGAGGAGCTTTTGGGGTCTTGATGGTCTTGATCTGAATGCTGATTATATATAGATGTATTATGTGTATTCAGTTTGTGGAAATTCATCAAACTGTACAATTATGACGTGCATTTATCTGTAAGTGTATTATATATGTCAAAATTTAAAATATTATGCATAGTTTATTTTAAAAAGGAGACAGACTCAAAAAGTATTGAGGGAGAGAATCGGGATAAAAAATTATAAATGCAGTATGTTTAACTAGGTAAAAAGTGCATAGAATAAAGTCTAAATGGAAATACAACAAAAACAATTCCCATTATTTTTTTAAAGCTATTATGATTTTTATTCTTTTAAATCCACGGGGCATCTGTCATCCATCTTCTTGCAAGCCATACACTACATATACTAGCTTAAAAGATGGGTGAGAAAAATAATTAAGTTATAACTAAACCATTAGGGTAATAATGATATAAAAGGTAATTTGAAAACTGCCTGAGACTATATTGTTGACAGGAAACATCACACTTATTTCAAACTAAACACTCACGGGGCTTTCCTAAACCTGGACAAATGATTGGAAAGAGCCCTACATAAGTGACTTCCTGAAAATCACATGGCAAATTGGTAAAGGCTGGAAACAGACGTCGTTTTCAGATAAGAACACAACAGCTGCTGATGGCAACAGGACTTCTAAACCTTCTCAGAAGATCCATCTAGAGAGGCTTCAAGCATCCAAAGCAACATGCAAAGCAAATAACTCAAGTTTTGTCAAACTGTTTACATGTAGCTCCACATTAGTATTTCCAGAACTAGCCATCTCCAATATTCAGCCAATTTGGGTTAGAAATGATAACATTGAGCATGTAAATTCAATTTAATATTAGCATAAATAAATCATTAAACATAAGACTATATTGGGAGAAAATCAAGTGATTTAAAACTTCACACACACACACACACACACACACACACACTATCTACGGTTTCGAGCTTCTGAAAGAATGTTCTTTCTAAATAAAACTGAGAACAAGTTAGTAATTTACAATTTTACATCGATTTAGACCTGTCTTTCCTATTCCACCCGTTACCCTTACCTCCACCTGTATACTGAAAGTCACTTTCAGTACTGCTACCTCTTACAAAAAACTCTCACAGTGACATGTGGAACCAATGCACCCGTCTGGAATCGTACAAGTGACCTCTGCCTAGAGGATCTTCGTTGTGCTTAGGTGACCACGGACAATGTCGACAGGCCTGTCAGGCGTTAATAGCACCTTCTTTCCAACGGCACCTCCGAATTCCCAAGGATCTTACCGGTCGGTGAGGATTCTAAACCTAACGATAAGGTAGAGGAGAGCGAGATCCCGACGAAGTTGGAAGGTAAAGAAACAGGAAATTAAGAGGATGGACAGGACAGAAGCTCAGAGGACAGGGTTACGGGAGAGAGCGGAGCCAGAAGAATGGAGGATCTGAAAGGCTGGCGTGCCCCAAGATGCACAGTCCTACTCACTGGCCGGCCTGTCTCTGACCTCGGCTGAGGGTTCCCAGCCCTACGAGTCAGAGGTGCACACAGCTGGGCCGCCAAACGAACAAGTTCAACTGCCAGGCAAGGAGTCAGGGGGCGTAGGCCGACAACTCCCTCCTTTCAGCCAATCGCCTCTCTCTCTCGTGGGCGCGCTCCTGATGACGTCAAGGGAGAAGCTAGCGCCCGCCTCTCGCTACAGGCACTTCCGGTTGCTACCAGCTCACTTCCGGGTTTCCTCCGTTTCAATTGTTTGGGCGCGAGTTGCTCTGAGCGCGGTTCCCTGAATTCAAGAGGCGTGTGGTTGGTGAGTAGTGAAAATGCTTAACCTTCCAGTGGGTCCCGGTTGCGGAAACAATTTTGTGGCCAACGCGTTTGTGGCAAACGCCGCGGTTTGCTTTTGAGCAGCGTGCAGTGATTTTCCGGAGGGAGGGAAATTCGAACAGGTCTGCCCTTCGAGGCCAAGGATTTAATTACTTGATTCGCCAGAAGGGAGTGGAGCTACGCGTGGTTCTTCCCTCCTTTATCCGAATCATGCTGGTCCTTGTCTTCCTTCATCTCTCCCGCAGTCAGTCGTGGAGCGAAGAGCAGCCTGAGAGATTAGCGTCTTTGGCCTGGAGGTTGCTGCGGTCGGCGGCGTCACTTGTCAAGAGGTAAACATTGTGCATTTGTGTTTTGCCAGACGTCGTGCTCACCTCTTTTGCCCACATAGAGGTCGTGTTTGAGATACTTGGTTTCCACGAGTTTTAGCAAGCTGGTAAGGAAAACAAGACAACCTAGGATGCCTCCCCGTTTCCTACACGGTAAAGAATAAATTCCTTGCTTCAGTAGATAGTGTGGCTGCAAACTACTGTTGCAGTCGTTTCTGCCCATTTCTCCCATACACGTTAAAAGTCTCGCTGATCTTTTCCTGCCACTGAACACACCGGTTACTTTCAAGCTGTCCTGCCATCAGGCTTTTGCTGTCTTCTGTCTTCATTCCCCTCTGACTCAGTGTTTCAAAATATAATTCAAATACTAATTTTTTCTCTGAATACTGTAGATTCCGCCCACACTCACACGCCGTTTTGATAGTCATTCACTCATTTGCCTTTTATAACATTTGTCACATTGTATATAATTATTTATAGTAATTGTTTTCATATCTGTCTACCCACTACCAGTAGGCAGTGGTTTTCTGTGGATTTAAAACGGGGCAAAATTTCTATTCCTTTTTGTATGTGCTATAACTAGTCCAATAGTGATTGAATATATGGCTTTTGTTTATTGAGTTCTTACCGTGACCCAAATATTGTTCTAAGCACTTTATGTAATCTGTGCAAAATTTTAGCTTTACAGAAGCCTTTGATGTTGGTATTTTTATGAACCAATTTTACCAGTGGGGAAAGTGAGCAAATTTATTTGTCCAAGGCTATACAGCTCGTTAAATAGCAAATCCTGGACAGTTTATCCTCACCCCTGACTCATCTTGGCAGTGGTTTTCAACCTGGGGTGATCTTGCAGCAGGGGACAGTTGATAATACCTGGAGACAATTTTGGTTGTCACAACTGGGGAAGGTGCTATTGACATCTTAGCGTAAACGCAGGGATGCTGCTAAACATCCTATAGTGCACAGGACAGTCCCCATGACAAAGAGTCGTCCCATCCCAAATGTTAATAGTGCCAAAGCGAAACTTTTTGCATTACGATTTATTGCTTTAAGTAGGTATCAATGAAAACAGTGCTTCTCAGACTGTGACACTTCTGTAAATTAAAAATGAATTACTAGTCAAACCCATAGACTGTATAACACCAAAATTGAACCTGGATGTGAACTATAGACTTTGGGTGATATGATGTGTCAGTGTAGGTTTATAGATTGTAGCAAATGTGCCATTCTGGTGTGGGATGTTGATAGTGGGGAAGGATGGTGGGCCAGGGGAAGAATGGGATACATGGGAACTCGGTACTTTCTGCTCAATTTTTACTGTAAACAAAACATGCTCTACAAAAGTATTTTTTTTTTTAGGAAAAAAATTAATTACTAGAAAAATGAAATCTAAAAAGGAAAGCAAAGCCAGTTATTTCGTGATCGGGTTCAACATACACAAAATTATTGTCAAATTGCTATAAAACTTTCTAAATCAGTACTCTCAATTTCTATACTTAAAAGGATTAACCATTTGTGAATCAAATTTGGAGTAACATGGACTTATATTATTGAGTAAATATCAAGAAAAAATGATTAACAACTAAACTATAAATAAGTGCCAGCTGAGAGTTAGAGACCATAAGAGTCCACAGACTGTTAGAGAGCGATGAAGTGAAACGGTTAGGAAGGCTTTGAGAAGCAGGGGGCTCGTGATCTGAGAGAGGGTGGATAGAGACACAGGACAGAGCAGCTCAGGTGGAGAGTACAGCGTGCGTGTTACTTGAAATGTGTTTAGGAAATCATCAAATCTAGCTAGAGAGGGAGATTCAAAAGGAGTAGTGGGAGAGAAGTATGGAAAGTTGGGCAGGGCCAGATTGTTAAGTACTGTAAATGGCATGGTAAAGAGTTTGGGGGCTATAAGGTAGGTATTGGAGAAGGATTTTTTCTTTCTTTTTTTTTAATTAAAAAAATGTCACTTATTTTGTTCCAGAATTTGGGATTAGAAATAACTTGGTTAGGTTGACTCGTCCTTTCCACCCAGTGTCAGCTGCAGCATATTGGTTCAGGTACATGCACCAGGCTGGCAAGCTGGTGCTGACTATTGATAGGGAGTTTAGCTAGGACTTTTGCCTGGGGCTTCAGCTCCTCTCCATGTTGGCCTTCCCCCTAGCATGGTAGTTGGGTTCTAAGAGCAAATATTCTGAGCAAGCTGAAGTTGCAGCTGCCAGTCTCTTCGTGTTTAGACCAGTAAACTGACACAGAATCATTTCCACCATATTTTTCTCAAATAGTCGCAGAGTCTGCCAAGATTTAAGACAAGGGAACATAGACTTCACCTGTCAATAACAGGAGTGAGAAGGTATTTGCACCATTTTAAATCTGCCAAATGGAATGGACACTAAATTGTGGCCCTAATTTGCTCCCTCACCTGCATATTCTTTTTCAATAAACAACCTGAGCTGCTGTACATGGCAGCCCTTCCAGGAGAGGTCCACAAGTAAAACTCTCATATGGGTTGGTTTTTAAATAGGGGGAAGTATAAGGGCATGATGTCAAGTTGAAACAATTAGACAGTTCAGGAATGGCACATACGAGACTGGGTGTAGAGTAAGGTACCACGTTTTTCAAGAGCAGCGTAAAGTGTATCTTAGCTTCCATGGCATTTTATAACTGATCTGACATGTAGTCCCCAAGTGTAGTTTGTGATCTTTCAACTAATTCTTTCCCACTATTTTTGTCCTTCTTACGGGGAAGGGAGGACACAGCTTGAAACTTTTCCTTTTAAAATTTGAAGGAATGGGTTTATCCAGAGTGCCCCCTTTATTGTCTGTCTAAATTTGCATATATATTTAAACTGTGTTAGTATAATTAACTCAGAATTTTTGGAAAAGGAGTGGTGACTGGTTTATGTATCTAGCTATATATGCCTAAAAATATGTACATATATTGCGTATACCACATATGTATATATGTGTGTGTTTATATGTGTGTGTGTGTGTGTGTGTATACATATACACACTACCTAACTTCAAGGCTACCTACTCCTTATGACGTAATGCAAGCATATATATTTTATTCCTCTGTCCCTTTTAGCAGAAATGAGTTTGGTATAAAGGACTATTAGATAGAGAAAAGGAGTTATCCAAAATGTTGTCATATACATCACCATCTGCACACATGTGCCTGTTTTATAATATGTGGGAGAACAGGGGAATCAGTATACCTCTGTGCTCTTGTTAAAGTGTACATAGTCTAGAGAGTATTATAGCTTAAATCCTTATGAGTGAATTTGCACAACAGAGATTCATGGTATAATCCTAAAAATTATCTCCTTCCATCTTTGGCATAAGTTGAATGATAAATCCATTTGGCTTACAAGAAGACCTGAGCGATATCTGTTGCGGTAACAGATATCACAGTTACCTGTAACCAAAGTAAGACAATTCAACACTATATGCATATTTCTATTTGCTTGGATTTAAACATGGACATAGTAGTGTTGTATGGGGAAGTATAAAGTTAGATGCAAAAGCATTTTTAAAAATGATTTTTTTTTAAAGCCAGAGAAATGGAAGAAATTTCTAGGAATAAAATTGGATAGCCTTACTCTAATAAGAATCAATGTTATTTGTTTTTAAATATGTTTAAATGTTTAAAAAGCCAATTTGCAACATTTATAGGTAGGCTTTTTAAAAATATATATTATGCAAGTCTTAAGTATTTTTCTGTGTCCTTTTCATCTTTGCAGATTTTTTGAAGCACCATTAGAATTATTCTGTTTAGATCAAGATGTCTAGCAAAGCAAATCCTCCCAAGAAAAGGTCGCAACAGTTAAAAAGAAATCCAAAAAGAAAAACTGATGATGAGGAAGTGGAATCATCAGAGAAAGAGGTAATGAAAATAACTAGTTTATCATCCAGAACTCCTTATTAGAAATACCATCTGTTTATATGAAGCAGTATGTGAAGACTAAAGGTGAGTTTTACTGCAAATTATAGTAATTCATATCGTTATGTGGGAGCTGTTGCAACATGATTTGTAAAAGTTCTCAGATAAAAATTGTTTACTTCATTTCTGAAAACATTGATCAAAATTCTTTGAGGAGGTGTGGGTCATAGCGCATTGATTTCTGAGATGTTTAAATGAGAAGAATAGGAATAAAGTGTACAAATTCTGTGGCATTTGTATGTTAAAATACAAGGGAAATCTTTCAGTTGGTGGAGGAGATTTTTATTAACATACAGAAAAGTTATTTTGGTAGGAATTAGCGTAGTCCTACCATGATTTTACCCATGTCTTATAAAAGAATAAGTGAAATACTCAAAAAATTTTTCTGTGTTTTATCCTGTATTAGGCAATGCCTTTATTTGTTTTGCAGGTTAAGTATGCCATACTATTTCAATGGCAAAATGAGTAATGATTTCTTTAAAACATTGTTTGATAACATACGAAATTGTTGTACATTATCACCATTGTCCAGGAACTGCTTTAGTATATATATCCTTTGCCTGTGATACATATAGACCCTTCTGCAGAATTGGCAATATTCCTTTTTTCTATCTAGCAGAAAGTATATACCTTCAACATACATGACAAAGTATTGCAAAAGCAATATCTTTTTATCTGATGTTTAGTTTAATTCTGTGTGTATGCATGTTTTTCCCTCTAGGTTAGAAAACCAGCGAAAAAAAATAAAAATCATCCAAAGCGTCTGTCTTCTGAAGGTACTTCTTTTCTATATTTGGTTTAACCTTTCTCAAGCTACCTATATTCATGAAAAAATTATCAGCATCTTGATTTTGAGTTCTGCAAAAGCAAAAGATGGTAATAAACAGCTACATTCTCATTTTTGCAAAAATAAGTAGTACTGGTTAGTCAGGTATTTTGGTCAACTGAAAAGAAATTTTATTTACCACCTCTAGCAAAATACTGTGTCGGGTTCTAAATTGATAGGAACTAGAAAAAACCAAAACGTCTATCCCACAGTCTGAATTCTTACTGACCTGTGACATAAGACATACCTGCTGATTTCTCTTTGAGACTAATATGCTTCTGCTCTGCCACCACTGTACAGATTATTTTGGAACCACGAACTAATTTTGTTTGGAGTAAATCAGTTTTGATTATTCATCTTTACTTAAACATCACTTTTTTGTGGAAGAATTCCCTACTCTCACCTAAGACCAGGCTACAGACTCTGGTTTTATACTTCCATAGTGCACAGTACTTTTGCTTTTGTAAAGCTTTGCATTCTTACAACTATTTAATCTACCTTCTCTCCAAAACTAATCTTTATGTGAGCCAATAGTATATCTCCTTTGTTTATCCCTTGTATGTAGAATAATTAACAACCCACTAAACACTATCTATTTGTGGTTTCGTTAATCTCTTCTGTTCCAGTTGTCATCCAAGGTTTGATAGAACTACATTTCTAGTCTCTCAATGAAGCTGTTTAATTCAGGTCATTTTTTGGAACCAGAACTTTTTTGTCAAATCTTAATAATTGTAGTTTGGTTCTTAATTTAAAATTGTCTTGGGTTTGTATCTGCAATATCAGTTAATATTTTAGTTAACATAACAGTAGATAGCATATTCATATTCAACACCTGGCATGTTATGGCTGTGCAATAAAAAGGAAATTAAACAGTTTATACAACTTTATAATATTTTGGTTCTCATAATCCCATTAGCTTTTTTAGATAAATTTATATTTCAATCACTTAGGTATTAAGTAAAAACATACAAGCTTCTGTACTGACCAGAGTGTCTTATTTCACCAGAGACAGGACAAACAAAGCGTACTAGTCTAAAACTGGTAAAGATAGCATCCAACAAAAGAAATACCTGGCAACCTCTTTCGAAGAGTAGCATAGAGCATTTGCAAACTATTATGGAAACAGTAATAATGTGAGTATGAATTTTTTCCACTTCACTCTTTTGATTTCTACTTAAGCGTTTCCTATAGACTGTATCCTTTTAAAAGTTATCTATTTTATGGTGATAGAGTGTGTTTCAAAAGAAGATATTGCTAGTGTCTTTTAATGACGTTAACCTTAGCAAAAAAGTCTGTCAATTTCAGAAACTTATCATTCCATCAGTGAAATAAAAATGAAGGCTATGTGGCCTGATCTATCTGTAAATTTTTGACATGTTCTGTCAAGAGAGATGCTTTAGGAAGAAATTGAGTTCAAATTGACACTTTTTGTGGAAGTTAGCGTGCCAAAGGGGTTACAAAGAAAATACGACAGGATTCTGCCATCAGGGACTGAAATCCCATCAGAAGAGTCAGGAATATAAATTAGTTACAACCATATAATATAAAAATGACTTTGATTACACCTCTGCTTAAAATGTGTTTACTATCAAAGGAAGAGTGATTGATTCTCCCTGGCTAGTAATGAGATGCACTTGAGAGAAATCAGAGAAAGTAAACAAATTATATTATTTGTGATACAAGCTAATATGGATTCAGTCCTTTCTTTTTTTCTCTAGAACAATTTTGAGTAACAGTGGCACTAAAAATGAACAAACTCAGTATCATCTCAACTGCCTGAAGAAAAGGTAATGTAGTTATGCAACAGAAAATAGTTAACATATATTTAGTAAAAGTCTAATCTCTTTCTATGTTGCCAGAACAGATATTTGTGGCATATAAAAGTTTTTTATGTGGGTTTTTTATTGTTTTAAAAAGAAGAATAATTTAGGAATACACTACCCTAAACTTCTGCTACATGCGATTCTGAATTAAGTTTAAGAGAATATAAGGAAGAATCTGAAAATGACAAGATGCCTACTTCTACAATTCACTTTTCTGTTTTGGTAATTTAAAAATATTTTATCAGGGGCCAGCCCGGTAGCTCAGGCGGTTAGAGCTCCATACTCCTAACTCCGAAGGGGGCCGGTTCGATTCCCACATGGGCCAGTGGGCTCTCATCCACAAGGTTGCCAGTTCAATTCCTCGAGTCCTGCAAGGGATGGTGGGCAGCGCCCCCTGCAACTAAAATTGAACACAGCACCTTGAGCTGAGCTGCTGCTGAGCTCAGTTGGTTGGAGCGCATCCTCTCAACCACAAGGTTGCCGGTTTGACTCCCTCAAGGGATGGTGGGCTGCGCCCCCTGCAACTAACAATGGCAACTGGACCTGGAGCTGTGCTGTGCCCTCCACAACTAAGATTGAAACGACAACAACTTGACTTGGGAAAAACTCCTGGAAGTACACACTGTTCCCCAATAAAGTCCTGTTCCCCTTCCCCAATTAAAAAAAAAAAAAAAGAAATATTTTATCAACTTGAACTCCCTTCAACTTCATTTTGAACAATTTGAAGTTAACAGTTCACCTCGCTCATCTGATATTTATCCTGTTGCTGTGTTTTTCGCTTCATATTGTGCTACAGTATGTGCACAAGAACAGGTATACTTTTCCAGGATATTACTGCTCTTCATCTTGTGGCAAGTCACAAATGGAGGTTTCTTTTCGTGTGTTCTTAAAAGTCACACCACTGCCAGTGATTTTCAGTGACTACTTTTTTCTAATATTTGCACAACTTTTTTTTCATCGAATTGTGTTCTGGGTCTTAGTTACAGGTTTGCCTGCAAATGTTTGTGACCTACTGCTTTATTCTTGGGAGGGCTGAACACAAATTCTGCTTAAGATTAAGTATAATTCTTGAGGATAGTAGCAAAATAGAAAGGATGGGATGAGATGGGATGAGGTGGGTGGGGTTGGGAGTTTGGAGGGAGGTTGAAGAGATTAAAGAAAGACTGCTAGAAGCTGGCTTATAAATGGCTTACAGAAATGATAGCCTGGTATCTCCAAGGAGCCTAGCATGAAAAAGCTAATAAGTAAGATAATACATAATGAAAGAGTAGCCATTTATGGTCTTTTTAATATAGGGCTGATAATCATGTTAGGTGATTAAATGAGACTATCACAGTGCATAATAACTGCTCTCCACAGTGATCCCTGGGTCATCAGAATGGTTAAATTCTGTTGAATATATAGGCTGTCTCTTCATGAGCACCCATGGAGATATGTATTTCAAATACTGCATGTTGTCTCTTCATTTTTGCCTTCACACCTCACTTTCTTTTGTTCCCAAAGTAATAATATTCAAGATACGTTCTCTTTTACTAATATAGCAGAGTGCAACCTTAGCAAACATTGTAATTGAATCTCTGACTAAATTTTTCTATAGCAATATTTCTCAAAGTGTATTGGAACACTTATTCTTAAAAATACTCTGTGAATAGAAGTGATATATAGTGAATAATTTTGGACACATTAGCACATGAAAAATCCTGCAGTAAATCTACTTCATTTTGCTTAAGGTAGCATCTCCCAAATTGATATTTACCACAAGAACACTTTGTCATATACTTGTCTCATCTCTGCTTCTGTCTGCATTTTGGCTTCATTCTTTTACCCCGGTTGTCCTCACTACATTAGAACTGTAGGCACAGACAGCTCCCTATTTATCTTCTTAGCCTTGGGAAGGAAGAGGAGAAAGAAAATACTTATCCTCTTAGCTTCAGTTAGATGGACTGATTGGCCCAGCTCAGGTGATGTGCCTATCTTTGGACTCGTTTTGTTACAGTTAATACAGACTGGGGTATATACCTACCCCCATGATGGGACATACAGCATTGCTATTCAGACAAAATGGTTAGCCACTGCAGTTTCTAGGGGAACATACTTGGAAAAAGTTGTCCTATAGAAACAGTTACAAATGCTGATTAGGTGTTGTAGATATAGTAGGGTGTATTCATGTTACACTTTTAGCTTAATTGGATTTTGTAAGAATCCTGGAAATTGACCACTATTTAGAACATTTGGAACAGTGGATGACCCTTCCACAGAATTGACTTAATGAACTTTTAGTAGAAACTATTCATAAATGGAAACTTTATTTTAGTTGGGAAATCAAAAACTTATCCCTCTTGGGAAGATTATACAGATAGGTTTTTAGGCTTAACTGTGATGCTCTTATGATGATTTTCTAGATAACTGCAGTTTATCCCAACAGCTTAATGAAAAGTATGACTGGTGGGGTTTATACTGCCTACTTTCTCTTTACAAAAATTAATATTTTGAATAAGATCCCAGGAACATAAGTCTTGAGTTCCACTATTGTTCAAATTAAATAATAGGACTTTTTAGAACCCAAAAATGCTCCTAAGTAGATGCGACCAAATTTAGATTTATTTTCCTCCTTTGTTTCTTCCTATGGAATTCAAGAATCAAATCTAGAAAAGCTATATTGCTCTGTGCTAGAAGGATAGTAATGGTTCCATTTCTGTTGGTGATCTAATCAACCCAATTTGAAGGAGGTTTTTTCACCTTTACTACTGAATACTATTCATTTTGTTAATACTTTAGAACAAAGCGCTTTAATCTCAGTGTTTTATTTGCCTTAAAGTCAATGGGACTCAGTTTTCTTTAAAATCATTAAGTCCTAGTGACTGATACAGATGTCCTCTTTCCTTGGTTGCATTCTCTAAAACAACTGAGATTAGAGTCCAGGGTCATAGTTGAGACTTACACAGTAGGGCTCCATCTCTTACCCAGTAATTCACAGTACATAATAAACTTAGGTGCTGGAATAGTCTAGGAAACACATTTAGAAGACACAAGGAAATTTTGATTTTAAAATGTATATAAATAATTGTCAAATACATAAAATAGGAAGTTTTCCTTTTATGAAGCAGCCTAAGTGTCCAATGGTTTGAGGTAAATCTTAATAAAATGGAAGATTAAATGATGATTTGTCAGGGCTTTTCTGGGGATACTTACTGCTAAGGTTAGCCACTGTTCATAAAAGAGTATTAATAGCCCTTGGGACTAATAGGACAAAAAAGATGACAACAGTATTTCAAAAAACAAAACAAAAACAGTACTAATGGTACTCAAAAAATAAGAAAATAATTATGTTTTTATTCTATCTCAAAGATTGCTACAACAGTTTGAAACCCTAAAAGTCCCTCCCAAAAAGCAGAAAGATTTAACTAATGTGTCAAGTCTACTGAAAATGGAAAGGGCACAGCACAGAGCTAATGAAGAAGGTCTCGCATTGTTGCAGGTATGAAATTTGAACATGGAGTCCATAATTAAGGGGGTAAGGGGGAGAGGCCAAAAAGGTTTTTACATTATGATATTCTAGTAATAAATACTAGATCTTTGACAATGTTTTTATTAATTTTTTTTAATCAAAGCACAAACTTTGCCTAAACTTGGGTCCTCTAAAGTTAAAAGTATTTCTATTATATTAGTGATTAAGTAGCAGGTTTATTTACTATCAGACTTTATAACTGAACTATCTTAGTATTTTTGATTATCAAATGACAGGCACCCATCGCTAAATGCTATAGAATTTCAAAACATTAGTTTCCCCATCCTGTGTATGGTATTTTTTCACCAGGGCTTTCTTTGTTCTAGGCACCATTCTAAGCACTTATAGTTATACCCCTTAATGCTCTCAGCGACTTAAAGAGGTCTGTACTGTATTATCCTCATTTTATAAACGTAAAAAAGAAACATACTAATATTTCTAGCTGAACCTTAGACAAACTGTTTGAAGTTGTAATGCAAACCTAGTCAGTCCGATGTTGCCATGGTTCTTATCATTATCCTGTAGAAAGCTAGTGGGGGATAACATTAGCTGTCATGATGAACTTTAGCCTTTTAATTAGTGGACACTAGAACAATTAAGAAAAGCAACCTTAGGGGGCTCATTAAATAATTACAAAAATTAAAACAGATTGGACCATATATCGAAATTGTCCGTAGATGTGGTGCTTAGGTCTTTGTTAGCAGTTCGGTAACTACAAGATGGTAGTACTTTATACAAGGAATGCATCCCTAAGGAATTCTAATAATTGAAAATTCACAAATAATTTATTCCAGTTTTTCCATATAATGGAGATAACATCAGAAGTTAGTTTCTGAACAACAAATCTACCTATATTATGAAAAAATAGGATGGTACTTTTTAGTGTTTGTCTCACTTTATAATGTGAGATGTTTAATATTCATCCCAGTGTTACAACGTTTCAACGATTTATTTTCAGTACTGGCACTAGTTCTAATACTTAATGAACTGTTGGATAACAGTAATATGTTATTTTTTAATTTCAGCTTTATTGAAGTATAATTGATAAAATTGTAAGACAGTTAAAGTGTATGTCGTGGTGATTTGATGTATGCATTCCTTGTAAAAGGATTCTCCTGTCTAATTAACACAATTAGCACATCCAACACCTCACATTATATATATATATATACACATATACTAATTTAATAACAGATGTTTTCATGCATTTATCATATTTATAAATTTACAAGAAAGCTGGCTTACAGGGCTGTTGGGACAAATTTAGAAGAATATTTGGCAACACAGTGAAAGTTAAATGTTAAAACTATCAAACATACTCTTTCCTATAATTTTTTTTTAAAACACATCCTCTATTGCTGAATAAATGCTCATGTTCCTTTATAGTTTCATTTTATAAACATGCCTGAGCTAAGCCAATTGTCAAAAGATCCAAGTTGATAATGTGTTATTTATCGATATTTCTAATGGGAAACAGATTTTAGAAAAATAAAAATGAAATCTTATGCATTTCAATGTGGAGGCTGATATACTGCAAGCCAGAATCATTTAACAATAAAATATGCCTGAATGAAATAAAACCCCAAAGTATTTTATATATATATTTATTTATTTTTCTAATAAGATTATTTAAGTCCGACTCTTAGCAAATTTCAATTACACAATACAGTGTTGTTAGTTATAATCACCATATTTTACATTTGGTTATCAGACTATATCATCTTACAGCTGAGTTTATACCCTTTTAACATCCTCTGCCTATTTCCCCCACTCCTAGCCCCTGGGATCTTAGAAATACAGTAAGTCGGTAAGTTCTGAGAAACTGTGACTTGAAGCAAAACTACATATAACAAAACCAATTTTACTATACGTCAATTGATATAAGCAAGATTTAAGTTCCTACGGCATATTTCTGGTCACAAAAACATCACCAGACTTGTAAATAAAGACCCAAAACAATTCTAAGTTATTGAAATAAATGTGAGTTATATATACATTTAAGAAATATTAATAAAACCAAGTAGGATAATTACTTCCCAACCCATATATTTCAGTTCAGTGTCCCAGGTAGCTGGACCCATCCCAGCAGCTCAGGGCAAAAGGCGGGAACCCACCCGGGACAAAACGCCAGTTCCATTGCAGGGCGCACTCACCCCCACCCACATTCAGACTGGGACAATGTAGACACCGAGGTCACCTCGCATGCACATCTCTGGGACGTGGGAAGAAACCAGAGTACCAAGAGAAGACCCACACAGACGTGGAGAGAACGTGCAAATGCTACACACTTGGTGGCCCCAGCTGGGAATCATTTTTTCTTTTTCTTCTCAATGTTACAATGAAATGACATTGAAAGAACTGACATTATTCGAGGACCTGCTGTACTAAAAAAAAATAAAGTTACAGAATTCAGGAAAGAATTAGAAAAGCCTTTCAGATACTCAAATAAATTAGAAGGAGTACTAAAGCAAACATAGCAGATATTGCTTACAATAAATAGAAGGTAAAATGAGGAGAAAGTTTTAAGGATCAGAAAGATTTTTTTAAAGGTGCAGAGAAAAAGTGACAAATACAAGAGTTTGGCAAAGAAGGTACCACATGAGTATGGCAGTAATACCCAAAGAAAATAACAAAAGCAACAGAACAAAATGAATTTTAAGAAGTTTATAATGAAAAAATATAGTCCTTATTATATTAACTCTTCATTTCATTCAGTGCTGTTATTCATTCCCTTCTATATGGGTTGAATGGTGGTCCCTAAAATGATATGTCTCAATCCTGAAAATGTGATCTTATTTGGAAAGAGGATTTTCCCAGGTGTGATTAAGTTCAGGGTCTCGAGATGACATCATCTTGGATTACCTTGGGTAGGCCTTCAATCCAGTGACAAGTGTTCAAGAGATAGAATTGTTCTTACAAGAGATACAGAGACATGAAGGAAAAGGCCATGTGTAAACAAATGCAGAAATTGGAGTGATGTAGCTACCAGGAATGCTGACAGCCCTCAGAAGCTGGAAGAGGCAAGAAAGGATTCTCCCCAGAGCCTTCAGGGGAAGCACAGCCTGCCAACACCTTGATTGGGGACATCTGCCCTCCAGAACTATGTAAGAATCGATTCCTGTTTTAAGCTACCAAGTCTGTGGAAGTTCGTCATGACAGGCACGGGAAATTAATACATGCGGTTTACATTATATTTCTATTTAACAGCAGTCTCTAAATCCAACAACCAGTTAATAGGAAATTAGGGCTGAGGAACAGGTTAAAATGGTACAGCCACGTTGGAAGACAATTTGGCGGTTTCTTAGAAAAATAAGCATATTTTTGCCACACAGTCCCGGAATCGTGCTCCTTGGTATTTACCGAAAGGAGCTGAAAACATGTGTCCACACAGCATACTGCATGTGGATTTTGTAGCAACATTATTCACGATTGCCAAGACTTGGAAAATGATAAGATGTCCTTCAGTAGGTGGATGGATAAATTGGCCCATCTAGACAATGGAATATGGTTCAGCGTTAAAAGGAGCTATCAAGACCGGAAAAGACATGAAGGAAACTTAAATGTATACTAAGTGAAATAAGCCAATCTGAGAAGGCTACATACTATATGATTACAATTATATGACATTCTGGAAAAGGCTAAACTATAGAGACAATAAAAAGATCAGTGATTTCCAGGAGTGTGTGGTGGGGGTAGAGCTGACTGGGCAGAACACAGAGGAGTTTTCAATGGTCGTTAGTCCTTGGGCCCTGCTAGAGTTACACGGGTCTTCCAGAATCTCTGACACTAGCAGCTTGGCTAAGTTTTTGAGGACATGGGGTACATCTTGTTCCAGGGAAATTAAGTTTCCTTATGAAGCATTATTACATTGGTAAATTCATTTCTAGGAAGCCTGTTTTTTGAGAGAAAAATGAAAATATATTTGCCAGTGTCTTCTAGCAGTGTTCCAGTACATGAGGTGTTTTAAAAATATGTATACGTATATTAATATCTTTTGGGGTTTTATTTAATAAAATGTTTCATTTTAAAACAGCTTTCTCTTTCTGACTCAGGAAGAAATAGATAAAATGGTAGAGACCACAGAGTCGGTGACTGAGAATATTCAGACCCTGAAGAACAAAATTCAAATTCTGACAAGTGAGGTAGAAGAAGAGGAGGAGAAGGTAAAACAGGTAATGGTTTAAAAATGTATTGCTAGACTGTGGGTATGATTTTTAATGCTTGCATTCTACCACGACAACTTTTTAGTATAATAAGATGAGAGAAATCAGTTTTTTGAAATAACTGTTGCTTTCTTTTTCTACTTTAGACATTTCAAATTGATGGTAGTGGGGTACTCTCTCTTCCAGAACTTTCTCAGAAGAGTCTCAAAGCACCCACACTTCAGGTAAGTACCAATTTACTATATTTTTACTATCTGACGTATCACCAGTTATGAATTGCATGTATAAAACTATTATATCCTGTTGTTTTTTCTGAAAAAAAAACATGGAATTCATTATGTAAACTTATACAAAATTACTTTTCTCATTTGACATTGGAGTTTGAACATTTTTCTTTGTCAGATCTGTCTTGTTCTTGTCAATAGCTTAAAATATGCCATTGTATGGATGTACCATAATATAATTTGTGAATTACTGATGGAGATAAATAATGTGTGCAATTACAGATAATGCTGAGTAAACCCCTGTACATGTATATTTTTACACATTTGTGTAGTCATAGCTGTAGGATGGATTTCTGGAAGTAAATTCTGACAGTTGCTTTTGTTTATTCTTCTAACAATGGCATGTAACACTTCATAAAATACTACTACTACTTATTCGTAGTAGACTATACACTGGTGATCTATCTTTTTCAAAGGACCCCAGTAGATATCATTGTGTAAATGTTTACAGTGGTAGAAAATCTTCATGTGTTCTCAAAAAGTAATTTGAAATTTTCCTACCTATAATTCACCTAGAGTGAAAGGAGAGGGAAAACAGAATCATACAGATTTGAAAGGAGAACAGCAATGAGTCGGTTATTACTGTTGAGTGATGGGTACATGAGATTTTTTATACCATTCTCTCTAAATAACACATTTGATATTTTTCATAATAAAAGGTTAAAACTAATTATATAGGTCAAGGTCACCAAAAGGTAGAAACTTCCAGTTGGAAAATAAATCATGGAGATGATTTAATGTACAGCATGGTGACTATAGTTAATACTGTATAGTTAGTAATATTGTATTTTTGAAAGTTGCTAAGAGTAAATCTCCAAAGTTCTCATCGCAGGAAAAGTAAATATGTAACTATGTGTGATGATTCATGTTAACTAGACTTATTGTGCTGATCATTTCACAATATATACCAATATTTAATCATTATGTTATACACATAAAACTAATATAGTTCTATATGTCAGTTATATCTCAATAAAAACTATTTTAACTAGTTATACTACTGTACCCACAGAAAGAAATTTTGGCACAGATTCCAAACCCGCTCCCTCTTCTGAAGGATTTGGATGTTCTCCATAATTCATCCCAGATGAAGAACATGTTAACTTTCATCGAAGAAGCCTATAAGAGACTGGATGCTTCTTAAAGAGTGTATTTTAGATTGTTCCATAGCAATTTAATGTTTATCAAGGTGTAGAACTGTTAACCTATGACGATATTGCAGAGGCCAAGGCTTCTTCAGGATTTATTATTTCCTCATATGCAGTTTAACATTAGCCTCTGTAGATCTACCATTAGCATCTGATACAGTCCTGAAAACTCCGTGTTTAGCAGTTGCCAGGTCAAGGAGTTCATATTCATGTTGCTCTATTTCCAGTTATTTGCCTGAAACCATAAAATAAGACCAGCCACAATCTAATGATTTGTAATGGCTGAGTAGAGCTTATTTATTGGTTAGTATGCACAGGAAATTTGATACTGTGGCTTAATATATGTAAAGTGTTTATAGTGCCTAGTTCGTCAAAAGTAGTTCATAAATGTTTGCTACTGTTATTTAGCTGAAGACTTGCGTTTTCTTTCTGGTCATCTGGAACTTGAAAAAACCCAAATGCCTTTACCTTTTTACATAACTCCCTAGACTTTGTGGTGTAATTAAGTTTTGCCAGGTGTCTTTAACTTTGGAGGTAGCATGGATGTTTTATTTCTTTGGTTGAGTTAGTGAATAGATGTTGAATATTTATTTTCCCTGTCATCAAAGCATACTTTAATTTCATAAAATTATTAAAAAGGAACAAAAGCATATTTATTCCCTTAAAAGAGAAAACAAAATAGTCCTTTCTAAACCTTTCCTTGTTGTGATGATAATATGTATATACATGTAAATAAATGATCACTAAAACATATCAAAAATCATTTCTGACCAACCACAGTATATTGTCTGGATTGCTTTTATATTATATATTTATAAAATAAAATAACTGCAATTTAATTATTTTTCTGTCTCACCTAGACTATTTCATCAGTTAATTGAGAAGGTATCACTATTCTGTTAATGTCCTCCAGGAAGAGACCACCAGGAACACAGCTTTAATTTTAAAAAATTCAGTTTAGTGCTTGTTGCCATGAGGGAGACCACACACCATGGGGGAACCCTGAACAGCTCAGTAAAGGGGTTAAAAGCAATAGCCTCTTAGGATATGATGGCCGAAAAGGACATTAATGGATTCTGGAGGTAAAGAAAGCATTCAGGAAAGGAAACCTGTAGTGCAGCGTTTAATGGAAACATTTTTCTATATTTTGGACTGCTTGCTACATATCAGGCAAAGCAACTAAAAGGAAAAGATTTTGCAAAATGTCTTAAAACTTAAAAACTCTTGATTTGGAAACTTAAATCTTCATGTTTTTAGAGTGACTAATACAGGCCTAACTCACTGATTTTGATCATTAATCATGACATTTATAATAGGTTTTGGTGGGGAGGGAGGAGGTACATAAAAGTTTGCTGTTTCTCTCCGAACATCTGTTTAACGGATTATTGAACTTTAAGCAGTATTTTTACTTCCCTTTGTTGCAGTTCACTATGCAAGAACTGGCCATACTACCCATTTGTAGCTTTTAAAAGTATGTGATCTAATTTTGAGAGATGAGCAGTATCTACTGGTAGGCAAGAGGCAGTTCAAAACATATACAATATTTTCTTTAAAGGTTGAATTTTGGTATACTTTTTATGAATAGTTTTAATTACAGACTCAAATAAAATTAATATTCAACTACACATGGTCCTAGTAACTCAAATGGTCATCTTCCTATGTGGCAAGTATCCACACCCATCTGAGTTCTCTCATACATAGACCATACCAACTAGGATACAGCTCCTGTCCAGTGAGGGGAGAATAAAAGCCAATGCCAGGAACTTTAAATTCTAAAAATACACACTTTGGAATGGAGGATATATAGTGTAAAAATGTCCATACGATAAGGGCGGCTGGATGGCTCAGTTGGTTAGAGCACGAGCTCTGAACAACAGGGTTGCCAGTTCGATTCCCATTTGGGCCAGTGAGCTGCGCCCTCCGCAACTAGATTGAAGACAACGAGCTGCCGCTGAGCTTCTGGAGGGGTGGCCGGATGGCTCAGTTGGTTAGAGCGCGATCTCTCAACAACAAGGTTGCCAGTTCAATTCCCACATGGGATGGTGAGCTGTGCCCCCTTCAACTAAAGATTGAAAACAGCGACTGGACTTGGAGCTGAGTTTCGCTTCCACAACTAGATTGAAGGACAGTGACTTGGAGCTGATGGGCACTGGAGAAACACACTGTTCCCCAATATTCCTCAAAAAACAAAAAAAACAAATGTAGCATATGGTAAAAATAGCATTTCAAATAAAATGCAGAAAAATATTAAATGGTCTTGAGAAAATTGCTAACCACACTAGAAATGGGGGCAGAGGGACAGCAGTTTTATATTCCTGCTTTACGCCAAAATAGATTCCAAACAAATATAAAAATAGAAACAAAATATCAGTAACAAATAGCAACAGGAAGGTGGTCAGTCTCAAAAATACCTAAGTGGTCAAAAATATTTGAAAGATGTTCAACCTTATAATAATCACTTAAATGCAAATCAAAACAATGAAATGTTTTCACCTATCAGATTGAAAAAGACTAGAAGGGAAAGTTGCTGAACATACAAGAAAATGGGTCCTCAACAATGCTGCTGAAGGAAGGGAAATGGGTATAATCTGAGTGTGTGTGTGTGTGTGTGTGTGTGTGTGTGTGTGTGTGTAGGAATTTGGGGGAAGGGAGCCTGCGCAGAACCTCAGTGTATTGTCAGTCATTTAAAACTCGGACTTTATATGAGCCTTTCCATTTTCCTCAACTCTCACTTGGGCATATGTTTAACAAACAGGTTTTGTTTAAATATGAGACACCTGCACTGGAACCTAAAATTAAGGGATTTACTTTCTCTTATTTGGTTGGATGGAATCCTAGCATTGTCTATTTACCAAAAATAAATGCAGGTGCACCTGTCAAAATTAGTATTGAATCATTCAGGTTAGCTTAGTTTCCAAACACAAGTCTTCTAAATCCTCTCATGTTTCATTCATTGTCAAGAAATATTCAGCTTTAAGGAAGAGAGAGGAAAGAAAGAAAGCAAAAGCAGGGAGAAAATCAAATTTCCCATTTGGACTTTATCATGTCCGAAGTGACTGAGCCCTTTTTGTGTTATAACTTGGCTTTTCTTGTTAAGAGTTGCTGCCATTGAAAGTAGTTCTTTGATATTAAACCACCGTAGAATCACTTTCTGTTGGCTTACGTATTTGCTCTCCTCATTAAAGTGACCTCTGCTGTGATCGAGGCTGTAAAATTGCTGTAACAGCCATATCTAAAGATTGGTTATAGTTGTTAAAATTGGAAAAAGAGGAAGATGTTTTCCAAATTCAATAAAATTATAGACTCCTTTTTAAAAATGAAATTGTTCAGTTTTTAACTAATAAAAACTAATGTGCCTTAGCCTATTTCACCCCATTTTATACCCCCAAGGAGGTCTTTTAAGTTAATGTAGGTTTTCAAATGGGACAATAGGGCTATCTAACAATAATGATAAAAATGTCTGTCATTTATTGATGTATGCTATATGTCAGGCACTAGTCTAAGTCCATTACATGTATACATGCCTTTATGCCAATGTTTAATCCTAATAACAACACTAGAGGGATTAAACCCCATACCAGTCATTAGTATCCCCACCCTGTAGGTGAAGAATCAGGCATAGAGAGGCTAAGTAATGGTGTTAAGATCTAGTAAAATAAGACCGGGTCTTGTATTAATTTTTGCTCCAAAAGACACATCAGAGCTGATTGTCCGGGTAGGTCTTATTTTCGGGGAAACACGGTAGGTTTTAAGGGTACGACTCTAAATACATCATCTGTATGTCATATTGTGTTATGTTCATTTTTTAATTGATTTTCCTCAAATAATATTTAGAAAACACTAGGATTTATATAGTAGCCTTAGGGCCATGTACAGGTGTATTTTGCCCTCAGTAACATCTCTAAAAAAAAAAAAAATAGTTATCAATATACCAGGATCAAAAAACACTCTTATTTTGACGTCCAGTAGTTGTCATCTAACATAATTTCTCCAGTTGCTTTCAACTACCATTTACCCATTGTCTTACTTTAACCAGCATCTTCAAGTAAAGAATGCCCTAACCTACCCCTTCATTTGATCCTGACTTTATGAGACCTAACAGTGGTAAACAGTATCCTCCCACGTGACCACATTGAAGTTGAAGCACTCTCCATATGCCTTTGAGACATTTGTATTGTTTATTATTTCTGAAGACTCGGGTATTGTGTGCTGAGATGTCGGTGTAAATGTTTATGTGGGGCTTGGATTGCAGCCATTTGAGGGAGGAGTAAGCTCTGAATAACTTCTTTTAAAAAAATAGGGTCAAAGAATTAAAAGTCTCAAAAATACTCTGAACTTCATAAGCATATTCTAGAGCTTACCCCCTTTTATCCCTGGAAGTTTAGAGCAGCAAAATCATTTTCTTCAGAATAAATAAAAATATATAAGGGGTCAACGTCTATATTATTTTACTGTACCCCGTTTGCCTGAGTCCTATTCCTTTTTATTCTTTTCCATGAGATCCTGATGAATAGGTTTTGTGTCCAAAACATGTCCATCTCCAAATCAAGGTTAGTACTCATTATCTTTACACCACAAGACTAAATGTGATAGAAAAGAACAGATGGCGTGAAAATACTTGTGCTGTATATGTGGTAAATTTCACCTGATATCATAAACTCCTCCCTTTCTACAGGTGTGAACACTTTTTTTTTTCTTTTCAATTCCTCCTCTTTCCACTAAGGACTAATTAGGGAAGTAGGCTTAAAGAATAACCATTTACGGAGAACAAGCCACTGCACTACTACACAGTGAAAGACCTCAGTTTCAGGCTGAACTTTCAACAGCAGGTAAGCATTTATTCATTAAAATAATACATTTCAAATCATTGGTTGTAATGTCAAGAAATGGGAGCAATAGAGAGATGAAATTCATCATTACACAGGAAGCTTCATAGGTTTAGAGGAAAAGATGTTTCCTTTTTGTTTTTGGTGTTTGGTGTTTTTGGTGTTTTAACTTAAATTTTGATATGGGGAAAATAAGCATGATGAAATATAAAATGTTTTGCATTATGATATGGGCACAACTGGAGAAACAAATAAGAGATGACTCTAAGCAGCAAATCTATCATCTGAAAAATAATTGCTAGCTTTAGATTGCAAGTGCTTTAAGAAATAAAAAGTAACTTCTTTCCTCAACAAAGGTCCACCATTGTATTGCAAATGGTGTATTACACCACAAAAATAGTGATCTTCTGTTTTGTTTATTTATGAGAATTAAAAATCTCCCAGGAGAAGATCATGCTTTCATTGTCTAGTTAATATTAAGCAATAAAATACTTTAGGTGCTTACTGTGTGCTGATGGTCATTTGCCCCAAAGAAACTTCAGTTTCTAAAAGTCCTATGAGCATGATAATTTTCTTTGATAGGCTTCGGTTAGTGAGTCTGTTGTTGATAACAGTTTGGTAAAGGATCAAAGGATTTACAAACCTTTGCCTTCCAATTCTAGGACACATATTAATTACGGGGAATTTATAAGTGAGAGGTAAAGACATGATATTCTGATCTTGTAGTTTTCAGAGTTAATAGTTGTCATTATGACATTCTATATGGGAAAGGGGGGAGTCAGTCTCTCTGCCCTAACTTTTAGATTCAAAAACGAAAAATACTTTCTGCATCTGAGAATTTCTACATCCTGTTTTGTGGCCTTTAAAAATAATCTTGGTATTTAATAAGAGAAAGATCCTTATAAAATTCATCACTGTTTACTAAAAGGATATTCTCCAATGTTGCTCATTAATTATAGTATCCTCTGTGTGAACCCCTGCAAGAAATGTCTCTGATTTTAATGTCACAAACATTTGCCACCCTAAGTATTTTGTGAGTTGAAACTGCTGCTTAGTCTAGATAGGCATATGAAAGCCAGATCAAGTGGGGTTTTGAATATTTACAAGTTAGAGAATTGGACTTCATTTAGAGATGGTACAAGTGAAAAGTCAAGCAAATGCTATGGTCAAGAGCATAAGTATAATTAATTCTATGGGCAAACCGAATCACGTAACTAATCATGTTTGTTTCTCGCTGTGTTAGCTGCTGGAAAGCTGAGAGTAAAAAATGAGCTCTCACCTCCTGCAAGTACATTCGATTCTCATTGTTCATGGTCCTTATGTTCAATAAAGTCACAGAGAACACTGTCTTAGTGAATTCTGAACCATTACCCCTAAGGAAAATGCAGTGTTAGTCCCCTGCAAGCCTCTGGTCACAACATTTTCATTAGCCCATGAACACATACCCTTGTTTTACGCATATATATTTCTGTTTAAAGCCACATTATTTAATATATATTGTTGATTGATTATCACTGGATTCACAGTCAAGAGCATTATAACTCATGCCTGAAGCAAGCTTATCTAACAAGTGTATTTTTTCCATAAGGCACATTACAGCCTTTTTGCAGTAACCAGCACTGAAACACAATGCTTTGGGGCCATTTTAAACAGTGAAATCACCAACAAAAAGCAAAACATGCAAAACACTGAAAATGGTGGTGTTGGGAGATTCAAAATTTTCACTGCTCTGGGCATGTCCACAAATGACTGCAAAAGCACTGCCAGTATTGATTTTTGGAGTTACAGATACAGTTTAGCAAGTAGGTGAATTCACAAATATGGACTCCATGAATAAAGAAGATCAACTCTGTTTAGGGTTGTACTCCATACACTTTGCCTGTGGACCTCACCTGACTCATTACTTTGTACCTCTATTTTTCCCCTTGCCTGAATTTTAATTTAAACTTAATATTTCGTGATATAGTTTATCTATGTTTCGAAGTGGTTTTAGATAGTTTTGGGAACCAACTAGGCAATAAATAAGTAAATCATCACCCAATGCTTAGAATTCCTACCCTTTGCACTAGCTACTTTGCTATTATTAGAACATAAAAAGATCTCTAGACATCAAATCTAGTAAGAGATACACGATCAGCTTCCCTTTGAAATAATTTCATTTTCTCTCAACAGATATGGACCAGAAGAAATTAATGTGTTTAACATGAATGTAAGGATGAAATTCAGGGAATCAGTAATTCAGTTAGACTTAGCTAGTTGGCAGTTTCACTCATCGCATAGCTTGCTATCTAGCTACCTGTAATGAGTCTTAGTTTGTTTGCAGTTTGACCCATCCTGATATAATTCCATTTTCTCTTCATTTCTCCTCTCACTGATTAACTAAAGAACTCTGATCCCTTTCTCAAGGCTACCCATACCTCGTTAATTAACAACATCCTAACCTGGAAAAAAACAATTTCTTAATCCTCAGGCACTCGGACACTGGTAACCAATTTACAACTTCTTGCAGTTTTTACTGGTACTGCATTAAAGTCCCAGGCCTGGATGGCCAAGTCCGAGTCGAGAGTCTGGAGATAACATCACCTTCAAACAGACCAGACCCCAGGAATATGTCAGCCCTCAAACCTACCTGACTGACTCCCCCTTTCCCGTATAAGAAAAAGCTAACTTAAAGGTAGATGCAGCTGTCCACTCTCAAATTCTGGACTCTGCCCCAGTGATCTCCCCCACCCCCTCCCCCACCCCCACCCCCTCCGGTGTTTCTCTCCTTCCTACCTGAGGCAGCCATCATCTTTGGACACTGCTGTGGGCATTCTCTCTCTGCCCTAATTTTCATAAAAACTTCCTTTGTAGGGTTTGTGAATGCTTTCACCTTTTGTGAATGACCAGGGGTTAATTCCGCGCCATGATAATGAGGATCTCTTACGAAGTTAAAATTTTATTTAGAGATGACATGTGTGAGTGAAAAGTCAAGCAGATACAAGGGTAAAGAGTTGATGGCTGTACTTCTTTCTTTGCTCAACCTTTAGTCTGGAAACTTGATCTTTTCAAAGTTTCTAACGTCGCCCAGACTATGAGTACTGGGATGCAGAAGCCAGATTCTTGGGTGCTGCCTTGGCCCTTAGTTCTCTTTGACTCTTGTAAAGAAGACAAATGTCTCAGGTGTGCCACTCAGTGAACTGGAGCCCACAGAGCTTGATCATAAGAAACATGCCTCTTAGAAGTTCAAACTCACATGAACTGTATGATAGTGGTTTACAATGGATTTTAAGTAAATCACCAATGAACACTGCGTATCTTATAGCCACAGAGATGCCGCATAGGGAAATCAAGTAGCTTTCTCTGTCTGGAAAATGTCTTGTGAAGGAATAATCCAGCACAATCCCAGAAGCACTAGGTTTTTCTGTGCAGCTGAGTTCCCTTTGCCATCCTAGTGCCTGGCTGCGAAGAGTAGGTAGGGAAGCTCCACTACATTGAATATAGAAAAATAGGTTTCTTTCTTTAATTTAGTCAAGACCTGATTGGAATGTTGGGGGGGGGGTAGTTTTCTTGGGAACAAAAAGCAGGGGAGCTAGAGCTCGCAAAACTAGAAAATAGAGTTGTATCAGAATGAATGAAGTTGCATACATTCTATTTCGGCACTTTTTTGGTTCCTGAATTTTATGTGACTAAAATAAGCCCCAGCATTTGCCCACATCTAATTCTTCATCTGCCATCTAGTGTTTCTCTCCAAGTTGTTTCTCATAACCACCCAACATCTGACCCACTGAAGTCTTTCTCTCACCTTTGTCCCGCATTGTGAGAAAGAACTTTCCCTATCTAACCCTCAGATTCTTACTCTGAACTTCATGTCATCCATTCAATGACTACTTAGGATGCCCCTTACTCTGTACCAATCCCTGTGATAGGTACTGGGTATGCAGTGGAGGACAAAGCAGACGTGGGCCCTTCCCTTACGCAGCTCACTGTCTCCTTGAGAGAGACTTAAATCAAAGGGAACGTGAATAAGTGTCAAGTTACAACTGCCACTGTGTCCTGAAGGAAGAGTTTAGAGCACAATGAATGTATATAACAGGAAGACTTACCCAGGATAGATACTGATCTCTTTCCGGGATTAGGTCATTAGCACTCCATTTCCATGTCTTCTCTGACTTAACCATCCCAGTACCTCCCCGGAAGGGAGGACCTCTTCCGTGTTCCCTTTTCAGAGGGAGCAATGGCATTCAAAATTATACGCAGTGACAACAGGACTTCCAGGGTATTCCTAGGGAGATGCAAATGTTCACAGGCAAAATTTAAATGTGTACCTTCAAGTTTTTACCTAGGTGTGGAATTGCTAGAGCTCTGGAGAAGATGTTGGTGCTAAACTGTTCTACCAAATTACTGATGCTGGAGAAAATGTTGAAGAGTCACTTTCCTGAATCACTCAAGGTACTGTAACTCTGTTATTTTATGTCTTTATTTTATTAATCTGTAAAATGATGCCAGACTCGTGGCTGTTTCTCAAGTTTTTCTGGTGGTAAGACTATCCGGGAGCCCTTGTTAAACACACAGCCTCCCAGTCCTGTTGGAGTCTGATTCCATAGATTGTGGATATGGCCCAGATAATTATATTTTTGACAGTTACTCTAGATGACTTCCTGGAAAAGTTTGCTAATGCTAGACTAGATTATTTCTAAGGTAAATTCAAGTTCTTTCTTTTTTTAATGGGTGGTATTGCTGGTACGAACATAATATAGGTACACAATAGAACTGAAGTTTAGGGATTCTGATAACTTTTTTTGTTTATTTTAAAATCTTTATTTTTGAAGCTTTTTCAATGGCTTTATTGGTCCTCAAGCTTCTATCTGTTCAAGTCTTCTAAAAGTCTAAGAGCGCTTGCTGGTCACTCACCGTGTTTCCCCGAAAATAAGACCTAGCTGGATCATCATGTGTCTTTTGCAGCAAAAATTAATATAAGTCCCAGTCTTATTTTAATATAATATAATATGAATACCGGGTCTTATATTAATTTTTGCTCCAAAAGACGCATTAGAGCTGATGGTCCAGCTAGGTCTTTTTTTCAGGGAAACACGGTCAGTTATTGTGGAAGATGACAATCGAAGGTTACAACTAAATGTAAGGTTAGAAATGTTTTAAGCCCTTGGAGGAAAAATTCAGAATGCAATAAAATTGTCTTTGAGGGCTGAGTTTCTTGAGCAAAGAGCCCAACAACAGTGGTTTTCAAATGTTGCAGGCATGCTAATAACCTAGAAGAGATATAATGAATCATAGTTTCTGAAGATAGAGACCAGGGACCTGCATTTTTAATAAATATCTTAGATAATCCTTATTTACACTAAAATTTGGCCAAAAATGATTAAAGTCCTAATGCACTGTACTGGGTTGATTAAATCTAGTCATCTTGCCTTATTGATTGTGCTTAAACTATATGTGGTAGGGAAAATCAGAGAGCTAATTTGAGGTCATACAGCTAAAAAAGTACCAAATGGGCAATCTAACCCAAATTTTCCCGTTCTGAATGCTGGGGCTGACGTGAATAGATGGAATGAGATGATCGGCTACATTTATTTAACAACGTCTGACTAACTCTTTTGCCAGAGAGAACTACAAAGGTTTTGGTGACTTTTCGCAGGGTCATGAAAGATGTTATAATCATCAAGACAAATGATGGGACCTTAAATTATAATCAGTATATTTGCATAGTATTTTAGCATACAGGGAATTTCAATTTTTTTTTATCCTTCCAACAACTTTGTAAGAGATTTATTAACCCATTTTATAAATGAATAAATGAAGCTCAGAGACATAATAACAGCAAGTAAAGAAGCAGAGTCCAGTCTCAGTTCCTTTGATTTTATATCTATTGCTTTTCCCACAGCAACCTAGCTACCAGATGCCTAGATGGAGATATTTAATTTTTTTTTCTTTTACTCCTCCTTCAGTGCTTGGCATGGGCTTTGCCCATAATAATTACTCAATAAGCTGATGTTGACTGGTCACTGGAAACTTTATACAATAATTACGTATTCCCTATCTGTTCAAATCTTATTTTAAAGACTTCTGAATTCAGATTAGTTGACTTGATCTGAATAGCATGTATAATTTTTAAAAAAATCTTTCATGCTATCTCACTTGAGCTTCATCAAACTAATATTAATAGCTCTATATTAATCCCTCTGTTATATTAACACCTCTGAATAAGCTGATATTTATACTACAATTTTATAGATGATGTTACTAAGTCAATTCCCCATCACTAAGTGCTAGAGTTCAGATTTAAATCCAGTTTATCAGATTCCAAACTGAGTGTTGTTTTGAAATGTTTGCCTCTCATAACTCCATTTGAAGTAAGGATTAAAGAAATGAAACAGGTAGGCACAAATTGATATCTTTCTTATATAACCTTCTCTTTAATAGCTGCTTAGCTTGGTACTCCCAGTTTCTCATTTTCCATACACTGAATCTCTTTTTCCCTGGATCTCTTTATCCTACTTCAGTTATTGAATTGTTATGTGATGCCTGGCTTTGGATCTCTGACCATACTTTGAAAATATCCTTTCATTTACACTATGTCCTTTAAAGAATTAAAAAAAAAAAAAAAAAAGATAAAGAAAAGACAGTTTTATTGTTCATTTCTCTTCCATTCTTTGGAGTCATGGCTATGCATTTTATAATTTCATCTTAGTGTTAAAGTGATTAAATATCTCTCCAAATGTCCTTCACAAGCTCTAACTGCTCACTCCTCCAGCGTCTTTGCTTTCCCCTAGCCACTCCCCACCTCAATACTCACCCTTTGAATAAACAGCTATTGGAAGGATTTGTTTGTTTTCAACCAATGCCAAATCTTTCAGCTGATTCCAAACCTTTGACAAACAAGCTAGGTATTTGTATTTTTTCAGAATATAAATATTGAACAGAGTTTTTTCCTTTTAACTGTCCAAACATACCAATCATATTTAAGCTCCACTCTTGAATAAGGGTGTATGGTTTCCTCATGTGAAACTATTTTAATAAACTTATTTGTTACTCTGTAGTAAATGTATGACCAGCAGCCCCAGAATTGAATGATTAACAGAACAAGTCACGACCATTCAAGTTTACTTTAGTTCTTGATTTTCACAAAGACTGATCCATATTACACCGGTATCAGCCAGACTAAATTGGGAAGACACATTCTGTGAGAAGACTTCAGTGCGTTCCAGATTGCGGAAAACAGAAGAGAGTTGGAAATGTTCTAGGCATTGAAGCCAGTGGATTTTTATTAAGATAGTGATAAAGGAGGTAAAATGTAGGTTCCAATGTCCTTATAATTTAATTTTTTTCATTGAAATTTAACACCTACTTGAAAGTACATATAACATACTTATGCAGC
Organism: Rhinolophus sinicus; assembly: GCF_036562045.2. Taxonomy (NCBI): domain Eukaryota; kingdom Metazoa; phylum Chordata; class Mammalia; order Chiroptera; family Rhinolophidae; genus Rhinolophus; species Rhinolophus sinicus. The sequence goes on from NC_133755.1 coordinate 95,410,207, forward strand.
TTGGTGAATTTTCACAAAGCCAGTATCTGTGTAACCTCCACTCCAAGAAAGAACATTACTTCAGAGGCCACTCTTCCCCCCTCCCCAACACTCCTTTCCAATGAATACCTTTCCTTGCTCCCCAAAAATAACCACTATCCTGACTTCTAAAGCCACAATATAGCTTTCTGTGGTTTTGTATATAATATCAATTGAATCACACAATAAGTATCTTATTAATGTAGCTTCTTTAGCCCGACATTATGTGCTGTTTTGTAATCCAGAGTATGACTAGGCCACTATTTTTTCCACTTTTGATCGACATTTACATTATTTACAGTTTTTATCTGTTATAACTTCCTGCTGTGAACATTGGCCTAGAGCTCAGTGCTCCTCATTCCTTCCACAACTTTCTCTTCTCTAGAAGCACACATATAAAATATGGTTATTTTGTGGGGCAGACATCTTTGATTCTTAGTGAAGAAATAAATGTGAAGGGCCACAGGACAGAATTCTAATATGACTTCAGTATTGTTTCGTCAAAAAGCATCTGATCAGCTATGGCAGGTTTCATGGATATAATAATGAATGAGACATAGTTACAACCCTCAGGGAATACTGACTGAGCCTTGCTCCATCAAACCTGAAATGCAGGGGGGTGTTTTTGGTTCATTTGGGGGGGGGGGGTATGTCACCACCAAGTGATGTTTAATTGTACTTCAGGATTGAAGGAGTAGTTGCATTTCACACATTATTTTCAGATAGCATAATACACTTCCAAAGCAGCTGAACATCAAAATTAACTTTTAAAAGATGTATGAGCCCTAAATCCACACAGAAGATTCTGATTCATTCAGTAAGTATTTATTGCTGACCTATGTGCCAAGCACCCATCTGGTAAGCCTATTGATTTAGTACCTCTCACTATTGTACTATTAAAAATATAAGTTTAGGGAGAGTTTTCTTAGGCTTTCAGACTTATTTTTACCAGTTTTCATGTGCCAAGAGAGAAGTCTGTATGTGTGTATGCTGTGTATATACTTATAATTTCCCCTCTGGTGGCCATAATTCTTCAGTAGATCAAAAAGTAAAGAGGGTAATAGTGCAACTTAAACAGCTGGTAATATGATTGGCTTGTATCTCTGCGTTCTCTGATTCAGGTTTATGGAGCAGTGATGAACATAAATCGTGGGAATCCCTTTCAAAAGGAAGTGGTATTGGATTCATGGCCACATTTCAAAGCTGTTATCACTCGGCGGAAGAAAGAGGTAGTTTTGAAAGTCAATAATAATAATAATAATAATAATAATAATAATAAAATGTTGGCATCAATTAGAAAGAAAAGATTAGGTAAAAGTGCTATTATAACCATCATAGTCGTACTTTAGTTTCACAAGCTACATATTTTACCATTAGCTTCTAATTTCACTGGCTTTGAGGTATCAGACGTATGGAAAACCTCTAGTTTCAGTGCATTCAGTAAAGGATCTCTGTAGTGTTTCATAACCTCGAGAAGCATACTAGTGTTTTACTGGGTTGGTGATTCCTTATGACCAATGACTTTGGTCATGTGGGTAAATAAGGAAGAAGACTGAAAAAGACAACATCTATCTCATTCTGTCTCTGAGACCAAAGAGAGGCTCAGCTGATCAAAGATGCACTTCCTGACCACATTAGGAAAGTTCTGAGAGTTCAATTTGGGTCTTATACATGGGTCCATTGAGTTATACCCTTTTTGTTTCTATAAATAAGTAAAACCCTACAAAAATGTGAAATAAGGATCTTAAAACCTCCCTAATATGAGAAATAAGCAAAATCTCCAAAATTTCTGTCCTTTCCCTCACTAGAGTATATTAGCCACATTCCCAGTTAGCCACTGTTTATAGGTGGCTAATTTTGCTAATGGAAATTATTCAGACACGCATAGCTAATAGTATCTAATCTATCTAGGAGTTCTCTAGAGGACATGTTTATGTTTTTATGATTGTGTCTTCTGTCCTAGGCTGAGACAGATGACCTGGACCATTACACTAATGCCTATGCTGTATTCTACAAGGATGTCAAGGCTTTCCAAGGGCTGCTGGAAGAAGGTGATGTTATCAACTGGGACCAAGTTTTTCAAATACAAGGTGAGGTCAAGTGCAAGATCTAGGCAGTTATTAGATCCTTTTTGTCATATATACCAGATACATAAATACGACGTTTCATATTACATATATGTGTGTGTGTGTGTGTGTATTCACAGATATATATCCATACATTTTATATATTTACTATTTATGCTTTACATTTTTGTAAGAACACTTATTTTTTACAGCCAAAGAGAGTTGACTTTTGGGATAGATGGAGACCATTTAAATGGGGCTGCTTTTAAGTAATATTTTTCTTTCTACTGTTACTGTAATATGGATATCATTGAATATCACAGCATATTTTCCTTATTACTCTTAACTCTTTACTATTACAGTCTTTTCAAATAACTCTGATTTAAGACTAAGAGAATAGGTAAGATTTTCTTCTTTCTGAAGTAAATAATTCTGGAAAGAGACGATCAAGTGATCTGCATAGGATATCCTGAAATGATTTTATAAGGAAAGAGTATATGTGAGCTCCAAGGAGATAACTGAATGGCCACCAATGCTAGTGGAAGAACTTTAGGCCAAGACAGAAACAGATTACGAGTTTCTGATAGTTTGGATGGACAGTTTCAGCTTCAGTGTATCACTTACTCTTTCAATTTTCATAATGACTGGGGTTAATACAGGCAATGAAGTTACTGTTAATATGACTGCCCCAATGAAATGAGTCCCTTGATCATTTTACAGGAAGGAAGGGATTCCCACATTAGAAATATAAAGTCTGGTATTATTTTTCAGCCACAAACAGCTGAAGCCCTCTCACAAAGAAAAGCTTCTGTCCACCTACAAACAATGACTAATGCATATTCATTACCTGAAAATGCAGAATCTTGTATAAAATCCATTTACAAATGCTCAAAAAGACCTTGTGGTGGAAGTTCTAAACTATCTCTCATCTTTACACATTTACCCCTGTTATGCTAATTAGAAGTGAGACATGGTTCTACCACTTGCTTAGCCAATTGAAAAAATTTTTCTCACTAGTATTACTTTAACATGGAAATAGATATAACTCTTCCTTGATATGAAAAATGGCAGTAATTGGATGGATATTGGTGCTATAGGCCTACTACCCTCAAATCACCTGAATCCATCATTATAGAGAGAATATCCCCATAACTGCCAATATTTCTTTTTCTCAGAAGGCTGAGCTGATAGCCATGAGTCAATTATAGTCATTTCAATTAACCCAATTGTCCTTCCTGAAGGCTTAGTGATGGCAGATAAGAATTAGTAGCACCTATGATAGCTGGAGCGGTAAAGGACCCTCATTTAGCACGTAATTCAGGGCCGCTATTACCTGTGGCTTCTCATGTGGTCTCTTGACTATCGGCTTTTGTAGTAATAGCTGTAATCTCCCTGGACTCTTGAATAGTTTCTAAGAGTTCATAGTATCTTTACTGTTCTTAATCAGAGCACCTAAAAAGGTGCTGTTTCCATGACATCCCCAAATCATGCACAATTCCATGAACAAAGCCTATCTACTGCCATGTAAATGTTCAGTCTTTTATGGTTTGTCACAGTGCAGGCTCTAGTGACAGCTACTAGTTGGGCTGACTGCCTGGACAGATGGAGCATGAGAGAGCTGAGCTACTTCATTCAGCACTGGGTATGCAGAGCAACAGTGCACCCTGCACAGCAGTGCCTTTGTCATTTTTAATTTAAGAGCCCTCCATCAACAATATTAAGTTAGGGTTAACCCACTAACCTACTCAGAGGAGCCAAACTCTGTGTGTTTGCCATGTGAGGGCAGGAAAGGAAAAAAGTATGCAGCTACCCAAACAGGCCAGGCTCCTGGGCTCACTCTGCGTGGGTGAGAAAGAAATTGTCTACATGAACACCGACGTGAATGTTTCAGAAGCCCGTCCTCTGGTAACCATGGTTCAATAAATGTCCTGAGTCTGGCTTATCCCACTGGCAACTTCTCCCTTTCTAAGCAGGTAGGGTGGACAAAGACAGAACAATAGGTGGAATTTCTTTTCTTCAGTGAGAAAGGAGAAAGTCATTTGTTAAAAGTGGTAACCCATACAAAGGACAAGAGAATGTAGTCAACAGCACCGTGGAAAGAGAATCAGCAAAATCGCGAACATGGAAACGCTACTCAGCAAACAACTGGATTCTTTAACAAATAAATTGAAATAATTTTTTTAAAGGGGAAGTGGGGATTAAAAGAAAACCTGCAGGTTAAAATATTTATAAGACAAAAAAATGGGTAAAATCAAACTATGGTGTTTAAGGATGCACACTTGGATAATAAAACCATAAAGAAAACAAGGAAGTAACTCATAAAAAATGATGATACTGGTTATTTTTAAAGGAGGGAGAGGGTATTGTGATTGGGAGAGTAGTAAATAGAAAGTGGCTAATCAATTTCTATTTTGTGGCTTTACTAATATGTAGTTAAAATATATAATAATTAAGCTATGCATTTTTATGCAGTGTTCTGTATCTGTTACATCTTATAATTTTAAAAGTTTTTTTTTTTTTTTTTTTTTTTCCTAAAGAAATCTGATTCTGACTTTTAGAAAGAATTTGTTCAGTCTAACTTAGGAGAAAGAAATGCTGTTTGAACTATCATCCATACCCTTGGTTAGCATGACCTATTTTTCTTGCATAGTCTTTTGAATTACTCAGATACAATTCAGTGTTATAATATAGGATGCTAGCCACAGCACCTATAATTTTAATAGAATTAATTTGAAAACCTGCTTATCTTCTCTTAGACTTAATTCCCTGAAAGAAGAGCCAAGGCTCAGATATCAGACCATTGAACATGACTTCCCACTCATATATTCTTCAAAAGAAAGTGACTTCCAAGAGAAGGAAACAAGCCTTCCAAGCTTGTTTGCTTGGAAGGCTTGTTTACAAGCTTGTTTCCATCTTGGAAACAAGCCTCCAAGATGTAGAAGGAAGTGGGGAAGTTAATTTCCAGAGGATTCAATCAATCACGACCCAGAGTGGAAAAGATAGAGCAGATAGGGATTTGGAGAAGACTAACAAAAGCTCTAAGTAAACAGAAGGTAACCTGCCATGCTGTGAGCTGTATCAGAACAGACCATACCATTCGTGTGTCGCACTGCAAAGCACCGTCCAGCACAGTGCTTTCATACAACACGTACTGAATAAAGATGTATAGATAATATAGTATAGCTTTGATGAATGAGTAGGATCTATCTGGGTGAGTTAAATTCACTAAGTTTATACCTTAATCTTTCTGTAATGGGCATGTAGGCAAGAGGCTGAAAGAGTCTTTTAAGACAGAATGCCATGCCAAATAAATCTAAGCTTTTACACTTTTAGCTGTAAGGTAGATCGTAGACTTTTACAGCTATAAAATGTCCCTTACCTTAAGGAGCTTAAGACCAGTCAGAGGAGTTAGAAAAATCAAAAGTCCCACAAGAAATTCCAAATTCCTAAGGGATAGTCCCATGAGAAATTTCCGTGGAAGATCATGATCATGACAGATAACATGATGAGACTTTGAAAATCCCATACAAAGTTTGAAAATCAGATAGGGAATAGCTGTAATAATTCATATAAATACACAGTAGTTTGGATAACACAATTTAGCAGACTGGTGGTATTAATGATGCTTAGTATAAAAATAGTGCAAGAAATTTCCTTTTCACACTTTCAAATAAAATGCCCACATCTTTCATTATGTCTTTCTGTTTACAGGGTTGCAGAGTCAGTTATATGATGTTTCCAAAGCTGTTGCCGACTCAAAGCAGTTGGATGTAAAGCTAACTTCCTTCCAGGCCGTGTGGTTTTCTCCTGTGTCAACTCTGCCAGACACCAGTATTGTGTATGTAAATCAAGTTTATGCATTTGGGATAGGACTTACTGCCATATAAGTACAAAGAGCTGCACCTCGAGTACTTGGTGTCGTTAAGGAATATTTAGGCACCTTGAATTTGGGCCATTGAGTCTAAATTTGAGTGTGTGTGTGTGTGTGTTTCCTTTCTGCTGTGCTTGATGGCTCATAATTCCCTGCAAAATCAAATCCGTCTTTCTTTATAGTAATAAATGAACTTAGGAGTCCTATATTTTCACAGTATACACAGAAAAATCATTCCTTGGCATCCTCCTGCCCCAAATAATTCTAAATAACCTCTGTTGTCTGAGCCCAAGGTGGTTGTCATTGATTTTTGTTGTTGTTTTAGAGATGAGGGTGTGTGACTGCCAGACACTAAATGTTTTAAATATATGACTTCCTGGATCCTTTCCACATTCCTGTAAAGTCGTGCTATCATCATTCCTTTTTCATTATTATTTAATCTTCAACATTTTCTGCCATGAGACAGGAGTGCATGACAGAAAGGGCTCAATAGTTTCACATAAAACACTTGAATCCATTTTCATTCACAAGTTTTTCTAAAAACATCTACAATTTCACAATCCCACCCACTTCCAACTCATTCCCTTTTTGAACAAAGTGGAAGTAACACAGAGGAGTAAATTGCAGAGCCAGGAAATAAACCCCAAGACGCCTGATTCCAGAATCCAATACTTCAAAACATTTGTTGGTTCATGAATGCATTCTTCTTTTCTTCTCACTTTGGAGTCCCTGCTCTGTCATTTACTAGTTGCCTTCCCTTCTGCTTAACCTTTCATCTCAATTTCTGCTTGAAAAATAACCTATATCATTCCTATATCTTTTTTTGTAAATAAATGAAACAAGATACTTGAAAAGTACCCACCTTGGTGAATGTTAGTTTTCTTCACTTCTGTGGAATATGTTAAAGGATTTATGGAGCAAAACAAGACTAAACCTAAAAAAGAATGAACACTGTAAGTGACATAAAGCAACTAGACTTTATCATTTTTTAGTTATGAAAATTTTCAAACACAAAGGTTGAGAGTCTATTGCCATGAACCTCCTCCCATTGATACATGGGTTATCTTGTTTCATCCGTACCCCATGTACTCTTTCTACCTCCTGGGCTATTCCGAAGGAAGTATACCAGACATTACCCCATTATTCTTAAATATTTTAATATATATCTCCATAAGATAAGGATCCTTAAAACAAATACTAATATCACATCTGTGATAGAGCTCCCCGAGACACCACCTCAGTGATTGGCTAGGAGGACTCCCAGGGCTCAACATATGTATGTAGTCATGACTGTAATCTGATTTATTACAATGAAAGGATACAAATCAAATTCAGCAAAGGGAAAGGTGCATTGACAAAGTCCAGAGGAAACCGCGCACAGACTTCCCAGAGTCCTCTCCCAGTGGAGTCACACAGGACACTCTTAATTTCCCCAGCAATGAGTTGTGACAACACGTGAGGATTTTCATTGGAGTTACCCTCTGCCTGGCATATCCCAATATCCTAGACTCCCAGGAATAAAGCAGGTGATACAAGTTTAGCTTGAACTTGAAGGCTGGCAATGATGATGGTGAAAAATGAACCATTTACCAGAGCTATTTAGGAGGAAAAGTTGTCAGGGTTCAGTGGCTGTAGGGTATGATGAGACAGGAATGTCAAAGATGATTCCTTATTTCTGTGTTATATAACCTGTGCCTGGTGGTATTTTTCACTGAGATAGAAACACTGGAACAGTGCCAGGTCTGGGGCAATTGGGAGCAGAGGAAGTTCAGGTTGGGACGTTGAGCTTCGAAACATACGAGTAATGAGATCAAGTTAGATATTTGAGTCTCAGAGAAATTGTCTGTGATAGAGATATAAAGGTAAGGGTCGTGGACATATAGACTAACAGAAGCCATGAGTTTGGCTGAGATTGCCTGTACTAGACTTTGAGTACATCAAAGATTTAAGATTGAGTGAAGGGGAAGGCTCTGGGATACAGTAGGAGCAGCCTGAAGGTAGGAGGAAAGCCAGATGTCTGTCACAGAAGAGAAAGGAGAAAAAATTCAAAGCTAAGGGATGGTCAAGGGTGTCAAATTACACTGAGGCCAAGAACCCCATAGGGAGTGAAAGTTGTCCATCACACTATCAAATATTTTAAAGACGTGTACCAAAAAGAAGGCAGAAACAATACACACTGTATGATTCCATTTATATAAAGTTCAAAACCAGGCAAAACTAATCTACAGCCTTAGAAGGCAGGAAGTGTTACCCTTCAGAAGGATATTAACTAGAAGACAGCATGAAGTGGCTTCTGGTTTCTGGAACTATCCTGATTCTTGACCTGGGTGGGTTGTACAGGTACATTCACTTTGTGAAAGCTCATCCAGCTATACTAAAGGATTTATGCATTTCTCTATATGTATATTACACAGCAACATGAAATATCCATTAACAGAAAACAGGCCTGGAATCTGGGTGGGAGGAGGCATACTTGTATTCTTTTGACCCAACAATTCCACTTCTCAAATTGTATCCTACTGATACAACAGCAAGTCTGCAAAGATGTACGTAAAAGGGTGTTCATTAGAGCATTGTTTGTATAGATGTCAAAAATGAACTAAGTATTTTAAATAACTCATTGATTAAAGAGAGTACAACCATTCAATGGAACTCTATGGGACACTAGAAAACTATGATAGCCAATACAGAAACTATATATGTGATAATAATAATAATAAATGCACAGCAATTACAGAAAAGTTATATATCATCTATTTAAAATTCAGCTGTAAAGGTAAGGATGAAGCAAGTAAGCAGAGGGGTAAATAATTCTGAAAGCAGCTTAATGGCTTTCACTGGGCAGAGAGGAGCCTTTGGTAAGAGATACCAACCAGTCCATGGGGTGGCCATGCTGATATGATGACCGGCTTCAGTTCAGGTAACATGCTCAGCTCTGGGTAGATGGTGACGGGGTTTTGCTAGCGTCTGCATTTTAGCAAGAGTGAGTATTCATTCTGCCTTAGATCTGCTAAGGGGACATATAGAGGGACAACTGAGAATTCAATCTGCTCGAACTTTGGGAGCAGGATAAGGCAGTGCAATTGTGTGTGTGTGGGGGGGATATTTATATATTCTCTAAAACAGAATCTTATCTAATATTACAAGTTGTTCTCTTCATTTTACATGTTTAATCACACACTATTGTGATATTTGAATTTAGAGAAATAACATGAAATAATTATGAATTAAATTTCCTTAAGTTGTCCGTGACAATACCTCAAGTTTTGTATCCATATCCTTAACCTCAGTAAACACTAGAGGGAGGGGAAAATAAAATTGAAAGGAAAACACAGCAAATGGAATAGCATAGCATCAACTACAAACATGATTTCTTCCTTCTAGCCTGCGATGTTGCATTAAAATTATTTCAGAGGGGAATAATGAAAATAGTATAGAAAAAATACAGATGGAGGGATTTTTCTATATCAGTATAGCTACAATTAACAGCCTAATTCCCATTCCCCAAATTTCTTTAGATATGAAGGAGGAATAAAGACCTTTCCAGACATACAGAAGCTGAGGGAATTTTCTAATACACGACCTGCACTACAAGAAATACTAAAGGAGGCTATTCGACCACCATCAACAGGGACAATTTGTGGCAACCAAAACTCAAAAAGGGGGAGAGTAAAGGCCTGAACCGGAATATGGGAATGGAGAAAGTAAGTGTGCTGAAGATAATGGAATACTCTAAATATCAAACTTTCTTTTACATAAACTTAAGGGTAACCACTCAAAAAAAATCCAGAACTGAAATATATACTGAAATAAAAGAAGAAACAGAGGGAAACATCATAGAATACCACCACACAGAAATAATAGACAACAACAAAAAGGCAAAGAAACAATGGAGACACAGCCTTACCAGAAAACTAAAGATAGAATGACAGGAAATCCTCACATATCAATAATCACCCTAAATGTAAATGGACTGAACTCACCAATAAAAAGGCACAGAGTAGCAGATTGGATCAGAAAACTAAACCCAACCATATGCTGTCTCCAAGAGACACATCTCAGCTACAAGGACAAGCATAGACTCAAAGTGAAAGGGTGGAAATTGACACTCCAAGCAAATGGTACCCAGAGAAAATCAGGTGTAGCCATAATGATATCAGATGAAACAGACTTCAAGGTGAAAAAGATAACTAGAGACAAAGATGGACATTTCATAATGGTGAAGGGGACTGTACAACAAGAAGACATAACAGTCATCAATATTTATGCCCCCAATCAGGGAGCACCGAAATACACCAAGCAACTACTAACAGAACTAAAGGGAGAAATTGACCAAAACACAATTATACTAGGGGACTTAAATACATCATTGACAGCTATGGATAGATCATCCAAACAGAAAATAAATAACGAAATAGTAGCCCTAAATGACACATTAGATGAAATGGACATAATTGACATTTATAGAGCACTTCATCCTAAAACATCAGACTATACATTCTTTTCTAGTGTACATGGAACATTCTCAAGGATAGACCATATATTGGGACATAAAATCAGTCTCAACAAATTTAAGAAGATTGAAATCATACCATGCATATTCTCTGATCACAAGGCTTTGAAATTGGATATCAACTGTAAAAAGAAAGCGGGAAAAACACAAATACATGGAGATTAAACAACATACTTTTAAAAAGAAAAGAAGTCATTCAAATACTAGTTTAGTTCCTCTATAACCTGAACATGAGAAATACCTTTCTAAATTCAGAAACTCCAAATTCAGAAGTAATAAAAAACTTTTTTAATAAATTATACATGTATTCATGCATATGTGTGATTTTTCAATGGCAAAATACCATATCTAAAGTCAAAATACAAATAAGAACTAGGAGAAACTATTTGCAACTGATGTCACAAATAAAGGGCTATTTTCTGTAACTTGTAATGAGTCCTTAGAGTTGAGAGGAGAAAAAATATTCAAACCCAGTAGAAAAAATGCGCAAAAGACATGGTTGCTTCACAGAAAAACAAAACGGTCTTTAAACATACGAAAAGATGTTTAACTTCACTCAAAAGAAAAATCCCATTAAACTATTATGTGATACCATTTCTCACCTATCAGGTTGGCAAACAGAAAAAAAATATTCAAAATACAAAGGAAGCTGTATTTTGATGAAGCTGTAGAAAACAGGCATACTCATACATGGACAGTGGAATTAGGAAATGTTACAACTCCAGTGACGGGAATAGCTAAATAAAATATATATGCATTTATTCAAGCAATTGTACTTTTAGGAATTTATCCTTAATATCCCTCCATAAATACAAAACAAATGTGTGCACAGGGTTATTCACTCTGACATTACTTCTAACAGCACACTTTGGGAAATAACTTGAATTCCCATCCTTGAGGGTCTAGTCGAATGCACACAAGGGAGCACAAGGGAGTAGTAAGGAAGTTCTCTACGGTATAATTTGGAGTAACTTCTCTGCTACATTTTTCAGTTAAAAAGAAAACACTAGGTAACAAGAGTTTGTAAGAAAGAATGATAATAGTAATGTCTATCAACATAGATTTCTGCTTATTTTTGCAAACAGAAACAAGAATTAAACCAGCAACTAATTTTTTTCATTCTTTTAAATTGTTTTTAATTTTTCAATTACAGTTGACATACAGTATTATATTAGTTTCAGGTGTACAACATAGTGATTAGACATTTATATTAGTTATGAAGTGATCACCCCAATAAGTCTAGTACTCACCTGACACCATAGATATTACAATATTATTGATTATATTCCCTATACTGTACTGTACATCCCTATGACTGTTTTTATAATTGGAAATTTATACTTCTTAATCCTTTCACCTTTTTCACTGAGCCTCCCATCCTGCTTCCCATTTGTTAACTATTATTTTTTCTTCTGTTTCTGTTTTGTTTGTTCATTTATTTTGTTTTTTAGATTCCACATATAAGTGAAATCATATGGTATTTGTCTTTCTCTGTCTAACTTTTTTTCTCCTAACATAATACCTCTAGGTCCATCCATGTTGTCTCAAAGGGTAAGATTTCATTCTTTTATATGGCTGAGTAATATTCCTTTGGATATATGTACCACCTCTTCTTTATCCAATTGTCTACTGATAGACACTTAGGTTTCTTCCATATCTTGGCTATTGGTGGAATTGTAAATTGGTGTAGCCACTATGGAAAACAGTGTGGAGGTTCTTCAAAAAATTAAAAATAGAACTATCGTATGACCCAGCAATTCCACTTCTGGGTATTTATCAAAGAAATCCAAAACACTAATTTGAAAAAGATATGTGCACCCCTATGTTCATTGCGACATTATTTACAATAGCCAAGATATGGAAGAAACTGATTTTTTTAAGTGACCTCTAAGTAGTGGAGATATCTGAATATATCCTGGTTATATAGTTTTGACTTTTGAATAATGCATAAACCTGGGATTTAGACAATAACATCTTTGCCTCGTTCTGTTGACTGAAAGGCCTACAAGAATGCCCAATGCACATCCGTAGTGCTCAGATCTTAATTTCTAGATACCTTTCAGGGAAAATAGGACTCTTGGAGAAAAGGTTGATTTCAGGTCTGTGGCAGAAAGAACATCTTGGGCAAGAAAGTAAGGAACTGTGATTATGTCAAAAGGAAACAGAACTTATGACACAAACCTCCTACTTGCCAAATTTGGTATCAAATATAACACCATCAAAAATAACAATAATGCGAATGGATTATAATACATGGATTTTTAAAACATCCTTGAGTCCACAATTATATGAAAACGAGGGGTGGGCATAGGGTGGCAAGTAAAAGCCCTTCTTTACAGAAGACTACCTACTAAGGAATGCAGAAAGAATGAGAAAATTGCTATTTTGCAATATTCAATTTAATAATCGATTCAGGCAAGGATCATTAACGGATGGTAAAGTCAATGCATGAATGACTGTTGGGAAACAGGATAATAACATGGCATCACATTTTCATCCCACAGTTTTACTTCTTAATTATAAAGGATCAAATGTACCTTTATAGTGGTGATGTCTAGTAATATCACCGTAACCAAGTGATCAAACTTAGCGCGGGCGATGTGGAACAACCTAACACTACATGCCTTCTGACACGCAATGAGAAGTGCAATATGTCACCCATGTAGAATTCTTGCTAAAACTATTTAATCTGAATCTAATCATAAGGAAACAATCAGAAAAATCCATATTTGGGACATACTATCAGACAACTGAAGTCTTCAAAAGAGTCAACGTCATGGGAAAGAAAGAAAAGATATAAGTGCTTCTTTCCAGATTATACGAGACTAAAAGAGACAACTAACTGAAACTCACGAACATTTATTGAATTCTGGATTGGGGAATAAAATTTAAAATGCAGATTTTGGGGGCCATTTTAAATGGTTCCTAGAGAAGAGATGTATGTACTACAGTTGTGTATGTGTGTGTGTGGAGAGAGAGATATCAAATATGATAAAATATTAATATTAGTGTCTCTAGATAAAAGGTACAACAGCTGTTTATTATACCCATTTTTTCATGTTTGAATCAAAATAAAACTATTAGTAAAAAGTTGCAGATTTGCAGGCAGTTCAAACTGTATACAAATGACAAACAAGTCACCACAAATTTAATGTAAAATATTATATTTAAAATGTTATTTTATTTTCACTTTTCTGAACTAAGGATTTCTTGTTAATCTTTTCATTGGTAACCTCATGACTAAGAATTATTAATAAATATTGAAGTGCTATGTTTTATTCTACTCAAAAACCTTAAACCCAGACATAGGAGACAATTCAGGTCAACAATAGATGGAAACATGAGAGGCAAAAAAATGCAGACGTTGAAACAAAGAGGTGTCAAGAGGAAAGAAAGACAAAGCAGGGCTCTAAAGAAAAAAACGAAAACATAAAAATAAATATAGTAGAAATATAATATTGATTCAACCACGATGTCAGTCACTCTTCTAGGTATTGGGGATATAGCAGTGATGATTCACATTTCAGTGAACAAAATAAACAAAAATCCCTTCCTTCCTTCATTTCTAGAGGAAATGGCATTTATTATGTGGCAGACACTATTCTAGAGACTTTACATATAGTAACTCCATCTCAACAACCGTATGAGATTGGTACTATTCTTACCTCCTCTTTTCAGATGAGTAAACTGGGTACAAGAAAGGGTAAGTGTGCTGCCTAAAGTAGTGCAGCTAATATATAGCAAGGGTAGAAATTAAATCCAGGGAGTTTGGCTCCGCCATTCACACTCTTAAATTCTGCACTATATCACATTAGAAAGTAAGGACGGATCTGTATAAAAGAAAAAAAAAAAAATGAATTTAAAAAAAGGAGGAAAAGGTGCAGAGAAAAGGCAAAAGAGACACAAAGCATAGTCAGAGGAAAGGATAGCTATCAAAAGTATTAAACCAGGGGTGGCTGGGTGGCTCAGGTGGTTGGAGTGCTGTGCTCTTAACACCGAGGTCGCCGGTTTGGTTCCTACAGGGGCCAATGAGCTGCACCCTCCACAACTAGATTGAAGGACAACAACTTGGATCTGATGGGCGCTGGAGAAACACACTGTTCCCCAATATTCCCCAATTAAAAAAAAAATTAAAGAAAGAAAATAAGAAAAGTACATAGGATTGTTTTTTATATAAAAGTTGAGAAAGAGGGGGGAGTAGAGATAGGCAATGGCGTTACTAATGACCAAATCGTACCATTTTGGCCAAGCCTTGCCCTTGAAGGGGGAATTATGAAACATGTGCAAGATATAAAGAGGGATTATTACTAACAGTTTCTTTGAGTTCATGGACATTCCAGATCAACTTGTTGCAAACTTGCTAAACAAGAGATTCATTATTTTCCACCCACTGTGCTTTGTCAATATAGCGTAGCCCATTATAACAGCTTAGTTACTTGGGGAATGAAGTCTCTCTGGATGTAAAATATTATTAAGGATTTCCACAGCTGTCATAGCCCTAACTTGATCACATGTACATTGATTAATATAATAATGTAATTGGAAGAAAAATTGCCTTGCCCCTTAAAATTTCTTTATTATAATCTAATCACAATTGGATATTAAGAGTATGACCTTTATTTTACTAATCCAAGTGATTATTTTATTTAACATATTTAATAAATATTAATTCACTCATATTGAGTCAAAGATAAAATTATCTCTGGAATAACACCAGAATATAACACCAGAATAACACCACATGCTGGTGTTGAACTTTTGTTTATGCTCCAGATTGATGTAGAGTAAAGAATGTTGGGTCTTTATTATTATTTTCATCATCACTAAATGCTGACTCCATCACTAATGATACAATTTTCTGTTTCATCAGTTCCTTACTCATACTCAGTGAGAGAGCCCTGTCTTATATCCTCATCTCTCACAGGATGAGGATAAAAGTTTGGATAACGCAAGCAGCTGAGAATGAGTTACAATTTTAAAGTCTCATTTAAGCTGCTATTACTCAGAGTGCTACTTGAGTCATCCCTTGCAGTTGTGGGAGCAGAAAAATAAAATGTCCTCCCACCTTTCTAAGTTCTTCTGGCTGGAATAATAATTAAATTAACATGCGACAGATTAACAGGAGAGATGTCCCAATGTATTGCATATGTACATATGGGGGTACAATTAGAATATGAGACGCTAGGACACATTGGGTAGTTGAGGCTTATATGCCATTGTAGACTAAGAGAGGGAGACAGTTTAGGTTTAGGACTTCAAAGGGAAGTCCTTTTCTTTTGCTGTCCTGTATTGTCAAGGGGTAAGCAGGTTGCATAAACTCAACCAGTTGGATGTTTCTGAGTGGGAATTTGACTCCTAAATGCCACAAGGACAAGTGAGAGAGATGGCATTCATTCAACCCAGCAGTGGAATCTCTTCCTATGGTATCAAGTTCCTATCCTTCTGCAAAAATTTTCATTTCTACCCATTTTAAAGTCTTGTACTCCTGCTTTCCCAAGTATCCTAATAGCCTTATGATAAAGCCTATTTTCCTTAAATTAGAGTTGGTACCATCAACCACTTCAGGTTGCCATAACAAAATACTATAGTCTGAGTGGCTTAAACAACAGAAATTTCTTTTCTCACAGTTCTGGAAGCCTGAAGTCTGAGGTCAGGGTGCCAGCATGGTGGGGTAGTTAGAGTTCCCTTCCTGACTTATAGATGGCCACCTTCTCGCTATGTCCTCACATGGTAGTGAGAGAGGATCTCTCTTCTTCTAATAAGGCCATAGCCCTGCGGGGTTAGGCCCCCACCCTTACCATTTCATTTAATCTTAATTACCTCCTAAAGATGCTATCTCCTGATACTGTCATATTGGAAGTTAGGGCTTCAATGTATGAATTTGGGGGATAACACAATTCAGTCCATAGAAATTGGTTTCTATATCTTCCAACCAAAGCACCCAAACCAATACAGATAGAATTCCATTTATTACATAAAGCCTTTCGTCCCTTTACTAGATTTCTTCACTCTAAATTATTTTTGCTGTTTGTGGTTCCAGTACATCTTATGCTTAATTTTTCTTTCCTTAGTGTCATAGCCTTAAAGATAATCTAATTCAGTGGTTCCCATACCTGGTGGCATGTTAGAATCATTTGGGAAGTTATTTTTCAACTTACCAGTGCCCAAGCTGCCCCTCATCCCCACCCCAGTCTCACTGAATCAAAATCTTTTAGGGTGGACCAGATAACATAATTTTTTTAACACTCCCCAGGTAATTCTAACGTGCAATCAAGTTTGAAAACTAATGATGTAGTACATCTCATTCAAATTGGGAAATTTAGCTGTTTCATGTCTATTAGTTTTGTCTCCCCAACCTAACTGTAAATTCCTAGAAACAGAAATTCTTGCATTTACTTAGCAAGAATTATTCATGTAGTTATTCATGGTGGATGCATACCTAGCCAACAATAAATAAGCTCCATTATCTAGTGGTCCATTAGTCATTTCAGACAGGGTGGCTTGAAAAAATATTACTGCTTGCACTTCCCCCACTCCCTCTCATCTGACTTACTGAAACAGTATCAGGAGAGGCCAGAGCTTCATGAACAGCCATCTCTGAGAACCACCAATCACCTATTTCCTGATACAATTGATACGTGTGCATGAACACGACTTTTCTTAATAGAAGACTCATTTATTTCTAAAGATGAAAAGCATTATCTGAACAAATTTATTTACTCACCGACTCAATAAGAGTAAGTAAGCCTAAGAGTCTTTGCTGAAAGAATGGCTGTTGCCTGAATTGTGAATTCTGTTGCCAAAGGCACCAATAGGCTCTTATTTTGCCGATGTACCAAGGATCCCTATAGAACGGGATCATGTTAACTTTAGAACCAGATAGTGAAATGCAAACTGTAGCTAATATGCTGAAATAGAAAAATTCTTCTTTATCACTCACTCCATTTTCCACAACTTTCTGCATCTCTTAAGTTTTAACAGTGAAACACTATTAATGTATTACTTTATTTGATTAATGTATTGATTCCATAGGTGTATTGATTCATTTCCTAATGCCAGAGCCACCTCGAGCTGTTAGTAGCCAAACAACTACAAATCCATTCTGGCCCCAGTTTGCCCCTCATTTTTCACCCCACCCTCCCCCTACCCCAACATATATTTCTACTTCATTTGGGGGCACGGCACTATGTGCTTTCCAAATTGATAAATGTTAAGTGCCAGAAGCCAAAGACCAGCAGGAACATACCTGCCCTAAAAATTAAGTTAGCTTTATTTATCTTGCTTCAGCAAGTAAGAATGTGCCCTTGAGAAATTATGGGACATCTCATTAAGTGGAATTGGGAGGAACTTCTCATAGGATTTAGACTTAAGCTGGATGACTCTAACTAAAGAAGAGGAGCTAGTGCTTGATTAGATGTTGTCAAGAAGTGGGGTTACTAAGAGAACAGGAACCTTGGTAATTTTTATCTAGGCAATGAGAGGAAGCAGGAATAGACTAGAGGCATTATTGGTAAAGCAGCCATAGTCAGTTATGTTAACCATAAGATGAGGATGGTTAATCTTTTTTATGGCTTTGTAGCCTCCCTGTCTCTGGTCACCGAGTGTCCTTAACATGGACAATGTTTATATTTTGTAAGTATTGATTATGTTCAGTTGGTACCAATATGGCCTGGCTGCCAGTAGGGCTGTTTTTGTTGTTGTTTTCACTTTTTCACAAATGAAAAACCGTTTACTAGATTACTTTTTAAGGTCAAGAATTTAAAATTGGATAGAAAAAGAGTGATAAAATATTACTATGGGTATACAATAAAGCCCGAGTTCTGCCAGTGGAGGGTAAACCTTCTAAAGGCAAAGGTACTAGAATAACTGAGAATGATAGTATAGTATAAGAATTTAAAATAACTTCTGAATCTAAAAGGCAAAATAAGAGGGTCTGGTCTTTGGGAGACTGAGTTATCAAAGGCAGACTTCTTTTTGATTCTGCCAGGGCAGGGTCTGCCATCACTTTTCAGACCCCAGAGATATAAATTGTTTTACTATCCCTCGCTGGCCTGCATATTTGCAACTATAATAGGCAATTCAGAGAGGAAGCAAAATGGGTTCACTTTAGCAACCTTTATCAGCCTTTTTGGTACTTTGAGATTAAAACACAGCAGACACCACTATCCTGGAAGCATATAAATCTTTTTCTCTGGTTTACATTCTTTTCAGACTTTATCTCTTAGAAGTTCAATTTATTTAGCATTTTCTCTGTATGTATTTATGCACAACTTGTTGACACCTGGAAATTCAGATGCTATATGATGGTGAGTCTGTCTCATTCCTCAGCAAATAGGTTTTCCCTATTTCCCAATATTGTAATATTGAATATTGAAGGCAATAAATCTTGTGGTTTACATTAGGGCTCCCTCAGAATATAGATATCCTCATTGCAATTCTCCCAATATTCCTGCAAGGAAGGAAAATACGGTGTTCTTATTGCCACTTGAAAGCAGCAAAAAAGGCATAGAGTTTATCTACGCAGATTTTGGGTGATGTTACTCATAATGTTGACCATGGATCACTACTAGCAGAATTGCTGGTAAAAAAAATCCACATTCTAAGCCCTACTCCAAATCTGTAAGAACATAATCTGACATTAAGTAGGGCACTAATCTGCGGGTGATTTTCATGTACATTACTGTTAATTTATTACTTCCTACTTCTGGACAGAGGATCTGATGTATGTTACTACATATAAAGAATGAAAACTTCAAGAGGATAGGCAATTTGCCTTGTTCTCCCAGATATTCCCATCATCTAGAACAGTGGCTGACATTTAGCACACACTCAGTCATTACTGTTTAAGTAAATGAACAGAAAAGAACATAAAGTCATAGGCTTATGATAGGAAGGTAATTTAAAATAGGAGCAAGCATTTTAAAATGTTAGAATCCTGGCTCCCCTGTTCATCAGTGCTTGACCTTGAGCAAATACTTAACCTCCCTGTTCTTCAAACTTCTCAAGGAGACTACAGCAATAGTACTACTTCCTTAGTTTGTTGTAGAGAATACATGAGTTTATATATATAGAGGGCTTAGAACAATTTTAGTCTAAACCACTCAAAAACTTTAGTGGGCTGTGACTTAGCAGTAACCAGGCCAAGGTCAGGCATCTAATCAGCCAGATTTGACCAAGTTTTCCTCACACCACCTACAACATTCTTTTGTTCTGTTTTATGACTTGGCTGATATCAGAAAGTTCTCTTTCACCATACTACTTGATCTTTCGTTTATGGGCAGAAATTTCTACTGTTGCAGTCACTTTTCTGAAGCAGTCGGGAAAGCAGTGAGCATCTCCTAATAAAACAAACACCTCTTATCAAGGATGGATTGGAAATCACAAACTAAGCTCCCCGTTTTCTGGTATCAGCTTTCCGCATTAACCTCTGGCAAAGATGAGTGTAGCAGAGGGCCTGGCAATAGGTAGATTCCAAAGGTCTACATAGAGATACAATTATTTTCACCTGTAGTTAAAGAAAAGGGGCGTGGGAAGAGTGAAGGGGAAAGTTGAAAAAAAGACATGAACACACATTTTAAATCCTAAAGTTCATTTAGAGTTTTGTTATTTCCGTTTGATGAAAGGCACTAAGCCCATTCCTGGGATGAGCATTCAATATAACCACTGTGCTACAAATCCTCGCATTCCAAAGGAAGAATAAACAAACCAAAAGCCTTTTCTCAAAGGCTTCAACTTTCCCAATCTGATCTTTTGATCTACATTCGATTATCTTGGCAGCACGGTGGGGGTAGATTCAGAGTGGACACTAAACCCTTTTCCAGAAGAATTTAAGTCAGGTAACATATATTTTTTTTACCTTCCTTGTTCCTTCACTTGGAGGAGCGTTCTTGGGAAGACGCACTTTGTTGGGCATTTCAAAGGTTGGAGTACGAGGGTGCTTTGCGACTCAGCTCTGGAGAAACACGGAAGGTGGAAACTGAGCTGAGAAGTAAGAGTGGATAGAACCAGAAATACGACAAAGGCAGCAGGGTTAGGGTCCAGAATAAAAAGGGGAGGAGCGATCCAGGGATGTCAAGCTTTTTGTCTTTAAATGGCTAGAAAGCCGCAAGGTAGAGGCCGTAAAGGGTGGAGAGAGTGAGGGGGCGGGGTTCAGCCGCAAATTGGCCTAAGGCTGCTGGCTTCTCCTGCTCCGGCGGGCGGGGCGTCCGGGGGGCCGAGCTGACCACACCCAGGGCTGCTAGTCCCGCGTTTTCGAGAACTCAGCGGGAGTTTGCTGCGCGAACCAGTGAAACAACCAACGAATGAATGATCCTCCTACCAGGATGGGGGCCCTGGGTCCCCGCGGAGCTACGTGTACCACGGACTCTGCCGGCCGCCTGGGGCGCGCGGGGTCCCCTCTGCGCGAGATGGGGCGCAGGGCTCCCCTGGCCGCGGGCACCCGGAATCCCGCGGCGGCCGGGGCGAGCGGAAGCTCGGGCGGCGCCCACGAGGACCTTCGGGCCGGAGAGAACCTGGACTACCTGTCCTGGGTCAGAGAGAAAGTGCTCTTTCTTCTTCACCCAGAGAGGGGTTTGGGGTACCAAGGGGATCCTGCACGGGAAGAAGTGGCCGGTGGGGAGGACCTTTCCCAGGCGAGCGGAGACGACCAGGAATCTGACTGCCCTTCTCCTCTCTTACCACGAGAAAAGCGAATTTCTAGCAGCAGTACAGATGCTCCCTCCAGAGATCCGCCGCCGGACTCCGCAGCCCGACCCAAATCCGTGCTCGTGCGGGTCGTGGATTATCATGTGACACGAGAAGTCGAGTGGACCGGGTGGACGAAGGGCAGCATGACCACACGGACCGAGGAGCACTCCATTTCCGCGGTCTCTTTTCGCACCAACAAGGAGTGAAGCAGATTGTGGGGAGCAGGGACCCCTGGCGAACCTCGCGAGCTCTTGGCACAGAGAGAGGCACCCCGCGTCCACGCCGCAAAGAGACGCTCTTTTCACTTCCCCCAAGGACCTGATTCCCCGAGGAGATTAAACAAGAAGAAGGAGCCGGTGGAATGTGCCGGGCTGGTGGGTGAGCGATAATCCTCTAGAAAAGAAAATGCTCTTCCGGAAACCCCAACCTGCAATTAACCAACAACCAGGACCTTTTAAGAGCTGGCGCGGCGCTTCGGGGAGGCTGATGATGGCACCCAATAAAAATTGAAGAATAACTGTAAGCAACCTAATACCTCTTTTGTGGTTTAAATACTGTGAAGTCATTCAGAAGAGGGGAAGAAAAGGTATTTTGAAGTTAGCAGAACGTGGGAGTTTCGAAATAAAATTTGTTAATTATCATTTTGCACTACCTCTCAACTGATCTCTTTTCTGCCTCCACACTTTCTCTTAAGACCTAAAAGCAGAAATGAAGTTTGAGGTCTCTTCTCTGCAAAGGGAATGAGAGTAAATGGGGAGAGAGGTTTGTTTTAAAAGTTGACAAAGAAAGCAGAAAGAAAAGCGAAAATTAAAACAAAGCAGCAAGTAAACAGATTTTTTTTTCTTTTTACTCTCTTCTGATGTGCACATTTTTCTTTCTGTTTTTTTTCACATTTAAGTGTTAGGAAGAGAGGAGCTTAGGGGGGAAAAGGGAGAACAGAAAACTGAGCTTTGACGGTAAAATACCATTTAAAAGGGCTTTACCCGAAAGTGTCCAATTTAGTCCAATAAAAATGCCTTTAATCTGAATTTTTAAATTATTTTAATGTTTAAAACACTGCAGATAAATCTTCTGATAGATAGAAATGTGTACTTTGCCATAACATGACTATATATCTTATTTTTGACCATAGTTCTTTATTAATAAAATTTGTAGTCAATACTGGATTGAAAATACACCTTTTCTGATGTTGTTGAAACAAGTTTCTTCTGGTGCTATGGAAACAACTCATTTTTATTGTATTTGTTTTTTATTAAATACCGTCTTTATTAACCCTTTAGTAGTTTGATCTGGTTTGGAAATCTGAGAAGCAGAGCAGTCCCTCTGGAGACCAGCAGCTTACAGCACTGCTGATGGGGTAGGATTCAGTTACTGGAGGAAGTAACACGATGAATGGGACTTGGCTTGGCTTTTGAGGAGCAAACTGTTGAACAGTTCCCCCTGCCCCCCTCTTCCTCCGTCTTTGCCCTTTGTTTTCAGTTTAGAGCTTAAAATGCCTTCAAATGTCTGATCCACTTCTTGCCTCCTAGCAGCCAAGATAGGTAAGGTATGTCCCTATTTTACAGGTGAGACCTAGAGGTCATGTGGCTTGTGTAGGTCACACAGCAAGTTAATGGCATTTGCTTACTAAATAGACAAGAATATGATCATCTCTCCTGAAGACTGGAATGTCTTTTAGAAGGACTTCTAAGGAGTCAAAGATAACTGAGGGCTTCCTGGTTTTTCTGACTCATGTTTATGGGAAGTAGTAGAATCACCTTGATGTCCCTGAGTCCTGCAAGGTCTGTTGGCTGGAGAGTCACCACTAGCAGTTCTCAGGCCCATGAGACCCTCACTTAAGTGAGGAATTCAGGACCTGAGCTCGTCTGTGTTCAAAACCACTTGGTAGGTAGAAAAGGTAGTATAGGCCCCATAAAGTGAGTTGTCTTTTTTCCCCCAGCATCCCTGTGGGACTCCTATGTGAGGTGAAACTTCTTGGCACACAAATTTCAGACCCGACTTAATAAATCTGGTTGTAAGTCATCATATGCCCCGTGCAATAGAACATTGAATATAGTCAACAGGAAAAGCCTCTTGAACACTGATCATTGGGTTGCCTTCCCCATGGAGGCAAACTCTAGAGTTCAGCTTCTTGGGTTCAAAACTGCCCCACCTCTTACTGTGACTTTGGGTAGGTGTTTGACCTCTCTGTGCCTCTGTGTCCTTATTTGTTAAATAGGGATAATAAGTACTATCAACTTCATAGATTTTTTTTTCTTCTTCTAGGATTAAGTTAAATAAAAAATACTTAGAACAATGGTTGACATAAAATAAATGCTCAAAGTTAGTGGTTATTATTATTACTACCTAGTGTTATTGTATAATTCACTTTCATCCTAACCAGGCTTAAGTCTTTTATTTAATAAAAAACAGCAGAAAGCATACAATACAAGAAATCCATATAGAACTCAAGCTGGGGCTTTTATTTTTTTCTGCATTGCTGAAAGAAAAGACTTATTTCTAGTTTTCCGCCACATTTAATGGATCAGTAAATATATTCCTTAAATTCCTTAGAAATGGCCCCCAGAGCTTGTGACAAAGATTCAGCCTAATGTTCAAAGCCTAACCTGCACCAGGCCTGAGTCTGCAGGGGTTTCACTCTGCTTAGCCCTTGTTGGCCCAGGACCTTTGAATACTTTCTTTAAAACCTGTCATGTCCTGTTGTCTCAGAAAAGCAGAATGGGTACAGTTTTCATTTTATCTCCTTTATTTTAAAATATATTTATTCAAGTCAGCTTAACTCCTTTAATCCAAATATGTTTGGCTTAATTGTATCTCCTTTAAACATCCCTTTTAAAGCACTTACCAACCTTTCTGTTAACTACCTGCAACATGGTCATAGATTTCCTTTAGACAGATGCCTGACTGGTATGAAAAGTAGTAAGCTGAAGTACTGTGGAATTTGCTTCACAGATTGTCCTGATCCAAGCCGAACCCTGTCGTGGGAGGAGCCTGCGGAATCTTTTCCTCTTCACAGTGTCCTGGGAGTGAATCCAAAAGTGAAACTTGGGCATCCAAGTTTCACTTGCTCATCATCAGTACAAAGATATCTCTGAGCATGGCTGGGTCTTGGCTTTTTGGTCTCACCGCCACCTCACCGAAAAATGTGATCATCTGAAATTGTCTTAGCTGGATGATTGGCAGCAAGGACTTCCAGAAGCCGCCTGGCCACTCAAGTGACCATAAGACAAATATCACAGTCACATAACCACCATGGATCAGGCAAGTGTCAACCTCTCTTAAAATCTTTATCCACAGCCTCCATCATTTTGAGATTCATTACATTTGACTTGCTGCTCTTACTCTTGTTGTTTGTCACCAGGACTAGATGTGGCTCTTGCTTTAAAAAAAAAAAAAGAAGAAGAAAAGAAAAGAAAAAGAAAAAGCTTTCTATTAAAAGAAAAATTTGTATTCACTACAGAAAAATTTGAAGAACTATTATTTTGTGGGGAAAAGAAAAATGGAATAAAAACAAAACCTCACCCATAACCCCAAATCTCTTTTAATATTTGGTATGTTTGCAGTCTGGTTTTATTTCTTTTATTCTATTTTTATGTGTACTTGTATATAACACTTTTCTGAGCATGAATTATATATAAAATATGAATATTGCCTTTATATAAACTAACTACACTGGTGCTACTCAAGGTGTAGTCTGTGAACAGCAGCACAGGCATCTCCAAGAAAGTTGGTAGACGTGTCAGCCCCGCCCCAGATCTGCTGAATCAGTTTGTACCTTGACAAGGTTCCTGGGTGATTCACATTAAAGTCTGAGAAACATTGACACGTACACTGTATATAGTTCTGTATCATACTTTGTCACTTACAAAAACTAAAGTTTTAATTTTTTTCTATTTTTCCCATTAATTATTAACAATCCCATGAAAATAATACTTTGGAGAATTATGAAAACACTTAGAGATTACAAAAGTGAAAGCAAGTGTATACTGATTTGTGAATTGGCAAAGAGATCGCTAACAAGCTTTGTAATTTTTTTTTAAGCCTTATTATTCTAAAGTTTTCCCCACTAAAACATTGATTATTGGAGTTAAAACTATAGTCGTGTGTTCCTTAAAGACAGATACATATGTTCTGAGAAATGTGTTTTTTCATTTTGGGTGTTTTCATCTTTGTTCGAACATCATAAGGTACACTCAGAAACCTAGATGGTACGGCCTCCTACACACCTATGCTATGTGGTACAGTCTGTTGCTCGTAACTACAAACCTGTCCAGCATGTTACTGTACTGAATACTGTGGGCACTTATAACACAATGGCAAGTATTTGTGTATCTAAATATAGAAAAGGCAGTGATAATATGGTATAAAAGATAAAAAATGGTACCCCTGTGGAGTTTGCAGGATGGGAAGTTGTTCTGGGTGAGTCAGTGAGTGAGTGGGGAGTGAATGTGAAGGCCTAGGACATCACTGTACACTACTGTTGACTTGATAAACTCCGTCCACTTAGGCTACGCTACATTTACAAAACAGCACAAGATTAAATCAAGCACTAGAGAATATGATGCAATCAAAAGACACGATAAGCATGAAATGTATGAGGCCGCTGCTGGCGTAACAGCATACTGTCTCATAGCAAACTTTTGTTTGTACTTAGAGTATGCTGTAAAATAATAAGTATAATATAGGAAGTTTATAAACCAGTTATATAGTCATTTATTGTCATTACCAAATATTATGTATTGTACATAGTTGTATGTACTGTACCTTTATATAACTGGCAGTGTAAGAGGTTTGTTTACACCAGCATCACCACAAACACGTGAGTAATGCTTTGCAGGATGACGCTAGAACAGCTATGAAGCACTTGGTGATAGGAATTTCTCTGCTCTATTATAATCTTATGGGACCACTACCTTATACTGGTCCCTCTCGATCTACATGTCACAGGACTATAGTTAAGAAATGTGGTTCTTATCTAAGAATGTGAAAAAAGTTTTAAAAACCCCTAAGGGAAGAAAGGCAGGAAGTCATTAAAGAAAGCACAATTGCAACACTTCTGCAGGAGTTAGGGCTTGTCAGTCACTTGTAATGAATTACAAGAGTGTGGGGGGGAAAGGTGGAGCCTGAATTTGAATCAACTGATTCAGGTAAGAAAACAAAAGGCTGAACATCTGGACATCTTTGTAACTCTAATCTTCTTTCATCTTTAGTTAGGGAGAGCGAAAATCTTTGTAACTTCTATAGATGAACAAAAGAAACAGTCCAGTTTACTTTGGAAAGACTGAGGGATTATGATCAGTTCTTGAGCACTATGCAGCCAATAGTTAACAAAGCCTAAGATTTGGTTAGCTGCAAAGCAAGAAATTAACATTAAATTTTAACTCAGATTCTGAGTATAAGACAGAATGAGTACTTTTAGGAGACTGCAGCTTTCAGAAAAGTAGGACCAACAGGATGTTTATTCAGTGCTTGGTATAGAAGAGAGTCAGCCAGCATCACTTGTCCTTGGCTGGGAAGCAAAGGCAGGCTGGGCAGTGGGGAAACTTTATGGTAACTAAAATAACCTTCACGTTATCCTCAGCTTGACTAAACTTGAAAGGTTTCTACCTAATTGTAGGCTCCTGACCTCCCTTTTCTTAGAGTATTAACTTGAGAAAACATGCAAGCATAAATTCTTTCACTGCCCTTTGAGGTGTAAATCTCAACCTCTACTTCCTAGATAATGTCTTTATCAAGGTCCTGGAAGCCATCCTTTTGAAATGTAATCAAGAAAGATAGGACTCCTAACACACAGTCTCTGAGAGAGTAGGAGCCCAACTTCATAAGCATCAGTTAACAAACACCATGGCTTACTGGCTTTGACCAGCCTCCCCTCCATTGTCTTCCAGTACTTTTCGACTAGCTCACCCCAGTGCTTAAAAACTCTCCCACCTTTTGTTTCAAAGAAGTTGAGTTCAATCTGTCTCCCGTATTGCAATAGTCTTGAATAAAGTCTTCCTTTCCTGTTTAACTTTGGTGTAATTTTTTTTCGACAACAGTGAAAAAAAAGGATAGCTTCATTTATGCTCTGGTTGGAAGCTGGAAGCAGGCTACCTAGAGGGGCTTCTCAATTGCGTTTGGTTATGGTTTGGCTTCACAGGCTAGTTGCTCCAGACGTTGTAGGTCAGAGTTCTACAATCTGATAAATAACATCAAACTCATAGGGTTTTTTCCCTAGGAGTAAGTTAAAAATACAGTGACAGGCATACAATAGTCAAAATTAGCTATTGTTGTTATTCTTTAGTTCACTTTTCATCCTAACTAGGCTTTAGTCTTTTATTAAAACAAAAACAAACAAACAAAAAACGAGAAGACATAGAACACAATAAATTATATCGAACCCAAGCCAGTGGTCTTTACTAAGACTCCTTTCTGTCTTTTTTTTTTTTTGTATATTATTATCTATGGTCTGTACATGGTCCATTTATATACTCAGTCTAGTAATTAATTTTAGAACTATCTTGAAGACAGTTAGAAACTAGAAGAACCAGTCACAGAATTTTTTGGAGGTAAGCACATTATATTTATTTGTTAGAAACACCCAGAATGCACAATTGCAAGTAGTTTCTTATGGGGCTGAAATAAACTTTGGCATAGTTGAGCCCTGACTATTGCCACCCAAATGCTATATAATAGATTTGTACTACCTTACTGAGATTAGAGTGAGAACTGGGTAGAGTCCACCTAGGCAATGGGGTATTACCCAATGATCACCGAGGTTGCTAAGTGTATGAGCCTAATCTTAAGGGTGGTTTGTTGGGCAAACTGCCCTAGGCACAAAACCTTGAGTGTTAGAGCTAATTTGTGTGCCCTCTGGGTCATTCTTAGGCTGACATCCTACTTTCAGAAAATCTTGTGAAGCTTTATTTTGAAAGCCTACTAGGTCCATGGAAAAGTGGCTACAGTTGATTATACTGAATTCAACTTGGGGGAGAGAGAGAAAGATATAAGTGGCACCAGATAATTTTTAACAAACCAAGAGAACTTTAAGGGAGGGCTTCTGAATAGTCAATTTCTGTAAAGATTCTCTGACAATTGATGTCCATGTCTTAGAGAAGCCCTGAGCATGCCTAAGGACTTCCCAAGCCAACCTCAATATTGACAAAGATTCCTGAGGTTCTAAGGTTCAAGGCCATGTAGTCTTCTCATCCCACACAACTGAGTGGGAAAATGTGCAAACTTACAAGTGAAATAATCTTATAATCAAAATGTTGGAGTAGAAGAAAGATTCTGTGACCTACATTCAATGGAATGCCAAGGACTAGGCAATGGGCAGGATTTGCTCCCGGAGTGAAAAATAAGCAATGCATCATCTTTAGAAATTTGAAAACAATGATAAAAATGGACTAAGAGACTTTCTGCTTATTTTTGCCATGTGCTTAGGGATAAAATACTCTCAGGGAGAAAAAAACATAAATATTGTTGATCTAAATTGTAAAACAAAACAAAACAAAAACCTGATTATTGTTTGAATTTTAATACAGCCATAAGTTTCAAATTTAGCACATTTTTGTTACTATTTTTTGTGTATGGAAAATAATGTAAAGAACTCTCAGTGTTGTCCCCCTTATCAATCTCTCTATTCTCTCTCTCTCTCTCTCTCTCTCTCTCTCTCTCTCTCTCTCTCTCTCACACACACACACACACACACACACACACACACACACACGGAGTCAGCTACATACATTTATTTTGAATCAATTCCTAAAGCTATAGAATTTTTCAAATTTGGAGTGTACTTTGTGTCTATAACCTCTACATATTCTTGCATTTCAAGAGTAGATTCAGTGTAAACAGTAACATAACTATTGGAGTGATTTTAAAAAAAGGACTTGAGGGCTGGCCCGGTAGCTCAGGCAGTTGGAGCTCTGTGCTCCCAATGCCGAAGGCTGCCAGTTCAATTTCCACATGGGCCAGTGCCAGGTGGCTCAGTTGGCTGACAACCACAAGGTTGCTGGTTCGACTCCTTGACTCCCGCAAGGGGTGGCGGGCTGCACCCCCTGCAACTAAGATTGAACGCAGCACCTTGAGCTGAGCTGCCGCTGAGCTCCTGGATGGCTCAGTTGGTTGGAGCGCATCCTCCCAACCACAAAGGTTGCTGGTTCGACTCCCGCAAGGGCTGGTGGGCTGTGCCCCCTGCAACTAGCAATGGCAACTAGATGTGGAGCTGAGCTGCGCCCTCCACAACTAAGATTGAAAGGACAACAACTTGACTTGGAAACAGCCCTGGAAGACACACTGTTCCCCCAATAAAGTCCTGTTCCTCTTCCCCAAATAAAAATTTAAAAAGTCCATGTTCTTTAAAATAAAAAGTCCATGTTCTTAAAAAAAAAAAAAGAAAAAGAACTTGAGTTACTTCCGTTCTGACGTGACTTTTTATGTGTAAAATTTAAAATAGGGAAACAGTAAAATGTAACATTTTTTACTTGATAAGTAGAAATGTAGTTCACACATGAAATATTTTACTGAGCTTGGATAATACGTTTAACATGAAATCTATTTTTTATTCATTACTTTAAAATTAAAGAATGAATCAAGAAAATGAAACATGCGTGGTACAATTTAGTAGTTCTGTTTCTTTTGCAGAAATTTTAGTTTTAGTAAAGATTACTTATTAGTTACTTGACAATTATTTACATAATTATATCAGACTAACCAAAGGATCAAAGTTATTGTTTGTTTCACTTTAGGAGTATTACTGAACATTCTTTTTCATATTGGTGTTAAAATTATATGCTTTTGGTGTCAGATTCACTAAGGAATCTGGTGTCAGATTCACTAAGGAATCTATATACTGGCCACCGCCAGTATATAGTCATAACATCAGAAAAATGGAGGACTGATAGGGTTGGAATTGAAATTTAGATTTCCTGATCTCTAATCAAAGCTGTTTCTATTCCCTGTGCAAGAGATAGCAGTCCACTAATTAATTTAGACTTTGAATTTAGAATTAACTGATATATGATTGAACAACAATTATGTACTAAGTGCAGCTCAGAAAATACAACTGCCTCTTGAATATGTTCAAGCAATAAAATTAGCAGGTTCTATTTCTTTATCATTTATGGTTTCATTTAGGTCAACTGGGAAGTAAAGGAACCTGAGTATTCCCCATTTGATTTACCCTTTAAAAGGCTTTGTGGACAATGCTGGCTTGGGGATGACCAAGAAGGCTTTAATAATTCTGTCAACTTGACTAAACTTTAGACAGGCTTCTTCCTGCTCTAGGCCCTGGCCTCCCTTAGAGCCTTTGCTTGAGAAAACTTTGAATTGTAAATTCTTTCTCTGAACTTTGAGATGTAAATCTTTTTAAAAATCTCTTGCCAGTTTTACAATGCAGGAATGTGTTTCTCAAGGACCTGAGAACCATCCCATTGAAATGTAGTGTAATCATCAAGGAAGATAGAATCCCTGTCTCTGTGGAAGGACAGGAGCGGGCACTTCATTGGACACTAATTAACAAACACAGAGCACAGATGGTCTAATCACAGATAAAAACATTCACAAATTAAGGAGTAACTCTATGTGCTGGATATATCCCATTGATCAACCTCCTACTAACATCTTCCAGCATTTCTTCATCTGCTCACCTCTGCATTTAAAATCTCTTCCTTCCTTTGTTTCAGTGGCATTGAGTTCAGACTGAGTTCTGGCCTCTCTCCCCTTTGCAATAGCCTTAAATAAAGTCTTCCTTGATTGTTTAACTTTGTCCAGTGCAATTTTTGCTTTGACAAAGATCAGATAAGAGCAGGGGAGAAGCATTTCTGTTGATGATGGGGAGATAGATTTGACTTCATAAAGGCTATAGATGCTTTGTGTCTCAGAGGAACTGACTTGATTTCTTTTTTCTGCTGACAGGGTCCCTGGCATAAGTCTTGACTGGGACTTCAGAGCACTGAGCACAGGAAAGTGAGGTCTTCATGTTCCAATTATGTCAGGAGCAGGAACATTCACTTTCAGAGCTCCTCAAACAGGCTGTACTCACACGCAACTGTTATTTTGATTAGTCACAAAATGTCTTATGCTTAGTTTGAGCCTCACTTGAGTTGAATGTTCTTCACTGAAGTTTTGAAGATGCTCGTGGGCATCCTAAGTTCCCCCCGTCTAGACCAATTGATCAGTGCTACTTAGATATCTCACTTGCCTTGGAGGAGAAGAACAGTTCTGTGTGAAAGACAAAACCCTAGAGCGTGAAATGAAGGTTCTATTTGTCACATATTCTGTTCATTTTTTCTGTCTTGTAGAATGGCAGTAATAAAGTTTCTACAACAGTGATTAGCATAGAAACTCAGTCTGACCTGACATGAGAACTCTTTGCGATGATGTGGCTGACTGCTTAAATAATGCTGAAGTGCTCGGCAGAGTATTGTGGCTGGCAAAATACAGCAAAGGGAAGTTGGTGCTAAAGGACCACAAGATAACACCAAGAACAGGCTGCAGTTCACATGCAGAGCCTAACCCTGGAACAAAGCACATACCTTGTGAGGCATTGGTTGAATGATGAAACCAATGTCAGAGGTGTCATCCAGGTTCAGATGGGAGACACCAGGGGGGTGACTGGAAGGCGAACTTCTGCATGAGGCTTGTGAAGAAAAGGAAAAGCTCTATCCTGGCCAATGACTCGCCAGCACACATCCAGTAACCTGGGAAGATGGACATGGAGGATGATTATAAGACATATCAGCACAAAAATGTGAAAAACAATCTGAACAAAGAGGAAAACCATCCACATGTGATTTCTCCTATTGTAGAATGTGTGAGTCGGTCGCTGACTTCTGAGCCTCATGGGCTTTGTCTCCCACTTTAGGCACTAGAAATATGAAATTAAGTACTGCCAGTTCTACCTTATGAGCACCCCAGAGGAAGACAAGCAATTAAACATTAACATTTTAACGTGGAAAATGTGTTGACGAGTAAAGTCAAGCGTGTGGTGAGAACACATGGAAAAGTTACCTCCTGTGATCTAGCATCAGGGAGGGCTCATGATGCATTTGAGGGCTGGAAGAAAGTTGACTCTTGACTAGAACACAGAGCATAAGGTAGGGACTCTCTGACCTGAGGCCAGAGGGATGAGTGGAAACTAGATCATGCTGAAGCATTTTAAGAAAAAAGACTTGGTCAGTATTACTTTTGAAACATCAATTATTTGGGGGAAATGTCAAGATATCCGAAAAGTAGAGTAAGGCAGAAGAAGGTAGTCTTCTACATAAGTTTTTATTAAAACAACAGGGGACTTAATAATTATATGTATTTCTTAAGGCATTATGTTGCGAGTGATACATTTATTTTCAGCTTCAACTTAATGAATTTTGTAGTTGTGTTATACACCAAAGGTAGTATATTTGATTGAGGTGTAGCATTATTAAAAGTTTCTGCTTCCAGTCCTTGAGAAAACCCAACCAAGTTCTTTTCTTTCCTGTTCCCAGTCTAAATCCTAAACCTAAGTATTGCTTTACTGCTAGTAAAATATTGTAGATTGTCCAGCTAGATTTCTTTCTTTATTTAATTTGGAAGATAACTTGCAAGTGTACTAAGTCACAGAAGACTTCAAAGTTCAGAAAAATATTAAAATGTAGATATTTTACAGCACAGGGAAAGTAGCATTTTCATTTGCATAGGACTTCAAGAGAACAGATTAACTCCACAAATGGAGGACCATTTTCTCACTATGCCTAGTAACAAGACAGGATTTTTTAGGGTGAAAGGTATTGAAATACAAGATACAGGTATTGAGCTTGGCTGAAACTATTGCTTTCAAGGGGCTTACTACCTAGTAGGTGAGTCTGAAGGAAATAAGTAACTATGATACTGTGTAGTGTCACAAACTATGATAGGGTGCTGAGGGAGCCCATAGAAGGAATTTCTAATTTAGTTTTTTGGGTCAGATCTTCCAGCTGCCCAGGAAGAAATGCATGATTGAGTGGTGTCATCTAACTGGATAATAAAGAAAGCAACTTAGGGATTGGTTATCTACACTGTAGTTGGCCTTATTTAGTTTCATGATAAAAGTCTAATTAGCTACCCAACAAGATAAACCCTGTATCATTTTAGTTTATTCTTAAGGATAAATAGGTGAAGGCATAGTAAATGATCTTATTTAAAAAGAAATGTTATGTGCAAAATTAGTTAGGCGTGATCTTGGAGGCCAATTAAAAACCTTATTTAGATCAACTAAGTGCTCCAGAGAGCAAAATCTCAATCTCAATGCAGTAAGTAATAATTGATAAGGAATGAATTGGGGAAAGAGTGGCTTAAACACAACTAGACAAACAGAAAGATTTGGAGAGATTTGGCACTCACAGCTGAGGCACAAAATTGGTTTCATACATTTTTTTCTTATCGTGACAGTTTTGTGATGATTATATTTTAAGAGTATTTCTATTATATGTGTCTATAATAAAAATAATGTTATTACTCCTAGATTTCCTAAAGCAGGAAAAAGAAAAGTTTAGAATTCCTGAGGCAAGCTGGGCAAAATCCTTTGAGGAATGGCCACTCTGCAAAAATCTGAACTATTGCTGCTTATCTCATAGTCCAGAAAAACCCCAGACCCAGGTGAGAAACCGTGGAGGACCCCTGGACACAATGTTGGTGGGAGAAAATTTAAAAGTAATTGTTCATGGGAAGGGGATTGTCAAGGAGGGCACAGTTTCTTCTCTCTAAATACTAACAGCAGGATGTCCAAGATCTGGTAAAAGGAGTCTGAAAAAAAAGCTTTATGCGTGATAAAATAATTGACCCATCTTCTTCACATATAAAACGAGGTACCCTCTGGAGATCATTGTTTATGTTTCCATGGCTTTTTTTTTTTTCACTCCAAAATATAAGGCAAGGAATTGTTGCAATAAATTGAGTTTATACCATTGCAAATTACATGTAAATTACTTTTCATTTTTTTTAACTCTGGTTTTAGATATGATATTCCAGTCTTTAATTTTAAAGGAGGAGTCATTAATATATGAATTTTTTTCCTTGTGTGTCATCCTGTGTGCGTGTGTGTGTGTGTGTGTGTGTGTGTGTGTGTGTAAAAATTAGAAGAATAAATTGTGCTTTGTATCTCTTGTATCCCTTAGTTATAAGTAGGTGAAGAAAGTCTATCCTCTGTGTGGCTGCTGTGTACCTACCACAGGTATCTGGAGTGAATGCTAAGCCATTGTTTGTATAAGTGGAAAGGCCAAGGTGATACACCTCTTAGGGCACAGTGTTGCTAAGATTCTTTCCTAGGAATGGAGAATTCATTTCAGATTCTTTGGAATCTAGACAATTATAGAGTAAGTTCATTTAGTTTCTTGGATTTTCAAAATTTATTGGACTGGAAAGCTCTTTCCTTCTTTCCCCACCCATTCCCTCCCCTTCTCAAAAAGAAATTCTGAGGGGCAGCCAGATGGCTCAGTTAATTAGAGTGCAAGCTCATACAACAAGGTTGCCAGTTCGATTCCCACATGGGCCAGTGAGCTGTGCCCTCCACAACTAGATTGAAAACAACGATTTGACTTGGAGCTATGGGTCCTGGAAAAACACACTGTTCCCCAATATTCCCCAATAAAATTTAAAAAAAAAAGAAAAGGAAAGAAATCCTAAGAGAAACACTGGTTTTGGCATATATATATATTAAAACAAAGTGAGTTGAAGTAAAATGGGCCGCCTGTTATTCTCCTCAAATTCCAGAGGCTCTGCTCTACCTTAGACTCAGCCATCGGAATCTTTAAGGATGACCTAAGAAAATCTCTCCAATGCCTGCCCTACAGCCAAGTGAGAGCCAGGGGCAGGACAGGATCCCTGCTCTTTCCATTCTTCCATGTTTCTGAAGTTTAGTGGCACATGGAAAAATATAGAACCTGAGCACTATCCTAAGACAAAGCCAAATCGCTCCAGATTTTTCAAACCACCTTTCTCAAGTAAGATATCTTACCCACTGGAAAGGGCATGAAAGCTTTATTGGTAAACTTTCCGGTAGAGTTGAGGAAATGCTCAGGATTAAATGTGTCTCGTTTTTCCCACAGTTCTTGATCCCGAAGTACAGAGGTCAGTAAAATGATGACCTAGAAATAAAAAAATAAAAAAATCTTATTAATGACAGATTAAATTCCTTCCGAGAAAGGTGGTTCTTTAATGATGCATCGTGATCTCAGTTGTCAATTTTTCGGAATCAGTGTGTTCTACAAGGAAATAGAAGCAGGGAGCAGAGGCGAGGCATCAGGCAGGGCTTGAGATTCAATGTGGAATTTTCATTTGTTCAAACAATTTTTTATTCAGTACCTATTAAGACACACAAGCCTCAGACCCAGAACTGGAAACAAATTCTTACTTAGTCATGTATTTGCTATCTGATAACCACATGCTATTTAACGTTCGATAAGTCCCAGTTTCTAAATTTGTATGTTGGGAGTTAAAGAGTGTTCTTTTGGTGACCGTGAGCCTTAGATGAAATGGTACTTATGAAAGAACCTGGTATAGTTCCTGGCACGTTTGGGGACTCAGTGAACTTCGTTCTTTTACCTCCAGGAACCATGATCGTGGGCAAGCTAAATCTAACAAGTCCAGTAAAACCAATTCTCAGAAATAAGCTACCCCACTTCCACAGCTTGCCACATACTCTGAAACAATTTTGAACCATCAAAAAAAGTAATTTTAACTGTGATGTAGGGAAGCATATTCTGCAAACTAAAACTAAAATAATAATAAAAACAAAAGCCCGTTCCAAAAGCAAGGGAAATATTTACTACTTGATCTTAGTTAATCATAGCTTTCTCTTTAAGAAAGCTTTGGAATACTGTCATGGGGGTTAGCTGTTTTATCACATGAATCTAAATAGTTTTTGAGTCACAAAAACCAATCAACTGCTTTAAAGTGTTTTGTTCAAAAAGATATTTATTTATATACTTGGGCATTGTACATGGACTTTCTCCTCATAACAACTGTGCTAGATTATTTCCATTGCATGATAGAGAAGATTGGGACTCAGTAAAACGGAGGCACCTAATACCTAGTAGCAATTAGATGCCTTATCACTGCAAAGCTTTTTCTAATACAGTGCTCTACCAACTCTCACCCAAGTAGATAACTAGAGCTAAAGTCCTACCCCTAGTGCCACTATTATTGCTTCCATGGTGATTTTTTTTTTATTGGTTGTATCCGTTTTTCCATTTCAGTTGGTAATCTGATAAATTCAGATGAATTCAATCCAACAGTGTGTTTAATGTGTGCTAAGAAGAGATGCTCCAGAGAAGCACCATCACTTCCTGTCCTGTAAAACTCCTTGTGTACAAGACAGAAAATGGTGGTGTGGGGAGGTGGTCTAAATAGTCAGTGGCCCTGTGGATTGAGGCAGAGATGGGCCCAGAAGCAGTGAACAGACTAAGTATCAAGGAAAAAATGTAGGGCTATGGGTATAGCATGATCGTCGGCCAATTCCTGCCTTCAGTTTGGTTTTCGCAAAAATCTATACATAATTCCTCATTTTACCAGTGGAAATCACAAGACTGCATCTAGATGTCATCATACTGGGAAGCAGAGGGCATGGGCGTGTGTCTGTGTGAGGAGGGACGTGAAGCAAGGAAGTGCTGCTGGAAGGAGGCCT
Source organism: Rhinolophus sinicus (assembly GCF_036562045.2). Lineage (NCBI taxonomy): Eukaryota > Metazoa > Chordata > Mammalia > Chiroptera > Rhinolophidae > Rhinolophus > Rhinolophus sinicus. The sequence goes on from NC_133755.1 coordinate 95,446,980, forward strand.
GTGTGGTGAAAGCACAGGGCTCTGAAGGGTGGCATGCCTCCCCAGGGGTCCTGGCTGCCCTACACACCAGCTTAAACTCTCTGAACCCTGATTTCCTCAACTATAACATGCAAAATAATACCTCACAAAGCTGCAGAGTAAGTGTCACCTACTACAAACACACATCAGCTCCTTTTTTAAAAATCATAGTTTATTGGCGTGACAATGGTTGGTAAAGTGACATAGGTTTCAAGTGTACAATTCTGTTTAATACATCATCTATCGATCACATTGTGTGTTCACTACCCAGAATCAGTTCTCCTTCCATCACCATATATTTGATCCCGTTTACCCTATGTTTCTTTTCGTTGGATGGGAGGGAGGGAGACAGATAGGGAAGAAAGGAAGGGCAGAAGAGAGGGAGGAAAGAAAGAAAGGCAGGCCAAGATAGTTTTTGACAGTGATTTTGAGCAGCTGACATTCTTCCCCTCTCCCATGGGGGCAGGATAGTAGCAAATCTCTGTACTTCATAAATGACAGCGTTGGTGTGCAATTCTGGGCTGGGTCGACCCCACAACTTGGGTGATCTCATCACAGACCTTTTCTGGATAAAATGGAATTAGAGTGATTAGAGTCTGGAGTGAGAAGGGGTGTTGGAACAGTCTTCCCATTTACTTTACATGTGAAAGTCAAACCCAAGAGCTCTTTGAGTTCAGGCTCATCTTTCCCCTGAACTACTTCCATCCCCAAGGCCTCTATTCCTGAGACTCCTTTGGGGACCTGCATGTAATGATGCCTTCAGATCATCTCAAGATGCTTAGAGAACAAAATTTATTTTCTTATATTAAAAGAAAACTAAAGACACAAACAATCCTCAAGGGTACACATTAAACGTATACAGTGTAGTCATAGAATTCTACATTGTCCAGTATGAGAGATTTCTGATGCCTCTCCTTCAAGTAATATTCTGAATCTTGGGAGACTTACTCTGGACCTCAGGATATCGCATCATGAGCAGAATCCCCCAGTGCAGTGTGGCGGCTGTGGTCTCTGTACCTGCCACAAACAGATTACGAACAAGTGCACCAAATTTTCATTACTGAAGAGTCCAAAGATGTACATTACTCCTGAAATGGTAAACTGAATCATTAAAACTATATAGAATATGGAACATGTGTCAGTCAGTGGTGGGCATTTAGTTTCAAGTGATGAAGTAATTTTATACGGGACCACCATAACAAATAACCTATCGTGAATTAAAAAAACAGAGTGTTGCATTCTTCCCTTAATAGAGTGGAATTTTTTTTTATTATGACAATGTTGTGCAGAATTTTAGGATAAAGCACATTCCAGATACTAATAATGATAAATACTAACAATGAGAAAGGCCGTTTGCCATTTAGGAAGATTGGAAATTGGTTTTTAATTGAGTGATCAGAATATTCCCAGCAGTATTTCTTTAAAGAATTTTTAATTAAATAATCTTTCTCTAGTTTATCAATTGAAATATATTGTTCAAGATGGAGAAAAAAAGAATATTAATTCTGAAAGCTAACATATCTGAAATCTATATTGGTTTCTTACAGCGAGTGATATGAAAGGCGGTGGAAAATATTTGAGAATGCAAAATGTAATAAATAGCATTCTTTGTAGTGTATAAATCTACCATTAATAATTTAATTGAGTGCAGTTATCTTTCTTCTTTGAAAGGAATCTTTTTCCTTGAGGTGCTATTAATTAATCCAAATCATAGGCTAAGGTGACACCTGAAGAAAACACCATAACCTCCTGCTGTCTGATCAAAAAGTCATCAGTGAAACGTCTTGGATCATTCTTGTCAAATTTATGATGGTGACCTAGGAAAATCATCCTTATAAAAGAAAATAATTAATTTCTATTCTTGAGTACTGCCTTATGACTTTTTAAGAAGAACCCTGAACGAGGAAGCATATTGAAAAGCTAAAAGAATAAAAAAACAACAGTAAATTAAATATACATGTGTAATGCTTGCAATAATGGGAATGACACTAGTTTTTCTGAAAAGTATATAGAAATAGCATCTCATACAGTCTTGAAATTTACCTCAACTAACAGCAGACTGAACTAGGCAATAAGACCTCCTAATTTATTGGAATTAAGTAACTTACAATGAATATTGATATGGCTCACAACAAATTCTATGTACTTAGACTATTTTTTATATTCTGACTATGGTAATAGATCTACTTGGAGATTAGATGAGACATACAAATAATATTGGCTTTATGGTAAGAGCTATAAACTCAAGTGTTTTCTAACAAACCCCCAGGTGATTCCAGGTCAAACTCCTTTAGTTCTGTGTAGAACGTTAAATTTACCACTAATGTTTCCTGTAGGATCAGAACAATTACTATTATTTTTTTAATTTATAAGAGGCTTAGTGTCTACAACTCCCATAGAGCAGCACCACTTAATCTAATAGTCTATGACCATTACAAAGTTCAGGAAGGACTTCACTGTTTGTTAAATATTGTACATTTGTCAGTATATTTATTTTTCAAGAGAGATGGGGTCTATGTACAGATGGTGCAAAAAAATGTATACACATTTTAAGAAAGGAAAAAACTATTAATTGTACTACTCAATATACACCAATAACAAAAGATGAATACAAATCACATTTGACTTCTGCAATGACAAGAGGTGCTCAAAGTGGTTACCATCAGTGTCCAGACACTTCTGATTTTGACGAACTACTGCTTAAGAATAGATAACGTCTCTTAAAATGTGTATACATTTTTTTGACACCCCTGGTATTTGGTCACATTGCCAAAGGGGTTCACAACCCCACAAATGACTTAAAAGGTCTCTCCTAAAATTAGATACTAAAGTTACCTGATCCAATGTTCCCCAGAACCTGTATTTAGAATAAACCTGCACTTATAGAATAAAGCCTAAATTAGTCCAAAGTGAAATGATATGATTGTCAGTACTGCTGAAAAGGGGAAATATTTGACGAGACCCTTTTTTCCTACGTTCTAGAACATAGCAACTTTATCAGTCACAAATATAAAAAATTGGACTGCAGCATTATTGTTAACTTACATGGCTCAGAATAAATGTTAGGGTTTTATTTATTACTTTGTAATCCTAAATAGTCCTTCTTTGTTAAAATTCACTCTCCTAAGTAAATTCTACTGAGTGTTCCTTATTCACTCATTGTATACCCACATTTATGCATAACTAGTGGCATAGGTAAAAGACGGATGGCCAAAATAATAAGAATTTGCTAAAGCCATATAATGAACTTTTATTTGTGTAATTCCCAATCCCTGCATCATAAGAGATTTGATGTAGTAATTTGTGATGGGAGAATTACCAGATGTGTTAACCAAGAAGACTTGTCATGTCTCTACTCAGAAAGTGTAAATTTTTGAAATGACAATTCTCTAATAAATACTTTTTCATGGTTTCTTGAACAATCAAGTATACCTCAGAAGATATTGAAAAGCTAAAAGAATAGGATAGATACAGTTAAAGTGAATAGGATAGATATGGTTACCACAATTAGATAAAGTGAATAGCATAGATACAGTTACCACAATTCTAGGACTTCCAATGAGTTTCACATTTTCACCAATCAACGTTAAGAGCCTAAGGAATTGAGTGTCTTGGTCGTCAAACCATTTTCCAAACACTGACACAGTGACATTAGCCACAGTAGCATTCATTACTGTTTTAATCTCAAAGGGCTTTCCTACAAGAGAATTCATTAATCAGCTTAGGAATGTTCACATACCGAATATTAAACTAGTTCTAGACTGAATGGGTCAGACTGTCAAGTAAAGGAGTTTGTAGAAGGAGATTATTGGGGACTGTGCCTTCCAACGAGAGGTGAGACTAGAATGGGCCTTGAAAAATACCCACAATTTGATTAAAAGATTACCACAAGGAAAACTAAAAGTATAGGTCAAAGAAAATCTGCGTTTGGCTCAGTTAAAGAACTTAAAATGTGCCAGGTGAGGGACCCTTCGGTATGTGTGTGCGTGTGCGTGCGTGCGTATATGTGTGTGTGTGTGTGTGTGTGTGTGTGTGTGTGCGCGCGTGTGTGAGTAGGGGTTGTTAATGGTTAATATCTGGGAAAATACTAGGCTGCATTCAAGTTTAAACATTTAAAATAGGACACCTCGATAATTCAGTTTATTTTACTTTAAAGAATTTCATCCAGAACAATTCCTCATATTAGTGTCTTCTGCTACTGGGTCCCGTTTTCCTCAGCATCATTGAAAACTATAGACTATTAAACATGTATTAGTGGATGGGCACTTAATTATACGTGAAGAACATTCTAGTTGCTAAGATTCACTTTTAACATCAGCACTTCCCTTAAATGTGAAGACTGAAATCCTAGGGGAATTCTTGTAGAGAGTGTTTTCTTCACGTGCAAATGGAAGGGTGTGTGGGATGCTGTGTACACAAAGCCCTGAGAAATTAACGCTTGTTAGGAGCTTAACAACGGAGCAGCAATAGTCATTTATCTATGTGTACTTTCTTTTTCCAAACTGCCAACAGGCTCTCGCTTTCTAGCACATGCGGCACTGAGCCTTCTGTTTCACCTCTGCATTCATCTCAGGGTTGTTTACCTTTTATCATTTCCCTTTATATTAATTCCTGCATCAGTGAAGATAATATTCAAAAGAGCTCCGTTTTGGAAAGGAATGAGCTCAGTTTATTAAGGAAATGAGAAAACGCTTGACGTGAAATGAGTCTTTGGATTATTCATCCCACATATTGACAAAAATAACATGGATTAACTCTGTTATTTAAAGGGATCAGAAATTTACCCATTACTGAGCAACTGTTCCAGATTAAAGGAGGCAAAAGAGACATGACACTGAATGCAATGCATGATCTAAGGTTTTCTTTTGCTAGTTAGGACATTAATGGGACAACAGTGAAACCTGAATAAATTCTGCAGATTAGATAATATGTATGTTAATTTCATGATTATTGAAAATCATACTTTGGTTATGTACAAGTAAGAGAACGCTTTTACTTATTTCAAGGAACACGTTGAAGTATTTAGGAATAAACGGACAATATGTCTGAAAAGTACTCTCAAATACTTCAGAAAAAAGAGAGACAGAAAGCAAATTTAAAATGTTGAAATTTGGAAAATCTTGGAGACGAGTATTGGGAATATTTGCATTTTCTTTGAATTTTTCTACAAATCTGAAATTATGTCAAAATAAATAACTCAAATTTTACCTTTGGTTGACTTCTTGTCATGAAGAAATAAGATGTGGTTTTATTCATTCTATGCACATCTGTGAGACTCAAAGTTCTGTATGAAATGCTGACATTCCTAATTGTGTCTTCTATGATCCACTTGCCCATTCCAACGTTCTGAAAGGTGGTCAGGCTAAATCTCATTGTTTTCAAAGTTTCACCACGAGAGAAGGCAATTCCTTATAATGAGGAAAATGTTTTTTTTCCTTTCTTTTTTTTTTTTTAAGATTTTTATTAAAAATACAGCTAACATACAATATCATATTAGTTTCAGGAGTACACCATAATTATTCAATATTTATATACCTAAAGAAGTGATCACCATAAGTCCAGCAATCATCTGACACCATACTATGTTATCACAATATTATATTCCCCATGCTTATTTTATACTTGGAAATTTGGATCTCTTATTCCCTTTCCTCTTTCCCCCTCCTTTTAAAATTTATCAATTGCAGTTGACATTCAATATTATTTTATATTAATTTCAGGTGTACAGCATAGTGCTTAGACATTAATTTAAGAAGTGATCCCCCTGACTAGTCTAGTACCCACCTGTACATAGTTATTGCCATATCATTGACTATGTTCTCTATGATTTACATCCCCATGACTATTTTGTAACTACCAATTTGTACTTTTAAATCCCTTCACCTTTTCACCCTTCCTCTTGTGAGGGGCTCCAATCAGGCCCAGGTCACCCACTGCCTGTGACCGGCGGGGGACTACCTGGTAGGAGCTACAATACAAAGTGATCCAAGGTTGTTTGCTGCCTGTGGTAAACTTGGAGGCTCATGGGAGAGTCCATGCTGTGGATCGAGGACGGCTGCCACCAGTACCAGATGTGGGGTAACTGCACAAAAAGCTAGGATACCCAAAGGTCCGCTGCCACCTGCCAGCTCCCTTAAGGTTCAGACACTAATAAAGCTTTGCGCAGTATGGGTTGGGTGAGGCAGGATCTCAGGGAGTCACTAGAGTGGGAAGAGTCATGGTCACCAGGTCAATGTAGACTCTGGTTTGGTGTCAGTGCTGAGCCTGGAATGACTCAGCAAAAGTCTCAGAGCTCACTGAGGCCAGTCACCACATACGTAAGGCCTGTGGACTCCGATAGTTTCCCAAGAAAGATGTAAGGGGGCTGGCTGATCCCAGAGAAAGTGCCTCTGGCAGTGTGTGAGTTGGGTGGGGCAGGGTCCCAGCTGAGTTGGGCGGGGCGGAGTTGCAGCTGAGTCAGCTAGACACAGCAGCGTAGCTCACCAGGCCAATCAGATTCAGATTTGGCCTGTGGGCATGGGCTCAACTTAGGAAAGATGGCTCCCACTTGCCATCTGCACAGGAGGAGACCTCTCACTTCGAAAATGCTGACTATCCTCCAGTCCTCCTCCTGAAGCCACACAATTCAGCCTGTCCCCTTATATGTCTCTGAGACCCCCTGAGTCACCATCCCTCCGCTGGAGCCCAAGGTGAGTGCTTGTGAAAGAGTGAATCTGTGCAAGGGCTGTTTAGGAGGATGTTTGGGTTTCCCATGGCCTTTCATCTCACCTAAATGGTCGGAATCTCCACTGTTTTTCACAGATTGATGTTGTGCAGGTTCCTCTTCCCGGCACCAGTACTCCATACTGGAAAGCCCGATGTGGGGACTGGGGTCCCTGGCTCCTCAGGGGTAACCTTTGAGGCTGAGGTATCCCTCCTGATTCTCAACTGTCACAGTGAGGTTTGGGGCCCCTTTTGCATCTCCATCCCTCCTCCCAGTCTCGACGTGGTTTCTTTATATTTTTAGTTATAGGACTTCTGTTTGGCTAGACTCAAGTGGTGCTCCAGGTTGACTGTTCTGCAATTTATTTGTAATTTTAATGTGTTCATGGAGAGATAGAGGCACAGTGTTTATCTACTCTGCCATCTTGGATCTCTCAGCCAAGGAAAATATTTTTAAATTATTTCCTTGAAACTTTTAAAATTAAATTTGCAGGAACAAATAAAAATTAAGAAGAGGCTTACTCCCTGTGGAAAGTAAGGGAAAAGACTTCTCTTTCTCTTAGAGCATTTACTTTAGAACATTTCGTAAGTACTTTCTCCTCTCTTAATGGTATAGAAGCCATTTTGAAAACTACGTAAGTCTTTTGTCAGCTTTAAGACCTAAAAATGGCTTTCTCAGGGACCTGGGAGCCATCTCTTTGGAATGTGAACATCAAAGGAGAGAGTGCCCCCCTTTCCCAGTTTCTGTGGGAGGATAGAAGCCTAACTTCAGTGGATGCCTTCTTGCAACGTCCAAAACTACCACCTGTTGTAAGATATGAGAAGTTTATTTTCTTTTATATAAAGCCAATTAACACAGATAGTCACCCCAATTACCAGGTGAATCTAGGATGAACTATGTGTGACAACTGGTGCTGTCAAGTCCTCTTACTTGAGGACTAATTATTGTTTGTCTTGAGAACATTTTTGTAATGGGTGTATCTGCTTGGTTATATAAAAGGGTGGACTATCTTCCTGTCTTTGCAGTCTCTTAGAGGATTGTCTATGATGCACACCACAATCTGATTTAATGCTTGTTCAACAATAAAATTGTTTTCTTTATCATCCTTATGGAAAGGAGGATTTCTGGGTTGGGAGAAGATTTTTAGTTTAATTATATTTCTCCAACAAATTCAATACCATAAGCAGTCTTGAGAGTTTACTATAGGTTTACATCATGCTAGGTGTGGTTAAGAGATTGATAAACAATAGAAAACAAAGTGTTTTTTGCCAGGGAAAATTGCAGATTCATAGACTAACTACCCAAGTAAAAAGTTAGAAGAAAACAATTACCAAGGAGGTGTGATCAAAGTTCCTCATTAGTGCTATATATATTAATTTCTAGAGATACATATTATTGTAACATATAGTAGGTACTCAATAAATATTTATTGAATAGACAGATATGTGAATTTGTGTATGGCTAAAGGAAATGGTAATGATCAGATATGAGAAGTTTCTCAGTAGAGTTGGAGCTTATGCTAACTTTTAGAAAAATAAGGAAAGATAAATTTCCCAAGGTTGCCCACATCTTTCCACGGTGGTATTTGTGGTAATGGTGGCATTATTTTTTATGTTTCAGTTCCTAGTCCCAGCCTTTCCTCCACCTGCATTTTTTCCTCTTTTTCTATAGTGGCACAAAAGAAAGGGTAAGAATTTCTGAGTTTGACAGATAACTGGAAATACAAAATTAGAATAGAGAAAGGCAACTTAGGTGTTAGAAGTGGGGCATACCACCCCTGCTAGTCTCAACACATAGTCCAAAAGAGGGATAAATATCTCCAGTGCTGCTGTTCCCACATCATGTCAGGTTAAACCTTTCTTTGAAAGGGTACTGGTCACGTTCAGTTCTTATACTAAGATAATATTATTCTGACTATGGATCTTGTACTACATAAAACTGTTTTATAACAAATATGTGACTCTTCAAACTATCTCACCTTTACAGTTAAAAATTTACATTTTAGAATATAGTATTAGAATATGAAGGACCCACGGAAGTCCACTTTTCAGAGAATAGTGATATCCCCAGAGTCATGTACTTGTGAAGAACATTAAATTAGCACCATGAGTAACAGGTGTTTTAAAAATTCTGGTCCTAGAATCATATATAACTATATATTGCACAGCAAAATGATTTATTTTGCACAAAATAATTTATTAAGGAAGGTGAAGTAGTAAATGCTACAAAAATGGTCTAAAAATAAAAATATTTTAAATTTTATTTATACAAAATTGGTCTAAAGAATGCTTATACCTATTTGAATGATTTTGGATTACTAGACTGGGGGTGTGGAACTGTAGTCATTTTCATCTTTAAATAATATTTTCTATGGCCAGTGAAGTCACTTTGAAAAAAATTAAACACAAAACAAAAAACACTTGTTTCTTAAAAATGAATTATTTTCTTGAGGGAAAAAATTAGATTTGATATTGATAAAAACTAAAACAATTTTGTGTATAATTATAAAATTAGGCAGCAATATTTGGGGTATTATGGAAAAGAGCAGAAGTGCCAGAGGCAAGAGATAAGAAAATGTTCCAAATATCTGGAAGGGGTAAGAGAAGGTGAATCCTGGAAACTACAGATCAAGGATCTTGAGTGAACTGTTTCTTCTCAGTGCTGTTGTCATGAGATATTAATGGGAATTCCAACAAAAAGAAATGTTCTAAGGACTAGTAAATGTGGAAAAACTGGATTAAATAATTAAACAGGCATTTGTTGTTTTTCTCAGAGGTTTTCATATGCTAATTGGAGCTCCGTGAGTCCAAAAAGAGGCCTATAATATGTGGCATTTCTCAAATTCATTCACAGCGCTTTTCCGCATGGAACATGTACAGTGTCTCATGGTCTCCTGGAACATTTTGTGAGGACCGTATGTAGTGTGCGAAATGCTTTTTAAAAAAAGGTTATTGAAGCATTAAAATGGCTTAGTGCTGCTTACTAGGAGCCAATATTAGTTTAATAAAAAAATTAATGCCAAGGTGAAATCATTCTCATTTTTAATAAGGTATTAAATTAGTGTTAAAGATCTAAAGAGATAGTGTTAAAGATTTTATCTAATAATTTAAAGAGTCATTAGATTACTAGAATGCCATAAAAGTAGACTATTTGGATTTCACCGCGACATTTAACAAACATACTCATGAGCAAGATACAACTTTACCCAGGTGAAAATATAGTTCACTATATTCATAGCACTAAGTATACTGTTTAATAAATCTATATCCCCCATTAGACTGTGACTTCTTTAAGCGGTTGGCCTCAGTTCCCTTTCATTTTTATTTCCCTGGCACTGTTCTTTTCACCTAGTTGCTGGCTAATAATTATTTGTTTAATAGAAGTAATTAACATGTACAATCAGAATAAACCAGAAATCATAAATTTTCCTCTACGTAAATTTTCCTATTTCCAGTTGGTTTGATATGGCCTCTTCAGATTGAGGATGTGCCCATTTCCAATAATTGGCAAAGATCTGGGTTCTGGAGGAAAATGTCATTTAGAAACTTTAGTCATGAATGTTTTAATATTTAAAATAAAAATAAGCATCAGGCTCAGAATTGGAAGTATGACAGAAGAAGCAAAGCCACTCATTATCTTTAAGTGGAAGTAATTATTAAAACAACAGAAATCTTTGTGATTACAACTGAATGGAATCAGCAGCTTCCAATGCAAATAAAAAATGTGAAAAGGTAGCTTATGATATTTCTGTAATCTACAGTCAACCATCTATTTTATAATTAAAACGAATTAAGCCCTACACTGTATGCTTGCCTTATTTGAGCTCCTTTCCACTTTCTCTTTTTTCAGTTCTCAGTTCAAAATTGTTTATCCAATAAAGCCTGGAGGGATTTTCTTTTCATGTAAAACGGGGATTAGTCTTAAGATTTCAGAGAAATACAACATGTTTAATTCTCAGTGTGACATCTATACTTTCACAATACAATTAATTGTACTGTTTGCTAAGATGCACCATGATCTGTGTGTGGCTGGTCACATAACAGTGTCATACCAAGAATTTTAAGGTTCTTATACAATGATGAGCTTGTACCCTTCTACCCTCCTAGGAAAGTCTCATAAGAATTTCAGTGCCATGGAAAGAGCACTAACTTTTAAATTAATGAGTGCTATGTGCAGATCCTAGCAAGCTATTCAACCTCTTTGAGCCTTAATTTCTTGATTTGAAACTGAGCAAAACAATAACAATAATGCATAAATTGTTGGATTATTGTGATGAGTTAAGAATTAACAGATATATAGCTCGTGACATCTACTTAAAATTCAGTACCTGGCAGTCCTAATCTTTCCCGCTTTTTCATCCACTGGCAAGCATTTTCATTTGTTTATTTCCATATTCCCTTTTGTAAAAGTTAATTCTTAAAAAATTTTCTGTCACCAAATTTTCTACATTTTTGTGCTACTGACTTAATCATGTATCTGAAAGATAGAACATTCTAGTTGACTTGCTCGAGAAAGAGATACTTATCTTTCCTTTTTTGTGTTTGATTGACTATAAACAAGGAACTAGATTAATAGATTGGATTAAACTATCTTTAATATTTCACCTTATTGGTAACAATATTTCCTCAAGTTTTTACTAGTTGCCATCATACTATATATTTACTTTTTAGTTTACCATTTGTTTTCTCCAAGGAATTTTAAATTCTTTAAAGCAGGTGCTCATTTTTTCCCCCACTGTGGAATCCCCAATGTCTAGAACAGTGCCTGGCACTTAATCAATTTAAATTAGTGAATACATGAAGGAATAAATGAATGAGTGAAGTCTTCTGAAGATTTTGTTTCGGGAAAGTCATTCCTAATAACAAAGAATTTGGGGGACCCAAGTGACTATATGTACCAAATTCTGTCATTTTATAGGTAAGAAAATTAAGACCCAGAGAGTTCAGATTTGGTAAGGGTTATACAGCTTCTTCCTAATAGAGCTGCAGGTAGGACTTAAGTCTGCTCCTGTCCCAATGCTCCTTATATCACATGGCTTAATGCCATGATAGTAAATATTTTGTACACAGCTACTTGACTCCTCTGCTTGGCATGGATTTGGATTGCCAAATCCAAACAGGTAACTCTGTTTGGCAGGCACTAATGAAAACATTCTTGAGTTAAAGTCTTGAATATTTGATTAGTCTAAAAGAGGCAGCTACCTGCACAAAACAAAGGGCAGTATTTTTTTTGCATGAAAAGTGAATGTTAGGTTCAGAGCCATCTTTTCAGTGACATCCATACGTAACAGTGTTACCATTAAATAGGGTCATTTTCTAAAACAAGGGTCAGAGGGAGAGAGAAAAAGAGTTCAATCAAACCAAATGGGGGGGTGTATCAGAAATTAAAATGACTTGTAGTTGATTCTTTCCAATTGTTATAATAGGCACTACAATATATAATAATGTTACCAGACCCAGGTTTGGCACCATTTGCCACCTGGAGCCCAAAAACTCGAGTGACAAGCGTTGGTGAGGAGAAAAGCATTCCTTATTCTAGATGCGGCAGCTAGGGAAGATGGCAGACTAATGTCCAGAAAAAAACACCTTCCCGGAACAGAGAATGATCAAAAGATTTTATTGTCAGGCAGGCAGGTGGGGGACAAAGAAAAAGTGGGAGTTGGTCAGTTCATGCAAGTTTCAGGGCTGACAGTTGAGAAATCGCCTCCTGGGGCCTGGTCTGCTTCATAATGTTATTCCTAACTCAGTAGTCATTCATGGCTGGAGTGTTTAATGCATCATCAGCAAAACTGAAAGGCAGTTGCAACCATGGATCCCAGTGTCCAAGTACCTGAGAATCGAGAAATTGTTCTTTCCAGGTTAGCACTCTGCTGATTATTTAGATCAGCAAAGTATGTGTAATCTTAAGAAAGGGGACAAAGCAGAGTCATTAAATCAAGCAGTTAGGGGGGAAAACAAAGAGAAAGCTGAATATCTGGTGACTAAATAGTGAGCTATGAGGTGAATCAAACTGCAAACTCGCTAAGTCTAACTACATTATTGGTTCCCCAAGTTTCACCCTTACAATAAAAGATCCCACTGATGTTATTATCCCAATATTACAAATGAGGAGACTCATGCCCAACTCTCATAGTTGGTAAGTGAGAGAACTCAAGTTTCCTTGATTTCAAAGCTCTTAATCTCTGTGATATATTGCCACTTCCCAATGTGGCTGATTCACACACACACAGCTGGCTCTGGTTAATATAGAACCTGGAAATTGATGACAGGTAACTAACAGTAAAAAAATATAATCAGAAATGTTTCTGGATCATGCTGCTTCTGAGTGTGTAAAGAAAATTGCTGGATATACTCACCTTTGTCTTCTGGGATCTGAGTTAAGAAAACAGGATTTTCTTGTATACTTCTGTTTATTGAGAGAGGGGCTATGAAATTTCTGAGCATAATTGTAGATTTACCTGTATCTCTTTGCAGTTCTATACAGTTTTGTTTCATGTATTTTGAAGCTTTGTTATTAGGGTAATAAATATTTAAGATCGTTATGTCCTCCTGGTTAACCATTTTATTATTATGAGATTAACTTTTTATTCCTGCTTATGTTTTTTTTATCTTAAATTTAGTTTGTCCAATATTAATATAACTCTCATAGCTTTCTTATAACTATGTTAGTGTGGTATATCTTTCCTCATCCTTTTACTTTAAGCCTATTATTTTCTTTATATTTAAAGTACATTCCTTAAAGGCAGCATGTAATTGAGTCTTGTATTCTTTATTTAATTTGACAATCTCTGTCTTTTAATTTGAGTGCTTAGACCATTTAAATTTTTTTTTAAATTTTATTTTAAATTTATTGGGGTGACAATTGTTAGTAAAATTACACAGATTTCAGGTGTACAATTCTGTATTACATCATCTATAAATCCCATTGTGTGTTCATCACCCAGAGTCAGTTCTCCTTCCATCATCATATATTCGATCCCCCTTACCCTCATCTCCCACCCCCCACCCCCCACCCCCCTTACCCTCTGGCAACCACTGGCAACCATTGTCTGTGTCTATGAGTTTCTGTTTCTCATTTGTTTGTCTTGTTCTTTTGTTGCTTTTGGTTTATATACCACATATCAGTGAAATCACATGGTTCTCTGCTTTTTCTGTCTGACTTATTTCGCTCAGCATTACACTCTCAAGATCCATCCATGTTGTCACAAATGTTCCTATATCATCTTTTCTTACCGCCGAATAGTATTCCATTGTGTATATATGCCACAACTTCTTTATCCATTCATCTATCGAAGGACATTTTGGTTGTTTCCATGTCTTGGCCACCGTAAACAAAGCTGCAATGAACATTGGAGCACACGTGTCTTTATCTCTAAATGTTTTCAGATTTTTTGGGTAGATACCAGGAGAGGGATTGCTGGGTCATATGGCAATTCTATTCGTAATTTTTTGAGGAACCTCCACACTGCCTTCCATAACGGCTGCACCAGTCTGCATTCCCACCAACAGTGTATGAGGGTTCCTTTTTCTCCACAGCCTCTCCAACATTTGTTACTATTTGTCTTGTTGATGATAGCCATTCTGACTGGGGTGAGGTGATATCTCATTGTGGTTTTGATTTGCATTTCTCTGATGATTAGTGATGTTGAGCATTTTTTCATATGTCTATTTGCCATTTGTATGTCCTCTTTGGAGAAATGTCTTTTCAAGTCCTCTGCCCATTTTTCAATTGGGTTGTTTGTTTTTTTGTTGTTGAGTTGCATGAGTTCCTTGTATATTCTGGATACTAGCCCCTTATTGGAGGCACTGTTTGCAAAAATCTTCTCCCATTCAGTTGGTGGCCTCTTTATTTTGTCAACGGTTTCTTTTGCTGTGCAGAAGCTTTTAAGTTTCATATAGTCCCATTCGTTTATTTTAGCTTTTACTTCCATTGCCTTTGGAGTCAAATTCATAAAATGCTCTTTGAACCCAAGGTCCATAAGTTTAGTACCTATGTTTTCTTCTATGCAGTTTATTGTGTCAGGTCTTATGCTTAAGTCTTTGATCCATTTTGAATTAATTTTGGTACATGGTGACAAATAGCAGTCCAGTTTCATTCTTTTGCACGTGGCTATCCAATTCTCCCAGCACCATTTATTGAAGAGGCTTAGACCATTTAAATTTGAAGTGATATGGTTATTTGTTTTCTATTTACCTCAGCTATTCTTTGCTCTCTTTTTCTTGTTATTCTGCCTTGTTTTAGATTGAGCATCTTTCCTTTTTTATATAAATTGATTTTATCTTCTGTGCTAGCTTATTAACTATGATTTTATTTTTCTATTTTAGCAGTTGCTTTAGGGTTCTAGTATACACCTTTAATTTATCACAGTTTATCTTCTTTATAGTACAAAAACTTACAATAGTATACTTCTGTTTCTTTCTTTCTGGTCTTTATGCTATTTTTTCTCATACATTTTACTTCATATAAGGTTATAAACCCCAGTGTACATTATTTTCTTGTTTTAATAGTCAATTATCTTTTAAATAATTTAAATAGTAAGAAATTTTTAAAAAATTATATATCTACCCAAGTAGTTACCATTCCCAGTACTCTTTATTTCTTTGTGTATTTTATTTCCACCTAGTGTGTGTGTGTGTATATATATATATATATATATATATATATATACTTTTTTTTTTTCCTGCCTGAAATACTTTCTTTAACATTTCTCATATGAGGTCTTCTGGTGATGAATTCTTTCATCTTTTATGTCTGCAATGCCTTTATTTCTCCTCTAGGTTTGAAAGATTTTCACTGGTATAAAATTCTACATTGGCAGTTTTTAATTCCAGTACTTTAAAAATGTTGCTTCATTGTCTTCTTGACTGCATTGTTTCTGATGATAAATCTGTTGTCATCTTTATGCTTGTTCCTTTGTACATAGGGCATATTTCTTATGGCTGATTTTAAGATTTGCTCTTTATCACTTGATCTGAGCAATTGGGTTACCATCTGCCTTGGTAGTGTTTTCTCTATGTTTCTTGTCCTTGCGGTTAATTGAATTTCTTGCTGCTGTGAGTTTACCATTTTCATCAGTTTTGTAAAATTTTTAGCCATTTTTTCTTAAATACTTTTTTCTGTTTCTTCCTTACCTAGGGGACTCAAATTACATGATTCCCTTTAATTCTTTTGGGGAGTTCTTTTCCTGACTTCAGGTATGTTTTTTCATCTGCATACACTTATTAGTGCTCTGCTTACTATTCAAGGGGCTCTATGTAGATCACAAGGGTTCTCTTTCTGTGTAGCTCTGTCTGGCACACTCCAGTTACATTGCCTCTTTGGACTCCCAGTAGTACATTCTCAAAGGAGGAGTCTTCTGGGCTTCACCTGGTTCCCCCTCCCTGCACCACACTTGGAAACTCTCTTAAGACAGTAAACTGGGGCTGTAGTAGGGCTGACCTCATTTGTTTTCCATCTTCCAGGGATAACTGTGTTTTGTTGCCTGATAGTGACTGCGTTGTCACATATTCCCCCCCACCACCTTTTTTTGTTGTTGTTCTTGTATGTTTGATTCAGGTGGTGGGTGGGAGGATAAATTTGGCCCCTATTAATACATCTTAGCCAGAAGTGGAAGCTAGAAGATCTCTAAAGTATATTATTAAGTGAAAATAGAAATAATAGGCAAATAGCATGAATAGTATGGTTTTAATTGCAGAAAGGAAAATAAACATATTTATTTGTTTATGCACAAACTTTTTAAAGAGTCTAATTAGCCTGTCAATAGTAGCAACATCCATTAAGAAGAACAGGTTATCTGGGTGGTGGTTAAGAAAAGGGAAGTTATCACTTGTTATTTAAGAAAATATTTGGCACTATTAGGTTTTTTTGCTATATGCTTGTCATATATATATATATATATATATATATATATATATATATATATATGTTATTTTTACAATTTAAGAAAAAGTTTTGAATTTTAAAAATCTGTTGCAGAGTTAGGGAAGCCAGGGTGGAAACTTCTTAGTTCTTTTTCTTATTTCAGAATAAATTAGGACTTTGCATAAGTGTGTGTGTGTGTGTGTGTGTGTGTGTGTGTGTGTGTGTGTGTGTAATGTGGCAGGTTGGGGATGAAGTATTAATTCTGGAGAAATAGTGCACATGGTACTATGCTGGCAAGTTGACGGGGCATGGAGAATCATGCCATAAGAAAGATAATTTCAATAACATGCTTCATTGTTATTATTATTATTATTATTACTGAGTTTACTAGGCATCTGCCCTATTATAAGTACTTAAGTTTATGTGTAGAATATACAATAAACCTATGAGAAAAAGTATATCTATCACCATCTTTGATGATGAAACTAAGATAAAAATAAATAAACTGTCTAAGCTAATATAACAAAAGACAGAGTTGGGATCTAAACCTAGGCAGCCTGGCTCCAGAATCCACACTTCAGTTACAATATATTCCTCCTGTCATAATTGTTTAAACATCCTTCCCAGCATTTAAAACTATGCCATAGTACCATTATGCAATTCTGATTATAGACTTAAAGCCTAGTTGTCTGCCTGTGATTTGTTGTTCTTAGCATTTTGATTTTGTAACCATGAGGCATCTAATAGGCTTAGATTTTGGTTTACTTACATAGGCCTCCATGGCATTAGAACCACCTTGGTCTAATGGCTTCCTTATTTAATTAATTTAACAGATTTTACCTGAATTTTCTTGCCATGTTTTTCCTTAAGATAAATTTTTACCTAATTTCACTTAAATAAATGCAACCCAAGGTCCATAAGTTTAGTACCTATGTTTTCTTCTATGCAGTTTATTGTGTCAGGTCTTATGCTTAAGTCTTTGATCCATTTTGAATTAATTTTGGTACATGGTGACAAATAGCAGTCCAGTTTCATTCTTTTGCACGTGGCTATCCAATTCTCCCAGCACCATTTATTGAAGAGGCTTAGACCATTTAAATTTGAAGTGATATGGTTATTTGTTTTCTATTTACCTCAGCTATTCTTTGCTCTCTTTTTCTTGTTATTCTGCCTTGTTTTAGATTGAGCATCTTTCCTTTTTTATATAAATTGATTTTATCTTCTGTGCTAGCTTATTAACTATGATTTTATTTTTCTATTTTAGCAGTTGCTTTAGGGTTCTAGTATACACCTTTAATTTATCACAGTTTATCTTCTTTATAGTACAAAAACTTACAATAGTATACTTCTGTTTCTTTCTTTCTGGTCTTTATGCTATTTTTTCTCATACATTTTACTTCATATAAGGTTATAAACCCCAGTGTACATTATTTTCTTGTTTTAATAGTCAATTATCTTTTAAATAATTTAAATAGTAAGAAATTTTTAAAAAATTATATATCTACCCAAGTAGTTACCATTCCCAGTACTCTTTATTTCTTTGTGTATTTTATTTCCACCTAGTGTGTGTATATATATATATATATATATATATATATATATATATATATATATACTTTTTTTTTTTCCTGCCTGAAATACTTTCTTTAACATTTCTCATATGAGGTCTTCTGGTGATGAATTCTTTCATCTTTTATGTCTGCAATGCCTTTATTTCTCCTCTAGGTTTGAAAGATTTTCACTGGTATAAAATTCTACATTGGCAGTTTTTAATTCCAGTACTTTAAAAATGTTGCTTCATTGTCTTCTTGACTGCATTGTTTCTGATGATAAATCTGTTGTCATCTTTATGCTTGTTCCTTTGTACATAGGGCATATTTCTTATGGCTGATTTTAAGATTTGCTCTTTATCACTTGATCTGAGCAATTGGGTTACCATCTGCCTTGGTAGTGTTTTCTCTATGTTTCTTGTCCTTGCGGTTAATTGAATTTCTTGCTGCTGTGAGTTTACCATTTTCATCAGTTTTGTAAAATTTTTAGCCATTTTTTCTTAAATACTTTTTTCTGTTTCTTCCTTACCTAGGGGACTCAAATTACATGATTCCCTTTAATTCTTTTGGGGAGTTCTTTTCCTGACTTCAGGTATTTTTTTTCATCTGCATACACTTATTAGTGCTCTGCTTACTATTCAAGGGGCTCTATGTAGATCACAAGGGTTCTCTTTCTGTGTAGCTCTGTCTGGCACACTCCAGTTACATTGCCTCTTTGGACTCCCAGTAGTACATTCTCAAAGGAGGAGTCTTCTGGGCTTCACCTGGTTCCCCCTCCCTGCACCACACTTGGAAACTCTCTTAAGACAGTAAACTGGGGCTGTAGTAGGGCTGACCTCATTTGTTTTCCATCTTCCAGGGATAACTGTGTTTTGTTGCCTGATAGTGACTGCGTTGTCACATATTCCCCCCCACCACCTTTTTTTGTTGTTGTTCTTGTATGTTTGATTCAGGTGGTGGGTGGGAGGATAAATTTGGCCCCTATTAATACATCTTAGCCAGAAGTGGAAGCTAGAAGATCTCTAAAGTATATTATTAAGTGAAAATAGAAATAATAGGCAAATAGCATGAATAGTATGGTTTTAATTGCAGAAAGGAAAATAAACATATTTATTTGTTTATGCACAAACTTTTTAAAGAGTCTAATTAGCCTGTCAATAGTAGCAACATCCATTAAGAAGAACAGGTTATCTGGGTGGTGGTTAAGAAAAGGGAAGTTATCACTTGTTATTTAAGAAAATATTTGGCACTATTAGGTTTTTTTGCTATATGCTTGTCATATATATATATATATATATATATATATATATATATATATATATATGTTATTTTTACAATTTAAGAAAAAGTTTTGAATTTTAAAAATCTGTTGCAGAGTTAGGGAAGCCAGGGTGGAAACTTCTTAGTTTTTTTTCTTATTTCAGAATAAATTAGGACTTTGCATAAGTGTGTGTGTGTGTGTGTGTGTGTGTGTGTGTGTGTGTAATGTGGCAGGTTGGGGATGAAGTATTAATTCTGGAGAAATAGTGCACATGGTACTATGCTGGCAAGTTGACGGGGCATGGAGAATCATGCCATAAGAAAGATAATTTCAATAACATGCTTCATTGTTATTATTATTATTATTATTACTGAGTTTACTAGGCATCTGCCCTATTATAAGTACTTAAGTTTATGTGTAGAATATACAATAAACCTATGAGAAAAAGTATATCTATCACCATCTTTGATGATGAAACTAAGATAAAAGTAAATAAACTGTCTAAGCTAATATAACAAAAGACAGAGTTGGGATCTAAACCTAGGCAGCCTGGCTCCAGAATCCACACTTCAGTTACAATATATTCCTCCTGTCATAATTGTTTAAACATCCTTCCCAGCATTTAAAACTATGCCATAGTACCATTATGCAATTCTGATTATAGACTTAAAGCCTAGTTGTCTGCCTGTGATTTGTTGTTCTTAGCATTTTGATTTTGTAACCATGAGGCATCTAATAGGCTTAGATTTTGGTTTACTTACATAGGCCTCCATGGCATTAGAACCACCTTGGTCTAATGGCTTCCTTATTTAATTAATTTAACAGATTTTACCTGAATTTTCTTGCCATGTTTTTCCTTAAGATAAATTTTTACCTAATTTCACTTAAATAAATGCAACCCAAAATCTATATAGGCTCAACACTCAATAGATTCTGTCAAATGAAAAACAAATCTGGATTTAGTAAGCAGACATTTAATTCCAAAGGATTATTTCAAGGGAGGGAAAAGTACTATTGAGATAGGGAGAATGCTGTGGTTATAATAAGATCCGCAAGTACCTTAAAAGTATAGGAAGGAGTAAGCAAGACCAGAAATAGTAGGGTATGTGGAAATGGAATGAAAGGGGAGCATGATGGGATAGTAGCTGAGAGAATATTTTACCCTGAGTCCAGTCTATTTTCAGGAGTGTTTGTATGCTGGCTGATGCTAGAAGTGGACCAAAGTTCAGGGCCCTGGAGGAAGGAGAGAAGCTTAACCTGGCTACCAAGAATTTAGTTTCAATTGTCAGGTGGAACAAGTAGTTAAGGTAATAATTTATGAGGCAAAGAATGGTGTAGGGGAGGGAAAAATATCCCTTCTATTTCCCTCTTAATTCTTCTGGCTGGTCTAATAATCAAATTGACATTGGACAGATTAACAAGAGGGAAATAAACAAATTTATCACGTATGTACATATGAGGGCTCTGTAAGAAAATGGCACCTGAGGACAAATCTAGCAGTTGAAGCTCATATGCCATCTTGAGCTAAGAAGAAAAGCACCTGATGGTTTGGGGATCAAAGGGAAGGTAGGCAATTCACAGGTAGATAAGAAGGAGCAAACATTTGGTAAGCAAATTCTTGCTGAGCCACCCAGAGACAGTGGGACACAGAAGGGAGTCTGACAAACAGACTTTGTTAGATCCCTCCCTGTCTGTTACATTTAGTTCATGTTATGCTAAGATGATCTCCCTTCCTGGAGCAGATTTATGATCTGAATTCTTTTAGACAGGTAATGGGAAGGCAAAAACTCCTCTTGAGTCTTTTATTTCTTAAAAATAACAAGCTTAGGGTGCCCATTAGTTCAGTTGGTTAGAGCGCTATGCTGATAACACCAAGGTTGCCGCTTTGATCACCACATAGGCCACTGTGAGCTGCATCCTTCTTAATATAAATAAAAAAATAAAAAGAAAATAACCAGCTTAAAATAATCAGTATCCCAAAAAGGCATATTTGGGGTGGCAATCTTTGCTCCCTCTCTCTAGGAATTTAGAGGGTCTGTGCCTGACCTCATCATAGTAAATAAAGGGCTTTTGTGAGTCTTATTTAAGTCATATAGGGAAGGGTTATTTTTTTTCAGTCAGCTGTTTTGTTTTCTGGTACATAAAAGGGTGAAGTTGGTTTAACGTTTGCTCTTTCCAGCAGCATGGAGTTCAGGTAAATGCAACATTGTCAAATCCCTGTTATCTAATGATTGGCATGTAATTAAAAACAAAAAAAAACAAAACTTGTTTAAAACTAGAAAAAGGGCATTAGAGAATAAAGATCCACATATGCATCTATTCACCAACCTTTTATTGTAAAACCAAGGGCTTTCCTTTTAGCCAGCTGATTATAACTTCCTATCTTCTTCCTGGCATAAACCACACAACAAGTACATTATCTAAAATGTTCACCTTCAGGTTCTTTAAATAACATAAAGAAACTTGACAAGCAATCTGAATGAAGAGTCTTTCTAGATTTTTATGTTGTTTACTTTATAGTCTTTATTATTGTCTGGTTTATACCTAATGCAAAAACAATTTGTTTGTTTTCCTTTCTATTCTGGTCGTTTTTGCACCTTGTCTTTATAGTCTTTCTAATATATCCATCATAAAATTACCGCTTTCATTAAATGCACTTACAAAAACAAGTGAGCATTGAATTGGATGTTTTAGAAAGGCTCCATATAGGCAAGTTACAAAAGTTGTATCATCCAAACAATTAAGTACATTGATAACATATGGTTGTTTGAAGTCTAGACTTTGCTCTCAGCTGCTGGGAGGTAACTTCTAACTAATTCCTTGGAATTTCCCGACTGATGAAAGTATATTTGTTTATCTGGGGACCTTGGTCCACCTAGATAGTCTATGATAATAATGTGATTATAGTGTGGTCCTGGGCCATGTGGTAATAGCTCAGTCTCTGGACGGGTGGAGACTACGGTCAGCCATGTGGGTGGAAACCATGTCGATCTGACCAAGTCAAAATAAAAACTCTGAAAACCACATGATTTTCCTGGTTGGTAGTATTTCATGTACATTGCCACACATCATTGCTAGTAGTAAGCTTTGTTCACTTGACTCCACTGTGAGAGAACAACTGCAAAATAGTGTCTAGAACTTTCCTAGACCCTGTCCTATGTGCTTCTTCTCTTACTTGATTTTAATTTTTACTCTTTTGCAATAATAAATTGAAACCATGTCCATAATGGCTTTTCTGAATTCTGTGAGTCTTCCAACAAATTATTGAACCTGAAGGTGGTCTTGGGGACTCCAAAACTTTGTACTTGCTAATAAATTCAACATAGAAATTACCACTCATATTAAATACACTTTCAAAACATGAATGAGTATTAAACTGAATTTGGTTTTAAAGAGCCTCCATACTGTCAAGTTGCTAAAATTGTAGCATTCAAGCAATTATTAAGTGAACTGGTAACACATAATTGCTTGAATAATATGATTACAGTAATAGACCACACAGTTTACTTAATTCCATGAGTTGAGTAAAGTGGATGTCAGTAAAGAGAACTTGGTTAAGGAAATGGTGAGAAGGCCTATTTTTGCTCATTTCAGAGACATGAATATTTAGCTAATTATGTGTGATATGATATTTTAAAGGGGTCTTTTACGCAGGGCATTTTGAGGATATAAAAAGGACTTGTTCGGAATAACTGAATCTACAAATCGTAATATAAAATATTTATAATTTACAGGTGTATTTATGGCTAATAAACTCAAAAAGATGTAGTGTGAGATCTGATACACATTCTCATTTCTGGCTCAATGAAGTGGTGGTAATCATTAAAAAGTGCTTCTAAGAAAATAGTTTTTAACTAAACTAGATTCTTCTTAGATCAGATCCTAGAGATCCTTCTGTGGATCCTAGTTGTCTCATCTTACACATACATATATTTTGCTTAAGTTACTTTGCACTTTGCCTATGCTTCATTCAAAGAATAAATGGAAAGGTTTTCATCAATTTGTTTATATAGGTTTTGTCTTTCTCTCCTATAAACTAAATGCTGGCTACCTGTATTGTTTGTGAAGGTTGGAGATGATAGTACCATAATGTAGCTTGCTGCTTGTGTGAATTGGTCCCTGGCTCCCTGCCCTTCCTCTTGGACAACATTTTTCTCTGTAAGAGGAGTGTGTTTCACATGTCATCATCACAAACACATAAAACTCATTTTGGACTAAAAAATCATTTTATGTTTGAAGTCAAAGGTAAAATGAATTTTCCTTAATGCATAGCACACTAAACACTCACCACATATTGAAGCAGCAGCTTATAAAGTTATGTTTTTTAATCACTTTATGCTCCATTTTGGGTATATTACATTAGAAATTTGGAAGAAGGATAGCTAGTAATTTGTCCTGGCTCAATATAGATGTAGTCCCTGGCTCCTTCCGTAAGATTAAAAGGCTTTTCCAAAATAGAAGAGAGCTAATTCCATAATGCAAGTCCAAAAGATAGTTATCCCAGGATCCTAGGTCACTTTTTATTTTTATTTTTCGGATAAAAATTGCAGCTCTTCCTCTTTTCCATCTCCTTTCAATTTTTTCTTTTAATGAACAATTCAGTTCTACAGCCATAGGCGGGGCAGAACAAGGCAAACATCCTATGAACAACAGAGGTATTTGGGTCCCCACTAATTAAATAGGCAAAATAGCTGTTGGAATCTGTTTGAGAAGCAACGTCACTAAACAAGCATTGATTTCTGTCCTCTACTACTGAGAAAATATATTTTATAGGAAATATATACTAATGTATTCAGGAAACACGAGACCAGAAACTTAAATGGCTCAGGAAAAAACAGTTCTCCATACTGTACTTCTTTTTCTGAAAGCTTGAGATTGTTTCCAAATAAAATTATTTAAAAACTCACAGAAAGTCTTGTTATTTCAAAGATGTATTGAGCAAAGTAAGTATTATCTGAGAACATTTGGTTCTGCGTGAATAGGTTTCATTTCAGGAAGATAACAGAATAAAATACACGGCAATATCAACACAGTATGCTGATGAAAACATTTACAAAATTATCAGCAAGCTAGTTTAGATAATTTTTTTTAAAAACCCAATTGACCTGCATATTCCAACAAACTTTCTGGAACAAATTAGAGCTTTAATTACTGAAAGGCAGAAACAAAATGGGAACCGAGACTTTTTCCTTGAGCACTTATTGCATGTGTGCTGGACATTATGCTAAGGAGCTCTTATACATAAAGCAAAATACAGCTCTTTTCCTAGTTCATTGCATTAGACCAGAAATGTGAGAACTTGACCCTGGACACAGGTCATATACTTTTTTTGCATTTGTTTGTTTCTTTATGGAACAATATTGTTCTGTTCATTGAAATTATACCTTGGGTTAAAAAGGGAAGTTTTCAAATGGATCATTTTCAAGAGAAGTACAGATATTTCTTTGTGACCAGGAACGTAACTTTTACTTTATTCATCATTTTATTGAATTCATGTATAGAAATCAGTAAATGGACAAAGTTTGAAGGATTATAAAGTCTGATATTTTTATTGGTATACATGTGTTACGAATCCTAGTATCACATATGAATTCTATATCTTAAGTGTTGAAATATTTCCAAAATACTCATGACTCATTCAGTGGCGACAGAATGCTGAAGTCTGAGACATTTTTCTCCAGGTATGAAAAAACTCAAGGCTGGAGTAGGCTGCTGGTTATGTAGTATCTCTATTACAATCTTTTCACTAACACTTGAAATTCTATGAATAAAGATTTATTTTACTGTGTTTTTGTGACTTAGTTTTCAGAAAAAGCATTTGGGATTGGTTGTTAAAAAAACAAAATTTGAAGTCAAAAGATCTAAGTTTGAATCCCACCTCTGTCATTTAAGAACCCTTTGAATTAGTACAAATCCTTTTATCAGAATCTCAGCTTCTTCAGTGATAATGTCTAACTCAGAGAGTCATTGCAAGGATTAAAGTGGATAATTTATAGAAAAGCCCATAGTTAATGTAAATACCTTAAAATTAAAAACATATATATTAAGAGCATTTAACTTTCTTCTCAGTTTTCTTAAGTGACCCTAAGTGTCTAAAATGTTACCCTTCATGTTCAAAATAACTCTACAATGCAGGTATTATCTCTCTTTATATATAAATAAAGAGACTCAAAGACATAAATTACTTTTTTCTAAAGACACTTCAATAGTAAAAGACTAAGCAGGAATTAAATTCACTACCTGGCACACTAATTGACAACAAAGAACAAAGAAGGACTTTGTTCAAAGAGGATCTTCAGGATCTATACTTGTCAAATTAACTCTAGGAAGTGTCTTTGTCTGGTTAACATCAGCCAGAATGCTCTGATTCCAGGCTGCCATAACTGCTCTCATTTAGGTTGGCTAAAGCTGAGATAGCTATTATTCTGAGATATGTTCAGTGAACACTCACCAAAATAAGGCCAGAATAAAAGCTCAGTTTTGATAGTTGGAAAAGACTGGATTTTGTGCCCCAATAAAGGACAGAACCTAGGTCTATGGGTGGACATGGATAGAAATAGGTGATTTTAAGATATAAAGCACAGAGTGATGAGACATGATAGTTCGTGGGTCTGTTAACCAACTTTTTCTCACTTGCTACTCTCTGCAACTGACCTTTCCTACCAACCCACATACACTTAAACACACAACTTTTATCTTCACCAAGAAGAAAAGAGTTAATTGAACAGACTTCCAATCTTTCATTTCATGAGCAAAGTGATCTCAAGGGGAAAGAATATCGGCTTTATTTTTGTAGAGTTGAGTCTTAACTCGGTCTCTGCGTAGCTATATGCTTTCTTTACATAATTCCTTTTTTTCTGGCAAGTTTTCCTTGAATGGCTGAATTGTATTTAGGTTCTCCTCTCTTTTTATCTATAGCAGTCTGTGTATGTTATCATTCTAGCACTCATCACACTTCAGTCTGTCTCTGACCCACTAGCTATATTTCTGGCTGAGCTGCAAAAATATACACGTATAGTTGAGGTCAAAGATTTTGTTTTATATGACTTTACAGAGTCTAGTACATAGCAGGTACACAATAAATTATTACTGAGTAAAGAAGTAATTAAATAAATAAGAAAACTTCCTTTGCTTCTTTGAGGCTGATATTCTTTGTTCATTCAATTATTTATCCATTCATCCACTGAAGAAAAACCCTTAGGCATATGCTCTGTTCAAGACGTGAGGGTTACAAAGAAAAAAAATGAGAAATATCAGCTCTTAAGAAAGTTACACTTTCGTATTTAAAATGAAAATGTAACATTATCAAGTTGGAAAGTACACGGAAGGACATCTTTATACCTTAAGTTGGGGAGATGGGAGCTGGAATGTGTCCCTCCTGACCTCAATCCACAACTCTAATTAAATTACAGGACCTGTCTTGAGCTAGCAGTGACTGTGTCTGGAGGATGTAAGACCTTTAGCTTCTGGGAGAAAAAAAACTTGTAGAGAATTAAAAAAATAAGACTTTACTGTATAAGAATTGCATTGCAGGAAGGCAGGAGAGAGGGTTTACAAATCAGAGGTTGATAACCATCACAACCCAGTTCCTTAGCACATAAAAATTATAGGCTTTTAAAAAATACATGACTATACTCAAAACCCTCCAAATTTTGCCGTATGATGAGCATGGACTCAGGGGCTCTCAGGACATCCTGGTAGTAAAGATGATTCTTTGTGATGCTCAGCAAGGGAGGGGTCAGTGGGCTTTATATTTATAAGTGAGCACATTTCAAAAAGCCCATATGAAACAGAAACTAATGTACATTTGGAAAAAGTCATCTATCTCATAAAATATGTAAGATCTACAGTAAATTATATGATTTGTGCAGAGGAATAAAAAGTACATAATTCACTGACGTAATTTTTAAGTTCGAGCATTCAGGAACTGAAGTTCTGTTAATTATGGCAGGACTTATTTTCTTATTGACACTTAGGCACATCCTGGCAAGATTCCAAGACTCCAGAAATAAAATAAAAATCTTAAAATCTTCCAGAGAGGAAAAAAAAAATTGTTTCCCTAGAAATGGTTTTATATGACTATGTCAGTTATCTTATCTAAAACTCAGTTCTTTAATACTTATCCCACCACATGAAACATTAACTTGATGTTTTATAATGAATATACAGTAACTAACAATTTATTTGGATTGCGTATGGACACTAAATATGAGGAATGTATGTGTTTGTTACTAAAATGAACTCTAACCACCAAAGAAAGGAGAGCCAAAGACTAATGCTTTATTTTATAATAACATTTAATCCATTGAAATTGTACACAAAATTTGGTCAGACTGCATTTGAGCTCTTGTTGCAAATAGTAAACATACAAAAGAAATTAAGCGTAAGAATATTTAAGCAAAGCATAACATTACTAACAACCATTTTTAAAATCAAGAAAGCACTACCAAATAGAATTGTATTACTGCTTTACATACATACAGTTTTCCTATTTCTTATATAGATTTCTTACATACAATATTGCTTCATTGGTTTCAGTTGTGTAATCTTTGGGTCTGAAGACATAGTAACTAAATTTTAAAAACTGATATGATTAGAAAGTATTGGTTTCTTTGCAAATCGACCTTCATAGGGGGGAAATACATGGATATACACAGAATATTCACCCTGTACCTACCCACTGGTAAGAGTAGTCTGGGAATGCCGAATAGGATCCATTTGACCATCTATTTTATGAGTCATGTTCCTTCAACTAAACAATCAGTGAATATCAAGAGATAGAACCAGGTTATATTAAGACATATTTACACTGGACATTTGGGGCTCAGGATTTTCCATTCTGGTCCTTATTCTCACTGGATGTTTTTTATTTATTTAAACTTGATTCTAGATAATGGGAAAGGAAGCTGAGGCAGAGGAACGGTATTCAGACTTCAAGTTTCAGCTGGTTTTGGCCCCCATGTTCATAGACATCATTGTCATGTTCTCTCCACCTGGGGACCTTGAAAGAAAACAAGATTAGAACACTTTATAGTTTCTTTCACTTGGGCCTGTCAGAGATTAGTATTAAAGCAAAGATATTTTCTGTAATTGTTATCCAAGCCTTAAAAGAACTGGGAATAAAAATTGTTTGAGTTCAAAAAAAAAAATAAAAGAACAAAAATATTTACCCCACCCACCCTGACTACATTCTTTTTCCCAAGCTTGTTCTCCCTGAAAATCTCGTTGAACATACTCTAACATCTATCACTCTGAGCTTTGCAAGAAATACTTTGGGAGAAAATGTCAATGGACTAAAAAGGTAGAAACTGGAGGATAGAAAAAGGCTGATGTTTTATTATTCACAGAACCTCTTGTGTTCTCACTGAGATTCTTCAACCTTCCATCTTCCACCAGATTTTGCCTCCTTTTCCTTATGGTATAAAATCTCACTCCACTGTGCAGGATCCCAACTATTTTTATGAGTCCTTACTTCAGCTAAGTGTCTGCTTTGAAAAATACCATAACTTATGATTTCATCTGTTTGGACACATTGCCTCAATTTCTCTAATATATATACATAGGGAGCTCATCCAGTTTCATCCCACTGATGCCACACACACATAAGCTTGAGGTGAGCAAAACTTTCACTAATAGCGTCATAATTTACATCCGTATTTAGAACACTGTATAGTACCTCCCAATAAACAGAATCATCATAGCAGTTCTGGTCAGGTGGCTGTCCCCAGATAGGTAGCTTTAGAATTAAACCTGTGAAGGTGGGAAGAAAGTAAGTCATGTTACGATGCTGGAGAGGAAAACCTACTTGCATGATCAAATACTTTAAAGTAATAATTAAATACTTTAAAGTAATTACTATTATAAAATCATCCCCTTGAGCTTACATGATTACTGTCAGAAATTTAGAACATTTTCAAATATACCTACCAATATGTTTATTAATAATCTGTTATGTGGAGAGCATTAAGTACAGGAGGTACAGGGAAATGTTTACTTTTATGCTGACCTGTGATCAGCCCTCCACCAAGTGCTGTTCCAATGGAAGAACCTAGTGCAGCTGCTTGCATGGCCGGGTTAAACCTAGGAAACCAAAAGAAAAGAATCTTGTTTTTCTAGGATGCCCACAAACATTTCTCATCTCCTGAGGGGTGTGAATGCCTGCCATCTTCAGACAAGAGTGCAGCATTACACACCAGCAAACAAACATTTGTTACACTTTTTATTTCATTTCATATATTTATTTTCTTTGAAACTCTTAAACAACGTACAAAATTCTTATACGCACTCTATGACCTTACTAGCTGTTTTGCTTGGATGCACTTAATAACGAATTGTTTCAATGTTGTTGCTTAAAAGTGACAAGAGATGGCTTACGACATTGCTTCCATTCTCCTGGATTTGATTGATAGCTATTATCCTCTGTCCATTTAAATAAAGTCTTATGCCCTTTTTTGGAAAAATCTAGGTCTGCTAGGGATTTTAGAGAATAAATAGTGCAATCCTCTTATTTTACAGAAGAGGAAACAGAACAAGAGAGGTTGAGTGACTTATCAAAGGCCACATAACTAGTTAGTGGTAAAGTTGGAGCCACATGCCAGTTATCCTGATTCTCCAGATCCAATTGCTTTCCACATTATGCAAACTCATTCTTCTTTGTGTGGATTGGATGGAAATGACCGCTCAGCTCATCCCATATGCTCATAGGCTCCATTTTGTTATGGGATCAAGTAAAAGAGACAGCCTACTGCAGTCTGATTGTGGTTATCAAATTGCCCTATCTGCTAGGAGACAGTGCCTGTGGTAGAGAAATTTAAATTAACATTGTTAATTTACAAAATAATAATAATAATAATAACGTTAATTAAGACACATCTTTCAGTCAATTCTATTCTCTCAGTTATGTGTCTTTTGGGCTTCAGTAAGGACAATACTTACCAACTATGGCCTGGACTGCTAAAGAAAAAGCTCTCAAAATTGGATTTCGCAGAATGAGAAAACATTGGACATTGTGGGGGAAACCCATTCTTTCACTCACTTGTTAGACGCTCCCAGGGTTACTGCCACAATGCCTGCGAGGCCTCCTACCACACCAGGTAAGCCGTGCAGGTTATGCACCCCACATGTGTCGTGGATCCTCAGTTTAGTAGCAAAAAACGGCTAACATTGTAAAAAGAAGAAGGAATATTATTTTGTTAGATATACAGAACTCTGTAACTGATGTAAAAGATCATGCAGGAAAAATTTGATTGTATAGCTTCTCCATCCATATCTAAAACCCACGTAAATCAAAGAATCTGAATACGTTGGTGGCAATACTGCTCATTTCAGTCCTTAGGTGGATTTGAAGGTGAGTGATTTCAAGTCTAACTTCTTACCGACCGATGATATCCTAAATCCCTTTAAAGGGCACAGAGTTCATAATTATACAAAACAAACAACAACGACAAAAAGTTGAGTGGAAGTGCCTTGGGGAAAGTAACAAAGTAGTTAACATTCGCTTCATACTAAGTTATAAATAATTGATATAGAATTCTTTCCTGCTACCCAAAAGAAGTCAGGAAAGAGCAAAATCCAGTGGACACTGAAACGTGAGTGGTATCTCTGACAGTAAGGCAAATGACCCCCACATAAGGAGAGGTGCTTATGAAAAGGAATTTTCATAGCTTTTTTGTGATGATGGTGCAGATTCAAAGTCTGACTCAGATCATCTGCTATACTTACAGTCAGAAACTTAAATCCAAGCACAGAGACCATTGCTGCAATGCTCCCAATGATCATGGAAATGTATGGGCCGATTGCCATGTCTGCACAAGTGCCCACAGCAACTCCTCCAGCAAGGGTTGCATTCTGAATGTGAACCTGTGTGGAGCACAAGAAACGTGAATGAAGTGAACAGAATGAGACAAAGTTCAGATGGACTGAAGGAAAACTAGGGTTCGATGGACTCCATGGCACATTCTTCATTCAAAAGGACTACTAATTATTATTTTTTAAGATTTTTCTCAAAATATAGCTAAAATACAATATTGTATTAGCTTCAGAGGTACACCGTAGTTATTCAGCATTTATATACCTAAAGAAGTGGTCACCATGGTAAGTCCAGGAACCATCTGACACTGTACCACACTGTCACAACATTATTGACTATATACCCTCTGCTGTATATTACATCCCCAAGACTTACTTGTTTTATACCTGGAAATTTGGACCTCCTATTCTTCTTCACCTTTTCTCCCCTTTTTTTAATTTTACAATTACAGCTGACATTCAATATTATTTTATATTAATTTCAGGTGTACAGCATAGCAATTAGACATTTATATAATTTACGAAGTGATGCCCCTGATTAGTCCACCTGGCACTATACATAGTTATTACCATATTATTAACTATATTCCCTATGCTTTACATCCCCATGACTATTTTGTAACTACCGACTTGTACTTCTTAATCCCTTCACCTTTTTCACCCTGCCCCCCAAGCCCCCTCCCATTTATCACTCTGGTAAATCTAGCACCCATCTGACACCATACATAGTTATTACAATATTATTGACTACATTCCTTATGCTTTACCCTACATCCCCATGACTACTTTGTAACAACCAATTTGTACGTCTTACTCCCTTCCCCCTTTTCACACATCCCCAACCCCCCTTCCATCTGGAACCATCAAACTGTTCTCTGTATCTATGAGTCTATTTATTTTGTTTGTTTATTTTGTTCTTTGGACCCCCCCGCCCCCCCCCCCCCCTTATAAGAAGTCTTTCTTCTAAGCAGTTGACATTTGATATCTTTCTTGCCAGGATTTCTTGGTAGAGCATTAACAATCAGGTTAGTGAGACCAGTGCTAGGAGTTACGTGAGGAAATCAAAAGAAATTGTAGTGGAAGAGTGGGAGTGTGTAGAGCAATGGTTATAACAGAGTTTTGCCTGTTGATGCGGTTTGGGAACGCCTCTGTGGTTAGAGCCAAAAGAGGCCTATGGCTGCTGTGTGCGTTGTGGTCTATGGTATCCCAGTATTCAAAGAGGGAATGTAGAGACATTGAAACGTACACATTACACATGAAAGACAACAGCTTTCCCAAATGTCACTGTACTGAGAACTTTTGAGGATGAAGGAGTCACCAATTTCCATTTACAAGAATGCCTCAGAAAAATCAAGTTTCTCAGTACTTCGAAAAGAGAACCACTGAGCTGTACATTGATGAGTCAGAAAAAGAGTTAATGAAAACTGGGACTAACAGGAATAAGCCTAAAAAATAACTGATGAGTCAGAAAGAGTTAATAAGAATGAGTCTGGGAGCTAGCAAGACTGGGTTTAAAGATTAACTACTAAAGCCAACCGCAAAGTAGTTCTCAGAAGGCGTCAGCTGCAACTGTAAACAACTGCAAGGTAACTAGCCCCCTGCATCTGGCATAAAAAATATAAAACCCCTACATTCCCTCACCCAAGGGCAGCCATCTCCTTTAGACACTACCATGGGCCTTCTCTCTGTGCCCAACTTTCAATAAAATTTTCTTTTCTGAGTCTTGTGAATTCTTTACCTTCTGCAAACGACCTGGAAGTTACATGTATGACTTTTTTCTTTTCATTATTTTCAATTTTCTCTCATGAAACAATTAGCAGAGAATTGAAATACATGTCCTTAGCTATGCTTGAAAAATGACACTATTTGTTTCTTCCATCTGGTTAGAAAAGAAGAGTGGCTGTTCTGAGGGTTACTCCTTCACAGCCATTTCTGTAGCTCAGAGGCAAGAAACTCAGAAGACAAACTTGGGGGATTTTAAAAAAAAATGTTTTATTTTCAAATAATTTTAGAGTATGTAAAAGTTGTGAAAATACTGCAGAGGGTTTCTATGTATCCCTCATCCAATTTTCCCCAATGTTAATAACATCTTGCGTAATCATAGAACTAGAAAATTAGCATTGATATAATAGTATTAAAGACCTGAGTTGAATTTCACTAATATTCCCACTAATGCCCTTTTTCTTTTCCAGAATTTTAGTCAGACTCTCACATTTAATTTAGCTGTTATTTCACTGAGAGGAATATTTGCAGTTAGGAAAACAGAATCAACTTGCATCCTCCACTCTCTTTTTCTACTCTTGACAAGTCCTATTTCTGAGGAAGATTTTTTTAAGCACTTGAAGACAGTTAACTCTATCATTAAAGAAATATGCCTCAGATCTTTGATTTTTACATGACTATATTCCCCACTAGACTGTAAATTCCTTGATAACACTTTTTAATTAGCCAGAGTACAAATTTGAAGAAATGAATGAATAATATTATCTTCAAAATATTCATCAAGGTCTGAAGTGATGTGATTTGTTGTGGCAGCTTAGCAATGATGCAGAAATGACCTACTCATCTGAGAAATCGTTAGAGTCACTTAGTGAAATTTCCATGGGAGTGGGGTGGGGGAGCAGTTTGCTACCCCTAAATATGCCTTTTTTGGGACACTGATTTTAAGTTGGTTAATTTTAAGAAACAAAACACTCAGGAAGAAACTTTGACCTTCCTCATAACTAACAGAATTTTGATAGAGGACCCGTTCCAGGGAGGGAGCTATGGTCACTTATTTTAATATGAGCTAGGTGTGACAGGAAGGAACCCAGCAAGGCTTCTCTGATCAAAGACCTTTCTGTGTCCCATTATTAAAGATGACCCAATAAACATTTGTTTACCAAACATTTGCTTCTCCATTTCCATGTGAATTACTCTCCTCCCCTTTGACATCCACACCACCACCCCCCTTTCTCCTTAGCTCAAAATAGCACATACACCTCAACTGTCCGATTTCTTCTCGGGTGTTATATTTTTATGGATCCCCAAATGAACATACATAATAAAATTTGGTTAGTTTTTCCTGTTAATCAGTTTAATGTCAATTTAATTCTTAGGCCAGCCAGAATAACTAAGAGGGGAAAGAGGGAAAATTTTCCCTCCCCCAGGAGTTAATATGACACTTACCATATCAAGCTTGCCTCGGTGCTCAACAAGGCTGGAGAATGCATAGGCTGTGACCACACAGGCAGCCAGAGAGAAGTACGTGTTTACAATGGCCCTGTACTGTTTCTCTCCAGGGTCAGCGATGGCTGAATTAAAGCTGGGCCAAAATATCCATAGGAAAAGAGTTCCTGGAGTCAACCACAAAAAGGGATATTAGTTCTGAATATAGAAGATAGTCCAGGGGAGGTAGTTTGCCTTGGACACTAACAGTGTCTCTACTTTTAGGCTTAGTTATCTAAGAGGGGAAAAGTCAGCACAAGCAAAAGTCGTATTCAGAGATGTTCCTTTTGAACACCTTCACACCTGTGCTGGAGTTAACCTTCCTTGGTGCCTGACCAGACAGGAATCTGGGCAAGTTTATCCCTACTCACCAATCATTGCAAATAAGTCTGAGTGGTATACAGACTCCTCGTTCTCATGGCCCCTTCTCAAGCCTGGTCGATATAAGATGCCCGCTGCAGCCAGGCCAAAGTAGGCCCCGAAGGCGTGGATTGTCATTGATGCTCCTATATCAGAGGCCTGATGGGGCAAAACATTCAGGTAAATAAAGGTGAAACTGAGTCTCACTACTTTACTGGAAGTAAAGTCAGAGAAAGGAGTGCTTTATTGGTTAAGCAATAAGAACCAATAAATCAAGAGAGAGAGAAAGAATGTGTCAGAGAAAGGGAGATAAAACAGGATAGTGAGGTAGAAAAAATATAGGCGTTTGGAGCCACGCAGAACTGACCTTCAATCCTAGGTCAGGTACTTCCTTGTGATGTGACTTTAGACAAAATTAGGACACACTTCTCTGAATTTCAGGTTTGTAAAATGGGGAAACAATACCCAGCTAGCATAAATGATATTATGTTCATAAAGTGCTAGATCCTTAGTGGGCACTCAATCCATTTTAGGTTACGTCTTCAGGTTAGGGAGATTCTCAGTGAAGTAGTATGCATTGCACATGATGCAAAACAAAGATGATTTTTGCATTTAATTGACATAGCAGATTAAATTCACTTAATTGCAGCTCAAAAACCTGAAGCTACAAAAAGCCTGAGTCTTTCCTATATTTTTTCACTCTGCTGTGTATGAAAACCAGCCTGAGCTCCAAGATTCACTTGAATAAATATATGTTAGTTCCCTCTGTAGGATACTGTATGGGTTTGAATTGGTTTTCTATGTTTCCTGTCTCTAGAAGGAAAGTTCAGAGTACCAAACCTGAGACATTGCTCTGTACTTATTAAGGTAGAAAGATGCTACAACTTTAGTAATTTATGATTTCCGTACTCGATAAACTCCTATACCTTTCAGGTCCAGCTTATCTGTCATTTCCTCAGAGAGCCCTTACTTAGTCCCACAATCTAAATTAGGTTACCCAGTTACATTCTCTCTCATAGCCTCCTCCACTGTTTTTCACAGTATGCATTATAATTTATAATAATATTTATATGTGTGTGTGTGTGTGTGTGTGTGTGTGCACTCATGCATGCATGTGCTAGTTTGCCTACGGGTGGGTGAATGTATAATTTGTTTGATGTCTATCTCCCCCTCTAGATTGTAAACTCTATAGCGATAAGGATCTTCACCATTTTGTTTGTCACTGAATAGCCACACATGACACCTAGAAAGTTATCAAAGATAACTGCTGTTGGATTAAATGTTAAATAGAAGCATACACAAAATACTGGAAACTGCCCAGAAATATTGTATTTATAATCCTTGGGGGACTCAATGAGATTTTTATAAAAGAGAAGAAATTTGACATAGGCCATATTAAAAGCCTTAGAAAAGGCTATTCACCCGGTGGTTTAAATAGAAATAGGAACTGATCATTGATAGGCAATATGATAAAAAGAATTTTGCAGTTAGAAAAATCTGGGTTTGAATTCAGATTCAGGCAAGTCATTTATTATCCTATGATCATCATGGTTTTTTTTGTGTGTATATAAATAGTACCAACAGTCATGCCTACCTTACAGCATTGTGATAATGAAGTAAGACAATACTTAGACTATAAAACTCCTGGTTTACAGTAGGCACTCACATACATGAGGGCTATTAACACTATTTGCTGTGGTATCTATCACTCTCGCCAAGGACTGTCATTGTATAGGTTGGGCATCCATTCTGTATTGTGACCACAACTGGTGTCCAAAGCTAGGTAAGCGTAAATTTTCTCTTACCTTGAATATCTCACCAACCAGATATTCATTGCCAGCGAAGACTGTAATTTCTATGATTGTCATGATCAGCATTTGGATTGGACTTATTTTTCCCAGGACAGCTCCAAAAGAAATCAAAACAGTGGCCGTACTGAAGTCTGCATTTATCATGCTAAGGGGAAAAGCAAGACTACTTTGAAGAATAATGCACACCCAAAATAAAACTGTGAGTTGTAATGAATTATAGCATCACTTTAGCCGGAGTTCAAGGCCCTTCTCCCCATCAGTCCCCATCAGGCGCTGCCTCCAGGCCTACATTTGTCCTCTCCCACTTTCTTACCCTTCCTCTCTTCCGTTCATTATGCATTCTTCATTTGCTCTAACATTTCCTTTATCTTAACCTACCGGGTCTTTATCTCATTTCTGGTTTTACTTTATTTTTGTTGGTCTGAAAAATGAATTATTTTCTAGAGCATTTACATTTCAAAAACAATCTTAGAAAAATAACTAATGGTGTAGTTTTGCTCTCTGTAGCTGAGGCTGAGGTGGAAGGAATAATAATTTTGTGCAAGGAGATTTCTTATACCCTTAAAGTCAAACCAGAGAGGACATAGACATGCATGTATGATCCAGCTCAGTAAAACAAGGTGGTGATTTGCACCCTTGGATCTCAAAAATCGTCTAATGCCTAAGGGAGACGATTTAGCAGCTAGTTCTGAGGCTGACTGACAAGAGACTAAACAGAGGAATAATTGTTCTGAAGACACAATGGTTGAAAACTAAGGGATTAAAAGAAGAAAAACAAAACTAAAGGATGCTCACCTTTCAATGTTAACGTGAATTCTCTCATTGTGGTGGTGCAAGATTCCGCGTATTAGAGTGCCCCACTGGAGGCCCAAAGCAGCAATGAGTAGGTTGATGCCCACACTACTGAAACCATATTTCTTCAGGAAGGTCATGAGGAAGCCAAACCCAACAAATATCATAACATGCACATCTTGGAATACTGCAAAAGAGCAGAGAGGAAAAAAAAATCTGCGTTAGGGGAGCACTAAGAACATGTTACATCATAGTATATCCCATTTATTAACTGCTACATCCTTTGCATAAGACCCTGCAAAGGCAAAAAATTAACTGGGCAGCCAAAGGCAGCCAGCTCGGGTACTACAAGACCTTGGGCGAGTTATTCAGTATTTGAACCTTTTCTTGGAACACTGTGAACAATCATCAGTGTGCCTTTCACGTATGCTTTTCATCTTCTCCCTGAAAAGTTTTCCATTACTTTCTATTTGAAGAAAACTTGGCAAAGCACAGTGTAAGCATCACCCTCTCTTGCAGACTTTCCCAATACTCCCAGGGAAAATTAGTATTTGCTCCTGTCTTTCACACAGCTTCCTGCATATATCTCAGCTTTAGCATGTATCACATTGTATTGGCATTTATTAAACATTTAATAGTTGATGAGGTGTCCATCTCTTGCACTAGACAGTGAGTTTCCTGATTGATGAGATTAGGATATAGTCATCCATTGCTCCCCAGAATTTGGCATAAAAGCCTGGAGGTAATAAAAGAGGCAATAATGACTAAATGAATAAGCTACAGTCTCCATTTATCAAATGTGTATAATAGTACCAGCTCTGGAAATCTTACCAGATCTTTATTTAAGTCAAATGGTATAATGTCTTTGCTAGCGCTTTCTAAGCTAGTGTCCAGAAGGCTGTATCCTTAGAGGAGCAAATACTTGACTTGGTGTCTGGAGATGGAGGCTCAGATCCCCCAATTCTAGCACGTGATTATGTGACCTTGGGCAAATCACTTATTCTCTGTGAGCTTCGGTGTTCTTATCTGCAATACTGAAAAGGCCCTATTTCACACAGTGATTCTGAGTGGGATAACCTCTGGGGGAAGGAATGTTCAGTAAAGCTCAATATGAACAAAACATTTGATCAAATGTGAACACACAGGTTTTCCCTCAAGAAACTTACAGCTTAGTTGGCTAGATGTCTGTTTGGTAGAACCATATGAAATTGACATTTCTGCATTGAAATTGCCAATGAAAATGGTTCAACTATTGGCAATTTCTTGTAATTCAACCTAATAGATATACAAAGCAAACTGAGACCAATTGGGAACAAATATTAAACCAGAGAGAAAAAAATAACATTTAAATGTTGAATTAATATTCACCACTGTGGCTGGAGGTAGTGGAAATAGGTATGAGGGAGCACATGCCTAGAAGATACGTGTAGAGAAAATTGATGTTAGAATCGAATTAAATGTTTTTCAAAGTTATGACTTTTTAAAAAAATTAAATTTATTGGGTGACAGCGGTTAGTAAAGTTATATAGCTTTCAGGTGTACAATTCTGTAATACATCACCTATATATCACATTGCGTGTTCACCAGCCAGAGTCAGTTCTCCTTCCATCACCATACATTTGATCCCGTTTACCTTTGTCTACCACTCCCTTCCTCCTTACCCTCTGGTATCCACTAAACTATTGTCTGTGTCTATGAGTTTTTGTTTCTTTAATTGTTTGTCTTGTTCCTTTGTTGTTTTCAGTTTTATGTCCCACATATCAGTGAAATCATATGGTTCTCGACTTTTTCTGTCTGACTTATTTTGCTTAGCACAGTAGTCTCAAGATCCATTCATGTTGTCACAAATGGCAGTATTGCATCTTTTCTTATGGCAGAATAGTATTCCATTGTGTATATATACCACATCTTCTTTATCCAATCATCTATCGAAGGACACTTTGGTTGTTTCCACATCTTGGCCACCATAAAAAAAGTTGCAATGAATGTTGGAGCACATATATCTTTACAGATAAAAGTTTTCAGATATTTTGGGTATATAGCCAGGAGAGGGATTGCTGGGTCATATGTAATTCTATTGTTAATTTTTTCAGGAATCTCCACACTGCCTTCCATAGTGGTCACACCAATCTGCATTCCCACCACCAGTGTATGAGGGTTACTTTTTCTCCACAGCCTTTCCAATACTTGTTGTTATTTGTCTTGCTGGTGATAGCCATTCTACCTGGTGTGAGGTGATATCTCATTGTGGTTTTTATTTGCGTTTCTCTGTTCATTAGTGATGTTGAGCATCCTTTCATATGTCTGTTGTCCATCTGTATCCCAAAGGTGGAGTCAGGATTGAAATTAATACCTGTCTCCACCAATTCCTCCATGCGTGAGCATGGCAGGGGATAACCAAGGCAAAGTTCTGGCCTCTCTGGCACTTAGAGACATGTTACTATCCCTACTCTCTCTACCTTTGTTCTACTATCGGATCCAGGAGCCAGTGAGTTTAGGGTGGTAAACTATGCCACTCAGGTTTGTCGCCTGTAGGGGAGGCTCTGATGCACTGCCCAGATCCCTGCTTCAGAAAGGAAGCATTTATTCCTTCCATGTCCCCTGGCTGTAGGGAATGCTGACAAATGACAGCCCTAAGCTCTTAATTCTCTTGGGAAATTCTCTTGTTTTGCATGTCACAGCCCTTTCCTAGCATAGCCTGTGCCCAATGCCTGATTCACATGAGCATCCCATCCCCTTGACTCAGGAAAGGACCACAAAAAGCTAGATAATCCTGGTCTTTCTCTGTCCAAACCCTCCGGTGGACCTTCAAGGCACCCCCTAACAAACTGCTTTCAGGCTAATGTCTGTTTCCTAGGGAACCCAACCTGTAGCACCTTTCTTACGGGCTTCACCGTCCTCTGCAGAACTTTCCTGACTGTCTCCCTGACACAACTTGCATACCACATTTATTTCCAAATTTGTAAATTAAATCCAAAAAACTAATCTGTGGCAATGATCTCACCCAGAAGAGGATGAAGAGGCTGGCTTTTCAAAGTTACCCAGCATTTGAAAAGGGTCCCTTGAAAGCCTGGGGATTTCTCCTGAAGTATTACTCTATGACAAAAAAGAGGATAGACAGATAAAATTAGCATCATAGATGTTACTAGTTTCACTAGTGTCCTTTGGTGGTCCAAAGCCAGTCTAACTTTTGCATGAGTGCAGCAAATGTAAACATAAAGAGAATGAGAAAACCAGATCTATCTTTCATGATTCAGGCGCATACGCACTCTTTGAACCCTACCCACATGATGAGGCTTTGGCCATTTAATTGTTCTTTGGAGCCACCCCCTAGAGAAACAGTATCAAGAGGGTGAGAGAGGGAACAATAGACCTCTGAAAATTATCCCTTGTCAGCCGCTGTGAGGACAGTCTCAGAAAGGAGAATGCTGCAATTTTCTTTTTTCTATGGATGGGCAAATGTCAACTAACTTCAACCTGTTTGAGTTTTGAAACATAGGTGGCCATATATACTCGTCTATCTTGACAAGTTGTTTTTCTATCATTTAATTTTTATATGTAAACATTTAATTTAAATCATACTATAAGTTGGAGTAGAACTTAGAGAATATGCACGGCTTATTAACTGGCTATGGCTATGGTTTTACTAAACCTTACTTGGGTAGTTTTTTTCTCCTTAAAGGAAAGTTTGGATTAAATGAAGTCCAAAGTCTCTTCTAGCTGCACAAGTTGTTTATAGCTACGAAGCTAGAATGAAAATAAGGACCCAGTGTTACCGACTTCACTGTTTTCTCTTTTTTTAGTTACACCAAGTTATTTTCCTGAACATTCTTTTCTTGTTCCTCCTGTAATCTACTGATTTTAAAGCATGCAGTAACCAACTAATTAAAAAAGTGTTTTATCTAATTTTGTAATATCTCACACTCGCAGTAATAATTCTTCACATTCTGTCCCCATTCCCCTTTGATGGAAAGCCAGACCTTTAATGTGGAGGGAGGAGTTGCTTGTTTCAACTGTGCTCCAAATTTTTTTCTCCTCTGATCTAATTCTTGTTACTGCATTATGCCACAAGGGGGCCTAAGAACCTTATTTATTAAGTTGCTAAAGAGAAAGTTGTGAGTGAAAGCTCTTGGCAGATGATTCTGTATAAAATATATGGATAGAAAGGTTTATAAGCAATTAGGATTATGCATTATCTTTCATTCCGCTCTAGGAATTTGTGGGTGGGGATTAGGGACAGGGCCATAAGTTTAGTTTTGTGGTGCAAGACTGCCATGAAAGAAATAAAGATTCCCATTTGTAGAGCAAAAAACAATTTCATTAGTGGTTTGATTGTTGTAGGTGTGAAGTCTTCTAACAGTTTTTAAAGACTGCCAAGACTTACCTACATCCGATATTTTCAACAGGGGGCGATTTTAGTCTCCAGAATAGATTTGGTGATGTCTAGTATTTCAGTTCTGCTTTACTTCCATGTTTCCCTCACAATAGGATATCTTGCAAGCCCTGATAATGCTACATGTTTAAAATGCAGCTGCTTATTCCAACTACCACCGACAACCAGGCAAAATAAAACAGAACCCTCCTCTACTACTACCTTGGTCAGCCTGCTATCATTTCTCTCCTGGATGACTGGATTGTCTTCCTA
The DNA here is from genome assembly GCF_036562045.2 of Rhinolophus sinicus. NCBI lineage: Eukaryota > Metazoa > Chordata > Mammalia > Chiroptera > Rhinolophidae > Rhinolophus > Rhinolophus sinicus. The sequence continues at coordinate 95,488,996 of NC_133755.1, forward strand.
ATATGTCTTCCTACTCAACCTCTTGCCCCCCTACAACCTATTCTCTACTTAAAAGCCAGAAGGATGCTTTAAGACCTAAGCCGCGTCATATCCCTCCTTTCAAAGTCCTCCAATGGCTTCTCAATTCACTCAGAATAAAAACAACAAGCTTACAATTGTCCACAACAGGCTTTCACATATCGGACTTTATTCTCCGCACTTTCTCTCTACATATGTTAAATACCTCAGGGCCTTTGCATTTGCTATTTCTTCCACATAAAATGCTCTTGCCCCAGTATGCGTATTCTGGTTTATCCTTTTGTGGGGACAGAGCCAGGAGTGCAGTTTCCAAGCTCTCGGCCTCACGTAGAAAGGTGCTGGCTCAGGTAGTAAATGGCCATCAACTGTGATTGGATGGCCATCAGCTGTGGCTAGTTGGCCCTCAGCTGTAACCAGTGAGCCATTGGCCACTAATATAACTGCTGTGGCTAAGCTAACAAAAAAATGGGGGTTAGCAGGAAGATGGTGGCTGAGCTAGCAAGAGTGGATTGCAGTTAGCAAGGCGGATTGCAGCTAGCGAGGGGAGTCAGTCAGTTGGCAGAAAAGCGGACAGCAGGTCACACGTCATGTGAATCCAGCCTCCAGTGAGACTATAGTGGTGTGACTCCCCTACATATGGCTCTGTGGGTGTTCCTTTTTGGCCTCACCATGTCCTGCGTTCTTATGTGGGGAGCGGGAGCAGAGATCCCGCCTGTCACCCCACATGACACTTTTTTTTTAGTTCTATTTACAGTCACTTCATATTAGAAGGAATTTTCTAGATGATACATCAACTGCCTTCCTCAACCAGATTTATCATTAAACCACAGAACTAGAAAACAATTTAAGTGACTGTTTCATAATTCTCTCAAAGACGGTACAGAATTGGTATCACTTTAGATGCGTAGGATAGAAGTTCATTAATTGCATGCAATGGATACATTGAGCTATTAAGACTAAATTCTTTCACATTAACCAGGTTGTGAAAGGCTGAAAAGACATCCTCCCTTGTCTAAATGCATCTATTTCCCTAATATTGCTTCATTTATTGCTGTGGCATTTTATTACCATCTAAATGTGTGTGTGTGTGTGTGTGTGTGTGTGTGTGTGTATAAACATATAAAATTATATATATGGTTTCTGTGTCTATAGTCTATCTTTCCCCACAGGAATATAAACTTCATAATGGCATGAACTTTGCCCGTTTTGTCTGTTTTGTTTAATTCACTGGCTAGAGTCTAGAAACTTGGTGATTGCTTTACAAAAATTGGGAGCTTAATAAATATTTTCTTAATGAATCATGAAATGACTGATATTTCATGTTTCTTGCAAGCGAAGTATACAGGTTGTATGATTGCTAGGCAATTGATAAAATGACTGTGGTTAGTAATTCTTCTCTCCAACTTGTTTTTTTCCTCAAATTCTGAATTGAAACTTTACCTAGGAAATCTGATGCTGGAATTTAGAGAATTCAGCTTGAATTATGGAAATCATGAAGCTCTTAAACTCTTAAGACAACATTATTTTAATGACACTAATCTTAGATCATGTTTTGGCATTTTGTTTCTTTTACTGCTGTAGTTCTTTGTTCACATTTGTACCAGATAGCAGTCTTGGAATAAAGAGATCATCTTTGTTTTATTTTGAATGTTTCCTGTAGCTTGGTACTGAGTAAAAATAATTATTAGATGATTAAATGATACATACAAACACATACAGCGTTGAACAGAATTCTGTTCTGTGTTGGTGTTCTCTAGCTTGAAAATTATAAAGTTACTCAATCAAGAACCCTCTTAGAAGACCATCTATGTAGTGGAAAAAGAACTAGGATTTGGAACCTGACTCTCTGACTTGTGGTTCTGACTCATCTCTGCACTTGCAATTGTGCATTTTGGCTGAGTCATGTAGCAGCTCTAGGTCATAATTTCTACATGAGAGTACTCCCCATTATATAAACTCCCTCAAAAAAAGTGTAGAAATGAGAAAACAACTCCCCATTATATAAACTCCCTCAAAAAAAGTGTAGAAATGAGAAAACAAGTGCCAAATTTAAAAAAAAAGATTACATATTTGTTATAAAACTGTAATAGGTTTGCTACTACTTTAAATAATTTTTAACTATTTAAAGTTATTTAATCCTCATTAAAAAAAATACTCTATATAATAGGGATATAATGCCACCTCCTTCCATGGTTAATGAGGTAATGAACATACCTGGTTCATCATAGGCAATCAGTATATGATAGTAATTATTATTATATTAACTACTTCATAGCTTGCTCTTCCAAACTTGAAACTAAATTCATTCTTTCCTTTGCCACCATTCCCAGTGAAGGATTCTACTTTTAAAATGTGTTAGGTACTCAAACTTTTCTTCTCATCTCAAAGGAAAAACTGTCTTCTTTTCTGAATATTACAAAACCCTGAGTACATCCTTCTCAATTAAAACTCCATTTACATCCTATAGGACCCTAAATACTCTTTCTTATGCCTTAGGGACCCCAGATGATATCCTGGCTCCTATTCTAAATACTCCATTTTGTTTTTACTCTCTCTCCTCTAAAGTTACCTCCCACCTTTTTTTTTTTTTTTTTTTTTTTTTTGGAAGTGGTATTTGTACACCTTGCAGAACTAGTGATCAATTCAAGGGAAAAATAAGGTCATTTAACAAAAAAAAATTGATCAATTATTTTAATTTTTGGCCTCTTGTTCTGATATTTTAATAGATACAGATTCTATCCAAACACACTAATTACAGAGACCAGATGTCATAGCATAAACTTACAATATCCTTAGCACTCATAACTATCACATGATTCTGTAAGAAGCTCCAATGTGGAGCTCAAGCAGTTATTGTATTCAAAGATTTCACGTTCTGAGAACCCGAAGAATCTAAAAATATATAATAAGAAGTAGATTGCCTACTCACAAGCATACGACACAAGGAATTTGTCCACATTTCCTGGGTCAGTGGTGGTATTCTGCTGGTGCACGTTGTGATCCGTTTCATAATGAACAAATAATGCAAATAAAACAATCATAGCAACCTCCAGGCCAAGGGCCAGGAGAGGTAATTTGAAACGCATGTTTGTGGCAAAGGACAGAGGTAGACTGAGGGCTCCACAGGCTGTGGGAGATTGATAAAAACAGAGGCACTGTTCTATGTGGATTTAGACTGCATGTAGAAGGCACTCCCATGACATTGCAGGAAAAAAAAAAAAAAGGTAAAACTGGTTAAAATGTCCCACCCATTGGGGAGAATTATGCTCTGTAATCAAACTGTTGTAAATGCTGGTTTGAAGAATATGCAGGTTACATAAGAAGCCAAGTGACAGAAATGATCTACTGAACAAAAGTGTCCAGAATCCTATTAAACTTAATTTAACATGCTTCTTGAGTGCATTGTGTATGACAGGCACTGAGCTAGGCTTTAGAGGAGACATAAAACTAAACAAAATATAGAAGGTGACTATAATTCACTTTCTTGAGGAAGTTAATAATCTATTTGGGAAGACAAAAATATAATCAAATGAATGTATAAAACAGATAAGTAATATAATAGTGATTATAGAATTATTAGGTAACATAAACAAGGCAGAAATACATGAACTGATATTGATGGAGCATTAAAAAACAGGCTTTACTAGTAAAACAAATAGAGGGACAAGTGTAAGTCTCAGTAGAACATGGCAGTTTAAAGAATAACAATTAGGTAGGTAAAGTTGGATTATAGAAAAGATGGGGAGGTAAAACTGTAATCGTAGCTGGGCTGGGTCGTAAAGAGCATGGCATTCAATAGTAAGGATGCTAGATGTTGAATATCAACCTAAAGGCAATGGGGAGATTTAAAGCACTGTAAGAAGTGATTTTTCTTATTTAGGAAAATGTTTTTCTTGAATCCTTACTGTGCTTTACACAAATGTAAATATATGAATACACAAATATATTTTTTAGTCTTAAAAACAAGATAGTAGATTTAAATGGAAACATAGCTAATCCTTTCTCTTGACAAACAGTCATGTGTATATAAGATGCTAAGTAATTCAAAACTTATATTACGATTTTTACCTCTATCCTGGAGTTGTTCTCATAGCAGAATAGACCTCTGAGAAATTATAGCTAGCAGTTAAATAATATTGTTATTGCAAAACTCCATTTTCAAAAGATTCTATTTGGAATATAAAGGAGGGAGAAAGTGCAAATCACTGCTGAGCCAAATTCTACAGCATAACAAATGTGTATAAAACAAAACAGCAAGTTTATTTTGTTTTGTTTTGTTTTTCTGGTATATTTTTCCACAATAGAACATGAGGCATTAATACTAAATGCTCTCTGACATTTTGTAAATCTACAATTCAAAAATATTTTGAAAATTACTATTTCCGTTGTTCCTTACAGGATGGCTCACCAGGAGTGGGTTCCCATTGCTTAACAATGAGAATACACCTGTATATTCCACACTTTGATTTCTGGTGTTGCAGTGGGTACTCATGAGAACTCCAACAAATCATAAATGCAAAGTATTTATGTTGATAAACTGTATACTAAGGTTTTAAAACACCAGGTAACAAATTATACATTGCAAGAAGATCTAAACGAAGATAAATTTAGTTTAAATTAATTAGCAAAATGATAAAATAAGCGCACAATGTAAAGTTCACAAACTTAAATTGTCTGCCTTCATATATTATTAGATGTTAGACATTGAGATATTCAGATTTGTTGCCCTTCTGAACATAAACCTTCTGACTAAAATAAATCATGTACAATCAAGGAACATAATTATTTCTCTCTTTTAGCTCTTCCTTCAAGCTGTTCTCTCTAAATGGAACACTATTTCCACATATTCTCTCCCCATATCCCACCTACGTCATCCTTCAGTTCTCTGATAAAATGTTACTTCCTCACAAAGTCTTCCTTCCTTAACCTCCCATTTGAACCCAGCTTCTCATTATTATCTTCATTGCATCATGATTTTTTCTTTCATAGCACTTCTCATAGTTGGTTGTTCGTGTTAAGTTTATGTGGCGTTTGTTATTTATATAACTTAAAAAAAAAAAAAAAAGTCTGTTCTCCTCACTGGCCTCTTGCTCCCTGAGGACAGAGGCTGTGCTTCTTTTGTATATCATTTTTTTATCTACAGTCAATAACTGTGCCTCACACACCATGGACAATTGATAAATATCATTTGAGTAAATTAAATTGAAGGCAGTCTTTAAGAGGGAAAAATCGCTCAGAAAGCAGTCCCAACAGTGTGAGGGACTCTTACTTTAACAAACTGTACTTAAATTATGGATGTAGAATCCCAACAGTAACTTTAGTATTGCTGTGTGCTGTCTCATTCCAGTCATTGAGGGCTTATCACCAGGATCTCTGTGGCTTGAGCAAAACTGAGGACAAAGCTCAAATTACAAAGCTTGGAAGGACCAAAGATAGGGCATATATAGCAAGTGGCACATGGCACACAGTATTACTGTGTTTCCCCGAAAATAAGACCTAGGAGGACCACCGTCAGCTCTAATGCGTCTTTTGGAGCAAAAAGTAATATAAGACCCGGTCTTATTTCACTATAATATAAGACCTGGTCTTATCTAACATAATATCAGACTGGGTTTTATATTACTTTTTGCTTCAAAAGACGCATTAGAGCTGATGGTCCGGCTAGGTCTTATTTTCGGAGAAACACAGTATGATCTTGAAGTTTCCAAGAGCCTTTAAAAAAACCTCTCTCTTAAGAGTTCTTAACCACCAAAGGAACAGGCTGAGAGTAGAGGAGTTCTCAAGTGCAAATGATTAGAGATAGTTCTCATGCCTTCATAGACTTTCAGTAGGTGAGGTAAATGTGAAAGTATCATGACTGGGTAAGCCATATTCTTATGCTAGGTTGATCCTTAGCTTGCTGTGTGGCTTTAAGAAAGTGACATAATTTCTTTTTCTTAATTTATGAATACATATAAAATTGCATAAAAGTTACTATTAGAAACTTTCATTGAAATTGCTTATTTTAGTTAGCAACAATTGGTTGAAATAAGACCACTACTGCTTTTAAATCTCTCTCTCTCTCTCTCTCTCTCTCTCTCTCTTTCCTTTTGTGCATCTACAATAAAGGAATACTGGGGAATACTGGAGGATAAAAGTGCTGAAAGATTAACAGAGTTTTCTATGTTCTGGACTCTGAGTTAGGTGCCTATTTATCTACCACATTTGGATATATTTTTCTATTTTACAAATATAACTTGCTCCATTGGTTTTAAATATTTAAATAGTTACTCAATTACCAAGGACCCAACTGCCATTCTGGTACAAAGTCCATTGAGTCACTTTCAGTGTTTCTCTAATGTTTTATTTCCAAAATGAGATTGTGTTTTTTTGTGTGTTTTTTGTTGTTGTTGTTGTTGTTGTTGTTGTTTTGTCTATAGGATGGCCAAACCAACTTCTCTTTTCAAGTGGAAAGAATACTGGAAGAGTTTTTGCTGCCATATAGTATCTGGTGAAGAAAAGGTTGTCATTGCCATAAAGACTCTTTCCACCTTTAGTGGGATGGCCTTGTACCCTCCCCTAGGATTTCCTTCAGCCTACAGTGCTGTCTTCAGCACTATTTCCCATAGCTGGGTTATACCGCCAAAGGAGTGAGCACCGGCATACCCATAGCAGCTGTCTGAGGCTTAGGCCCTTGTCTTAAACCAAGGGTTCTTAACATTTTTTGTGTGCTGTGAACACTTTTGGCAGTTTGTTGAAACCTGTGGATCCCTTCTCAAAATACTTTTTAAATCTATAAAATAGAATACATCGAATTACCAAGGAAACAAGTTATACTGAAGTTCATTGATAAAAATATAATAAAATCCAAAAGTCTGATATAGTAGGTGATTCTTTGTGATGCATACAGTAGCAAGATCTAGTAGCTTTTTAAATAACTTTTACAATTTCAAAGGAGTAATGAGTATAAACAATTAGTACTCATCCTTTTAAGATATCTGGAACAAGTATGACAGAAAGTGATTTGTGATTTCTATTGGCGACAAAGTTTTAAAAGTACTAATGATTGTTGTTTACTATATACATAATGGAAATACTAAATTTCAGTTAAACATACTTTTTTCCCCCTATTCAAGTATATATGCTACCTGAATTCTATTCATGGTATCCCTGGAACCCCTCTCTGTTTCCTTTCTGTCATCTTGGTCTGGTATTGTTAGACTGAAGAAATGGATCGTATATGTAGCATGTAAAGGGTTACTTTCCTGATTTGAAATTGATTTGAAAATGAAATTGCCTGAACTACCAAACTGACTTACCGTGTTTCCCCCAAAATAAGACCTAACTGGAAAAGAAGTCCTAGCATGATTTTTCAGGATGACATAAGCCTCTGAACATAAGCCCTAATGTGTCTTTTGGAGCAGAACTTAATGTAAGACCCGGTCTTATTTTTGGGGAAACACGGTATATTATGTGGCTAAAAAAAATAAATAGAAAATTCTGGTTTAAGGATTAGGACTCCTGGATAATATCTGCTATTACCCTTTACCTCCTCTACTAGATCCTAAGCATCCTAAGGGACGGCTGCTATTTTAGCCACTTTTTAATTTCTGGACTGACCCACGGTGGGAGGTAATTTTTTAAATTTTATTTTCTAAAACAGCTTTATTGAGATATAATTTGTGTAACATACCATTCACTCATTTGAAGTATACAATGTAATAGTTTTTACATATTCACCAACGTGTGCAACCAGTACTATAGTCAATTTTCAAACATTTTTATCACTTCGAAAATAATCTCATGTCCTTTAGTAATCAGCCCCCTATTCCCACACCCACTTCCCAGTCCTAAGTAACCACCAGTCTATTTTCTATCTCTATCAATTTCTCTATTCTGGGTTTTAATATGAGTGGAATCATATAGTATGGTGCATTTTGTGACTGTCTTCTTTTATTTAACATAATGTTTTCAAAGTTCATCAATGTTGCAGCGTGTATCAGTATTTCATTTCTTTTCATGGCCAATTAATATTCCATTATATGGCTATACCACATTTTGTTTATCCTTTCAACCATCGGCAGGCATTTTGAGTGTTTCCAACTTTTGACTATTATAAATAATGCTGCTATGAACATTCATGTAAAAGTTTTTGTTGTAGACATGTGTTTTCATTTATTTGGGTATATATTGAGGAATGAAATTTCTAGGTCATATGGTAAGTCTATGATTCATTTGAGGAACTGCCAGGCTGTTTGCCAAAGTGACTGCATCATTTTATATTCCCATTATCGTGGTTCCCTGAAAATAAGACCTAGATGGATCATCAGCTCTAATGCATCTTTTGGAGCAAAAATTAATATAAGACCCGGTCTTACTTTACTATAAGACCGAGTATAATATAATATAATATAATATAATATAATATAATATAATATAATATAATATAATAATATAATATAATATAATATAAATATAATACCAGGTTTTATATTAATTTTTGTTCCAAAAGACACATTAGAGCTGATGGTCAGGCTAGGTCTTATTTTCAGGGAAACAGGGTAGTAGTGTATGAAGGTTCTGATTTCTCCACATCCTCACCAACACTTACTGTTATCTGACTTTTTGATCTAGCCATTCGAGTTGGGGTAAAGTGGTATAGCCTTGTGGTTTTGATTTGCATTTCCCTGGTGACTAATGATGTTGAACATCTTTCATGCACTTTTGACCATTTGTTTATCTTATTTGAAGAAGTGTCTATTCAGATTCTTTACTCATGAGGTAATTTTCAAAAAGTGTTATTGAGTTGCACTCATCCAGGTTCTTGACAAGACTCTATCACTAACTCATGTACTGTAAAGTGAATCTCTTAAACTGCCTTTGCCATTACTTTTCTCATCTTTAATGTGGCAGCGAGTACTCTTGTCCATCTCAAGCAGTAGTTGTAAAGACTAGAGGAGGGAGTATATATCATGGTGCTTTATAAATCATAAAAAGATGAGAAATCTAGGTTATTGAAGTGCTAACAATGTGACAAATGTTATCATATCAGAGACTACATGGGGCAGTTTCTTGGGAAAATTGGAAACTTCTGCATAAGTACAATAAATTGTAAAACAAAGGCATATTGTTTAAATAATAAAATCATCAAAACGGTTATATCTGATCAACATAAGGAATCAAAAGAGGCTTAAAAACTTTTTTATATTGAATAATTTTGCACATACAGAAAAGTTGCAAAGATAACAGAGTTCTCTATTACCCTTCATTCAGCTTTTTTGTGTTAACATTGTACATAATCACAGTATAATGATGCAAACCAGGAAATTAACAGTGGTACAATACTATAAACTTTTTCACTCATGTCCTTTTTTTGTTCCAGGTTCAATCCACAACCCATGTTGTATTAGTTATCACACCTTCTTAGTCTCCTGTGATCTTTGACAGTTTTTCTTTCTCTCATTCTCTAGTCTTTCATGACCTTCACATTTTTGAAGGGTACTGGTCAAAAAGAGTACTGGTTGAAGAGTTTGTCTCATGTTTTCTCATGATTAAACTGCGGTTATGGATTTTAAGGTTAAATACTACAGATGTGAAATGTCCATCAACCTATCATATCAGAGACTACATGGTATCTATATGTTTTACTACTGATGATAACTTTGGTTACTTGGTTAAGGTGTAGAAGAGTTTTAGTGTTTAAAAATATTCACTGTCCATAGTCTTACCATGAAGGGACATGTCCCAAACATGCTTCCCTTACTTCACTAATAGTAAAAATGACTGCATGTTTTCATGTTTTCAAAAGATCATGTTTTCTTTTGGGGGTTTTATTGCCCCTCCAGGACTGCTATCCCACTGCACACAATTAAAATAAAGAATAAAAGAGAAGAAGGGAGATGGTAGAGGAAGAGGGCAGGGGACAGAAACTTGCATCTCCGTTCAAGAGAGATCCCGCCCAATTAGTGGCGCTGCCAAGGGAGTCTACAGCTTAAATGAAAGGAAAGTCACACAAGCCAGGCATGGTCTTGAGCCAGCTGCTTTTTGAAGATAAGGTTAGAACTGAGGGCCTCTCAGAAAATATGACAGGCCTTTATTTATTTATTTTTTCCTTCCAGAACTTGGTCTCTTTCCCCACTGCCTTTTATCAGTGTGCCTCAGCTTGCTGAGCTCTAGGCACCAAAGTCTTTAGAGAAAGTATTTGGTGGGCTGTTTAATATCCACTGGCACCTGCTACCTGCCAGGCCCTTTACACATGTTAATTATAATCCTTAACACAGTCCGGCAAGGTAAGTTCACTTCTTATTGTCACTTTACAAATGGGAAAACCAAGAAACTGAATGACTTCCAAAGTCTAATACCATTCAGAAAATTTCAGGACCCAAATTAAAATGCAAGTCTGTCTGACTCTGAAACTGTTGTTCTTCTTTGGTAATTGGTTTTGGTGCTGTTCTAAGTTGTTCAGGTATTACAGCCTAGAAGAAGTGCTTCCCTTCATAGGAATATAAACATAGGAGTATATGTACATATATATTTATGCATGTATATTTATATTTAGTTTTAGTTTTTAAATTATAAAAGCTATAAACAAATTTGTCCCTTTTAAGTGATTCACACCATACAGAGCTTTCTATCCATTCATTCCCAGTCCCATATTGACAGTTTCATGCTCATCTTTCTGGTCTCCCTCTATACATTTACACATAAATATGTTCTTCTATATATGTGTTTTTTATTTTCTAATACCAATAACATCATATTATAATACTCTTTTATTAAAAACTTTATCATATGTCTTGGAATATCAGTTCTACCTGTTGATTTTTAAAGATGATAAAAATGTTTCCTTCTATAGATGAACCATATGTTTTGATGTTTTAATAAAGGATCACTGAAGATTCTTTTTAGAGGATTACAACCCAAAGGATATAAACTGTACTCTAAAACTTCAGGCATTATGAAAAGCAGGGAAAGGACATGTTTGGAAGCATTTTAGAGTGTGTAGTATAGGATCAGTGTTTAATATCTGACACCGTGAATCTAGACCTTCTGCCTTCCCATCCAGGTACAATGTTTACTTAGTATGTGGACTCAGGTAAGTCAAATTCTGTGATTGGTTTTGTTTTCTATAAGATGGGGATAATACTTACTTCATAGCAATCAGAAGGTCCTAATGGTAGTGCATATGAGAGACTTAAATGAAGCCTACAACATAACAGGGACACACTGAAGTACCTATTACGCTTATTGTCATTTTTGGCTACCCATACCCAAAACCTTTCTATTCTAAGGGAATTTTTTTTTTTTTTAAAGATTTTATTGGGGAAGGGGAACAGGACTTTATTGGGGAACAGTGTGTACTTCCAGGACTTTTTTCCAAGTCAAGTTGTTGTCCTTTCTATCTTAGTTGTGGAGGGTGCCGTTCAGCTTCAAGTTGTTGTCCTTTCAGTCTTAGTTGTGGAGGGCGCAGCTCCAGTTGCCGTTGCTAGTTGCCGTTGCTAGTTGCAGGGGGCGCAGCCCACCATTCCTTGCGGGAGTCGAACCGGCAACCTTGTGGTTGAGAGCCCACTGGCCCATGTGGGTATCGAACTGGCAGCCTTCGGAGTTAGGAGCACGGAGCTCTAACCACCTGAGCCACCGGGCCGGCCCTCTAAGGGAATTTTTAAATAAAGGTCTTGCTTTTCACGGTGGAAACTCAAGTAGGGTGCATAGTCCCACCTCCCTTTGGCAATTTAAGCCTGTGACCTGGGTTTGATCCATTAGATCCTCATATCTGGAATTTAGAGAATTTGGGGGCACTTATGCAAAATACACAGGAGTTGACCCACTGGGGGCTGCTTATGAATAGCAATAGTAGTGGTCTGCTAACTGGAATGTTCCTGTGTACTTGATTTGTGATCTTTGGGTTGATTTTGGGGCTGCCTGGTACCCTTTCTACAAACCCCATTTTCTCTTTAGAGAAGAAGATTTGGTTTCTGTAGTTTGCAACTAAGGAAATTTATGATTCGATATCCTCTCTGTACCCTTCTTGAATCTCACTATTCACTCAAAATATTTTTGGGAACTTTCAATGTACTGACAGAAAAGATAGAGTGTGTGATATTGCTCCTTCTTTTTTTATTCTTTCAAATTAAATTTTATTGGGGTGACAATTGGGTATTGCTCCTTCTTAACAAATTGAAGGACATGCCTAAAAAAAAATCTACACTAGGACACCCTGACCAAAGTGCAATGCAATTTTGTATCTGTCACCGGATTTAGGGCTTTTTTACAAGTTAGAATCATGATATTATTTACACACACACACACACACACACACACACACACACACACACACACTTCTTCGGGAAAAAAGAGTTAACCAAGAAATTTAAGGTAACCAAGACATTAAGTGGCTACTTATCAATGTTTAAAAAGTGGTTTTTTTAATCTAATAATTTTTTTCTCAGACATTTTGCAGGTAAGAAAAGCATATCAGCAAGTGTTGTCCAGTCTGATAACTTGGCAATTTCTGTATGAGTTTCTATGGAAACTCCCTATCAAACTGGCCTTGACTTGTTCCTTGAGCTAGAGCAGTCTGTCTATTTACAATGGCTTCTGCCTGATGCAAAATCATCCCCCTAAGACTCTTTCCCTTTGACCCAATTCAAACCAACTTCTCATCAATTAAAAGAAAACTTCAGGTTAAGTCTGCTTATATGACTTCATTTTCTATCTCAGTTGTCAGCTTTAAAGATGAGTTCACTTATGACCTGACCTCGCAGGAATGAATCCATCCATTTACTAGAGCCTTTGTGGTTTTAGACTCTTAACTGTCCATGACTTCTTGAATCTTAGCTCTGCTGTATTTTATTTATTTATTTTTTTTACATCAGTGAATTTATGAATACTGCTCCTATGGAGATGATGCTACACATTGACCAACAGCTATGAAGTCATGACACTGAGACATTCCGCTACCACTGCCCAGCTTACAGCCCCCTTCCCGCTGTCCACCATGAACTAGCCAACCAGTTTAATAAAACAATGTTTTAAGTAACATATTTCCTGATGTTGAATGTATATGATGAACATAGTTTCTAAAGGATTTTGTGGCTTGTGATAGCTATTTTTTATGAGGGAAACAATGGATAAAGGCAGGCAGCAAAAAGAAATGAGGAAATTTACAAATATAAACTATAAGAAAGAGACTCAGGGGCTTGTAATTAATCCAAAACACTGCTCCTTTCATTTACTTTCCACCCCTAAAGATCATGTTTTCTTTTGGGGGTTTTATTGCCCCTCCAGGGCTGCCCTGTAGTCTATGATTATGTATAATTATAAATGTAATTCTTATAGTTCTCTATTTTCCAAATTTTCTAAAACTATGACTCATTATTTATGTAGTATTAAAGAAACTATAAACATTTTTTAAAAATATTGATGGCTTACAGAGATCAGTCGTAATATAAAAGTGTTACAATCTTTACAAACTCTAGCTCAAAAGGACTTTTAATTTCCCATTGGTGGTAAAAAGGAAAGCCGTGGAATTTAAATCCTGAAGTTAAATAAAAATATTTAAACACCTTGATGTACGTTATTTAGCCCAAGGATACCCCTAATTTTGGAACAGTCCTGTGCCTTGAAGTATTCCTTGATTTATGATCATATTTCCAGTTCTACAATATGGTTTACCTGTTATACCAATAGGTAGACACATAAGTTATTCTATAATATATAGACTTGTGGATACCTAAGATTTTGTTTTATGAACTAGAAGAAAACAGAAAGAAATTGTTTTAAGTTGATGAATACATTTATGACAGATCTCTTTAGTTACAAGGTGACTTGAATCATCATTAACATAACAATGGATGGTATTATCTTAGAAAAATAGATTTGTATTATCCTTTATACTATTATTTAGGGAAATGGAATACCAGCATAATGGAAAGTTTTTCTGGATTTTTGGCAAATCTCTATTCGCCTTAGTTGTTATTAAAGGGAGAGTCAAGTATTTGGAAAAGAAATAGGAGGGTGATGTGAAAAAGTGAAATGTTCCTAAACAATTTATAAGTCAGGTGAAAATCAGACAGTGAACACAGACTTAGTAAATAAAGAAGAGACTGTTCTTGTATATATTAGGTTGGTGCAAAAGTAATTGCGGTTTAAAAGGTTAAAAATAACCTTTAAGTTTACTTAATTTAGTCAAGCTGTTGGAAAACTTAAAAGTTAAAAAGGATCAAATTAATTATTTTAGAAAGATATTACAAAGGTAAATATATTATTCCTTTAAAAATATATGTTGGGTTTATATCTACAACCGTGTTGACCATTTTTTCCTGAATTGGCCGGTCATTTTAGTCACACAAACCAGTCAATTACTCAAAATTTACTCTGATGAACTGAATTTTTTAAGCTAGTCAAAAGATGCAACACAATTATAATCTGCATCTCACTGCTTACCCACAAGACTGGCAGATGAATGCAGGGTTGGGAGGTAGAAAATAGGGGAGAAGAAACTATTTTCAGTAACATATTTTTTAAAAAAGAGAAGGAAAAGGAAAGAAAACAGAAAAGAAAACCAGGTGTGGGTTGAATTGTACTTCGTCTCCCCAAAAGATTTGTTGAAGACCTACGCTTGGGTACTTGTGAATATGACCTTATTTGGAAATAAGGTCTTTGCAGATGTAATTAAATTAAGATAAGGCCCTCTTGGATTAGTGTGGACCTTAAATCCAATAACTGTCTCTATAAGGAGCGAGAGATGTAAAGACACAGAAGAAATACACACAGAGGGAAGACAGCCAGGTGAAGATGGAGGCAGAAAGATGGAGGTAGTGATGCAGCTACAAGCCAAGGAATGCCAAAGACTGAAGCCCAGAAGCTAGGAAATAAGCACAGAATTGTTTCTTCCCCAGGGCCTCCAGAAGGAATCAATTATGCATCACTTTAATTTTGGATTGCTCTTCTCCAGCCCTGTGAGGGAATAAATTATGGTTAAATCACCCAGCTTGTGGTACTTTGTTAGAATAGCCCTAGGAATCTAACCCACCAGGAATTCAGTTTCACACTTTTCCTGTCCTCATCTCCATAGTAAACAGGATGTGCCATCTCTCAAGACAACCTTGATGAAATTTCTGTCTTTTTCATACAGAGGAAGGATCTATAATTTGGGAAATTCCTAAAATAAATCTTTCCCCCAAGAATTCACTGCAGACACCAGACAACATTTTAACTAAGAGGCACGTACAATTATGGTAAGAAATAAATTTTCCTAATATATAAATTTCCTTGAAAAGTTTTGTTATCCTGGATTCATTGCACTTAACCTGATAAAAGACTCCAGTCTTCCCCAAATTAAAACAGCATGCTCTTGGCTTAAAAGCGGACATATAGACTAATGGACTAGATATAATAAGGAACCCAGACACAAAGTCTGACATATGTGGTCAAATGATGTATCAGTTGCAAATATTTTCTCCCATTCTGTGGGTTGTTTTCACTCTGTTGGTAGTGTTTTTGCAGGGACAAAAGATTTTAGTTTTAATTAAGTTCAGTTTATTTTTTCTTTTTTGCCTATGTGTCATGCAGGGTAGCACTTTTCTATGTGAGGCTGAGAGCCTGGAAACTGCTCTCTGGGGCTCTGTTCCCACAGCATGCTTTTGATATCATATCGAAGAAATTATAGTCAAATCCAATATGGTGAGCCTTTTCCCCTATGTTTTCTTTGAAGAGTTTTAGCTCTTCATGTTTAGTTATGTTGTTTGTATATGGTATGCATATTTTGAGTTAGTTTTCACATGTGGATAAGGTTCCAATTTCATTCTCTAGCTTGTGGAAATCCAATTTTCCTAATACTGTTCATTGAAAAGATTGTCCTATTCCCATCAAATGGTCTTGGTACTATTGTCAGGACATTCTTTTGTCTGCTCTTTTTAATGTTATAGAATAGTGGGTAAAATAGAAGTTAAGGACACAGGTAATAGTAAAATTATTTGCTAATAAAATATATTAAATCTCATCAAATGTCTTTTAGAATTATATCTGTAATTTTTTTAACTTATTCTGTGGTGTTAATAAGTTTTTAATAATAAACTATCTTTTTTTCCGCCCGTGATGCAAATTCTTCCTTTTCAGTGTTGTTATTGTTTGGCATATTATTTGATTTGGTAGTATTTTATTTAAGATTTAATATTCATAAGTGGGTTTACTATCTTGAGGAGACATTTGTGTGTGGGAAGGAGACAGAAAAAGCATTATAAAAGGCACAGGGGATAAAATAATATGCTTGGGGAACTAAAATAGTTAAGTGATTTAGCAAGCTGTGTTTGTAGGTGTGTGTGTAATGGCAATGGGGCATAAACTGATGAGAGATCTCATTCCTTGAAGATGGTTAGTACTAGATCATAGAATTATACATCATGCGGAGTTTTTAAATGTTTTATCAGAGGATTTTTATGTTTTAGAAACATAATATAATAAGTTTTATGTATTAGAAAAAGCACTTCAGCAGAATTGTGGAGAATAAATGAGAAAAGTCCAAGTTATTAAATATTTCAATCATCTAGATTAGAAAATATGAATGATTGAACTATTATTGGGAATGGAGCCCAGGGGATGGAAAAAAAATATTGAGAGTCAACAGAACATGGGCTTTGCTGAATATGGAAGATGAGTGACAATGAGAGGGATGTAATTGGGGTAACCAGAAAGTTTCCATTTGCATACTGCTATCCACTGAGATAACTAATGCAGGTGAAGAAGAGTATTCTTAATAGGAAAGGAAAACAATAGGCTTGAGTCTGAGAGCCTGTGCAATATCTAGATAGAACTGTCCAATAGGGATTACAGGTTTGCATTTTAGGGAGGGATTCAAGCTTAGAATCATAAAGCTATTGGTTGAGCAACTGGTGGAGTTAGCCCCAACACAACATATGTTTTGAGCAGAGAAGCAGAAGTAGAGCAGTGGAGAAAGGTATTTACAGGGTAAAGCAGAAGTAGAAAAATGAGATAGAGAAAGAAAACGAGAGGGATTGGTATCCTGAAAACTCAGAGGGTAACAGAGTTTTATGAAGGAAGGAAGTGATCAGTAATATTACCAATGAAAGAACTTCACGCATGTGAAGGAAATATATCTAATTTGAATAGAAAAAACGGACATTCAATTATAAATTTAATTTGTATTGGTGAAATTTGTTCATTTCATTTATGTACCAAATGATTAATAAATAGAAAAGTCATAATAAACCTGAAATTCAAAGCTGTTACGTTTAGTGAAGTATAGCTTAATAATCTTTAATGACAAACCACCGAATTTCTCGTGAATTTTTTGATCCTTAATTTGTTCTATTACAAACATTGCCCTCTACTGGATAATAGTTGTAACATCAAGCATAGATTGCCTTTCTGAGAAATAAAACCTCCCCTGGCTGTGAGCAAATGAGTGGGAGTGTGGTAGGCAATTGAAAGGAAGTTGAGGTTGAAGTCCTTGTCCTTCAGTAACTTCCAAAGAATGTATGAAAGTCGTCCCTACTGCCTGTGATTCTGCCCACTGAGGACTTAAAGTCAAATGCTATTTCCCTGCCATCCAAAACTTGATTTACTTAAGGCTGCCACAGATACAAAAAGTATGCATGCTCTATGATCGAAGTAAAGTGTCTTGAGATATGAGGTCCTTTTTCTGATTTTTACAAATATTTACTAAGGACCACCAATTACTGTGGTTTCACTCCAGGCTCTGTGACCTAGAAACAAGGGTTATCTATGCATCTCATTCAAATTTAGAAATCTCAGGAAGGAGCGTAAAAACAGAAGAGTGACAACCTGCTATGGTTTTGTTTCCATTATAGGCCACTTATTTGTAAAGCTGGATTTAAAACATCTAATCAAGGCCATTTCCACTATTACAGTATCGGCCTACCACAAAGATGACCCTTCGGTCAATGCTAACTATTCTCTTCACATATTATCAACTTAACATCTGCTATATTTTGTAGAAAGTTCTATGTCTTCTAAAAATTATTAAGATATAAATTGGGTGCAGTAAAAGTCAATAGTAACAAGCGGTTAGTGAATGAAATGTGAAAAGCTCCTTGGTCTACTTTGAACTGCAGCCTAATCTATTTCCAAATCTCAGGGGTAACCCCTTCTAAGTTCTGTGTATTCTTGCAGGAAATTTCCATGAGTCTGCAAGAATATTTAGAATAAGAACCTTAATTTGAAGCCCAATTGGTAGTTGAATCAGAAATTGAAGCTTAAATTTTACTGAAACTCTTATCTCAACCCAACCTCAACTGCAATGACAAACTTAACCCTAAAGCTAGAACTAACCCATTATTTCAGTGCAATGCCAAAATCCAAGATAACACTACCTTTCATAAGCTTCTCTTATCTTCTTCCTTCTTATCTCCTACTTTCCCTCCTTTTCTGGAATGATAGTGAAAACAGAATTGAAGAAAAAGAAACCATAATCAAGTCTAAAGACAAAAGATTTGGTTCAAAAGTACTAAATGTAAACACTATTCCATTTTTATACAAACAGGATTTATTATTCTGTCAACAAATATTTATTGTGTCTTAAGTCTCAGGCCTTGTTCTAGGTGCTGGGAAAAAAGCGGTGAACAAAATGAAGAAAGTCTTGGTCCTCATGTCGTTTACATTTCCTGGGTTGATAGGCAATAAATACATAGCTTTATAATATCAGATGATGGTAAGGACTATGAGAAAGAAAAAGCCCATGAAAGGGATAGAGAGTAAAAGTGATGCTATTTTAAATAATGCAGACAGGAAGTTCTCATTGAAGGGATGATATTCTAACATACATATATATATATATGTGTATGTATATATGTTATATATATCTGATATATCTGATATACAATATATCTGATATATAATATATATCTGATATTCTAACAGAGAACTTCCTGTCTGCATATATATATGTATATGTATATGAACTGAGGGTATCAACAATGTGGACATCTGGTAGGAGAGTATTCAAGACAAGGCTGTGGCAAAAACTCTAAGGTGAGATTATGGTTGATGGGTTAGAAGAGGTCAATGTGGCTGGAGCAGAGTGAACTAGGTAAGAGGAGTAGGAGATGAGGTAAGAATGGTAATAAGGTTCCAAATGATGTGGGGCCTTGGTTACAATAATAAAGACTTTGGAATTTATTCTAAATATAATGGGCATGGCATGATCTGACTTGCACCCTGTTTATGGCAATGGTGGAAGCAGGGTTCCCCGTTGCCAGACATTGGGAAGAGATATGAGATTGGGTTGCAGAATTAAAAGAGCTTTGTGGGACATATGCTGTATGGGCAGTTTAGAGTGTGCAGGAGAGGCTGGGTTGAAGATGTCATGTTGAGAATCATCAGTATAGAGATAGTAATCCTCTCTAGGGAGTGCATACAGATAGAGAAAAAGAGGTCTGGCATCTGAGGTCACTCCAATTTTTATTTTTTTATTGAGGTTTAATTGACATATACTACTGTGCTAGTTTCAGTTGTGCAACAAAATGATTTGATGATTGTATATATTGAGAAATGATCACTACAGTATATCTAGAGCTTTGTTTTTATGTATGGTGAAAGTATTATGGTGGAAAGCAAATTATAAAGTATTAATAAAATTTATACCAATAAACTAAAATTAAATACAGAAGAACTTTCAAGTATTCTGCTACAAAGTCTGGCTACCATAAAATGCTTGGAAATACTGCCAAATTCCTACAATGCATGTGCCCACATTTTAATTAGTAATTTCCATAATATTAGGGAAAAATACTATTATAGGTACATCAACAATGTTGTCTGGAGTTGGTCATGGTTTTCTATTGTTGCCATTCTTAATCTGTTAATGCTCAACTACTAATAATGTTAATTCATTTCTTTTACTGTACTTTGTTGTGGACTATTTGGTTAACATTACAGCATGTGTTACTGTATTTTGCATTTTTTGGACTATAATTTTCTAAAATCTAGTATTAAAGACATAAATGTATTTTGGTTCAAATATTTCCAAAGTGGATAAATAAATAATATATATAATATTTGCTTGGACTATGATTATTGTTATTGGTGATTTATTTTTTTCCACTGATGAGAAGCAGTGAAGATGTAATACTGTGGATTGAATACAGGTTTCAATGCCCCTCTCTCCTCAAACCCCACTAATATTTGTATAAGTAAATATAAAGGAGAGTGTCCCAAAATTGTGATATCTGTAGACTCATTGGATAAGAGGTAACTGATTTAGCACAACAGGAAAAGTTGAATATTAGTAGTGGGAAAACTTAGAGGCAGTGGATTCATGAAGTAGAACCCAAGAAGTTTCAGGAAATGGTAACACCTAGAACTTCTGAAATTGGAGGTGTGGGTAGAGAATTTTTTGAAAGTCTGCCATTTAGAGTAATCTCTATTCCATTCTAAACATCCAGATGCTTACCTTTCCTCCTCTTATAAAAGACTAAATGTTTACTCTTTGGATAGGTTAAACCAAGAGGTATTTGGGTTTCAGGGAAATGAAGCATATCAGAAGGAGAGATACCATACTAAAGACACAAGAAGGGCTAAAGAAATGCCTATTTACCTTTCTCTCCTCAGCTCCCAGAATTCTGGAATGTGGTTTGTATTTCACAGTCAGGGATTTGAAAGATTTCATTCTGGATAAATTGGGCAGCAAAAAAAAAAAAAAAAAAAAAAAGACATTTATGCAAATTAGCAGATAATAATCTTCTAATTATATAGCCGAATTCTTGCAAAATCACCCCAACATGAAGCTCTCCTGTCAAGCAGTCGTGCCTATACACAACAAGCTTCTGATGTACATTTTAGTGTCCTAGTTGTACATATGAATAAACAACCAGAGTCACCAGGAATTTGATGAAAATTTCTAACATCATTTGAGATCAGAGCAGAAAGGAAAGGGAACTCAGAGAAAGTAGGGACAACATAAGAAACAGAAGAAAAATTTGAACTGTTATTTTTACTATCTTCTGAGAGATGACAGTAGATATAATGAAACAAGAACAAGCTATTAAATGTCCATCAACAGATGAATGGATAAAGAAGAGGTGATTATATACATACACACACACACACACACACACACACACACACACACAGAGGAATATTATTCAACCTTATAAAAGAAAGACATCCTGATAGTGTGGACAAACCTTAAGGCCATTAAGTGAAATAAGCCAGACCCAGAAAGCCAAATATCTCATGATCTCACTTATATGTGGAATCTAAAATAGCCCAACTCATAGAAGCAGAGAGTAAAATAATGTTTTTCAGGGGCTGGAGAATGGGGAAAATGGGGAGATATTGGTCAAGGGGTACAAAGATTTAGTTATGCGAGATGAATAAGTTTTGGAGCACTAATGTACAGCATTGTGAATACAGGTAACAACACTACATTGTATACCTGGAATCTGCTAAGATGCAAGATCTTAACTAAGTGTTCTCATCACACACACACACACAGACACACACCACACACACAATAGTAAGTATGCCAGCTGATGAATATGTTAATTAGCTTGCTTGTTGAGATTATTTCAAAATGTAAAGGTATATCAAAATATCAAGTTGTCCCCCTTAAATATATACCATTTTTATTTCTGAATTTTATTCATTTTATTTCTGAATTATTTCTGAATTATAACCTCAATAAAGATGGGTGGGGGGAAAGAACAGGATACTAAAAAGAATGAGAGAACAAAAAAGATTTTAGAAATTAAACCATAAATAATAGTAGACATTCAATAAATCAATAGGAGATGGTGCTTCACTGGTGGTGGACCCCTTCTTCTGGTGGTGCCTCTTCTCCGCCCGCATTGAAGAGGATGATAAAGCCAACTTTGAGTATAGGTTTAGCCTTCTTCCATGCAAAATGTGGAAGGATCAAAATTTGTAGCAAATTCCATGGCGGTTTTAAAGTTGAGCTGCTGTATAGTAAATAACTGGGTATTCCTGAAACTTAAATATGGCAGATGTGCACAGGGAAAGGAAACAACGATGCCCTTTATAAGCACTGTATTGCAAAGTGGAAAATGTGATGTCTTAAATAAAACTGTATTTATCAACGGAAGCTGTACACAGTTGTTAAGGAGGTGGCGACTAGGGTAATTAGAAGGGCTCAGGCGTTGGTATATGATGTGTTGGCTGATTCAATAATTAGGTCTTTGGAGTAGAATCCTGTTAGGAAAGGTATTCCTGTGAGTGCTAAGCTGCCTACAGTTAGGGCAGTGGTAGTGAAAAGAAGGGAATTATATAAGCCTCCCATTTTTCGAATGTCCTGTTCGTCTCCTAGGCTGTGGATGATAGATCCGGAGCACAGGAATAGTATGGCCTTGAAGAATGCATGGGTGCAAATGTGGAGAAATGCTAGATGGGGTTGGTTGATGCCGATTGTTACTATTATGAGGCCTAGCTGGCTGGAGGTGGAGAAGGCTACAATTTTTTTGATATCATTTTGGGTTAGGGCGCAGATTGCTGTGAATAGGGTTGTGATAGCTCCTAAGCATAGTACTATAGATTGGATGGTCTTGTTGTTTTCGATTAGGGGGTAGAATCGGATGAGTAGGAATACCTCTGCTACAACTATTGTGCTAGAGTCAGGAGTTGGGCCTTCTATAGCTGATGTCATGGGTGGAGGCCGAATTGAGCTGATTTTCCTGTTGCGGTGAGAACAATTCCGGCTAGGGGGAGGTTAGTGTTGTTTAGGTTGAGTGAGAAGATTTGTTGTAGGTCCCATGTGTTAGTGTTGAAGAGGAATCAGGCCATGGCTATTAGGAAGCCGACGTCTCCGATTCGGTTGTACAGGATGGCTTGCAGGGCTGCGGTATTGGCGTCTGCCCGTCCATATCATCATCCAATAAGGAGGAATGATATAATGCCCACGCCTTCTCATCCAATGAAGAGTTGGAAAAGGTTATTAGCGGTTACTAGAATGAGTATTGTGATGAGGAATATGAGGAGATATTTAAAGAATCGGTCGATGTAGGGGTCTAGGTGTATATATCACAGGGAGAATTCTATAATGGATCATGTGACGAATGAAAATTATGGAAAAGTAGTCTAGTTTGAAGCTTATTGAGATTTTCAGGGTTTGAATAGACACTCAGTGTCAGTTTATTAGGATTACTTCTTGCCCTGAGTGGATGAATATTATTGTTGGGACGAGGCTAATTATGAATGCTCAGACAATGGTTGTTTTCACGTAGTGTGGGTAGGTGTTGGTTTTGTGGAGGTTGAGGGTGGCGGTGATAATTGGGGTTGTTAAGATTAATAGAGAGGTCAAGATTAGGGGGGTGAATAGGTTTATTACTTTTATTTGGAGTTGCACCAATTTTTTGGTTCCTAAGACCAACGGATAACTACTATCCTTTAAAAGTGTAAGAAAGCCGTACTGTCAGGCACGGAGGCATGAGTTAGCAGTTCTTGCATTCTTTCTTGGTAAATAAGAATTTTCACATTCTGTTATTAGATTCACAATCTAATGTTTTAGTTTAAACTATATTTACAGTACAGGGTTCCTAGGATGATTTTGGGGTTGATGGATAGGAGGAGTAGGGGTGTGAGGTGTATGGCTATGAGTGTGTTCTCTCGTGTAAAGGAGGGGGTGAGGTTGTTGATGTGGTATGTGTGTTTGCCTCGTTGGGTTGTAATGAGCATGTACAGGGAGTATAGGGCTGTGATAACAATGTTAGCCCCTATAAGGATGATGGACGTGGAAGACCATGAGAATGTTGATATTACTATGAATAGTTCCCCAATTAGGTTAATTGTTGGTGGAAAAGCCAAGTTGGTGAGGCTTGCTAGTAATCAGCAAGCCACTATTAGGGGCAGGATGGTTTGCAGGCCCCGGGCTAGGATTATGGAACGGCTGTGCATGCATTTGTAGTATTGAGGATAGTATTGAGGATGTAAGGCCGTGGGCGATTATTAGGGTTGTTGCTCCTATGTAGCTTCAGGGTGTTTGGATAAGGATGGCTACGATTACCAGTGCCATGTGGCTGACAGAGGAGTATGCAATTAATGATTTTAGGTCTGTTTGACGTAAACAGATGGAACTGGTTATAATTATTCCCCACAATGATAGAATTAGAAATGGGTATGCTATGAAGTCTGTAATGGGGTTTAGTAGTGCTGTGATTCGCAGGATGCCGTAACCTCCTAGTTTTAGAAGGATGGCTGCTAGGACTATGGACCCAGCGATTAGTGCTTCTACATGTGCTTTTGGTAGTCAGAGGTGTAAGCTGTAGAGTGGCATTTTTACTATAAATGCTATTATTCATGCTAGTCATAGGAAGATGTTGCTTCAGGAGGGGGATAGGGGTTGTAGTCAGTACGTTGAGAGTAAAAAGTTTAGGGTCCCTGTGATGTTTTGAATATAGATTAGTGCCACCAGAAGAGGGAGGGACCCTGCTAGTGTATAAAATAGGAAATAAAGTCCTGCGTTTAGTTGCTCTGTTTGATTTCCCCATCGGGTGATAATGATTAGGGTGGGTAAGAGTGTTGGCTTCGAAAAGGATATAAAATATAATTAGTTCAGTGGCAGTAAATGTTATAATTAAAAATACTGAAGAACGCTCTAAGCAAGTAGTAGAACATTAACAACAAAGGAAATGTAAAATGAGAGAAAAAGTAAAGAAAATAAGAGGAAAAATTATTGTGTCCAGTGTTTGATTCTTTCTAGAAAGAACAGAGAAAATTTTCAAAGAAATAATTGAAAAACTTCCCAGAATTGAAGGATTGAGTTCAAGATTAAGAAATCCACTAGATGGCTGTTCAGTGATTTAAAAAAAAAAAAAAAAAAAAATACCTACACCAATGCACAATGCACGTCATTGTGAAATTTGAAAAAAAAACTACCAATATCTGCTTTCCATGAAAAGTAAGACTTTTAACATTTTACAAAGAAAATAGGAGAGTATGTTACAAAATCAGGGTAAGAAAATGTTTCTTAATAAATACAAAAGGCAAAAAAAGTAAAAGATCAATATATTTGAATGTATCAAAAATTTTAAATATTTGTATCAAAAGTCACCATTCAAACACTTAAACAAAGGTAAACCATAAGCAAGGAGAAAATATTTTCAAAGCATGTAACAACTAATTATTATCTAGAATATATAAGAACTCCTATAAATTATTAAGAAAAAATACCCTACTCTACTGCCACCCTAAATAAACATAGACAATGAGAACAGGCAGTACACTAAAGAGGAATTGCCAAATGGCCAACTAACATATGAAAATATTTGCAACCTTACTAATAGTTAAAGGAATAAAAAAAAATAAACCATAATAGTGTCTCATGTTTGCAAACTTTAAAAAGTACAATTAAACCCAGTGTTTTAAGGATCTAGAGAAACTGGAAATCCAATTTTCGACTACTGGGAATGTAAACTGGTCTGCTAGTCTGGAGAATACTTAGGCAAGTCCCAGTAAAGAGGAAAATGCAAATTATCTTTGGCCCAACGATTTTAGTCCTAGAGAATGCTGGAGCATGTTTACAAAAATATGTGTAAAATGTTCACTGTAACCCTGTTTGTAATGGTGAAAAATTGGAGACAATCTAAATGGCCACAAATAGGAGAAAGAATATATAGTGTTGGAGAACACAGTTTAATATTTATACAAAAGTGAACATGAATGTGAAAAGCTTGATAGCGTCAGAATGAATAAATCTCTAAAAACATAATATTGAGATAAAAGATGAGCTATGGATAGTGTATACAGTGAGCATAACATTTGGAAATATAAAAAACAATAGTAAATATATCTATGGATGCACATATGGAAAAACTATGCCATAATATTCATGGCGTGATAAGTAACAAATTCAAGATAGAGGCAGGAAGAATAGGGGGGTTACAGGGAGTTTCAACTCTACAATATTTTGTTTCTTAAGCGGGCAGGTGAACATATGTATGCTCATTATATTAATCTTTATATCACATCTGAAATATTTCATAAAACCAATATGCACAAAACCTTATCCTTTTTGCCAAAGATATTAAAACAGTAGTATGATATACTATGGCAATAAATAACATATTATGTGAATCTGTGAAAAGTGGTGTTACTACAAGTACTATGGGGAGGGTAGATTAGATAGTAAAGGTATAAACTGGGGGTGCCAAAAAATATATGTACAAGTGGACACTTTGGTCAGTGTTGCTTATAGAGTAATCAGTGTGCCATAATCAGAAGTGTCTGGATGCTGATGGTAACCACTTTGAGCACCTCTTTTAATTGCAGAAGTCAAATGTGATTTTTATTCATCTTTCGTTATCGGTATGTATTGACTATTGCAATTTTAATAGTCTTTTCCTTTCTTAAAATGTGTATACATGTTTTTGGTATCCTCTGTATATACTATTTTCCTTGCTACATAGAGGGAAACTTTATATGACTATCTTTGCTAGTTGTTATAGAATAAGGACAATTTTAAGACTATTAGAGAAAATCTGTTGTTTTGACATGTGATTAAGTTTGCGATAGTCTACAGTTACTATCCATAAGCCGTCTTGCCTTTTCACTGCCAAATAGGCAAATTAAATAAGGATAGGGACACAGCTTTGACCCTGAATTTTTTTGTCTTGGTTGTAACACAAATTTCTGCAGTACCCAAGTCATTCGAGTTTATTTTTGTTAACTAAGTTGCTAGGAGTGAATGGGTAGATTCAGGAGCTTCCACTTGGTCCTCTCTACCATGATAGCTCTTAATCTTTGGGTCAAAGAACCAATGTGGGGATTTTGAGAAGGTCTAAGTATACTGATTTTTACTCTCTAGTGTGGAACTGGAGAATTACCCATAGGATCTATCTGTAGTCCTACTGAAGCTACTCTGAGATGTACTTGAGCCAAAACTTCATTGTCTTGACCTGAGTTCTATTCTGATCCATGTACTATGGGGTTATTTTAGGTCTTCAGATATCAGCAGTAAGTCAGTATCTAATAAACCACAAAACAGTTTTTCCCTGTCAGTTACCTTGACAAATGGCCAAGGTTTCTTTGAGGGAAGGTTTGACAAAAGGTTCATGGAATACATTATGATGGCATTGCTGGGTCCTTTCTCTAGGAACACGGCCTCCCCCTAAACTGAGGAGGCCAAATATGTGAATTTATTTAGGTCTAGTAACTTGATAAGTGTCTATAAATTATCACTATAGCAACTTCTTTCATATTTCTACGAACAGACTTAGATATGCATATATTTTTAATTAGTGTTGGAAATAGCATCTTCTCTTGTCATTTTTGGCCGATAGATGCCAGCGAAAACAGAGCTCTTCAAGGGTGCAGGGGCACACACTCATCAATGGACTTTTTTTTAATGCCTTAGTGAAAAAAAGAGTTTATGAGCCCTCTGTTTTAGAATCTTTGAATACATTTATTCATAAGAGTTATACAAAACTGTAAGTACATATTAACAATTATGATGAGTAAAGAATTTATTAGATTCAGCATTACATTTTCATGTATAGTTCATAGTAATTGAATTTGCTGTTTTTATTACCTGGTTTTCTTTATTCTGATATTAGCACATTTAATTGATGAAAGAGGATGTATTTAATCGAAGACTTTTTCAAAACTTGTTTGATCATTTAAAAGAAGTCAATGAAATTTTTATAGTAATTTTCTTCTTTATGGAGTCACTTTGCTCTTGAGAAGAAGGATTACCCTTAAAGTATCTTTTATTTTATTGCAAAAGGGCATTCACAGGTAGCTCTGCATTTTTCTTTTATGTTTTCTGCATCACACCCTTGCTGTCTGGTCAACGAGTTACAATTTAAGACTTTATCCACATGCATGCAGACATTGGCTAAAATGAAATAAAAGACAAATAAAACGCTGCTTCTTGGACTAAAGTATTAGTTATACCAAACTATATTATCCCAGGAAAAATCCATTTATTCTTTCTGTATTGTATTATTCATAGATCGCTACATACATTAAGAAGTAATAGTCTTAAACTGCATAATAAACATACCTGATATAGCAGTTAAAGGTTTCACACAACCCAGATGTCTATGAAATCAGATAAATTTCCCTACCACGTTCCAACAAGGGGCACAGTAACAGAAATAAACTTAATTTCCAATTATCTCAGGTGTTGTTTATTTAGCCCAGTGTGTATGTGTGCATGTGTGTTTGTATGTGTGCTGTCATATTTGCTTGTGCAATGAGTGGATTGTACAAAGAGGCCAGTGTAAATGGGAAATCAAACCCCCACTCACACCCTATTCAACAAGCCAGACAAAGAAACAGTGTCCTATACTATCAGTGGCTCTGGTATGTGTACTTACGTGTGTATGTAGTGTCCCAGGATTAATAGAAGATTGGTTGGAATCTGCAACATATGTGCTTAAAATAGCCCAAAGTTCTTTTTCAGGTAACTGATTCCCCTGAAATGCAGCTGTTAGGGAGGAATCAACTGGTGTAGTGGACAGAGAATGTGTTACTGTGTGTGTGTGTGTATGTGTGTGTGTGTATAGGGGTGGCCATACTGAGGAGAACATCACCACGTTTCCCTTTCATATACTCCCTGGCTTTTATTTAGGGATGGAAACAAATCAAGCCTGACCTTATCTGAAATAGTAGAATCGGTTAGTTTCTACGCTTTTGCATTTCCGCTCCCCAACTGAGAAAAAGTAGGAGCTAACTGACTAGAAAGACTCATGGGAAACTTCATCTCCACTTTGGCTTGGGTTAACTTTGCTCTGCATGATTACTTCAACATCTGTCTTATTTTTGTCATCACCACTCTCACACATAACAGCTGAACTTACCACTTCCATTTGTAGGGCTGTTTTTATTGCCAAGATCAAAAAGACCGAAGTAGGAAAAGGAGGGTGAAGAAGCAGAATGAGGTCATACATATAGTAGGGCAGATTCTGAGACTGTCACACTCAGCAAGGTCTAGACATCGCTACTTAAAGATGCAGAATGGATATTACTTACTGCAAAGCCCATTATCACAATGATCAGTGCAGTCTGCACAGGGTTCTCCTCGTTTGTATGGGGTTATCTTGGAGTTCACGTTTCCTCTGGCAATGGAATATTTGAAGGACAGAATTAGTGACAACACTAAGAAATATAGGATTGTGCCATAGGAGTAGAAGATACAGCAAGAATCACAGGGGGTCAGAAAAGGGAGAGAGAGATTTCTGAAGGTTGGATCCACAAAGACAATTTCAAGGTAAATTGGCATGATTTAAATATATGAAGAGAAAAGGAGATGTGGTTCCATTGCCTTTACACTAGACTAAAGGTACGCCACCAGAAGACAGGTTTGTAGCAAGGTTCCTAAGGATTTTAGGGATTGACAGCTCACAGAATATTTCTTCTTTATTGGACAAATTTGCTGTCTTTGAAGATCTATTATGTGCCATGAACTGTTAGGCATTAAATATAAGTTATTATATTTAATCTTTAGAAAAACCCTGCAAGAAATGCATTCCTGTTGCCTCTTTATCGATATAGAGGAAAAAGGAGCTGGAAGTTGTTAAGTTATTGGTGAACTGAAGGCCACACAACTAGTAAGTGACAGAGCCAATATTTGTACTTGAACCTTGTAGACCACAGAGCCCATTCTCTATACACCATCTAACAATAGCCCCACGGTTTTATCACCCCTTAGAATGTACTGCTTGTCCTTCCCTGTCTTTCCCAATTTTCTCCTATCTTCAAAACTCCCTCAAATCTCCCCTTGAAGCTACCCTATCTATAACTTCAGATTGATCAAAAAGGTTGGATTATAGCTCAAGGTGCAGTCCATTTGGCCTGCCACATGCCAAAAGCAGTCCCTTGTGCTGTACTTACTCGGGGCAATAATGGCAAACATAATAATATTGAAGATTCATGTGAGGACAGTAGGCGAATGCACAGCCAAGCTGGTGGGAAGTGGCCCAAACAAGCTGTAAGTGAAAAGTTTAAAATATAGTCATTTTAATTAAATTTATAGTGCTCACCTTGTGTGACTTATTTGTTTTCTAATACCCTATTAGAAGTTATTCATGAAGGGAATTTTAAAAACTGAAAAATATTGGCTTCCGAGTTTTAAAATTTCTAAACTTGGTGATTATTCTTTTTAAAATATCTCTCCCAACTATGGGACTTCATTTAACATCCAAGAAAGCTTTATATAGTCACAATACCTTTGTTATAACAGTGAATCATCCTCAAATTCATAAATATGTGGACAATGGGGTACTGGGCAACAAGGGGAAGTCACCAAGGACAATTTGACTTTTGCAGGAAAAAAGAAGAAACCTTGTTGATTTTGTTTTTTTTGGTTTTGTTTTGTGTGTGTGTGTGTGCATGTCTGTGTGTGTAGATAATCTTAGGGGTCCCAATATAACTTTTCTTTAGTGATTATATAATACAAATGATACTTATTCAACAACTTAAAAATAATTTACATATGAGTTAATATTCTTGATTATCTTTAGCATTTCACCCTGTGACTAGCCCAGAGAAAATAGTTCAAGACTTGTTTAAAGGTCATTTAGTGTTGTTTAAATATAGTTAAAGTCAATCCATCACTTTATTCCCAGAGCTGTTATTTAAAAAATTCATTTTGGTAAATCAAGGTCACAATGACCAGATGAGTATGGGTATCCAACAGATAGTGGGTGGATGCTTGTAGATATATTAACGGGTAACACATACTTTGTAGAGTGGCTTTCATGCTCACATATAGATTGCATAGCTAAGATGTGTGGTTGGCATTCCCAGAATAAACTGAGGAGAAAAAGTAATTCTGGGATGATAGTGGACAAAAACCATTAAGCTTTTATCGGTTCATTTTTACCTGGGTGTAATGGCCAATTTTAGCGTTTGTTCGAACACTTCCAATTCCATATCTAAAATCTTTAACTTCATCATACAGAGATTGGATTACATCTGCCCATGATGTGAAATTAGTGGACATGAATAAATTCTCTCCACAGCCAGTAACTAAAAATCAGAAAAAGACAGGGAACCGATAGTTAAACTAGCACTTGCAAAGAATTCTCACTAAAAACTATTAGAATATCATTATTTCAATTCTTGCGATCAATATCACCTACCAAGGATGAACAGTCATCTCTCATTAACTGATCTATTGGAGAAATCTAATTTCAATTTCAAAAGCTTTGATCTGTGAATTGTAATCCCCCACCCTCGACCTATGAATAGCTCTTTTAAAAATGTAAATAATGACTCATTTTCAAACTGATTATCTAGCTTAACACGGTCACAGTCATCATTTTGGTAACACTAATAAAGTGATTAATACTTAATCAACAAGTATTGATTATCTGCTATGCCTTTATAGTATGAATAGAGGGGATATTAAAAGATGCTAAAGACATAATTTAGACCTCTTGAGCGCTGGCTATCAAAATAAGAGGAGCACATGTGAAGCATGCAGTAAATAGTAGACCAGACATAGATAGGATATCCAGTGGGAAAATTAAATCAGAGCCATGGATGCAGGAGTGACCATGGCATTTCTGTGGTGAGGAAGAAGCTGACCAGATTTTAGTAAAAAAGACTAAAATCGCTTGGAGTAGAGAGGACAGGTGGGGCCTTGGAAGTGAGGTAGAGATTTAATTCTGCATTAACATAATTTACACTTATGTTCTAGAAAGTAACATTACAAGAAGTCATTATTTTCACTAGGAATTTGTAGACTAGTAATTTTGACTACAATGTATTAAGCGGAAGATTTTTTAGATTTCAAGAATAAACTTGGCTTATGGCTAAACAAGGACAATGAGCATCTATCTGAAGTTCAGGGAAAAAAATTCAAAACAATTTTTTGTTGTTTTCCTCTCTCATAGCTTTTGCCTTTGACCATTAACTCAGACTCATTTTGAATTTTTTGGCTTGGAGAGCAGAAATAATGAGATTTTTAGGACAAGAGTTTAAAGAAAGAAAACAAAGGAATACAGGAAAGGGAGCAAGGTAGGTGTGTCCAGGGCCAGGTGATAAGCCTAAAACTAACAAACAAAAACTAGGTC
Organism: Rhinolophus sinicus; assembly: GCF_036562045.2. Taxonomy (NCBI): domain Eukaryota; kingdom Metazoa; phylum Chordata; class Mammalia; order Chiroptera; family Rhinolophidae; genus Rhinolophus; species Rhinolophus sinicus. The sequence continues at coordinate 95,521,002 of NC_133755.1, forward strand.
ACCAAACTGCCATATTTCACCACTTTGGTAACTTTCAGTTAATTTTTGTTTTTTATAAAATGATACATTATTCATTGAAGAAGTTTGACTTACAGCTAATTTGCCGTTTCTCTGGAGTACTGTGAGTCAAACGGCACTGGCTGGCCCACTTTTCAGCATTCCTTGCAACTTCGTCATTCCACGTCTTGAAATGAGGGCGGAAAATTTAGAAATGAAAATATGATGCTTTTATGAGATAACCATGATTTATATGATTACATTGAAAGCAAATGCCTATTTGATGAATAATTTTTAGTATTTCTTATTTTTCCATTGTTCTACCAAAAGATACATTTCTCTCTTTCCTAAATGACTCAGTTATCAGGAAGTATCTCTCTATATGGGATCACAGATTAAATATTTTAGAGAAAGAAAATAGCCATCCAGTTTCTCAGCACCAAAATAAACATTTCAAAACCAAGGCATGCTCTTTTAGATGGATAATCACAGGTATGTGTATATATATATATATATATATATATATATATATATATATATATCTCCATATATCCATATGATAGCCAGAAAAATATATATATATATATATACATGCTAGCTTACTAGCTTGGGGCTATGGCTATTTAATTAGAAATGAGAACTAAGTATGTGCTGTCCCTCCCAATGTCTATTGCATTTGCAGCAGTCTTCATATACCAAGGGTGCCAAAAAAATATATACAAACGGACACTTTGGTCAACGTTTCTGTAGCAGTAGTTCGCCATAATCAGAAGGGTCTGGATGTTGATGGTAACCACTTTGAGCACCTCTTGTAATTGCAGAAGTCAAACATGACTTGTATTCATCTTTTATTATTGGTACCTATTGAGTATTACAATTTTGATAGTTTTTTCCTTTCTTAAAATGTGCATACATGTTTTTGGCTTCCTCTGTATATATCAATATACTGCCAGATGCTATAGCAAGCATTAGTACGTTTGTGTTGTACTATATGAAATATAACAGTGTGAAGGACAAAAATGTATGGGAAATAAATACTTAACTTTATCTCATATGCAAAATAGAAAAAACATAGGAAAATAAATGTAAAGAACAATTTAGTACTATCATAATTCAGACAATTAAGCCAAGATTGCTAGACTTTACTTTCAAGAGAGAAAAAAAAGTTCCAATCTAAGATGAGAAGAGATGTTCAGAAAAAAGCAGACATCTTATATCTCTGAGAAAGCAATGCCAATTACTTATTATGGTCATAAGGTATTTACCGGTTCAATTCGCACAGCACTCTTGCTTAGAAATGAAGCTAAACATAAGACTCAGTAGAAAAATCTTTCCCATAGCCTAGATTAAGCAATAGTTTACAGAGTCTCAGAAATGGAATGAATCAGAAAGTTAACAGATCCTATTTCTAATTAATTTAGGAATCTCCTCCAAAAAATACACCTTTGCCCTGTGAATGAAGTATATGTTCAGTACCTCTTAAGATAGCTCATTGTAGCACTAATTGCTAAATAGACTTTTTGATCTCTTGTGGTATAGTATAACTTCCAAATACCTTTGATTTGTTGATTCTAGCTCAGCTCTTTTAGAAACTTCAGAACCAATTTAATTCATTTGTCATATGATAACATTTTACATACTTGAATCGGGAAGAGAAACAGTTACTCATTTTTAGTGAGTATCCCATATGTTCCTGGCATTGTATTTATACTACTATTTCTCTGCTAATCCTCACAAAGATGTAGCAAAATTTGAATTATAATTTCCACTAATAGACAGCAAATCTGACGCTCTTCCAGATTAAGTAATTAGCCTAGAGTGAACTATCCTATTCTCCTGGGATAGTCTTTATTTAGTCTAAATAGCTCCTATTCATCATATTTTGGATTCCAGGCTCCCCACGCTGCTAATCAACAACTTCTGTGTATACGCCTTTTATTAATATGTTGTCCAAATCTGTACACATTCTATAGTATATTATCTGCGGATAGCCAAAGAGTGAGACTCTCATTGTTCAGATCCACACACTGGATTTATTATATAGTTCAAGTTTTCATTTGCAGTTTGGCACATAATTATTCAAGTAACGTAATTTACAAGGTTTCTTCCACATCACCTGCCCATTAATTATACCTTTATCCTATACTGATAGAGTCAATATGATGTTTTTCAGTTCAAATGCAGTATGCTACATTTAACCACCAGCCAATATGGCAACTTTCTAGTGAAATACACAGATTCAAGTATTTTACACATATAGATCTTGCTTTACTGTCCTTGCTAACTGGTGAGATGCTAACTGATAATGATCTATCAACAAGACACAACTTACCATTTTAAGCATGTTACAGGCACTGGGGTGTGCCATTCTTCTAAGGTCATTGTGCTTGTTAATAATCTCCCTTTGGACTGATGGATCTTTGGTGCTCAATAAAGAGAAACCTGAGATATTTGGCTTCAAAATGAAGGAAAAAGTAGAATAATGTTATAATATTGAAAATAAAAATAACAAAACAACAGATTTTAACATGGAAGTTACTAAAAATGTTTAGTTTTGTGTTCTCCAACTGTAACATCAAACTTACCCAGAGGGCTTGTTAACATAGATTGCTGGGCTCCACTCCCCAGAGTTTTTGTTTCAGGAGACTAGGTGGGGTCAGAGAATTTGCATTTCCAACAAGTTCTCAGGGACCATTCTTTGAGAATCAATAGTCTGTCATTGAAATCACTTGGTAAATGTGCTGGTTCTTTCCAGTTTGCTGTACCACCCAACCCGTGCACTGTTGTGGGGAACTTGGGCCTGTCCTTTTGAATATCACCATATTTTTTGCCTTTAACAGTAAATTAATGTGATCCATGAGACCTGTTTGCACATGATCTTATCTCATAACATGCAAGAGTTTAAAGCCCTCATCTGTGTCCTAATTCGTACCAGAAAATCCAATAGAAAACAAATAGTACCTAGAATTCTGCAAAAAGAGAATATGATAGCCAGCAAAAAATATATACTCAAACTATGGAGAATTTCAGGCTTAAAAATATATACAGTGAAATAGAAAGAGACTATAATATGTCCAGATATTGTTTAGATAAAAAAATATGGGGTACCAATTAGATTCATTATCATATAAAGATTATGAATAGTGTGCACATTTATGTTTAAACCGACCTCAAAAGATGTCCTTTTCTGTCTTAATAAGGGCATAATTAGGAGGCAGCATTTATTTATGAAATGGAAAAGTTACTCATGAAAAAATTATGGACTATTAACACTGAAAGAAACCCCAGAAATCACTTGGTAAATGTGCTGGTTCTTTCCAGTTTGCTGTACCACCCAACCCGTGCACTGTCTCCCCTTCTCTGCCCTGAAGCTGATCCTTCTGGCCTGCACCACCGAGGCGCCTTTGTCTTGTGCTTTCTCCATCTATTGAGCCAAAGGGAGCCACTGGTAGCAGAACACAGGGTGGGAGGGGCTAGAGGTCAGGGTATTTCTTGCCCACTTCCTCCCTACTTCTACACTCCATCTCTGAGAGGAGATACCTCCATTTTGAGCCTACTATTTATTATCTCTTCCTTCAGACCTGCAGGCCTAGCGGCTGAAAGGCTTCCAGTACTTCTAGCCGCTCTCTTTGTTCCTTTAACCCTGCTCCTTCCTCTGTAAATATTGCGTCATTAAAGCCCATTCATTCAAAACATCTGTGTTGAAGAAAAGAAATGGTAATTATGTGGTATGATGGAGGTGTTAGCTAAAGCGATGGTGGTAATCATTTTGCAATATGTTAAGTATATCAAATCAATACTCATACACTTTAAACTTACACAGTGTTCTGTGTCAGTAATATCCCAATAAAGCTGGAACAACACAAAGCAAAACATGTGTGTCGAATTCTGTTCCCTGTCTAAACTCTGAGTGAAAAACCTCCTTTATTTTACCCATTAAAAAAGGAGATTCAGAAAGGTTAACGGAGTTATATAAGAATCTCTTTTTTCATGGTATCCAAAACCCAATTACTCTACATTTGGAAGTGCAAATTAATAAACAGATAGCATATCCCTTGTGCTTATAGGCTCTATTTTAATGATGAGAGCAACATATGGAAGCTACCATTGTTTCTTTAGAAAATAGCTTACCGCATTAAGCATTTTGCTATCAGTGCACTTGTGTTTTTCTTATTCTTTGGATTTATTAATAACCTCTTTTGACTCACTGGTCAAAAATCAATGAAGCACTTGGCAAAAGAAAGGACATTCTGAAATATAATTTCAGAGGATTCATAAGCATTTGAGTATATTAAGTCCACTATTAAAGCTGGACAAGGTTGTGTAAATAACTGAATTAATATCTAATTTTTTTGTTTACTGCAACCTTTTACTTAGACATCACCTCACATTCACCTTCTCATATGCACTACTTTTGCTTTTCCAATTACACATTTACTAAACACAAAGCAGCAAAAATAGTCATTTATGTTTTAAGTGCTATGTGGATAACAATAGGGCTACATGCCAAATATACCCTTGAAGATATAGCTCACACCATTAAGAAAAGAAGCCAAAAGCAAATAATAACTGAGATCCTTGGTAGGTGCCATAGGTTTTCTAGAAGCCAACACTGTGAGTACTAAATAGCAGATCCTTTATAATCAACCTTGCTGATATTCATAGTATTCATCAGCATACTGTCACATTTTCTTTACATCTTAAAAAAAAACTGTGAAATAACTTACATTTTTACTTTATGGAAGTACTATTATATAATTTAGTTCTCAACACATGTGGTAAGAATTATTATTCCCACTAAAAATTGAAAAAAAAAAAATAAGGTTTAGAGATACTCCAGACCAGATAAACCACTCCTTAATAGGTATTGCTCAGAATAAATGGCTACATTGACTAAAATTCTATGCCCATTTTACAGATGTGGGCCCTGGAAATTAGATATGTTAAAAATCTCCTATTTAAACTTATAAAATCAGTGAGCAAAGAAGCCTGAACTTGAACCAAATTATTTGGCACTAAATAAATCCTCGGGTCTTTCCAGGTCAACACACTGGCACCTAAAATGCAATTAGCAATTAGGAAATAGCACTTCTGAACTTTAAAGTTAGTTTTACTTATTGTCTTTTGAGAAATATGGAAGTTGTATTATTATTCTTTTTGGTTTCCTCAAATAACTTTCTAGTGTACAAAATGCTTGATTTCTCTAGAAGTAAAACACACTATCCCTTTAAATAAGTACAGAAATCAAATTATAATAGTCAGTTTCAAGGGTATAAACCGACTTTCTTTCTTCTGGTACAGCCTAACTTACTTGATCTTATAGTAAAGCTGCCAAGGCTTCTCTCCCAAGGAGGGAAAGAGGAAGTAGACACTTATAGGCCAGACCTCACGTTTCTTGTTTGAATTTTCCCTGTTGGCAAGGAGAGGGATATGTCTTTCTTCTCTCAAAGCTCATATCTTTCTCTTGCTCACTTTCCATTTGCTTCTCATCCTGCTGCACTCTGTCTTCTGTCCCCACCACCAACTGAACTGGCATATGCCAAGACCATCACAACCTCATCAGTGGTAAATATAATGGAAACTTTTCATTCTTTATCTTACTTGTTTCAGTAGCTTGGGGAAATGTTGCATATATACTTCTTCTTGAATCACTTTCCCCTTGGCTTTGTGACGCTCTTATTTCTTCTCTTTCTTCTCAGTCTCTTTCCTTTTCAGCTTCCCTTCCTCTGGCTCACCCTTAAGTATCAGTATGCTTCACAATCCTTTCCTAGGTCCCTTCTCCTTTTCACTTCATGCATTTTCCACTTTTATAGTTTCAATGCCATTAATATGCCGATGATCCCTAAACCTCTATCTCTAGCTCAGATCTTATTTACGCCTCACCTGAAACCTACCTGCCCCAGATGAATTCATTCTTGGCTCCTCTCAGAGCCTGATCATCATCAGATGCTCCCTATGCGGGTGCATAGCATCGCCAGTCAGCCAGTGATGTTGCCACCCGCTCCTCACATTCCAGGTCCAACCAATCTCTATGTCCTATAGCTTCTACTTTGGAATTAGAGTCTCACTCCCATAGTCAAGTATAGGCCACTCTTGTGGTTTATTATCTACATGACTGAACAAGTTCCTAACTAGTCTCCCTACCTCCAGTCTTGTCCCTGCCCTATGATGGAGTGATCTTTCTGAAATGCAATTCTGACTACATCACTCTCTAATTCGGACACTCTCTGATTGCACTTAACATTGCTTATAAGGCCCATGGGACCTGAGCCTCCTTTTATTACTCCAACCTCATCCCATAGTACATCTCTTCTAACCCCACCAAACATGACTGTCTCTTACTTCTTCCTACTCCAAACTGGCTTATTCTCAGACTCTCATGCACTCTCTCTCTTTTATTTGTTACACTTCAAACCTTAACCTTTTCCTCAAATACTTTCCTTTCTCTACTGCTACCCTCTCTCTTTACTGGTCTAAATCCTACTAATTGTATTATCATGAGGCCTAAATGAGATGAAAATACAAAATGCTTAGAATTTTTTTTTTTTTAATAGCAAATATTCAGTCATAATATTCCTCAGGACGTCATGTTTGCCTTCACAATGCACTTGCTATACTTTCTATTTTGCCTATTGACTCATAAATCCTCTACTACTTTGAAGTGTTACGTGGACAGTGACTATATTAATTTTATTTATTGCGCTATCCCTGGCGTCTAGCACTATGTCTGCTAAAATAGACACTACATAAGTGGTTGATGAATTCAACTAAATTGAAATTTATTGAGCTAAAATTTGGAAGCCAAATTATAGTTTCATTTTTGAACTGTTGTTTAGGACTTCGTAATATCAAATAGAAACTTTTCTGGGTCTAGAGACTAAATCTTCAAGCACATGTTAAGTCCTTCAATTAAACAACCTATTCATGATAAAAAGGAATTCCTTTAAGGCAAGTAGTGAGTTAATTTTATACTTCAGATTCATGCTATGCTTCTTATCTGATGCTCCTTGCTGACCCACTGTCTTATTGCTCAGTAGTGTTAATCAGTAAAAAAAGTTACCGATTGCTTTAAAGATACACGGTGTGAACCAAAGTACATTATGTGATGAGAGAATAGTTCTTTTTGCTTCCCATCCCAGGAGATTTGCAACCATCATCTTATTGATTTAACATTCACCATGAGCTATGGGTAAGGCAGCCCTCTTAGTAGAGCATAAAATCTGTCTTGTAAGTGAAATCCTTACCATGCCTGCAGCTTGTTGCAGCAGTACCACAAAACATATGCTCACCAACATCATTGTCTCTGAGAAGAAATGAAGCATTTATGAGACTTATGAATAAATAAAAATAGCTTACTTTAGGAAAAAACTGATTATAATTCTAAGGAATGGATTCACATAACTTTGCGTAGATTGAAACTTTTCTATGAGAATAGATTTTCTTGGTAAGATGGACAGTTTTTCTTAATAAAAATCAGTCTCATTCTTAATTTACAAATGAATGTAGGCTTTATTCCTGTGTTACCCATTCTTAGACTGGAACCAGGAATATAGCAGCGACTTTTCTTAATACTTTAGAAAGACAAGAATTTGAGACCCAAAGGCTAAAAAGTAAAACTGATCTGTAATAATTCATGTGATGAGCCTCTCCAATTGTGAGAAACTTAATTTAAAGCCTTGTTTAAAAAAAATTCTCTCTGAGTCATCATAGTCTTTAATGTACCAGTGAAAAAAGTAAGTTGCAGATATGCAAGGTTATGCACCAAAGTAATACCATTGGATACCTCTTAAGAAGTATAAATCCTCTTAAGATGGATTTACAGTTCCATTACAATTTTACTTTTAGTTCCTATAATTCTCTGTTTTTATTATTATTATTATTACAAATTATTATTATCAAACAATTGCCAAGTGTTACTTTTATAATAATTCCCTCTTTAAATTTAAAAATTCTTGAAAGCACTTTTTCAATCTGATTCTTCTTTAAATTTTGTCTTATTCTTCTTTATAACCATTAACTATTAAAATTCACTATCATTGTCCCATTAGGGTTCCTGTTTGAAAGTTGGACAGACTGTTTTCTTCAATTAATTTATGGACGTATGATTTGAGTATGTTGAATACCCTAGTAGCTTTGTCCTGAATGTACTTCAGTTTATTTATAATCCCATTAGAAAGCGTTATGCCAACTATAAATATAATATTCCATGCATGATCCACCCTTTGGTTTATTTGATGTGTTAAACCAAGGCAATGCTGAGAAAAATATTTGAAATAAATCTTAATAATTAATACAGTCCCATCTACTAGTAGTAAGGTTGAGAATAAGATGAAAGGCTATGAAAGTTTTTCCTCCCACCATGGATAGCTCTTATCATTAAATAATGCAGCAAATGTTTTACCTGAGATGAGCAAATGGGAAGGATAAGATGTTCCTATGTCCAAAGAGATGAATGTATGTTGATCTTCAGCACAGCAATATATATACATATGGAACACAAATCACTTCTCTTTCCTGTTTGTTTATGCTGAATTATGCAAAGTGGTAGTAATGTGTTATGGTGAATATGCCCTATAGATCTTATCACCTGCTTCAGTAAAAAATAAGCCCATTATTTAATTCTAAAGAAGAACTACGTTAATAACTGACTGCCGTTCTCCTGTAATTAGGTTTAATAATGTTGGTAATGACGGGTTAGGGAAGGCCTAAGCTTTACTTACAATGGTCTAGAGAGCATGACACTATTTAGCTAGGTAATGATTTATATATTTTGGTTTTCAATAGCATGCCATGGAATCATTCACTAAGTAGTTTCAGTAAATTGCCTTTATGTAGTCTTAGGATTACATAATATATATTACAAAATCTACCATTATGTTCTATTATTAAAATTGATCATACAATTAAATATGAAATTTAATAAGCATAAGAACATTTTACCTTATTTTCATTATCGAATGCCATAATATTAAAACAAAATTCTCAAATAATGTTTTATAAATATAATATCACAACTTACTAAAAGAAAATATCACCCAGATATATGAAAAGGGGGAAAATGAGCTTTACATATATAATAAATTTTTTCTAAAAACTGCTAATTTCTCATGCTTTCATTAAAAAATAATTTTCCTCCAAGACCATGTTAACCTAGATTGGAAAAGCAGCACCATACTATTTTAGGGGGTGGGCTTTGAATCCAGTCACCCTTGTTCTTTCCTCAGCGTCACCACCCACTAACTGAGAAAACCTGAGTAAGTAATATATCCTCTTTATGCCTCAATTTACTCATTTGTAAAATTAGTAATATTAATAACCATAAGATGTTAGGGTTATTATTAAATAATTTAATTCATTTAAAACACTTAGTGCTTGTAAGGTGGTTATTTTGGGACCTAGTACTTTACTCCAAGAGTCCTGCAAGGAATTTTACCTATCAGTGCAGCCAGTAAGATACAGGAAAACTTCAGTACGAGCTATGAAAAATAATATAAATGAAGCCATTTCAAAATGTAGTCGGAGCTGCCATCTCAGAGGAACTGACGTGTACTTTCTCTCGGACCTTCAGAATGTTAAAACTGGGCAAATCACATTTGGACTAGGCCTAGGGCAACATTGTACTTCAAACAACTGTTTGCAAAGCTAAGAGGAAAGCGGATATTTTGACTACTGGACTGAAAATTAAGGACATTCTTTAGAATTAGCATCACTATGGTAGCTTATCTGCATCGATAGAAATTCCTTCCTTCTATTCATGTAACTATCCCTCTTCCCTTTCTCATAAATACCCCCTTCCCTTACCTCCTTATTGGAACACCATTTTGGTTTCTGGCTGATCAGTGTTTCCCAAATAGTCATTCTTTTGGATCTCAAATAAACACTCATTGTCTGTCACTTTAGCCTTTTATTTTTAGGTTAATAGAGCTGTGGAAACAACAAAGCCAGCAAAAGTGCTTCGACCCCTCCTGCCACTGTCAGGCAAAAATTCAGGTAACTTTTATGTCCAGGCAGGCACTTATGTACTGGAGAGTACTTGCGGAAGTCCCCCTTCCTAAAGGGAAATTACAGCACACCACTGAAAAAAAAAAAAAAAAAAAAAAAGAAAAGAAAGAAAGGAAAAGAAAAATTGGGATTTGCTCACAGTGTAATTGGTTAGAGAAACTTCCCTAGCACCACACTTCACTCAGGGAAACATTGTGCAGGGCTGATTTACCCAGCAGAAGCAATCTTTCCCACAGGGGAAAAGGAAAGCTGTGTATGACAATCTGGCTACTCCAACTAGACAAAATGAAGCTGAAGAAACCCATTTCTTCCACCAACACCTAGAATACTAAAGTAGAAGTTCTAGCCTGGGGTTTGGGAGGACATTGGAAAAGAGGCAGATATGAATTTCAAAAGGTGTTAAAGGGATTGTGCTCACAGAGAGTCTACTCATGAACCTCTGGGAGTGTTACCTCTGTAAATCTCCCTACCAGGTCTATGGGCACCCCAAGTCACCAAGTCCTAAACATATACCTCCCCCCTCACTCTGCTGCCAGCTCCTTGTTCATGCTGCGTGTGCCTGTGAGAAGGAGCTCCCATAAATCAGGAACACAGTAAGAGATAGGCCACAGTTAGTGGGCAAGGGCCAAACTACAAACTCAAGCCATGATACCACTTTCTGGAAAAGAAAAGAGAAGTTTCCAACAGCCAGCTGGGTGAAGTATAAAAACCAGAGTAGACACAAAAAATTAAAATTTCACCCACAAAAGAAAATAAGAAAGGTGGAGAAGATATATTTTCACAAAGACAGAAAATAAAAGACACCTCAGGTAATAACAACACTGTAGAAATACTACTGCTTCTGCTGAAGGCCATGGAGAAAGAGTTAAGGAGGTGTCTGCTACTTCAAATGCAAAAGAATAAATGCATAACTACAAGTACTATGAAAAATCAAAGTGATATAGCATCACAAAAGGAAACGATAATTGTCCAACAACTGAGTTCAAAGACATGGAATATTGTGAGCTAACTGATTAAGAATTCAGAATAGCTGTTAAGAAGAACCTCAATGAGTCACAAGAAAACTCAGAAAGACAGTGCATGAAATCAGGAATAAAATATATGAACAAAACAACGTTTTTGTTAAAAAATAATGAAATTATAAAAAAGATACAAACAGGAATTCTAGAGCTGAAGAAATCAATAAATGAGATGAAGAATGCAATAGAGAACATCTACATCAGGGCAGACCAGATGGAAGAAAGAATAAATGACTTGGAGGTTAGAAATTTTGAAATAACACAGAAGAGAAAAGAAAACTGATTAAAAAGAGTGAAGAAAGCCTACTAGAGATACTGAATTCCACCACAAAGATAAATAGAATAATTGGGATTTCAGAAGGAGAAAGGAACAGAGAGTATATTTAAAGAAATAACAGCTGAGAGCTTGTGAAACCCAGGGAAAGACGTGGACATATAAGTCGATGAAGCTAATAGAACACCCTATTATCTCCATGCAAAAGAATCTTCTCCAAGATACATTATAATGAAACTGTTAAAAATTAATGATAAAGAAAGAATATTAAAGGCAGACAGGGAGAAAGAAAGATTAACTTACAAAGGAACCCCCATTAAGCTATAAGTGGATTTCTCAGCAGAAACTCTGAAGGCCAGGAGAGAGTGAATGATATATTCAAAATATTGAAAGATTAAAATTACCAGCCAAGAAGAATACTTTCTCTGGCAAAGTTATCCATCAGATATGAAGGTGGAATAAAGGCTTTCCCAGATCAGGACACTATAAGCATAGAAAACATAGACCAATATCCCTGAAGAATATAGATGCAAAAATTCTCAATAGAATATAAGGAAACTGAATTTAAGAACTCGTTAAAAGGATTATACACCATGACCAAGTAGGATTTATCCCTGGGATGCAAGGATGGTTCAACATAGGCAAATCAATAAATATGATACACTACATTACCAGAATGAAAGAAACAACATTACATGATCATCTGATACAAAGATGAAAGAGCACTTGACAAAGTGCAACATTCCTTCATGATAAAAACCCTCAACATTTCGATATAGAAGGAAGATACCTCAGCATCATAAAGACTACATACAACAAACCCACAGCTGTTATACTCAATGGAGAAAATTTGAAATATTTTTCTATAAGATCAGGAACAAAACAAAGTGACCACTCTATCCATTCTTATTCAACATGGTACTGGAAGTCTTAGGTAGAGTTATCAGGCAAGACAAAGAAGTAAAAGTGGTCCAAATTTGAAAGGAAGAAGTAAAATTATTTCTATTTCTGGATCCTGTGATTTTATATATTGAAAACCCCAAAGATTCAAGAGAAAAACTGTTGGGTCTAATCAATGAATTAAGTAAAGTTACAGGATATAAAATCAATAAAATAAATCAGTTTCATTTTTATGCACTAACATGAAACATCTAAAAAAGAAATAAAACTATCCTATTTAAAATAGTTTCAAAACAATAAAATACATTGGAATAAATTTAACCAAGTAAATGAAAGATCTGCACAATGAAAACTACAAGACTTTTACAGAACTGTACACTTGGAACCTATGTAACTTCATTACCTATTGTCACCCCAATAAATTTTAATTAAAAAAAAATAAAACTACAAGACTTTGCTGAAAGAAATTGAAAGAGACACAAATAAATGGAAGGACATCCCATGTCCATGGATTGGAAGAATTGATATTGTTAAAATGTTCATGTTACCCAAAGCCGTCTATAGATCCAATGCAATCTCTATCAGAAGCCTAATGGCATTTTTCACAAAAATAGAAAAAAACTATCCTAAAATTTGTATGGAGCCTCAAAAGACTCTGAATAGCCAAAATAATTATGAAACAGAAAAACACAACCAGAGACATCACACTTCCTGATTTCAAATTATACCACAAACTATTTTCATTAAAACAGTATGTTACTGGCATAAAAATAGACACCTAGGTCAATGGAACAGAATACAGCCCAGAATTAACACCCCAGATATACACTCAACTAATATTTGATAAGAGTACCAAAAGCATCCAATGGGGAAAAGATAGTCTCTGCAACAAATTGTGTTCTAAAATGAATAACTACATGCAGAAGAATGAAATTGGATCCCTGTCTTATGCCACTCACAAAAATTAACTTAAAATGGATCAAAGACTTAAACATAAGACTTTAAATCATAAAACTTCTAAAGAAAATATAGGAAAGACTCTCCTTAACACTGGTCTTGGTAAAGATTTTTTGAATCTAAAAATCATCAAAAGTACAAACAACAAAATAAAAATTCGACAAGTGGGACTATAGTCAACTTAAAAGCTACTGCAAAACAAACAAACAAAGAAACAATCAACAAAATGAAAATGCAACCTGTGGAACGGAAGAAAATATTTGTAAACCATGTATTTCATAAGGGGTTAATACCCAAAATTCATAAAGAAGTCATAAATTCAATAACAACAACAAAACCCCAAACAATCCAATTAAAAAATGGGCTGAGAAATTAAATCAGCATTTTTCCGAAGACATCTAACTGACTAAGGTACATGAAGAGGTGCTCAACATCATTAATTATCAGGGAAATGAAATCAAAACCACAATGAGATACCACCTCACCCCTGTTAGAATGGCCATCTATCATCAAGAAGACAAAAAATAACAAGTGTTGGTGAGGATGTGGAGATAACGGAACCCTTGTGCACTGTTGGTGGGATTGCAAACTGATTCTGTGGTGAGTAGTATGAGGGTTTCTCAAAAAATTAAAAATAGAACTACCATACAATCCAGCAATCCCTCTTCTGGGTATATATCCAAAGGAAACTGAAACAGGTCACTGAAGAGATATGTGCACTCCCACGTTTCTTGCAGCATTATTCACAATAGCTAAGATAGTTTCATCAATGGATGAGTGGATAAAGACGTGGTATACCAGGGGTGCCAAAAAATGTATACACATTTTCAGAGATGTTATCTATGCTCAAGCAGTAATTCGCTGTAATCAGAAGTGTCTGGACACTGATGGTAACCACTTTGAGCACCTCTTGTAATTGCAGAAGTCAAATGTGACTTGTATTCATCTTTTGTTATCGACATATATTGAGTATTACAATTAATACAGTTTTTACCTTTCTTAAAATGTGTATACATTGTTTGGCACCCTCTGTATATGTACAATGGAATACTATTCAGCTATGAGAAAAGAGAAAATTCTGTAATTTGCATCAACATGGATGGACCTTGGAGACATTGTATTAACTGAGATAAGTCAAACAGAGAAAGACAAATACTATATGATATCTCTTACACGTGGAATCTGAAACAAGCTGAGTTTGAAAAAACTGAAAGTGGGATGGTGTTTGTCAGGGGCAGGGGGGGAAAGTGGGGAATGGGAGAGATGTTGTTTAAGGATACATGCTTGTAACTAGTAGATAAATAAGTCCTGGAGAACTAATACAAAGTACAGTGACTGTGGACAACAAAACTGTTATTAACATTAAATTAAACTCAGAAACTAGACCTTAATTGTTCCCATTATTAGAAGAAATAATTATGTGACTCGACAAAGGTGTTAGCTGGCACTACAGTGAAAATCATATTGCAATATAAATGTATCAAATCAATATGTTGTCCACCTTAAGCTTACACAATTTTATCTGGCAATTATATCTCAACTTTTTAAAAAGAAATTAATTAAGAAAGTCAAAATGTGATACTTTTTAAGAAAAAATGTTTTTTAAAAGTGTGAGTGTGTGCACATAATAAAATTATAGTTTATTAACAAGACAAATTATGTACTTAAATGCCTGAGGTTTGAAGTATGTAGTAAACTTGGTCCATTTTTTCTTTTCCTATATTCTAAATCAGTAAGACTTATTGAATAAAATTATATTGCATATATCTACTTGAAAATATGATACATTTGTCCTAGGTATCTTTTCTTGGATCTTTAATATTGCAAGATGTTTACATGAAGTTACTAGTTCTTACCAAACCTGTCTGACATGGTTAAACCATGAGATGATTTGGGGCTAATGGGAACATATAAATATAAATATTTAGAGTAGGCAAAATGTTGTAACCCTTAATATTACTAAAGGGAACTCATTTTCATGTTAAACACCTTTCTGTGTAAATACAGGAAAAATAATTCAAAAACATGGTAATCTAATATATGTGCCAAAAAGAGTTTGTCACTCTACACTTGTATAATTCCATCTCCCATCCAGAATATCAACTTTGCATACCCAAACAAAATAGTTGGTGGAGCCATCTCATATAGACATAGACTATGTCATTTGAGCCCTTTGCTGATTCTGGAACTCATTCTCAATGGGCAAACTGTGTTACTTAGCAGCTGATTTGAGGAAAATTCTGTACTTCATTTTCCTAATTTTTAATATGGGATAATCACGATATTTGCCTTAGAGGATCAGTTGCAAAAATGAAATGGGATTAACCTATATAAAGCACTGGGGACAGAACACAAAGTAAGGTCTTAATAATATCAGCTCTCAGTTCCCCTCCTCCCCCTCCTTTTCCTCTTCCTCCATCTATTGGCATGCAGGGAAATACAACTTATCTTAAAATTCTAAGGAGATTCTGAGGAGATATTATTTATATATGTCTTGATAATCATAAGAGAGGATCACTGAGACATTTAGTTTAACAACTTTCCCTGCAACATTATTTAAAAACAGAGAAAATAAATACAGAACGATAAAATTACTTGGTCAGGTAATGTGGAACTATCTATTGACATAAGATCACTAATTATCTTATTCAATGTTATTTTCACTTTATGAATGTAAATTGAAATAATGTTACTTACAGTTCCTACTTTATAGAGTTTTCTGAGATATTAAAAATGAAATAGAAGTGAAACGGCTTTACTTGAATGAAGATGCTAAGAAGAAACTTCAGGTCTCATTATATGTAGTTGAGTGATTCTTCTCTCAATCAAGAAGAGTTGTTCCTTGGCAATGGGCTCTGCCTCCATGAGAGCCTGCACAGCGTTTTTCCCTCATGTGATCTTACTGAATATTAGTTTTGGAAAGAAGACACTAATTCTTAACCTTCCATGTCAGATAACTTATCTGTTGGTCTTCACAGTTAGCCATGGAAGGATAAATTCTCTCCCCCTCTAAGAAATGTAATCTCAGTTGTTTGGTAGCCTTGGAAATTTATTATATCCTCAATGTCTCTTGACATTTGATGGCACATCTGCAAATATAGCCACAGAATAATTACAATAACAGCAAATCTATAAGTTATACCATAATAAAGTTATATCCTCATGAACTTCCAATTCAGTACTTTAAACTTTTAAAATCTTCCCTTGCGTGCAAAGTTTTCAATTTCAGAGTCTGAAAAATATTTAACCACTAAACCAATACTGACAATTTGAATATTTCCCAAAGAAGGTCATCTCTGTGGGAATCATTTCCTTCTATGTATGGTATTTATTCACATCAGTGTTTGTATCAGATAACCAGAACTAGGTCTCCCCTTTCTACATAGGTAGGTTAAACTTGCGTTCTCTTCCATATTTTTGCATCATTGGTGGAGAATCAAAATCTCAGTTTGTTATTGTAGTAGCAGATTGATCAAGTTTATCTACTTGTTCTTATCTATATGGGGCAATAATATTTTAAATTTTATTAGAGACTTCAATAATTTATTGAGTACCTACCATGTGATGAATAGTATTTTAGATATCCTGATGTCATTTACAATCTAGTTTGAGAGCTAAGACTTGAATAATGAAAGCAATGAAGAAATAAATATAAAACAAGTAACACTGTAATGTAGATGACCATGTGAAGAGAGCTTTCTTCTTATATTTGCTTCAAAACAAACATATGCTTGAATGAGTCATGGATGTGTAAATTTGGGAAAAAATTTATTAGATGGAAATCATTGTGTTTCACCAAGAAAGTTAACTTGTGTACTGGTAAAAGCTACAGGAGGTATTTGTCAGAGGGGAAAATATTTCGAAGACAGCAATAGCAAACCGTTCTGGAAAAAGTACCTGCAGGCTAAGAACAAATCATGACTAACAAGTAGAGACAAGAGATGGGAGGATAACTAAGCTTATGTTGAAGAAAGGAAATCTAGAGATGGGATAGAGAATAAGGGAGATATGTCTTTGATTTTTTTGTTCTGCCTTTTAAAATAGCTTGACTAATTTAGAACAAGTATTTTATAACAAAATATTCACATTATTGAACACGGTAATTTAGATACTGTATTAAGCTTCTTGATTCATATATATTTAATAACTAAAAGTAGATGTTATCAAGAAATAGGCAATCAAGTAATTATGCCAAGCCCTGTGTCAGACTGTGGAGATGGAATGATAGAATCATTATAAGAACAGCAGTTTTATCAAATTCTAGAGTGAAGACTCTCATAATCTAAGCAATTAAAATGCATCACCTTAATTAAACTTGTTAACTATCTAGAGCAAGATTGCTTAATACTTCCGTTGAAGGACAGTGTCTTCACCCAATCTTTTGGAAAGTACCAAAGACGTTTTTATTGTTCTCATTGACTGGTTTGATAGTATAACCCACAATTCAGGTTTTTATATGATACATATTAACTAACTTTCATATTTCAAAGAGACTTCCTATTTGTGAGAGCTTTTGAACAAGTCTGTAAAGGTTTACATTGGGACAAGGAGAAATGACCTAGTAATCATAATTACAAGACAGATTCCTGGGTATAAGCAAATGAAGAAATGGTGAAATAGTTGGCATGTCATTACATGAAAGATGTTTTTTTCGGGTTTGTTATCTAGGTGACTAAATTCCAAAGAAGAATGAAAGTAACCACCAGAAAAAGTAATGAAGATTATTTTCCTTTCTGTGTTTAATTTGTACATAAAAGGAAATGTGAAGTCCAGAAAATTTTTTAGTAATATTTGTAATACTGTGATGATTTATAACAAAGAGACCATGACAACTCATGCTGTTGGTTATCTGCCTTAGTAATATAAAAGTATCATTAATTTATAGATGTAAAGTACCTATGCAAAGGATTTTCATGGCTGTCAGAAGAAAACTTTTAAGAAAGTTAATTTTAACTATAATTTTTAAGAAAGTTAATTTTCAGTTGTCACTGTCAGAGTCTTTATTATATTGGTTTTTGGGAAGGTTTCTGATGACTGATTCAATTCCGTTACTGTTGATCGGTCTATTTAGATTTTCCAATTCTTTGTGATTTAGCTTAGGAAAGCTATATGTTTCTAAGAACTTGACCATTTCTTCCAGGTTATTGAATTTGGTGGCATATAGTCCTTCATAGTATTCTTGGATGATCCTTTGTATTTCTGTGGTGTCCATGCTAACTTCCCCTCTTTCATTTCTAATTTTTTTATTTGTGTGTTTTCTCTTTTTATCTTATTGAGTCTAGCCAAGGGTTTGTCAATCTTATTAATCTTTTCAAAGAACCAGCTCTTTGTTGCATTAACTTTTTCTATTGTATTTTTGTTCTCTATTTTTAAGAAACTTAATTTTAACTTTAACTTTTAAGAAAGTTAATTTTCAGTGACTGTTCTCACTATCAGAGTCTTTATTATATTGGAAACATAGTGTTATTGTAGCCCTGCAGGTGAAAACCGTCTTCTACCCATTAAATAATAGTCCCACATCATTTTTCACTGGTTTCAGGTAACCTACGTGTCTAATTCCTCATTGGTATAAATGTCTCCCAACCTAATGAAAAAATAAAAGTGTCATTGTTGCCGTGTTCTCTGTTGCCATTATTAACAAACTAGTGCAGAAATGACAGGATTTCCCCCCTATTTTCTTTTGTACTGGGAAAGATTGAAAAGAGCCTCTTTTGTTGAGGTACCATTTAAACAGTGGACACTCTTGGTGCCCAGATCCACTTCACCATCACTTGTGCTCCACCCCCAGCTGCCGTGAGCGTTGGCTTATATGGCTCATGTGCCCTTTTCTCCACAAAACTGCCCTTGTGCTTGCTCAAGGATGTTATGTGCCCCCCAACAGCAAGGGGCATCCAGGAGCCAATGATACCACCATAGAACGGCCGTTCCCTTGTTTCAAGGAGGGATTCATTTTGCCATACAATTTGTGCTCCAGCAACATCAGAAGGAAGCTAGATTCCAGTAGAGATAAATTCTTGCTTATCCCTCCCGCATCCTGTTTTCGTTTTTCTCCTTCTCCTGAGAACACTCCCAGATAGATCACTTGGATCAGAATCCCCCTCGTGGGCTCTGCTTCTAGGAAACTTGACTCAAGATATTTGTTTTCCCCCTCTAGGTTAATATTAACCTAGATGGATTAATTTGATGGATTTTTGTAAGCCATAGTCTCATTTAGTGGTAGAACTCATTCTGAAATTGAAAAACAAAAAAGAGAGAAAGAGACATTTGACAATTAAAAATAAATTACTTTGAGACCATGGAATTCGAATTCAAGCAATTTTATTTGGTATCTGATATATTAATAATATTATACATATGAATTATCGGCTAAAAGAGAATTGAAACAAGCTACTTGAGAATTCATATAGTATTCAGTTACCTCATTTGGCAAAAGAATGTAGGAATTAGGAAACCACGCTCTATCAGATTGTG
The DNA here is from genome assembly GCF_036562045.2 of Rhinolophus sinicus. Lineage (NCBI taxonomy): Eukaryota > Metazoa > Chordata > Mammalia > Chiroptera > Rhinolophidae > Rhinolophus > Rhinolophus sinicus. Next base: position 95,540,622 of record NC_133755.1, read on the forward strand.
TGCATCAGTAAAAAGGACAAATTTATAATAATAATGAGACTTTTAGAAACAAACAGTTAAGACATTCAGCACTGTTTATCTAGCTACTTATTGTTATAATCAGACATGGGGTAGAGAAAAAAATAGCATTTGCCAGTCCTAATAATTTCTGCCTGATCTGAGAAGCAGCATAACTATAAAATAATCAAAGGAACTAAAACAATCAAAGAAACTGGGATCAAATTCCAGGTCCAACTTAAAAGGTACGTGAAAACAGGAGTGATAATAAAATTTTCTAACTTCCAATTTTCTGATATGCCTAGACTTCCCCCAATTTGATTGGGAGGGTAAAATAAGAAAATATATTTGAAAGTAACTGATACAGAGTAATTTTCAGCTGGTTTACTCCCCTCTTGAGGACACTGGTCAGGCTTTTAGTCATTTTCTGCTATCTCATTTATCAAGTAAAAAATGTGATAAATGCTCACCATGTGTATTTTTTAGCTAAGTCCAATAAAAACGGGGAGAGACATTGCTGTGGTACAATTTGCAGTGTACAATTTGAGAAAAGCATATACATGAGTAATAACCATAAAAATTAACCTGGGCTGTCATTCTACGTAGACAATCCGCAGCTGACTTAAAAATTAATTGCATAAGGTAGTTGATACACAGCCTCAGAAATCAGATGGGTTTTCCCCTTGACCTTTCCTATCATCCAGCTTACTTCCACACCCCTTTCCATGTGCTTTCTAGTATATGTGTTGCTGAAGCGAGCACTCCGTGTACTTTCTTAAAAACTTTAACTATCTATTAGGCACCCTTGGTAAAAACTTTTTCTAAGCCCAAGAATTTTCTCTGTCCTTAGAGTTTCAAGCAAGTACTGTAAGAGATCACCACCAACCTCACACATCATGAACTTCTCACAAGTAACACCAACACTGACAGAATAATCTCATTGGAAACTTGCAAGTCATCTCAAACCTCATTCCTAAGGATGCTCTGTGCTCCCATAGGAGAGTTTTAGTTTTTGAACATTTTATTCTTTTAAATATATTTTAAAATTCTTTATGTCTTTTGAAAAGTATTTTTTTAGAGATAAAATATCAACTATACTTCACCTTAAACATGTAATGTGACAAATGCTTAAATAATTGTAACCCAAGATGCTGTGTTAGAGTAGAAGTACTGTGTTTCCCCGAAAATAAGACCGGATCTTATATGAATTTTTGCTCCAAAAGACTCTTTAGGGCTTATGTTCAGGGGATGTCATGCTGAAAAATCATGCTAGGGCTTATTTTCCGGTTAGGTCTTATTTTCTGGGAAACATGGTATAATGAATTAGTTGTGATGAATTTGGAAGGGATCAGACAATACCTTCTGGATGAGGTTTTATTTTTTTGCAGAAGATTTGAAGATCCATATTGAAGTGAAAGGAATGGAATAGTGAGCCTTTCCCCAGAAGACAGTACTTAATCAATACCTTAATTGTTTTTCTTTACTGTTTTTTTTTAACCCTTTGGCTTAATAAAAATTTCAAAGTGTAAATTAAACAATAAAGGAATTGTATACTGGTTTAGTCTCTTAATTTGTGCAACAAATATATGTAATCTGTTAGCAAGACTATTATTAAAAAGCAAAGCTCCCAACTCCTGATGTTTGTTCACCTTTGAGCCCTGAGAGTCCATTTAGGGACATAATGAGGAAAATACTGAAAGTGTAATTTCAAAGCTTATGTTGGTTCGTTAATGTAAATGCTCAATGTTCAGGGCATGAAAATAGTGATTGCTTTTTCTTTTCCTTCTCACATCCATATTTTTGTCTTCCTTCCTTTCATTGATGGTCAGGAGTGTTCTAGATCACATGCATGGGAAAGGTTACGGCAAAGAGATAGCATTTGCTCTGCAAAATAAACTAATAGAAATATATATCCACATTTCTTTAGTGACTTGGGAAAATTTGTGTTTATGTTGTCAAAGGGATAGAAGAAATAAGTTCAGAAACTAGCTTGCATTCATGATTTCTTTTTTTAATTTAAAAAGTATAAGACTTAAGGATATTCCAATGGCATATTACCAAGTGAAATCAAAACAATCAGATTACCTGCTTACTATGATTTTGACTAAATCTATTAATAAGGAATTTCAAAGAGAAAAATTAATATATTTAATAATATATGGATAATGGAAATAAGAGTATTTTTTCATGTTCCGGGTCTGAATTATTTAATAGCTATTCTTTAGATTTTAATAAGAGATGAGTGTTATAAGAGTTATTCTACACATCTGATATTTATATCTAGAAATAGTTCAAAAAATTTAGTATCTTTATAACCATCTGTATATATTTATCTACCAGATATTTCATGCAAAAAAATATAATTCTGTTCATGTATTCCATTTGACTAAAGGAAACACATTCTTTTATAGTGTAAAGGAAGTATCAGCAAACTTTTTTGGGTAGATATTCTGGTCCAGTTTTATATTATACTTGTATTGTTATAACTAAGATTTATGAAAAATATCAATTTTTTGAACAATTTTTGATGATCTCTCAACATCATGTTAGCCTACCTTCTTCTCAACTGTCCTCATTTCTGTTTGGGGATTCTTGTGGTTCTGGGAAGTATGACTCCACACCTGACTTCTTGTAAAGGGAGAGGAGAACATGTGACTTCAGCTAAGCTAATCAGGCTACTATTCAGGCCACTTCATTCCATAGTGATTGATACAGGTATGTGATTTAAGTAAGTCCAGTTCAAACAAACTCCGGATCCATGTTTACAAGCTAGTATGAAGGCATTACTTTTCTCTCCTTTGGATATTGTGTAACCTGGATGTGTAGCTGGCATACCTATGGTCATGGTTTCTACTGTTATACTCACACTCCTCAATTCTTTCTTGAACTGCCTTTACTCAAACTTTTGCACCCATGAGTCCATTAAAACTGCCTTTCTCAAGGGATCAGTGACCTCAATTTTAATTCTCCTCTTTCATTTGATGTATTGGTGGCTTATCTTTCATCCTTAAAACATTTTGTTTACCCACATAGCTTCCAGTGAAGTGCAATTAACTCATACCTCAAAGGCTGCTCTTTGGTTTCTTCCCAAAACTGTTTATGTTACAGTACCCCTTGGCTATCTTTAGACCTTCTCTCTTTCTATTTGCCCTCACCCCGTGATCTCATCAAAGTCATGTATTTAAATACCTATATTTATATGCTGAGGTTCCCAACTTTATATCCCTATTCTGGAGTTCTCCCCTGAACTCCAGACTCAAATATCCAATCCCCTACTCAACGTCTCCACTTGGTTACATAAAACGCATACACAACTTATTTAAAACTGAACTGATCTTCCCACCAAAACTTGACCATCCACTCGTCTTCTCCATCTCATCAAATAGCAATTCCCTAGTTCTTTTTGTTCAGCTCAAAACCTCATAGATATCCTTGATTCTACTCTTTCTCTTACATCCTACTCCAGCAAATCTTCATAAGCCGTCTGTTGAAAATATATCCAGAATCTTATGCTTTCTCATCACATAGCTATCTTCATCTCGTCTGTAATATTTACCATAACTTCCAAACTTCCGTACTTCGGCTCTTGCCTAATTTTATAACACTAAAATAATCATGTTAAGTCATCAATCAAATTATATCATTCCTCTGTTTAAACCCTCCAATGGCTCCTTCAGTAGTTCTCCGAACAGCTTCCATCTCACTGAAAATAAACCAAACTCCTCACAATGGTCCACAAGACTCTACATGATTTTCTTCCCACCCTTTACTTCTCTGATCCATTTCCTACTATTACTCAACTCCACCTTGTTACTCAACTCCTGCTTATTATTATGAATCACATTATATATTTTCCTAATTTATCCTCTTAATTATCTACCTCCCTCCAGTAGAATATGAGTTCCCCAGGGCAAGGATTTTTGTATGTTTGTTTATGTATACATTTTTAACATCAGTAACAGTGCCTGACACATAGTAAGTACTAAATAAGTATTTGTTGAAAGAATAAAATGATCAGGGATTCCAAAACAAAACAAATACAAAAGCAACAAAAAATTTCTTAGGATTCTTGGCCTTGCTTATATATATAGCTTCTGTAGGAAATACCTCCCCTTTGATCAACTCAAGTGTCCCCTGAATTATCTGTAATCCTTGGATCTTAAACTAAATAGAGGCTGACATTCTTATTATAATATAGCAATTATAAGTTAGGAGCATATGCTGTTTAAAATGTGATATGATTATTAAAATAATTTGGAAGAATTGATGGGTCACACGTTTATGGACAGCCAGTAATGTCAACCATGGTTTGCGTGAAATGTGATCATATATATAATTAGCCCTAAAAGAAATTTCCCCATTGCTCCTTGGTTCCCATAGCTCCATGATTGTCTTTCCTGGAAGTCTGAGGTAGCAGGAAAGACACCCAGTTCTATGCTTGGTCTGCTATATTTGCTGACATCCATTGGTGAGATTTCTTTGTGTCCCTTGACTAGACACAGAAGTCTCAGTTTTTCAGAACCAGCACAACTGGTCTCTGCCATCTGTCCCGTGCCCTGCCTGGAGTGGTAAGAAGCTGCATCCCTTCACTCTTCCTTGACCTATAGATCTTCTTAAACCTTAACGTTTGGCCTAAGGAAGCTGGGAAGTGACATTAAAGCTTACTTTTTATTTATTCCTTGCTATTATATAAAAATCCATTCACTGAGGAGATTAATACCTTGCTTTTAGTTCCACATTTAAAGCTACCAATTAATTTTAAATAAGTTTACAGTAAAACCTGTAGGTAAAGCCAATACACGGAGGGGGCAAAATTGAGAGGACTGCAGAGAAAGGAATCGGGTAGCTTGAGAACACTGAAAACCTTTGGCTCCAGCGGTCTGCCTACTTTTGTGTCTTTTTAGTTTTACAAGTCAGGAAAAAGTCCTGTATTATTTAAATTATTTTGGATTGTGTTTAAAAAAATATTTTTTTGCAATAAAAGCGTACTAACTGATGTACTTATATAGTTAATTAAGGATATACATAAAGACAGATATTTTGAAATTATACACTTTTATAAATAATATGATTCAAAATGTATAGGCTATTTACTATATATCTTGGATTTAGTAGGTATGGATTAAATGCAAGTTACATGCTACATACTGGTGACATTGGTGCCGTAAAGAGGAAAATGAAACGTCACATCCTTCCTTTCAGAGATAAAGAAAAGAGCTTGGGGTACTGCAGTAAGAGGAAACTACTTATTGTTACTATGCCACATTCTAGGGACTCCCAAATAGTTACGTTATCCTACTATGAGAAGGAGAAAAAGGTTGGGAATAAAGTTTATAGCCAGTTGACGAAGGGTCATAACATTTCAAATTAAATGCTTTCATTACAGAAAAGAGAGCATGTTGGGAGATTTTTAAGCAGGAGGGAAACACATGGTAAATTCAAGTATGTTCTAGGAAGTATAGTTTGGTAGATGTGTACATGATGAAGTGGATTTGATCATTTAGGAAACTCATAATTAATAGTACAGGGAATAGAGTTTAGTGGTATTCAAGGATGGCTATCACATCCCCACAATCTCAACTTTTCTCTTTGTTGTTTCAAGAATTTATAATGTTATGGTGTTCAGGTACTTTCCTTTTAATCATCCTTTATTGAAGTTTCCTATACAGAATCATACATTAGAAAATAATACTCCTCATGTAGTGTGAGAAGAATAGTAACAATACCTAATGTGTGTATAATATACTGTCACGAAGTATGCAGAAATATGCTGTGATATTACAAGACTGAAATAATTGGGCAAGAATTTTTATTCTGAAGCTTAGAAAAACTGCAGCTCAGAGAGGTAAGTAATTCTATCACGTGTGAGTTCAGAGAACGGAAGCAGTTGCACATCATCATTCTCTAGAAATTCTTGGCTTTTCATTTCTCCACGTGGCTTCATAGGAGGCAGAACGCACTAGCATCTACTTTATTCCACTAAAGGAGATTGAAATGAATTTCGTTTCCCAGCTATCTTCTTATCATCTCGACTCAGTGACCCAAAAATATACCAGAATCAAAGACTTTTTATCTGCTTTTCTTTTCTTTCTTTTCCTTTTTTAGAGTGAGTTGGCTTCACACCATTGATCACTTTCTTCTTGACTTTGAGTTTATTCGTTAACCTTGCCAGCTGTGGTTCAACCTGACTCATAACTCCAAATTGCCAATAAAAAAAGGTGAACCAAATTTGTATCTCTGATAATAATGACTACCTCCAGTAATGACGTTCTTTATATTTAGAAAATCTGCCCACATTGTTTAAAGATATTGAGTCGATCCATGCCTTCCATAAAGTCAGGATTTCCCAATGCAACTAATCAGCACATATAGAACATAGTATATACTCAATATATATTCAGTATATTTTTTTGAATGAAAGACTATCCTTTGTTTACCAGAGATAAGCATAATGGTGCTGGATATTCAATTATAAATATAATATAATATAATTAAAATATATACATTTATATATATACCCATATATATAAATAAATATATATACCCATATATATATATAAATAAAATATATATATGTATATATATATACACCCATAGTTGCCCTTTAATTTCAATGTTCTTGTTTTATCAAATATATTGTGGTATGTCCCTTTACACTAAATTTTAAGATATTTCTTACTTTCTTTTTCAATTTTCATGCCTCAAACAACAAATATACCAGCTTATTTTTAAATAATAAGCATAGTATTAAAGAGAGAGTTCAGAATCAATTTAGCTTTCCTGATTTCTTTATATATGTTTTTTCCTTGTGTTTATTATGTTTCAAAAAGAAATTGTCTCTGATTCCTTCCTTCCACAGAAATATTCTGTTTTCCAAAGAGGTAGAGATGACAACTATTCTCTTCTTTATTTTTAATAAAGAGCAGGTACTGTTCGTTGCACACAATTGTAGCAGAAAATACAGCAAGGATTTCTTTGGAAATAAGTCTTTATTTCCCAAAGGATTCTTAAAGTATCTATGTCAGTTTCACAAAATATAGTCCTGTGCAATTATTCAGTTATTCTTTCATTCATTTGCTTATTTGCTCATGTACGCGTTCATTAAATCACTACTCAGTAGCTAATGTTAAGCAGAGCACTGGGCTACTGAACAGAGTTCTGGCTATACACACACCAAATTTAATAATGAATAAAGATATACTTGAGGAAATGTCAAGAAAGCACAGCAGACAATCATTTAAGGGATTGATACTTAATAAGGAAATAGATAACGAAGCTAAGTACAATTATTGTAGACAGATAAGAAATGATGATATTTAAGAATGAATATTAGTTTTAGTGAAATGATTACAGAAATTGGAGTCAGGGAGCTTGGGTTTAGATTCAATGTTAGACTTGTAACTTCTACCAGTTATGTCTATAACCTTCTCTTTTGTGGTTTCAGTGTTCTCATCTCTAAAAAGAGTGTAGGCCATAGAATCTCTGACGGTCTGTTTAAGCTCTGATAGCTCATACTTGCAGGGTGATTATACTAAAAACGCACCCAGAAGTTAAAAACAAAAATAATGACATTTAAAATAGAACACTAGAAAAGGTGTTTAGAAACAATTCAACACAATCAATATTTTCGGAACGTCAAATATTGCTCCACAGCATGCTAAGTGCTTTACGGGATATAAGAGAAGAGTCATCCACGACTACAAAGAGGTTATATAACTTGATTGTGTTGATAAGGCATATACAACCCACACGAGCTGTGCTGTGTCCCAATTTCAGCTTTGGGCCACATTATAAGAAGTGTCAGTCCATCAATAGGCTTTGCTTTTTGGCAGGGATACAACTCTTTTGAAGCTCTGGGGAGTAAAAATTTTCATCTAGTTACATCTTTTCCAGAAAAAAGTGCTGAAAAATCTATTACTCACTTTTTTTTTTTTTCAATCTGAGAAGTGGAAGAAAAACAAAGTTATTTGTTGTCAGTGAGAGTTGCTGTCTCATATCATAACTAACTCCCTCTGTCCCTGCCTCCCTTCTGTTTCTTCTATGTGGCTGGGATATTTGTAGTTGTGGAGGGGCAAACATGATACCATCAGAGTTTAAAGTGAGGAAGGTAAAAGACCAGAATCTCCAGCCTTAGGTGACTGTCAAATATTTTACCATTATAGCCAGCCCCCACCCACATGCTTCTGATCACCACTTTCAAGTAGGAAAAATGTCGTCAGCATCTTTCCCATTTTAATCACTTCTACCAAGGTTTGCTACCTGCGAAAATAGACAGGTGGCCACTAAGTATTCCATAGTGCCCCAAACCAAAGCAAACATAAGAACGTCTCTGCCTCCCAGAAATGATCATTGAGTGAGAGGTAGCCAGGCTCAATGTATGTGGGAATCTGCAGGATTGGTGTCCCAATGGCTCGATGGGATGTCCTATTGGATGATATGGTTTTAATACACCTCACCTCCCTATCACTGTCCTTTGGACACTGGTTCAAATACCCTGTTAAAAGCTGACATCAGAAAAGAATATAGTGTTATAATGCTCTGGTTGTGTTCTCCACAATACATAGTAGGAAGGGCCTTTTATTTGCCCTGAATGAACATTTTCCCTATAAATGCACTCTAGGCTTGCAATCAACTGTAGTAGTTTTGTCATATTGTTGTCATGAGTCACATTTGTAATTAATGAAAAGCTCTAGGTCTTTTTCAAATAAGATATTCAGGTGCCAAGTATTGCTTAACTTGTTCTTCCACAGTCGATTTCTGAACCTAAATTCAATCTTAGTTACTGCCACAGCCCAGGTTTTCAATGCTTTCTACCCTTGATTCTGTCACTTAAAGTATTAGCCATCTGTCCAAATTTAGCATGGTTATGTTCTCCATGAAGGGCTCCTTCTTTATATTGACAGGGTAATCAGAAGGTCAAACATGCAATAAAAACAGTGCATTTTGAATGTAAAATGCGAGCAAAGGAAAAGAGTTCTGAGAGGCATTTCATTCAAGTCTTGATGGGGCTACTGAGAGAGCCTGGCCTCATGTGGAATACTGTCCCCTAATAACGACGCTGGAGTCTGACAAATTCAGTGTCTGCCTTCCCTAGTCCACGCAGTAGGCAAGTTAATCTTGAACTTTTGTGCCCTTTAGCGGGGATCATGTTAAAACACAGACTGCTGAGTCTCACCCCCAGTTTCTGATTCAGGGCATTTTAACAAACTGCCATTTGACACTGGTGCTATTGGTTAGGGGATGGACTCTTTAAGGGCCACTGCCTTGCAGTGACCTACCCTGTCTAATCATATAGTCTTTCTTGTTAAGTTTCCATTTAGGAAATTATAATCACATTCCAATTTTATCTCTAGAATAGATCTAGGTTACCTTCACTGGTGTTTGAGGGTTTCCCAAGCGTTTCACTTAAAATTGATAACATCACTTGGTTCAAACAAGAAACAAAATTTTATTTGCAAGTTCCTGAGAGGTTGCTCATTGCTGTCCCAATGCACGGCCTAATTGCCTGCTTGCATAGAAGTTACTGGAAGCACTGATTAATAGCGTCCAATCAAGGTCACAGTCTTGTGCTGAACAAGCACAGTACAGAGAACTGTAGATTGACATTTTCACTCTAATCTGCATTTTTAAACCAGTTTCAAGTATCCATTGTAATATTTGCAAACAGTCCCCATGTTCTTTTTATTATCAAAGTTTATTGGGGGGATAATGGTTAGTAAAGTTACATAGGTTTCAAGTGTACAATTCTGTAATACATCATCTATATGTCACGTTGTGTGTTCACCACCCAGAGTCAGTTCTCCTTCCATCACCATATATTTGATAGTCCCCATGTTCTAATAAGAATTTAGTGAAATTCTGCTTAACATTTAGATGAATTCTGAACACACACACACATGGAGTTTTATAAAATGGGATCAATCTTGATTTATATGCATACACTATCAAAAAGAAACAAATTTAGTTTAGCACAGTTTTTAAAAAGTGTGGGTTTATGAATAATTCTGTTTATATATGAAGCCATGGTTCAAGAATGCTAAAATATAAAAATATTTTCAATTGTAGGGTTTTCCCACAGATTAAGGTCAAACTTTCAAGCTATTTTTCAGCCCTTCCATTTGCTGTGTCCGTCATCATAGATTGCTCTTCTTCCTCATCATTTTTCAGGTTAACTGATAATAATTTCATGATGACTTGCAAAGTTTTTCAATATCCTCCAAGTATCTAGATGATTTGTTTCTGTCTCCTCATAGATGAAATTATTCTTTTCCTCTTTCAGATAATTGTTCTGGACTGTAGAGTTTAAAAGATTCACCTCTTTGATAGAAAAAAAATTAAATAAGTTAGACAGTAATTTGTCTCCTTTTGATACTTTGGTAGACCTTTGCATTTTATATTCACAGGCTTCAGCATATTCTGGGATTTAGCATATTGCTTCACTCTCTAGGAATCAAATGCAGTATCATGACTTTCAGTGTCCTCGCTACAGAGATGATTACCAACTTTTTACTTCCATTCTGAATTGAATCCCAGACTCATAAATTCAACTTCCACTCCATGCCTCCACTTTAACATGCCCCACAGTGAACATCTGATTTTCTTCCCAAACTTGTGCCTCCATGCCATATTATGGTAATCTATTTCCTTTTCTTTTCTTGAATTTTTCTTTTTTTTGCCCTCTCTTTCTTCTTTCTTCCTCCCCTCCCTGTTTCTCTTCCTCCCTTCCTTCCTTCCTCTCTTCCTTCTTTCCTCCCTCCCTCCTTCCCTTCCTTCCTTCCTTCCTTCTTTCTTTTCACATCTGTTTGCTCTTTTTTAAATTGAGGCATAACTTGTACACATTATAGTACATGAACTCTTAAAGGTATATAGCCAATTTAATTTTTACATATGTATATAGCTATGTAACCAGTAATCTAGAAGACTTCTTTATGCCCTCACCCAATCAGTACTCTTCAAGGTTTAATCTATTTCTTGTCACCATTTTTATACTCAGAAACCAGGTCTTTAATATAATAGAAATGGAAATTAACCTGATTGATTGAGTCAGTATGTGCTCTTATGAAGTTATAGGGAAGGTATTTTGTGCCTGGCTATCATTGAACTACAAGTTTGAAAAGTCACATTGTCAAAAATAAACACACCTCCATGAATATAGAACAAGTAATCTATCTAAGAACTCCATATAAGTGAAGTTTTCTTTTCAAATTAAATAATATAAATACATTTTTTAGTCCAAACTGTCAGTTAATTTTAGTTTAGATCAGGAAACAGCATTGTGTAGTGCTTAAAAACATTAGGCTTTTTTCAGGCTATATCTGGGTTGAGTCCATGCTCCGATTTTTGCTGGCTGTCTATATCTAGACAAGGTACTTAACACTCCTATCCCTCTTTACTCATCTGCAAAATGCAAACAAAGAACTATCGTGAGGATAAAGTGCAAAAATTAATATAAAAAATTCTGCATGACATCTGGAATGTAATACGTCTCTTATTAACTTAGGTAGCAGTAAGTGGAAACAGATAAGTAAATAAAAATTTATCGAGCATCATTAGTATCACTTCTAAATATTTTGCATGCATTATTTCACTTAATCAAAAATGAGAAAAATCATCTCAGTTTGAAATAAAGAAATAGGTATCTGATGACATTTTAAAATTCTATATACAAGAGTACCTTTTATGATCATATTTCCCAGCTCTAAGAGTTTTGGTTTCAAGATAGTTCTCATTAATTGTTTTCACTCGTGTGTACATGTATGTGTGTGACAGGCAAATATAGTGTTTGTTCCCTTCTATCTGCTACTGAAAGAGCCATAAACCCTAAACCTCTCACCCAATTACTACTGCGAGCCAGACCCCTGGGGGTTTTCTCATGGGTATTAACAAATCTTGTCACCTGCTTCATAGCTCTTTCCCAGATGTGGGGAGCTAAGTACTCTGATGCCCAGGAACACCGAGTGAGCATGTCACTGATAACTCCAGGCCTCAAAGATGAGTTTATTACTGGATTCCGCTGAAGCCTCCAGTGGCTACCCATCAGCCCCACTGTCTTTGCTGCTTGCTGACCACCAATGATGCAGTACTATGGATGTATACTTCACGCAGACGACATGGAATTGTGTCTTCTGGAACTTTCTTTAATTCAAAACCATGATGTGTTCCATCTAAAAGTGGCAAGACTGCATTAGTCCCTTTGGTGTTACATTTTATATCATTTTATGAATAATTTTTAACATCCTGAAGAATGGTTTGTGTCCTGAGTGGCTGGGAACCCTTATGTTCTTATTTCCCATTTTCAAAAATTATGCATCCCTAAGGGCAGGAATTCCTTCTGGTTTGTTCACCAATAGCAGTTATATCTATCTCTGTATGTTAAAATCCATCAATTCCTACCAATACAACTTCAAT